>NC_071523.1:1250000-2500000 GCF_027887155.1 Malaclemys terrapin pileata
CAGACGACAGAACAAGGAGTAACAGTCTCAAGTTGCAATGGGGGAGGTTTAGGTTGGATATTAGGAAAAACTTTTTCACTAGGAGGGTGGTGAAGCACTGGAATGGGTTACCTAGGGAGGGGTGCAATCTCCTTCCTTAGAGGTTTTTAAGGTCAGACTTGATGAAGCCCTGGGATAATTTAGTTAGTGTTGATCCTGCTTTGAGCAGGGGGTTGGACTAGATGACCTCCTGAGGTCCCTTCCGACCCTGAGATTCAATGATTCTATAATACTGTTTTGCATGGATGCTGTGTGCCTCAGTTTCCCTGTGTATACACACCTAGACATTGGTGCAATACACAGGGAATTAAGCCTGTGTGACTTTTGCGGGGGTTGCTCCATCTGCCTGCATGTATGCTCTGGCCACTCCTTCATAACCTGAGACCCAGGAGGGGGATGCAACCAGGTGACTCTTGGCCCGGGAAGCGAGACAAAGGCCCGAGGAGGAGGAGCGGGCAGGGTAGGGGCCAGGTAGTTAGAAGCGTGGGCTGGCTTGGGACTCAGGGGGAGGACCAGCGCCCTGGCTCTGGGATCCCCTCCCCCTGAGATGGACTTGGCTGAAAGTCACTGATTTCTGTGCTAACAAGTTCTGCCCTACGCTGTGTTCCTGTCGACTAATAAACCTTCTGTTTTACCGGCTGGCTGAGAGTCACTGCTGACTGTGGAGTTGGGGTGCAGGGCCCTCTGGCTTCCCCAGGAGCCCAGCCTGGGCGGACTTGCTGTAGGAAGTACACTGTGGGGCAGAGGATGCTGAATGCTCCGAGGTCAGACCCGGGAAGGTCGAAGCTGTGTAAGCTTCTTGCCCTGGAGACAGAGAGAGGAGGCTCCCCCAGAGTCCTTACTGGCTTCCTAGGGAATAGTTCCAGAGCATCGCCCTGGTGACTCCGTGACAACCGGTGGCAGTGGTGGGATAAACTGCACCCCCTGGACAGCATCCTGCAGTAAGTGACTGGAGAACAGTAAAACGAAGGGGGATTAGCAAGAGACGTGCATGCTGGAGGCTCCAAAAGGTGCGGTTCCAGGCGGAGGCTTAACCCCGAGAGAGGTGGACCCCCGAGATGGGCTGTCGCACTGAAGGGGTTCCTCCCAGGGATAGTGGGGAGCTGAGAGAGCAGAGGCCTGAGAGTCTGAGGGACAGGCAGGGCCGGTGTAACTGCTAGGTGAACTAGGCAGCCGCTTAGGTTGCCAAGATTTGGGGGCGCCAAAAAGCGGTGCCCCCCAATTTTTTTTTACACTATTGTATTCATTTTTGAAAGTTTATAATAAGCGATGCTCCGGGGAGGCGGGGGGGAGGAGGAGGGGCGCAAGGTGGAAGTTTCGCCTAGGGCGCAAGATATCCTTGCACCGGCCCTGGGGACAGGCATGCTGAAGGCTCAGAGAGGTGCGGTTCCAGGAGGTGGAGGAGCCTATGGCTCAACCCCGAGAGAGAGTGTACCCCCGATAAGGCTGTTGCACTGAAGGGGTTCTGTGATGGGTTGGATCACAGAAACCCTCCTGGGAGCTGCCAACTGATATGCCAAGACTACCTCTGCTCCTGTTTTCCCTGCCAGCTCAGGACTCCAGCACCCTGTCTTGCTGAGCCAGACACTCCCGTCTGCTCCAACAAAGACCCAGGGTCTGAATTACTTGCCCCAGAGCTGCAAGTTTACCTGAAAACAGCTCACAGAAGTGTGCTTGTCTTTAGCATTCAGATGCCCAACTCCCAATGGGGTCTAAACCCAAATAAACCCGTTTTACTCTGTATAAAGCTTATGCAGGGTAAACTCATAAATTGTTCGCCCTCTATAACACTGAGAGAGATGCACAGTTGTTTGCTCCCCCAGGTATTAATACATACTCTGTATTTAATAAAATCACTTTTGACTTATTAATTAACTCAAAGTCGGATTTAAGTGCAGGGCCGGCTCTAGGCACCAGCGCTCCAAGCATGTGCTTGGGGCGGCACTTTCCAAGGGGCGGCACTCCGGCTCCTTTTTTTTTTTTTGCATGGGGCGCAAAAAGCCAGGAGCTGGCCCTGAACGGAAATGAGCTGTGGTGGTGGTGGTGGGGGGTGCGGGGAGGGCCGCAGGAAGTGACCCGGGGGGGGGCAGAGGAACTGCTCCCCCCGCCAGCTCACCTCCGCTCCACTGCCGCCTGCTCCCCCGAGAGCACTGCCACTCCGCTTCTCCCCCCTCCCTTCCAGGTTTGCTGCGCGAATCAGCTGTTTTGTGGCAAGCCTGGGAGGGAGGGGTAGGAGGGGAAATGTGGCGCGCCCAGGGGAGGAGGCGGGGCCAGGGATTTGGGGAAGGGGTTGGAATGGAGCAGGGAAGGGGCGGAGTTGGGGTGGAGCCGGGGGGGCACGGGAAATTGTTTTTGCTTGGGGCGGCAAAAAACTTGGAGCCGGCCCTGTTTAAGTGATTCCAAGTACACCTCTACCCCGATATAACACTGTCCTCGGGAGCCAAAAAATCTTACCACTTGCTTTGATCCACAGGAGTGCACAGCCCCCTCTCCCCCAAGCACTGCTTTGCCGCGTTATATCCAAATTCGTGTTATATCGGGTCGCGTTATATCGGGGTAGAGGTGTAGTAACAGACAGAATAAAGTAAGTCACCAAGCAAAATAAAATAAAATGTCTAATCAAACTGAATACAGATAATTTCACCCTCAGAGATGCTTCAGTAAGTTTTTTCTCAGACTGGACACCTTCCAGGCCTGGGCACAATTCTTTCCCCTGGCACAGCTCTTGTTCCAGCTCAGGTGATAGGTAGGGGATTCTTCATGATGGCTCCTCTCCTTCTCTGTTCTCTTCCACCCCTTTATATATCTTTTGCATAAGGCGGGAATCCTTTGTCTCTCTGGGTTTCCACCCCACCTCACTGGAAAAGCACCAGGTTAAAGGTGGATTCCAGTTCAGGTGACATGATCACATGTCACTGCAAGACTTCATTGCCGACTTGCCAGCTCACACATATACAGGAAGACTTACAGTTAAACACAGCCACCTGCAGACAATGGTCCTGGTTAATGGGAGTCATCAAGATTCCAAACCACTTTGCATAATTACAATAGGCCCTCAGAGTTATATTTCATATTTCTAGTTCCAGATACAAGAGTGGTACATTTATACAAATAGGAAGATCACACTCAGTAGATTATAAGCTTTGTAATGATACCTTACAAGAGACCTTTTGCATGAAGCATATTCCAGTTACATAATATTCACTCATTACCATTTTTTATAAAACCATATAGACTGCACAACGTCACAGGTTCCTCCCACGGCACAGGCCTGTGAGTCTGTGACCACTTGGGAACAGCGTGGAGATGGTCTATAACCATCTCCTTAAGAAGGACATTGTAGAGCTGTGCAGAGAGAGGGGGCTGTGTATTGGAAAGCTCATTAAGGCACAGCTGATTGCTCAGTTGGAAGACGAGGATCGCTTTAAGGAGCCGGTTCCTAACCCAGCTGGGGCCACAAGATAGGCTGGGAGCAGCCTAGTGTCCTGGAGACCCGTGTCCCTGACCAGCAGGGGGGTCTCCACTGGGTTCCCCATCGGTAGATCTGAGATGGATGGAATTGGAGCTGAGATCGAAGGAGTCAGAGGACCATGAGAGACAGGAAAGGCTAGTCCCCTTCCTGGGTCCCAAGGCCATAGAGCTGTTTAGTCAGATGGGCGGGGTGGCAGACATTCCTGGGGTGGTGAGATCCTGGGACATAGAGAACTGTTGTCAGGCCCCAGATAGTGCAGCTTCACCAGATGCTGCAGGGCTTGTGACGTGGGTGAAGGTCCCAGGGAGGAAGCCCCTCGCCCTGCCTATGGCCCGGATCCCTGTGCAGACCCAGGAGGGGCCAGGCTGGCTGGTAGTTGGGGTTCTCCAAGATATCAGCTGTGAAGTCCTGTTGGGGGGTAACTGTATCTATTTGGGACAGGATCCAGGCCCTGCTCCTGAAATGGCTGAGGATTTGAATTTGAATCCAGGGAACCAATTGGCTGAGACTGAAGTGGTCAGTGAAAATGCAAATGACCTGCTGGCCGTGGAAAGGAGCAGCTAGGCTCAGGATACATAAGAACGGCCGTACTGGGTCAGACCAAAGGTCCATCTAGCCCAGTATCCTGTCTACCGACAGTGGCCAATGCCAGGTGCCCCAGAGGAAGTGAACCTAAGAGGTAATGATCAAGTGATCTCTCTCCTGCCATCCATCTCCACCCTCTAACAAACAGAGGCTAGGGACACCATTCCTTACCCGTCCTGGCTAATAGCCATTAATGGACTTAACCTCCATGAATTTATCCAGTTCTCTTTTAAACCCTGTTATAGTCCTAGCCTTCCCAACCTCCTCAGGTAAGGAGTTCCACAAGTTGACTGTGCGCTGCGTGAAGAAGAACTTCCTTGTATTTGTTTTAAACCTGCTGCCTATTAATTTCATTTGGTGACCTCTAGTTCTTGTATTATGGGAATAAGTAAATAACTTTTCCTTATCTACTTTCTCCACATCACTCATGATTTTATATACCTTTATCATATCCCCCCTTAGTCTCCTCTTTTCCAAGCTGAAAAGTTCTAGCCTCTTTAATCTCTCCTCATATGGGACCCGTTCCAAACCCTTAATCATTTTAGTTGCCCTTCTCTGAACCTTTTCTAGTGCCAATATATCTTTTTTGAGATGAGGACACCACATCTGTATGCAGTATTCGAGATGTGGGCGTACCATCAATTTATATAAGGGCAATAATATAGTCTCCTTTTTATTCTCTATCTCCTTTTTAATGATTCCTAACCTCCTGTTTGCTTTTTTGACCACCTGCCTGTCTGTAACCAGAGCCCTGGAGCTGAGTGGGACAGAGAGATGCTCCCTGCCCCCCTGCACACGGGGGAGGTGGCTCACGCTGGCTCTGATGCTGTGAGCAAAGCAGCGGGCTTCCTGCCTTGCCCTCACTGGGACAGCAGGGGCAGAGCTGAGCCCAGGGGGATCAGAGACCCCAGCTGAGTGTGGGGAACCACAGCCAGGGGGGACAGCTGCCAACCAGGGCTGCCTTGTCCAGAGGGTGCAAATGGCCTGGGACAAGGGTAAAGCAGCCTTGGGACACCTGTCTGTCATAGATGAGCCTTTTCAGAAGGTGGCCCTGGACTTGGTGAGGGACAGATGGGAGGGAAGGCCACTCCCGATGGAGAATCAGTGGTGGAGTATGTACTGACTTTCTGGGAAAAGCTCGCTGAGCTCATGGGTCTGGCCAGGGAGAACCTAGCCAGGGCCCCAGGGAGGCACTGGGAGAACCTAGCCAGGGCCCCAGGGAGGCACTGGGAGCAGGTGATGGGTCTCGTCCCGGTGAGAAAGAATAAGCTGCAAGCTGCCTGGGACGGGCCCTTCAAGGTCATCCAGCAGGTGAATGAGAAGAACAATGTGATGGAACTGCCCAATCGGGCTCACAGCCACCAGGGAACAAGGTCAACATGATGGAGCTGTACTGTGACAGGGAGAGGCTGGTACTGGCCGTGTGTGGTCCCTGAAACCAGAGCTGGCCCCTTGCTGGAATCAGTTCCCCTCTCTGACCAGTTAACCCCTGCCCAGCAGGCAGAGATCAGAGAGGTGCTGCATTCGTACCCACAGCTGTTTTCCAAACAGCCTGGGCTCACTAACCGAGCTGTCCACTGGGTGGAAATGGGAGCCGGCCCTCCCATCAGGTGTTCCCCATTCAGAGTAACGGGGAACACAGCCCAGGCCCAGGAGGGAGAAGTCAGAGACATGCTGGCTTTAGGGGTGATCCACCAGCCCCGGGGACCTCTCCCGGGGGCCTCTCCCGTAGTCCCCAGGAAAGATGGGCCGATTCTGTGTGGCCTATCGGAAGCTCAAGGCCATCACCATGTCTGCCCATATTGAGGCCTGATGAGATCCTAGACAAGTTGGGGGGGGACTTGGTACCCCATGACCAGGGATTTCACCAAAGGTTACTCGCAGATTGTGACGAAGTGGGACTGTTCTTAATGTTTCCCCTAATACTGTGTGGGTGCCTCAGTTTCCCCTATGCATTCCCCTGTGCATTTATTAAGTCTCTAGGTGATGGGATAAAGGCCAGTGTGCATAAATCACCTACCCTCTGTCTCCTAGTAACAAATGGCCAGGGCCCTTCCTCCCTTGCAAGGGGATAGCTAAAGGTGAACAAAGAGATCAGGTGACCTCCTGGCCAGGGAAAGAGACAAAGCCGAGAGGAGGAGGGTCCGGGGGGAGGAGGTTTCAGTTTGGAGCTGGCTGGGGACTAGGAGTGAGGGCAGAAGATGGGGGTGTCTGGCTCACGGGACCCCAGGATGGATCCGGCTGAGGGGTCTGGTTCTTTGTACCTACAAGCTCTGTTTTAGACCGAGGTCCTGTCATCTAATAAACCTCTGTTTTACTGGCTGGCTGAGAGTCATGTCTGACTGCGAAGTGGGGGTGCGTGAAGGACCTTCTGGCTTCCCTAGGACCCCGCTGGGGCAGACTCACTGTGGGAAGCGCACGGAGGGGCATATGCTGAATGCTCCCAGGAGAGACCCAGGAGGTGAAGCCATGTGAGCTTCTTGCCCTGAAGACAGTCTGCTCCGAGGGAGAGGAGGCTCCCCAAAGTCCTCACTGGCTTTGTGGGGAGCAGTTCCAGAGCATCGCCTGGGGACTCCATGACACAGATGCCAGGTTGAAACCTGCTTTTGTCACCCCTTAGGGGCTGTACAAGTCCCTAGTCCTACCTTTCGGCCTCAAGGAGGCACCGGTCACCTACCAACGCCAGGTGGATCAGTTACTGAGGGGGATGGATAATTTTACCCTTGCGTACATTGATGATATTTGTGCCATTAGCCAGACCTGGGAGGACCAGGTGTCCCAGGTGAAGAGGTGGCTGGGTCGCCTCCCGGATGCAAGGCTGACTGTAAAAGCTGGGATGTGCAAGGTGGGGATGGCAGAGGTGTCGTACCTGGACCACAAGGTGGGGACCGGCTGCCTAAAGCCAGAGCCAGCCAAAGTGGGGGCAATCAGAGACTGGCTTGCTCCCCAGACTAAGAAACGGGCCCAGGCCTTTATTAGGATGGCGGAGCACTCCTGGAGGTTTATGCCCCATGTTAGCTCTGTGTCAGCTCCCATCACTGAGCTATGCAAGAAAGGTAAGCCAGATAAGCTGGTCTGGACTGGGCAGTGCCAGAGGGCTCTCTGCACGCTGGAGGAGGATTCATAGACTCATAGACTCTAAGGTCAGAAGGGACCATTATGATCATCTAGTCTGACCTCCCGCATGATGCGAGCCACAAAAGCTGACCCACCCACTCCTGGAAGAATTCTCTCCCTTGACTCAGCTGTTGAAGTCCCCAAATCATGATTTAAAGACTTCAAATCGCTGAGAATCCTCCAGCAAGCGACCCCTGCCCCATGCTGCAGAGGAAGGCGAAAAACCTCCAGGGCCTCTGCCAATCTACTCTGGAGGAAAATATGGCGATCAGCTGAACCCCGAGCATGCAGGCAAGATTCTCTAGCCAGACCCTCTGGAAAAAGTTTTCTTTAGTAACTTTTAATATCCCATCATTGACCATTGTTGCTAATTACCAGCAATGGCACGTTATTGACCTATTGACTAAAATCACTTTATCCCATCAAACCATCCCCTCCATAAACTTATCAAGCTTAATCTTAAAGCCAGAGAGGTCTTTCACCCCCACTGTTTCCCTCAGAAGGCTGTTCCAAAACTTCACCCCTCTGATGGTTAGAAACCTTCGTCTAATTTCAAGCCTAAACTTCCCGACGGCCAGTTTATATCCATTCGTTCTCATGTCCACATTAGTACTGAGCTGAAATAATTCCTCTCCCTCCCTGGTATTTATCCCTCTGATATATTTAAAGAGAGCAATCATATCCCCCCTCAGCCTTCTTTTGGTTAAGGTAAACAAACCGAGCTCCTCGAGTCTCCTTTCACACGACAGATTTTCCATTCCTCAGATCATCCTAGGGCCCTTCTCTGTACCCGTTCCAGTTTGATTTCATCCTTTTTAAACATGGGAGACCAGAACTGCACACAGTACTCCAAATGAGGTCTCACCAGTGCCTTGTATAACGGAACCAGCACCTCCTTATCCCTACTAGAAATACCTCGCCTAATGCATCCCAAGATCGCATTGGCTTTTTTCAAGGCCACGTCACATTGCCGACTCATAGTCATCCTGCGATCAACCAGGACTCCGAGGTCCTTCTCCTTCTCTGTTACTTCCAACCGATGTGTCCCCAGCTTATAACTAAAATTCTTGTTATTTATCCCTAAATGCATAACCTTACACTTCTCACTATTAAATTTCATCCTATTACTATTACTCCAGTTTACAAGTCATCTAAATCTCCCTGCAGGATATCCCGATCCTTCTCCGAATTGGCAATACCTCCCAACTTTGTGTCATCCGCAAACTTTATCAGCCCACTCCTACATTTGGTTCCGAGGTCAGTAATGAATAGATTAAATAAAATCGGACCCAAAACCGAACCTTGAGGAACTCCACTGGTAACCTCCCTCCAACCTGACAGTTCACCTTTCAGTACGACCCGCGGCAGTCTCCCCTTTAACCAGTTCTTTATCCACCTCTGGATTTTCATATCGATCTCCATCTTTTCCAATTTAACCAATAATTCCTCATGCGGTACCGTATCAAACGCTTTACTGAAATCGAGGTATATTAGATCCACCGCATTTCCTTTATCTAAATAATCTGTTACTTTCTCAAAGAAGGAGATCAGGTTGGTTTGGCACGATCTACCTTTCGTAAAACCGTGTTGTAATTTGTCCCAATTGGCATTGTCCTCAAGGTCCTTAACTACTTTCTCCTTCAAAATTGTTTCCAAGACCTTGCATATTACAGATGTTAAACTAACAGGCCTGTAGTTACCTGGGTCACTTTTTTCCCCCTTCTTGAAAATAGGAACCACATTAGCTATTCTCCAGTCAAATGGTACCACCCCCGAGTTTACAGATTCATTCAAAATTATCGCTAACGGGCTTGCAATTTCTCGCGCCAGTTCCTTTAATATTCTCGGATGAAGATCATCCAGTCTGCCCGATTTAGTCCCGTTAAGCTGTTCGAGTTTGGCTTCTACCTCGGATACGGTAATGTCAATCCCCACTCCTTTATTCCCATCCGTCTCGCTTCTACTATTCCTCAGCCTTTCATTAGCCTCATTAAATACCGATGCAAAATATTCATTTAGATATTGTGCCATGCCTAGATTATCCTTAATCTCCACTCCATCTACAGTCTTAAGTGCTCCCACTTCTTCTTTCTTTGTTTTCTTCCTATTTATATGGCTATAAAAGCTCTTACTATTGGTTTTAATTCCCCTCGCAAGGTCCAACTCTACACGGCTTTTGGCCTTTCTCACTCCATCTCTACATGCTTTGACCTCAATAAGGTAGGTTTCTTTGCTGATCCCTCCCATCTTCCACTCCCTGTACGCTTTTTGTTTTTTCTTAATGATCCCTCTGAGATGCTTGCTCTTCCAGCTCGGTCTAAATCTCCTGGCTGCGAACTGTTTTCCCTTTCTCGGGATACAGGCCTCCGACAGCTCCTGCAACTTCAACTTGAAATAATCCCTGGCGCCTTCCGCCTTTAGATCCCTAAATATGTTAGTCCAATCCACTTCCCTAACTAGTCCCCTTAATTTATTAAAGTTAGCCCTTTTGAAACTGTAAACCTTAGTCTCCGATTTAGTTCTGTTAATCTTTCCATTTAGTTTAAACTGAATTAGCTCATGATCACTCGAGCCAAGGTTGTCCCCTATAACCATTTCCTCAACGAGGTCCTCACTACTCACCAAAACCAAATCTAAAATGGCATCCCCCCTCGTCGGTTCAGCAACTACTTGATGAAGGAATTCATCAGCTAGCACGTCTAGGAACATCTGAGCCCTATTATTGCTACTAGCGTTTGTTCCCCAATCTATATCTGGGAAGTTAAAGTCTCCCATGATTACACAGTTCCTATTAGTATTTCCTTCCCTAAAAACATTAAAGAGTTCTCTGTCCATATCCAGGCTAGATCCCGGCCGTCTATAGTACACCCAAAGCACTATCCCAGGGGAGGCTCTAGTAGTTCTTTTACCCAGTGTCAAGGGCCCAGTGCTGGGAAACCCAGACTTTGACAAGACCTTTATGGTGTTCACCGATTCCCCACACAATGCAAAGGGGGGGGGAAACACTACATCATGTTCCTAAGCAGGAAGCTGCTGTCCCAGGAGCAGGGCTAGGCAGCCATCGAGAAGCAGTGCCTGGCCATGGAGTGGGCTCCTAAAAGGCTGCAGCTGGATCTATTTGGGCGGCGCTTCGCTGTTTACTCGGACCATTCACCCTGCCGTGGCTGCACCAGATGAGAGGGGCCAATGCCACCTCAAGCTCCTGAGGTGAAGTCTGTCCTACCAGGATTATGAGAGGGAGGTGGTCCACGTTAAGGAGAGTGCAAATGTTATAGTTGATGCTATCTTCCGGAGAGGGAGACCTGAACTTCCCCAGGTCACTGGCTAAAGTGACCTCGCTCAGTTTGGTCTTGAAGCGGGGAGAGATGTGACAAAATTTCCCCTTGTTATGTTGTTATGTTATGTGAGTCTTACAGTTTTGCATGAATGCTGTGTGTGCCTCAGTTTCCCTGTGTATTGCACCAATGTCTAGGTGGTGGGATTAAGCCTGTGTAACTTTTGCAGGGGTTGCTCCAGCTCCCTGCATGTATGCTCTGGCCACCCCTTCGTAACCTGAGACCCAGGAGGGGGACGCCACCAGGTGACTCTTGGCCTGGGAAGTGAGACAAAGGCCTGAGGAGGAGGAGCGGGCAGGGTAGGGGCCAGGCAGTTAGAAGTGTGGGCTGGCTTGGGACTCAGGGGGAGGACCAGAACCCTGGCTCTGGGCTCCCCTCCACGCAAGATGGACTTGGCTGAAAGTCACTGATTTCTGTGCTAACAAGATCTGCCCTACCCTGTGTTCCTGTTGACTAATAAACCTGTTTTACCGGCTGGCTGAGAGTCACTGCTGACTGTGGAGTTGGGGTGCAGGGCCCTCTGGCTTCCCCAGGAGCCCAGCCTGGGCGGACTTGCTGTGGGAAGTACACTGTGGGGCAGAGGATGCTGAATGTTCCGAGGTCAGACCCGGGAAGGTCGAAGCTGTGTAAGCTTCTTGCCCTGGAGACAGAGAGAGGAGGCTCCCCCAGAGTCCTTACTGGCTTTGTAGGGAATAGTTCCAGAGCATCGCCCTGGTGACTCCGTGACACTCCGTGGCCCCCCCATCCAAGACACTGAGACCCAGCACCCCTCTGCGCCCCCCAAGACACACGGCAGTGAGATTCAGCACCCCCCAAAACTCCCCACCAAGACACAGGGCAGTCAGACCCCACACCCCCCCGTGCCCCTCCAAGAGAGAGGTCAGTCAGACCCAGCACTCCCCTAAACTCTCCCCCCCGAGACACTGGGCTGTGAGACACAGCACCCGCTCCGTGACCCTCCGAGATACAGGGTACTGAGACCCAGCACCCTCCTAACCCACCTCCAAGATACCCCCTACACCCACCTGAGACACTGGGCTGTGAGACCCAGCACCCCCTATGCCCCCACCCCGAGACACAGGGCAGTGAGACACAGCACCCCCCCCCCCGTACTACCCTGAGACACAGGGCAGTGAGACCCAGCACCCCCCTAAACTCTCCCCCTGAGACACAGAGCAGAGAGACACACCACCCTCCAACATGTCCCATCCTCTCCCTCCCCCACCCTTGGAGAGACAGGGAACTCAGACCCCTCACTGGCTGCCCCTGGACAAGTCTCTTTCCCTGGTCCCACCCTGCGGCGGGGCTGGAGCTGGACCACCCTCTGATGGGCATTTTCAGAGTACAGCAAATGAGTGCAGATCAAGTGAAAAGGACCCTCTGCCCCCCGGCCCAGCGCCTCCGCGTGGGAAATGCTCTGGTAGATTTTGCCCACGTGTATCTTGCTCCCTGCTGACAGCCCATGTGGCTCCCTGGGAATCCCAGCCCTGGGCCAAGGAGGAACTGACTTGTTCTTCGTGGTGGGCATCTCTGGAGAGCTCTGGTTGGATGAGTTCTCCGACTTGGGCTCCTGGGACACGTGGCCGCTGTCAGGCGTCTTCTGGGGGCCTGCTGGGTTCTCCCTGTGAGAGGCACCAGTGACATGCTTGGACCAGGGCAGGAGGAGCCATGCTCACTGCTGGGCAGCTCTCAGCTCCAGCTGCCTCCCGGGGGCACCAAGATTTTCCAGCTCATAGCATGGCAGGGCTGGATTGGTGACTGGTGTCCCTGTCCTGGTGTCCCCTGAGCTCAGTGCCAGCCGTGGTGCAGGGCAAACCCCGGGGTGGCCAGGTTGGCCTGGGCCTGGCAGTGTGGGAGCTACTGCTGCTTGGCAGCATCCCCACTCCCTTGGGGTCTAAGCCAGGCTGAAATCAGGGTGAATTGCGGGAAGGTGCCCTCATGGGGAGAGCACATGCCCAGCCCGCCCCGCCCCTGGCAGTCTAACCAGGGGCCAGGCGTATCTGCTGGGAGCAGCCTTGGAGAGACGGAGCCGCGTAGTGAGGTGCCACGGGGGAGGTTCTCTGTGCTCACTGGGGTGGCCCCTCCCTCCTCCTCCCCATCACTGCTTGGGGCTCTGCTCCTTGCCCCTGCTGTGCCCTGTCACTCAGCAGGCTGCCTCCCATTGGCACGGGTGCAGCACAATGGGGCTGGGGCAGGGCAGGCGGGCCCCAGCTGTCTCTTCCTGGGGGTGGGGGGGTGAATGGAGCTGGTGCTCTCTCTTGCAGGTCTTGGTGCCCCCGCTCCTCCCCTGCCACGGCTTCACCCACCTTTTCTCCTGCACCTCCTGGATGTTCTCGATGCCGATGGCGCTGCTCCTCCGGGGGCTGAAGGGGCCAGATTTCTTCCGTGTCGGGCTCTTCCCAGGAACAATCAGCGACTGGAAAAGATTTGATCCCATCAGCCAGACAGTCCTGGGAAGCCCTGACTCCCCGCGGGGCACTGCCACCTTCCCCCCTCCACAGGGGCCCACGCTGGGGCCGGGGGGGTTGGACTTGGACCAAGGGCAAAACCAAATTGGAGCTGGAGCCAACCCAGCAATGGGCAGGTGCCCCCATCCTGAGGGCTGCTCCCTCTACAGCGTTCGCCAGAGCACCGGAGTCCCCTGCTTAGCTGGGTCCCATGGGTTACTGCTCACACACATCTCCCACTAGGGAGCCCTGTGTGCCACCAATGCTGGGCATTGGGCTCAGGGCCTCCTCCAGCTGGAGCCCCATCAGAGCACCAGGGGGCTGGGTGGAGAGGAGGAATTCGGCGATGACTCTGCCCCATTACATGGTGCCAGCTGCTAGCCATGGGGCAGAGATTGGGGCTGGGCAGAGCTGATGGGGTCTGAGAGCCTGATGCTATGGGGGAGTGAGCATCTGTCCAACCAGAGAATGCTCAGCATTGGAGGGGCACTGCTGGGGTGCCTGCACCGTGCCAGAGGGGCTGGAGCATGGCCTCTCAGCCGGGCATCCTGACATGGGGAGAGGTGACCCATGCCTGTGGGGCACTCCAGCACAGCTTGAAGCAGTCACGGCCCTTTGCAAAGCCCTGCACCCACCTCTGGCACCTTTCACCTGAGGATCGCCAAGTACTGCACGGACTGGACTGAAGCCCTGTGAGGAAGGTACCGTCACCCCCCTTGTAGAGGTGGGGAAACTGAGGCACAGTAAGGGGATGTGACAGACAGGAGAGGAACACAGGAGTCTGTACTCCCATGCCCCTTGCACTAACCACTGGCTTGCACTGCCTGCCATCTCAGGCAGGGCCATGCACGGCGGCTGTGTCCATAGCTGGATCTCTCCTTGGAACCAGCGACACTGGCTGGGGACGGGGCGGGGAGCAGTGGGGTCAGGCCAGGGGCCAGTCTGGATTGACCCCGGTTATGCAGATCAGAGTGCAACAAGCAGAGGGGCTGGCCCAGCTGGGGACCCAGTCGTGTCAATGAATTAACATTTGCTAGCCCCTGGCCAAGGTGAAGGGAAGGCATGGGGCCACATGGGAACAGGCAGGGCTGGGCTGCAGGCACTAGCCTCCTCCTGGCTTCTCAGTGGGCAGGGGGCGGTCTGCACTGGGCTTAGCCCGAGCAATCTATGTCCAGAGACTTGTATGGAGTCAGCTCAGCTCCGGTGAGCTCAGCCACACCGCGGCATAACTCTCCCCTGCCAGGGCCACGCTGGCCCAGCCCAGGGCTTGTCGCGCTGCAGGGGGCTGGGCTGCGCTGCTCTGTGAACACCTTCCCGATGGATAGCAGGAGAATTCATCTGTCCTTCGGGGCACAGTTGGTATGGTGGGAAGCTCTGGCAGACTGGCAGGGCCGGTGCAAGGATATTTCGCACCCTAGGCGAAACTTCCACCTTGCACCCCCCATCCGGCCTGGGGAGCCAGGGCTGTCCCTAGCTATTTTGGTGCCCTACGCAGCCCCCCTGCAGGGGGGCTGTGTGGGGCCCCAGGACTCCATGGGGGAAAGAGGGGGCCCAGGCCTCTGCGGAGGGGCTGTATGGGGCCCCGCCCCAGGCTCCACGGGGGGTGGGGTGGGGGCCTGGTCCCAGGCCTCCATGGGGGAAGAGCGGGAGGAGGGCTGGCCACTTCATGTGGGAAGTGGAGCGACCCGGCCCCAGCCTGCTCCGCTCCCCTGACTCCCAGACGTGCCAGGGGAGTGGAGCAGGCTGGGGCCGGGTCACTCCACTTCCCGCAGGAAGTAGCCAGCCCCCTGTCCCCCACAGAGGCCTGGGGCCCCAGCCTGCTCTGCTCCCCTGGCTCCCAGGCTTGGGGGGGGGGGAGGGAGGGGGGGAGGGAGGAACCGCCCCCGCCCCCAGCACTCGCCGGCGGCGCGGCTGGGAGCCAGGGTAGCAGACCAGGCCGGCTCCCCGCCCCCCCTCCGCCCGGAGAGGCCCCCCCTGCGGCAGCTCCCAGCCCTGAGGCGCCCCCCGTGTGGCAGTTCCCCCCCTCCGCCCTGCGGTGCCCTCCCGCGGTAGCTCCTCGCCCCAGCTCACCTCCGCTCCGCCTTCTCCCCTGAGCACGCCGGCGCAGCTCCACTTCTCCCGCCTCCCAGGCTTGCGGCGCCAATCAGCTGTTTGGCGCAGCAAGCCTGGGAGGGGAGGAGAATTAGAGCAGGGGGCGGCGCGCTCAGGGGAGAAGGCGGAGCAGAGGTGAGCTGGGGCGGGGAGCGGTTCCCCTGCACGCCCCCCCCCCATTACTTGCTGCAGGCAGCCCTCTCCGCGCCCCCCTGTCCCAGCTTACCTCCACTCCACCGCCTGCCCTGAACATGCTTTTTGGCGCCCCCAACCACTTGGCGCCCTAGGCGGCCGCCTAGTTCGCCTAGTGGTTGCACCGGCCCTGCAGACTGGCACCACTGGCAGCTAGCTGCATCCTCACTGCAGAGTGGTCACTGTAGCAACTGACGAGAGACGCACACTCGAGCTGTAGTCTGTACCCGCCGGGTCAGCCCCAGCTACAGCCACGGCCCGGCGTGTGCGGAGGGAGTGGGAGGGGCAAGGCTGGTGAGAACGCGAGTTCACTCTGCAGTGAGGCCATGCCTGGGGCAGAGGGCTGGAGGGGGAATCGCTCCACTTTGCTGGGCCTGAGGAGAGGAAAGGCCCTGGGCTATGAGGCGGGGAGGCAGCTGCAAGGGCTGGACATCGCAAGGGGAGGAAGGCAGCAGGACCAAGGGGCTCTGGGTGCCAATACCTAGGCAGGGGTGAAAGCAGCAGGTACCAGGGAGGCTGACACGCCTCTCTCCCTACCCGACCCCTCGAACTTAGCTGCAGAGAAACACCACCCCGCAGCACCAGAGGCCCAGCCGGGCTGCCCTGCATGCTGGGATGGCAGCCAGGCCCAGCCAGCCAATGTCCCCACTGCGGCCCAGCTCCCCCATCGCAAGAACAGCGCTGGCTCCAGAGAGGAAAGGGGTGCAGGGAGAGAGAGAGAGAGAGAGAGAGAGACATCAACCTCTTCTATGGTTCCTATCCCTATGGCGCTGCCTCGACGTCCGCACCTACTTGGCGCTTTTCCAGGGACAAGCAATGACTGGCAAGCGGGCAGAGGAGAGAAGCAGAGCAGGGGGAGGGGGAGAAGAGGGGGGGGAGAAAAAGAGAAGAGAGTCATGCAAAAAAAATGGCTTGACCATCGTAACAAAGGGCTTGTTAACAGCACCTTGTAGTTGCCCGTCGCTGGATGCGCATTTGGGTGTCATGGTGGGCTATGTGGGGAGATACTGTATCTGTGGTGGGGATCCCCACTGAGCAGCTACTGGTGCTGGATGATTGATTTGGAGTTGGCAGCTCTCATGGGAAGGCCTGAGGGGGTGTTGTGGGGCTTGCACAGTGGGGAGAGATGAAGGTGGGTGGGGAGCAGCTGGGAAAGGGGGCAGGACTGCATGACACAGAAGAGAAGGGGGCTAGCTCAGGGCAACTTTTGCAGACAAAAGCAAACTCCTCCTTGCACCCCACCCCAGGCAGGTCAATCTCTCACAATTGGGGAAACTGAGGCACAGAGGAGGCCATGGTTTGCCTAAGGCTACACCGCGAGTCAGTGTCCAAGCTAGGGATAGAACCCCAGACTGCTGGCACTTCTCCTCCCCTGAGGCCTAGCCAACCCCATCTGAGCCCTGGGCACCGGGGGCTCAGCTCCTGCTGTTACTGCCAGGAACGGCGGCGTGGCCATGGCTTTCCGTAGGAGCAGGAGCCCATGGTGGGGGACTGGCCTTTGCCGCGCTCAGCACAGCCATGGAGCCCAGCATTCCAGGGCGGTAACACCACCGAGTGTAGCCCCATCTCCTTCCCTGCCCAACTTTGGGGCCTCAATCCTCCTTTGGGGGCACATGGCCAT
Source organism: Malaclemys terrapin pileata (assembly GCF_027887155.1). Classification (NCBI taxonomy): domain Eukaryota; kingdom Metazoa; phylum Chordata; order Testudines; family Emydidae; genus Malaclemys; species Malaclemys terrapin. The sequence goes on from NC_071523.1 coordinate 1,266,900, forward strand.
TTAATGCAAACAAGCCCTCCTTTACCCAACATGCACAGTAGCTGGCACATCCTATGCATCCCTCAGACCTTGCCTGGCTGTCGCCCTCACCGAGCAGAGCCAGGGCCACCACTGGACAAGGGGGGAACCGCGTACAGGGGCAGGGAGCTGTAAACTGAGCTGAAGTGCAGTGCAGTGGCATGGCCACACGATGGCGCCAGCACCTAAGAGCTTGGCAGTGGGCTGGTTCTGAGGACTAGGTGAACTCACCCCACCCTGAAGCTAGTGCTTCCTCTTCCCACTCCCAGCGGGGACTGACACCGGTGCTTGGCCCTTCCCTAGCCCCTTCCCTCCAGGATCTCCATGCATTTCACAGGCATCGATTACTATGCCTCACAGCCCCCACTCTCTCCCTGGAACAGGTGGGGAAACTGAGGCACAGAGCGAGGCTATGACTCACCCCACGTCACAGAGCCAGTCAGTGACAGAGCTGGGCAAGGAACCTGGGAATCCCGACTCCAAGCTCCCCAAAGCTAACTACTGGACCACACAGCCTCCCGGGCGGGCTTGGCCACACAATGGGGGAGTTAAAGCTGTGGGGCTCAGAGCAGGGGACGGGGCTCAGGGCAGGATAGGGTCAGACAGATAGGGCTCAGAGCAGGGGGCGGGGCTCAGGGCAGGGGGCGGGGCTCAGGGCAGGATGGGGTCAGACAGATAGGGCTCAGAGCAGGGGACGGGGCTCAGGGCAGGGGGCTGGGCTCAGGACAGGGTGAGGTCAGAGAGGTGGGGCTCAGAGCAGGGGACGGGGCTCAGGGCAGGATGGGGTCAGACAGGGCTCAGAGCAGGGGGCTGGGCTCAGAGCAGGAGGCGGGGCTCAGGGCAGGATGGGGTCAGATAGGCGGGGCTCAGGGCAGGAGGCGGGGCTCAGGACAGGATGAGGTCAGAGAGGTGGGGCTCAGAGCAGGGGGCGGGGCTCAGGACAGGATGGGGTCAGACAGGTGGGACTCAGAGCAGGAGGCGGGGCTCAGGGCAGGATGGGGTCAGATAGGCGGGGCTCAGGGCAGGAGGCGGGGCTCAGGACAGGATGGGGTCAGATAGGCGGGGCTCAGGGCAGGAGGCGGGGCTCAGGACAGGATGAGGTCAGAGAGGTGGGGCTCAGAGCAGGGGGCGGGGCTCAGGGCAGGATGGGGTCAGATAGGGCTCAGGGCAGGAGGCGGGGCTCAGGACAGGATGAGGTCAGAGAGGTGGGGCTCAGAGCAGGGGGCGGGGCTCAGGGCAGGATGGGGTCAGATAGGGCTCAGAGCAGGGGGCGGGGCTCAGGGCAGGATGGGGTCAGACAGGGCTCAGAGCAGGGGGCGGGGCTCAGGGCAGGATGGGGTCAGACAGGGCTCAGAGCAGGGGGCGGGGCTCAGGGCAGGATGGGGTCAGACAGGCGGGGCTCAGAGCAGGAGGCGGGGCTCAGGGCAGGATGGGGTCAGGCAGGTGGGGCTCAGAGCAGGGGGCGGGGCTCAGAGCAGAAGCAGGCCCAGCAGGGATGCGGGGACGGTCACACTCACTATGCCCGCTGTTTTGGCCATGTCTGGGTTGTTGTGGCCGAAGCTGCCGCTGTGGCTGGTGGACACCGTGTTCTGCTTCTTGCTGCTGAGGCCCATGGCATCCATGGACTGGCTGCGGCTGCGGATCACGCGCTGGAAGGGAATTCATTCGCTATCACTTGCTGCCTGCGCTGCTTCCGCACTGTGCTCAGGGTCACCAGCCCACAGCCGCTGGCCATCCCTGGGCCCAAGCACAGAGCTGCAGCAGGCTGGAGGGGAGAGACATCGGGACACGCTCCAGGGACCAAGGAAGGGGTTGTGGGAGCCTGAGACAAACCCCATCCCCCAACACCGGCTCCCCCCGGACAAACGGCAGTATGTGGCGGCATGTGCTGGGCCTGTCTCCTTGAGAATGGGCTGTGCTGGGTGGGCCTGGACCACGAGCCAGACCCCAGCAACGGAGAACTCTTGATGCTCCAGAAGGAGGCAAAAGCCCCCTTCCCACTAATTTACGTAGCATGGTGGGACTGGGGGTTCCTGCCTGACCCCTGCAGCAACCAGCTGCTGTCCTGTGGCATGAGAATTGATAACCAGCCGCCAGCCTACGTGAATGGCTGTAGGACGACCCACTCACTGGATGTGGCCTATGAGCCCAGGTGGCAGGGAACTCCACACACTGACTTCTCGCCTCGGGAACAGTGAACTCCTAGTGGGTGGGGGACAGCCGAGGCCAACAGCCCCTGTACTGTTGGCCCCACACGCTCCCCCCCCCCCCAGCACAGAGAGCATGAGCAGACTGGAGGGGCAATTGCCCAGCTGGGGGGCACAGTAAAGCGGCTCACTCCCCGTTGCAGGCTTCCCGGTGCTGTTTGCCAGTTTGTACCAAGCTCCTGGCCCAATGCCGGCCCCATCTGAGCAGCTCCTCCTCCCAGCCCCGCCCTAGGGCACCTGCATTTCCTTGACACCCCCCAGTTGGGCTGGGGTGGGCTGGCAGCGGCTGGCTCAGCGCTGGGACCGGGGCAGAGAGGAGCTGGGGGCGGACAGCACATCCGGCTCCTGGCCTGGGGCTGTAACTAACAGAAAGGAGAACTGCACACTTCAGTTCACCTGTACTTCCTTGGGGGGATGCACAGGACAGCCTGGGACATGTTTCACTCTCCTGTCCCACCAAACAAAGGAACCCAAAAGCCGACGCGGCTAGCGCTGAGAGCAAGGACCGGCACCAGGACTCCTGGGTTCCACTCTCGGCTCTGGAAGGGCTCGTGTCTAGTGCTCAAAACGGCACTGGCAGCCAGGACACCCTCCGCACTGGAAGGGAGTAGGGTCTAGAGCAGCCAGGACTCCTGAGTTCTATTCCCAACTCTGCCTTCCTGTGTGACCTTGAACAAGTCACCTAGGCTGGTGTTTTCAAAGGTGTGGAGATCCCCTGGGCATTGGGCACCCAACTCCATCAGTCCCTTTCAACCCTGCAGCCATAACTTCCCAGTGCCCCGATGCCCCTGTGTAGGAGTGACCCCACTGCCCAAGGGGCTGCAGTCCTTCTGCTGGGGCAGGCCAGCTCAGCACCCCTCCTGTGCGTGAAGGGCCTGTCTGGAGGCAGGTGCCATGGCTGAGTCCTCAGGAAGGGGCATTTGCCTGGAGGAGCTTTTGCTGCAGCAGGGTGAGATGGGTGCCAGTGTGGCCCACTGCCAGGCTCTGCCCCAGCTCCAATGCTGTGCTTCAGCATGGACTGTGGTGAGTGCCACAGGCAGGCACCGGTGGGGTGCCAGTGCCATGCAAGAGGCTGACTCAGGCAGGTGCTTGCCAGCCAGGCTGGGAGAGAGACAGACGTGGGGAGGAGGAGACAATGGGAGTCCTGCTTATTAGTGCTCCCTGCTGGCTAATATGGGGAGCTGCGGATGTGCCCAAGAGTCAGGGGTAGACACTATGCACCTCACCGCTAGTCTGCAGTCACGTCCCCTCTCTCCTCCTTGGCTAGGTCTGTCCCCATGCCAGGGGGCATGCAGGAGACAGTGCAGCTCTCATCAACCTGCTTAGTGCAAGCCAAGGCCTGGGAGCCAGATCCAGAGTCACCCTTGTCCTCTATAGATTTAAGGCTCCCCTGAGAGCTGACATACCCCTTAGGTCCCTGGGGAGCAGTTGGACACACTTCTCTACCCCACCCATCCAGGCCAGGTTAGCAGGGCCAGGCGAGTCCGTCTGTGCCCTGTGCGACACAGCATTGCTGGGAACTTGGGTGCGCCCCCTGGGCCAGGTGGGCAGGAGCCGGAGCTCCCACAGGTGAAACCCAGACAGCAAAACTGATCAGCAAACTCAGCACACCGGCCACTCGCAGGCAGCTCTGTCACGGGGAGCATTGAGCCCTCTGCAAAGATGGCTGGGCCACCAGGCCAGCCTGTGATGCTGTACTCCATATGCTTTTATGAAAATATGCTAATAAGTGTGAATATAACTGGAATATGCTTCATGCAAAAGGTCTCTTGTAAGGTATCATTGCAAAGCTTATAATCTACTGAGTGTGTTCAACCTATTTGTATAAATGTATCATTCCGATATCCAAAACTAGAAATATGAAATATAACTTGGAGGTCCCATTGTAATTATGCAAAGTGTGGGCCATTAATGGTGGTTTGGAATCTTGATGGCTAACATCAACTAAGACAATTGATTGTTGTCATAAATATAAAGGGAAGGGTAACAACCTTTATGTATGCAGTAACACAAAATCCCTCCTGGCCAGAGGTACAGAGGTACAGAATCGTTTTACCTGTAAGCAGTGGTGAGCTGGAGCCGGTTCACACCGGTTCGCAAGAACCGGTTGTTAAATTTAGAAGCCAGTGTAGAACCGGTTCCTAAAGGGGCGGGTGGGTGAGCAAACTCCGGTCCGCCGGCCACATCCGGCCCGTGGAACCATCTGCCAGGCCCGCCTGAGCTCCCAGCTGGGGAGGCTCCCCCAGCCCCTCTCCCACTTCCCTTCTCCCCCGCAGAGCCCCAGTGCACCGCGCTGCCAGCGCAAGCGCTCTGGGAAGCTCTGCAGCTCCTGCCGCTTTGAGCGGCATGGTAAGGGGGTGGGGCTGCAAGCTCCAGTGACCACGCAGCATCCTTACACAGCAGCATGGTAAGGGGGGCAGGCCGGGGTTGGGAGGAGGGGTTGGATAAGGGGCAGGGAGCGGTTGGAGGGGGCAGAGCCTCTGGGGGGGGGGTCAGGGGACGGGGAATGGGGAACGGGGGGCGTTGGGTAGGCATGGGAGTTCCGGGGGTCTGTCGGGGTGGTGGTGGATGGGGTTGGGGCAGTCAGGGGACAGGGAGCGGGGCAAGTTGGGTAGGGGGTGGGGTCCTGGGGGGCAGTTAGGGTAGGGGGTCTCGGGAGGGAGTGGTCAGGGGACAAGGAGCGGGGGAGGGGGTTGATGGGTTGTGGGTTCTGAGGGGGGCAGTCGGGGGCAGGACATGCATTGGGGTCAGATGAGTGGTGGTGGGGGAGACAGGCACGTGGGGGCTTGTACTCACCGCACGGTTCCCTACTGGGTCTTCAGCAGCACGTTGGCAGCGGGTGGGGGGGGGGTGTCTTCACTCGCTCTGGGTGAAGTACCTGCTGCCGAAAACCCGGAGCGAGTGAAGACCTCCCCCCGCTGCCGAAGTGCCACTGAGGACCCGGTAAGGAATCAGTTCTTAGGATTTTGGGAGCTCATCACTGCCTATAAGGGGGTTAATCAGTTCAATTAACCTAGTAGGCACCTGACCAGAAGGACCAATGGGACAAGAAGATACTTTTAAATTGGGGGGTGGTTGTTTGTGCTCTCTGTTGGTTCCCTCTGGATAGAGAGAGAGAGAGAGACCAAACAGGTAACCCATCTCTTGAAAACATACCTTAAGATGATACATCTAAACTTACAGAGATTGTAAGTAAAGGCAAGGAAATGCATAAGATTATCTTTTGTTTTAGCTTGTGAATTTTCCCTATGCTAAGAGGGATGTTTATTCCTGTTTCTGTAACTTTAAAGTTGAGCCTAGAGGGAAATCCTCTGTGTTTTAAATCTTTTTATCACCCTATAAAATTACCTTCCATCCTGATTTTACAGAGGTGCTTCTTTTACTTTCTTCTTTATAATAAAGTTCTTCTTTTAAGAACCTGATTGATTTTTAGTGTCCTAAAAATAAAGGGTCTGGTCTGTACTTTTATTAAAGGCAATTGGTTGGTATATTATTCTCAAGCCTCCCCAGGAAAGGGGGGGAAGAGGTCTGGGGGGATATTTTGGGGAAATAGGAACTCCAAGTAGTTCTTTTCCTGAATCTTTGTCTAAATCACTTGGTGGTGGCAGCAATACTGTCCAAGGACAAGGAAAGGAATTGTGCCTTGGGGAAGTTTTAACCTAAGCTGGTAGAAATAAGCGTAGGGGGTCTTTTATGCGGGTCCCCACATCTGTACCCCAGAGTTTAGAGTGGGGAGGGAACCTTGATATGGTGGCAGTGCGGTGGGTTCATTTTGAACCAGAAGCACAGACCTCAGGATATTAAAAGGACAATTTTTTTATTTTGGGCTTGAAAACCAAAGAGGTTTTTTTTTAAAAAGGACACTTTTTTTTTTTTTTTAAGCTGAGAGCAGCTGGACTTTTTTTTCTTCTCTGCCTGAGGGCAGAGTAATTAAGTTCCTGCAAGGGAATTCACAAGCTGTTTTTTTTTTTTGTTTCTTTCTAGCTCTCGGATTAGGCTAGGCTAAGCGCAGGAAGGCTAGGATGATGGAAATGAGGTCCAAAGGAAACTAGAATTGGCCAGATTGGAAGCTGAGAGAGACAGAAAGAACATGAAAGACAGATGGCCTTAAAGCGCTTGGAGTTGGAAGCAGAGGAGAGGAAACAGGCAAAACGCTTGGAGATGGAAATGGAGGTGAAACGCTTGGACTCAGAGTTAGAGCTGAAGCGCTTAGATCTGGAAAGGGCTAAGGTGGGTCTACCAGATAACCCTAACAAATCTTTCTCCAGGTACCGCTCCCCATTCCAAAAAATTCCTCACCTACAAGGTAGGCGATGATACAGAGGCCTTCTTAGAAAATTTCGAAAGGGCCTGCCTTGGTACAGCATCTCTACAGACCAGTATGTGGTGGAGCTGAGGCCGCAGCTCAGTGGACCCTTAGCAGAGGTGGCAGCTGAAATGCCTAAGGAACACATGAACAGCTATGAACTTTTTTTTAAAAAGGCCAGAATTAGAATGGGGCTAACACCCAAGCATGCCTGTTGGCGGTTCAAAGCCCTAAGGTGGAAACCAGACGTGGCATTTTCCCGACACGCCTACCACATTGTAAAAAATTGGGATACCTGGGTATCAGGAGGAAGTGTTAAATCTCTGGAAGATCTGTCTTTACTAATGCAAATGGAGCAGTTCTTAGAAGGTGTTCCTGAGGAAATAGAAAGGTACATTCTAGATGGGAAGCCCAAAACTGTAATCGAGACGGGGAAGATTGGAACCAAATGGGTGGAGGTGGCAGAAAAGAAAAAAGCTAGTAGCAGTTGGAGCAGATACCAGAAGGGACAACCCAAAACAACACCCTACCACCGGGGGCAGCCCAAGGCCCCACCTACATCCCAAGGAAAACCCCAAACCCCTTATTGTCCCACCACACCAGTCTCCAGCAACCAATGACCAGTCAGCTGGGCAATGTTTTAAATGTACTAAGCTGGGTCATGTGAAGGCCAACTGCCCCAAGAACCCCAACAAATTGCTGTTCATTACACCAGAATCACACCAAAGTTCCCCAGGCCCAGATGCCTTCCAGGTACCCTCAGAGCGAAGGGAAACTGTGAGTGTGGGTGGGAAGGGACACTGGAGCACAGGTGTCAGCTATCCACCAATCATTAGTGGACCCCAAATTCATCAACCCAGAGGCCGAAGTGACGATTCAACTCTTCATGTCAAACTCTTTAAACCTGCCTACAGCCAAGTTGCCTGTCCAATACAAGGGCTGGTCAGGAATGTGGTCTTTTGCAGTCTATGATGATTATCCCATCCCCATGCTGCTGGGGGAAGACTTGGCCAACCATGTGAAGCTAGCCAAGAGGGTGGGAATGGTCACCCGCAGCCAGGCTAAGCAAGCCTTCACACCTATCCCTGTTCCTGAGCCTTCTACCTGGGCCCAGTCTGTGTTACCAGAACCCGAAACTAAGGTGGTAAAACCGGATCCCCTGCCAATGACTACAACAGCTGTAGTGGATTCAGTCCCAGAGACCCAGCCAAAGCCAGTCCCAGAACCGGAACGGGCAGAGCAACCAGCACCAGAACCACTGCCAGCACTGAATCCAGCACTTGCAACCCCGTCTACAACTCATAGAATAGAATATCAAGGTTGGAAGGGACCTCAAGAGGTCATCTAGTCCAACCCCCTGCTCAAAGCAGGACCAATTCCCAACTAAATCATCCCAGCCAGGGCTTTGTCAAGCCAGGACTTAAAAACCTCCAAGGAAAGAGACTCCACCACCTCCCTAGGTAACGCATTCCAGTGTTTCACCACCCTCCTAGTGAAATAGTTTTTCCTAATATCCAACCTGGACCTCCCCCACTGCAACTTGAGACCATTGCTCCTTGTTCTGTCATCTGCCACCACTGAGAACAGCCGAGCTCCATCCTCTTTGGAACCCCCCTTCAGGTAGTTGAAGGCTGCTATCAAATCCCCCCTCATTCTTCTCTTCTGGAGACTAAACAATCCCAGTTCCCTCAGCCTCTCCTCATAAGTCATGTGCTCCAAACCCCTAATCCTTTTTGTTGCCCTCCGTTGGACTCTTTCCAATTTTTCCACATCTTTCTTGTAGTGTGGGGCCCAAAACTGGACACAGTATTCCAGATGAGGCCTCATCAATGTCGAATAAAGGGGAACGATCACGTTCCTCGATCTGCTGGCAATGCCCCTACTTATACAGCCCAAAATGCCGTTAGCTTTCTTGGCAACAAGAGCACACTATTGACTCATATCCAGCTTCTCGTCCACTGTGACCCCCAGGTCCTTTTCTGCAGAACTGCTACCTAGCCATTCGGTCCCTAGTCTGTAGCAGTGCAGGGGATTCTTCCGTCCTAAGTGCAGGACTCTGCACTTGTCCTTGTTGAACCTCATCAGGTTTTTTTTGGCCCAATCCTCGAATTTGTCTAGGTCCCTCTGTATCCGATCCCTACCCTCTAGTGTATCTACCACGCCTCCTAGGTTAGTGTCATCTGCAAACTTGCTGAGAGTGCAGTCCACACCATCCTCCAGATCATTAATAAAGATATTAAACAAAACGGGCCCCAGGACCGACCCTTGGGGCACTCCGCTTGAAACCGGCTGCCAACGAGACATGGAGCCATTGATCACTACCCGTTGAGCCCGACGATCTAGCCAGCTTTCTATCCACCTTACAGTCCATTCATCCAGCCCATACTTCTTTAACTTGGCGGCAAGAATACTGTGGGAGACCGTATCAAAAGCTTTGCTAAAGTCAAGAAATAACACATCCACTGCTTTCCCCTCATCCACAGAGCCAGTTATCTCATCATAGAAGGCAATTAGGTTAGTCAGGCACGACTTCCCCTTGGTGAATCCATGCTGACTGTTCCTGATCACTTTCCTCTCCTCTAAATGTTTCATAATTGATTCCTTGAGGACCTGCTCCATGATTTTTCCAGGGACTGAGGTGAGGCTGACCAGTCTGTAGTTCCCCGGATCCTCCTTCTTCCCTTTTTTAAAGATGGGCACTACATTAGCCTTTTTCCAGTCATCTGGGACCTCCCCCGATCGCCATGAGTTTTCAAAAATAATGGCTAATGGCTCTGCAATCTCACCCACCAACTCCTTTAGCACCCTCGGATGCAGCGCATCTGGCCCCATGGACTTGTGCACGTCCAGTTTTTCTAAATCGTCCCGAACCGCTTCTTTCTCCACAGAGGGCTGGTCACCTTCTCCCCATGCTGTACTGCCCAGTGCAGCAATCTGGGAGCTGACCTTGTGCGTGAAGACAGAGGCAAAAAAATCATTGAGTACATTAGCTTTTTCCACATCCTCGGTCACTAGGTTGCCTCCCTCATTCAGTAAGGGGCCCATACTTTCCTTGGTTTTCTTCTTGTTGCTAACATACCTGAAGAAACCCTTCTTGTTACTCTTAACATCTCTTGCTAACTGCAACTCCAAGTGTGATTTGGCCTTCCTGATTTCACTCCTGCATGCCTGAGCAATATTTTTATACTCCTCCCTGGTCATTTGTCCAATCTTCCACTTCTTGTAAGCTTCTTTTTTGCGTTTAAGATCAGCAAGGATTTCACTGTTTAGCCAAGCTGGTCGCCTGCCATATTTACTATTCTTTCTACACATCGGGATGGTTTGTTCCTGCAACCGCAATAAGGATTCTTTAAAATACAGCCAGCTCTCCTGGACCCCTTTGCCCTTCATGTTATTCTCCCAGGGGATCCTGCCCATCTGTTCCCTGAGGGAGTCAAAGTCTGCTTTTCTGAAGTCCAGGGTCCGTATTCTGCTGCTCTCCTTTCTTCCTTGTGTCAGGATCCTGAACTCGACCATCTCATGGTCACTGCCTCCCAGGTTCCCATCCACTTTTGCTTCCCCTACTAATTCTTCCCTGTTTGTGAGTAGCAGGTCAAGAAAAGCTCTGCCCCTAGTTGGTTCCTCCAGCACTTGCACCAGGAAATTGTCCCCTACACTTTCCAAAAATTTCCTGGATTGCCTGTGCACCGCTGTATTGCTCTCCCAGCAGATATCAGGGTGATTAAAGTCTCCCATGAGAACCAGGGCCTGCGATCTAGCAACTTCTGCTAATTGTCAGAAGAAAGCCTCGTCCACCTCATCCCCCTGGTCTGGTGGTCTATAGCAGACTCCAACCACGACATCCCCTTGTTGCTCACACTTCTCAACTTTATCCAGAGACTCTCAGGTTTTTCTGCAGTTTCATACCGGAGCTCTGAGCAGTCATACTCCTCTCTTACATACAACGCAACTCCCCCACCTTTTCTGCCCTGCCTGTCCTTCCTGAACAGTTTATATCCATCCATGACACTACTCCAGTCATGTGAGTTATCCCACCAAGTCTCTGTTATTCCAATCACATCATAGTTCCCTGACTGCGCCAGGACTTCCAGTTCTCCCTGGTTGTTTCCCAGGCTTCTTGCATTTGTGTACAGGCACTTAAGATAACTCATCGATCGTCCCTCTTTCTCAGTATGAGACAGGAGTCCTCCTCTCTTGCACTCTCCTGCTTGTGCTTCCTCCCAGGATCCCATTTCCCCACTTACCTCAGGGCTTTGGTCTCCTTCCCCCGGTGAACCTAGTTTAAAGCCCTCCTCACTAGATTAGCCAGCCTGCTGGCGAAGATGCTCTTCCCTCTCTTCGTTAGGTGGAGCCCGTCTCTGCCTAGCACTCCTTCTTGGAACACCATCCCATGGTCGAAGAACTCCAATGCCAGAGGGCACTACCGAGCCTGCACAGGCAGCAGCAGATAAACCTACGCAAGAGGCTCAGCCGGAGCCTGAAATGCAACCTAATGCACCAGCGGAGAGCAGTTCACAGTCAACGGAAACAGCCCCATCACCTACATCACTTCCAGGGGGACCAAGCCCAAGTCCACAATCCAGTGAGGAACTGATGTCTCCAGCATCAAGGGCACAGTTCCAGGCTGAGCAGGAAGCAGATGACAGCCTCCAGGGAGCTTGGACGGCAGTACGGAGCAACCCACCGCCTCTCAGCTTTTCTAGCTGATCCCGGTTTGTGGTAGAACAAGGACTTTTATACAAGGAAACTCTTTCTGGTGGGCACCAAGGAGACTGGCATCCCCAAAGACATTTGGTAGTTCCAACTAAGTACTGGGTAAAGCTCTTAAGCTTAGCCCACAATCATCCTAGTGGCCATGATAAGGTGAACAGAACCAAAGACCATTTGGGGAAGTCCTTCCACTGGGAAGGAATGAGCAAGGACATTTCTACTTATGTCCGGTCTTGTGAGGTGTCCCAAAGAGTGGGGAAAACCCAAGACCAGATCAAAGCCCCTCTCCAGCCACTCCCCATAATTGAGGTTCCATTTCCACAAGTAGCTGTGGATATTCTGGGTCCTTGCCCAAAACAGACGCCCAGAGGAAAGCAGTACATACTGACTTTCATGGATTTTGCCACCCAATGGCCGGAAGCAGTAGCTCTAAGCAACACCAGGGCTAAAAGTGTGTGCCAGGCATTAACAGACATTTTTGCCAGGGTGACATCCTTATGGATTCGGGAACTAATTTCCTGGCAGGGACCATGAAAAGCCTTTGGAAGCTCATGGGGTGAACCACTTGATTGCCACCCCTTACCACCATCAAACCAATGGCCTGGTGGAGAAGTTTAATGGAACTTTGGGGGCCACGATACGTAAATTCGTAAATGAACACTCCAATGATGGGGACCTAGTGTTGCAGCAGTTGCTCTTTGCCTTCAGGGCTGTACCACATCCCAGTTTAGGGTTTTCACCATTTAAACTTGTATGGCCGTGAGGTTAAGGGGCCATTATAGTCAGTGAAGCAGCAATGGGAGGGGTTTACGCCTTCTCCAGGAACTAACATTCTGGACTTTGTAAATAACCTACAAAACACCCTCCGAAACTCTTTAGCCCTTGCTAGAGAAAACCTAAAAGATGCTCAGAAAGAGCAAAAGGCCTGGTATGATAAACATACCAGAGAGTGTTCCTTCAAAGTAGGGGACCAGGTCATGGTCTTGAAGACGCTCCAGGCCCATAAAATAGAAGCATCGTGGGACCGGCCATTTACGATCCAAGAGCGCCTGGTAGCTGTTAACTATCTCATAGCATCCCCCACCTCAACTCTAAAGCCTAAAGTGTACCATTTTAATTTTCTAAAGCCCTTTTATTCCAGAGAATTAAAGGTTGTCAGTTTACAGCCCAGGGAGGAGATGACGCTGAGTGGCCTGAAGGTATCTACTATGAAGTAAAAAGTGATGGTGGTGTGGAAGAGGTGAACCTCTCAATGACCCTCGGACGTATGCAGCAAAAGCAGATCAAGGAGCTGTGCACTAGCTTCGCGCTGATGTTCTCAGCCACCCAAGGACGGACTGAATGGACGTACCACTCCATTGACACACGTAATGCTCGCCCAATTAGAGCCCAACCTTACCAGGTGGCTCCTCAAGCCAAAACTGCTATAGAACGGGAGATCCAGGACATGCTACAGATGGGGGTAATCCGCCCTCTAACAGTGCATGAGCATCTCCAGTGGTTCTAGTTCCCAAACCAGATGGGGAAATACACTTTTGCATGGACTACCGTAAGCTAAATGCTGTAACTCGCCCAGACAACTATCCAATGCCACGCACAGATGAGCTATTGGAAAAACTGGGATATGCCCAATTCATCTCTACCTTAAACTTAACCAAGGGGTACTGGCAAGTACCGCTAGATGAATCTGCCAAGGAAAGGTCAGCCTTCGTCATCCAGGCAGGGGTGTATGAATTTAAGGTGCTCCCTTTCGGGATGCGAAATGCTCCCGCCACCTTCCAAAGACTTGTAGATGGTCTCCTAGCAGGACTGGGAGAATCTACAGTCGCCTACCTTGATGATGTGGCCATCTTTTCTGATTCATGGGCAGAACACCTGGAGAACCTGGAAAAAGTCTTCGAGCACATAAGGGAGGCAGCACTAACTGTTAAGGTTAAAAAGTGTCAAAGAGCCTAACCTACCTTGGACACCAGGTGGGTCAAGGAACTACAACCCCCTACAGGCCAAAGTGAATGCTATCCAAAAGTGGCCTGTCCCAAAGTCAAAGAAACAGGTCCAATCCTTCTTAGGGTTGGCCGGATATTACAGGCGATTTGTACTGCACTACAGCCAAATCGCCGCCCCACTGACAGACCTAACCAAAAAGAAACAGCCAAATGCAGTTCAGTGGACTGATGAGTGTCAGAAGGCCTTTAACCAGCTTAAGGCGACACTCATGTCTGACCCTGTGCTAAGGGCCCCAGACCTTGACAAACCGTTCCTAGTAATCACAGATGCATCCGAGCGTGGTGTGGAAGCAGTTTTAATGCAGGAAGGACCGGATCAAAAATTCCATCCTGTCGTGTTTCTCAGCAAAAAACTGTCTGAGAGGGAAAGCCACTGGTCAATCACCGAAAAGGAATGTTACGCCATTGTGTACTCGCTGGAAAAGCTACGCCCATAAGTTTGGGGACGGCGTTTCCACCTGCAAACCGACCATGCTGTGCTGAAGTGGCTTCATACTGTCAAGGAAAATAACAAAAAATTTCTTCGGTGAAGTTTAGCTCTCCAAGATTTTGATTTTGAAATACAACACATTTCAGAAGCTTCTAACAAACTGGTTAATGCACTGTCCCGTGAAAGTTTCCAAGAATCAACTGGTTAAAATCGTCCTTGAAATGTGGGAAATATTGTTAGTTTTTATATAATCAATAGTATATCTAAAGGTGCATGTGTCTTAGTAACTCTGTTGTCTCCTAGAGCTCCAGGAAGAAATCACAGCCAGTGTGGAGCAGGCTGTCCAGCACCGTCTGTGATTTGGGGGGCATGTCATAAATATAAAGGGAAGGGTAACAACCTTTATGTCTGCAGTAACGTAAAATCCCTCCTGGCTAGAGGTACAGACAGAAGTACAGAATCATTTTATCTGTAAGGGGTTAATCAGTTCAATTAACCTAGTTGGCACCTCACCAGAAGAACCAATGGGAAAAGAAGATACTTTTAAATCGGGGGCGGGGGGGAGGAGGGTTATTTGTGCTCTCTTTGTTGGTTACCTCTGGATAGAGAGAGAGAGACCAGGTAACCCATCTCTTGAAAAGATACCTTAGAATCATAGAATATCAGGGTTGGAAGGGACCTCAGGAGGTCATCTAGTCCAACCCCCTGCTCAAAGCAGGACCAATTCCCAACTAAATCATCCCAGCCAGGGCTTTGTCAAGCCTGACCTTAAAAACCTCTAAGGAAGGAGATTCCACCACCTCCCTAGGTAACTCATTCCAGTGCTTCACCACCCTCCTAGTGAAAAAGTTTTTCCTAATATCCAACCTAAACTTCCCCAACTGCAACTTGAGACGGTTACTCCTTGTTCTGTCATCAGGTACCACTGAGAACAGTCTAGATCCACCCTCTTTGGAACCCCCTTTCAGGTAGCTGAAAGCAGCTATCAAATCCCCCCTCATTCTTCTCTTCTGGAGACTAAACAATCCCAGTTCCCTCAGCCTCTCCTCATAAGTCATGTGCTCCAGCCCCCTAATAATTTTTGTTGCCCTCCACTGGACTCTTTCCAATTTTTCCACATCCTTCTTGTAGTGTGGGGCCCAAAACTGGACACAGTACTCCAGATGAGGCCTCACTAATGTCAAATAGAGGGGAATGATCACGTCCCTCGATCTGCTGGCAATGCCCCTACTTATACAGCCCAAAATGCCGCTAGCCTTCTTGGCAACAAGGGCACACTGTTGACTCATATCCAGCTTCTCGTCCACCGTAACCCCTAGGTCCTTTTCTGCAGAACTGCTTCCTAGCCATTCGGTCCCTAGTCTGTAACAGTGCATGGGATTCTTCCATCCTAAGTGCAGGACTCTGCACTTGTCCTTGTTGAACCTCATCAGGTTTCTTTTGGCCCAATCCTCTAATTTGTCTAGGTCCCTCTGTATCCTATCCCTACCCTCCAGCGTATCTACCACGCCTCCCAGTTTAGTGTCATCTGCAAACTTGCTGAGAGTGCAGTCCACCCATCCTCCAGATCATTAATGAAGATATTGAACAAAACTGGCCCCAGGACCGACCGTTGGGGCACTCCGCTTGAAACCGGCTGCCAACGAGACATGGAGCCATTGATCACTACTCGTTGAGCCCGATGATCTAGACAGCTTTCTATCCACCTTATAGTTCATTCATCCAGCCCATACTTCTTTAACTTGGTGGCAAGAATACTGTGGGAGACCGTATCAAAAGCTTTGCTAAAGTCAAGGAATAACACATCCACTGCTTTCCCCTCATCCATAAAATGATACATCTAAAATTATAGAAATTGTAAGTAAAGGCAATGAAATGTGTTAGATTATCTTTTGTTTTAGCTTATGAATTTTCCCTATGCTAAGAGGGAGGTTTATTCCTGTTTTTGTAACTTTAAAGTTGAGCCTAGAGGGGAATCCTCTGTGTTTTAAATCTTATCACTCTGTAAAATTATCATCCATCCTGATTTTACAGAGGTGCTTCTTTTACACTTTTCTTTTGTGATAGACCCAGCCCAGTTGGGAACAGCAGAGTAGCAGAAGGGAGATATACTGGCCACTGGATAAGTAGTTTTCTGTTCCCTGAGTGACCAGAGCAGGGGCTGCTCCAGGCTAATAGACCACCTGACTCCAATTAACTTGCTAAGAGTCAGGTGAGACAGTTAAGCACCTGACCCTAATTAAGGCCCCTCGGATGCTATAAAAGGGATCACTCCAGTCAAGCCAGTGGGAGCGGAAGCGTGTGTGAGAGGAACTGGGAGCAAGAGATGTGCAAGAAGCTGAGAGTGAGTAGGCATACTGCTGGAGGACTGAGAAGTACAAGCGTTATCAGACATCAGGAGGAAGGTCCGGTGGTGAGGACAAAGAAGGTGTTGGGAGGAGACCATGGGGAAGTAGCCCAGAGAGTTGTAGGTGTCGTGCAACTGTACCAGGAGGCACTCTAAATAGCTGCAGTCCACAGGGCCCTGGGCTGGAACCCAGAGTAGAGGGCGGGCCTGGATTCCACCCATACCTCCCAACTCCTGATCAGACACCGGAGGAATTGACCTGAACTATAGCTTCTACCAGAGGGGAAGGTCTCTGGACTGTTTCCTGACCCACAGGGTGAATCTGTGAAGCGAGCAAATCTGCCAAAAGTGCAGGACCCACCAAGGTAGAGGAGGAACTTTGTCACACTTTATAATAAAGTAGTTCTTTTAAGAACCTGATGGATTTTTAGTGTTGTAAAAATAAAGGGTCTGGTCTGTACTTTTATTAAAGGCAATTGGTTGATATATTATTCTCAAGCCTCCCCAGTGTGGAAACAGGGTTAAAGGATTTAAAGATAGGTCTCTTAGTTATAAGAAACAGAGCAACTGTCATGCTAAGTCTTAGCTTAATATCGTGGGACCTGTAGAAGCAGGGCTCACGTCAGAAGCGGGTGGGAAGACAGCAGAGTAGAGTCAGCCTTGAGATAGCGATGTTTGAGAACAGAAGTGAGAAAATACAGAAATGGGCAGGACATAACATAAACAAACTGCAGATGTTTTTAATTAATGCATGCCACTAAAATGTATAAACGCTTGTGTGATATTGCTTGTATTTTGAAGAAACTGAGGCAGAGATGCTCTCTGTCAGCTGTGTTCTTCCCTTGCAATTGCATGTCCTGAATAAAGTTGTCTCTGATTTTGTTGCTTCCAACCTGAGAGTGGAGTTCGTTTCTTCCACAATATTTGGTGCCATATGACGCGGATGGCTACGCCTGGCTGAGGCAGCGACCGCTACTACAGACTGTTCCCCTTCAAACCCCAGGCGCCAAGCCAGAGGTAAGAGACATTTTGAAATCTCTACTGGGGTGTCGGAGGACTGATCGTGGAGCCGTCTGTCCCTCTGGGCTCACGCCATGCAAACTTTTATTTATGCAACAAGATCAGACGCAGAACGGTGTTGGGGAATTGATTGCCCCATGTAAGGTCAGTGATATGTGTACGCGGGGCTGGGAAATGTGGTGTTGCCCCAGGGTAAGCCAATGTGTGACTTAGGTCAGACCTATTGAGTTGAGGGGTTGTGGTAACGCCCTCAGAGAAGAACACAGGTGTGTTCAGTCTGAACAGAGGGGATGTGGTGATGCCCTCAGGTTAAAAACAAAACAAAACAAACAAACGATGCATTGTGGTATGAAGGAATAGAGGCCTTGGTGTGTGTGTGTGCCAGTGTGAATGAGGGTCACCGAAAAACGCCCACAGCTCCCTGCGAAGCCCACAAACTCGTGACCAGGGATGTCTCTAATGCAAGCCCAGTGGCTACACCTTAGTGGATCGGTAGAAGATCTGACCCAAGGCGGGCTGTCTCTGCATGGCATGACCGGCGAGGGGTCTGCCTGGGTCTAGTATTGTGTGACCCCCATCTTCCCTCCCGCTCTCCTCCCCGCATGAATCACTGACTGATCTGATCACCTTACCGGAGGCAATTAGAGTACGCGGCATCATCTCTCTGAGACTAGTGGACACTCTTTGCTGAAGGGAGGTGTAGGAGGGTTGTGGACATCCTCGATAATCTTTCCTGTGTGAGTGCCTGAGGAGTGGTGTGGTGATTTTAGCTTTATGAGCCGCTGCACTCCGCGGACAGGATAGAGACGTGTCTTAGTTTATGAGCTGCAGCAGCAGACAGGGCACCCCCACATTCTTAGAGAACGAGTGGAAATCAGTCCAAGGACTTGTTAGTACTTAGATCATTGGAATTTTTACACACACGATGATCCATCTAAACAATTCCCACTAGAAGGTACCTTCAATTCAAATGGGACCGTATCTCTTAGAGATGCTCTCTAAGACACAAAGTGTAGGATTTAAAAAGCATCCGGATGCCTCCCTACCCAAATTATTTTTTGTTAACCCCTTGGCTTCTTTATATCCCCAATTAGTTAAGGCTGAAAATAAGGAGGGATAGGAACGGGTTAATTTGAAAAGACAGCTTGGTCTAGAGATAAGGAGAAAGCTGCTTTGCGTTCAAGGGCAAGAATCGACACAGACTATGCCACGCATAGAAAACAACAAAGTTTAGAGGCTGCAGAGATGGAAAACACAGATGAAACAGCGAAAGGAGGAGCCGAGCTTCGTGTCCCTGAAGCTGATGTGCTTCCAAGAGCGGAAGCAAGTTGGAGATTGCACAGTGTATCTCTGGACAATCTGTAGACAGGATAATCTCCCGTCCACCTCCCCCACTTCTCTGGACATTATACACAGACATGGCCAGTCTGGACGTATGTGTGTGAGTATGAAAGTGGCTTAGGGATTGGGGCAGTAACGTTTTTCTTCCCCTGAGTGATGTGGGAGCGTATACATTAAGGCCACCTCTTTGCTAGATATGCATTTTAATCTCACCATGACCGCAGGAAATCACATTATTTATTGGCCAGCAGACAAAGCCCTACAATCAGACCTTAGGTATCAAATTCTTTTAATTGGACCACTTTAATATCTGACCGATTTCAGAATTTGCACTTACTCCTACCAGAGGTTCAGAAAATTTCTGACTTACAGGGTCAAATCCATGTGCTTCAGAATATATATTGAATTGAAAAACATGCTTTTCATACAGCCTACAGAGTGGCTACTTTGGGTACTAATTATGATGTGATGTGCTATGTAACTAAGGCAGTGAAACAACCCCAGCATATTATACATTAATGCTTGTATTGCTTTTGTTTAGTCTAGGAATGTGTTGTTGTTGTAAGGAGTATAATAACAAAAATGCCTTTCATGTTCATACTAATCATGCATTATTGTTATATCCAGCTAAGATGTATAGGGCTAGTCCTGATCCTTTTGAGCTATAAACAGAAATACAAGACATGATGCAATTGGAGGTTTAAGAATGTTGGTTGTGCTAAAGACCAGCACAAAAGAGGGGAATGTGGAAACAGGGTTAGAGGATTTAAATTTAGGCCTCTCAGTTGTAAGAAACAGAGCAACTGTCATGCTAAGTCTTAGCCTAATATCGCAGGACCTGTAGAAGCAGGGCTCACGTTAGAAGCGGGTGGGAATACAGCAGAGTAGAGTCAGCGTGACCCAGCCTTGAGATAGCGATGTTTGAGAACAGAAGTGAGAAAATACAGGAATGGGCAGGACATAACAAAAACAAACTGCAGATGTTTTTAATTAATGCATACCACTAAAATGTATAAATGTATAAGCTTTATACAGAGTAAAATGGATTTATCTGGGGTTTAGAGCCCATTGGGAGCTGGGTGTCTGGCTGCTAGAGACAGGAGCATTTCTCAAGCTGTTTTCAGTTAAGTCTGCAGCTTTGGGGCACGTGGTTCAGACCCTGGGTCTGTGTTGGAGCAGACTGGCGTGTCTGGCTCAACAAGGCAGGGTTCTGGAGGCCCAAACTGGCAGAGAAAATGGGTTCAGAGGTAGTCTCAGCACATCAGGTGACAGTCCCAAGGGGGTTTCTCTGATCGAACCTGTCACACAGCCTACAACAGAACGGCAATCCAGTATCTAGCACTTGCCTAGCCCCTTCCATGCGGGGAACCCAGAGGCTGGTCACCATGCTGTCCCCTTTGACAGGATGGGGGAACTGAGGTAGGGTGGGGGAGTGACTGACCCACAGTCACACGCAGAGCTGGGAATGGAACCCAGGACTCCTGCCTCCCAGGCCCTGCTCTAACCATTGGATGCTACTACATCCCTTTAAGGCAGAGCCCTGCAACTGTGGGATGGGTCCACCTGGGGGCACGGAGGAACTTTGGGGTGAGTGCAGTGGGGCCCTGGCCAGCCCTCATGGGGGGCGCGGTGGGAGTACCACGCAGCTCCCCTCCGCCCCCAGGCTCCCAGCTCTGCTCCAGCCACGGCCCCAACCCCAGCCTTGCCCCCAGCCTTCAGCCCCGACTGTGGCCTAGCCACGGCTTCCACTCCCGGCCCTGGCCTTAGCCCTGCCCACACCTATGGCTCTGCTCCCAGCCCCAACCCCAGTCCTGCCTTCAACTTCAGCCTCCAGCCCCCTTCCTGTCCTCAAAACCACCCCGAGCCTTGGCCCCCTTACCCTTGTCCGCCCCCGCCCAGGAGCCATGGCCCGGCTCTGGCTCCCGAGGGGTGGGGGGGGGTGCAAAGAGGGGTAAGGGGGGCATGACTGAAAAGTTTGGGGACCACTGCTTGAAGGGCTAAAAGTGTGGGTTCCCCCTGCCCTCCAACACATCCCTAGATCTTCTGTCTCCTTCCCAGTGCTCTGAGCTGACGTGCAGCTTCCCAGGCCTTGGCGGTCCCTGGCTGGAGAGCTGCGCTGCCAGGTACTGGGCCACGCCCCTCTCACCTTGAAGGACTCGAAGAAGCCTCCGCTACCCCCGCTGCCATTCTCCAGCTTGTCCTCATCCCCGCCCAGACCCATCATGGACTGGCTGTTAACATGCAGCTCCTCATACAGCGTCTCCAGCAGAGCTGCCCGCGTGCGCTCCTGTGGCAGGAGGGGCACAGGGGGCGTTAGTGGCATTGGAGGCATGGGCTGGGGGCAGTAGCGATCAGGAACAAAGGGGGCAGAGGGGACTGAGTATTGGGGGGGACAGAGGACGAGTTGTGATTCTGTCCCTGGCTCCGGCTCAGTGCCCGGCTGTCGGCCCTGGGGAGTGGGGGTGTCCCCAGGAGCCTTTGGCACATGTGCACTGCCACAGGACCAGCTCAGTGGCCATATCCTGGGCCCGGTGTAACAACTGCATGCAACTGTGCAGCGAGGCATGGCCCTGGCCCCAGAGCCGACGACCGAGGGCACTGTCTCGCCACCCTTGCTCCCAGAGCCCTAACGCGGGCACTGCGGCACATCGGCTCTCACAGGAATGAGGGCTCGTGGATAGAGAGACGGGGCCAGAATGAGGCATGGGGCAATGGGTGAGGGGAGGGCAGGTACTGGGCATTGCTGGGGGGGGCTAGGGAGGATGCCAGCTCAGAACGCAGCACGTGGCTCCTGACCCACCTCCAGCTTGGCAAACTTCTCGGCTTTGTAACAGGCGTACTCGGCGTTGATCAGCTTGGTCAGCAGAAACTCCTGGAACTCGAGGCCCTGCGGGAGGAGAAACCCCATGTCAGCCTCTGCCTTTCCCTAGGGAATGAGCTCAGCAGGCAGCCAGCATCAGCCAGGGCAACTTGGCAGTGGCTGAGCAACCCCTGGTGGTGGGACTAGCACATAGCAGCAGGAAGCGCCACCCACCTTGGCCCCGCCTGCCCCAGAGTTCCAGGCATTACCGCAATGGGACAGGGCAGGAACCAGCAGACTGTATGGCTGCTCCGAGGGCCCCCTGGGCTCCCTGTCCAGGGAGAGCGGCCTTCCCAGCAGAGAGCGTGACTCCCGCACAGACGGACGAGCTGGCCCCAGGAAGCTTCCTGGGACTGGGAAGTTCAACAAGCCTCAGGCTTCCTTGCCTCTCACCTTTCTGAAGACGGCTGGGTCAGGCAGTGGGGGGCCAAAGAAAGGCACGTCATCCCGGGCTGTGACGGAGACCTGCAAGACATGGTGCTGTCAGTCCCACTGAGCCACGTGCTGCCAGGCCAGTGGGTATGTCTAGACGAGGGAGGGCAGCTGGGCAGCGCTTTCCTGCAGGGCCTCCTGCCTTGCCCCACTTACTGGACACTGGGGTGTCTTCATGGCACAGGGGAATCACCCTCCCGACAGCCTGGGCAGGAGCACTGGGGCCTGTAGTGCCCGGGAGCGGTGCATCCCTCCGAGCGGTATGCCTGCCCAAGAGCTCAACCCTCCCAGCCGCGCTAGGATGCGCTGAGCAGCGGCCTCCAGCCCCTCTGGCCAGGACTCTCCGGCAGCATGTGGTGACAGCAGTGCTGCTTCCCCCCGGAGCTGCCATCTCCCCAGATCACTGGGACCAGGGGCTCAGCACTGAACCAGGACCTTCCACTTCAGGTCCACAGGGTGTCCTTGGGTCAGCATCAGCCTGGCTCCGGGTTCAAGCACCTCACGCCCAGGCCATGTGCTCTGGACAGGGCTCCCCCTCCTCCAGTGACCATCCCAGGGGGAGCAGTGATAACACCCATGCTTCACATGATCATTAGCCCCAAGAGGTAACTGAGGCACAGAGAGACAAAGAGACTGGCTCCATATCACACAGAGTCAGTGGCAGAGCAGGAACAGAACCCAGAAGTCCTGACTACCAGCCCCTATCTATAACCACTAGGGACTGTCACTCCCATATTAAGAACCTTGTGGCCCATTTCTGAGTGTCATGGATTGCTCTGCCCAGGCCTTTTCCCTCAGCTCCCAGTCTCTAGCTGGGAGCAGCTCTGTGGCCCAGCCCCTGCCCTGTTAGTGCCATGGTAACTCGGTGGTGCCGCACCAAATGGGCTGGGTCCCTGGCGGGCTACGACTCACAAGCAGGCCCCCGGGCGTGCACTCACCTTGTAGAGCGTGCTCTCGGTGCAGGGCTTCTCTGCCTGCACCACGATGTAGGCGTGCAGGAAGTTGGAGGCGATCATGTCTGGCACAAAGGGCGTGTTCTCATCCTGGAAGACGATGGCCACAATGTCGTTCCCGATGTGCCTTTTCCTCTGCAACTGAGTGCAGCAGGGAGGGTGTTACTCCTGCAGCCCAAGCCCCGTGCCAAGGCGGCCAGGCCCAGCACAGGTCAAGGAGGGGAAGTGGTGGGAGATAGATCAGGGAGACTGGGAGCTCAGCGAGGGGCAGGAGCATGGACAGGCTGAGACAGAGGGACGGGGGGATCCCCTGGCTGCCCTTTGTCGATATCCCCCCTCCCCTCTGAGCCGAGACGGGGCCTCGGCACTAGCGAGTGTCTCTTCACTCCAGTGGGGGAATGGGGCTGGGCTGGGGCTGAGCAGGCCAGGGGCTGTGTGGGTGGCGGGGGCTGGTTTGGGACAGAACCACTTGGGATGGGAGTCACATTGGTCACAGTGACTGCCTAAAAGAAGGGTGATATGCGGGTGCATGAAGAGGTTGGGGTGTGTGCACATGAAGGCTGGAGGGCTGTGTGGGGCTGTACTTTAGGGGGTGTATACACGTGTGTGTCCATACATGTGTAGACATGCATTTCCGTGTGCAGCCCCTGCCGGGGTGGGTGGGGTGCCCATGCAGGGCTGGGAGGCTGTGTGGGGCTGTACTGTAGGGGGTGTATACACGTGTGTGTCCATACATGTGTAGACATGCATTTCCGTGTGCAGCCCCTGCCGGGGGGTACTGCTCTCTCCTACCTGCTGGGCATCGCCTTCGGTGTAGGGCAGCTTTGTGGACACGTGGAACATGATCTCCTTGCTGCGGAAGGTGCAGTAGACGGATTCTGTTCCTGTCTGGCCATGGGTCACGTCCAGCCCCCCCCGGAACCTGCCACCAAAAAGACCCAGGACTCAGGCAGATGCCCACCCTGCCCTGTCCCTCAACTCCCAAGGAGCCCGGGACAGCAGCTGCAAGGCCAGGACGATCTGTCCCGCAGAGACTCACTGGATGGGACAGCGAGTGGCACAGGCTTAGCATAGAGGTGCCAGAGCAGTGCAGGGGGCCAGCCTCCCTCCTCTCCACACACAGGCCCAGCAGACCCAGGCTGGCAGGAGCTCGCTCACCCCTTGAAATCCTGCAGCTGGACTTTCTGGCCCAGGAAGTCGAGGAACTCCACGAAGGCCGGGCTCTCCTCGGTGGTGCCAAACAGCTCCTCCTCGGACGTCTGCAACATGGCCAGCAAAGCAGAGGAGTTAGGACAGGGCTGGGCCCCCTGGCCAGCTTAGCATGAGCCCGGAGCTGTGCTGGGTTGAGGCCTGTCCAGACAGCCTGGCTGGAGAGAAGCTGAGTCTGTGAGAGGGGGCAAAGGAGCCACTAGCGGAGATGGCGCTTGTAAGGGTGCAGGGGCGAAGAGCCTCTGCTGCGGCTGAGTCTCCCCCCGGGTCTATGCCATGAGCTGAGCTCTGACCTGCAGAGTGAACCCGCAACGCCCCAGATGGCAGTGCCTGCGGAGAGCATGACAGCCACTGGGACCCAGCTCTGGGGAGTACCCATCACAATCCTTCATCTGGGGCTGTCGCAGCCCCTCACCAACAGCCTGTCTGTGCACCCAGCTTCGGGGTTCTCCCCATTTGACTGTGGGGAAACTGAGGCATGGGGGCCATGACTTGTAAAGGGTCACTGGAGAAGTAGGTAACAGAACTCTCCAGACTTCCAGTTCCCAGCCTTAACCATTAAGTGATGCTCTTCACCCCACCCCACCCCCGGTAACAGAACCAAGGCAAACGCTATGTAGTCAAGGGTACGGTTTAGCTGGATAGCCCCTGCCATGGCTCCTGAATCCATTACAGCTCTTGGCAAAGCAAACGGGCCATTGCTGTGCTGAGATGAAAGCAGCTGGGAGGGTGGGATGCCAGGGAGATGTCTCTGCTGTTTAGGAAACCCGGCTCCAGCCGCTCCTGCTCGCCAACGGCCATGCTGAGCTGGAGCGGCAGCCGGAGGGTTGGGGGCTCCCCCATCCCCGCTGCAGGCTGCTTGTCAGAGGGGAAAGCCGGGGATGGAGGCTGGCAGGCTGGGGTAGCCCCAGCCCCCTGTGGGATCGATTCACCGTCCCGGAGAGCCCAGCCCCCACTCCACAGAGACTGACCCACCTGGCCCAACTTCTGGTAGATGACACCGAACTTGAAGTGATTGCTGAGGACGTGCTCGTCGAAGGTGACAATGAGACGGGAGGCCTGGGGAGATGGGAGAGGCTGGTTACATCCGGCTGCCAGGAACCCCTGCTCCCTCTGGGTTGTGACAGGGGCCCGACCCTTGGGGGACTCATGAGCCACGCATGGGGCAGGTTCCTCTCAGGGCGGTAGGTGTGGGGTGTGAGGCATGGGGCGGTGCAGAAGCTGGATTTCTGGGAGGGAGGTCTCATGATTTCGACATTTCTTCCGTCCCAGAACGAGAACAACATTTGAAATTTCCCACAAACCAATTTTCTGAAAGATAATTCATCTGGGGCCAATCGAAGCTCTGACATAATCTGACCCTTCCCTTCCCAGCGCCACTTTTTGCCCCATTTTTATAATACACCATTCTCAAAAAAATCACAAAAAAATGGAAGGAAAAGTTGTTTCAAAATGGAAAACCGAAATGCCGCATTTGGAACAGATCAAAATGGGGTACTCCGAATGGGACACCCCCAGCCCTGCACCCTGCAAGGATGCCCCATGCCTGGCAGGATATGCCCGGCCCCACGCAACGCCCCCAGCCCTGCACCCAGCACTTGATTTCTATTTGGAAATGAATTTACCAAGGTGAAACGATTCCATGGATTGTTTGCTGTCTCTGAACTGGCGTTTCCAATGGAAAAAATCCCATTAGAAAATTTCCTCCCACAGGCAGGTGGGCGAGGGGCGCCCTCAGAGCAGGAACAAGCCACACAGACAGGGACTGGGCTGGGTCTAACAGGCTTTTCCCAACTCTGAGATCTAGGACTCTGGTTCTTGTCCCCACCTGGTGCAAGCCCAGGCCCCTCACCCAGCTCTGTGCGAACTCCTACCACAGCGACCAGGAAGCCCCACAGAGCATGGAGAAGAGGGCACCTGAGCTCTTTTCCAAATCCAGCCCTTTGTGCCTGCATCCACATGTAGTTACCCACAATGCTCTTCTGCCTGTCAGCAGAAAAGGGATGGAGCAGAGCTCTGGGACATTTTGGGAGGGGTTGTCTGGGAGTCACCCAGGGATGCCCCTCTTTTCTGTGAGCTGGGGAACCAGAGTGCTGTCTGGTGTCCCCTTACCCGCCTCAGTGGACTTCAGAAATGTGCTGTGGGAGGGATGGACTCTCCCAAGTCCCAGGGCTTCCTCTGAACCCCCACCCACCCCAGGGGTGGGAGCTTCGCCATGGAGCAGCAGGACCCTAGCCCAGCCCAGGACAGAATGCCCTGAGCTGAGTGCTCTGCTCTCAGCACTGGAGTCAGGGGGCAGAAGGAGGCCAGCCCTGTTATAACCCAGCCAGTGAGGTAAGCCCCTAGGACGGGGCGCCTCTCCTGCAAGGAGGAAGCGCCTCCAAACCCCTGGGTGGGGCTCTATGCTGGTCTGGGAGCACCCTGAGAAAGGCTCCCGGGGGCGGAGGGGGCTTGGTGGTGCTGCTTCTGGCCACGGGCAAACCTGGCAAAGGAGCCAGCCAGGGTCAGGTTTGGGATTAAAGCTGAACTAAGTTCTGATTGGCTGTGGAATGCCCAGCCTGCCCGTCCAACATCCTGGTGCCTGCTGAAGGCTGGGGTTCCCTGCTGGGCCCCCTGGTAGGAGCCCCCAGTGGTGAAGAGGCAGGCTGGGTGTGCATATGCACACGGGAGCTGTCAGAAAGTGCACGCTGCCTCCAGCCTACCTTTGGGTACAACACCGGATAGAACCGATCCACGTTCACGTCCTCACACACCAGCTGAAACACAGACGAGAGAGTGAGAACGTGCATGTCACGGAGTGCCAGCCAGTAAAACGGAAGGTTTATTAGACGACAGGAACACAGTCCCAAACAGAGCTTGTAGGTACAACCAGGACCCCCAAGTCAGGTCCCTCGGGGGGGGAGGGGGGGGAAGGGAGCTTAGACCCCAGCCTTGGGGTTCCCTCCATTCCCCCAGACCGCTCCAAACTGAAAACCCCCCTCCAGCCGTCTCACCCAGCCTTCCCCGGCTCCTCCCCCAGCCTTTGTCCAGTTTCCCAGGCAAAGGTGTCGCCTGGCTGCAACCCCCCTCCTGGCTCAGGTTACAGGCTCAGGTATCATCCCTCAAGTGAAGTCACTCCCTGCTCTCCCATCCCCCAATGCAGACAGTCCCAGTAAAGATCCCCTGCGACATCCCTAGGTCAATCTGCCCCGCTCCCTGCTCCGACACAGTGCAACTCAGAACCATGTGTGTGCACGTGTCCGGGGGGAGGAGGAGGGGTGCGTGCATTACTGCCCCTGCTGGATGAGAGCAGCCAGAGCTCACCTGTGTGGGGTTTTGGGGTGACGCTCTCTGTTCTCTCAGGCTCCCTTCATGGAGCAAGGTGGGGGTTTGTATGTGTGCCCCCGCCCCTACCCCACACCAGGCTATCAACCTCAGCGCCCTGAGAGAGAATGGGCTGTACAGCCACAGTGCCCTGGCTGCCGGCCACGGCCGCTGGGCAGGCTGCAGATAAATGAATCCCTGCTAGGGTTACCATACGTCCGGTTTTTCCCGGACATGTCCGGCTTTTCGGCAATCAAACCCGTCCGGGGGGAATTGCCAAAAAGCTGAATGTGTCCGGGAAAAATACCGGCCGGGCACTTCCTCTCCCGCGGCTGCTCTGCTCCTCCCCTGACTCAGACAGGCTGGCTTTAGGCCGATTCAGGCTGAATCGGGCCCCACGCTAAGAGGGCCCCGTGCTGCAGCTCTCCACCCCACCCCCAGCTCACTTCTCCCTCCTCCCCTCCCCGAACACTCTGCCCCCTGCTCCTCCTCCTCCCCTGCTTCCCGATTCGCGGGAAGTCTGAAAAGAAGCAGGGGCGGGCAGGCAGCACCAGGTAAGCTGGGGTGGCGGGGGGCGCGAGAAGGGCTCCGGGGAGGCACGGCCCAGTCCAGCCCCGGCCAAGCAGCTCACTCTGGCCCCGGCTCGGGCCGAGTGCGCTGGCCCGGCCCCGGCCGAGCACTCCCGGCCTCAGCGGCTCTGGCCCAGCTCGGCTCCGGCCCGGCCTGGCCCCCACGGCTCGGCTCTGGCCCGGCCCCCGCGGCTCGGCTCGGCCCGGCCCCTGCGGCCAGGCCTGGCCCCCGGCCGAGCACCCCGGACCTCAGCGGCTCTGACTTGGCTTGGCTCCGGCCCGGCCTGGCCCCCGCGGCTCGTCTCTGGCCTGTCCCGTCCCCCACGGCTCGGCTCCGGCCCGGCCCCCACGGCTCGGCTCGATCCGGCCCCTACGGCCAGGCCTGGCCCCCCCGGCCGAGCACCCCCGGCCTCAGCGGCTCTGACCCGGCTCGGCTTGGCTCCAGCCCAGCCCGGCCCCCGTGGCTCGGCTGGGCCTGGCCCCCGCAGCTCAGCTCGGCCCCCGCAGCGCGGCGCGGCTCGGTTCGGCTCCAGCCCGGCCCCCGCGGCTCAGCTCCGGCCTGGCCCCTGCAGCTTGGCTCGGCTAGGCTCTGGCTCGGCTCGGCTCCGGCCCCGGCCCGGCCCCCGCGGCTCGGCTCCAGCCCGGCCCCTGCGGCGTGGCTTGGCTCGGCTCGGCCCGGCCCCGGCGGCTCGGCTCGGCTCCAGCCCGGCCCCTGCGGCGTGGCTTGGCTCGGCTCGGCCCGGCCCCGGCGGCTCGGCTCCGGCCAGGCCCCCACGTAGGGTGACCAGATAGCAAGTGTGAAAAATCAGGACAGGGGTGGGGGGTAATAGGAGCCCATATAAAAAAAAGCCCCAAATATCGGGACTGTCCCTATAAAATCGGGACATCTGGTCACCCTACCCCCGCGGCTCAGCTCCAGCTCGGCCCCCGCAGCTCAGCTCCGGCCCGGCCCCTGCAGCTCGGCTCCGGCCCCCGCAGCTTGGCTCCGGACCAGACCCAAGCCCCGCAACCCTGGCCGGAGCTCCGGCCGGAACGCGGCCCGATTCCTGGAGCCGGGGAGGAGAAGTGCCCGGCCGGCGGCTGGAGTCCGGAGGCAAGGGGGCTGCCCGAAGCCGGTAGCGCTGGCTCGGGCAGCTTGGCTCTTAAACAGAGCTGAAGTCTGAGTCAGGGAGGAGCAGAGCAGCTGGAGCCGGGGAGGAGAAGTGCCCGGCCGGGGGCGCAGGGTCTGGGGGCTGCCCGGCAAACCGTGAAGCCGGTAGCGCTCGGGCAGCCCTTTTTGCGTGGCTGGGAGGGAGGAGGGGGAGTTAGGGCGGGGACTTTGGGGAAGGGATGGGGGAAAGGGCGGAGCCGGGGGTGGGAAAGGGGCGAGGCCAGGGCCCGTGGAGTGTCCTCTTTTTTTATTTTTTAAATATGGAAACCCTAATCCCTGCTGAAGCCAGGAATGGCCCCAGCCATAGGGCACTAACTGGCCCCCATGGCCCGGCGTTCTCCTCAGCCTTGAGGCAGGGAAACGGGGCCTGGCCTGCGTGAGGCTGAGTGAGATCAGGGTACAGGCTCAGCCCATGGAGATGGACGGGTCCCGCTGAGGTACCTGCCTTGGCCATCTGCACGATGTTGGGGAACTCGGTCAGGCAGGAGATGGGGATGACGTCATGGTAGGTTCGGCACTTGGTCCTGCAATAAGAGACGAGGGTGTCACAGGACCTGGCTGGGCGCCCCAAGAGTCCTGGCGCCTGGCCCCCGCAGCGAAGGGGAGGAGGCACTATCTAGGCCCCTGTGGCTCAGGCATTGCCCCGGGGACACAGAGGGCCCTGCGCTCACCTGAGCAGCAGCCGCAGGTGCTCCTGGTCACCAATTACATCATACTTGAGGGAGAAGACGAGGTGGCCCAGTGCCGTGTCCAGGGAGTAGTAGTTAAAGTGCTCCTGGGGGAAAATAGATGAGCCACTGAGAGACCAGAGCGCAGCCTCCCAGAAGGAGTGGGCATAGCTCTTTGGTCCCATCAATGGTGGGGAGACACAGTCCACTGCTGCCCTCTGGGGTAACAGCTGCCCTCCTGGGCTCACACAACAGCCTGGCTCCCGTGAGCAGGAGCTAAGGATTTCTGCCCCTTGGGCCCCAGCACTGGGCAGGATGGGGTGCCCCCCTCAGGGCTTGGGGTGCCTCCAGGCGACAGAGGGAGGGAGGGGCAGTTTGCTGGCTAGGGCCTTGCGCATCCTGGCAGGTGAGGGCCAGCTGGTGACCAAGGAACTGGGGATGCGGGGGGCTGTTAGGCTCAGGCAGCAGGCCAGACACCTGCCACCATGCGCGGGAGGGCAGGGGGCTGCAGGTGGCTGACGGGTCCCATGTCGGCTACTACAGCTCATGGGCCTCTTGTAAGAGGCACATTCCCCTTCCACTCCCCGGCATGCTGAGCGCTGCCCCCCACAGGCTGCTGGGCCACGCTGGCATGTCCTGCAGAGCCCCAGCCCTGGGACTCGGAGCAGGACCCCATGACCTGGAGATGTCCCACAGGGTCTGTCAACACTTCACGCCCCTCCATGGCCTGCTGCAGGGTCAGGGGTCAACAGAGCCAGGGACCCAATGAGCCCCAGAGACCAGTGGGCAGCACAGGTAGAGGATACACCTGGGGAACCCCAAGGAGTATAGGCTGCTGCTCCCACTTCCCCACCAGCTGCAGGTGAACTTGGCCAACGAGCCATTCCCAGCTGCCAACGGGGCACCCCTTCACGCCATAGCTCCCTCAACTACTGGCTGCATGAACCAGGGCAGGCCGGGACCTGGAGGTGCCTCCAGGGGGGCTCAGATGCTCTAACGCAGGGGCACCACAGGCCTTTCCCAAGTGCCCCCAGCCCCAAGCGAGGGGCATCCAGAGCAGCTGTGTTGTGGGATCCACCCCATAGCACAAACTGCCCCCTCCGTGATCACGGCGCAATGGGTCAGCCTTGCCCATGGGGAGAGGGAAGGGCCGACACACGGGGAGCAAACCCCAGAGCGGCATGGGCCATCCCAACCCCAAAGGCTGTGTAGGTTTCCAACACTGGCAGAGCTTGGGCTGCCAATCCCATGCCTTTGGATTTGAGCGCCATCCCTGGGACCAGTGGGCACGGCCCTGGGCACATTCCAGGGGGATTAACCATGGGTAGCCCTGACTCATGCCAAACAACTGGGGACATGCAGTAAAGGTCCGTCCCGCAGCACTGCTGGGGGCCTCACCCCCTTTCCCCAGAACATTTCTCCCCACCAAGACACCAGTGCTGCCCAAAACACTGTGACGCAGCCAGCAACGCGTTCCAGCGTGCCGCAATCCCCGGAGTCCTGACAGGGTGGGGAGGTGCACAGTGCAAACAGACAGCCGAGTCCAGGGAGCATTTAAACCCACGGGGCGGATACAGCCGGAGCTGTACGGCATGTAAACAAGGCGCCAGCGCAATGCTCTGCTGGAACGGCAGGAGCAGAAGGGCTGCAGCAATGCAGTCGGGGGACCGTGCTCTCGCCATCGGAGGAGGGTGAGGGTTGATTCATGCTAGCGTGGCTCAGGGCCACGGAAGAGACAGGCTGTGTCCAGGTGCTGGGAAATTAATCCCAGCAGCAAGGGGTGCAGAAAAGCAACAGCTTGTAAGTCCTCCAGCAAACAGCATGATAACCTTGGGCAAACAGAGCCCGGGACTGCAGCCCACAGCCTGAAGGAGAGCTCAGGGGCCTCAGGCCACGGCATGGGCTTCCCCGGCTTCGGCTCGTTTGACTGAGGATAATAGAGGAGTGCTGCTGTTCTAACCATGCAGCTTCTTCTCTAGCAGGATCCTGAGACGGTGCCAACCTCACCTACCCTCAGGTACACCAGTTCTGTGCATGTGGGGGGTAGGGAAAGGCCTGAAGCCGGCTTTGAACTCCCCCTCTTTGGTGACCTGCCCAGTCCTTGGAGTGGGGTAGAGGGCCCCTGGGAAACAGAGAACTGCTGTAGAGCCGCAAATGCCAACCATACTCCCGATCCACCCCATGCCAGGGCTGGGAGCATGGCTGGCACAGAGCCCTGACACCCACTCCGTACTGCTCAGGGAGGCCCCCACATAGGGTGGCTTTTCAGGAAGTCTTTTCTGCTCCCTTAAAGGCCCCTTTATGCCCCCCTTAAAGGGCCTCAGCACAACGACTAACCAGACCCCTAAACTGGATCCAAACGCTAGCAGTATCCGCTCCACCCCCTGAGCCCCAGGAAACTGGCTAATCCCCAGCTGCATGTCACCTGGGAGCTGGTGAACTGCGGGAGCCGCTGGGGAGCGCTGGGCCTGGGAGGAGGGGCAGGGAGCTGGGCAAGGCAGGGCTCTTGGGGGATCTGAAATCAGACTGTGGTTTGTGTGTTAAAGAACCCTGACGGTGGAACATCCTGGGCGCCCCCGATGGTGAGATGTCCCAGGTCACCATTGCTTCCCCAAGCCCCTCTCCCCAGACTGGAGTCGAGTTCTTTTCCTTGTTTGATTCCCACAATTCCAGTCCCCCATCCTGTTCACACGGGAAATTTGCTACATGGCTTCCTTGGGGGGCCCGATGGGGCTCGGCTAGGTTGTTCCAGGGACAGAGAGCACATGGGTTAGCCCCAGCATGGGCTGTCCCCAGCCTGCAAATGAAACAGTGCCCCGTATGAGCCTGCTCCAAACTCCATTGAAACCAGGGGAGTCTGAGTCCCACAAGCACCTGGAGCCAGGGAAACCGGTCTGGGTGGGGAATCACCAGCAAAGGGATGGAGAACAGCCAGTCTGTGCTAAAGGCAGCGCATGGTGAGCGCCTGGATCAAATTC
Organism: Malaclemys terrapin pileata; assembly: GCF_027887155.1. Taxonomy (NCBI): domain Eukaryota; kingdom Metazoa; phylum Chordata; order Testudines; family Emydidae; genus Malaclemys; species Malaclemys terrapin. Next base: position 1,299,407 of record NC_071523.1, read on the forward strand.
CCGCTGGGCCGGGCGGTGGGTGGAGAAGAGGTGCCTACCTTGCCCAGGAAATGCTTCCTGTAGATCCTGGCCATGTGGTTACATTCCAGTTTCACCTTGGAGGTTGGAGACGGAAGCGACTCGGTTTCGGGGATGCTGGTCAGCTCATGGTTGGTGCCTTCGATCCAGTAGCCCCCGAACTGTGGAAGCAGGATGAGGGGGAATGGCCCCTCGCGCCCCAGCACCTGAAGAGAGAGGGAAGCCAGGAAACTGCACTGAGGAACGCTGACCGGCTCCCCAGAGCAGCGCCACAATCCTGATATGGAGACCCAACGCCCTGTGGAGCATGCACCTAGGGTTTCTACAATGCCACTCTTCCGAAGGAGCCCAAGGGCCTTCGCAAACGAAGTGTTCGCCTCGTCAGCCTCGGGAGCCCAAAGCAGCAGCCAAGGGCACAGTGGAGGAATGGGAAGCCGAGAGGGCACTGAGGGAGGCAGGACAGTGCTCACTGTCAGGAACCAAGCCCATAGGGAACACGGGCTCAGCACAGACACAACGGGGTGAGGGAACCTCTTTCATTGGGCCAACTCCTGCACTTTGAGGTGATGAAAGGTCTCCCCTCCCCCGTGACTCTCTAATATCCAGGCTACACCAACACTGCAAACTGCGGAGAGGCCAGGAGTACAGCACCCCACGGCGCCATGCTGGGGCAGTCAGGGAGAAGAGCACCCACTGCTGGCTAATCACCCACTCCCTGCTCACCCATCCACAGCCTGGCCAGGCCAGATGCTGCAGAGCTTAGGAGATCTGCTAGGATCCTAGCCCAGCCCCACACAGCTGGGGACAGACACTGCATTGGCTCACCAGGAGGCTTAGAGCAAGATAGCAGGGACTAGTGCTTAGCGCACTGGCCTGGGCCTCAGAAGACTTAGGTCTGTCCCCAGCTCTGCCCCTGGCCTGTGGGGTGACCTTAGCAAGTCCCTGCCCCTCTCTGTGCCTCAGTTTCCCCATCTGTAAAAGGGGGCTGTAAAGCACCTGAAGAACTCTGGGTGGAAAGTGAGATCAAAGAGCTATAGCTTGTTCTCAGAGCGACCTGACACTTAGCAGCGCCCTAGGAAATCAGCCAGCGTAGGGCCCGGGATGTCTGTGCAGGAATTGGCTGATGGGGAGGCAGCTGAATTTCAATAGGAGGCGCTTCCCTCTTGGTCTCTATTGAAGCAATGTCCCAGCCTGCTGCTGGAGGGATGGATGCCTCAGCCAGTTTCTAAGGCAGGGTAGGCAGGCTAATCGCTGTTAAATACCCTGAGGCCCTTTCCCTACACGTTGAAGCCTTGGCCTCAGTACCCCGGCCTGGTAACCACACCCATCCCTTCCACTCCAACCCCACCCTCCCGGTGCTACATGCCCGCTGAGATAGCTGGGGGATTTCCCAGCGCCCCCATGGGTTGGTGCCATCCCTACGAGTGCCCAGAGTGTACCCTGTGATCTGGCAGGGCTGGCCAATTGCTGCAAGACTCAGGCGCTGGTCTGTCAGGGCAAGGGGAAGATCATCAAGTGCTTGGGACACTGCAGAACAGCCCGCCCCTCCCTGCTTGTCCCCTCGTTACCCACCACACTCCCTATCCCTGCCCGCCTGTTCATCCCATTCACTCTGTGCCTTCCCAGGGACTCCCATCCTGGGCTGGCCACTGCCCTCCTCTAGACCTGCCCTGCTGCAATGCCAGACGTGGGTGGCTGGGCAGAGCGGGCCCCACCCTGCCTTTGTCACACGTCTCCTTAGACTGGAAGCTCCTTGGGGCAGAGACCATGCCTGGGGATATGTGCAGCACCCCAGACCGGGCTCTGGTCTCCAAAGCAATGTAAATATGACACAGGCAGAGCGGGCACCCCCATTACCTCGTGGACGCTGGGATATGGGATATAATCCTCTTCGGTCTGAAAAAGACAAACACAGCAGAGGATCATCGACTGGGGGAGTCCACCCTGTGTGAGAGCCAGGCCTGCTGCTGCCCTCCCTGGGCCCTGGCCCCCCAGCCAGGCCTGGCCTTCCTTCAAGGACCTGCCAGGCAGAGAAGAGGCTTATCCTCAAAGCCCAGCATCCACATCTCCCCTGGGGGATGGAGCTCAGAGAGCAGAGCACTTTGGGGTGCACACTAGTAGTGGAAGCTGTAGTGTGGACAGGTCTCTACCACCAGGGGAACTGCACAGGTGCACAATAATGGGACACCTCATTGTAGAAAGTGGTGCTGCACAAGGGGCCTGGGAGGCACTCGAAAGCGGAGCAAATATCTGTGATGGGGCAGGCAGGACCCACCAGACACCAACCCCCTGCAAAGGCAATCGAGGAACAAAGCCAGACAGGTCATTGGTCAGAGGTGGGTCAGCACTGAGGGGTGTTGTCCGAGCTGGGTGCAGAGGGGGCCCCAGAACTGGAATAGCTGAGGGGGCTGCGGGTCGGTACTGAGGGGTGTCGGCAGAGCTGGGGTTGGGCAGGACTGGAATAGCTGAGGGGGCTGCGGGTCGGTACTGAGGGGTGTCGGCAGAGCTGGGGTTGGGCAGGACTGGAATAGCTGAGGGGGCTGCGGGTCGGTACGGAGGGGTGTCGGCGGAGCTGGGGTTGGGCAGGACTGGAATAGCTGAGGGGGCTGCGGGTCGGCACGGAGGGGTGTCGGCGGAGCTGGGGTTGGGCAGGACTGGAAAAGCTGAGGGGGCTGCGGGTCGGCACTGAGGGGTGTCGGCGGAGCTGGGGTTGGGCAGGACTGGAAAAGCTGAGGGGGCTGCGGGTCGGTACTGAGGGGTGTCGGCGGAGCTGGGGTTGGGCAGGACTGGAAAAGCTGAGGGGGCTGCGGGTCGGTACTGAGGGGTGTCGGCAGAGCTGGGGTTGGGCAGGACTGGAATAGCTGAGGGGGCTGCGGGTCGGTACTGAGGGGTGTCGGCAGAGCTGGGGTTGGGCAGGACTGGAATAGCTGAGGGGGCTGCGGGTCGGTACGGAGGGGTGTCGGCGGAGCTGGGGTTGGGCAGGACTGGAAAAGCTGAGGGGGCTGCGGGTCGGCACTGAGGGGTGTCGGCGGAGCTGGGGTTGGGCAGGACTGGAAAAGCTGAGGGGGCTGCGGGTCGGCACTGAGGGGTGTCGGCGGAGCTGGGGTTGGGCAGGACTGGAAAAGCTGAGGGGGCTGCGGGTCGGCACTGAGGGGTGTCGGCAGAGCTGGGGTTGGGCAGGACTGGAAAAGCTGAGGGGGCTGCGGGTCGGTACTGAGGGGTGTCGGCAGAGCTGGGGTTGGGCAGGACTGGAATAGCTGAGGGGGCTGCGGGTCGGTACTGAGGGGTGTCGGCGGAGCTGGGGTTGGGCAGGACTGGAATAGCTGAGGGGGCTGCGGGTCGGTACTGAGGGGTGTCGGCGGAGCTGGGGTTGGGCAGGACTGGAAAAGCTGAGGGGGCTGCGGGTCGGTACTGAGGGGTGTCGGCGGAGCTGGGGTTGGGCAGGACTGGAATAGCTGAGGGGGCTGCGGGTCGGTACTGAGGGGTGTCGGCGGAGCTGGGGTTGGGCAGGACTGGAATAGCTGAGGGGGCTGCGGGTCGGTACTGAGGGGTGTCGGCGGAGCTGGGGTTGGGCAGGACTGGAATAGCTGAGGGGGCTGCGGGTCGGTACTGAGGGGTGTCGGCAGAGCTGGGGTTGGGCAGGACTGGCAAAGCTGAGGGGGCTGCGGGTCGGTACTGAGGGGTGTCGGCAGAGCTGGGGTTGGGCAGGACTGGCAAAGCTGAGGGGGCTGCGGGTCGGCACTGAGGGGTGTCGGCAGAGCTGGGGTTGGGCAGGACTGGAATAGCTGAGGGGGCTGCGGGTCGGTACTGAGGGGTGTCGGCAGAGCTGGGGTTGGGCAGGACTGGAATAGCTGAGGGGGCTGCGGGTCGGTACTGAGGGGTGTCGGCAGAGCTGGGGTTGGGCAGGAATGGAATAGCTGAGGGGGCTGCGGGTCGGCACTGAGGGGTGTCGGCAGAGCTGGGGTTGGGCAGGACTGGAAAAGCTGAGGGGGCTGCGGGTCGGCACTGAGGGGTGTCGGCAGAGCTGGGGTTGGGCAGGACTGGAATAGCTGAGGGGGCTGCGGGTCGGTACTGAGGGGTGTCGGCAGAGCTGGGGTTGGGCAGGACTGGCAAAGCTGAGGGGGCTGCGGGTCGGCACTGAGGGGTGTCGGCAGAGCTGGGGTTGGGCAGGACTGGAATAGCTGAGGGGGCTGCGGGTCGGCACTGAGGGGTGTCGGCAGAGCTGGGGTTGGGCAGGACTGGAATAGCTGAGGGGGCTGCGGGTCGGCACTGAGGGGTGTCGGCAGAGCTGGGGTTGGGCAGGACTGGAAAAGCTGAGGGGGCTGCGGGTCGGCACTGAGGGGTGTCGGCAGAGCTGGGGTTGGGCAGGACTGGAAAAGCTGAGGGGGCTGCGGGTCGGCACTGAGGGGTGTCGGCAGAGCTGGGGTTGGGCAGGACTGGAAAAGCTGAGGGGGCTGCGGGTCGGCACTGAGGGGTGTCGGCGGAGCTGGGGTTGGGCAGGACTGGAATAGCTGAGGGGGCTGCGGGTCGGTACTGAGGGGTGTCGGCGGAGCTGGGGTTGGGCAGGACTGGAATAGCTGAGGGGGCTGCGGGTCGGTACTGAGGGGTGTCGGCAGAGCTGGGGTTGGGCAGGAATGGAATAGCTGAGGGGGCTGCGGGTCGGTACTGAGGGGTGTCGGCGGAGCTGGGGTTGGGCAGAACTGGAATAGCTGAGGGGGCTGCGGGTCGGTACTGAGGGGTGTCGGCGGAGCTGGGGTTGGGCAGGACTGGAATAGCTGAGGGGGCTGCGGGTCGGTACTGAGGGGTGTCGGCGGAGCTGGGGTTGGGCAGGACTGGAAAAGCTGAGGGGGCTGCGGGTCGGTACTGAGGGGTGTCGGCGGAGCTGGGGTTGGGCAGGACTGGAATAGCTGAGGGGGCTGCGGGTCGGTACTGAGGGGTGTCGGCGGAGCTGGGGTTGGGCAGGACTGGAATAGCTGAGGGGGCTGCGGGTCGGTACTGAGGGGTGTCGGCAGAGCTGGGGTTGGGCAGGACTGGAAAAGCTGAGGGGGCTGCGGGTCGGCACTGAGGGGTGTCGGCAGAGCTGGGGTTGGGCAGGACTGGAATAACTGAGGGGGCTGCGGGTCGGCACTGAGGGGTGTCGGCAGAGCTGGGGTTGGGCAGGACTGGAATAGCTGAGGGGGCTGCGGGTCGGTACTGAGGGGTGTCGGCAGAGCTGGGGTTGGGCAGGACTGGAATAGCTGAGGGGGCTGCGGGTCGGTACTGAGGGGTGTCGGCAGAGCTGGGGTTGGGCAGGACTGGAATAGCTGAGGGGGCTGCGGGTCGGTACTGAGGGGTGTCGGCAGAGCTGGGGTTGGGCAGGACTGGAATAGCTGAGGGGGCTGCGGGTCGGTACTGAGGGGTGTCGGCAGAGCTGGGGTTGGGCAGGACTGGAATAGCTGAGGGGGCTGCGGGTCGGCACTGAGGGGTGTCGGCAGAGCTGGGGTTGGGCAGGAATGGAATAGCTGAGGGGGCTGCGGGTCGGTACTGAGGGGTGTCGGCAGAGCTGGGGTTGGGCAGGACTGGAAAAACTGAGGGGGCTGCGGGTCGGCACTGAGGGGTGTCGGCAGAGCTGGGGTTGGGCAGGAATGGAATAGCTGAGGGGGCTGCGGGTCAGCACTGAGGGGTGTCGGCAGAGCTGGGGTTGGGCAGGACTGGAATAGCTGAGGGGGCTGCGGGTCGGTACTGAGGGGTGTCGGCAGAGCTGGGGTTGGGCAGGACTGGAAAAGCTGAGGGGGCTGCGGGTCGGTACTGAGGGGTGTCGGCAGAGCTGGGGTTGGGCAGGACTGGAAAAGCTGAGGGGGCTGCGGGTCGGTACTGAGGGGTGTCGGCAGAGCTGGGGTTGGGCAGGACTGGAAAAGCTGAGGGGGCTGTGGGTCGGTACTGAGGGGTGTCGGCAGAGCTGGGGTTGGGCAGGACTGGAATACCTGAGGGGGCTGCGGGTCGGTACTGAGGGGTGTCGGCGGAGCTGGGGTTGGGCAGGACTGGAATAGCTGAGGGGGCTGCGGGTCGGTACTGAGGGGTGTCGGCGGAGCTGGGGTTGGGCAGGACTGGAAAAGCTGAGGGGGCTGCGGGTCGGCACTGAGGGGTGTTGGCGGAGCTGGGGTTGGGCGGGACTGGAAAAGCAAGGAGGGCCGGTGTTCAAACTAAAGCGCAGTGGCAGAGCAGAGGCTGGAAAGCCCGTACAGCTCCTGCTGAGCAGCCCTCAGCGCCGGGGGGGCGGCGGGGGGGGGGTGAGAGGCATCAATTTCTCTGCCTCTAGTCAGAGCCCCTCTGTGGATGCTGAGCTCGATACAGAGCGCAAGGGGCACCAGAGCCACCTGCAGCTGGGCAGTGTGCCGCACGGTGCAAAGCTCAGGCCCCATCCGACACTGCAGAGGGCATCCCAGCATGAGTGGGTAACCCCCAATGTGCTGGGGCAGGGAGAGCCAATGCCCCTGCCCCCATGCAGCATCCTCTGGGGCCTACCTTGAGAGGGGGTGGGAAGGAGCATCGCTGTTCATCCATTCTGCTTCCCTGTGGGAGACAACAAGGAAGAGGGAGTCAGTGTGTGGCCCTGGCACCAGAGTGTGTGTTTGCTCTGCGGGTGGGGGCTGCTTCCTGCTTGGCACAGATCTGCAGGCAGCTGTGGGTCACAGCCGCGTGGCTGTCCCTGCTCTGTATCCTCCTCCGAGTCAATGGCTGTGGGAGGGACTTGGGGGTTGTGTCTACCTGTGGCAGTGCCTGGCAGGATCTCTGCAAGCATGCCCATGTACTCCCAGCTGGGGGTGGGGCGCTGGTTGTCACTGAGGCTGCGCAGCCTCTGCTGGAGTCCCTGTAGCGCCGTGTGTCTGTGCAGCGCATCAGGACAGGGACAAGCCCCAGGGCTACAAAGGCCCAGGAAGCCATTCAGCTCTGCTCACTTGGAGAGCTTGGCTTTGCCTGCTGAACCAGCTGGGCAGAGTTCCCAGTCTGGGACCCACTCCTGCAGATGCCTCTGCTCGGCGACTTAGCCACTGCCAGCAGCCGTCTCAGAAACGCCAATCCCATTAGGGGATGACGGATCAGTTTCATCCTCAGTCCCAGGTCAGGGTCCACAGAGAGACCCCCTCCCGAGGGGAGCCCAGTGCAAAGGGCCTTTCTAGAAAGCACCTAGGGGTTTGCAGGGCCCCCATCTCCCTGGCTCTGCTCAACCTGCAGCATCAGAGGAGACCCTACTTATGCCCGTCCCCTCCAGAAATGTATTGAATCAGCTGCAGCGAGACGCTGAAAAACTCCAGTCACAGCGACAGCCTCCGCCGAATGGTACCGAGTCAACACCCTGTTCAACCTCCTCCAATCTCTGAGCCCCCAGGGTTGCTCCCACCCTGGCTCTCCCAGGGGACACAGGGCCTGACACATGGGCCCTGGCGGACCTCTCATCCCAGCCGGGGGTGGAGGGTGAGGGAGCTCCCCGGGCTGAGATGGACCCAGAGCAGAGTCCCGCTGGGAATCCCTTCCCCAAACCAGCCTCCACTTCTTGGCTGGCTCCCCAGAGCTCGCGTACCCCCCGCCCATGCCTCCTAGTGTGTATTGCACCTTCCTTTCTTCTGCTAGCCAGCCATGGGCCCAGCTCCAGGGAGGCGACTCACCTGCATCTTTTCAATCATCTCAAACAACTCTGAGGTCTGCAAGAGAGAGAAAGCAGCCTGCATCAGCACGACGGGCAGAGACCGTGCTCTGCAATCCCAGCAGGCCTAGAGCGCGTATGGCCTTAGGGCTGCCATCAGTGCCCTGCATGGGATAGCCAGGCTGCCCCCATCAACCTCAGGCAGGGCAGGCTGGGATAGCGGGAGGACTTTAAGGATAGGTCTGATGAGACTCAGAAACAGCCTAAATTCCAGCCAGGCCCCAGTCCCTGCCCCCAGCCTGGCCCTCACTCCCCCCATCTGCCCCACCACTGCTCTCAGTAACTGCACTGGCCTCAGGCCTCCGCTGACACCCCCCTGCCGGGGGACTGCATCCCCAGCTGAGTCTGATCTCGGGGCAGTCAGTGACTCATGCTGGCTGGGTGAGCCGGGGTAACGCTCCCTGCTCAACGCTCCCTGCTCGAGCCAGTCAGCCCTTGTCCCAAATGGGATGAGAGCTGTCCTCCTTTTAGGCCATGCACCCTCAGCCTGCAGGGTGGGGGCAGTTCTGGCCTGTCCCAGGTGGGAGTTGTCTGGCCCATTGATGGGGCTCGGATACGATGGGCTGGATTTCCCAAGACACTACATGGAGAGCCCCAATGTGCCCTGCTCTTTGGAGACCAGCACAGGGTGGGGACAGGGGGAGCTTGCTCACCAGAGGACAGAGCTGCTAGATGGGTGAGCCCGAGGCCCCCCCCCCCCCGACACTTACTGAGATATCCATGTGCAGGGTTAGCCCCCCCAACAGATACGTAGCTACAAACATACACTCACTTGTGTTGAGATACAGCCGTGTACACAGGCACATGGCCAAGCACACACGTGCACATGCACCTGTATAGGAATCCACACACACAGGGAGAGAGAGAGAGAGAGAGAGAGAGAGAGACAACCTCCCCTCCCCCCCATAAACACCCTTGTGCACCCAGACATGCTCCTGAATATAGACACACCTGCCAACATGCATGTGCACAAAGACACCTGCTCACACACCCACATGCCAACTACAGACACATTGCACACCCCCTCACGTGCACCCCCACGATCTCGTTCACATGCACTCCTGGACACACACCCCACATGCGCACACACAGTACGGGCCCCTGCTCACCCAGGCGTGCAGGGTTAACCACTTTCCCTTCTAACACAAGCAATCGCGCTTAATTACTTGTCTTGGCTCCTTGAGCACTCAGCAGCTCCCAGCTGGAGTGGGTGGAAGGGCTGAACACAGAGCCCTGAACTTCATATGAAACAGGTAGACTGGAAAGGACGCCTGGCTGGTTCAGGGGCTCCTCCCACCCACCCGATCCCCCTCCGGGCCAGCTCTTCTCACTGCCTCCCCCGCATCCCAGCCACATCCACCCGCTTTGGCGTGCGTCCCCGCCTGCCCTTCTGTCGCCCCAGCCTGCTTCTCTGGGCCAGTGGTCGGGGTCACTGTCAGGCACCACCCAAGCAAACCCAGCCAGGACAGGCGAAGGCTGCTGGAGGCCCCAGGGTCCCCGATGCTGATGCCACTGCATGCCCGAGACGCTGCTCTTGAGCCAGACTCACGTTCCAGCCGCACTCAGCTGAGTCGCTCCTGTGCAGCCCTGGCGCACCAGAGGAGAAGGGCTGCAGCCGAGCCATCCTGATGGGCTGGGGCTCTCCTGGGGCACTTCCCCACGCACCACACAAGCCCCAGCTGCTCTGAGCTCTTGTGGGGCAGCCAGCCCCCGCCCCTCAGCCCCGGGATTCCAGGAGGCATGGAGGTGAGTGGTGGCTCGCCCGGTGTTGGGATTCGCTGGCACTTGGCTCCATGTTTACTTTATGGGCGTGGAGCCAGGTGCAGGAGAGAGACGTGCCAAGGGGCAGGTCTCGCTGCTCCAGCCTGCCCCAGGCTGTGCAGAGGAGCCAGGGAGTTGGCTGCAAATCACCTGAACGGCCAGGGGTCTCCGCCACCACACACCCCCAGTGGCTGTGTGTGTGCAGGGCCGGCTTTAGCAAGTGCGAATCGGCCTAAAGCCGGCCCTGGGTGTGTGAAAGACTCAGGCTGCTCCCACTGGCTCCCAGGCCTGTGCTGGAACAGACGGCAGCTCAGCTCATCCCATGCCAAGCTCTCCGCTGAGCCCCGGCCCTGCATCCTCAAATACCGCCCCAGTTATGAGGGAGGGGGCAACTTTCTCAGCACTACTGCTCAGAGGTCATGTGAATGGCAGACCAAGGCTGCTTTCACACACAGCCCTCGGCACGGGGGAACAGCACCCACTAGGCCAGTGGTTTTCAAACTGCAGGTCGTGACCCAGTACTGGGTCATGGAATAGAAGGCACTGAGTCGCGGTGGCTCTGGTCAGCACCGCCGACCGGGCCGTTAAAAGTCCCGTCAGCAGTGCTGCCCGGCTAAGGCAGGCTAGTCCCTAACTGTGCTGAGACCGCGCTGTGCCCTGGAAGCAGCCAGCAACAGGTCCGGTAGGTGGGGGGATGGGGTGGGGGAGGGGGCAGCACAGGGCTCTGCGCACTGCCCCTGCCCCGAGAACCGCCCAATGGGAGCTGGGGGGGGGGGGGGGGGGCATTGGCTTTGGGTGAGAGCCGTGTGGAGCCGCTTGTGCACCTCTGCCTAGGAGCCAGACCTGCTGCTGGCCGCTTCTGGGGTGCAGTGTGGTCCACGGTGCTAGGACAGGTAGGAAGCCTGCCTTAGCACCCCCACTGCACCGCTGAACGGGAGCCGCCCGAAATAAGCCCATGTCCCAACCTCGTGCCCCAATTCCCTGCCCCAGCCCTTGCAAACCTGGAGCCCCTTCCTGCACCCCAAACCCCTCATTCCCAGCCCCACCCCAGAGCCTGCACCCCCAGTCCAGAGCCCTGACTACCTCCCGAACCCCAACCTCCTGCCCCAGCCCAGAGCCCCCTCCCACAACCTGAACCACTCACTCCCGGCCCCACCCTGCAGCCCTCACCCTCACCCCCGCACCCTAACCCTGACCCAGCCCTGAGCCCCTCCTACACCGCAAACCCCTCATCCTCAGCTCCGTAGGGTCACGGGCATCAACAATTTTCTTCAGAAAAGAAGTTTGAAAACCACTGCACTAGTCCACCCAGCCACCAGCGCTCCCCTACCCTGTCCAGCCCCACTGATCCAGAGCCACCCCCCCCACACACACCTCGAGAGTTAGGATGCTCTAGTGCCCCTGCCAGAGACTTGAAGCTAGGAGCTCAGGGTCGTCATCTCAGCTCTCTGCCGACATGGGTGACACACAGCCTTCTGTGCCTTAGTTTCCCCTCTCAGATAAAGGGACCAATCCCCCTTCGCAAAGTGCTCCGGGATCCTTTGATGGCAGGTGCTACAGCAACATAAGGCACATCCTAGTTACCAGTGCAGCCCTCGGCCTCCTCAAGCGCTGGCACCACGTGTAGTGGTTTATGCATTTGCTACTGGCACCTGCTAGGTGAGCTGGGCTGTTAGCTCCAGCTGTAGAGGTTAGGAGGGGGCTGAAGTGCAGGCAGCCGTCCCGCCCATGAGTGTGGAGTCCAGACAGCACAGGCTGGGGGTGTAGGCCTGACCGCCAGAGAGCGCCCCAGCATCAGTGTGGGTATGTTTACACTGCGCTGTAAACCAGGGCTCAGACTCCGGTTTGTGCCAAACCCCCCTCCTGTTCACACACAAATCTGTTTGACTCAGGATGTGAGAGGAGGGCCTACCAGGGGGTGGGCAGGGTCAGAGCCCGAGTCCTGCTGTGACTCGGGTCTAAGCCCTGCCTTTGCGCAGTGTGGTCACAGCTCAAGCTGCCACCCGGAGTCAGAAGGTCTGCACAGTGCAGTGTGGATGGGTTCGCATGGCTCAGACCCGGGTCCAGCTGTTGTAAGCTCAGCTTTACAATGCACCATGGACACTCAAGTGTGGGCCTGGAAACTGAATCCACAAGCCTGGGTCCCACAGACCCAGTTTCCAATGCAGTGTGGACACACCCTGTACATCCAGCAGCCACATCAGAGAATCCCCTGGGCAGACATCACAGCCTTGGGGTTTCATTCCCAGCTGTCACTGCCCTGCTGGGGACCTTGACCAAGTCCTGTCCCCGCGCTGTTCCCACCTCTGTCTGTGTGGATTGGAAGCCCTGTGGGCAGGGACTTGCTTGCTGTGGGTACAGCCCAGCAAATGGAGCCTTGGCTCTTGGCAGGGACCTCTGGGCACCCCTGCAACATAAGTCATTCCTAATTCTTCGAATCATAGGCAGCAACTGTTTGGATTACAGTCTCTTTAAGGGAAGTGGCTGGCACTAGCTGTGTGCTATTAGCCAGGTGAGGGTAATTAAAGCAATTAGCAGGCTGCAGGAATGAATCTCCCGCCTGCGAGATCTGGCACAAATGAAAGGGAAATACAGGTCCCCTGGCTTGTCTGGTGCTGCTTGTGACAGATGGAGCCAGAGAACGAAGCCACAGGAAATGTAATGACTCAAGGTATCACATATAGCCCCTGTGCGTCATGGTACCACATGTCAGAAATAGCAGCAGTTAATCCTAGCACATTGCACAGTGCTTAATACAGGTGTACACAGGATTCCTTTCACCCCCTTTGGGGAGGAATGCAGCAGCCACTCTCCACAAAACTGCACAACATTTTAGGACAGGCAGGGAAGGACACCACCTCCAATTCAACTGAAGGAATGTAGGTAGAAACAATGTAGTTACTACAGCCAACTACAGTGTGTCCAGGACACTAGCAATAATGACACAGTTTATGTGAATAGTCCCATGGGATCTTTGATGCCAAGTGCTCTGGGCTTTGGTTCTGCAGGCACTTTAACAGGGCTGAACAAAATGTCTATATCTGGCAACAAAAAATGCCGGTCACACTTACAGAATGGGGGCTCGATCGTGGGCAGCAGTGACTCTGAAAACAATTTGGGGTCATGGTCACCAGTGCCAGAGCCGGGGAGGCCAGGGGGCCATGGCCTCCCACTTTTTAACAAAAGAAACATATGTGCTCTCTGTGGGATATTTAAGTATTAATTCCTCCACCACTTTGGCCTTGGCCCCCCAACTTCTACAAAGATCCCAGCGCCCAAATGGCCATTGTCTCCCCCTGTCCTTTAAAACCTGGCTGGGAGGGAGCATGCAATGACCTGGCCCAATTGGTCGGCACCAAGGTCCCGCTTTGCACAGAGCCACATACCAGCAGCTGGGCCCTCACCTGTTGGCTACCAAAACTGCAGCAGAGGCTTCAGTAAGTGCTGGGGACCTGCCGGGTCTGGGAAGCAGGAAGGACCTGTCACCTGAGGGCTTCAGGCTGGTCAGAAGGGAAAGTAAGGTAAGGAGGGGGCTGGGGATCTGGGAGGGTCAAGCCATTGTGGGGCGGGGGCTGGGGAGCTGGGAGGGTCAGGCCTTTGGGGGATGGGGGATGAGGAGCTGGAGGGGTCAGGCTGTTGGGGGCTGGAGAGCTGAAGGGGTCAGGTTGTTGGGGGTAAGGGATGGGGATCTGGGAGGGTCAGGCCGTTGGTTGTGGGGGCTGGGGATCTGGGAGGATCATGCCATTGATGGGGGCTTGGCCCAGCACTCTTGCAGTCCTTTCGGCACCTGTGATTATGGGGGATGATCAGCTGAACATGAGCTCCCGCTACAATGCTGTGGCTAAAAAGCAATCCATGGACGCCTTATCAGGGGAATGTCTAGTATGACATTTTCCTCTCTGCTTTGCACTGGGGCGCCTGCTGCTGGCATCCTGGTTCCAGTCCCGGTGCCACAGCTCAAGGAGGATGCTGATAAGCTGGAGAGGGGTCAGAGAAGAGCCAGGGGAATGATTAAAGGGTTAGAAAACCTGCCATATAGTGACTGACTCACGGAGCTCCATCCATTTAGCCTAACAAAGAGAAGGTTCGGGGGAGACTTGATCCCAGCCTGTAAGTACTTACGTGGGGAACAAATATTTCCTAAGGGGCTCGTCAGTCTGGCAGCAACAGGTCTGACCTGACCCAGTGGCTGGAAGCTGAGGCTAGACACGTTCAGACTAAGGTGAACATTTTTACCAGTGACAGTAACTGGACCATTACCACTGGACCAATTCACTGGGGTTGTGATGGATTCTCCATCCCTGACCATTCTCAAAACTCTGCCCTAGGAATTACTGTGGGCAGGTCTCTGGCCGGAGCTATTCGGGGTCACACTAGATGGGCACAAGGAGGGACCCTCCTTGCCTTGGAAGCTATAAGCACAGGGCAGTGACCCAATGCTAACTGAAAGGGAAGAGCGCCCTCTCCTGAATCATTACCTGCGTCTCCGCAGCAACCTCAAGTTTTCTTGGTATCCCATCCAAGTACCATAGAATAGAATCATAGAATATCAGGCTTGGAATTGACCTCAGGAGGTCATCTAGTCCAACCCCCTGCTCAAAGCAGGACCAATCCCCAACTAAATCATCCCAGCCAGGGCTTTGTCAAGCCTGACCTTAAAAACCTCTAAGGAAGGAGATTCCACCATCTCCCTAGGTAACCCATTCCAGTGCTTCACCACCCTCCTAGTGAAAAAGTTTTTCCTAATATCCAACCTAAACCTCCCCCACTGTAACTTGAGACCATTACTCAATTGGTCCTGCTTTGAGTAGGAGGTTGGACTAGATGACCTCCTGAGGTCCCTTCCAACCCTGATATTCTATGATTCTACTCCTTGTTCTGTCATCTGGTATCACGAAGAACAGTCTAGATCCATCCTCTTTGGAACCCCCTTTCAGGTAGCTGAAAGCAGCTATCAACACCCCCCCCCCCCATTCTTCTCTTCTGCAGACTAAACAATCCCAGTTCCCTCAGCCTCTCCTCAGAAGTCATGTGCTCCAGACCCCTAGTCATTTTTGTTGCCCTCCGCTGGACTCTTTCCAATTTTTCCACATCCTTCTTGTAGTGTGGGGCCCAAAACTGGACACAGTATTCCAGATGAGGCCTCACCAATGCTGAATAGAGGGGAATGATCACGTCCCTTGATCTGCTGGCAATGCCCCTACTTATACAGCTCAAAATGCCGTTAGCCTTCTTGGCAACAAGGGCACACTGTTGACTCATATCCAGCGTCTTGTCCACTGTAACCCCTAGGTCCTTTTCTGTAGAACTGCTACCTAGCCATTCAGTCCCTAGTCCGTAGCAGTGCATGGGATTCTTCCGTACTAAGTGCAGGACACTGCACTTGTCCTTGTTGAACCTCATCAGATTTCTTTTGGCCCAATCCTCTAATTTGTCTAGGTCCCTCTATATCCTATCCCTACCCTCCAGCGTATCTACCACTCCTCCCAGTTTAGTGTCATCTGCAAACTTGCTGAGGGTGCAGTCCACACCATCTTCCAGATCATTAATGAAAATATTAAACAAAACCGGCCCTAGGACTGACCACTTGGGGCACTGCCAACTAAACATGGAGCCATTGATCACTACCCATTGAGCCCAACGATCTAGCCAGTTTTCTATCCACCTTATAGTCCATTCATTCAGCCCATACTTCTTTAACTTGCCAGCAAGAATATGGTGGGAGACTGTATGAAAAGCTTTGCTAAAGTAAAGGAATAACACATCCACTGCTTTCCCCTCATCCACAGAGCCAGTTATCTCCTCATAGAAGGCAATTAGGTTAGTCAGGCATGACTTGCCCTTGGTGAATCCACATTGACTGTTCCTGATCACTTTCCTCTCTTCAAAGTGCTTCAGAATTGATTCCTGGAGGAATCAGCCAGGTTCCACTGCCCTGTAGCCTGGCATGAGATCGGCAGGGCCACAGGCCAATGGGATCTGGGGGGGCAGGGCTGGTCTCGACTGCAAGCACATTAGGCAGCTGGAACGGCTAGTGCGTGTGATGTTGGAAGGACTGGGATGGGGGATGGGAAGGGTTCAAGTTAGAGTTGTGGCAGTCAAAGATTTGGGGATGGCTAAGAGGGGATGATTCTTTCAAGCAGAGAGGGCTACAAAGTCCTGGCGGGGCAGGCAGTCTGGGGCCCTGTAGCTAGTGACTCTACAGCAGTGCAGCTTCTTGTGGGATTCACCCCTTGTGGTTCCTGATACTGGGGGGTGGATCTCCTCAGTCCTTCCCCTTTCAGGCAGGGGTGGTAAATTCTGAAGGCCAGAATTCCTCATTCCCCAGCCCACGACTCTTGAGAGCAAGAAACTGCCCTAGTATCTGTCATTCCACCTCAATCAGCGGTTCTCAAACCAGGTGGCTGGGCTCATGCAGGAGGTGGGGATAAAGGGGACAGCTGGAATCCCACCACCCAGGGCTCTACTTCCCCTCCACCCCTCAATTCCTCACCAGGAGGCAGCGGCACTCTGGCTGTCAGCTGGGGGGGTGGGGCAGAAGCAGCACAGAAGTAAAGGTGGCAATGGGGGCTAAGTCTGTTGTGAAAAGTGATATTGATGAATACCACATTGCCACCCTTACTTCTGTGCTACTGCTGGCATGGTGCTGCCTTCAGAGCTGGGTGCCCGGCCAGCAGCTGCTGCTCTCCGCTCTGCCTTCAGAGCTGGGTGGCGGTATATGTATTTGGGTGGGGTGGAGCGTAAACAACTACTGTCACAAAGAAGGGGGGGGCTGATCAAATAAGTTTGTCACTTAGACCAGTGTTCTCAATGGATAAGCACATCAGCTGGATGGTTCTGCTAAAATGATTGGCGAGAAGTAGTTACAAATGTTGGCATGTAAACTGACACCACTAGGTTTCAGAGTCAACACCCCTTTAAGATGAATGGGAACAATTCATGCACTCCTCAGAGTTATTGTCTCAGGGCAGCAGGATTGCAGCACTTTGACTTTGTGTGTAATGCACTGGTTGCTCAGCTCACTCAGCAAGGATAATGGATCTACTAACGATGGCTCTATTATAGCCAGTCTCCTTTAGTTCAAGTGTCAGCTGCCTGCATTTTTGGAGCTGTAGGTCCAAGGTTCTAAATCTGGCTTCCTAGAAACATTTGTGACGTATAGCATCATCATTTCTTGTCTGTAGCCATGAATGTGTTCCACTGGGTACTGTAGACTGTTACCAAAACTCATTCCCATCCGATGAACCCCAGATGAAATGAGCTGGGGGTGTCAATTCAGTTCCTACAAGGGCAGCATCCATGTCCCCTCACCTGCCCCCATTTTCATAGGCATCCTCAGTGATTAGGATCTGAATGGACCATAGAGTCTGACCCCTCCGCTCCTGGTTCGTAGGGTCATTCGTGAGGCACAATGGCTGGGGCAGGGAGTGCCTGGGGGCTCTTGATCTGCAGCCACGCAGTTTGTAGAGTGAGTATCCAGCCTTCAGCACCTTTCCTCAGCACATGCTGCACTTGGATCCTCAGCTGGTGCGAACACATGTCCCTCCACTGTCTCAGAGTCATAAAGGACTTTCCTCCTGGGTCAGATTAGCATAGGGTGACCAGACAGCAAATGTGAAAAATCGGGACGGGGGTAATAGGAGCCTATATAAGAAAAAGACCCCAAAATCAGGACTGTCCCTATAAAACTGGGACATCTGGTCACTCTAGATTGGCAGTACCTTGGGGGAGGGGTTCATCTTCCTCTGCAATATGGAGTTCAGATCACCCACTGGGACCAGCTCGGTATGTCTCAGCTAATTCATTCCCTGCAATTGTAGGGGCCTCGAGCATTGGTGACCTCTTGCTCTCCCCTGGGCTCTGCCAGTACCTCACAGCAGTTTAGTCTCCTGAGGGCTGAAACGTTTTAGTCTAACCCAAGTTATTAGGCTTAGTATAAAGGTAACGGTGAAATTTAAGGGCCTGTGACACACAGGAGGTCAGACTAGATCGGGGTGGGGAACATTTTTTTCTATCAGGGGCCACAGATCCACAGAAAAAATCAGTTGTGGGTCACATACAGCACCACGGTGGGGAGTGGGGCAGAGGGTTGGGGCTTCCCCAGGCTCTGTGGTGGGGCCAGAAATGAGGGGTTCAGTGTGTAGGAGGGGGCTCCAGGCTGGGGCCAAGGGGTTTGGAGTGTGAGAGTGGACTCAGGGCTGGGGGTTGGGGTGTGGGAGGAGGTTCGGGGTACAGGCTCCGGGAGGGAATTTGGGTGTAGGAGGGGGCTCAGGGCTGGGGCAGGGGTGCGGGTGGGAGTATGGGGTCTGGGAGGGAGTTAGGGTGTAGGAGGGGTTTCTGACCTGGGGCAGGAGGGTTGGGGTGCAGGCTCCGGCCGGGCGGCACTTACCTCAGGTTGCTCCCAGTCAGTGGTGCAACGAGGTTAAGGCAGGCTCCCTGCCTGCCCTGGGTCCGCACTGCTCCCAGAAGGGGCCTCCATGTCCAGCCCCTAGGCAGAGGAGCCAGGGGGCTCTGTGCGGTGCACGCTGCCCACGTTCACAGGCGCCACCCCCGCAGCTCCCATTGGCTGTGGTTCCTGGCCAATGGAGCTGTGGAGCTGGCACTGGGGATGGGGGCAGTGCATGGAGCTTCCCTGATCGCCCCTGCGCCTAGGGGCCGCAGGGACAGGCCAGCCACTTCCAGGAGCTGTGTGGAGCCGACCAGACTTTTAATGGCCTGGAAATTCCAGCTTCCTCCCACAGCGGGGCGAACTGGCACTTACAGCTCCAGCCCCATGGGGGGGCGCTGAAGCTCGGGGCTTCCAGCCCACAGCGTGGAGACTTGCCATGAGCCGGATGAAATGAAGCAGGGGGCCGGATCCAGCCTGCCGGCTGTAGGTTCCCCACCACTAGGCTGGATGATCACGTGTTCTCTTCGGGCCCTAGGCACCGGCACTGGGGTCTCACCCCTGGGGAGGATCTGGGCCATGACAGTTTCATTGTGTTTTAAAGGGCCATTTCCCTAGTGAAATACAGTGATGCCCAGCAGAAGTCAAACGCTAATAAATCTCCCACTCGTATCAGCGCCAGCAGCAGAGGTGCTCCAGGGAAGCCTGTGGACTAGACTCATCTTGGAGCTGCACCGGCCAGACCCCGGAGTTTTGAACCAAACTGCCAGCCATATAGCAAGCAAACGAGAAGCAGATGTCATGGTTCAGATCTCGGAGGGGACCCCATCGGTCCTGACTTGAGCGTTGCCGCCGCTTTCCCTAGGGCTGGTGCCTTCTCCTGGCAGGTTCCTCTGCTAGTGAGTCCTTCTGCTTCTCAGCTTCCTTGTTAACCATGCCCAGCACGTGGAAAGACTCTGTTCCCCAATGCTGCCCAGGCTGGTATTGGAACTCCCTGGTGAGCGTGTGGTACAGGTGCCCTCTGCGCTGACCCACCTGCTGAATTCATTCCCCTAGCCCCAGGCTCAGATGTGGCCCAGATGGAGCCACCTGCAGCACACATGGTGTGGACTCCTCTGCAGCCACCTTCACCTGGATTATGGGGCTGCATGGTTCAGATGCTACGAGTCCCATCCATCAACCCCAGCCAGCCCACTGACTGGAGTATCTGAGAGGGAGCATGGGCCAGTGGTTAGGGGCTGGCACTAACTCAAGACAGGGCTCAATTCCTTGCTCCTGCCACAGATTCCCTATGCCTTAGCTAGATGGAGATAACAGCCCTGCAGGGTGCATCAGGATTGGGAGCTGCTCTGGTGCTGGGAGGCACCTCCGATGTGTGGTCCCACCAGTGTCTCTCCTCCCGTTTCCAGTCCTGCCAGTGCATGAAGCCTCACCAGTCCTATGGGCTTGGGAGAACAGGAACCCGGGACTTTCAGCCCCCAGTGACATTTGCAGGCTAAGGCCTGGCCACCAGTAGACCAGGGGAGACGTCTCCTAAAGGTCTAAAACCAAAAGAGGGAAGCAGCACTCAAACAAGAAAAAGGTCAGGGAAAGTATGGGACACTTAATGAATGGGGGAGGCAACCTAGTGACAGATGATGTGGAAAACGCTGAAGTATTCAATGCTTTTTTTACCTCAGTCTTCACAGACAAGGTCAGCTCCCAGACTGCTGCACTGGGCAACACAGTATGGGGAGGAGGTAAGCAGCCCTCAGTGGTGAAAGAACAGGTTAAGGACTATTTAGAAAAGCTGGAGATGCACAAGTCCATGGGTCCAGATCTAATGCATCCGAGGGTGCTGAGGGAGTTGGCAGATGTGATTGCAGAGCCATTGGCCATTATCTTTTAAAACTCGTGGTGATCGGGGGAGGCCCCGGATGATTGGAAAAAGGGAAATATAGTGTCCATCTTTAAAAAAGGGAAGGAGGAGAACCCGGGGGACTACAGACCTGTCAGCCTCACCTCAGTCCCTGGAAAAATCATGGAGCAGGTCTTTAAGGAATCCATTTTGAAGCACTTAGAGGAGAGGAAGGTGATCAGGAACAGTCAACATGGATTCACCAAGGGCAAGTCATGCCTGACCAACCTGATTGCCTTCTATGATGAGATAACTGGCTCTGTGGATATGGGGAAAGCGGTGGACGTGATATATCTTGACTTTAGCAAAGCTTTTGATACGGTCTCCCACAGAATTCTTGCTAGCAAATTAAAGAAGTATGGGCTGGATGAATGGACTGTAAGGTGGATAGAAAGCTGGCTAGATCATTGGGCTCAACGGGTAGTGATCAACAGCTCGATGTCTAGTTGGCAGCCAGTATCAAGTGGAGTGCCCCAGGGGTCGGTCCTGGGGCTGGTTTTATTCAATATCTTCATTAATTATCTGGAGGATGGGATGAATTGCACCCTCTGCAAGTTCGCGGATGACACTAAGATGGGAGGAGTGGTAGATACGCTGGAGGGTAGGGATACGGTCCAGAGGGACCTAGACAAATTAGAGGATTGGGCCAAAAGAAATCTGATGAGGTTCACCAAGGACAAGTGCAGAGTCCTGCACTTAGGAAGGAAGAATCCCATGCACTGCTACAGACTAGGGACCGAATGGCTAAGCAGCAGTTCTGCAGAAAAGGATCTAGGGGTCACAGTGGATGAGAAGCTGGATATGAGTCAGCAGTGTGCCCTTGTTGCCAAGAAGACTAAGGCTTGGTCTACACTAAACCCCCAAATCGAACTAAGGTACGCAACTTCAGCTACGTGAATAACGTAACTGAAGTCAACGTACCTTAGTTCGAACTTACCGCCGTCCAGACCCGGCAGGCAGGCTCCCCCGTCGACTCCGCGTACTCCTCGCGGTGAGCAGGATTACCGGAGTCGACGGGGAGCACTTCTGAGTTCGATTTATTGCGTCCAGACTAGACGCGATAAATCGAACCCAGAAGTTCGATTGCCTGCCGCCGAACCAGCGCGGTAAGTATAGACAAGCCCTAATGGCATATTGGGCTGTATTAGTAGGAGCATTGCCAGCAGATCGAGGGAAATGATTATTTCCCTCTATTCGGCACTGGTGAGCCACATCTGGAGTATTGCACCCAGTTTTGGTCCCCCCACTACAGAAGGGATATGGACAAATTGGAGAGAGTCCAGCGGAGAGCAATGAAAATGATCAGGGGGCTGGGGCACATGATTTATGAAGAGAGGCTTGTTTAGTCTCCAGAAGAGAAGAATGAGGGGGGGATTTGATAGCAGCTTTCAACTACCTGAAGGGAGTTCCAAAGAGGATGGAGCTCGGCTGTCCTCAGTGGTGGCAGATGACAGAACAAAGAGCAGTGGTCTCAAGTTGCAGTGGGGGAGGCCTAGGTTGGATATTAGGAAACACTATTTCACTAGGAGGGTGGTGAAGCACTGGAATGCGTTACCTAGGGCGGGGGTGGAATCTCCATCCTTAGAGGTTTTTAAGGCCCGGCTTGATAAAACCCTGGCTGTGATGATTTAGTTGGGGTTGGTCCTGCTTTGAGCAGGGGGTTGGACTAGATGACCTCCTGAGGTCTCTTCCAACTCTAATCTTCTATGATTCTATGAAACGGCTTATTCAGAAACACAGGAACTCCCTTGTCTTCACTAGGCTGCTGTACCTGGAGAACACAGACTGTAATTAAGGGCTTCTCTTCATTCTGTAGCGCTTTAGTGAAGATGCTACTACACTGACAGAAGAGTGTCTCCTGTCACCATAGTTAATCCACCTCCCAAGAGGCGGTAGCTAGGTCGACCCTCTCCCTTCGATTTAGCGCTGTCTACACCAGGTTGGGATAACTATGTCCCTCAGGGTATGGATTTTTCACGCCCCTGAGCGACACAATTATACTGATATCAGTCTGTAGTGACTTGAGATAGTTAATACAGCTCTAACACCTAGCTGGGACATGCTCCACATGATTGATCCACACTTTATGTTTAGTATAAGCTGATCCCTAGAGTACAGAGCAAACATTTATAGACGAAGAAATGTGAGGGGAGTGTCCACACTATCTTTTTCTAATGGGTTAATTACCTCAAGGTAATTGGCAATCAATTGACTCTAGGTACAAAAGTCTAGTGGAGATTCTATTCCTGGTGGAATTCTGTGCCACTGCACATGTGCAGAATTTATAGGCTGAGCAGAATTTTTTTCCCTTAAGAAAATACATTCTGCTGGAAAGGTGTTGCCGTTACTCCTTTTGCCCACCTGAGGCTGCTGTTGCACCAGAACAGAGAGCAGCCACCCCCAGGCGGGAGCAGCCCCAGGTGTGGATAGGGAAGAAAAAGAAGCTGTGTTCCTCACAGCACCCCACCCGTGGAGCCAGGTGAGGAGGACCGGGATATGGGGGGATGGACAGCGTGAGGCACATGGGCTGCTGGGGGTGTGTGTCACAGACTGGGGTTCAGAAGGTCTAGTGGGGGGATGGACTAGGACAGGGGCTGAATGGGAGTGGGGGTGCAGGGCCACATGGGGATGGGGAAGGGGGCAGGACCACATGAGGGGAGGGGGTGGCTGAGTGGGGACGCAGGGACACATGGGGAGAGGGGGAGGGAGGTGCAGGGATACATGGGGATGGAGGGAGGGAGGGGTAGCTTAGTGGGGATTCAAGAACACCTGGGGACGGGGGTGGGGGGTGCAGGGACACATGGGGACAGGAGTAGATGTGCCTGACTGAATGAGAGAGGCCAGGAATCAGCCAGGGTCTGCATGGAAAGGGCTCCCTAACAATCCCCTCCCCACCCCCCAAAAAAACCCTATTCCATACTTCTCCCACCCACACCAAACAACCCTCCAAGTTCACACCCAGGCTCCTTCCCAGCAATGACTTCCCTCTCCCTCAGCTCCTCCATTACCCCTGACTCCCCCAAGCCTTTGCACTGCTTCTGAGAGGTGCAGGAAATATGTCTCTGTATTTAGTTTAAATGAATTATTACTCAGAGTTCTGTATTAATATGTCTAGTAAGGAATCTATTTATCAAAAAACATTTCCTGAATCTTTTTTGTGTGTCTGTATTGTTACAGACATACTTACTGACAGATCTTTTGAAATAAATTACCAAAATAATTGAGACTGGTGTGATTATATTGTATTATTTTGACAAATAAAATATGCTGATTTTTGCAGAATTTTAAAATATTGTGTGCAGGATTTTTAATCTTTAGGGCAGAATTCCCCCAGGAGTACAAAGATACAGCCAATGCATGTGTGCATGACTTGCGTGTGCCTTGCAGCATCAATTTGTGTACTGAACGGTGTGATTGGATGTGTGCCTGCGGCTTTAGCACCCACGATGGAGTGGGTGTGAGCGTGGGGAATCTCAGCACCCCATACTTTGGATTGAAATACAGGCACATTAAGACACCTCTGCACTGGCATTAGAAACGGAAGAAT
The DNA here is from genome assembly GCF_027887155.1 of Malaclemys terrapin pileata. Taxonomy (NCBI): domain Eukaryota; kingdom Metazoa; phylum Chordata; order Testudines; family Emydidae; genus Malaclemys; species Malaclemys terrapin. The sequence continues at coordinate 1,322,700 of NC_071523.1, forward strand.
ACTTGGCACTTAGAACAGTGCTGATCTCACTGTAGGTGAACGGCCCATGAGTCCGGTATTGCTTTATTATCTGAGATCATTTGCAGAATCATTTCTAATTCTTGGCTTGGGGCCCACGTGTGGGCAGCTCCCCAGGAGAATTCAATCCCCAGCACTCAGAATGTGAGTCCCATTGGCTAGCCTGGGCTGGCTTCAACCACAGCACTGGAAGGGCCCTGCTGAGTCACTGAGTCCAGTCCTCTGCCCATCCTAGAATCTGCCCCCTGCCTGGAGGGCCCTTGGAATCCAGTCCTCAGGGTGATCACATATGCAGGACCCACTGTTTTTGGGAGATTCTCTACTATACCCTTAACATTCCCTGCTTTCATAAACTTTCCTCAGTTCTTTGCAAGCCTGGCTGTGGGCCCATAGCCAGCCTGCCTGTGCACCTCAACTGCTTTACCCTCACAACACCCTTTGTGCAGACGGGGAACCGAGGCACAGAGCCGCTGAGGGGTGCTACACTGCAGCTCTTGGAGACGGGGAGTGGCCACAGCGGGGGGCCCAGCTGCCTGCGTTGTTCCCCAGTGTTCCAGGCAGGCTCCAGCCACGCTAGCTCAGATACATCTGTGCGTGCTGCAATTACACCTTGACTGCAGTGTAGACATACTCCGAGTGACCTACAGGCTACACCTGGCAGAAACTGGATTGGATGTCAGCATTCATATGCCCTTGCACCTGCATCACATGCTTGTGGGAAGCCAGCACAGCAGAGGTGTGAACGCGCAGACAGAGCCATCTTGCTCGAGCACAGGAACAAGTTGTTATCTGAGGCTGGTGAGGAGTCGAGGCAGGATGCAGGATGGGCCACGAAGATGGCTACTTGCCCAGAACGGCCCACAGAGCCCAACCCCCAGGAAGTTCTGACAGCAGCAGCCGAGAGCTGAGCCAAGCTCCAAGCATTTCACCACGGAACAAATGAACCAGGCAGGGCAGGCAGGCTATTCTGGGCAATACCTGAAGGTGCCAGATGAGGAGAGCAGCAGCCAGTCTTTGCAAACTATCATCCTGAAATGCTATCGTCAGCCCCATCCCCGTGCAGTGCTCCAAGCGGGAACCAGCCCTCCTCGAGTCAAACCAAAGTGGCATCGCCCGTGTGTGCGGCTGTAAATAACGTACAGCCCCTGAGCAACATGCTCCTGCTACTGGAATGTTTGTACAGAAAGGGAATCCCGAGTCTCTGGCCGGCCCAACAGGTGGCTGAATAACAGAGCGAGATCACCGTGCACGGGGCCCAGGCTTGCAGCTGGCTATAGGAGAAGACCCAGTGCAATTGGGGTGCATATGAAAGGTGACACCCCTTGAAGCAGAGGCGATGGCCCTGCTCCATAGAGCTCCACTGGGTCCACTCCTGGGGTGCAGTTCCGGCCCGAGACCCTGCTCGAGGGAGAATTCCCCTGGCACAGGGGGCATGCTGGGGGGCAGCACATGCTGCTACAGTATTTCTGGCTGGCACTGCAAGTCCTAGGGAGCCTACGCGAGGCTGCTGCAACTTGCTCTTCCTGTTGCACCCCCGGGCTACACCTCCTATACCACACCTGGTGGAGGTCAAATGCCGCCTTCACAGCCAGCATGGCACTGCACTGCTGAGCCATAGGGAGCTTGGAGACAGGATGAGGTCAATCTGGCTTGGGAGAGGATCCCAGTCTGGGAACAGGCAAAGGCTGCAAACCCCAAGGAGGGGGATGCATTGTTGGGTGTGGCACACAGGGGTCGTGGCTGGGACTTGTGGGAGGAGAGGGCGTGAATATCAGAAGAAGCATCCTGACCGGGGGGCGGAATAGGCTAAAGCACAGGACAAGGTCCCTAGGGGCAAATCAGCTCTTCCCTCCCCGCCTGCCCTGGTGCTGGGTCCTCCAGGGTAGTCAGGGCAGGTGCCAGGGTAAGTGGGGGGTGGCTGGCACAGGTCACACTGCCCATCACATGATTTGCTGGCAGTGACATTGCCCAGCTGTATCTTGTCTGTTCGTCATGCAGACCAGCAGAGGCAGAAAGCCGGCAGTGACAGGCTCTGCAGGTGAAATTCTGGGCTGGCGGGCTGAGTCTGGGTGCCAGGGAAGGCGGCATAGATCTGCACACTGCGGGGGCATTCAGAAGGGCACTGAGAAGAGGGGGGAAGTGATTTTAGGGGCCCTGGTTTCTAAAAACCCAGCAATAATCTCGAATGGAGATGCAGGAATTTTATCTTCCCCAGGAAGTGATGGAGCTGTGGATGGACTGGGTGAATGGAGGGATCCTAGCAGACACATGGCTCTCCTGGATAATTCCCTCCCCCTGATGTTAGAACTGGGCTATGCCACTGAGCAGGAGGGGGGGTGGGAAGAAGTTACCGAGGATTTTCTTCTTACCTGCAGGGATTAACTTGCTGGGGGAAAGGATCCCTGCCTGGGCACGGGGGCTGGCCCCGGGATCGAGGGGAGGCAGTCTGCACCTCCGTGGTCAGGAGCTCTCCCATTGCTGGAGCTCCCGGAGGGCCTGCAGAAGCAGGGCATCTCGAGGATGCAGGATAGGGTGCATCATACTGTGGGGCACTGAGGCGCTGGGTGCAAGGGTGACAGGAGGAAGGATCGAAACTGCCGTGTGCAAATGTAACCCACACGCCTCCTGGGGGTGGTGTTCTGTCCCATCTAGTGGCACTGAGACCACTGAGAGAGAGATCAATGAGTCTGCTCTACAGCCTTGTTGTACCATGGGTACTGGGCTATATAATTGGTTATGTTTTGGCTATGTACAGTGTATGTTTTATAGTAAGAATTAAGGTATCAGAATAAATGAATAGGATAGTGGATACTAGTATTAGCCATTTTCTTTTTATTCGCGCCTTGCAAGTAACAGACATGATCTTGTCTGTGTCTGTTAATAAGATTAGAGGACTTTCGAAGGCCTAGGCCCCAATGTAGGAAAAGATAGTTGCAAGATTTAGTAAGGCCTAATTTACGATGCCTTTCTTGTTCAACACAAAACACTGCTATTTGTTACCTTTTGAAGGTCTCTGTCAAGAACTGTTTGTGTGAATGAGGAATGCATGCATCAGGAAAAGATAAGGTGTGAAGGCCATTGCTCAAGACAGATGGCCAAGGGAGGAGGAGTGAAGAGACTTAAAGACACCAGAGAATCATCAACACGCATCCATAGTTGAGGAGGGGCAGACTGACAACCCTGAGGTGAAGGCTGGCACCCTTAAAACACAAGAGAATTGATTAAATCAAAACCAGACAGGATGACCCTCCCGGAGATGTTTTGGCCCATCAAAGACCAGCGGCGTAGCCAGGTGGAGGGAACAGGGGGAGCGATTAAAAAAAAAAAAGGCGCCATCCGCAGCGGCGCTTTTACTCAGCTGGTGGTGCTCCGGGTCTTCGGCCGTGGGCCCTTCACTCACTCCGGGTGTCTTTGGAGGCACTGAAGGTCCCATCGCCGAAATGCTGCCGAAGACCCGGAGCGACTGAAGGAGCCGCCACCGAAGACCAGGAGCGACAGAAGGAGCCGCCACCGAAGACCAGGAGCGACAGAAGGAGCCGCCGCTGAAGTGCCGCCGAAGACCCGGAGCACCGCTGGGTGAGTAAAATAAAAGCGCCGCAGTGGTTGGTGCATTTTTTTTTTTATCGCTTCCCCGGGTGAGTAAAAAGGCGCCAAGAAATTGACAAGGCTCAGTGGGGGAGCGGCAGCTGCCCCGCTCCCCCCCAGTTACGCTACTGCAAAAGATAACACCCACTGAGGAGTAACCGGCCATAAATTGACACAGCAAAATCCATAGACTTCAACGGAGAAAAAGGACTCTAAGAACAGGGTGCTTTGCCATGGGACTTTGGGTTCATCTTGCCACAATTCCAGGAGCATCGGATCGCGACCGACAGAGCCTGGCTCCCCTCTGCGACCAATCTGGCTGGCCACTAGATTGATCCAGACTCTGGACTGGTAACTATAAACATCGACTGGCAGGACTGTGTGCATGGTGTGTGTGTGTGACTGAAAAGCATATGCTAATTGCTGTATTCTCAATAAATGCGGCGTGTTGCCTTTTCTGCTATGAAAAGATCTCGTGTGGTTTGTTTAAGCATAACAGCCTTAGCTAACAGCCAGTTGGCTTTTAGCTCATGCGCTAAGCTCCAGAGATCCCCGGTTTGATCCTGCTCTCCGCCAACCGGGGTCTGTCGGCATTACACAAAGAAGGGTGGCAAATCCTAAGCATGTGCAACTAGCTCCCAAGGCAGAGCTGGAAAGAGAAGGGCTCCGGATCCAGCAGCAGCTAATGTCGCTTCCTGAGCAACCAGCTGGAAGATCCAAGGGTAAAAAATGCCTGTGCAATGAGTGGAAAAATTGGAGCAGCAACAAAAGAAGAAGGAACAGAGTCGGCTGCAGGGCAGAGACGGGCTCTGCAGAGTACGCTCATGCTGCCCCAAGGGAGAGGATCTGCAACCACTGGAAGGGGGAGTCTCAGAGAGTCGGCTCTTTCCTAAGCGACACAGGCGCCATTACATGCAGGGCTCTAAAATGACTGGGGGCTAAACCTCTTTCCCTCCTTTTCTCTGTCCAAAGGCGAAGACATTCAGACAACCAGGAGGGTGGAAACCTCCTACACATAGGAGAGGATATTTGGAACTATCAGAAGCCGGACACCTGCCAAACAATCAGTGAGGCCACTGGACAATTGAGGTGCTAAAGGAGCACTCAGGGAAAACAAGGCCATTGTGAAGAAGCTAAATATTCTCTGCATCAGTCTCCACTGCAGAGGGTGTGAGGGAGATTCCCAAACCTGAGCCATTCTTTTAGGTGACAGATCTGAGGAGCTGTCCTAGATTGAGGTGTCATTAGAGGAGGTTTTGAAACAAACTGATAAATTAAACAGTGATCGGTCACCAGGCCCAGATGGATTCACCCTAGAGTTTTGAAGGAACTCAGATATGAAATTGCAGAATTACTAACAGTGGCCTGTAACCTATCAAGTAAATCAGCCTCTGTACCCGATGACTGGAGAATAGCCAATGTAATGCCTATTTTTAAAAAAGGCTCTAGAGCCAATCCTGACAATTACAGGCCAGTAAACCTAACTTCAGTACGCAAAGTCACGCAAATTGGCTGAAAGTATAAAAAAGAACAGAATTATCAGACTCATAGATGAACACGATTTGTTGGGGAAGAGTCAATATGGCTTTTGTAAAGGGAAATAATGCCTCGCCATTATTAATCTACTAGAATTCTTTGAAGGGGTCAACAAGCATGTGGACAAGGGTGATCCAGCAGATGTAGTGTACATGAACTTTCAGAAAGCCTTTGACAAGGTCCCTCACCAAGGCTCTAAGTAAACTAGCAGTAAAGCAGACATGGGATAAGCGGGAAGGCCGTCTCATGGATCAGTAACTGGTTAAATGATAGGAAACAAAGGGTAGGTAGGAATAAATAGTCAGTTTTCAGAATGGAGAGAGGTAAATAGTGCTGTCCCCCACAGGTCTGTACTGGGACTTGTGCTGTTGAACATATTCATAAATGATCCAAAAAATTGGTAAACAGTGAGGTGGCAAAATTTGCAGATGATACAAAATTACTCAAGATAGTTAAGTCCAAAACTGACTGTGAAGACTTACAAAGGATCTCACAAAACTGGGTGACTGGGCAACAAAATGGCAAATAAAATTCAAGGTTAATAAATGCACAGTTATGCACAATGGAAAACATAATCCCAACTATACATATAAAATGATGGGGTCTAAGGCTTGGTCTACACTAAACCCCCAAATCGAACTAAGGTACGCAACTTCAGCTACGTGAATAACGTAGCTGAAGTCGACGTACCTTCGTTCGAACTTACCGCCGTCCAGACCCGGCAGGCAGGCTCCCCCGTCGACTCCGCGTACTCCTCGCGGCGAGCAGGATTACCGGAGTCGACGGGGAGCACTTCTGAGTTCGATTTATCGCGTCCAGACTAATCGAACCCAGAAGTTTGATTGCCTGCCGCCGAACCAACGCGGTAAGTATAGACAAGCCCTAAATTAGTTGTTACCACTCAAGAAAGAGATCTTGGAGTCATAGTGGATAGTTTTCTGAAAACGTCCACTCAATGTGCAGCAGCAGTTAAAAAAGCGAACAGAATGTTAGGAACCAGTAGGAAAGGGATAAATAATAAAATAGAAAATATCATAATGCCATTATATATATCCATGGTACACCCACATCTTGAATAGTGTGTCACACTGTCATGGAGTGTGGGAGGACACAAGGCCCTGCACCCCCAGCTTCCTACGATTCACCAGGACTCTCAGCCAGCCAGTAAAGCAGAAGGTTTATTTAGACGACAGGAACACAGTCCAAGACAGGTCTTGCAGGCACAGGCAACAGGATCCCCCCCCAGTTAGGTCCATCTTGGGGTCCCAGGGCTCCACAGCCCCCTTGGGAGGTCAGAGCCCTGTCTGCCTCCCAGCCATTCCACCAGCCAGCTCCTCAAAACTCTCCTTCAGCGACCCCTCCCACAGCCTTTGTTCAGTTTCCCGGGCAAAGGTGTCACCTGGCCTCTAACCCCTTCCTGGGTTCTCATGTTACATGCTCAGGTATCTTCCCTCGGTCAGTCTCCCATGCCCCAATGCAGACTATCCCAGCCACACTCCCCTGTCAGCATTCACAGACCACAGGAAGAACAGTCCCCGTTCGTCACACACACCAACTCAAAAAAAAAAAAAAAGATATATTAGAACTGGAAAATGTTCAGAGAAGGGCAACACAAATGATTAAGGGTATCAAGCAGCTTCCATATGAAGAGAGATTAAAAAGACTGGGACTGTTCACCTTAGAAAAGAGACAACTGAGGGGGGATATAATAGAGGTCTATAAAATCATGACTGGTGTGGAGAAAGTGACTAGGGAAGTGTTGTTTACCCCTTCACATCACACAAGAACTAGGGTCACCCAATGAAATTACTAGGCAGCAGGTTTAAAATAAACAGAAGGAAGTACTTCTTCACACAACACACAGTCAACCTGTGCAACTCCTTGCCAGGCGATGTTGCGAAAAACGAAAGTATCGCTGGGTTCCAAAAAGAGCTAGATAAGTTCCTGGAGAATAGGTCCATGAATGGCTATTAGCCAGGATGGTGAGAGATGCAGCCCCATGGTCTGAGCTTCCCTAAACCTCTGACTGCCAGAAGCTGAGGCTGGACAACAGGGGATGGGTCACTTGAAATTGCTCTGTTCTGTTTATTCCCTTTGATGCATCCAGCACCAGCCACTGTCAGAAGACAGGATACTGGGCAAATGGACCATTGGTCTGACCCACTATGGCCGTTCTTATGTTCCTAGAGAGACAAGGTGGGTGAGGAAATATCTTTTAATGGACAGTCTTCTATTGGTGAGGGAGACAAGCTTTCGAGCTTACACAGCACTCTGGAAAACATACTCTTATGTTACGTTAACCTACAGCCTCAAATCGGCAAGTCCAGACAACCCATCCTAGGAGTGCAGGGGGAGAGAGAGGACAGACCTTGAGAACCTCTGCCAACAAGATCTGAAACATCACGGAGAGCTGAAGTGGGGTCAGAGGGTTAAGAGGGATGCAAACCTGATACTGATCTGAAAGGGACAGCAGAGCAATCCCGGCAATTCTCATTGCATAAGACTAACTGTAGTCCTGAGTCAAAGAAAAACTAGGAGAAAAAACCTAGCACCAAACAGTCAATAGGAGTCTTTCTATTTGCTTCAAGGCCCTTTGAGTCTGGCCCCAGGGGAGAAACAGACCCAGGAGCAATTAGCATCCTGAGGGTATCCAGATGAAAACCTGCCAGCAAAGAAAATCAACCCAAGTGGCTGCAAGGCTCATAGAGGGTATCCAGGCTGAGGACTGGCTGGGTTCCTCGGAACTCTCACGAAAGCTTATGCCCAAATAAATCTGTTAGTCTTTAAGGTGCCACCAGACTCCTTGTTGTTTTTGTAGATACAGACTAACACGGCTACCCCTGATACAAGGTTTCCCTAAACCTCGCTCCACAATTAACCCAAAAGGAGCCAGAGAGACCAGAACCTTGGGTGTGGCAGATGCAGGTTCCCATTTGGGGTTGGCTGGGGCACTGACCCTGCCCACAGTGACACCTCAGGGTGTGAGAGGACAGCGAAGCAGAGGGGGGCTTAGAATGTGATGTGACAGGGAAATGGGCAATGGGCTTCTGGGTCATGTCCTCTGATGTCAGCCAACAAGGAGGGACCAGTGCCTTTTCCACAGCTCTCCTGCAGTCACCCTGGGTCTCTGAGGACATGGTACCAAAGGGAAGGACCCTGCCTGGCAGGGGCTGGGTTAGGCAATGGGTCTGTGCCATCTTTGATGCCCATCCTCGCCCCCTGCCCTGGCACCCACCCCCCACTCATTCTCCTCTATGAGCCAGGCTGGTGAAGCAGGGGCAGGGCAGGGGCTGGTTGGCAGGGGCCAGAACCCTCTGCCCTCTAGGCAGGCCCCAGCACCAGGCAGAGCTGCAGGCTCTCACCTCTGCCCTGTGCTCATTTCCCTTGCAAATACTGCAGGGGGGATCAGCTGGGGAGGATGTGGGAGGGCCTGGGCACGAAGAGGGAAGGAGCGCACGCTTCAGAGGAAAGAGCCGGTCCAGATCCCACTCCTGTCGCTCTGCTGACCCCTGGCAGGGTTACCCCAGACCTGAATCTGGCCCGCTGTGTTTTGAGTGCGTTCACCTACCCAGTGTGGGGGAAGTGACCTTAGGACAAAATCCCCAGCAGGGCACTACCTGCAAACACACCTTTCCTTCCTGCCCAGCTTGTGCCCGGCCCAGGCACCACCTGCAGGAGGTGGCACAAATCCTGGAGTAGGGCAACCCCAGCTCGAGGGAACTTGGCTCTGTTGTGCCAGTGCAGAGAGGGGCTGGCAGCTACCCACCTCAGAGTGTACAGCGGTGGTATTTGAGGGGGAGCCTCCCACAGGGTCTCTGCCCCTGAAGTGCCAGCCTGTCCAGGCTGCAGAGACCTACCCATGGCACCTACACACATCCACTAATCAAAGCCTCGGGCAGCAGTGACCCTCAAAGAAATAGAAACTGAGGCATGGAGCGGGCAGGGTCTTGCCCAAGCTCACACTAGTCAGACGCAGGGCTGGAAGTGCAACCTCAGAGTCCTGACTACAGGCCTCCTGCTTAGTCCACTAAACTCCGCTGCCTACCATGGCAAGCACTCCCCCTGCAGAGCCAGCAGCTGGGGTGTCCCCACCCAGGGCCTGTCTGCAGCCATGGCCCCCGGCTCAGTCACTGCTGCAGGGACCCACACCTGGGTGTCCCGTGGGGCTGGGGAAGGTGCTGCGGCATGGGGGGTATGGAGAGGACTCTTACCTTGGGGTGGGGTGGAGCAGAGCCCACCCAGGGCAGCTCTACGGTGTGTGAGACATGCTGGCTTGGCCCATCGTTCTTCCTGAAAGAGAAGAAACCCACATATTACAGCTGGCCCCATGGCTGTGACCTTTCCCGCTGGGCTGGGGCCGGAGGGGCCGGGAGGAGAGAGGCCAGCAGTGGGGATCCCAAAGGAGTCGAGGAGAGGATAGGCCGGGGAGCCACCAGGTGCCGCTCAGCAGCCGCATCAAAGGGGAGATGCAGCCTGGTAAGGACGCATCCAGGAGAGACACAGCGTCGCAGGGGCCCGTCAGGAGCTAGCTTCAGGTCACTTGCATTTAACGAAGATCCCCAGGAAAGTGCAGCAGCAGCAGGCTCGACTGGACATTGCTCCAGGTATGAAAACGCTAACGAAGCAGCCAGTGGACAGCGCAGCTGCTCCATGGACTGCAACAGACACTCCTGCACCTGGTACCTTGTGTCTGGCTAGTGGACTGCAACCTGCGTTCCCTCATCCATCACACCTGGCCAGAGCCATGCAGAGACAGCTAGTGAATTGCCACTCTCAGGAGAAGGAGCAACAGCAGCTGCGTAGCTGCAAAGGAGATCGGGTTATTATCCAGGCAGCTGGTACTAGCGATGAGGGGTTCACACCGGCGCAGGCTTAGAGCTGCAGCAGATGGCCCCTTCACACCACTTTGAGCGACTGAACTGGGAACTCTGCCCAGCCGAAAACGAGGGTGACAGCTCAGCCCCCAGCCTTAGAAACCCGCTTGCCGGGTGGCCTGAGAGGAAGCAGATTACAGCTCCCCTGCTCTCAGGCAGCACACGAGGCCACAGATCCTAGAATGCATCATTGTCTGATCCAGCACGGAGCGTCTGGTCCGGGAACCGGTGCTCTCATTGGGAGCACCCAACAGGACAGTGCCAAGCTCTGGGGTATATTTTGGTTGCCCCACAGCAAAGGATCCACATGGCCCAGTTCTCAGCATGGAGGAGCCACAGATCCCAGTGCAGGTGGCTGCATTACCTGCCCTGGACCCAGCCGCTGCTGCTCAGACCCACTTCTGGGCAGGCCTGCTGGGCAGACATTCCCAGCTGTGTTTGCCTTCCTCAGGCTGTCATAACTATAAAGGGAAGGGTAACAGCTGTCCTGTGTACAGTACTATAAAATCCCTCCTGGCCAGAGACTCCAAAATCCTTTTACCTGTAAAGGGTTAAGAAGCTCAGGTAACCTGGCTGACACCTGACCCAAAGGACCAATAAGGGGACAAGATACTTTCAAATCTTGGGGGGGGGGGGAGGCTTTTGTTTGTGCTCTTTGTTTGGGAAGTTGTTCGCTCTTGGGACTGAGAGGGACCAGACATCAATCCAGGTTCTCCAAATCTTTCTGAACAAGTCTCTCATATTTCAAACTTGTAAGTAAATAGCCAGGCAAGGTGTGTTAGTTTTTATCTTTGTTTTCTCAACTTGTAAATGTATCTTTTACTAGAGTGTTTATCTCTGTTTGCTGTATTTTGAACCTAAGGCTAGAGGGGAGTCCTCTGAGCTCTTTAAGTTTAATTACCCTGTAAAGTTATTTTCCATACTGATTTTACAGAGATGATTTTTACCTTTTTTCTTTAATTAAAAGTCTTCTTTTTAAGAACCTGATTGATTTTTTTTCCTTGTTTTTAGATCTAAGGGGGTTGGATCTGTATTCACCAGGAGTTGGTGGGAGAAAGGAGGGGGATGGTTAATTTCTCCTTGTTTTAAGATCCAAGGGGGTTGGAACTGTATTCACCAGGAGTTGGTGGAAGGAAGGAAGGGGAATGGTTCATTTCTCCCTGCTTTAAGATCCAAGGGGTTTGGATCTGTATTCACCAGGGAATTGGTGAAGAGTTTCTCAAGGCTTCCCAGGGAAGGGAATCCACTTGGGAATGGTGGCAGCGGACCAGATCTAAGGTGGTAGTTAAGCTTAGAAGTTTTCATGCAGGCCCCCACATTTGTACCCTAAAGTTCAGAGTGGGGAAGCAGCCTTGACACAGGCAAATATTAATGCTGGCACCTCCAGACAGGCCCACCAGCAACGACAGGGGCAGTGCTACCATGCTCTGCACCCAGCGAAATCCTTCTAATTGCCATGCAGACCCCGCACCAGCGAGTCTCGCATGCCTGCTCCCCGAACGCAGGGGCCACAGTCTGTCACCCCCCTCCTCCTGCAAGGGTCTGTCTCACAGCATGGGCTGGGCTCCAAGCCCACGTACGCCAGCCCAACCCAGTCCCTGCACTGGGGTCAGGGAGTCACTCCAAATTGACACCACACACATTTTCACGCCCATTACAGCAGCAGCTGGAGAGCCCGGCTGAGATCAGGGCCCCTGCACGGGCACTGCACAGACACAGTGAGCTGGGCCCTGCCCAAAGGGCTGAGTCTGAACAGGCCAGGCAGCTGTGGGGGAGCAGCGAGCCAGAGAGAGGAGGGGAGGGCTGTGCCCAGGCCAGCAGCAGAGCCAGGGACAGAACCAGCTACACTAGCCACTAGACCATGCTGCCCGCCACTGGCCGCTCTGGGACTGAAGGCCGCTATCTCCAGGGAGTGGCAGGCCCAGCACCCCCTAGCAAAGGGCCTCAGCCAGGCAACCAGGGAGCTTGGTCTCTGGGCCACGCTCACTCCTTGGCTCTGCTGGCCTGCCAACAAGGGGCCGGGCATCAGGGCAGCAGCTTGTCCTGGGGCCTGAGTGAGCCCCAGCTCCTTACTCCATGCAGAGCCAGGCACAGATGCCCTAGGTCCCTCCTGACACACGGGACTCGTACCTGTTGCTGGCTCCACAGGCGCATGCCAAGGCTGGAGAGTGACTCACAGGATTGGGCCTGGCCAGGAGAGTCACCAAGGAACCTTGGCAGGGCCCCCCAGTGTGCAGCGCCAGCAGTGACTCCTGGGCACCCACTTCCCTGCCACCCTCCCCCCAGGTACACCAGATACTTCAACAGGTGCATGTCCCCTACCACCCGCTCCATGAGTCACTGAAACGTGGCTGGAGCTCCAGATACTCTCTAAGGCATGTGATTAAATTGGTAAAGCCCTAAAGGGCAGATGAATGTTGTCTTCTCCCGGTCCTCTGGTGCCATGGGCACTTGTTAGTATCCACTGCGGAGGTCAAGGACAGAGAACCAGCAGCTACCATTCAGGCTATCCAAGGCGTCATCCACCCAGAGCATTGTGTATTGGTCAGGGATTGTCCGCCGGTTCAGAGTGCGATAGTCGACGCACATGCGTACCTTTCCACTTTTCTTTCCTACTACAACGATCGGCGATGCGTAGGGGCTCCTGGATTCCTCAATGATACTTGCTTGAACCAGTTCCTGTAGGTGCTGCCTCACATCTTCAATATCAGTGGGGGCTAATCGTCTTGACCTCTCTTGAAAAGGCCAACCATCCTGCATTCAGATATGGTGCTCCACATCATGTGCACACCCAACATCCCATTCGTGCATAGAGAAAACAGCCTTCCTCTTGACTAACTTGACACAGGCGGTCCTTTCACTCAGCAGGAATGGGGGAATTCCCAAACTGGAAACTATCCCTCCCAAAAGGTCTAGCCTTGGTCTTCTCTTGGGATGGGGGCCCCCTTGCTCGCTGGTATGCGGCTTTACATAAAGCGTGCATTGGCAGCTCCTGTAGATAGTTGTTCCCTGCCATCTCACGGCATTTCCACGCCAATCTCTGGAACAGGTTTGCATTTGTCCCTAGGATTAAAGGTGCATACTCTCTTCCCTTTGGATCTGGGCAGACCAGTGCCAATGTTTCTATTTCCTGGTTTACCCCTGCAACATTCTTTGGAAACTGAACATTGAACAGGAAATATCCCAGATAGGGGCAGGAGTCACAGCCAATTCCCCAGACTGTCAGGCCAGACAGGGGACGCAAGGGTAAATGCTGCAGGTGTTCTCGGTAGTAAGATTCATAGAGTATGGTGACCTGTGATCCGCTGTCCAGCAATGCCTCACACGATCGTCCTTCTATACGAACGGGTACTATAGCCTGGGGGCCTATCAGCCCATCTGGGTAACTCCTGTTTGTGTTTTTTTCTGGGGAGCCTTGGAATTTCAGGGTCTTGGGTTGCTCCTTCCCCAAGCCCTGTTGGTGTTACCCTGAAGCTTCCTAATGGTCTGCTGCAATCTCTGAGATACCCTTGCATGATCTGTCTTGTTTTGGCAGTCCAAGGCATAGTGACCATCTCTTCCACAGTTATAACAGAAACCTGCTCGCTGGCTATCACCCCTCCTGCTACTCTCCCCTCTTGAGGATGGCACAATATGTCCCTGAGCCTTCATCATGGCCATCTCTCGGGTCAAATCTCTCAGTGCTGCTGCCACTGACTGGGCATCTTCCATCTCTCCAAGCACTGTGGTGGTGCGACTCCCTGCCATCTTCGGCTGCACCACTGCATCCACTTGCAACAATCGCTCCTCCTCTTCACGTATCTCTCGAATGAGCTTGTGGAATGGGGGTGGGTTTTGGGCCCGCTCCCTCAGCTGCAGTCGCCACAACATCAACCCATCTTGTCGGGTGCCCCAAAGGATTTGGTCCAACCTAGCGGAATCAATGCGCTTGGTGGGGATGCCCTCCTTCCGCACTACCTGCTGTAGCAAATCCTCTAGTCTCCTGATGAAATCCGACAATCGTTCGTGGGGCTCCTGATAGGTTTGGCGGAACCGATAATACAGGTCTTCACCGCTATCAGTAGTACCGTAGACACTCTCAAGAGCGGTTAAAGAGCTTGCACTGTGGCAGCTGGTTGTGAGTCTTTCAGGGCTCGGATAATTCGCATGGCAGGTCCCCTCAGACTCTCAAGCACACGTTTCTGCTTCTCAGCATCAGAGCAGTCCCACTCTTGGACAAGTGACACCGTAAAATCCCTCCAGGTCTCGTAATCCTCCTCCCCTGGGGGTACAGGTGACACCCCCGAGAATGAATGTAACCACTTGTATGGAGCACTTTCATATACCGGCCTCAATGCATCTTTGAGAGTGTTTCCCAGCTCTTTGGCCCATCCCACCAGGCTGGGTGCTGCAGGTGTTGGAGCCCCTCCTAATGCCAAAATTAATTCTTCTCTTGTCCGCTTCTCATCCACCATCAGAGCCTGCAATTTCTGCGCTAAAGAATCCACCTCAAGTGACACAGGCACACTAGGAGGGGACTGCTCTGCCCCCAGAATTGTCCAGGGAATACCTTCTACATGCACCTCTTTGGGCATTTTATCAAGATCTGTTTCCTTGCAGTGAGTACATAGTGCTACCATGCCCTTCACTTTGCAGTTGTAAATACGGGTGTGGACCTTTACCCTCCCCAGTATTTCAGCTTCATCTAGGCTCTCCTCAATTTCATTTGGTTCCATCTCTTCTGGGAACACCGCCAACAGCACAGCTTTGGTTACTGGGATTCGTGCCCCTTGGCACAGGTCTTCTAGTAATCCTCTCTCCATTTTTTTTTTTAAACTGAGATGAAAGTCACTCAGGAGTTTCTTTGCTCTGTGAAGGAGAGCCCAGGATGCGCAACGTAGATGTGTGCATGTACTGCAAAGTCCCCGTACGGGCCACCAAGTGTAACTTTAGCGCCCTCGTAGCCAAGATGGAGTCTGCTCTGCAGGCAGCGCTGGCCAAGAGAAGGCATGCGCAGGAATGCAGCAGGAGAAATCCCTTCCACTCCAGGGGCACCTGTTCCAAACCCCCCAGAGTGAACACACGCATGCACAGGAAAAGTACAATGGGTATAAGAAAGGGAAATATTTATTTACAGAGGGATGAGAGGAGAAAAACAACAAGGGGAAATATATGGGGAGCAGTAGAACAGGGCTGCATCCAAGCCAAGGCCCCACAGGCCCAGTGGTAGCACAGTCTGGAAGAGCAGACACTGAGCAATATGTCTGCACACAGAGTTCAGGAGTCCTGAGCGAAGTTCCAGTCCAGTGGTGAGTCTTGGGTGCTCCTGGTCGTCTTCAGCGCCAGTGAACTTTCCCCCAACAAACCCCTCCGGTGCCCTCTTCTGCCGCTCTCTGCAAAGCCACACAGAGCGACCACCTCCCCACTTAACTAGCTACAGCCTCCCTCCTTGTTCCCAATGCAGAGTCACAAGCCCCAGTACTCACAGCCCCATGGAGCTCTGAGCAGCTGTGATACTGGGTCCAGCTCCGGCCTGTCCTTCTCAGGTGATTCCTCCCTGGAGCAGTGCTGCTCCTGGCTCCTGTCCTGGGGTGTCCCCGATCGGCCCTGTCCTTCCCAGGCTTCAGGCAGGTTCTCTGCTGCTTCCCTTTTCCAAGGTCTGCAGGCTGCCTCCCCCTCTCCTTGGGGCTCCAGCGCTGCCCCCTGGAGTTTCCCTCCTTTTTTCTTACTCTCCTCCTCCCCTTAGGAAAAAGATTTAAAGGGCCATGCTCTCTAAACCCCAAACGGGTTACATATCCTACCTATCTAGTGTGTTAAGCTCAGTTTGTGGTTTTGTTTATTTACTAGGTAATCTGCTTTGATCTGTTTGCTATGACTTATAATCACTTAAAATCTATCTTTTGTATTTAATAAACTTATTTTATGGCTTAATCCAAACCAGTGCACATTTGACTAAGATGTCTGGAGAAGATCTTAGCTTGGTTACCATAAGTGTGCACGGTCCTCATCACATTGAGGGAGAGGCAGACAGGCATTAAACCCATATACTGGCCAGATTTGACGAGGGCAGGACAGTACTGCTCTGGAGTCCTAGGCTGGGAAGCTAGTGGTTAGAAAGCCTGTGTAACTGCAGCTGGGTGTGTCCCAACCTGTGTGAATGCTGGTGAAAGTGCAGGCTTGGAGGGCTTTGCAGCTTGTCACAGC
Organism: Malaclemys terrapin pileata; assembly: GCF_027887155.1. NCBI lineage: Eukaryota > Metazoa > Chordata > Testudines > Emydidae > Malaclemys > Malaclemys terrapin. The sequence continues at coordinate 1,338,896 of NC_071523.1, forward strand.
AGCACAGTGCAAAGGGAGCCCAGGCCGGTGGGTCAGAGGACTCAGTAGTACCCCAGTTCCAGGTGGCACCCCGAGGGGAACCTGTCACACATGGCACACCGTGCACCCCCCTCAGAGGTAGGGTTGCCAACTCTCCAGGATTGCCCTGGAGTCTCCAGGAATTAAAGATAAATCTTTAATTAAAGTTTATGTCATGTGATGAAACGGCCAGGAATATGTCTGTGACGTTGTGCAGTCTATATGGTTTTATAAAAACATGATAATAAGTGAATATAATGTAACTGGAATATGCTTCATGCAAAAGGTCTCTTGTAAGGTATCATTACAAGCTCATAATTTACTGAGTGTGATCATCCTATTTGTATAAATGTATCACTCTTGTATCTGAAACTAGAAATATGAAATATAACTCTGAGGGCCTATTGTAATTATGCAAAGTGTGGACCATTAATGGTAGTTTGGAATCTTGATGACTCCCATTAACCAGGACCATTGTCTGCAGGTGGCTGTGTTTACCTGTAAGTCTTCCTGTATATGTGTGTGCTGGCAAGTGGGCAATGAAGTCTTGCAGTGACATGTGGTCATGTCACCTGAACTGGAATCCACCTTTAACCTGGTGCTTTTCCAGTGAGGGGGGGTGGAAACCCAGAGGGACAAAGGATTCCCGCCTTATGCAAAAGATATATAAAGGGGTGGAAGAGAATAGAGGAGGAGAGGAGCCATCATGAAGAATCCCCTAGCTATCACCTGAGCTGCAACAAGAGCTGTGCCAGGGGAAAGAATTGTGCCCAGGCCTGGAAGGTGTCCAGTCTGAGGAAAAAACTTACAGAAGCATCTCTGAGGGTGAGATTATCTGTATTTAGTTCGATTAGACATAGATTTGTGCATTTTATTTTATTTTGCTTGGTGACTTACTTTGTTCTGTCTGTTACTACTTGGAACCATGTAAATCCTACTTTCTGTATTTAATAAAATCACTTTCTACTTAGTAACTAACTCAGAGTATCTATTAATACCTGGGGGAGCAAACAACTGTGCATATCTCTCTATCAGTGTTATAGAGGGCGAACAATTTATGAGTTTACCCTGCATAAGCTTTATGAGTTTACCCTGCATACCCTGCATAAGGTAAAACGGATTTATCTGGGTTTAGACCCCATTGGGAGTTGGGCATCTGAGTGCTAAAGACAGGAACACTTCAGTTAGCTGTTTTCAGGTAAACCTGCAGCTTTGGGGCAAGTAATTCAGACCCTGGGTGTGTGTTGGAGCAGACGGGAGTGTCTGGCTCAGCAAGACAGGGTGCTGGAGTCCTGAGCTGGCAGGGAAAACAGGAATAGACGTAGTCTTGGTACATTGGGTGGCAGCTCCCAATGGGGTTTCTGTGATCCAACCCGTCACAACGTCCAACCACAATTGCCAACCCTACTCGCAGGGCCCAGAGTCACAGCACACCAGGCACCTCTCCCCAGGGCTGGGGCTCAGCTCACCAGCTGGGCTCTGTGATCTAAGAAAGCTTCCCCCAGGGCTGTCAGAGGGAGACCCAGGCCTTTCCTCTGTAGGGCAAGTTTTGGGAATGCTCCCTCAGGGGCTGGCTGTCGCTGCAGCGGTCTGTGGCCCCAGGTCTGCTTAGATCCTAGCAGAAGGCCAACACACAGTAAATCACTGGCCAGCGTCTGTCTGGGAGCAGGATCAATCTGGGGGTGTGGGACTGACATCGGCATCTGGGGATCCAGCGCTGCCTGGAGTGACCCTGAGTTCAATCAGCTTCTCCAGCCTAGCACTAGGGGGTATCACGGCCCGCAAGGCACCAGCTCAGCTTCAATGCCCTTTGGAAACTTCTCCCCTCCGCACCCTATACTACAGTTGTGGAAACCGAGGCACTGAAGAGGCCCACAGTGACAGTGGCAAGGCTAGAACCTGGCTCTTCTGAGATCACTGAGCCATGCCCCTTCAGACCCTGGAAGGACCCAGAGCTGTAGCGGGGGTTGGTTTGTGTCCCTCGTACCCGCACCTATCCCTATGGCACCTGGCAGGCACTGCTGGGAACGAGGCTGCCAGACCCGGCAGGGGTGGAGGGCATCAGCATGAGCTGGCAAGGCCCCCACATAACAGAAGTATCCCCAGAATATGTGGGGGATGCCCCATGTCACTCTCTGCCAAAGAATCAATGTGGTGCAAGTTCGGCACCCTCAGCCAAACCGACATACCCCAGGCCCCTGCTCCCCGCTAGGAGGAAGAGGAGGGTTTATCCATGGTGGGACGATGCCCCCAGGAGAGCCGCTCGGTCAGAGCTGCCCAGCATGGTCCCGACAGCTGCCACGCTCACCTGCCAGGCCGGACATGAGGGATTTGCAATCTGGGCCTAACCACATAAAGGATTCCTGAGCCGGGCTTGAGCTGGCTCAGCAAGGCAGGAAATAGGCAAGCTTCTCACAACGCAACTCAGCTCTCCGATGCCCCTCACTCCTGACCCACAGCTTCCCACTAGTCCAGCGCTGGACCAGTCCCAACCAGCAATCCAGCAATGTGGACAGAGATCTTATCAAGCCCACTTCCCTTCACATCCATCCTGACACTCAGGCCCCCAGACCCCAGTGAGAGCTAGAGGCTCTGAGGGGCCTTTGACGCTGACCCCGGAGCGCAGAACCCACGGTGGGGACTGATGCCAGCAGGTGCCCTGGCTGCTGCAGGCCCCAGGCAGGGAGGGAGGGATGTGCAGAGGGAGGCCTCACTCCATGAGGGCACGGGGCTGTTTCTGATGCACTCAGCTGCACCTGGGTCACCCTGTGCCTTTCTCCTCCCCCACATGGCTTCCCTGGGCCGATCAGGGACACGACCTGCCTGCAGCTGCGCTCCCTAGGCAGCCAGGAGTGTCTCACTGCTCAGTCAGGGAGAGCTTTGCTGATGCAGTCACTAAGGTCCTCAGCTTTTGCCTCCCTGCAGCTCACCCGGGGAGCGCTCTGCTCACCTGTCCGCCTGGAGAGCGCTCTGCTCACCTGTCTGCCCGGGAAGTGCTCTGTTCACCCGCCCGCCCGGGGAGCGCTCTGTTCACCCGCCCGCCCGGGGAGCGCTCTGTTCACCCGCCCGCTCGGGGAGCGCTCTGCTCACCTGTCCGCCCAGGGAGCGCTCTGCTCACCTGCCTGCCTGCCCGAGGAGCGCTCTGCTCACCCGTCTGCCCGAGGAGCGCTCTGCTCACCTGCCTGCCTGCCCGGGGAGCACTGTGCCCACCCGCCTGACCAGGGAGCTCTCTGCCCGCCGGGCACACAGATGGGCTCCCAGACACAAGTAAAGCTCTGGAGCATGCACAGAGCAAACGGGTAGGAAAATGCACTTACAAAGCGATTCTCCATTGGCCTGGGCCTGCCAAGGGGAGGAGACAGTCTGAATTATGACAGCACAACATCACAGCAACACAACCCCACCCAGCACTGAGCCACAACACCACAACACAACCCCACCCAGCACAAAACCACAACACAGCATAATACAACCCGTCTAACGCAGAACCACAATACAACCCCACCCAGCACAGAGCCAGAACACAGAACCACAACACAATCCCATCCAACACAATGAAAACCCCTCTGACAGAGAACCACAACACCAGCACAACACAACCCCACCTAGTATAGCACAGAACAGAACACCAGTACAGCACTGCATCATAGAATATGAGGGTTGGAAGGGACCTCAGGAGATTATCCAGTCCAAAACCCTGCTCAAAGCAGGACCAATCTCCATACAGATTTTTGCCCCAGATCCCTAAATGGCCCCCCTCAAGGATTAAACTCACAACAAACCACTGAGCTATCCCTTCCCCACCCGCTTCCTTCCCTGATAAACTGAGGGACGCAGCCCACCCATGTACCTATTTGCTACATCAATACTGACTTGGACTCTAAGTACATTCTATGGGTGACATATCTGAGATCACATTCACTGATGCTTTAAAAAAACCTCCCACACCCCCATCTAGGTCTACACTAGTTATGTTCTATGTATGTATCTAGTGAACCTTGTAATGCATATTTGTCATAGAATCATAGAATCATAGAATATCAGAGTTGGAAGGGACCTCAAGAGGTCATCTAGTCCAACCCCCTGCTCAAAGCAGGACCAATTCCCAGCTAAATCATCCCAGCCAGGGCTTTGTCAAGCCGGGCCTTAAAAACCTCCAAGGAAGGAGACTCCACCACCTCCCTAGGTAACGCATTCCAGTGTTTCACCACCCTCCTAGTGAAATAGTTTTTCCTGATATCCAACCTGGACCTCCCCCACTGCAACTTGAGACCATTGCTCCTTGTTCTGTCATCTGCCACCACTGAGAACAGCCGAGCTCCATCCTCTTTGGAACCCCCCTTCAGGTAGTTGAAGGCTGCTATCAAATCCCCCCTCATTCTTCTCTTCTGGAGACTAAACAATCCCAGTTCTCTCAGCCTCTCCTCATAAGTCATGTGCTCCAGACCCCTAATCATTTTTGTTGCCCTCCGCTGGACTCTTTCCAATTTTTCCACATCCTTCTTGTAGTGTGGGGACCAAAACTGGACACAGTATTCCAGATGAGGCCTCACCAATGTCGAATAAAGGGGAACGATCACGTTCCTCGATCTGCTGGCAATGCCCCTACTTATACAGCCCAAAATGCCGTTAGCCTTCTTGTCATCTCTCTTAACTCCAGTCTGACCCCAGCTGTACAGCACCTTCCTCCTAACTTGTGTAAACCTGATTTTAAACATTAGCTTTAATAACATTCTCACCCAGAAACACATCTGACATTACACTTCATCTTAGTTCTAAAACCAAAATGATTTAGCATTGCAACACTGAGAAACAGCACAGTGACAAAAAATCCCAAAAAGCCGAACATGTCCGGGAAAATCCAGTGCCGCTGGGCCGGGGGCTGGCCCGGGGCCGGCGGTGCCGGGCGGCCGGGAGGTGCGCCGGGCCGGCGGGGGCCGGCGGTGCTGGGCGGCTGGGGCGTGCGCCGGGCTGCTGGGGACCGGCAGTGCTGGGTGGTGCGCCGGGCCGCCGGGGGCCGGCGGTGCTGGGCCGCCGGGGTGCGCCAGGCCGCCGGGGGCCGGCGGTGCTGGGCCGCCGGGGGCCGGCACCCCAGGGCCCGAGCCGACCCAGGCTGGAGCCGCCGTGGGGGCCAGCCTGGGCCGCGCCTCCTCCCCCCACAGCCCCCTTACCTGCTTCAGGCTTCCCGCGAATCAAATGTTCGCGGGAAGCAGGGGAGGGGGCGGAGACTTTGGGGAGGGGGCGGAGTTGGGGAGGGGCGTGGGCGGGGCTGGGGGCGGGGGCGGGGCCCCGTGGAGTGTCCTCCATTTGGAGGCACAAAATATGGTAACCCTAACGAAGGGGTCAATAGCGAGTCGGCCCATGAGGAACTGATGCCAGAGCAGGTGTCAGTGCCTCCTTGGTGGCTGGTGGGAGGGTTGCAGGGCACAGCGCTGGAGAGGGGCTCTGTCTGAGTGACACGGTCAGTTTCTGCTTGGTGGAACTTGACGCCTGCAGCTGAAACCAAGAGCACCAGGACCGAGCTGGCAGGGTGAGAAGAGTCGAGGGGGTTACAACACGGCACCAGCTCCTGCTCCACACAGTTGCCTGTCCCTGCCTGTCAGGCAGCAGGTTGATGATCCCAACGGCCCCTTCCCACCTCACATTCTAGGTCCCCAGGAGCCTCTGTGGGGAGAAGGGGGCTGGGATGAGCCAAGGGGGAGCCAGAGAGCTGGGAGCCCTCCAGGCTGGGAGTCTTTGCACTGGGACAAAACCGCTGTTGGGGTCTCAGGTGTTTATGCTGAATATCCCGTCCCTCAGGCGCAGGCACTAAAACCATCCACCCAAGAGCCACCTTTGCATGCCAGGCCCACAGCCTTGTGCAGAGGCCACCAGGGTGCCAGAGCCTGCGGGGGCTCAGCCCGCTGCCTTGGCAAACGCCTGGGGGCAGAGGCTGGGAGCTAAGCCAAGCTCCGCAGCACCGAGCCAGTGACATGTCGGCCCGGAGCCGGCCTCCTCTGCCACACTCCCAGAGGGGCTTGGCACTTCCGGGGGCTCAACCCAGAGAAGCCCTGTGCTCCTAGAGGTGCCCTTCCCACCCTGGAATGGCGGCTCTTGGGCCAGGCCTTAGTGCTCTGAGCTGGGCTCCCCACACACTAGGGGTTTCCACAGCAGAGCCCGCTCCACTGATGTGAATGGAGGTTTTCCCATGTGCTAGCTGTGCCCCAGAGACATGCTGCATCCGGCTTTACCTCTCTCATCATAGAGGCTCATGTAGGCCGGCTGCCCCACACCAGCTCTGCTGGCTGCAGGCACTGCCCATGCAGCCCTGCCCCTCCAAAAGGGGCTCCCTGCTCAGGGGCAAAAGGCAGGCACCTCTGGGTCTCACCTGGTCTCCACCCTGCCTCCTCCAACGCAGTGCTGCAAAGGCTTCTGGGACCAGGCTCCTGGAGGAAGGTGTGGCCGGTAGCAGAGGGAAGGGGACGGGCTGGGCAGTGGGAGGGTTTAACCTTCCTTGGATCCCAGTGGTCTGGCAGCAGCAGCACAGGAGGACAGGGAGGCTGCAGGCTTGGTGGAGCTCACCTGTGGGGGCTGGGGATGCGGAATTAACATGGGGTGCCTGGAGCAGAGGGCGGCACAGAATGGAGCCCTGCCAGTTGCCTGAATTCCACCAGCATCTTCCCCTGTCTGGACCCCAAGAGGGCTCATTGGTTGGGGGGGAACACCCACACACTACACCTTGCACCCCACACCCCCCCAGAGCCCCCGCACACACCCCCAGAGCCCCCACACACACACCCAGAGCCCCCCCCAGCACCTCTACACAAATATACCCAGGCACATGCACTTCCTTGCTTGTGTAAAGCACCTGCCAGCCCTCTCCCTCCGTCACTGTGGATCTAGGTACCATACGCGAAAGGAATAAGACAAAACAGTTCCCTCCCTGCCCCCGCTGGCAGGAACCGCACTGAGGCCAGCTGCTTTCACAGAGGCCCCCGCTGCGGCCCTGCCTGCTCTGAGTTGGCAGCCTGGAGGCTGATGAGGCTGGGTCCGCTCTCATGCTGCCCAGTGGGACCCCGCTCCCCATGCTGGGTTTAAGGCACAGGAGCTGGCAGGAGAGCTCCCCAAGTGATGCCTGCCCTGGCTGGGCACCAGGCCTGCGGCCTGCTGCCGTTTGGCAAACCCAGGGCTCGCCCTAGGCACCACCTGCCTGGGAGTGAGCAGACCGGCTCCCCATTGCCAAGGGGACAGGAAAGCTCCAGCAGGCAAGAGCGCACGGCCTTGGAGCTGCAGCAGTGGCGAATGTGCCAGGACTCCCTGACACCTGCCTGATCCAGCCTCTGAGACAAACCTTCCTCCACTGCAGACTCCAGACTCCCCGCACAGACTGGCTCCATTCGAGAGCTCCCCCCACCCTCCCAGTGGGTACAACAACCCCTGCATCATCCCCACCCCTAATGCAGCACCCACCTGCTGCTCACCCACATCCTCCGGCCCTGCTCATCTGTTTGCCTTAGCAGGATTCCAGAGCAGCCCCGCTCTCCCCGGCACCCCTCACCCAGGACACGATGCTGGCAAAGCCATTGACCTGCGCTGGGACCCAAACTCCCCCTCTGCCCCCCCACACCAATGGAGGAGCTCTGCATTGGGCCTGGAGAGCTGCCTAGCTGTCGCTGGGCTGCCTACATCTCAGCATGGTGCATTAGAGACACAGATGGGGTGTGTGGAGCTGATGGCAGGTGAGTCTCATTAGAGATTGTCCTACAGATACATCTGCTCTCGTGGGCCCAGCCCAGGCCCCCACCTCCGCTCCCATTCAATATTTATCACCACTGGGCCCAGGCCCTCAGGGGGCTCAGACCGGAGAAATGGTCCCTGACCCTTCCAAGGGCTAACAGGCAGATCCCAACAGAAGAGGGAGCCCAAGGAAACAAGGGGGCAGTGCCATGCAGTGTGATGGGCAGGGCTCAGCCCACCAGCAGCCCAGCCATTGTCTAGTGTGTGGTAGGCATCCTGGCAGAGAAGAGTTTTTAGAAGGACAGCAAGGCCCAGTGCATGACCCTGCCCTCCCATTTGCTATGGCATGAACCACGCCCCCTCCCCATTGCAGCACTGGAAAAGGGGTGGGTTATTTTGAGCGTCTGTGCCATGCTTTAGCAGGGGAGCTGCCTTTTTCATTCCAATTGCTTCTGCAGTTTCTGTAGTATCAGGTAAGGGCTGTGCTCCTGCCTCCTGATCACTGGCCATTAACAGCTCTCTCAGTTCTTGATCTGTAGCTTTCTTTCTAAAGCTGATCCCCTTTTCTGAACACAAATCTTCCAGGGCTTTTTTGTCAAGGCCTCATATGCTCTTTGCTCATCCATTGCAACTGCTCTTTAACCAACCAAACTCTCAATCTCAACATTCCAATTTGGACAGCGTGGGGTTCTGACCCAAAGCCTAATTGACCTGGTTCTGTGGATCCTGCCAACTACGCCACTGTGACGGTGCTGCCCGTGGGAGCCACTGAGGTCACTCAATCAGGGTGAACTGCAAACAAAACGGGGCAGAGAAACCCCAGAAGCTGGTGGTTATTCCAATACTTAGATTTACCAACCAGCCCAAAACAGCTTCTATAGTACCTCACAGGTTACTCAGACGTCCAAACAACACAGTTCCTTTAAAGTACCCAGCCTCAGGCCTCCATCCAGACACACATGTCAGATATGATGATGAAAATCTTATCTCATCATATAAAAGAAAAGGTTCTTCCAACCCCAAAGGATCAGCCACACTCCCAGGCCCAATTATAACTTAGATCTTACCCAAAATACACACTTATAGCCAATTCTTGTTAACTAAACTAAAATTTATTAAAAAAGAAAAGAGAGAGAGTGTTGGTTAAAAGATCAATATACAGACAGACTTGAATTCAATTCTGGAGGTTCGGATACATAGCAGAGATGAACTTATAGTTGCCAAAAGTCCTTTTAGAAATAGTCCAGAGGTTATAGTCCAATGTCCATATTCAGGATGGCTCTAGTCAATGACTGGGAATCTCAATCCTTATGGCTTATGGTTTCCCCCTCTTGAAACCCAAAGCAGATCTGAGATGAAGAAGGATCATGTCCCAGGGTTTTTATACATTTCCAGCAGCCTTTTGGCCTGAGAAAACTCTTAACTCTCCTTCTCCCAACCATCCTGGCAATTAGCACAGGGTAATTTATTCATTAAACAGTTCAGATACAGGTTACCACAACCTTCAAAGAGACATATAGAAAATAATACTATTTCACTTAAGTATCTTCCTAAATGTTAATACTCCTTTTTTGCTCTTTGAATCAAAGCTATAGCAATAGACAAGACTTGTTTGCTTACATCACAAGACCCGAGCAAACACCTACCCTTCTATCTCTAACAATACAGACTTGCATTTTAAAGCTCTATTCATTTACAGATCTTCCTAACCAGTTTCTAAAGTTCGGCCATGGGTCAGGTCAGTCTGTGAGTTAATTAACTCTTTCTGGCCCTGTCACCTTTCAATGAGTTATTATATTACACTCATCACGTCACAGGAGCTGAGGCAGAATCAGCCTGCTGTTGCAGGGCTCAAGTTGAGAACCGCTGACAGGGACCTGTTTGCCAATGCCAGCTAGCCAGCATCCTCACTGAGGTGAGCACTCGGTGCCCGAGTGGCATCCCTCCAACCTCGTCAGAGATCAACCTGTCATTAACCGTGCCCATGGTCATGAGAACTGGCGGACAAGCTGGTGCCAGAGCCCCATGTACCCCCAGCAGCGCTGCGCAGGGAGCTCCGAGCAGCTGGACTGCAGCTCCTTCCCGAGGACAGAGCATCCAGCAGTGCCAGTCGCTGCAGCAGTAACTCATCTAGTGACCTTCATGCTTCTCCTGGCCGAGGCTGAGCCACAGGGCAGCACCTCTGAGGCTGGCTGGCAGAGCTGGGGGCCCTCTGGGGCTCTGGCTCCTAGGAAGGAGAGGTCAGGTCCCTGGGGGCAGGTGCTGAGATCATCGTGCTGCACTCAGTCCCTCTCCTCGACAGCTCCTCGGTGTGCTCCGTGCTCTTTCCAGCAAGGAGAGGAGAGGGCAGAGCTGGACTAGGTCATCGTCCCAGGACATTTCTAGCCTTTCCCAGGGCTGGAGCCTGGTGGCGAAAGGATACCTCAGGCCTTGAAGAAGCCCTGAACTTTTGTCCGTCAGCAGGGCCTGGGGACATCACATGGTGCGGCTGAGAGAGAGGGGTTTGCTGGTCCTTCTTAAGCACATACGCTCCCAGTGCTGGCGTGGCTGGGAAGAGGGACCATCGCAGTGCCTGGAGAAGCGAGGCGAGTTACAGACCCACCACTTCCCCTGGGAGCATCAGTCTCCAGGGAGGGCGGGAAGGCCAGGCAGGCGTCTGAAGCTGGGGTGGGATGGTTGAGGGAATCAGCCGCACTGGATCCTCCAGGAGCATGCCTGCCACAAGCCTGCCCAGGGAGGGCAGCTGCACCAGCAGGTGGGATGGCTGGCTCAGAGCCACAGACTGTGCCCCCTTGTCTGCAACCTCTGGGGGCTGGGCAAGTAGGAAACAACCATCCTAGGCCTTCCCCTTAGCTCAAATCATAGCGGGGGCGACGCTGTACATTCTCCCCAAGCTATTTAGTTTTACTGAAGTGGGCTGAACATTTTCCACCCGCGGGCAAGTATCTATGAGCCACATACTGCCCAGGCCCGCTCATGCCTCCTTCTGGCCTCCGTTCCTGGAAGCACAGGCAAGCCCTGGTGACACTAGGGAGCAGTGTCTAAATACCCCTGCCCCCTGGTGCTAACCTGGCTCGGCTCAGCCGTGCAGCTGGGCCACTGGCATTTGAAGGCCCCCGTTTCTTAGAGCAGCTCTAGGAGTGGCTGAAATGCTGGCAGCCCCACTACCCTACAAGTCTCTCGCTCTCTGCAAAGACCACATGCTCGTCTGTGTAACGGGGGTCTGCCCCTCTAGGGGCTGGGGCCTGCGGCCAGCCAGCCTCTCAGTTATCAAACCCAGGGGATCCCTACAGAAGGCTCAGAGTGCGCAGCTGGTGGGAGAGTTGGGGCCGTGTTAGCCTTGGAATGGGGGAAGAGAGGCAAGGGGAAGGCCCTGGATGCTGGGAGCCTGCTCTGCCAGGGGAATAGCTCTGTCTTGGTGTTGGTTTAGGCATCTTATGTTTGAAGAAGGGCTGGCGCACACTGCTCACAGTTAGTCCTTCCTGGGCCAGCAGCTTACAATCACCCTGGTGCCACCCCACAGCTGCTCCTGCACTCACTTGGCTCTTCCCACCTTACTTCTCCCCACCCTGTCACTTTCACAGGGTCTGTCCTGGCACCAGGCCTTTGATTCTTCAAAGCTCATCAACTGCACCTGTGATTCCTCAGCCACTAACGAATAAAGGGTCAGTGAGGCAGCTGGGCCCAGGGGAGCTCTGGAGCGCGCGTCTGCAAGAATGCATCCCAGGTATACAAGCTGGGACTGCTGGAAACAAGGAGATGCCATTGACTCAGCTGGAGGAAACGGGAGCTCCCAATTGGTTCCACCAAGTGTTTGTCTCAGCCCCGTGGTGCTTCACAGATTGTAAAGGAACTCCTGGTCTCATCTGGCCATGCTTGCCCGGGCTCAGCTCCTTTGGTGCCAGCAGCCGTAGCTCAGGCTGATCTAGCCCCCAGCAGCAGCAGAAGGAACCTTACGCTCAGCGGTGCTGCAGCCAGACTCGTGGTGCTCGGCAAATCCGCCTTCCGAGACGGCTCAGCAATGCGCAGTCACCCGGGACAAATTCCGAACAGCCCATGGACATAGGGTAACTCGGGGCCCAGGTCAGAGGGTATGAGTCTCCTCTTGCTTGCCCCTTAGTGTCACTGGTGTGCCTCCTGATCTACGCCAGGGCAAGAGATGGATCTGGCCCAATGCTGCTGAACAGCCAGAAGAAGCCAGTCCCCCAACCCCCGCTTCTCCTGTAGAACGAGAGCTGTCTGATCTCCATATACAAATATGCAGATGAGATGTTTGTTTGCTGCTGCTGCTGTCTCCTCAACAGGGAACTAAATGGCAGCTGAACTGCCTTCTAGTCCACGCCTCTGCGGCAGGGAGCTCGACCTTGCCTGCGTCTAGCTCTGAGCCCCGTCCTTTCCTCCGAGTTACCTGCCCTGCCAATCTAGGCACTGCTCAGGCTGCAAGGACCAAGGGCCCTGTATGTAACTGAGCATGGCCAGTGAACACCACACCAGGCTCCTGGGGAGACAGTGGGGAATGCAGGGAAAGGGTGACCAGCTGTTCTGGCCAAAGTCCCAGGTGGCCCCAGAAATCCATCTGGGGTTCTCCTTGCATCAGCAGCATTGAGTCCATTCCAGGCAGGTATCCCACCTCTGGATCTTCCCCTTTCCCCCAGTGAGTGTGGGACAGTGGGTGTTGCACCCTCCCTTTCAGGGCACAGGACTCAGACCCCAGCCTGGGCAGTTAATTTCACATCTGGTGACACGTCTTGTCCTTCTCTGTGCATGGCCCCAATGCCCCAGTGCAGACACTGCAGCTGTACCAGGCTCTGTGCACAGCCTGTCCAACTGCAGCTGCTGCCCAACCTGAACTCAAGGGGAGAGCCACAGCGGCATGGGGGAGAGAAAATGACTGGCCTGACCACTCTTGTGGGGAAGAGTCTTGCTGTGACTCCCCAGGGCCTCAACAGGGCCTTTCCCATCTCCGAGACCTGGGACTGCAGTACTGAAGCTCAACAGCTCCCTGCAGAGCAATTCCATCAGGTGGCACATGCAGGGCCCAAGAAGCGCACTGTGTGGGGACTCCTCTTCAAACACCAGTGCAAACCCTGGGGCTTGCTTTGAGGTCTCATGTTCCTGCTCTTGGGGCCCCCTTAGGCAGTGGGTTTGCTTTAGATTCCCTGACCCTTAGATCCAGTGAATACTTCGGGGGGCGGGGATCCAGCTCTGTTGTAGGCGGCCTGAGGAATGGCTGCAGGTCACTGCAGTCCCCCCATTGCTCCTGAGCAAGGGGGCAGCATCAGGGCCTTGCAGCGAAAGGGGGCAGGGATTTCGCCTGGTGCTGCAGGCTACTCAGAGCTGCTGCGTACGGGCTCTCGGAGCTCTCAGGGTCCCACTTGGCAGAGTGGGAGACAGAGCGCAGATCTGGGAAGTGGCTTGTCCCTGGTCTTGCAGCACGTCAGTAACGAGCCATAGTCTTCTGGCTCCCAGGCCTGGGCCTCAGACGCTGCTCCCGCTGCCTTCCGACCTTGCCCTTGGCAACGTCTCTTGGGGCGGGGAGCCGGTGTCACAAACCTAGCGTAAGAGGATTGGGGGGCCACATGGGGTGTGAAGAGCTTCAGTGCTGCAGTCCCAGGTCTCGGAGACGGGAAAGGCCCCGTTGAGGCCCTGGGGAGTCACAGCAAGACTCTTCCCCACAAGAGTGGTCAGGCCAGTCATTTTCTCTCCCTCATGCCGCTGTGGCTCTCTTCTCCACAGGCTGCAGCAGCTCTCTTGTCAGCCTACTCACTGCCCCGAGTTCCTCCTCTCCTGCCTGTGCATTTCCATCCCCAGGATCTCAACAGGGGCGTTAATGGGTTAAGGCTAAGATTCTGTCATGGTTATTTCTAATAAAAGTCATGGACAGGTCACGGGCAATAAACAAAAATTCCTGCAAGCCGTGAGCTGTCGGTGACTTTTGCTGCTGCAGCTCCATGGTTTCCCCCACCACCATGGTAGCTGGAAGCTGCGGGATCCCCCTCCACCCCTGCTCAAGGCTATTGCCCATGACTGGAACCCTGCTGGGGCCCTGCTGACTGCCATCTCCAGTCCTGGCCCCTGGGGCTGAAGCAGAAAATGTCACAGCGGTCTCTGGAAGTCATGGATTCCGTGACCTCTGTGACATAAATGTAGCCTTAATTATTATTGATGGACGCATCTCTAGGGCCACCGCTTTGCAGGACACTTCCCAGTGCCCTCCCTGAGGACCGAGAGCCTAACTCTGCCCCCAGTACTCCCATGCAGCCCTTCCTCCTCGCTCGCTTACCCCCTGGTGTAAATCAGGAGTAGCTGCACTGGCCCCACTGGAGCACCTTCCATGCTAACGTAGGGAGAGAAGAATCAGGCCCAGCTAGAACACGATGGGGAGGGGGGAAGTGGAAACCTCGGGAGGAAAGCAGGGCTCCCATCATGCGTCCCCAAGTCACAGTTTAGATGCAGCAATTCTGGTCAGGGCCAACCAGAGGATTCAGGGGGCCTGGGGCAAAGCAATTTTGGGGGCCCCTTACATAAAAAAAAGTTGCTATATTATAGAATACTATATTCTCATGGGGGCCCCTGCAGGGCCCGGGGCCTGGGGCAAATTGCCCCACTTGCCCCCCCCCCCCCGGGCAGCCCTGGTTCTGGTACCACTCGGTGCCCCTGCGCACTGGCCACAGTGGCCCAGGAAGGCTGCCCAGGGCACTGCATGGCTCTCTGGAATGACAAAGCCAACTCTGGCGTTTCCAGCCCTGACGAGAATTTGATGATGGGTGTCGCTGACTTGACTAGCAGAGTTTTCTGCCAACCTCGCAAACTTTCAGTCAATGGGCTTCCGAAACCCCAACTGCAATGGACACAAGAGACCTGATCTTCACGGGTTCCAGCTGCTGCCTGGACTCCAATGCCCAGCACCAAGCTGAGCTGCATGGAGCTTGGCCAGCAGCCAGGGGATTGCGCATCGCAGCACTGGGCAGCTGTATTGCTCCAGGGCCATGGTGTAGCATGTGCTGGGCCATAGTGGGGCTGACAGGATGCCATGGTGGCCCCCCGCCTAAGGATGCCTTATAGGACTAAGTACTGTACCTGCCATACTTTGAACTCATTGGAGCCCCAGGTTCAAGCCCTGCTAGGGTCAGCTCAGCTCAGCTCCTCTCTTTCCCTCCCCCCCACCTTTGAGGTGACAAAATGGAATCCCTTGAAAGTTTATCCCACGATGGTTTTCTAGGTAAGGCATCTGCTCTGAGGGCATGAGAACGCTCCCCCAGAGGAAGAGTTGTAACCACCACAACCCCACTCCCTGCTACCATAACAAAGGGAGGTTCATATGGAAAGAAATTATTATTGCAGATAGTCCCATGACATGGTGCCCAGAGCCATATTTTCCCCGAGCTCCGCTGTTGTGCAGCCTGCAGCAGGCTGGTGTCTGCCACCCTCCACCCTAGAGGTGGCTGCATTTCAGGGGTGCTGGATACATCCAGACCAGAGCCAAACACTGGGGTCCTTGCTCTAGCAAATTCTCCTTGACTTCATTCAGAGTACTGACTGAGTGAAAACAAAATGAGAGGCCGGATTCTCCACTCACTCACACCAGTGCAAATTGCAGCCCCTGGAGTCACCCCAGGGTAGAACTGGGGTGAGCCAGGCCAAGGATTCAATGACTGTGGTTTGTGAAGTGCTTTGGCAGGAAAAGTACTAAACCTGCTTTCAGCCCATGCTCTGGGGTGAGCATCATCCCCTCCTTGGCTGCACGGGAGCTATTGCGGAACGCGGGCTGACCACTAGCATGGCTTGGCACATTCTGAGCACCCTGCACAGCAGAGACACTAGATCAAACCCAGTCCCCGTCTGACCTTGCACAATGGAGCCCAGCAATGCTTTTCTCTTTGCACTCTGCGTCCCCAGGGAGCACACACTGTGTCTAGCTTCTCTCCACCAGACTCCGGGGGTGTAATCCTGGCTCCACGGACATCGACGGGCCCACCCCAATCTCCAGATACCCACCAGCACCAGTCTGACTGCGAGGTGGCACTATGTCAGCTCAGAAGTGACACTACTTTGGGGTGGGCAGAGCGGCAGAAAAGCATCGACGCTACCGGACACTGAATAGATTTGGGAGACAGACATCCACTGAAATTCAGGATGGCAGCATAGGATTAAATCCATAGAGCCCTGGACTGCCCAAAGGGATGGGCTATACACTGCTATTACAGGAACTGGCCATTAGGTGACACTTTTGCTCCAAGCAGAGCTCTGCAATAAACCACATTTTTAGTTTGAGAGAGGAAAGTGAAATCCTGATAAATATTAGAGCAGAGATGGGCCCAATCCCCAGCTTCAAACACCCCGACCCAGCGAACACTAGACTCAGCTGACATAACAGAGGGGATTCTGGGTAGGCCCCTGCTCCAATAGTAAAAAAAATGCTGAGTGCTTGTGCTTTGCAAAGTACTGTGCTGAATGCACAGTCAGTGCACCCACGCTCCTCTGAGCAGCTGTTGGGATCCAACAAGATTGCAGCTGCAGTCATACAAACCCACCTTCGAGACCGTTCTGTGTGCGCTCTGGTGCCATCCCGAGACTCGGGACACCTGGGTTTAGTCCTGGCTCTGCCATGGACTGCTGGCTGACCTCCATCCCTTTGTCTGCCCTGTCCATTTAGATGGTGAGGTCTTTGGTTCAGGGCCTGTCTCTCACCCTGGCTGCAGAGCCTGGCACAATGGGGTCTCTGGCTGCTGCCGGATTACAAATACTGATAGTAACTTTTGCCTTTTCATACCATGTGATTCTATGCCCATCAAATGTCACACTGCTTGAGATTGTGTTTTGTTTAGCACTGGGAGCGAGAACATGTTCGCAGGGCTAAGCCTCCTGTTCTTGAGACCAGCCTGGTTCTGAGCCACATGTTTGTGAGACTCAGTGCGTAACATGAAAACAAGAACACGGCCGTGCTCCTGCTGGAATGGGAAAGACCCTGAATTTCCAGCATGCCTGCCTGTTGTCATGGCCATTTCAGAATCATTGCAAAACACACCTGGATCACTTGAGCTATGGAAGCAACTTCATTACTACCAGCAGCACTATGCTGTTATCCTCTGTTTGGACCAGCTGCTAGAGAGGAATGGCACAGTTCCCATGCTCGGTACCTTGAATATGTGAAAGTTTCCAAGCACTGGAAAGTGTCAAGCCAGGCTTTTAGTGTGCATCACACAGATCCAAATTAGACACCTGTTTCAGTTCCAATCCAGAGGCTTCTAAAATCTTGCATGGGTTGGGCGCCATCAACCCAAAGCCAACTTCTGCTCCTGCCTCAGCCTCCAACCCAAAACCCTGGTCCTGCCTGACCAGAAGCCCAAACGCTGACCTAAATTGCTAGTGGGTGTGGATAGAACACCAAATCCCTGGCCTTGGCTAGTCCCCCCTGAGTTTGCCTTGCCGGTGAGAAATGGAGTCGTCTCTCCTCCCATTTGGACTTGTCCATTACAATCAGTATTTTTGCTGTGCAGTGGACGGGCCGAGCTGTGGCACCAGGACATGTGTGTTTCCTGGCAGACAACCCTGAAGTTAGACATGTTACTCCCTTCCAACCCCCAAGCTGGTCAAATTCCCCACTTGCCATTATCTTCTGTGCCAGCCACAAGAGAGGACCCACGAAACCTGCTGATGGGGAATTCCTTTATTAATGCCATTCTGGGACCAATCTCCATGGGTGGAGGGGAAAGCTCCTTCCCCTGTGCAGCCCTCCCCCCACACACACTGAGTCCTGGGGACAGGGCAGTACCCTGCTTATTCTGAGGGGTCATTTCATCTACTGTAGCAACTGGGTTTTAATCAAATCAGCCTGAAGATCTCCTGTGGAGGGAGCAATCCCAGTTAGGCCAGGCCAGCACTATCTGATTAGTATGCATATGCACAGCCCCATTGCAGTAATGTGCCTTTCGCTGCCATGACTTCACTGCAGGATCAGCTGTGATTTCCCCTGCCGTCCTGCTTCTTCAGCACAAAGTCACCCAAGCATCACTGGATGTCTGTGCCTGTAGAATTCAGGCCCCATCTCTCCGGTATTCAGAATGCAGGGCAGTGGATCTACACGGAGCAGACCATCAGATGGAGCCATGCCTGCTTCGGGAGAGGGAGGATCTGAGCAGAATGATTCTGCACATTCCCCACAAGCAGCTCCTCTGAAGCTTCCCCAGATAACACCTGAAGCTTCAGACAGAGACCAGTGGGGTCTTTGCAACACAATGCAGTATAGAGCATCAGCCTGGGGACAGAAGGATGGTAGAGCACCGAGCAGGGTCTTTCTGGCCTCGCTTCTCTACAATTTCACCTCCAGTTTTTACCCATCTGTGGACTATGAGTGTCTCTTACACAACACTGTGTATACATTACTGTGTTTCAAAGGGGGAGGGGGCAGGGTAAGAGAACATGTGAGGAAATCCCCAAAGTTAAGGATGTTGACTCAGTCTGTGTTGACTCTGCCATGCTGTTCAGCCTAGGCCAGGGGTCTCAAAGTCCCGGCCCGCGGGCCATCTGCGGCCCGAGAACCTCCCCACTACGGCCCGCGGAAACTTTTTAAAAAGTTCTTTCATCCGGCCCTTGTGGCTGCCGGCCAAAGGTGGAGGTAAGAGGGGAGCAGGCAGGAGAAATGCAGCCAAGCTGCCATCTCTGTCTGCTGAAGGCGCCACCCCCCGCAGCTCCCACTGGCTGGGGGAGAGGGACAGCGATACCATCACTAGTTGCCAGGCAGAGTCAGCTATGGCCATTATCTTTGAAAACTCGTGGCGATCGGGGGAGGTCCCGGACGATTGGAAAAAGGCAAATATAGTGCCCATATTTTAAAAAGAGAAAGAGAACCCGGGTAACTACAGACCGGTCAGCCTCACTTCAGTCCCTGGTAAAATCATGGAGCAGGTCCTCAAGGAATCCATTTTGAAGCACTTGGAGGAGAGGAAGGTGATCAGGAACAATCAGCATGGATTCACCAAGGGCAAATCACGCTTGACCAACCTGATTGCCTTCTATGATGAGATAACTGGCTCTGTGAACATGGGGAAAGCGGTGGATGTGATATATCTTGACTTTAGCAAAGCTTTTGATACGGTCTCCCACAGTATTCTTGCCGGCAAGTTAAAGAAGTATGGGCTGGATGAAATGGACTATAAGGTCAACAGAAAGCTGGCTAGATCCTCAGGCTCAATGGGTAGTGATCAATGGCTCAATGTCTAGCTGTCAGCCGGTATCAAGCGGAGTGCCCCAAGGGTCGGTCCTGGGGCCGGTTTTGATCAACATCTTTATTAATGATCTAGATGATGGGATGAATTGCATCCCCAGCAAGTCTGAGATGACACTAAGCTGGGGGGAGAGGTAGATATGCTGGAGGATAGGACTAGGGTCCAGAGTGACCTAGACAAATTAGAGGATTGGGCCAAAAGAAATCTGATGAGGTTCAACAAGGACAAGTGCAGAGTCCTACACTGAGGCCTTGGCTACACTTGCGAGTTAGTGCGCAATAAAGGAGCCCCGGGGGCACTAGCTCACTTCCCGTCCACACTGGCAAGGCACGTAGAGCACTCTGACTCTGCAGCTACAGCGCTGCTGGTACTCCACCTTGGCGAGAGGAATAACGTTTGCTGCACCCCCGCTGGGGCGCCGTGGCACCAGTGTGGACACCTTGGTCCTATAGTGCGCTCTGATTGGCCTCCGGAAGTGTCCCACAATGCCTGTGCTAGCCACTCTGGTCATCACTTTGAACTCCACTGCCCTGCCCTCAGGTGACCAACCATCAGACCTGCCCTTTAAATTCTCTGGGAATTTTGAAAATCCCCTTCCTGTTTGCTCGGCCAGGCATGGAGTCCTCTCAGCGCATCTTTCCAGGTGACCACGCCTCCACACGCCATGCAATCCCCAGTATGGAGCAATGGCGAGTTGCTGGACCTCATCAGTGTTTGGGGGGAGGAAGCTGTCCAGTCCCAGCTGCGCTCCAGCCATAGGAATTATGATACCAGTAGGCAGATATCAAGGGACATGATGGAAAGGGGCCATGACCAGGACGCACTGCAGTGCAGGATTAAAGTGAAGGGGCTGCAGAATGCCTACCGCAAAGCCCGCGAGGCAAACAACCGCTCAGGTGCTGCCCCCGCGGCCTGCTGTTTCTACAAAGAGCTGGATGCGATACTTGGGGGCAACCCCACCTCCACTCCGGGGACCAATATGGACACTTCAGAGCCCAGTGCAACAAGGCAGGAGGAGGAGGAGGAGGAGGAGGAGCAAAGCGGGAACAAGGGTGCTGAGGGGGAGGAAGACACCCCGGAATCCCTAGAGGCATGCAGCCAGGAGCTGTTCTCAAGCCAGGAGGAAGGTAGCCAGTCGCGGTGGCCAGTGCTTGGGGAAGGACAAACACGGTAAGCGGCTTTTATTTTGGGAAGGAAGTTATTCGGTGTGGGCTCTTGGAGCAAGGAGGGTTAGGGCTGCATTCATGAATAGATGCGGAATAGGGCGTTGATGTGCTCTCTCACATCGGGGTAAACAGCCTCATTGATCTCTTCAGAGGTCTCATCCAGAACTTGGGTGATGAACTTGCGCATGTTTCTTGGGAGAGCCACCGTGGTCCTTGTCCCAGTCAGGCTAACTTGTCCGCGCCACTGTGCCGTGAGGGGTGGGGAAACTATTGCTGCACACAAGGAAGCTGCATATGGGCCAGGGCAGAAGCCACATTGCAGTAGAAGACCCTCCCTTGCTTCCCAGGTCACCCTCAGCAGTGAGATATCTTCCAGGACGAACTCCTGTGGAAAATGTTGGGACAATGTTCAGTGTAGGTACCCCCTGCTGCTGTTGGTTCTCCCCAAGGCACAGAAACCCACATGACAGTACAGCCATGAAACAATCAGTCACACTTGACCCTGTGCTTACTCACCATTTTGGGGCTCCCGTGGGTTATGTGCACTCGCTTTGGGATGGGCAAATTATGCTGTTGTGTAGACTGTGCTTGCCCTTAAGTACGGGGGAAACGTTGCTCTGTCTGGTGTGAACAATGCTGCCTCTGCTAAATGTTGCATTTTGCCTTTACAGATGTAACCTTGAGATCTCAGCCGTCCATGGTATCACTGACTGAAAGACTCCAAAGAATCAGAAAGAGGGCACATAGAAGCAAGGAAGACATGTTGCACGAAGTAATGCAGCATTCAAGTAATGAAAATCAACAAGTGCAGGAGTGGCGGGAGAGTGAAAGGAGGGTCCGCCAGCAGAATGTGGATCGCCGGCAGCAAAGCACAGAGCGGCTGCTAAGCATCATGGAGCGCCAAGCGGACTTGATACAGGCGCTCGTAGCAATGCAGGCGGAGCACTACCACACCCGCTCCCTCCTGCAGCCCTTGTCCCAAAACTCTTTCCCTTGTGCCCCCATGTCACCTCCAACCCACTTTCCTCAACATCCGAGTTTTTACCACCACCAGCTGCCTCCAATACCTGTAGCTTCACCACCCAGCCCGGCAAACTACGACCCTTACCCTCTGCACTCAACCCCCATCACCATGCAGTATAGACAGCCTGAAGTGCAGCACTCATTGCACAGCACTCCAGACAGGACATACGCAAATCTGTGATTGTACCGTTCCCCACCCCCTTGCCCTTTCTGTTTCTCAAGCAGTTGTGTCTCTTTTCAATAAATGGATTTTTTGGCTTTGAAAACATTCTTTATTATTGCAGTAATAATCTTCACTGAAGTAAAAGATACCTTAGCCCAAGAAAGAAACAGGCACTGCAAGTAAGCGTAGCAAACACAGATTCCTACTAACATTGGAACCACTGCACTTCACTCCCGTGCAGGGCACCAGACATTACTGGTGGCTTTCAGCCTCAAATTGCTCCCTCAAGACATCCCTAATCCTTGCAGCCGCGCTGGGCCCCTCTAATAGCCCTGCTCTCTGGCTGTTCAAATTCAGCCTCCAGGTGCTGAACCTCAGAGGTCCATGCCTGAGTGAATCGTTCACCCTTTCCTTCACAAATGTTATGGAGGGTACAGCACGTGGATATAACCGCGGGGATGCTGTCATCGGCCAGGTCCAGCTTCCCATACAGAGAGCACCAGTGGCCCTTTAAACGGCCAAAAGCACACTCCACAGTCATTCTGCACCGGCTCAGCCTGTTGCTGAACCACTCCTTGCTGCTGTCAAGGCTCCCTGTGTAGGGTTTCATGAGCCATGGCATTAAAGGGTAAGTGGGGTCTCCAAGGATCACAATGGGCATTTCGACTTCCCCTACGGTGATCTTCTGGTCAGGGAAAAAAGTCCCGGCTTTCAGCTTCCTGAACAGGCGAGCGTTCCGAAAGATGCGTGCGTCATGCATCTTTCCGGGCCAACCTGCGTTAATGTCAATGAAACACCCACGGTAATCCACAAGCACCTGGAGAACCATCGAGTATTATGCGTGCCATCTATTGCCCCTCCGCAATAGGGAAATTCATTTGTGCAAAGTCAGCCACAATGTCATGCACATTACCCAGAGTCACGGTTCTTCTGAGCAGGATGCAATTAATAGTCCTGCAAACTTGCATCAACACGATTCCAACGGTTGACTTTCCCACTCCAAACAGGTTAGCAACCAATCGGCAGCTGTCTGGAGTTGCCAGCTTCCAGATTGCAATAGCCATCCGCTTCTCCACCGGCAGGGCAGCTCTCAATCTCATGTCCTTGCGCCGCAGGGTGGGGACGAGCTCCTCACACAGTCCCATGAAAGTGGCTTTTCTCATCCGAAAGTTCTGCAGCCACTGCTCGTCATCCCAGACTTGCATGACGATGTGATCCCACCACTCGGTGCTTGTTTCCTGAGCCCAAAAGCGGCATTCCCCTGCAGTGAGCATGTCCATGAATGCCACAAGCAAACTCGTGTCATATGCGTTACTCGAGTCGATATCATCGGAGCTCTCATTGTCACTTTTATCATAAGGAATAACTCGACTGCCAAACGTGATGTGCTGGTAAGACTCGTCAGCACACTCCTCAGCAGTTTGGGCTCCATTCCCGCAGACCGAAAGGGAAGACAGAGCACACAGTACAAAAAACTTTGAAAGATGGCCCCAAATGTGGACAGAAGCAAAGGGAATGCTGGGATGCGAACCGCTGCATCACAGGGAGTTGGGACAGGACCAAGAATGCCCCACACTCCACGCCCCCTTCCCACAAGCCACAGCGCCAGAAGTGGGCTGTAGTCCACGAAAGCTTATGCTCTAATAAATTTGTTAGTCTCTAAGGTGCCACAAGTACTCCTGTTCTTTTTGCGGATACAGACTAACACGGCTGCTACTCGGAAACCACACAGTAGTTTGCATCTAGTCTAGCCAGCACATTGTGATGGACCATTCAAGCCGATGACCCATTAACAAACACAATGGACCATTGAAGAAGCTTATCCCTGCCCGGTGGCCATCCTGTGGACACCTTAGCCAGAATACGGGTAATGGCTCCTGTTATGACTCATCAAAGCATTCAAGGGCATGTGACTGGCTCATGTGACCCTGGACTCCATCTTGTGCCTGTACTTTTCCACAAACTAAGAGTGAGAGCTGTCCCTCTGCAGCCCACACACCTTCTGGGTGTGGTGTCTGTCCCATCTAGTGGCACCAAGCCCACTTAAAGATTCATGAGTCTGCTACAGCCTTAGCTAAGAGCCAGTTGGCTTTTGGCTCGTGCACTAAGCTCCAGAGGTCCCAGGTTCAATCCCCTCTTCTGATGACCACGGTCTGTCGGCGTTACACCTCCACGTAGGAGAAGGTATAAACGACCCTAGAAGCATCTCCATTTTGCCTCTTCTCTGCTCTGATCTCTGGACTACGGACTTACCCTAACAGGAGCATTACAACCAAGGGACTGAGGACCTTCCAATCTTTCGGAAGTTACCAGAGACTGTACAAGCCAGCAGTTTATTCAATCACTGCTACAAACCTGATCCAGCAACTTTGCAGTGAGTGTGTGTATTTGATTCCTTTAACCATTTTAACTCTCTCCTCTTTCTTTTCTCTTCTACATAAACCTTTAGATATTAGCTTCTAAAGGATTGGCAACAGTGTGATTATTGGGTAAGATCTGAGTTGTATATTGAGCTGGCCATGTGACTGATCTCTTGGGATTAGAAGAAATCTTTGATGAAAATGGTTTGAAATGATCACACATCATATAGTCTAGTGTCTGGGTGGTGAAATAAGTGCTGGGATACCTAAGGAGACTGCATTTCTGACTTCTTGTGAACCAGTGTGGTGAGACAGACATTTACTTTTGTTACTAATGGAAGAATAACCAACCGTTTGGGGTGGTCTGCCCCATTTCTCAGCAGTTTGTCCTGAATCTGGTTTTCTTAGCTGTGACCCACTGGATCTGATCACACTTGCCAAGTTTTGACACTGGTGCAGCCCCAGTCGCTTCAGAGCAGGTTTATCTGCTGCCTTACTACCCATTGCTTTGTTTGAACATCCCCGGTCCTGTCCTGTCCAGTGCCACCCCAATTAATCACTCCTGCTACCAGTGCTGCTCCTGTCTGCTGCCTTCTGTGCTAGGATCCCATCCCAGTGAGTGCAGGTGGGAGAGCAAGAAACTCGGTTAACCCCAACGCCCCATTTGCTAAAGCCAGGGCCTTGCTCCCCAGCTCTTTAGAACATACTGGACCAGCCATCAAAACAACTAGCAAGGACCAGTGCAATCAACAGCTGATTTGCTGGCAAAACAATCCTGGCTCTGAGATGATTGCGCGTGAACCTGATGAGATCTGCCAGTGCCCAGAGGAACAGGGAGGGGGGTGCAAAGGCTGCTTGCAGGGAAAGCTACTTATGACTCTTACTGGTGGGCTGTAGGGCCAGTACAGTGCGACACACATTCCTGCGTGGGCAGCTTGGCCCCAGTGTGAAAACAGTCCCTGTTGTGTGTCCTGGGCAGGGGCGTGGGGAGGAGAGGGGCTCAGCGTGACAATCTGCATGGTAACACACCCAGAATGTGCACTGGGAGCCAAATCTGTCCTGCCTCCTCCGGGGCTGCAGCTCCCTGGAAGCACAGCCAGAATCCAGCTCCTGCGCGTGCTCCCCAGCCTGTCTGCTGAGTGCGGGCACCTGGGCTGTCACAGCTCCAGCAGCCAGTTAATGCCCAGGCTCAGCTCTCTTTCCTTCTCTCGCGCTCTTTCCTTACTCAGAGGGGTAGCCGTGTTAGTCTGGATCTTTACCCCTCTGATACTTGACACCATGCAAGGCACTGCATTTAGCCGTATGGAATGGAAATCTACCAACCTCATGAAGAAACTTGCACAAGTACAGACAGATATCATCTTCCTTTCCAAATGCAAACAGGGCTCTCTGTTGCTCTTTTCTTACTGTTTTCTCTCTCACTTTCTCTGGCTTTCCTATTTTCCCTCCTCTCTGATCTATTCCTGGGCACTTCTCCATTCCTTGTGGGATTTCAGCCTCTGCTGCCCAGTCCTTCAGGGACAAGGTCCTCAATCAGGGTGCAAGTTACTCTTGGCAGCCCCTTTCCAACACAAGGAAGAACAACCCTCTGGGTGAAATGTCCATGCGAGGGGAGGGGGTTCTCTCCAGGCTGCAGCAGGGAGGTACAGCATTTGCCCATCACAGTCCAAACTTCCCACACCATTCCTCTGCTAATTGCTAAGGTCTGGTCTATACTACCCGCCTGAATAGGCGGGTAGAAATCGACCTCTCGGGGATCGATTTATCGCGTCCCGTCGGGACGCGACAATCGATCCCCGAATCGGCGCTCTAACTCCACCAGCGGAGGTGGTAGTAAGCGCCGCCGACAAAAAGCGGCAGAAGTCGATTTTGCCGCCGTCCTCACAACGGAGTAAGTCGGCTGCAATACGTCGAATTCAGCTACGCTATTCACGTAGCTGAATTTGCGTATCTTAAATCGACTCCCCGCTGTAGTGTAGATGTACCCTCAGAGCAGCCCATCCCCCAGTGTGAGTGCACAGAGAGGGGTTACCTGTTACCCTGCAGCCGGACTGCAGCTGGGACTGGACAGAGCACTGGGGAGTGTTATGTCTCCAAAAAGACAGGTGGTGCATGCTGCCCCCTTGCGTCTGTATTCCCTGTACACAGGGCTGGGAAGGGCTTTTTACAAATGTAGTTAACAAAAGCTTTGGACAGCTGGGGATCTAGTGAAATAATCTATCCCCGCCCCGATCCGTGCAGTACTCAGTGCCCATCTAGGGCTGGCACTGGGCCACACAGAGACCTGGCTGAGCCTGCTCCAGCCCTGCCTAGCACGGCTATGTCATTAAGCTCTGGCCACAGAGGCTCATGCTTTCCGATCCTAGGTCCCCATGTTTGATCCCCGCTGCCAGCGACTCAGCCAGGGGTGAGAGACTGAGAAACCTGCTTTGCTTTTGGTCAAAACAGATTTAACTCCAATGCCTAATGAAAATGGTGGAGAAAGGAGTTGTCAGATATCAGCCAGTCCCCCATGTTTTCCCCCTTTCACATAAGGTAGGAGCAACACACAATAAACAACTCCTCAGCCACCTGCGTGTCCCCCAGCAAAGCCTGACTTGCCAGTCCTGACCTTTGGAAGGTAAAACTCAAGCAGGAAAACCCCACAGTATAAACATCTCTTTTCCAGGCTTCTTTGCAAGCCTAAAGAAGGAAAAGAGGGTCCAAAGCCCATTTATCCCTGATTTATTGCCCATCTCCTGTCACTGGGTTGGGTTGAACTCAGGGCTTGGGAAAAGAGGCACATTGAAATACCTGGGGACGGACATACAGAACGGACACTGCTCATTTAGCAACAGTGCAAGCGCCCCCTATCCTGCCCACCACTGCGGGTCCAAGCCCGGGGTGACGGGCAGTCAATCCATTCAGCACTCAGACCTTGACCTCTCTGGGCCTTGTGGAGACTGCCTGTACTTTGGTGTCCTGCCCACTAGGAACCAAACTGAGAGCCAGCAACTCATTTCACATCAGCCACTAAAGAGCTTCCAGCCGATAGTAATAATACATTTGTACGACATTAGCACCCACAGGCATCAACCAAGCTCAGGTCCCAGTGTGCCAGGCACTGCACAAAGGGTAAGCGACAGCCCCTGCACCAAGTTCCCCCCTTAGTCTTCTTTTCTCAAGACTAAACATACTCAGGGGCTTTTTTAACCTTTCCTCTTAGGTCAGGTTTTCTAATCCTTTTCTCATTTCTGATGCTCTCCTCTGGACTCCCTCCCACTAGTGTCAAATAGAGCGGGACAATTACCTCTCGTGTCTTACAGTCCTATTAAAACACCCCACAACGATATTAGTCTTTTCCACAACCATAGCACATTGTTGACTCAAATTCAGCTTGTGATCCACCAACGCCCAGATCCATTTCAGCAGTCCACCGCCTAGCCTTGTTATACCCCATTTTGTAGCTGTGCAGTATTTGCACTAGTCTTGATTGAATTTCACCTTGTTGATTTCAGACCAATTTGCAAATTTGTCAAGGTTGTTTCAAATTCTAACCCTGTCCTCCAGAGAGCTTTTGTTCTGTTTGTACAGCCCCTGGCACATAGAGTCCTGGTTCCTGACTGGGGCTCCTGTGTGTTACTACAACACAAATAAATCACGATAGCCCATCCCCAACCTCACGGCCACTCCACCACCCCTCCAGGTCACCATCTTTGATGTAATATTTTAAACTTCTGTTTTTAAGCTTTGGAATTCCTCAGCTCGGAGGATGGCTATGCAAGCAATGAAATACGGGAGTGTGAGAACCCAGCCCAGCCCTCCCCACTGAGGACAATGAAGGACACAGCAAAGGGCTCTACCTTTCATGCTTCCTCCTCTTTCTGGCTCGGTACAGCAGGCCGATGAGCATAGTCAAAGCACGCAGCTTCACTCTCTTGGAGGGCATACTGGCCTCTCGCCTTAGGGACACAGCATGAGACTAGCACTCCGGAGTCACTCCTGCAAGCCAGCTGGCCAGGCGTGGGACCATCCTCAGACCCTTCCCTTCTTTCCCACCTCAGGAGAGACTGCCCAAGCAGGAACCGTGGGCAGAAGCAGATCTCCCTGTGCAGTGACCCACCAACTGACTCGTTGCTTAGATGTGCCTGTTCTGAAATTCTGGCAAATTTCCTCTCCTTGCAGGTTGGTGAACTTCCCCTTTGCTTCCCCAGCCTGCATGGCTGCTGCAGAGATCCACGTGAGCAGCAGAGACACAAGGGGAAGGTCTCCCTCTTCTGCTTTAGCATCTGCTAGGTGAGCCCACCTGCTCCTCTGGAGAGCTCCTGCTCTGCAAACTGCAAGCCGCCAGGAGACTCCAGCCCCCTGCCTGGGCTGTGGGGTGTGGGAGGTTAGCGAGTCTCCATTAACACTCCCCAGCTGTCTCTCTGGGGCTTGATGACCCTGAAGCTGGATCGCCACAGAAGAAAGTGCATGGAAACCACCCCCTCGCCGTCATCTGCTCCCAGCTGCTCGCCACATGCAGTCAGGCTGCGCTGTGCTGGAGAAAGCCCACTCCAGGTTCACTGCACCACACACCAGGCCCCACCACCCCCACCCCGCCCCGCCTCATGCCATCCTGAGCCCAGCTGGAAGCTCGTTCTGCTGGAGAAGGTTAAACAGTCTCCGGGACTGAGCAGCTAGCGCTGGCTGGGAGCGGATGCTGAGCTGAGCTTCTGGCTGTGCTGGAGTTCAGTGCCGGGGGGGTCCGTGGGAGGCTGGGCTTGGATCTGGCTAGGCATGGGCAGCCTTGCAAAATGAGAAGGGGGCTGGTAAGAGGTCACTGGTGGTGAAGTCCCATGGCACTGGGATGAGGGGCAGGATCAGAAAGAGCGGGGGGCCAGATTGGGTCATGGGCTAAGAGGGATACTAGCAAGGAGCCCCACAAAATGATCAAAGCACTTCACTGGGGCAGACTCACCCTGCCATTGCTCCAGTTACCCCTATTAGACCAAACCCTAGAAACTCAGTGTTCACAGCACGCGCCCCATGAACCCACCTCCTGGGAATGGAATGGGAGCACAGGAGCAATCCACACTCAGCAGCCTCCTCCCAGACACAGAATCCGAGCCCCCAGCTGCTGGCACCTTCAAGCCAAACCTCCTGCCAAATGTTACTGGATCGCAGGAATGGTAGGTCACTTGTTTTATTGCCATTGTGCAAAGAGGGAAACCGAGGCACAAAGTGCCCACACAGCTGGTCAGCAGCTGAGTGGGAACAGAGCCCTGATCTTCTGGCTCCCAACCTAGTTGTTCTTTGGCTGTCTGCGGAGCGCATCACAGCACTGTCCACACACTCCAGGAAGGGAGTGTTGTCTAGTGGCTAGCACAGACGACATCAGGTTGGACTCCTGTGTTCTCTGCAGATGAGCTACTGTGCGAATTTGGGCAAGTCTCTTCGCCTTCCTGTGTCCCTGTCCCCGCCACTCCCCCACTCTTTGGATTGCGATCTCGTTGGAGGTCTCCCTGGGTCTGTTCAGCATCTGGCACAATGGGGCCTTGACCTCCAGTGGGCCATTGGGTGCTCCTGGAACTCCCCCCTAGGGCCCCAGGGCTCATACTATCCTAGTGCCCGACACGGGGCAGGAGGAGGAGCTAAGCAAAGACTGCGCTGTGGGCAGGGCAGCCCCTTGGGAGAAGGTGGGGCCAGGAACAGAGAAGTCTGCACTGGCAGCAGCAGCAATGCCCTTCTGTCGACATTCAGGCCGAGGCTGTGTCAGCACAATGCAAGGGACGCGCGGAGCAGGAAGGACAGTTGATGGCGGGGGCTTGGTGCAGCCAGAGCGACCAAGAGCGATTGTTGCCTTGGGGCTCCCGGAACCAGGGTCACACTGGCCCCAAGTGGCAGTGTCTGCAGGGTGCTCGCTGTATGAGCCCCAGGAGACGGAGCTGACAAGCCAGCCTCTCCAAACAGGCTTTCAGAACCATCCTTAGGGAGCCTGGATCCCACACACAGCTGGGGCTGCGTGGCCTCAAGGGAGCAGCTAGGTTCTGAGGTGGCCAGAGGTGATGAGCCACGGCCCTCGGGAGAAAGGGCCAGCTGAGCTGCAGCCTTCTTGCTGCAGATGCCACGTCAGGCTGAATGCCCTGGGGGGCAGCGAGATCCCACAGCTCCGCAGAGATTGGGGCATCACCCCTTGGTGCTAAGCTCCTGGCACCTCCTCTCCCAGCACCGGACTTTGGGGCTCAACTAGATCGGGTCTGTTCGTCCGGGGAGCACCAAAGCAAATGACTGACATATCTCAGCCCCATGCAGGGGCCAAGGAATGGGGAGGAGCTGACCCTACAACCATCAAATCCCACTGGGGATGGAAGCTGACTGCAGTTACTACCTAGAACGCTCACCAGCGACAGGGTGTATGAACATCTCATATAGCTCAGTGCAGCAACAGCATGGAGCCCTGCACGCAGCCCTGGGCCCTGCCCACTGCACGCAGCCCTGCCCGGCCCTGGGCCCTGCCCACTGCACGCAGCCCTGGGCCCTGCCCACTGCACGCAGCCCTGGGCCCTGGGCCCTGCCCACTGCACGCAGCCCTGCCCGGCCCTGGGCCCTGCCCACTGCATGCAGCCCTGCCCGGCCCTGAGCCCTGCCCACTGCACGCAGCCCTGCCCGGCCCTGAGCCCTGCCCACTGCACGCAGCCCTGCCCGGCCCTGAGCCCTGCCCACTGCACGCAGCCCTGCCCGGCCCTGAGCCCTGCCCACTGCACGCAGCCCTGCCCGGCCCTGGGCCCTGCCCACTGCACGCAGTCCTACCTGGCCGTGGGCCCTGCCCACTGCACGCAGCCCTGCCCGGCCCTGGGCCCTGCCCACTGCACGCAGCCCTGGGCCCTGCCCACTGCATGCAGCCCTGCCTGGCCCTCGGCCCAGCCCACTGCACGCAGCCCTGCGTGGCCCTGGGCCCTGCCCACTGCGCGCAGTCCTACCTGGCCGTGGGCCCTGCCCACTGCATGCAGCCCTGCCTGGCCCTCGGCCCAGCCCACTGCACGCGGCCCTGCGTGGCCCTAGGCCCTGCCCACTGCACGCAGTCCTACCTGGCCGTGGGCCCTGCCCACTGCATGCAGCTCTGCCTGGCCCTTGGCCCAGCCCACTGCACGCAGCCCTGCCCGGCCCTGAGCCCTGCCCACTGCATGGAGCCCTGCCCGGCCCTGGGCCCTGCCCACTGCACGCAGCCCTGCCCGGCCCTGAGCCCTGCCCACTGCACGCAGCCCTGGGCCCTGCCCACTGCACGGAGCACTGCCCGGCCCTCGGCGCAGCCCACTGCACGCAGCCCTACCTGGCCCTGGGCCCTCCCCACTGCACACAGCCCTGCCCGGCCCTGGGCCCTGCCCACTGTACGCAGCCCTGCCTGGCCCTGAGCCCTGCCCACTGCACGGAGCCCTGCCCGGCCCTGCCCACTGCACGCAGCCCTGCGTGACCCTGGGCCCTGCCCACTGCACGGAGCCCTGCCCGGCCCTGGGCCCTGCCCACTGCACGGAGCCCTGCCCGGCCCTGGGCCCTGCCCACTGCACGCAGCCCTGCGTGACCCTGGGCCCTGCCCACTGCACGCAGCCCTACCTGGCCCTGGGCCCTGCCCACTGCACGCAGCCCTGGGCCCTGCCCACTGCACGCAGCCCTGGGCCCTGCCCACTGCACGCAGCCCTGCCCGGCCCTGGGCCCTGCCCACTGCACGCAGCCCTGCCCGGCCCTGAGCCCTGCCCACTGCATGGAGCCCTGCCCGGCCCTGGGCCCTGCCCACTGCATGCAGCCCTGCCCGGCCCTGAGCCCTGCCCACTGCACGCAGCCCTGGGCCCAGCCCACTGCACGCAGCCCTGCCTGGCCCTCGGCCCAGCCCACTGTACACAGACCTGCCCGGCCCTGGTCCCTGCCCATCATATACAGCCCTGCCCGGCCCTGGCTCTGGGCCCTGCTCACGGCACACAGCCCTACCTGGTCCTGCCCCCTGTGTGCTACAGACAAGCCTGCCCAGCCCTACACCCTGCCTGCCACAGATGGGCTGCTCAGCACTGGGTTCTGCCTGCTACAGATAGGCCTGCCTGGTCCTGGGCTCTGCCCACTACACCCAGCCCTGGGCCCTCCCTACCACAGATCGGCATGCCCGGCCCTGCCCACTGCACGTGGCCCAGCCCTGTCCAGCCTCAGGCCTATGGCCAACCTTGGCCTGGTTGGGCTTGGGTGACAGACTCGTATGGCCAGAAGGGACCATCATGGTCATCTAATCTGACCTCCTGCACATCACAGGCCACAGAACCCCACCCACCCACTCCTGTAACAGACCCCTACCCATTTATTCTAGAGTAAACCAGCAAGTGACCCATGCCCCATGCTGCAGAGGAAGCGGAAAAAAACCCAGGGTCTCTGCCGATCTGACCTGGGGGAAATTCCTTCCCCACCTCGAATATGGCAACTAGTTAGACCCTGAGCATGTGGGCAAGACCCACCAGCCAGACACCTGGAAAGAATTCTCTGTATCATCTCTGGGCCCTCCCCATCTAGTGTCCCATCTCAAGCCATTGGGGATATTTGCTAGTCGCAGTCACAGATCGTCCACATGCCATTGTAGGCAGCCCAATCATCCCATCTCCTCATGAACATATCAAGCTCAGTCTTGAAGCCAGTTAGGTTTTCCCCCCACTGCTCCCCAACCAGGGGCAGCTCTAGGCACCAGCGCACCAAGCGCGTGACTAGGGCAGCAAGCCGCAGGGGGGGCCTGCCGGTCGCTGTGAGGGCGACAGTCAGGCATGCCTGTGGGAGGTCCGCCAATCCCGCGGCTTTGGCAGCAGTTCGGCGGCAGGTACGCTGAAGGTGCGGGACCAGCGGACCTCCCGCAGGCGTGCCGCCGAATCCGCGTGACCAGCGGACCTCCCGCAGGCGTGCCGCCGAATCCGCGTGGCCAGCGGACCTCCCGCAGGCGTGCCGCCGAATCCGCGTGACCAGCGGACCTCCCGCAGGCGTGCCGCCGAATCCGCGTGACCAGCGGACCTCCCGCAGGCGTGCCGCCGAATCCGCGTGACCAGCGGACCTCCCGCAGGCGTGCCGCCGAATCCGCGTGACCAGCGGACCTCCCGCAGGCGTGCCGCCGAATCCGCGTGACCAGCGGACCTCCCGCAGGCGTGCCGCCGAATCCGCGTGACCAGCGGACCTCCCGCAGGCGTGCCGCCGAATCCGCGTGGCCAGCGGACCTCCCGCAGGCCTGCCGCCGAATCCGCGTGGCCAGCGGACCTCCCGCAGGCCTGCCGCCGAATCCGCGTGGCCAGCGGACCTCCCGCAGGCCTGCCGCCGAATCCGCGTGGCCAGCGGACCTCCCGCAGGCGTGCCGCCGAATCCGCGTGGCCAGCGGACCTCCCGCAGGCGTGCCGCCGAATCCGCGTGACCAGCGGACCTCCCGCAGGCGTGCCGCCGAATCCGCGTGACCAGCGGACCTCCCGCAGGCGTGCCGCCGAATCCGCGTGACCAGCGGACCTCCCGCAGGCGTGCCGCCGAATCCGCGTGACCAGCGGACCTCCTGCAGGCGTGCCGCCGAATCCGCGTGACCAGCGGACCTCCTGCAGGTGTGCCACCTAAGGCTGCCTGACTCCGTGTTCGGGGTGGCAAAATACATAGAGCCACCCCTGTCCCCGACATGCTCCCCATCACTCATGACCATGCACCCAGACCCTAAACTCAGCCTAGGCCTGTCCGCCCCTGCAGTCCAGCACTGCCTGATCAGCTGAGGTGCTATAAATCTGCCATATTGGGGCAACCCCCCTTCCACCCCCCGGGCCTTGTGCATATGTGGCAGCTCCCTGCCCACAGTCCCAGGGGAAAGCAGCTGAAATGCCCCTTCTCTCCAGGCCATGCCTGTGCTGGGTGCAGGGAGGGTCATTTGGAACCCAGATTCAAACAGGATAATGGGTGTTTCCTCCAGCGTCCCCCTCATCCTCACTGCTTCAGCCCTGTGCTGCATGGGCCCTGCTCTGCCTCTCCACAGCTTCTGATACTTGAGCCTGGATCTTTCGCCCCCTCGATGGGAATGACAACCTCCCACCCCGCTGGATGCGCTTCAGCTTCAAACCAGCCACTCTCACAAGGGACCCCGGTAATATGGAGCCAATGAAGGACTCCCTCGTGGCCAGAAGATGAGTGTCTCCCCAGTGCTTTGAGAGAGCCTTCCCCATCGACTGGCTCTCCAGGTGGGGGGAATGACGGCCTTTCACTCATTGCCAGAGGATTTTAGTACAGATCCCCAGGCCCGTGTCCCACTGAAGGGAGTCCACTGATTCTGGGCTTTTCATCTCAGCCTTTATTGACACTCCCCAGACGGGAGATAAGGCAACTGCATCGAGTAAGGCTTATCCAGTCAGAGCTCCGCAGACAGGAGCATGGGCTCTGCCCGGGCTGCACTCAGTGTGTACTTGGAGTGTGTGCCCGGCTGGCATGGTAACCCGGTCAAAGGCTGGCATTTTGCAGGCCACTGCTCGTCCTCATGGCCCCATTAGATGTTACTGCAGGGGTATGACCAAGATCTACAGAGACAGACACTCTGATTATGCGTACACTGGCACTGGCCCGCTCTGGAGAGCAATCTCCCACCCCAGATTGGTTACATCGGTGGAATGCAAGACATGATCAAGCTGTTTATGCTGGAAATCTAATTACACCAGCTAACGAACACGGCAGCTGTGGTCTTAGTAACCAAGCCCACTCCCAGAGCAGCTGCAGGCACAGTTGCAAGCTAGGGAGGGCTGGGACTAGAACCCCCGTGCCTTCAGCGCCCCAGAAACAGCCTTTTAAGCTTGATGCTAATAGAGTGCCTTCAGCTGATAGTGGTTACTGGCCCTGCCGCTGGGGGCACCGTTCTCTGCGGCACACTAAGGCAGGGCATGGCCCAGTCTCCTGGGCCTCTGAATCAGGCTTGCCAATGACAATGCTGAGTGCTGCTCCCCACACAGTGAGAACGGGGCCGCTAGGACCCCGCTCCCTGACGGGGGCAGTGCCAGGAGGGTGCATTGGGATCCTATTCCAATTCTCTATCTTTGGCTTAACCCACACACGGTGCTGGCAGAGCTGGTGCTGCAGAGACGCATTACCCATGGGCAGCCTGGGCACAAGCGTCCAGATGCTGTCCCCTCAGCCCCACCCAGGTGTCCAGCACCAGGACTCGGTCGCTCCTCAGCTCTCCAGTGAGCTTGCCCCAGTTAGTGCCAATGGTGACAAGGCTGAGACTCACAAGCTCATTTCACATGCACCACTGAGCCATGGTCAGATGTGAACAACAGAAGGGCTAATCCCAACAGTGCTGCCTTAGCAACTCGTATCAGAGATCACCTCCTAGCCACAGGCTTCTCTTCACACCCAGCTAGCCATGCGGGGGGACAATGGGGACTCTCCTTGGCCTTCATCCTAGTCTCTGAAAGTAACCAGGAGGCAGGTGAGGGATCTACTCTATAGATGAGGAAACTGAGACAGAGAAGCAGTGACTTGCTCAAGGTTCCACAACAAGTCAGTAGCAGAGCTAGAAACAGGACCCAGACATGCTCTGACCATGAAATCACACTCCCTCCCAGAAAGAACACTGCTTTACAAGCACGGCTTTTGTTCCAGTAGCAGGCAGCTCACTTACAACCAGACACACGCAGCTGAGGATGGATCCATCCCAAGGATTCAGGGATAGACGAGGCATCATCCGTCTCAAGTGACTCCTCACCAGAGCCTGATCGGCCCTTTCTGACTGGGCCACATGCTTACACAGTTCATCCAGTCTCAACCATCCAAGTTCCAGGGATGTCCTTGAGACCTGCACCTGCTGCCAAGCCTGGGCCGTATCCCTTCTTCAACATGGCTCGTTGGGAATTTTTCAACCAAATGTGGGTCTTCCCCTTTGCCCCCAGAAAATGCTGAATCATCAAAACCCAAACTTTTCACGGAAACGTGTCGGCTCCAATACAAATGGCATCCGGAAAGTTCCCCAGGCCTAGCTGGAATTTCTGGTTCAAATGAAAGAGGGCAGGACTCCCAACGAGCTGATAGCCAGGCGGCAGGGCACTCTCCTGAGGGAGGGAAACCTGAGATTCATGTTTCTGCTCTGAATCAGGCTGACCAAGGACTTGTACTAGGGCCCCCCGGTACCCCCCAGGCTGCCCTAAACAGCTGGCTAGTCGGGGCTCGGTCTCTCTTCTTTTTCAGGAAAAATTCCAAATTTTGAATGGTTTTCCAAAACGCTATTTTTGTGTTTGGACAGTCCCATTAGAACTGCTGGCCAGGGAGGTTCCTGGGGCACCATTTGCTAAAGACACTTCTGAAAAAAAGGCCTCCTTGAAAGCAAATCTTCAGCCATCGCCTGTGCTCCCTGGACTTCTCTGATTGCTAAGGTGCAGCTGCGTGGGAGCAGGGGTCTTTGGGACGGAAGAGCTCATCTGTTCCCTGGGCTTAATCCACACCTGAAGTCCCAGTCCTTGGGCTGGGATATCAGTATCCATGGCCTCTAGGAACTTTGGATAATTAATTCAGTGTAAGAATGAAGTGAGTGGAGTCCTTGGCAAATGTCCCCCGTTAAGGACGGTACAAAACTGCCAGCAACATGTATAATTGAAGAACCACAACAGCAGGCAGGGCCCTGCTAGGTTGGCTGGTATTTCACAGCCCCCATGTCACTAATTAGCTGGTGTCTTCCTTTCTTGTTGCATTCCCATGACATAACCCCCTCATTAATCTCTGTCCTGCTCAGCTCCTCATTAAGAGGAGGAACACACACAGCATTCCAGAGAGCCCCAGGAGCCGATGTGAACTGGGGATTGCCTGTGGGCTCCCACCCTTCCAGCGACTCACTGGGGGAGGTAAGTCAGCATGACAAATGGTGGGGGGGTGATTAATTTCGTAAAGGTGAGCTGCCAAGAAAAATAAATTGGATGTGTGCCCTAGTTCTGCTAGAGGAGGCCTAAAACTCCCCGCCCCCCTCCCCAGCTTATTTTTAATTGTAGGAATATCAAATCTCGTCTCCCTTATTTTTGCTGGAGATTTCCCTGGAGGAGGGAGCCCTCAGTTGTGTGTGTCAAATCTTTCACCAAGAGAGTTTTTCTCCCAAGAGTTTGTAGGGCATTTGACTCAAATGAGTGTTGAAAAAACAACAAGCAAATAAGATTTTTAACAAGTCTGATCAAAAATCCCTTTCCCGGCCAGTCTGTACTGTTCCGTTCGCTGGTCACCATCTGACTGGTGCTCAGGGGCCAGTCTTCTGGGATAAACAGGACCCGGAACCTCCCATGTAAAAAAACTAGCCTTAAAAAACTGAAAACAAATGCACCCCAAATTGTCTTTGAGCTCTCCTTTAAGCACGACAAAGAAGCAAACAAAGAAAGAACACATACATTCCCCGCCCACCCCTGGCAGGTCACGTTTCACTGGAGTTCCAGAGCAGGAAGGGCCCACTGCACACTGGCTGTGAAGCCTCAATCCACCACTCAAACCGCGTCAGTCACCACCACTGAAATGCAGCCACCTCTGGTGTGGGGCACCACACAACAGCTGAGGACAGGAAGGGAAGAATCCTTGCTTCAGTTGAAACTGCATAGGAAATATAGGAAGGCAGGAAGTAATGACCCAAGTTGGAATTTGGCCAGGACACTAGGATTACCGATCCTGATGTTCCCAAAAGTGCCATGGGAGCTTCTTGGGAGACCCAACCACTGAAACCTGAAGAGGATTCATGCAGTCTGGATCCTGGAGGAAGCAGGAGCCAGGATAGGGCCCCAGGGGGCTGTTGGTCTCTGCCAGGCCATTTCCCATTTCCACCATGGGTTTTCATATCATCTGGGCTCCTGCAACAGGTGGGTCATTTCTGCTGTGAAACCCACATTGATTTCCCCGCATGCCCCTGGATTGTCAGTTACAAGGCAGCCCATCCCGTCTGCTGCAGGAATGACTGAAACAAACAATGCAGCTCTGCATGCCAAAGCCAGACATGGCTCCTGCCCTGAACTATGCAGAGACAGGCAACCAGCCTGACAGTGCATTCGGGCTTAGAATGAGTGGGCACACAGATTCATGGCAGAGCCCAGCAGGTTCTGTTCACAGGAGGAAGCTAATAGCCAAACCTTAGAGTCATGTTTGGTGAATTTACTGCTAGATTCACTTCGTTGCAGAATTGTGCTTTGGAATCTAAGCTTTCATTTACACATCTAGCCAGTATGGTTGGGAGGAAAACTTTCAGAATATGAAGCAAGTGTAATTGATGCAGTGCTGTTTGCCTGAGTTTGCAGACAGCCTGAAACAATACTCAGTTATAATGGTCTCATTCATCTTAAATGGATGTTGACTCTGAAACCTAATGATCACATTCCAAAATCAAGATTGTTAACTAATTCAGTGCGGCACACCTCAGCAGAAACATTCAGATGATGATATTATACCATGATCCAGATCACCCTCCACACCTTCCCTGGTGCCACAAGCCCAGCTGCCCCAAATCACTAGCTTCCTCCTCACATCCCAAAACAACATCTATGGGGCAGTTACATATTCTCAGTCCAAAAAGTAGGCTACCCATTGAAAAGTAAAACTTTGGGGCAGAATTTAAATAAGCCAAATTTCATATAAACAGAAATAACTCAGGGAACAATGTATTGACTGCATTATTCGTGTTCCTATTTCAGTTATTAAAACATCCCCTTTTCAATGTTACTGACGTGGTCCCCGAATCTGCAGTCTGGGCACCGCTGCTAGGCACAAAGATGCTCCCCCATTACCCACAATGCCCAAGGATACGCACATGACCCACAGTCCCTGGAGATGCACATTATCCAAAACAATCCAGGGACTACCCATTACCCACAATGCCCAGGGAATGCACACACATTACCCACAATACCCAGAGAACATGCAGTGCCCGGGGAATGCACACACATTACCCACAATACCCAGAGAACATGCAGTGCCCGGGGAATGCACACACATTACCCACAATACCCAGAGAACATGCAGTGCCCGGGGAATGCACACACATTACCCATAAATGCCCATGTTAAGTATCTGCAATGCTAATTGTTGAACTGGAGCCCACTGGAGCCTGTGCTGAGCGTGTGGCTGCTGTCACCCCGTGCTGCTCACACATCATACCCAGACTGTATGAAGTCCCGAGCTAGTCACCCCCCAAACCCACCCACCCGCACATGCTCGTTGATGTTCTCCTTCTTCCCACTAACAGCCTCAAGGTGAAAGGCTCAAAAGCCCCTGACTCAGCTAGTTCCCATCTACTGTCAATTCCACCCATCCCATGCTGATCAGAAGGGCTCCTGTGTTGTGACCCTGCCCAGCCTTCTAGATGGTCTCGCATGATATTCTTATCGATAAACTAGGCAAATACAAATTAGATGGGGCTACTATAAGGTGGGTGCATAACTGGCTGGATAACCGTACTCAGAGAGTTGTTATTAATGGTTCCCAATCCTGCTGGAAAGGCGTAACGAGTGGGGTTCCGCAGGGGTCTGTTTTGGGACCGGCTCTGTTCAATATCTTCATCAACGACTTAGATATTGGCATAGAAAGTACGCTTATTAAGTTTGCGGATGATACCAAACTGGGAGGGATTGCAACTACTTTGGAGGACAGGGTCATAATTCAAAATGATCTGGACAAATTGGAGAAATGGTCTGAGTTAAACAGGATGAAGTTTAACAAAGACAAATGCAAAGTGCTCCACTTAGGAAGGAAAAATCAATTTCACACATACAGAATGGGAAAAGCCTGTCTAGGAAGGAGTACGGCAGAAAGGGATCTAGGGGTTATAGTGGACCACAAGCTAAATATGAGTCAACAGTGTGATGCTGTTGCAAAAAAAGCAAACATGATTCTGGGATGCATTAACAGGTGTGTTGTGAGCAAGACACGAGAAGTCATTCTTCCGCTCTACTCTGCTCTGGTTAGGCCTCAGCTGGAGTATTGTGTCCAGTTCTGGGCGCCGCATTTTAAAAAAGATGTGGAGAAATTGGAAAGGGTCCAAAGAAGAGCAACAAGAATGATTAAAGGTCTTGAGAACATGACCTATGAAGGAAGGCTGAAAGAACTGGGTTTGTTTAGTTTGGAGAAGAGAAGACTGAGAGGGGACATGATAGCAGTTTTCAGGTATCTAAAAGGGTGTCATGAGGAGGAGGGAGAGAACTTGTTCACCTTAGCCTCTAAGGATAGAACCAGAAACAATGGGTTTAAACTGCAGCAAGGGAGGTCTAGGTTGGACATTAGGAAAAAGTTCCTAACTGTCAGGGTGGTTAAACACTGGAACAAATTGCCTAGGGAGGTTGTGGAATCTCCGTCTCTGGAGATATTTAAGAGTAGGTTAGATAAATGTCTATCAGGGATGGTCTAGACAGTATTTGGTCCTGCCATGCGGGCAGGGGACTGGACTCGATGACCTCTCGAGGTCCCTTCCAGTCCTATAATCTATGATTCTATGATCTGCAGAGCTTCCCCTTACCCCCCTCAGGAATATGTCTGGATGGTAGAGCAGGGGGATTCCTCTGCTCTCCCCTGACTGAATCTCTCTTGTTCCTAGGAAAATCCAAGGAATTCTGCAGCATTAAACAATCATTAGCTATGGTTGTGTGCATGTCCCAGATTGCCGCACTGCATAGAATTCATGGAGTCACTTAAAACACAAGGAGAGAGCGAGCAGCCAAACTGTTATATGTTGATAAGGGGAAAGGAGCGAAACTGCCAAGAAATTAGATCTCATTTTGGATAATTAAAGGGAAGGTGGCAGCTTTCACCCCCAGGCTGCATCTTCTCAAGGAACGATAAAATGCACAGAACATTGCTGGCTGCGTCTCTGCAAACACCTAATGCCCTGGCTGCCTAGGGGGTACCACCCTGGACATGTCTGTGACTCACGCTAACAGCATTTGGGCTGTATAAGTAGGGGCATTGCCAGAAGATCGAGGGACGTGATCATTCCCCTCTATTCAACATTGGTGAGGCCTCATCTGGAGTACTGTCTCCAGTTTTGGGCCCCACACTACAAGAAGGATGTGGAAAAATTGGAAAGAGTCCAGCGGAGGGCAACAAAAATTATTAGGGGGCTAGAGTAAATGACTTATGAGGAGAGGCTGAGGGAATGGGGATTATTTAGTCTGCGGAAGAGAAGAATGAGGGGGGATTTGATAGCTGCTTTCAACTACCTGAAAGGGGGTTCCAAAGAGGATGACCTAGACTGTTCTCAGTGGTGGCAGATGACAGAACAAGGAGTAATGGTCTCGAGTTGCAGTGGGGGAGGTCTAGGTTGGATATTAGGAAAACCTTTTTCACTAGGAGGGTGGTGAAGCACTGGAATGGGTTACCTAGGGAGGTGGTGGAATCTCCTTCCTTAGAGGTTTTTAAGGTCAGGCTTGACAAAGCCCTGGCTGGGATGATTTAGTTGGTGTTGGTCCTGCTTTGAGCAGGGGGTTGGACTAGATGACCTCCTGAGGTCCCTTCCAACCCTGAGATTCTATGATTCTATGATTCAATCAATTAACATCCCCGAATGAGGGCTGAACTCCCCTGGCAGGGCTGTGACAACAGGAGAGACCTGGCACCCAGGGCATCCCACAGGGCATGGAGGGAGCCCATCTAGCTCATCTGTAATGGGGCACAGTCAGCGCAGGAAGTGAACCCTCCATTACAGTCACAGCATGGACCAGCCTGAGGATAACTGCCTGTAATGAATCCCTGTGCTACTGACAACTGCTGGGCAGAGCCAGACTGGCACCCTAACAATCAGCTCCAAGAACACAGGCCTCCCCCACTTGAGCTAGAGGAGAACTCCCTGGGGTGACGCTAGGAGCAGGTCTCTTACCCTCTCTGGACCAGATGATCTCATGCATACACCCTTTTTCCTGGTGACTGGCACAGCCTTAATCACAGCCCCTGCTCTTGGCACTGCTTCTTATGAAAAATAAAAGCGGGCCCATGGGAAGAGGGGATCCTGTGTGCTGCAGGGGGTCTGTGTTTTGAAAAGTATGTTTCTGGTCAAATTGAAATAAAAATCACGGAGCCATTTCCCTGGGCTTGTTTTGGCCCCTGTTTGAGCAGACTGAGTCCCTTAGCTGCCAGCAATATGCTGCAGAGTAAATGACCCTCAGGACATTTGTCGCTCTGCACCTTGCGGCTTGCTGCTGTTCACATCCTGAGCACTGTGAGACCCCCTGGGACACTACTGGGGGGGGAAGGGGGGGAACTGCTTAGCAGCAGGATCAGGTCAGGGTTTTTCCTATTCAAATCTGCATCCGAAGGTGCAGTGAGAGGCTCTGGGAGAGGCTAGCTGGCTGATGTGCCATGGCACCAGTTAGACAGGGAGATTCACCTCCGGCCTTCTCCCCCGTGCCATACGGCCTGGTGGGAACGTTCCGCAATGGCTGTGCAATCCCTGAGGGCTTCACCGCTCTGCCAAAACCACAGCATGCACTTCTGAAATGTGACTTCTCTGGGACACAAAGGAACTGGCTGCAGCCTCTGTACCATCCCAAACCGAGGAGTTGCTGGCATTCCCCTCCAAAAGAGGAGCTTTCAGACCTGGACGTCTTCTGGGTTTGCATGGAAGTAGCCCCCAAGATGGCTGTGAGTTGGCCAAAAGTGGGTGGGGTGAACAGGGGATGCTAAGTTATATCAAATCACTGGCGAAAGGCAGCACAGAGAGAAACAATGGTGACCAGGAAGACTGACAGACACGGGGCTAGCAGGGCTAATTCAGCCACGTGCACAGGTTTGATTCCTAATAACAAGCTTTTCCAGGACCTAAGGCCAATGTTACCATTCAATTATTTTTCCTGCCTAAACATGGCAACAGTCTGTGAAATTGACTAGAATCAAAGTGAAACTGACTAGCCCAGCAGCCTCCAAAAGACCCCCAGCATAATCAGGGATTAATCAACACTAAGGGAGAAGCAGGCTGATACAGTGGGTAGGGTGCTAGCTTTGGAGACTTGGCTTCAGGTCCCTGGTCTGCCACCGCCTTCCTGTGTGCCCTTGGTCAAATCACCTAGTCTCTCTGGGCCTCAGCCCCCTCATCTGTACAATGGGGATACTAGTCCTGCCCTGCTGCACAGGGTGTGGGAGGATAAATCCATTCATGACTGCGATGTGCTCCAGTACTGTGGCACTGGGGCCAGGTAAGGCTCTCAGACAGAAAGTCCCTAGTAACAATCCAAGCTGTTGTCAGTGACATTTGGTTTTTAAAAGCATATAGGGCCAAAACCCAAAGTTCAGGGAACTGTCAGCATTTGGCACATGGCTTTTAAAGTGAGAGTGGCCTGAATTCTACTCTCCCCAAGTTGAAATCAGGAGTAACTCACCACACTCGCCTCAGGGTCAGGGAGAGGAAGAATCCAGTCCAGAGCTTCTCATAGACTTGAAGGTCAGAAGGAACCATTATGATCTTCTAGTCTGACCTCCTGCACAATGCAGGTCACAGAATCTCACCCACCCACTCCTGTAACAAATGCCTGACCTATATCTGAGCTATTGAAGTCCTCAACTTGTGGTTTAAAGACTTCAAGGTGCAGAGAATCCTCCAGCAAGTGACCTGTGCCCCACGCTGCAGAGGAAGGCGAAAAACCCCCAGGGCCTCTGCCAATCTGCCCTGGAGGAAAATTCCTTCCCGACCCCAAATATGGTGAGCAGCTAAACCCTGAGCATTTGGGCAAGACTCACCAGCCAGCACCCAGGAAAGAATTCTCTGTAGTAACTCAGATCCCACCCCATCAAACATCCCAT
Organism: Malaclemys terrapin pileata; assembly: GCF_027887155.1. Lineage (NCBI taxonomy): Eukaryota > Metazoa > Chordata > Testudines > Emydidae > Malaclemys > Malaclemys terrapin. Next base: position 1,382,304 of record NC_071523.1, read on the forward strand.
CACAGGCCAGTGGGCATATTTACCACTAATAGTCAAAGATCAATTAATTGCCAAAATTAGACAATCCCATCATACCATCCCCTCCTTAAACTTATCAAGCTTAGTCTTGAAGCTAGATATGTCTTTTGCCCCCACTACTCCCCTTGGAAGGCTGTTCCAGAACTTCACTCCTCTGATGGTTAGAAACCTTCGTCTAATTTCAATATTAAACTTCCTAATGGCCAGTTTATATCCATTTGTTCTTGTGTCCACATTGGTACTGAGCTTAAATAATTCCTCTCCCTCTCTGATATTTATCCCTCTGATATATTTATAGAGAGCAATCATATCTCCCCTCAGCCTTCTTTTGGTTAGGCTAAACAAGCCAAGCTCTTTGAGTCTCCTTTCATAAGACAGGTTTTCCATTCCTCGGATCATCCTAGTAGCCCTTCTCTGTAACTGTTCCAGTTTGAATTCATCCTTCTTAAACATGGGAGACCAGAACTGCACACAGTATTCCAGATGAGGTCTCACCAGTGCCTTGTATAACAGTACTAACACCTCCTTATCTCTACTGGAAATACCTCGCCTGATGCATCCCAAGATCGTATTTGCTTTTTTCACAGCCATATCACATTGGCGGCTCATAGTCATCCTGTGATTAACCAATACTTCGAGGTCCTTCTCCTCCTCTCTTACTTCCAAGTCATGCGTCCCCGGTTTATAACAAAAATTCATGTTATTAATCCCCAAATGCATGACCTTGCACTTTTCACTATTAAATTTCATCCTGTTACTATTACTCCAGTTTACAAGGTTGTCCAGCTCTTCCTGTATGATATCCCGGTCCTTCTCTGTATTGGCAATACCTCCCAGCTTTGTGTCATCCGCAAACTTTATTAGTACACTCCCACTTTTTGTGTCAAGGTCAGTAATAAAAAGATTAAATAAGATTGGTCCCCAAACCGATCCCTGAGGAACTCCACTAGTAACCTCCCTCCAGCCTGACAGTTCACCTTTCAGTATAACCCGCTGTAGTCTCCCCTTTAACCAGTTCCTTATCCACCTTTCAATTTTCATACTGATTCCCATCTTTTCCAATTTAGCCTCTCTACTGCTGTCCTTCACAGGAATCGTTTCTACTGGTTGTCAGGCCCAAATGGGGAGCTTACAGCATAGTGGGCCAGCCCATGGGCGTGTCGCCAGCATCCACCCCAGCAGCATGTCCCCTGCCAGCTGCAACCTTCACAGCTAGCACAGGGGCTGGGGGCAGGCACACAGTGAGACAGACAGCCCCAGATTTGCTAATGCAGAAAGGCTGTTGCTTTGCTATTGTTCTTGTTGGTAAAGGAAAACTGGGCCCATGTCCCTCAGAGCGCAGCTCCCAAACAGCCTCCTCTAAACGGACAGCGAAATGGAAGCTGGCACATGCGCCCCCCCTGCGGCTAACATAGCCTTACTGGGCCTTTATAGGGCATGCTGCAGACCCCATCTGATTGCTGAGTTTTCGGGGCAGGCAGAGTGGGTGCCAAGGGACTAGCAGTGGGGTGGGGCAGGGCAGGGTGTATTTTGTTGCTTTGAATTCCTGGCTGGCTAAGTTACTGCATGCTGAGAGCTCGGTTATATTCCAGTGCAGTTATTCCTGGAGGGACTGTGATTCTAAATAACCACCAGGCAGGGCCGGCTCCAGGCACCAGCCCATCAAGCTTGTGCTTGGGGCGGCACCTGGAGGGGGGCGGGGCGGTGCTCCGGCCGCCGGGGGAGAGCGGAGCCCCGGCCTGGCTCGCCGCCAGGGAGAGCGGAGCCCCGGCCGGGCTCGCCGCCGGGGAGAGCGGAGCCCCGGCTGGGCTCTCCGCCCTCCTCCCGGGGCTCCGGCCACCAGCGGAGCCACGGTGGGCTAGCCGCCCTCCCCCCTGCGCTCCGGCTAGTTGGGGAGAGCGGCCCACGGCCGGGCTCCGCACCCTCCCCTGTCACGCTGGGTGGGGGTGGGGGTGCGGCAGGAGGCTTTTTTGCCTGGGGCGGCAAAAAAGCCAGAGCCGGCCCTGCCACCAGGGCACCCACTGCTGTGGAGAGGCTGTATTTAAATTGTAAAAGAACTAGATAAATTCATGGAGAATAGATCCATCAATGGCTATTAGCCAGGATGAGCAGGGATGGTGTCCCTAGAAGCTGTTTGCCAGAAGCTGGGAATGGACGATGGGATGGATCACTTGATGATTCCCTGTAAGAGCAGCAAAGAGTCCTGTGGCACCTTATAGACTAACAGACGTATTGGAGCATGAGCTTTCGTGGGTGAATACCCACTTCGTCTATAAGGTGCCACAGGACTCTCTGCTGCTTTTACAGATCCAGACTAACACGACCACTCCTCTGATACTTGATAATTACCTGTTCTGTTCATTCCCTCTGGGGCACCTGGCACTGGCCACTGTCGGAAGACAGGACACTGGGCTGGATGGACCCTTGGTCTGACCCCGTAGGGCCACTCTTATGTTCTTATTGTATTGTACGGAAATCTAAATAAACAAATACATTTGTCACCATTTAAAAAGCTTCCTGCCTATGGGCCAAGCAAAGCCCAGGGCCATTTTCTCTGTGTCATCTCACAGCAACAACCCATGTGTGCGAGCGAACAGAACAGAGTGGCTGGTCTGCAGCGCCCGCTGGCTATGGGCATTCAGGAACCACCTGTGGCAGAGCCATGCCACACAGAACAGCCATGGCCACCGTCTGGGCAGCTCAGGGCAAAGCTGGGCTCAGCTCGGCTCTTGTGATTTATGCATTGGGTGGGGCCAGACCAGCCTTCGTTTGGGGTTTGCATCAGGCCACCTCCTGCTCTCGGGTTTCACTTGGAAGTGAGGCTCAGCAAAACCACAAACGCAAGGATCCTTTTAGCCTTGCACTCCATGAACCGTCCTACCAGCCTGTGACCCAGGGGCTTCCAAGGGTCTGCTCCTAGAGGCTTTACAAATGGATGGTGCTCTATTGGAAACCCATAGCAGGGCCCAGGCCCACTGACAGAGCAGAACGCCCCCCCCCATACACACAAGCATAGAACCACCATTGAGAGGCCGCCCCCTCTGGCATAGCTGCCCTATTCCTTTCCTCTTGTTAATTACTATTATGTGTATTGGGTTAGCATCTAGAGGCCTCAGCTGAGATCGGGGGCCTGCTGTGCCAGGTGCTGGCTGGACCCTGCCGAGATCGGGGGCCCCCTGTGCCGGGTGCTGCCCAGACACCTAGTGGGAGCCAGTCCCTGCCTCGAAGAGCTTCACCTCTAAACAAACTAGATACACGCTGGAAGGGAAAGTGATTTGCCCATGCACAGGACAGTGGAGGCGCTGGAATCAGAGTTCACAGCTCCTGCTCTAGGTCTCTATCTACTGGACTTTCAATTCAATGTAATGGGGTGATGAGGGGAGGGAGACAGAGGGGGGCACTTCTGGAGGCTGCTGCCCACACCTTTGTCTGGAGGGATGAAGCTCTTGGTCAGGGGCTCCTTGCTGGGGGATAAGGTCTTTCCTCTTGCACTGGGTCTCACTGCTCCTCCCTGAGGGTTCTCTCTCCAGCCAGTGACAGCAGATGGTACCATCCTGGTGCCCTGCTCCCTGGCCCAGGTGCATTCACCCCCCCTTCCCATGCCAAGGCAGGGTGTCGGTGCCCAGGGTGGCAGATGTGACACTGACAACTGGGGAGTATCACATTGCTGGTTTCCACAGATGCCAGCCCCACACCCTGCAGGGCTGCTTAGGGCTCAGATGACTGCAGAGAGGTCACGGGCACATTCTTTCCCACATCAGTAGGGCTGTGGGAGCACATCAGGGCCCCCAAGGCCTCCTCCCCCCACGCAGCTAGGTGCTGTCAGTCCCTCCCGCCCTGCTCCCTCCATGCACTGTATGGAGCCGGTCTCAGTCTCTCCCAGGGGTCAGCACAGGTCTGTCCCTGTCGCTGGGCCGGAGCCTGGGGCCACAGCTCCCTGCTCTCTCTGCCTGCGCCTGAGAGGAGGCGACAACAGGCGCTGCAGGATTGTTGCCAGTTGCTATGGCTACATGGAAGAGTGGAAATGGGGAGACGGGGGAGGAAGAAGCTGACGGAGTCCCCCAGGGACTCTGCTCTCCAAGCTGCAGCCTGGGCTTGGCTGATGCCTATTAGCGCAATCGCCCTGACGCACCCATGCGCCCCTTCCCGCACATGCCAGAACAATGGGCCCCTCCAACCCAGCCTCTCTGACACCCCAGGCCAGTCTCCTGCTGCAGTGGATCAGACCAAGAGCCCATCTAGGCTGGCCTCCCATCTCTTCCACGGGCCCAAACCAGATGCTTCAGAGGACGATGCGAGGAACCCAGTACAGGATGAATGGGGACCAATCTGCCCACAGGGGAAGTCCCCCAATCCCTGGGCACAGCTCCTCCTGCGATCTCTGGCAGAGAACTGGCAGCACCCTGCCAGGAGTACAGGGAGCCATGTTCCCGGGCTGGCCAGGCAGCTGTAATGCAGGATGGTTCCAGCTGCGCTCTGTCCCACGGGGCTAGCGCTCTTTCCTAGGGATGGAAACTCTCCGAGTGAGACCAGAGGCTGCATTTCCTGCTCCCCCACCACCACCACCATCAGCCTCCCTAGTGATTCCTGAAGAAACGCCTGCCCCACATCGCCCCAGACGGACATCAGTGCCCCAGCCCTGTGCCACAAGCACCATTCTCCTGGCTCAGGAGTCCCTCAGACCACGCTAGAAGGGGTCAGTAGAGAGCCATGCTCAGCACACCCACCGATGGCCCCAGCCCTGTCAGCTCTGTGAACTCAGGATCTGAGTTCACACAGCTGGATTGGCTGCAACGTGGCTGGGAAACTATATTTGCCCCAAAAACCACACTAAGGAAAGTGTGGGGTGGCTTCAACACCTCACAGATGTGTGTATTTTATCCACACAGAACCATCACCATAGTACAGATGGGGAAACTGAGGCACTGGGAGGGGAGCTTCGCAAGGACACCTAGTAGGTCAGTAGAAGAGTGGGGAACAGATCACAGGGCTCTGCCCAATTCTTCATCCCCACTACAACTTCTAATGCATCTCAGCCTAGGCCAGACCCTGGTTTGATCTCATCTCTCTGATGGAGTAATTCCCAGCAGCCACCACCCCAGTGAGAGCAAACCCTCTTCAGAAGGGGGCAGCATAAAACAGCAGCTAGTGTAAGGGCCTGGGATGCAGAAGACTGGGCTATTCCTGAACATAAGAACGGCCAAACTGGGTCAGACCAAAGGTCCATCCAGCCCAGTATCCTGTCTTTCGACAGTGACCAATGCCAGGTGCCCCAGAGGGAATGAACAGAACAGGTAATCATCAAGTGATCCATCCCCTGTCGCCCATTCCCAGCTTTTGGCAAACAAGAGGCTAGGGACACCATCCCTGCCCATCCTGGCTAACAGCCATTGATGGACCTATCCTCCATGAACTTACCTAGTTCTTTTCTGAACCATGTTATAGCCTTGGCCTTCCCAAAATCTTCTGGCAAGGAGTTCCACAGGTTGACTGGGCGTTGTGTGCAGAAATACTTCCTTTTGTTTGTTTTAAACCTGCTGCCTATTAATTTCATTTGGTGACCCCTAGTTTGTGTGTTATGATAAGGAGTTAATAACATTTCCTTATTCACTTTCTCTATACCAGTCATGATTTTACAGACCTCAATCATATCCCTCTGTCCTTAGTCATCTCTTTTCCAAGCTGAAACGTCCCAGTTTTATTAATCTCTCCTCATATGGAAGCTGTTCTATATCGCTAATCATTTTTGTTGCCCTTTTCTGAACCTTTTCCAATTCCAATATATCTTTTTCGAGATGGGGCGACTACATCTTCACACAGTTGTCACGGAGTGTGGGGGAGTCAGGGCCCTGCACCCCTCTTCCTGAGATTCACAGTGACTCTCAGCCCGCCAGTAAAACAGAAGGTTTATTAGATGACAGAAGTGAGGTTCTTACCCATGAAAACTTATGCTCCCAGTACTTCTGTTAGTCTCAAAGGTGCCACAGGACCCTCTGTTGCTTTTTACAGATTCAGACTAACACGGCTCCCCCTCTGATATTAGATGACAGGAACACAGTCCCAAGCAGAGTGTGTAGGTACAACCAGAACCCCTCAATCAAGTCCTTCTGGGGAGTTTAGGGAACTTAGACCCCAGCTTGGGGTTCCCTGCGTTGCACCACCCAACCCAAATGGAAATTAAAAAATTCTCCCCCCTCCCCTCTCCTTTGTTCAGTCTCCCGGGCAGAAGGTGTCACTTCTCCCACTTCCCTCTCCCCCTCCCCCCCCCCCCCCCCCCCCCGCTCAGGTTACAGCTCAGGTAGCTTCCTTCAAGGGAAGTCCCCCATCCCCAATGCAACTTCCCTGCAACATTCCCAGGTCAGTCCGCCCCGCTCCCTGACCCCCTTCAAGACTGAACTGTACGGGGTCACTCTGACCAGTGACCTGGGGAAGTTCAGGGCTCCCTCTCCGGGACAACGCATCCGCTATCAGGTTGGCACTTCCCTTCACATGGACCACGTCCACGTCATAATCCTGCAGGAGCAGGCTCCACCGCAGGAGCTTGGCGTTGGCTCCTTTCATCTGGTGCAGCCAGGTCAGGGGAGAGTGGTCGGTGTGCACGGTGAAGTGACGCCCAAAGAGATATGGCTCTAGTTTCTTGAGGGCCCACACCATGGCCAGGCATTCCTTCTCGATGGTCACGTAGTTCTGCTCCCGGGGAAGCAACTTCTTGCTCAGGTACATGATCAGGTGTCTCTCCCCCTTTTCATCCTCCTGCATTAACACCGCCCCCAGTCCCGTGTCTGAGGCGTCAGTGAACACCATAAAGGCCTTGTCAAAGTCTGGGTTTGCCAGAACTGGGCCGCTGACCAGAGCCTCCTTCAGCGCCCGGAGAGCCTGCTGGCACTCCTCGGTCCAGACCACCTTGTCTGGCTTCCCCTTCTTGCACAGCTCAGTGATGGGGGCGGCTATGGAGCTAAAGTGGGGCATGAACCTTCGATAGTACCCTGCCATCCCAATAAAGGCTTGGACCTGCTTTTTGGTTTGCGGAGCGGGCAAGTCTCTGATCACCTCCACTTTGGCTGGTTCTGGCTTTAGGCAGCTGCTCCCCACCCGGTGACCTAGGTAGGATACTTCAGCCATCCCCACCTTGCACTTCTCAGCTTTTACGGTCAGCCCAGCCTCCTGGAGTCGGTCCAGCACTTGTTTACCCTGGGACACATGACCCTCCCAGGTCTGGCTAAAGACACAGATGTCGTCAATATACGCCACAGCAAAACTCTCCATCCCCCTCAGTAGCTGATCCACCAGGCGCTGGAAGGTGGCCGGTGCTTCCTTGAGGCCGAAAGGCAGGGTCAGGAACTCATAGAGCCCCAGAGGGGTGATAAAGGCCGATTTCAGTCTGGCATCTGCATCCAGTGGCACTTGCCAGTAGCCCTTTGTAAGATCCATGGTGGTAAGGTAGTGAGCTCCTCCTAGCTTGTCTAGGAGCTCGTCAGGCCTGGGCATGGAGTAGGCATCAGACACGGCGATGGCATTGAGCTTCCAATAGTCCACACAGAACCGGATCGACCCGTCCTTTTTGGGGACCAGCACCACTGGCGAGGCCCAAGGGCTGGAAGACGGCTGGATCATCCCCAAAGCCAGCATGTCCCTGACCTCTCTTTCCAGGTCCTGAGCAGTTTTCCCTGTGGCTCGGAAGGGGGAGCATTTTATAGGCAGGTGCGATCCTGTCTGCACCCGGTGGACGGTCAGATTAGTGCGTCCGGGCTGGTTGGAAAACAGCTGTTGGTACAGATGCAGCACCTCTCTGAGCTCAGCATGCTGGGCCGGGGTCAGCTGATCAGAGAGGGGAATTGCTTCCAGGGGGAAACCAGCTCTTATCCCAGGGAATAAATCTACTAAAGGGTCATCTTCCTGCTCCTCCCAATGTCCACACACGGCCAATACCACATTCCCCCTGTCATAATATGGCTTCATCATATTCACATGGTACACCCAGCGGTGGTGTGCCCCGTTCGACAGCTCCACCACATAGTTTACCTCGTTTAGTTGCTTGACAACCCTGAAGGGCCCTTCCCAGGCGGCCTGGAGTTTGGTTTTCCTCACGGGGATGAGGACCATCACCTGATCCCCGGTGGCGAAGGCGCGGGCCCACGCTGTGCAGTCATACCAGATCTTCTGCTTCCTCTGGGCTCCGGCCAGATTCTCCCTGGCCAGGCCCATGAGTTCAGCAAGTCTTTCCCAGAAAGTCAGGACATACTCCACCACCGACTCTCCCTTGGGAGTGGCCTTCCCCTCCCATTCGTCTCTCATCAGGTCTAGGGGCCCCCTTACCCGCCTTCCATATAACAGTTCGAAAGGCGAAAACCTGGTAGACTCCTGGGGTACCTCCCTGTACGCGAACAGCAGGTGAGGTAAGTACTTGTCCCAGTCCTGCGGGTGCTGGTTCATAAAGGTTTTTAGCATCATCTTTTGTGTTCCGTTGAACCTCTTCACCAGCCCATTGGATTGGGAGTGATATGCTGAGGCCCAGTTGTGCTGGACCCCACATTTCTCCCACAAGCACCGGAGTAGGGCCGACATGAAGTTGGACCCTTGGTCTGTTAAGACTTCCTTGGGAAACCCCACTCGGCTGAAAATGGTCAGCAGCACATCTGCCACAGTGTCTGCTTCGATGGACAATAAGGGCACTGCCTCGGGGTAGTGGGTGGCGAAATCTACCACCACCAGAATGTATTTCTTCCCTGACTGGGTCGTCTTGCTAAGAGATCCCACTATGTCCACGGCCACCTTCTGGAAAGGCTCCTCTATGATGGGCAAAGGCCTCAACGCCGCTTTCCCCTTGTCCCGGGCCTTCCCCATCCTCTGACAGAGGTCACAGGATTGGCAGTAGTCAGACATTGGTAAAGACCCCAGGCCAGTAAAAGTTCTGTAGCAGCCTCTGCCTGGTGTGCCGGATTCCCTGGTGCCCTGCGAGAGGGATGTCATGGGCCAGGTACAGTAGCTTGCGGCGATACTTCTGGGGTACCAGCAGGTGCCTCCTGATCCCCCAGGACTCCATCTCCCCGAGGGGAGCCCATTCGCAGTATAGGAACCCCTTCTCCCACAGGAACCTCTCCTCATGGTCTGTACCACACTGAGGTCAGCCAGGTCCCTTGTCTTCCGCAAGGAGGGATCTTTCTGCAACTCGGCCTGGAACTCGGCGGCTTGAGAAGGGACGGGGACCTGCTCCCTCTCGTCGACTGGGTTGGAAGCCACAGCCACCCCGAGCCTTGTCCTTGGGTGTTCCCTCCCCACCAGGGTAAGGTTCTGTGCCTCCGGTGTGACATCCTTCCCGAGGTCAGGGCGTAGTGCCCCTCGCCGGCTCTGGCTACGGGTCATGACTAAGACATGGGGGTTGCTTGGCCAGTCCTCTAGGTTCCCCCCCCCATCAACACCTCAGTGGGCAAATGGTGGTGCACTCCCACGTCCTTGGGGTCCTCCTTTGCCCCCCACTTCAGGTGTACCTTCGCCACGGGCACCTTGAATGGGGTCCCGCCCACCCCCATCAGGGTCAGGAAGGTGTTGGGTATCACCTGATCTGGAGCTATCACCTCGGGCCGGGCCAGTGTCACCTCACTGCCCGTATCCCAGTATCCATAGACTTTCCTCCCATCCACCTCCAGGGGAACAAGGCATTAGCTCTGCAGGGACAGCCCCGCGCCCACTCTGTAAACGGAGAACTTTGAGTCCGGAGTATCCGGCCCCCCAGAGAAGCTGGCCTGGGGCCCTTCTCTCTCTTGAGCAGTTGATAAGCTGCCAGCCCCTCTTGCCTGGGAAGCCTGCCCCTCGTCCGTCTGGGCCTCTACCAAGTTAACTCGGTGTTGGTTCGGTCTGCTCAGTCTGTCCTTGAGCTTGGGGCACTGGGCCTGAATGTGGCCTCTTTGGCTGCAGTAATAGCAGCTCATGACCCATTGGTCCCCTCGAACCGGTTGGTTGTCCCTGACACTGGGCGTTCCCCTTGAGAAGGGATTCCCCATATTCCCCCTTTGGGAGGTCCCCGGGTGACTCTCTCTCTGCATCGCAGTGGGCCTGTTCCTTTGGGACTCCTCCCTGCCACCCCCTGACCAGCTCTTCACAAACTCATTGGCCAGCCGCCCTGCGTGTCGCGGGTTCTCTGGCTTTTTGTCCCTCAACCACAGCCTCAGGTCGGATGGGCACCGCTCATACAGTTGCTCCAGTACCAGCAGTTTAAGCAGGTCCTCCTTCGTCTGGGCCCCATTTGCCCACTTGCTGGCATATCCCTCCATGCGGACGGCTAGTTGCAGATATGAGATGTCAGGGGGGTTTATCCTGACTCCGGAACCTTTCCCGGTACATCTCAGGAGTCAGTCCAAACTCATGTAGCAGGGCCTTTTTGAATAGTTCGTAGTCCCCTTTCTCCGCCCCTTCCAGTTGGCGGTACAATGCCACGACTTTGGGGTCCAGTAAGGGGGTGAGAACCTGGAGTCTGTCCACAGGATCAACCTGGTGCAGCTCGCAGAATGTCTCAAAGGCATCCAGGAAGTCATCCATGTCCTCCCCCTCCTTATGCTGGGCCAAGATGCACTTATCAAAGCTCCGTGCAGCCCTGGGTCCCCCCTCACTCACCACAGCCGGGGGCTCACTGCCCCTCAGCCTCGCCAGCTCCAGTTCATGCTGCCTCTGTTGTTCACGATCTGCCAGCTCTCTCAGTTTTAGCTCTTTCTCCCATTCCAGCCGCTTCCGCTCCATGGATGCTGAGCGTCACCGGGAGGATCCCCTGCTGGCCGGCGAGCTTTGCTGGGAGGATCCCCTGCTGGCCAGGGGGGTCATGGTGCCCTCGGTATTTGCTGGGTTCCTCCTCACCCTTCCCCAGGCATAATAAGGAGGGGTATCGGGAAGCCCTCAGCAGCCAGCTGACCACTCCCAGCTGGGACAGACACTGGTGCCTGCGCTACATCTGCCAGGCTGCTTCCCTCAGAGACAGGGATCAGTTCATTCGAGCGATCTCCCTCCTCCAGCTGGGCAATGAGCTGTTCTTTGGTGAGCCTCCCACTGTGCAGCCCCCTCTGCTTGCACAGCTCCACCAGGTCACTCTTAAGCCGCTTGGCATACATCTTCCTGCTGGCCACTCACAGGCCTGGGTGCTCACCGCTCCCCACAGTTTCCAGGGAGACCCCTAGTGTGCCAGCCCTTCTTGAGGTCACCATCTCTCTGCCAGGGTCGACTGCAGACTCCTCTGCCCTTGGGACCACTCGCTGCGATCCCCCGGGGGACCGTTACTGCAAAAGTCCTTCTCGCTGATCACACACTCCCAGGGGTGAATCGCCCCCTGAAACCGTCCCTCGTTGACTCTTCAGAACACCTGGTCCCCGTCAATCTCCCTTTGTTTTACTGCTCCCCAGTTGCTTACAGCAGGAAGCACCGTCCACGGGGTGCAGTAGATCCCACCACTGCCACCAATTGTCACGGAGTGTGGGGGAGTCAGGGCCCTGCACCCCTCTTCCTGAGATTCACAGTGACTCTCAGCCAGCCAGTAAAACGGAAGGTTTATTAGATGACAGGAACACAGTCCCAAGCAGAGAGTGTAGGTACAACCAGAACCCCTCAATCAAGTCCTTCTGGGGGGTTTAGGAAGCTTAGACCCCAGCTTGGGGTTCCCTGTGTTGCACCACCCAGCCCAAACGGAAACTACAAAAAACTCCTTCACCAGCTTTCTCCCCCATCCCCTCTCCTTTGTTCAGTCTCCCGGGCAGAAGGTGTCACTTCTCCCAACACCCACTCCTGGCTCAGGTTACGGCTCAGGTAGCTTCCTTCAAGGGAAGTCCCACATCCCCACTGCAACCCACCTGCAACATTCCCAGGTCAGTCCGCCCCGCTCCCTGCGCCGTCACAGCAGTATTCAAGATGTGGGTGTACCATGGATTTATACAGAGGCAATATGATATTTTCTGTCTTATTATCTATCCCTTTCTTAATGATACCCAACATTCTATTTGCTTTTTTGACTGCCCTGCACATTGAATGGATGTTTCCAGAGAACTATTCACAATGACTGCAAGATCTCTTCCTTGAGAGGTAACAGCTAATTTACATACATTTTATATGTATAGATGTGATTATGTTTTCCAATGTGCATTACTTTGCATTTATCAACATTGAATTTCATCTGCCATTTTGTTGCCCAGTCACTCAGTTTTGTGAGACCCTTTTGTAGCTCTTCATAGTCTGCCTGGGACTTAACTATCTTGAGTAGTTTTGTATCATCTGCAAATTTTGCCATCTCACTGTTTCCCCCCTTTTCCAGATCATTTATGAATATGTGGAATAGGACTGGGCCCAGTACAGACCCCTGGGGGACACCACTATTTACCTCTCTCCAGTCTGAAAACTGACCGTTTATTGCTATCATTTGTTTCCTATCTTTTAACCAGTTACCAATCCATGAGAGGACCTTCCCTCTTATCCCATGACAGCTTACTTTGCTTAAGAGCCTTTGGTGAGGGACCTTGTCAAAGGCTTTCTGAAAATGTAAGCACACTATTTCCCCCTGGCCAAAATGCTTGTTGACCCCCTCAAGGAATTCTAGTAGATTGGTGAGGCATGATTTCCCTTTACAAAAACCATGTTGACTCTTCCCCAACAAATTATGTTCATCTAACTGTCTGATAATTTTGTTCTAGTTTCAACCAGTTTGCCCGGTACTGAAGTCAGGCCTGTAATTGCCGGGGTCACGTTTGGAGCCCTTTTTAAAAATTGGCATCACATTAGCTGTCCTCCAGTCATCTGGTATGAAGCTGATTTAAATGATAGGTTACAAACCACAGTTAGTAGTTCTGCAATTTCACATTTGAGTTCTTCAGAACTCTTGGGTGAATCCCATCTGGGCCTGGTGACTCACTGACTGCCTATGGGGCCAGGCCCGCCTCCTGTCCCTGTGTCTCGCCTCCTCCAGCTGGGAACTGGGGGTCAGATAACACCAACCTAACCCCCCCCCCCCCCCGCATTCAAAGCACTCTGAGTTCTAGAGCCCCGTGCCCTGATCCAGCAGAGCTCCAGGCCCAGCTGATGCCATTGCTGCGGAGGGGGGAGGGGCAGAATCTCTTCCTAGCGCAAGTACTTATCCAGCCCTAGGATTACGGTATCCGAGCGCCTCACTAATAGCAGGGCACAGCTGTTACCCCCACTGTACAGATGGCAACTGCAGCAGAGAGGCTAAGGGACAGGCCCGAGGTCACACGGGAAGGCTGTGGCAGTGCTGAGGATTTCCCAGGTCTTAGCTAGTGCTCTGGCCACTGGGCAGCCCTTTCTCCCCTCTGAGTGGCTCTGTGGTGCTTCAGGGAGCCCTGGGAGCTCAGAGTCTGCAGCTCCCGTTCCAAGGCAGGAGACCGTCACCAATGGTGAAGCTAAAGCCTCCCCCATGCGCTGCGGGGGAGGAGGGTACTATGGGGTTAAAAACCCAGAGCAAGCTGCCCCTTGGCTCCCCTGGGGCTCTGCGACATCAACACTCCAGCTCTACGGTGCCACCTAATGGCTGCCTGGTCCGGCCCCCACAGGGCCAATGCAACGCTAGGCTCAGGGGCTGACATGCAGCTGGTGCGGGTCAGTGTGCACCCAGGCCCCAAGCCGAGCTCTGCCCTCTGGAGGCCACCTCCTGCCCTGTACAGCGCATGTCACAGGAACCTGCCAGGACCCAATGTGGCCAATGCCCCTCAGGCCCATGCCAATGCCAGACTCTGCCAAGCTGGCAGCATCCCTCTCACAGGGACAATGCCCCTTTCAGCTTGGCACCGCCCAGGCACCCAGAGCGTCTGGGAGGCGGCCAGGGAGCTAAGTGCCCATTGTCGGCTCTCAGGCTGCTTTGGCCCCGCTGCAGGAGCCCTGCAGGGGATGTGCCCCTGGCCCTCACGTCCAGACTCCAGCTACGAACTTGGTCCTAGAAATCCTCGTCCTGCCCCTCCCTTCACTCCGACCCTGCCCTGCCCCACACACTGCCACAGGCAGGTCACTGCGGGCACTGAGCCAGGCAAGCACCTATCACCTATCCCTGAGTGCTGGCTGCATGTTTGGAAACCCGGCCCCTGCTCATTCCGCACAAACAGTGACATTAAGACCCAGGATCCCACGGGATCCTCAGGGCCCCCTGGCATAGCCTCAGGACGTCTGCTCTACTGCAGCTCCCATTAGCCAGGGGCAGAACAATTGTCACTGGAATCCTTCAGCTCAGCCATTCTAGAGCCAACTCAGCTCCTCATGTCCTGTCCTGAACAACTAGTCCCAGCCCCTCCCTGCGCCCCCGGCAGCTGGCTCTGAGCCCATCCCAGCTCCCTGCAGCCCCCCACGCATGGCTCTAAGCCCACCCCATCGCTGTGCCCCACAACCGTGGGTGGGCTAGGCCTCTTGCTAATATCTCTCTGTCCTTCCAAGTGAGGGCTCCAGAAACTGCCCTGAGAGCCACAACACTCACAGCCTCCCCGCACCCCCGACAGCCTGAGCCCCTGGCCACCCCATGCCTTGGAGAGCCCCATCTGTCCCCACTCCACCCCGGCCTCCTCCAGGATGCAGCAAGGACCACAGGGCCAGTCACCTACTCACCGGAGGCGTCTGTGATAGATGAATGACTTGTCCACCCTGAAAAACAAGATGGAGAAGCCAGTTAGACGGGTGGCCAGGGCCCTAGGGGACAAGGGCCCCTCCAGCCTGCAGGGCTCCCTCATCCATCCATATCGCCCGGCTGGTGACCAACGGCCTCCAGGGGGACATCGGGGCCGCGAGGAAGGGGAGCTGTGTCCGGAGACCTGGAGAGCAGGCAGGGAGGGGCAGACAGCTGCAGAGAATGCTCTCTCGCTTGTGTGTGAGGGGATGGGCAGTCAGGGCTAGCCACGCAGGGCAGCACCGGGGGGCGAATGGGACTCGGGGAGCCACAGGGGAGAGTGTCTTGCAGGCAGCGGGAACCAAGCAGGGAGAAGAGTGATCCACGCCAGGCCTGTAGCCAGCAGCACCGTGTGGTGGAGCTGAGCTGAGCCGAGCCGAGGAGACAATGAGCTGGAGGGAACAAACCTCAGGCCCAATCAGCCAAGCTGGCAGAGAGAAGCCGCAAACCCAGGCAGAGAGGGCACCAGCACCAGGGAGAAGCAGGCCCAGAGAGCCAGTTCCCAGGCCCTGGCATCGGGCAGGACTCGGCTCAGCAGGGCTAGAGGGCTTTGGAAAGGCCAAGCATTCTCCCCATGACCCCACAGCTTGAGGTACTGGGACCCCTCCAGGCCAATCCCACGCTCCCTACCCCACACCCTTCATGCCCCTGACCACAGTGAGCACTCCCAGGATTGGACCCTATTGAATTGTGGCTGGTGCTTGGGACAGTCTTGGAGAAAGGGCTGGATGGCCAGGCCTGCTTATTATTAGCCACCATTCATCCAGACCCTTCACAGCCCCCCACTCTACCCTGTTCCCTTCCCACCATGCGGGGGGAACCTCTCAAACACGCCCTGGAGCCGCGGGCAGCAGCAGGGGCGAGGCAGGGGCAGGGAGCTGGGCAGAATGGGGCCTGGGGGGGATCCTGGCCCAGTCTCGTTCAGTCCGGAGAGCCTGGCGAGCCATTATTACTGGGTATGTTGAGGGGGCACACAAAGGCCACAATCATGATCCAGGCCCCCATTGAGTTCGGTGCCGTGCAAACCCCAACAAAAAGCCAGTCCCTGCCCCTCCCCCGTTCCACCGCCTGCAGCCCAATCTGTCCTCAGAGCAGGGGTAAAAACAAGTCTTGCGTCCTGGAACCTGTCCAGCCAGCTCAGGCATCAGGCAGCTTCCTGCGCAGCCCTGGGGCTGGCTTAAACAAGACACTGTCTGGAAACACCCCATGGACACTGCTTCCCCCAGCAGCAAGCTCATCTCCAGAGGCTGTTTCACCTGGGAGGAACCCGCCCCGCCCCGCCCCACGACTGAAACACAGACCGCCTGAAACGCAGCCACCTCTGGCATGAGGCACAGCTAGGGTGACCAGATGTTCCAATTGTATAGGGACAGTCCCAATTTTTGGGTCTTTTTCTTATATAGGCTCCTATTACCCCCCACCCCCGTCCCGATTTTTCACACTTGCTGTCTGGTCACCCTAGGCACAGCAGCCAGCGTGCTGCAAAACACAGCAGGGAAGCGATATGCTGAGCCAAGGCGCTGAGGCAAACCCCAAAGGGGCTTGGAACAGCCCCCAAGCCAGCCTGGCCTGGGCCTTCATGAAAATGGGGAGAATTTTAAACTTGGAGGGCCAGATCCTTAGCTGGTAGAAATCAGCATTGTGCCATTGACTTCAGTGAAGCAGCAGCAATTCACACCAGCTGGGGTTCAAGCCCATTGACTTCACTTGTGTTACAGCCAATTCTCACCAGCTGAAAATCTGGCCCCTCATTTCCTCTTCTCCATGCCCTCTGGCTGCATCTTCCTGGTCTCAGTCAATAACCAGACTAGTGAGTTTCCAGTTTGTTTCTAGTCAGTTTCACTTCCAGATTCTCCTGTAGGGCTCTGGGGGCTGAACACCCAGAGGAAGGGTTAAATCCCAAATCAGAGTTTTGTTTTAAGGTAACGAAGCTCTTCCTAGCCTCTTTGGTCTGGGTCTCTGGGGATTGCTGGCTGCCTCCTGGGAGGGGGCCCTTCTCTTTCCCAGGCAGGGCTCTTGACTCCGGACCGGAAGCTTAGGCCTGGTCTAGATGAGAAAAGAGACAACAATTTAACTAAATCAATGCACTGAAATTGGGGCAAACTCCTTAATGCTGATGCACTTAAACTGGCTTAACCGTAGCTGACGGCACTTCAGCTTGCATCAGTGAATAACCCCATTAAGTTAAACTGATTTATACAAGGGTTAAACCAGGTTCAGTGCATGCATGTGTGAGTGGCTGACACTGAAAACTGATCGGGGACTCCAAAGCTAAAAGCAGGAGCTGCTGCAGCTCTCTAGTGGGGTTGTAACAGACTCAGGCCCTCTGCAAACACTGGGCACAGCTGGGGAAGAGATTTCTCCATTTAACTAGCTCAGTGCAGTTAAACTGGGGCAGCTTTCCTCATATGCATCAGGCCTCAGCCCAAAGCCCCCCAGCTGCAAGGTGGCAGAGGGATTAGCTGTCGCTACTGGTCTCACTCTTGACTGAAGAGACTGATGCTGAACTGGGGGCAGGTCACAATAACGCCAGCTGAGCTCAGCTAACAGAAGCGTGGCAACGTTTCCCAGTCCCGGAAGTGCCGTGGACACTTGGTCAGGCAGCAAGACAGGCAAAGGAGGGTGTTACGGGTGCGCCAATTCCTCTGTCATTAGCACTGAGTGGGCAGTGCAGCATGTGCTGGGCAGGGCTGGGGCTGGAGACACTGTACGAAGAGCAAGGAACTGGCAGTGCAGTGCAGTGGCCGGAGCTGGCAGGCAGGAGCTCTGGAGTCTAGCCCCAGATCTAAGTGAGGCCGACACGGCGACATCGCACAGGGGTGTGACAAATCCACCCTGAGTGATGCAGTGAAACCCACCTAACCACCGTGTAGACAGCGCTAGGTTCTTCCCTCAACCTAGCTACTGCCTTCGGGGAGGTGGATAAACTGGGAGAGCCCCTTGGACTGGGCAGTCGCAGCGTGCCAGCTGGCACGGGGCAGTGACTAAAATGCACCCTAACAACCGTCACTCCCCAGCAGTGCCCCAGAGCTCACTCCAGTGAGTTCAGCGTGTGGGGCTGTGCCCACAAGTGCCAAGGTGCACACGTGTGGGAGGGGGGGAGCCTTGGTGCGAGGCATTGCGCAGCTGTGCTCAGCAGTTGCCTAGGCGACAGTCTGCACCCCACCTGGTGCATGGAGGAGCCCTTCTGGTGTTTGCAAGGCAAGGTGCCCTGGAGAGGCAGGTACGTGCTAATGTGCCTGAGCCCCCGCGGCCTGGTGATGTACAGAGGGTATCCTGGCAACTAATGCACTGTGAGCCCGGCCCCAGAGCAGTAAACACATTCCAACCAGATGAGGGTGAATTTTCATTTCTCCCCCAGCCCCGCCTAGCCTGGCTCCATTCCCAGCCCTTCAGAACAAGACTGGGGGTCATGGGGAATGATCAGCTGAACACGAGCTCCCAGGGCAATACCCTGGCCAAAAGGGTAATCAGGTACCTGGATTATGCATTCAAATATCTCGAGTAGGAGTCGAGAGGTTATTTTACCTCTGTGCTTGGCACTGGGGTGTCTGCTGCTGGCATCCAGCCACAGCTCAAGGAGGATGCTGATAAGCTGGAGAGGGGTCAGAGAAGAGCCAGGGGAATGATTAAAGGGTTAGAAAACCTGCCATATAGTGACTGACTCACGGAGCTCCATCCATTTAGCCTAACAAAGAGAAGGTTCGGGGGAGACTTGATCCCAGCCTGTAAGTACTTACGTGGGGAACAAATATTTCCTAAGGGGCTCGTCAGTCTGGCAGCGACAGGTCTGACCTGACCCAGTGGCTGGAAGCTGAGGCTAGACACGTTCAGACTAAGGCGAACATTTTTACCAGTGACAGTAATTAAGCATTGGAGCAATTCACCAGGGTCGTGATGGATTCTCCATCTCTGACTGTTCTCAAAGCTCTGCCCTAGGGATTACTGTGGGCAGGTCTCTGGCCAGGCCTATCCAGGGGTCTGGCCTGGTAACTAGGGGGCGTTGTAGACAATGGAGTCAGCGTCACCCCCAGTCTAGCTCCAACATCTCTCAGCAGAGGTACAGCAGGGATAGATAGGAGCGCTGGCTGGGGGAGCTCCCAGGGAGCCAGTTCTTGCCCTTGCCAGTCCCAGGCCTGTGTCTCTCTCCATTCCCCAGCCCTTGTAACACCAGCTCTACAGTGGGGGCAAGCTCAGAGCCACTCCCAGAGTAGAATCCCTCCCGCCTCCACCCCAAGAGATGGGATTTCCAGCCACCTTTGTGCAATGGGGGAACAAGACCTGCCAGGCGCCTGCCCAAGGAAGGGTGCCAGTTCCCCATTGGTGGGGCTGAGCCCAGCGGGTGAGGCAGGGCCAGGAGGCCAGGCCAGGGCTGTCCAATCAGCTTGCACCTCTCGGCCAAGGCGAACAAGGGACCGAGTAGTACCCGCACTGATCAGGCCAGTCTGAGCCCCAAACAACTTGTGGCATCTCAGCTGTGGTCAGACACGCCTGGGCCGGCCCAGGGCTCTCTGCTGACCAGGGCAAGGTTCAAAGCAACACAGAGGTGAAACGCTACAGCTCCCAGTGGGTGTCTGCACATGCCCCACCGCACACGGGCACGGGGCAGCAGCACCAGCCCCAGTGCTCAGCGATGGGAGCAACCCACCTTTGTGCAAATCCAGCAGCACCCCTTAATCCACTGTTGCCTGCTCGGTGTCTCCAGCGCCTTCATTGCAGAGGGCGGGCTCTGGGACAGGCCCTTGGAGTCACAGCACAAGTGTGGGGTCCCCGCCCTGCAGGGGAAGGGCTGCACCCAGGCACTTCCAGGCAGCAAGCCAGAGCCTGCAACATTTAGGGATGGGGTCCTGAGGTTCCCTGTCTGGGACCCACCAGCCTTTGGAGACCAGGCCCACCCAGCCCCCAGTGGCCACACAAGAGGCCATCAATCCCTGGCACCGCAGCGATTATTTTCCCATGTCCCCAGCTCTGCCCCAGTCCCTAGCCAGGGGCTGGCGCTGCAGTGTGTATGCTGGCAGCACCTTTCCAGGGAGCAGCGCAGCTGGGGCCATGGGTGCTGGGGCCAGACACAGGCGGGCGCTGGGAACTGATGCTGCACCTCCAGGCTCAAGGGGCGGCTGGAGCCCCATCCTGGCAGACAAGAGTCCCCAGCCCAAGTGCATCGGGGCGCATCGGGAAGGAGGGCGAGATGCAGGGTCTAAGCAGGGCCTGAAGCTCAAGGCCACCAACTGATCACAGGCCAGGGCTGACCGGCAGGAACCTGTTGTTTTAGCCCACTGGCTGTACTGCCCTGCATTTAACATAGCCCCCCATCCCCCAGCACAGCCCCCCAGCACAGCACCTCCCCCCCACAAGCACAGCCCCCCATCCCCGAATTTCCCCTCAATCCTCCAGAGCACAGACCCTGATCTCCCCCACACACTTCAGAGCCCCCATCTCCTCCAGTGCACAGATCCACCCCAGCCCACTGCCCTGCACACACTGGCCTCCTCCAGCCAGATCTCCCCAGGCCACCTGATGAGTATCCTCCAGCCCCCTGGCTCCAGCCCCAGGAGGCACAGAACTCCTCGTCCAGGTGTCACAGGGCTTGGAAGCAACTCTCCCATAACGCTGGGCCCAAGCCCCTCAGCCTCGAGGCAGCAGGCCCATTGTCCAGCCCCGTGGGCAGCCCAGTCCCGGCTCCCTGCCAGGGCCCATGTGCTGAACGAGAGCCATGATTCAGCAGGAGGAAATCACCGCAAACAGCATCGGGGCAGGCGGCCCCCTGAGCCAGGGCAGGTAAGTGCTGCATGCACCACGCAGCTTGGCCAGTGCCCCGCAGTCCTGATCTGCAGCGCCCGGCTAGCCCCGCCCTGCCCCCCCCAGCTCTGCTGGGCCCCTCCATCCCCCGCCCACAGCCCCGCCCAGCCCCCAGCTCTGCCAAGCCCCTTCATCCCTGCCCCGAGACCCCTGCCCTCCCCCCAGCTCTGCCGGGGCCCCTCGTACTGTTCCATTGCCAATTGCCCTGTGCAGTGCTGGTTAATGGCTCATGAGGGCAGGGGGTTAATCCGTGTCTGGCCGGCGCTGTGGTAGATACAGCAGGGTCTGAGCACCCAGTGCCATCATGATTACTGGCTCAGTGCAAGCCTACCAGCCCCTCCAACCTCAGTCCACTGCTGAGCTCCGAGCTGGGAGCCTGCCCCCAGCTGACTCTGTAGGGCCAGGTCCTAGCCCGCTGCTGGGACCCACATTCTGACGCTGGCCAATTGCCCCGTCATCAGCCGCCATCTCCGTTCACAGCTGGGACGCGCTCACCACAGCACGCAACCCCATCCCCTCCTGAACCCACAGCAAACCCTCCCCCACCACGGCCCCAGCCTCTGGGAGAACGGTGCAGCCACAAGGGACCTTCCCGTTATCTCTATAGGCAGCACCTTGCCCTGCTCTCAGACCCCTCCAAGAACTAGGGGGTGGGGCCAAACCGAACACCCTCCTCCCCCTTTCTCTTGCAAGGACCTGGGTTTGAATCCTGACCCAGGTTGCAAGTGAAACAAGTTTGCCGAGCTGAATTTCTACAGAATGCCCCCCGCCCCGTGAGAGAGAGAGCGAGCATCTGAGGGACATGCAGGGCTGCAGCTAGCGCTCAGTCTTTGGAGGGCAGATGCAGAAGGAGGTTTAAAAATTCTCTTTGACTCTGACACCAGCACTTCCCACAGCCCCCCAAGCCTGAGGCGCACCCCCAAACCTCAGCTGAGCCCTCCACCCCAGCAAGCGCCCTCCTCTATCTGGGCCTGTTCACGGCTGACTCCCACCAAGCAGGGACACCTGCCCAGAGAAGAGGCAACCTCAGATGGGGTGGTTGGGAAGAGGGACTGAATCCAGGCAGGGAGTGGGATCCAGTGGTTAGAGCAGGGGCTGAGAGGCAGGACTCCTAAGTTATATTCCCCAGCCATCACTAACCTACTGGTTTGGTGCTCAGACTAGGTCATCAGCATGGTCTCTTCTCAATGCATGATGCCCACCCACCACATTGCCAGCACCCTCCAGCCCAGGGGCACCAAGAGGAGGGAATGAGGAAGGCAAGGGGGGAGGGATAGCTCAGTGGTTTGAGCATTGGCCTGCTAAACCCAGGGTTGTGAGCTCAATCCTTCAGGGGCCACTTAGGGACCTGGGGCAAAAATCAGTACTTGTCCTGCTAGTGAAGGCAGGGGGCTGGACTCAATGACCTTTCAGGATCCCTTCCAGTTCTAGGAGATAGATATAGCTCCATAGATAGATAGATAGATAGATAAAGTGTCTGAGCGGGGAAACTGGGGCCCAGAAAAGGAACTTGCCGATGGCTACATGGTGAGCCAGTGCCCATGCAGAGAATAGAACCCAGGAGTCCTGCTGCTGAGTCGTGGGCTCTCCCTATATGGGCAGCTTCCTTGCCTGGAGGGAGACTGCTGAGTGGTACAATCCCTGCTTCTCTTCTGAGCTCTGGGTGCATGGGCACATCCCACACTCATTCTCCTGCTTGTCGCTCACACATTGTCTGTCCTTAGTCCCCAGGGGCTGTGAGCCAGACCCCCCAGCCCATGCCCAGCCCCCTTGCACCCAGTGCGAAGAGCCCACAGGCTCTTGCTGTCTAGCTCCCTGGTGTGTGCAAACACCTGCACCGTCAAGCAAGAGACACCCCCACCCCCACCCGTCTGAGCCACACAGGTACGGACCTGACCAAGAGTGCCGGGGCAGAGCTGGAATAGCAGGTACTGCCGCAGGAAGATCACAGAACCAGGGGAAGGGTGGCCAGAACTGGACTAGTAAAGCAGGCAGGAAATAGGCTGCAGATCAGGACTCGCAGAGCTGGGGGGGAGCCCAGGGCTGCAGGTCAAGATTAAGGGGTGCCGGCAGAGCTGTGTGTGGGGAGCAAAGGGCTGGGCTAGGAAGGGGGCTGCGAGTCAGGATTGAGGGGTACCAGCAGAGTTGCTGGGGGAGCTCAAGTCTGGGTTAGAAGGGGGCTGTGGGTTGGAAGTGAAGGGCACTGGCTGTGGGGAGCCCAGGTCTGGGGTAACAGGGGGCTGCAGGTTGAGAGTGGGGGCACCGACAGAGCTGCATGAGCAACTTTGCCCAGCCCCCATCCATTCTGCCCAGCTCTGTTGCTCTCATGTGTGTGGGTCTCAGGGACCCCTCCCTGCCCACAGATGCCGGGTGCTCCCTGGGTGCAGCGATCCCAGGCGAGTGGCCCTGTGCGGGGGCACCTACCCTCCGTAGGCTCCGAAGGTGAAGCTCCGCTTCCTGGCGCTCATGCCGGCAGGCGCGGGCAGGCCAGCTGTTGGAGCTGGGGACGCCAGTGACAGCCTGTCCCGATCGCCGGCAGCTGCAGAGTCCAGAGCCAGTTACGCTACCGGCCTCGCCTCGCTGCCTCCCCGCCCCCTCCCCACCCGCTCCAGCTTCTGTCCCGCCCAAACTTTGCCCGGCTCCAGCCAGCACAGACAGGGCAGGCCCTGGCTCTGCCAATGGGTAAGTGTCACCCAGCAACCCAGCCGTGCCTCGCAGGGCCCCTGAAGCAGGGAACCACCTGGAGCAGCTGGCGAGGAGCTGCCCAGGGAGCCATTAACTCCACGTCTCCACTGGGCACCAGGGAGCCCATTAGCTGAGCGGGGCTGGTGCCTGCCATTCACCCGGGAGCCTCACCAGCACCAGCCATTTCTCATGGGTACAGAGACCCCAGCCCCCTGTCACACCATCACCGATGGGGTCTCGGCCCCAGCCAGACCCGCTCCTGGAGGGTTAGCACCATCAGCACAAGGAGCCACAAGCAGGGAGCACTCTCCTCTAGGCCACAGCTGGTCCCCAACCCGGCGCTGCTGTGAGCTTCTCCAGGGCAGTATCACAAACCTACACACTGGGCATCACAGCATCGAACTGAAGAGAGGGAGCTGTACAAAATGGGGGGGTGAGGTGCGCATGTTTGGGGGGATTACACAAAATGTGGGAGAGCCTGGACATATTTAGGGGGGCTGCACAGACCAGGAGGGGGGCTGGGCGTGTTTGGAACGCATTGACCACAACCCCCAGGCAGCGTGAACCCAACAAGCCTGTGGATTGTTCCCAGGGGGAGGCGGGTGAGTGGAGGGAGGGAAGGGATACTGGCAGCCCTTGTTCTGTGCCCCAGGGCAGCGCCCACTCGGCCCAGCTCGGCTCCCGGGGCGCCTGCCAGGCTGGGCGGGGGAGGAGTGAGAGGCCAGGACGGGCCCAGCAGGGAAATCAATTGGGGTGGGAGCAGAGTATCGGGTTATGTGGCTGCCAAGCACCGACCCACCCAGCCCCCAACTATACAGCCCTGCACAACCCACACACACACACACACACACACACACTATATTCCTACACACATGCACAAACACACTGTACCCCCTGCACAACCCTACACACACACAGTATATCCCCTGCATGCTATTCACACACACTGTACCCACTGTAAATCTTACACAGACACACACACACTGTACCTGCTCCACGACCCTCCACACACATACACTGTACACCCCTGCATAGACACACACACTACTTTCTGCATACACAGCTGCACAAGCCTGCTCCACACACTACCCCCTGCACCTTACACCCCTACACAACCCTACACACCCACAAACACACACACTATATCTTCTGCATCATCCAAGACACACACACTGTATGTACTCTGCACACCCTACACACATACTATATCCTCTGCATTATCCTATACACACATTGTATCCCCTGCACAACACTCCACACAGACACACACAATACCTCTGCACAACCCTATATACACACACACACTATACACCTTACTCTCCACTATACACTCCTTCGCAACCCACACAATACCCCTTGCACAGCCCCCCACATTATACCCTCCAGCACAACACACAAACACTATACCCACACACACACACACTATACCCTCTGCACCATTCTATATTCCTACAGACACACACAATCCCCCTGCACAACCCTATACATCCTACACAACCTGCCACTGTACCCTCCTTCACAACCCACCTACACACACACACTACGCCCCAGCACAATCCCCCCCACACTATGTACCCCGCACAACCCCCCCAACACACACTATACCCCCTGCAAAACTCCTCTACCCACACTATATAACCCTTGCACAAGCCCATCACACACACACACACACACACACAATCCCAGCAAAATTCCCACAAATACCCTCTGGCACAACCTATACAAACACTACCCCATACACACCTCCCTGCAGAACCCCTCTCCACAAACACACTATAGCTCCCTGCACAACATCCCATCCACACAGTATACCCCCAGCACAACCTACACACACATACTCTGCCCTCTGCACACATACCACCCACACTTTACCCTCTGCACAACCCACCTACACACCCACACTATCCCCCCGCAGAACCTATACACACATACCATACCCTACAGCACAATCTAAACACACTACACCCCCTGCACAACACACACACACACTGCCCCCATGTGCCCCCCACTATACCTCCTGCACAACCCCGCCCACACCACACTACACACACAATACTCTCTGCACACACCCCAGCACACTCACACACCCTACCATAGAATCTCAGGGTTGGAAGGGACCTCAGGAGGTCATTTAGTCCAACCTGCTGCTCAAAGCAGGACCAATCCCTATACCCCCTGCACTCACACCATACCCTCCCTCCCAGCACAACCCCCTCACCACACACACGCACACACCCACTGCTGCTGGCTTCCCACACAGCAGCACACCACAGCCCATGTCAGCCACCTCACCGCTGGGCACCCTGATTCCTGCTCTGTCCGCCCCGGCACCCTCCCTGAGCTCCCCGGCCCCTGCCAGCACCTCCTGGCTCTGTCCTGCAGCCAGGCGAAGGGGTCCCAGCAGCCCCCACAGCCTGGCTGTGGCTGTGTCCAGACTCACATGCTGAGCAGGGCCCTGCCGAGCCGAGCCTGGTGTGAGGAACTGGGACTGTTCTTAATGGGGTCTTTGAATGCTGAGTGGGGAGTCTGGCTGGGACAGTCTGCACTGGGGGATGGGAGACTGACCTTGAGGGAAGATACCTGAGCATGTAAGGTGAGAACCCAGAAAGGGGGTTGGAGCCAGGTGACACCTCTGCCTGGGAAACTGGACAAAGGCTGGGGGAGGAGCCAGGGAGAGGCTGGAGGGAGTTGGAGTTTCAGGAGCTGGCTGGTGTAATGGAGGGGAGCCCAGACGCCCCTGGGACCCCAAGATGGACCTAACTGGGGGGGGGTCCTGTTGGCTGTACCTGCAAGACCTGTCTTGGACTGTGTTCCTGTCGCCCAAATAAACCTTCTGCTTTACTGGCTGGCTGAGAGTCCTGGTGAATCGCAGGAAGCCGGGGGTGCAGGGCCTTGTCTCCCCCCACACTCCTTGACACCTGGGCACAGCGCTAGCAATACCCCGAGTGCACACAGAGCACTGGGAGCTACTGCGTGAGACATCACACCACGGCCCGGCCCATCCTCAGTCACTGGACGTCTCATGGCCCCTTCACATTCAGGGCCAGCCCTGGCCTCCTGCCCAAATCCCAGCTCAGGGGATATCCCC
Organism: Malaclemys terrapin pileata; assembly: GCF_027887155.1. Taxonomy (NCBI): domain Eukaryota; kingdom Metazoa; phylum Chordata; order Testudines; family Emydidae; genus Malaclemys; species Malaclemys terrapin. The sequence continues at coordinate 1,408,529 of NC_071523.1, forward strand.
GTCCACCTCCCCAAATCAACCCTGGCAGCAGCAGCGAGATGGGGAGTCGCAGTTGCTCAGTGTCCTATATCATGGTATTGCTATGAGCTGTTAAACAGCACCCCAAAAGTGGCTGCACCTCAGTGGCTGGAAAGGCAGAAGCTCCTTCTGTCCTGGAGAAATCCCCATTAACACTCATGAGACTCATGCAGCTCCGAGACATCCCCTCACCCCCAGACACACAGGAATAGCTCAGGGCTGGGCAAAGGGGCTGGCCTGAACTCCGAGAGAGCCATGCTCAGTCTATCCCTGCCCTGCTGCCATGGGCTCAAGCATGGCCCCCTGCCCCAGACGGAGTCTGGCCCCTGACATCTCAGGCTCTATCCGCCCAGGTGAGAGCCCCCCTTGTATGTTACACATGTGGAGTAAGTGCCTCTGTGCCAGCCCCATCTCTTCCCCTCTCCACACCCAGCATCCTGCCATGCTAGCGTGCCTGCTGCTGGGGCACTGGCCTCACGGGGCGCAGCTCCAGGGGGCACTACTCAGAAGCCAGGGATCATTAACGAGCCAAGGTTCCTAACGCCGGCTCTCCAGCCTGGGCGGGATGTGCAGCCCAGCGAGGGGAGCAGTGCCACCAGCTAACGCTCCAGGGGGCAGGCTCACACCTGTGGCTGCTTTGCCCTTCCCTTGCCAGACCCTGCCACTGCTCCCACGGCAGGGGCAGCACCAGAGACATCTCAGCCCCCAGGCCGGAGGTGGGGCCATGCTGGCCCCTTGCTGTCACTGTGCCCAATCGCTGCCTCTGGGAGATGGGGCCACCAGCAGAGCCTCCGTTCAGGCCTGGGGCCCCGACTCCAGCGTGAAAGAGACCACGTGCCTGTTCTGCTCACCTACCTCCCTGAAAAGCAGGAGCAAACCAGCCTTGGGCTCACTAAGGGCAGAGCCAGGCAGCCCCAGGAACCACTGAAAGCAGAGTGGTGCAGGAGGGGAAGGAACCTCCCAGGCCCCCAGGCCAGCCCCCCCGCACTGAGGCCTTTCTGCTGGAGAAGGTGGATTTTAGCACACATTAATGCTGACTGCTGCAATGGGAAGGGGGAAGGGACCTGGGGAGGCACCTGGTCACATGGGAGTGGACAGCTGTGCAACAACTGGATCTAAATAAAGGCTTTGAAACCCCACCCCTAGGACCTCACTCTCTGAGGCTGCTTCTCAGCTGCTGGGTGGTAGGGATGGTCTCTGTGTTGCACAGGGGCAGGGTGGCAGGGAAGGGGGGAGCGAGTGCATTCTGACCCCCCTCTCAACTACTCCCACCAAAGCCTTTGAAAATAGAGCCAACCTCCCCTCCAGCATGTTCTCAGGCCCCCAGTGCCAGTGCAGGCTCAGCCACTTGAAAAAGCAGCAGCAATCAATGGGGCTCCTCTGAGAAGCAAATGCAGTGAGCGAGTGGCGCAGTTAGAGACCGTAATGGCCCAGAATAAATAACCCTGGGACTGGCGAGATAACCCGGGGTGCCAGGAAGGGAGGTGCAGCCGGAAGGGGTGTGAACCCAGACAGAGCATCTCTCTGATAGTGCAGCACACACACACACACACACGTGCACGAGCCAAATCTGCCAGGCACTAGCTCACGTGCACGTATACAAGCAAATGAGCACAATCGTACAAACACGGGCATGCCCCTCCCTCCCCCACGCACTCACGCTGAGGGCGTGCTGCTTCCTGCAGCGAGGGAAGGGGCTCGTCAGTCATTAGCCCACCTCCCCCAGAGGCGGCAGCTAGCTCAGCCTCGCAGTGTGTATGCGGGGGAGCGACAGTTCTCACAGCCCTGACTGATGCAGCAGGGTCACCCAAAGTTGTGGGTGCAGAGCAGGCTGGGCCTCAGTGACACTCACCCGCAGGCATGGTCATATGCCCATGCATGGATCGCACACGGCCCTCACACCCCCTCCCATAAACAGACAGACACCCCAATGCACATGCAGACACGCTGCACAATGCAAGCATGGGCAGGTGCAGGCACGTGGCTGGGGCCCCCCTCCCCATCTCAGCACCGTGGTTGGACCAGGCCACGCCACTGCCATAAGGACAGTGAGGTGTCAGCAGAACAGCCCAAGGCAGCGCTGCCTCCCCACCCCAGGGGGAGCGGCTGCCCCTGCAGGGCCTAGTCAGGGCTGCAGGCGCGGAACAGGTGGCCAAGGGCACCCTCTGCTGCACAGACGGCGAAGGAGAGGTGGGAGCAGCGAGGGCTTTGCCAGCACCCTGGACAGCACCAAGCTGCCTGGGGGAGCATTGGGGATGGGGGGAGACTCGGGCTCGTGCCCAGCCCTCCATGTTTGCTTGCAGAGCCAGGATTTCCTGAGAGCCCCCCGCTGTCCATAGTACAAGGCCGCTGCACGGTGACCTGCATGGAGGGGCAGGCGCACAGGGACCAGTGTTGCCATTAACGGCCAGCCACGGGCCATGTACTGGGCTGGAACTGACCATGAAACTGAAGAGTGGAGAGGAATCCACCCCTGGGGTCCCTGAGTAGACAGCCGTGGGGGGAGGGGGGCTGGATTCCCAGATCTCAGCTTGAACCAGGCTCTTTCCCAGCTTCTCCTCTCCCCCTTTGCCTTGATCTCCTCTTCTCCTGCGTCTCCCCGCAGCCAGCACCCCAGCTGCCCCCCCCCAGCTCCCGGGGTCAGTCGGGGCTGTGGTGTATCCGAAGGATCTCTGCAGCAACCCCCACTGCTGGCAGCAGGGCGGGCTGGCTCCAGCAGACCTGGGGGGGATGGGACACAAAGAACCACTATTGAGACACCAGTGCCGGCGCCCCATTGGCCCACCATGCTGCCGCCAGTGCCCGCGGGGCAGACGCTCAAACAAGCACTTTGGAAGGGGGTGGCCAACCTGAGCCTGAGAAGAAGCCAGAATTTACCAGTGTTGTATATTGTCAAAGAGCCACAGTAATACGTCAGCAGCCCCCACTCCCAGCACCTCCCACCCACCAGCAGCCACACTGATCAGTGCCTCCCCCTCCCGATCAGCTGTTTCCTGGAGTGCAGGAGGCTCTGGGATGGAGGGGGAGGAGCGAGGGCACGGCAGGCTCAGGGGAGAGGGAGGGCAGGGCCTGTGGCAGAGCCAGGAGCAGTGAGCACCCCCGGCACACTGGAAAGTTGGCGCCTGTAGCTCCAGCCCCGGAGTCGGTGCCTATACAAGGAGCCGCATATTAACTTCTGAAGAGCCGCATGTGGCTCCGGAGCCACAGGTCGGCCACCCCTGACTTTGGGGGGTTCTCCCACGTTGCCCCTCGATCCCAGCAGATGCTACGTAAACTTCCACCAAGCTCTGACTGTCCACCTGCAGATCCCACCTTAACAAGCCCAAAGGGTGGTTGGGCAGCGGGTTGCCAAGGGCACTGCCTGGCCTGCTGACAGCAATGTCTCCTTGTGTTCCCGTCTTACTTACATCGCCAGCTCCCTTGGGCACTGACTCTGTTCTGCATTTGTACAGCACCTAGCACACTGGGGCCTGCTGCACGACTCCCAGCTGACATACAGAATGCAGCTGGGGAACCCCCTGGGCTCAGCCGCCCCTTTGAACAGGTGCCCAGAAGAGAATCCCTCCTGGAACAAGCTGTGCCCTGCTGGCTCTTCTGCAGGGGAACCAGGCAGCCCAGCTCTGATTCCTCTTCTTCCTAGTGGCAGTGGAGAGCTGGGCTGGCGAAGGATCAGCTCGGAGAACTCGGGGCGGAGATGGAGTTTTCTAGGGAGATTTTCCACTGAGTGGACAGAGCTGGGCCCATGCTAGCACTTTACCCTCCCCCTGGGCCATTGGAAAGGAATTCAGCTCACACACTGCTTCCAAATGCCAAGCCACCCCCCCAAACCAGGTTCAGCATGAATCCGAGCCTACGGCCACAGTGGAACCCTCCCCGCACACCCACCGAGCGACAGGGGCCAGACGTGAGCAGCCACTGGACAAACCATGTCCCGGACGTCCCTGGCCTCTGGAGCCAGCTGCGCTCGCATGGAGAGCAAAGCACCAAGAGCCTGCGGGCAGGTCACCAGCCTGCAACCACCACTGGCAAGTCGCCCCTTCAGGATCGCAGAGTCCAAGCCACCGGGGCCCACCAGCCCCGTCTGGGGCATTCCCCTCACCAGCCAGTCAGGGCAAAGGGCTTGTCTCCCATGGGAGGGGAGCAGCCAGAACACACTGGGCCAAAGCACAGACGTGACAATGTCCCACAGCGAAGGGCAGCCACAGCCTCGCACTTCCCATCCATGCTACTGGCACCAGCCCAGCCGGGCCCCAAGCCAAAGAGTCCAAAGTTTTGCAACCAACTTCTCCAAGTGCTGCTTGTGGGGGCTGCTGTGTGCAGACATGAGGGGCAGTGCAGGAGCTGGGCACTCCAGGAATGCCAACACCCCGCTGCCTTGTGTAGGCAGCCCCCAGACGACCTGCCATGTGCCTTCTGCTAAGCAGCAGGTGATCAAAGGAGCCCCCGCCCACAGCTCTAAGCGCAGCTCTGATCCCACAGAGCTTGGCTGGGGAGGCAGCGGTTGCCTCTGGGGTGGAGCACAACGAAGATGGCTATAACTGTGGGTGTGTTTGCAAACCAGGGCATGGTGCTGCCCCCATCTGAACAGCCTCCAGTTCAAATTCCATCAGTGCCAGCCTGGGAGGGAGTCGTGGCTGGTGATGGACCCCGTGGTGTGATCAACATTTAGATGTCATGGCCCTTCAAAGCCAGCTGTGGGGGGGAAAGGGCAGCTGGAAGGGCAGACGGATGCCCTCTACAGCCAGACCCAAGCAATTAGGGGTCCCAGTGGATATGGCACCTTCTCCCAGCTGGCCATACTAGCCTAGAGAAGACAAGGCTCTTTGCCCAACCAGTCCCCAGGGGGCTGTGTTTAATGGGCCAGCCAGCTCCAGAGAGGCCCTTGGTGGGAGATGCTGGCACTGCCGAGTGCCACGCCCGAGGGGCGGGAGGTGAAAAGCCGCTCATGAGGTGGCTTGGGACTCTGGGCTGAGCCAGGAGCCAGCACTCCTGGCATTAAATCCTTTCCTCAGCCTGCAGCGCGGTCACTAGGCAGTGACACTCCGGGGAGGGGGCGTATACTCAGCAGAGTAGCACAGGGAGAGCAAATGAAGCCATTGCTGTGGCACCCCAGGGCAATGTGGGCACTGAGTGACCTTCCCTGCTAGATGGGTATGACTGCCTGGCAGCCTCCCCTCCCGCCAAGACCAGCCGGAGCCAGCGCTGCACTCAGCGGGCGTCTCTCCAGTGTCCTCCTTGGGCTCAGCTGCTCTCGGCTCCTCTCTGGCTGCGAAGGGCTTTGCACCTGTCAGTCGCTGCAGAAGGAGAGATCCTGGCCAAGGGCAGGCAGGCAGCCCGGCGCCAGGCCAGCAAAGGACGCTGACTGCGGGGGAGCTGGATTCAGGCTGCAGTGGGCAAGACATGCTGGGCCTGATTTGTCCCCAAAGGAGCCCGTGTCCCCAGGGGCTTGACACCCAGGAGAGGTTTGTCCCAAGCAGCCAGGGTTACAAAGGGGTTTTCTTTGCAGTGGATTCAGAGCTGACCTTGGAGGTTCTTTGCCAGCAGGAGCCTCGTGGGGACTCCCCAGGCAGCCGTTTCTGCAGCGTTAGGGTCCAAGGCGCCCTGCGTGTCTCGCACAGGCAGACCCCCTGCTCCTACGGATGGGGATTCCTGGGAGCGCGGCCTCACCCGCCGCAGGCCCGATGGCTCAGGCAGGGGTGAGTCCAACACTAGCCAACCCGGCTCAGGCACCGGGGGCGTAACCATGGGGCCTTCATTCAGCAGCCAGCCCAGCAAATCCATTGCATGTGGATCAAGAAGATGGACAAGGTCTAATGTGATCACATGCAGCACCACTACACACCACTGCAGTCAGCAAGTCCCTTGCCAGCCTACCCTGCTCGCTGGGCCCGGGGCCATGCCAGCAGCCTGGCTCGCACTTAGGAGCCGCTGCCCAGCCAGAGTCACGCACACAGCCGAGAGAACCCGGCGCCAGAACAGCCCCCTCCTGCCATACTCCTGCAGCACCACACCCAGGAAACCAGTGGCACCATTCCAACCGCAACTCCTCTGACCCCCCAGCATGTCATCCCACAGCCCCCTCCCTTCCCCACCCTCCTGCTCCCGCTGCTCCGTCCCACATGGCTCCAAGCGCCCAGAGCGAGCCCTCATGACCAAACCCTGCCCGTGCAAACGCTCCTAAGAGGGAAGCCAGGGGGAAAAGCAGCCCCATGGACATTTGGACACATGGGTCTGTGCTCGGGCACTGCCCCCGGCCAGCTCCGCTCCCAGTCCATGCCCAGCGCTCAGCTGGCTCATTTGTGTTCTCACTGCACTGTCTGAAACCCTCCGGGGAGGGCAGGGAATGGGAGGAAGGAAAACCTGGAATTTCACCCCGTGCTGGTTGGGCTGGATTTGGCTTGATCAGAAGGAACCAGCCCGGCTCCCGCAAACCAGCCATGCCCTGATTCCCACCAGCCACCGGTGCTGCCGTGGGGGGAGGTCACATGTTCTGATGCCCCATCTCAGGGTTCGGAGCTCGCAGGGAGGGCCCTTGGGGCCCTGAGCCAGCACTGCGGGGCGTGGGCAGGGCCACGCAGCAGCTCAGCGAGAGCAGCGTGGGCGCGAGTGACAGAGCAGCACTGCCAAGAGGGGAATGAGTCACCCAGAGAGACCCCAGGGGGTAGGCAACCATGCCAGGCAGGCACGCACCACTGTGTCATGAGGCCTGGCAGGGTGACCTGCTGCAGGGCTGGGTGGTGCCAGGAGTGGATGGCACAGAATGAGATTTGACACCACTGTGCCATGAGTACCTGCTCCAAGAGATCCAGCTGGGTGCCCAGGGCATCCCGCCCAACCGGGCCAGCTCTGCAAAGACCTTCACGCATCTCCTTCCAGACGAGAGGCTGCTGGGCGCTGACACTCAGTGTCGCCAGGCCTCTCCTACCCATGTCCGCGAAGGGGTCTTTCAGCCTTAACCTCAGCCCCAAGGCGAGGCGCCATCTTGCCCTCCACCTGAAGTTAGCTCACCCCCACTCCGGCAGAGCGGGGCCAGGCAGGGGCAGCGCCTGGTGTGGAGGAAACACGATTGTTAGCAGCACTAAAAGCTCCTTCTCCCTGGTGTCCCCCCATTTCCTGTTCACACCGACAGGCCCCACGGCCCAGTCAGGTGGGGCAGCAGGGCACTTACGGAGCTCACCCCTTGACCTTCTGGGGTTCTGGCAGAGAGGGTGTGACTGACCCAGAGCCCCCCCGAGACCAAGCTTGGATGAAGGCTGAAGGTTAAACTGAAAGACAGCACAGCCCTGCATGTGCCCCCCCAGAGTACAGCCCTGCATGCCCCCCAGAACCTCCCCAGAGCACAGCCCTGCACGCCCCCCAGAGCCCTTCGAACCTCCCCAGAGCACAGCCCTGCACGCCCCCCAGAGCCCCCCTGAACCTCCCCAGAGCACAGCCCTGCACGCCCCCCAGAGCCCCCCTGAACCTCCCCAGAGCACAGCCCTGCACGCCCCCCAGAGCCCCCCTGAACCTCCCCAGAGCACAGCCCTGCACGCCCCCCAGAGCCCCCCTGAACCTCCCCAGAGCACAGCCCTGCACGCCCCCCAGAGTCTCCCAGAGCACAGCCCGTTGCGCTTAGAAATGGAATTGCCCTCAGCCCCTACCCCACCACACTCCCCCAGTGCGAGTGTAAGTTACCGGGGAGAAAACAGCTCCCAGGAGGAACATCACAACTATATATAACCTGTGCATACACCCCTCCTCCCAACGCACCCCTCTCCCCCGCCGATCTGCCACCCCCACACACAGCACTGCCAGCCCCAGCGTACAATACGCATGTGACAAGATCTCCACAAAATCAGGAATTGGCTTCAAATCATGAGGTTTAAAAACTCTCTTCATTTCCGTCACCTTGTCTCCTGAACTTTGAGTCAGGCGGGCACCTTCTGAGTGCTCTGCCCCTGCACGCTGGTTTCAAGCTGCCCAGCACCAGGAGGACCAGGAACTTTTTTTAAAAACTAAAGCAAGATTCTCGCCCCAAGACCTGACTCCTGGAGCTGGGGCTTGAAGAGAAACCAAAAACTGTGAGACTTTCTGAAGCACTTAGAGGAGAGGAAAGTGATCAGAAACAGTCAGCATGGATTCACCAAGGGCAAGTCATGCCTGATTAACCTAATTGCCTTCTATGAGGAGATATCTGGTGCCATGGATGAGGGGAAAGCAGTGGATGTGTTATTCCTTGACTTTAGCAAAGCTTTTGATACGGTCTCCCACAGTATTCTTGCCACCAAGTTAAAGAAGTATGGGCTGGATGAATGGACTATAAGGTGGATAGAAAGCTGGCTAGATCGTCGGGCTCAACGAGTAGTGATCAATGGCTCCATGTCTCGTTGGCAGCCGGTTTCGAGCGGAGTGCCCCAGGGGTCGGTTCTGGGGCCGGTTTTGTTCAATATCTTCATTAATGATCTGGAGGATGGCGTGGATTGCACCCTCAGCAAGTTTGCAGATGACACTAAACTGGGAGGAGTGGTAGATAGGCTGGAGGGTAGGAATAGGATACAGAGGGACCTAGACAAATTAGAGGACGGGGCCAAAAGAAACCTGATGAGGTTCAACAAGGACAAGCTCAGAGTCCTGCACTTAGGACGGAAGAATCCCATGCACTGTTACAGACTAGGGACCGAGTGGCTAGGAAGCAGTTCTGCAGAAAATGACCTAGGGGTTACAGTGGACAAGAAGCTGGATATGAGTCAATGGTGTGCCCTTGTTGCCAAGAAGGCTAACGGCATTTTGGGCTGTATAAGTAGGGGCATTGCCAGCAGATCGAGGGATGTGATCATTCCCCTTTATTCGACATTGGTGAGGCTTCATCTGGAGTACTGTGTCCAGTTTCGGGCCCCACACTACAAGGATGTGGAAAAATTGGAAAGAGTCCAGCGGAGGGCAACAAAAATGATTAGGGGTCTGGAGCACATGACTTATGAGGAGAGGCTGAGGGAACTGGGATTGTTTAGTCTGCAGAAGAGAAGAATGAGGGGGGATTTGATAGCTGCTTTCAACTACCTGAAAGGGGGTTCCAAAGAGGATGGATCTAGACTGTTCTCAGTGGTACCAGATGACAGAACTAGGAGTAATGGTCTCAAGTTGCAGTGGGGGAGGTCTAGGTTGGATATTAGAAAAAACTTTTTCACTAGGAGGGTGGTGAAGCACTGGAATGGGTTATCAAGAGAGGTGGTGGAATATCCATCCTTAGAGGTTTTTAAGACCCAGCTTGACAAAGCCGTGGCTGGGATGATTTAGTTGGGGATTGGTCCTGCTTTGAGCAGGGGATTGGACTAGATGACCTCCTTAGGTCCCTTCCAACCCTAATATTCTATGATTCTATGAAAACCCCACAAGACCCAGCAAGAGCTGACTGCACGCCCCGCCCCCCAATCCACTCACCACATGGGCATACGCACACCCCCTGCACGTGTGCACACACACACGCACCCCCTGCACGTGTGCACACACACACGCACCCCCTGCACGTGTGCACACACGCACCCATCCTGTATGTGTGTACACACACACCCACACACCCTGTACATGCGCGCACACACAAACACACATGCACCCCCTGTACATACACACACAACTCCCTCTATGCACCTGCACACCCAGCTCGACACCCAGCAAACCAATACTCCAGCTCAGCACGGGGACCCACCCCCCCCTTCCTGCAGCCACACCCTGACACCCCCATTAGCACCACCCCGGTTTCTCTGGACCCAGGGCTTCCCAGGTGCCCGAGACCCAGCCCAGTGGATTCGGGCCAGTCCATGAGCTCTCTGGAGATGGGCCCCAGGTCCGGGTGAAAGGGAAGGGATGAGCTGGGGTTTAGGTCTGGCTGCTCCTAGGGGCAGATCCTCCAGAGAGCTCGACACACCGGGAGTGGCTCCTTTGGCAAACCCGCCCCAGCTGCCAGCACGGAGCAGCTGGACATCCGGCCCCGAGCCTCTCAGTCGGAGCGGCTGGTACGTAGTGCTTGGGAAACCCTGGCTCTGGGCTGCAGAGAGAAGGCGCCGGACCCCCGCCCCACCCGGTGCCACGAGCCAGCAGAGCTCTCCTGGCTGCAGCACCGCTGCACGCCAGACGCGGGTCCGGCCCAAGGAGAGCAGCAGGGGATGGATGGAGGCACTGGAGAGAGAACACCCCATCCTGCTCCCACGCCTGGCAGCACTGGTGCGGTGGCAGGAGACGCTAGCGCATCGTCCCCGGGGCAGGGTGTGAGCGTGGCTCTGGGAAATGTCAGTGGGGTGATTTCTCCGGGGAGGGAGATCAAAAGCACCTCGCCCACCCTGCAGCTCCCCCTTTCTCTGGCTGTGCAGCTGGCTGCTTGTCCTGGTTCCAGAGCGACTGGCCTGGCCCTGCCTGCAGCTAGAGAACAGGCCCATCTCTAGGTCAGAGCAACCAGATCGTCTCCGCCGAGCTCTGCCTGGCCCCACACACGGAGCCCATCACGGAACGCAGCAGCTTCCCAGCTCACGGGAGCCTGGGGATCAGTGCCACAGGCAGAGAACAGGAGGGACCCAGGGCACTAGCAATGGCAGGGCAGTGGGTCAGGGAGATGTCCCACAATAATCCTGGCAAGGGACCCACACGCTGCAGAGGAAGGCAAAACTCCCCCAAGGGCCCTGCCAATCTGACCCCTGCAAATCCTCTCCTGCCAGCACCCAGGCTGACCCAGTAGGCCCTGGGCACATGACAAAAACCAGCCAAGCCCCTGAGAGAGAGAATGCGTGGTGCCACCTCAGAGCCCTGGCCCACCTCACCCAGCGTCCCAGCTCTAGGCCTGACACTTCAGAGGACGGAGATTGAAAAAAAACCCTCCCAGAATATACTGTAGGGGGGGGAAGGAATTCCTTCCTGACCCTGCCAGTGGCCAATCAAAACCCTGAAGCATGAGCATTAGAAGATAAGATGTAAACCAGAGGTGAGCAACAGGCTGCTGAGCGCTGCCCCCCACCATCCAAGCAACCCCTCGTACAATTGCATGCACAAATGTGACCAAAAATCAAGGCCTGCGCGCTGACCCCTTCCCCCCCGATGCTCATTACACGTTCCTTCCAGAGTGGTGCCAGCTGCAGAGCTGCAGCTGCACAAACAAAGGGGCCAATGCCACAGACTACACCAGCTCTGCTAGAAAACTCGGGTGCGGGGAGCCTGGGAACAGGAAACCAACAAGGCCCGAGGGCTCTGGCAAGCAGCAGAGAGGCAGGATTCCGGAAAAGCTGTCCACGCGGCTGGCCCTGCAACGGCCAAGGGTGAAGCAAAGTGCAGCAGGTTTGTATGGAACGGGAACTCATGGGGCCTCCCCGCTGATCACTGAGAGACAGGCGCCGAGGGGCAAAGGCCCCCCAAGACTTGAAATGGGTGGGGGGGAAGTGCCGATGTAACAAATTAATACAAAGCAACTCAGCAAGAGGGGCAGAGGAGCACAGTGCCAAGCAAACGCCGAGACAGCCAGCAGGGAACTGAGCCCCACGGCAAGGGGAGACACTGCAGCAGCCTCCCACAACTTGGCTCGGGGCGCGAGACAGAGACGCTTGGGCAGACGGTGTGATGGAAGTACAAAGAATGGGACTGTGGGGGAGAGGAGTGTTAATGGAAAGTCAGCGTGCAAGGGGTCCGGGGGCCCTGGTGTGCGAGTGTACGTGCACACACTCACTGGCAGGCCAGGCTCTGTGCGTGCATACGGCATGTTGCAGGAAACATGGGCGTGCAGTGCGTACACTGGGTGCCAGGTGCTGGGTGCGGGCGGGGGCAGGCTGCACACGGGTGTACGCTGAGAGCCCGCATGCCCACAGCCAGGCTGAGCGAGTGGATTAGACGGAGCCAGGCCATGCAGGTTGCGCCGGTCGATCGCTGTATGGTCCCTGCGTGTGCCTCTTGGGGGGGGGGGGGGGGGGCGACAAGAAACACGGTAAAAAGCAGGGGAGAGGGGCAGTTTGTTTGCACCCAGGCAAGTTCAGCAGCAGCCTGAGGAAAGTCTCACCATAGTTCTGCCAGTGATTCTCAATCCCAACCCACAGCCGCCTGCTCATCCAGCCCCCCACAGCTTTGCCAGTGCCCCTCAATCCCGACCCCATGCAACAGCACATGCTGGCTAGAGGCTGATCTAACTGAGCACAAAGCATCAGCCCTGGCCCGAGGGCAGGGGGTGGCTGGTCTGAACCAGCCCATTTAGCACCACCCTCCCTGATGCTGCCCAATCCCACTACTGACACCAGTACCCATAAAGCACCGAGAGCAGGAGGGAGGGGCAGCCCAGAGCAGGCTGAGACCCCCGGTCCAGGCGGCTTGTGCAATGCAGCACTTGATAAAGAGCGTTCCCGACCCCAGCAGTCCCATAGTCTGCCAGTGGGTATTGCCTGACATAAGCGAAGAACCAGGCTCCCACCTTTATGTGAGTCTTGTGCGCCCAGCACCTTCCGTTGTCAAACCCCACGGTTAGCACAGAAATGCCACGCTGAGCTGCAGGCTAGGATCCAGGGCACCTGGGTTTTATTCCCGGCTCTGATATCGATTCCCTGAACGCCCGGGGACAAGCCACCTTCCCCCCGTCAACAGGGACTGAAAATACCAAACCACCTGGACAAAGTGCTTTGAGATCCTCAGAGAACAGGGGCAGGCAGCCTGGAGCTTCGCCTGGCTGGGAGAGAGCAGCACTACCCTCGCAAAAGTGGAAGTGACTCTGGGATGCAGATTGGGAAGGGATCACTGGGCACCAGCCACAGCTTCTTCCTCCCTCCTTCACCTGGCAGGCACCAGCTGTGCTAATGCTCTGCGGGAACCCATCCAGTAACTCAACCCTACACAGCCCAATGCAGGGCTCCTCTTGATGGTAACAAACACACAGATCAAGGTCACAATCAGGTCGGAAACCCAGCACACACACCCATCAAGGAGCTGCACCACACGGAGACAAGGAGGTTTCAAACGCTCCTTTCCCCAGTGGTCCATGTGCCACATTCCCCCATAATTCTTGCCAGCTGTGGGAGCCCAGCTGGGCACACTGCAGCTCTGGAGGACAAGGAAAGGCCTGACGGAACATTTCAGCCCATTCTCACACCCTGGAAATGTCTCTTCTCTGTCACGTTCCCCCTGCCAAGCCCAGCTCCACCAGCCCAGAACAGCTGTGTGCACTTCAGCAGGCATCGCTGGGGGCTGGACAAGGGAAGCCAGCCCTGGCCTGACACACAATGGGAAGCCAAGTGCTCCGATCTGCAGCAGGCCAGATTTCACTGGGCATTTGCCCTCCTTGTTGTGCAGGGAGGAGGTGGTTCCTGGCCAGCTCATGGAATCAGAGGGGAAAGCAAGTCCTTTCACCTCTAGGCCACCGGTTTGAGTCCTGTCCAGAATTGTAGCCACAGAGCTGCCCTGGGGTGAAGTGAATTGGGGAACTCTCGCTTCAGCGGATCCAGAGCTGCCAATGAGTGAATGGGCCAGAGGTCTGGGACTCGCCTGGGCCCTGCAGAATGTCCTGAGCATTATAACCCTGCTGGCTCTCTATGGGTCCCCCTGGGCTCAGCAGATGCTGTCTGGGACCCACGTCCTGGCAGAGAGACCAGTAGTCAAAGTACCAGCCATGGGGGCCTTGTGCAAGCTGCCACCCGGTCTGCATGTGCCCATGCTAGGAACCCTCATCCTGTGCATGCCAGTGGTGGCATGGTAGCACTAGCAGCAGTGCATGCCTGGCATAGTGGGCACAGCTGGCTAGTCAGGACCAGCAAAGCCATCCCCAGCTCTGCTTGAAGGGTGCTAACTCACAGTGGTACTACAGCGCCCCCTCTGGACCATGGGCTGCATGCAGAGCTGCTGGTTCTCACACCCCACTAGCCCATGGAGGCTAGGCTGGAGCAACGCAGCAGGGAAGCAGGGTCGCTCTCCCCGGCCCCAGAACTCACCTTCCTGAGGCCTTGGGGCAGATTGAGCCTGGCAGCGTCACCTGCCCTAGGGGCTGTGGTGAGCCTTGGCACAGGCAGTGCCAGCAGGCGCCTAGATGCATTGTGTCTGAGGAGCAGTTGGTGCCAACGTGCCAGCACCCGCAGCACAGCTGGATTCCTGTCCCTAAGGCAACAAGCCCTTTCCACGCTGCACCCGGGACTGCCGTGGGTGGGACACCCCGGGGGTGGGGTGGGGGCTTCGCTTCCCCTGCCCATTGCGTGGGAGGTGGTAACATGGGTCCCCTGGGGAGCTCCAACCCCTGCAGTTTCAGGGGCTGTCGGCTGTGGGGAGCGCGGGGGAGGGGGGGTCAGGCAGATCCACCCACAGCCCAGCTCAGAGAACGGAGCCTGCGAACACCCCCAAATCCAAGCCCCGGCCTCTGCCCGCATCTCGGGGCGTGTCAGCCCAGCGGGCGAGCCGCACTGTCCGTGTGGGCAAAGACGGGAAACTAAGGCACGGGGAGAGGACGCGACTTGCCCGAAGCCGGGGGTTGGTAGAGCCGAGAAAGGGGACCCAGGAGTCCGGGCTCCCTCGGTCCCTGCGAGCAGCCGCCGGAGGGGCCGGGGCGGGGGGTCTCTTACCGCAGCAGGCGCGGGAGGCTCCCGGGAGCACAGCCGGCGATGCCAAGCGGGGTCTCAGCAGCAGCGGCGGATTGGAGCCGAGCCGAGCCGTGCCGTGCGCTCCCCGGCGCAGCCGCTGCGGCTCTGAGCCGAGCGAGGCAGAGCCGGCGCGTCACGTGACCTAGCCCAGCCCAGCCCGGCGCGGGCGCTGCCATTGGCGCGCGGGCCCTGCGCCCCCGGCCCCGCTGCCAGCCCCGGGCCACGGGCCACAGCCTCGCTCCGCGGGAGCCAGGCTCACCCGTCCGTGCACGGCCACGCCGGCTGCCCCTGCGTGCCCCGAGGCGACCCAGCCCGCCCCGGCGTCACAGGGCGGGCACTGGGCACTGGCTCGGGCCGATCGCTGTATGCAGCCATTGGCACGGGCCAGTCTGCCCTGGGAGCTGGTTCGCACCAGGGCCCCAGCACGGGCCAGGGTGCAGGCCACCAGAGTCCCACCGGTGGGATGAGGCATAAAACCAAGGCCATTAAAATCCCCAGGCACCTTCCCCTAAAGCAAGCACCTGGGCCAAACCCAGCTCCCTCAATCCCCATTGCGTTCAGTTGGACACAGCGTCCCATATCCTGGGCAGTGCGTTGTGGGCGACTCGACAGGTGCCCTGCTCTCACCCAGAGGCAGCTGCATTTCGGGGGCGGGGGCTCACACTCTGGCTCTCTCCGAGAGAGCAAAATCGTGGCAAGGAGAAGGGCCCTGATCCTATGAGGTGCTCAGCACCCACTGCCATCAACAGGGAGAGGGCACTGAGCATCAGGCAGGCTGGGGAGGCTCCAGGTTGGAAAGATAAAGGCCCTGGCCCGTCTCAGCAGACCCCGGTTCAGGTCCCTGCTCTGCGTGACCTTGGGCAAATCATGTCACCTACGCTGAGTCTCTGACCAGGGGGTAGACCAGGGCCAGTGCTGCCATCGGGACTGCCTGGGGGTACAGGAGTGGGGGAGATGGCCGCTGGGGCCAGAGATAGAGATGCTAAGCTTTCAAACCCTCCCCCCCGCCACTACCCCCCAATGGCTGGTGTGCTGGACCTCTCTGTGCTCTGGCCTCTGCTAGGCTGCCCTGCACACGGCGGGCTCCAACCCCCTCCCCACAAGGGGTCCGGGCAGGGAAGGAGCTGTCAGCATTGGGCCAAAGGGGAGCTCCACTCTGGCGCCTGTTGGAGGCAGGGAAAGGAGCTGCAGGCTGGCTGTGGGTGCCGCAGTGATGGCGGGGCCGGGGCATTGAGATGGCAGTGGGGGCGGGGCATCGAGAAGAGCAACAGTGTGCTCGGGAATGCTCAGAGGGGTCTAGCCTTCCATCAAGGGGGTAAGAAAGGAATGGCTAATTGTAGGGGTTCCCTTGAAAAGCAGCATGTAAACAGAATTGGGAGAGCAGGAAGCTGCGGGTCAGGATTGAGGGGCAGCAGCAGAGCTGGGGGGAGCCTAGCGCTGCGACAGCGGGGGGCTGCAGGTTGGGATCAAGGGGCAGCAGCAAAGCCATGGGGGGTGAAATATCTGCATTGCTGAGGACTCCAGAGTAGGGGTGCCCAGGGCCCCCAAGCCCTCCACCAGGGCAGGTGCTTCGAAGTCATCTACAAGTTGCAAAGTAACATCCTGAGATGACTCAGCCTCGCACCAGCCATTTCAAAGGCAGGCGGGAGAAAGTGAAAGGGGCCGGCCTGTATCTGACGAACCCTCCGGGGCCTGGGGGTCAGCCATGACTGTGTGGGGAGAGGGCCTCCTACTGAAAATCAAGCGCCATCCTGCAGGGGCTGGGTTTCCCTTGGAGGTCCCCCATCCATGCCCTGAGCAGGAGCCCCCTAACTAATACAAGCAGCCCAGGGCATGTGGCTTTTGGTATCCGGCATGGGTAGGGTGACCATACGTTCCGTTTAGGCCAGGGCATAGGGTGACCAGACAGCAAGTGTGAAAAATCGGGATTGGGGTGGGGAGTAATAGGATCCTGTGTAAGAAAAAGACCCAAAAATTGGGACTGTCTCTATAAAATCAGGACACCTGGTCACGCTACCAGGACAGTCCCTTTTTAAGCCCTGTCCCAGCCGTCCAACTTGATCAGTTGGCAAGAGCAAATGGAACAAATGCCCACTTTTGCCAAAAAAGTGTGGTGTGGTGTAGAGGAACGTGGTGGAGGAGGGCGAGCGGAGATGCCAACCCCACGTGGTGTGGGAGGCAGCATTCCAGAAAGCAGGGGGCCGGTAGGGTTCCAGCGACTGGCAACAGCCTCGCGGGGCGGGGGGAGCTTTGGTGAATGGCTGAGTATGTCCCATTTTCCCGCGAGGCTGTGGGGGGAGATGTTGAGGGGACATGGGCCCCACCCTTCCCCAAAGGGCATTGGGGTGAGCGGGGGAACTTGAGAAAAGGCCTCGCAGACACAACTGACCTGAGCGCCCCAAGTATTTGGAGAAACAGGAGTTGGGAAAGGCCAAGCACTGGGTCCCTCCAGGGGAAATAGGCCGGCCAGCTCGGGGAGGCAGGAAGCAGGATAGTTCAGGAAGCCGCTCAGCATGCCCCATTGAGCACAGAGGCTTGGGGAGGCTGATGCAGGAGGCAGGGTCCTAGGCCGGTGATGGGGGATGGGCTGTCAGTGGTTCTATCACAAGGCAGTTAGTCAATTAACCTAGAGGAGAGCCAGGGCTCAAGGAAGCCCTGTGGAAGATGAAGGAAGAAGCAGGTTGAGCCTGTAAAAAGGGATGAAGCCAATGATGAGCTCCCAAAATCCTAAGAACCGGTTCCCTACCGGGTCCTCAGCAGCACTTCGGCGGCAGTGGGGTCTTCACTCACTCTGGGTTTTCGGCGGCAGGTCCTTCACCCGGAGCGAGTGAAGGACCCACCGCCGAAGTGCCACCAAAAACCCAGTAGGGAACCGTGCGGTGAGTACAAGCCCCACGTGCCTGTCTCCCCCCCACCACCCACCCATCCGACCCTAACCCACGTCCTGCCCCCGACTGCCCCCCTCAGAACCCGCAACCCATCAATCCCCCCTCCTTGTCCCCTGACCATCCCCTCCCAAGACCCCCCACCCTAACTGCCCCCCAGGACCCCACCCCTTAGCCAACGCGCCCCACTCCCTGTCCCCTGACTGCCCCAACCCCATCCACCACCACCCCAGCAGACCCCCAAGACTCCCACGCCTCCCCAACCCCCCGTTCCCCTTCCCCTGACCACCTCCCCATAACCTCCGCCCCCTCCAACCGCTCCCTACCTCTTATCCAACCTCTTCCCAGCAGGGGCTGGAGCCCCAGGCCCTTTAAATTGCTACCAGAGCCCCACTGCTGGAGCCCTGGGGTAGGGCTGCAGGGCTCTGGGGGCTATTTTAAAAGTCCAGGGCTCCTGCTGCTTCGACTGCCCCAGCCCTTTAAATAGCCGCTGGAGCCCCGCCGCTTCCCTAGGGCTCCAGCGGCTATTTAAAGGACCAGGGCGGGAAAAGCAGGGAGGCCCGGGGCCCTTTAAATAGTCCCCAGAGCCCTGGGGTAGATGGGGCTCCAGCTGCCTCTGCCGCCCAGGTCCTTTAAATAGCCGCTGGAGCCCGCTGCTTCCCCCAGGGCTCCGGCGGCTCTGCGAGGGGGGCCGGGGGAGCCTTGGCCTCCCCAGCTGGGAGCTCAGGCGGGCCAGACAGTTTGCCCACCCGACCACCCCTTTAGGAACCAGTTCTACACCGGCTTTTAAATTTAGCAACCGGTACTTGCGAACTGGTGCGAACCGGCTCCCGCTCACCACTGGATGAAGCTGAGACCAGAGGGGGCCGGCGCTGGGAGAGGCTGAGAGCTGTGCCTAGAACTCGGGGTGTCTCGGGCTGCTGGAAATACCGGCTGGAAGTTATGGTGACAAGTTCCAATGGATGAGGAACAGCTGCATATTAAGAAGAAGAAACATAGACTAGAAATATCTGTCTCTGACAAGGGAGCAGGCAGGGCTGGCAAGGGAGTAAGGGAAAGGATCAGTAATTATCCAATCTCTCGCTGAAGCTGTTATTCCCTTGAAACCAGTGGCAGGGTTCAGTGAAGCGCGGTGTGATGGGTTGGATCACAGAAACCCCCATGGGGCTGCCAACTGATGTGCCAAGACTACTTCTGCCCCTGCTTTCCCAGCTTGGGACTTCAGTGCCCTGTCTGGTTTGAGCCGGGCCCACTAGCCTGCTGCAAACCCAGACCCAGGTCTGAACCACGTCCCCTAACAGTTGTAGTCTTAATTGAAAGCAGGTTAAGAAGTACTCTTGGCACATCAATTGGCAGCCCCAAGGGGGTTTCTGTGATCCAACCCGTCACAGTGGCGTAGTCGGCAGGATCTGTGCACAGCTGATTGCTTTGAGATACCGGTAGTGATTTTAAGTGAGTTTTAAGTGTGGTGGCTGGAGAACAGACAAAGTGGTTACTGGTTTGTTATTTTCTGTTTGGTTTGCTGGTTCGGGTAAGGGCAATAGGTACAGAAAAGGAAGCAAAATAAGTAAGAGTGACGATCAGAAAAATCTAGAACTACACAAGTTGCAAATTACCCAGAAAGGCTGAACAATGGGCGCTGGGGAAGTCTCTGTTACCTAAGAAGCCCCTGAGCTTAGTGCATCTCAGTTTCAGTGAAATGCAGATGGGTGTGGCCCGACCTCTGTGTCTGTGCTGAAGCTGACTGGAGTGTCTAACTTAGCAAGACAGGAGTGGAGGGGTGCCTGTTCCGGCAGAAGGGGGTTCTCTGTGGTATCCCAGCTCATCGAGCAGTCTCAAGGGAAAACAAATGGAAATTGATGTGCAATTTGCCAGGAAAAGACTACCCTGGAAAAAGAAAAGGCTGCCCACCAGCAAACCCTGGACTTAAAAGACAAAGCAAATTGACACCCAGAAGCACGAACTGGCTGTAATGGAGTGGAAGAGGTGCACAGAGACATGTATCATAGAATCATAGAATATCAGGGTTGGAAGGGACCTAAGGAGGTCATCTAGTCCAACCCCCTGCTCAAAGCAGGACCAATCCCAACTACATCATCCCAGCCAGGGCTTTGTCAAGCCGGGTCTTAAAAACTTCTAAAGATGGAGATTCCACCACTTCCCTTGATAACCCATTCCAGTGCTTCACCACCCTCCTAGTGAAAAAGTTTTTCCTAATATCCAACCTAGACCTCTCCCACTGCAACTCGAGACCATTACTCCTTGTTCTGTCATTTGGTACCACTGAGAACAGTCTAGATCCATCCTCTTTGGAACCCCCTTTCAGGTAGTTGAAAGCAGCTATCAAATCCCCCCTCATTCTTCTCTTCTGCAGACTAAACAATCCCAGTTTCCTAAGCCTCTCCTCATAAGTCATGTGCTCCAGCCCCCTAATCATTTTTGTTGCCCTCCGCTGGACTTTTTCCAATTTTTCCACATCCTTCTTGTAGTGTGGGGCCCAAAACTGGACACAGTACTCCAGATGAGGCCTCACCAATGTTGAATAGAGGGGAATGATCACGTCCCTCGATCTGCTGGCAATGCCCCTACTCATACAGCCCAAAATGCCATTAGCCTTCTTGGCAACAAGGGCACACTGTTGATTCATATCCAGTTTCTCGTCCACTGTAACCTCTAGGTCCTTTTCTGCAGAACTGCTTCCTAGCCCTAGTCTGTAACAGTGCATGGGATTCTTCCGTCCTAAGTGCAGGACTCTGCACTTGTCCTTGTTGAACCTCATCAGGTTTCTTTTGGCCCAATTCTCTAATTTGTCTAGGTCCCTCTGTATCCTATTCCTACCCTCCAGCGTATCTACCACTCCTCCCAGTTTAGTGTCATCTGCAAACTTGCTGAGGGTGCAATCCACGCCATCCTCCAGATCATTAATGAAGATATTGAACAAAACCGGCCCCAGAACCGACCCCTGGGGCACTCCACTTGAAACCGGCTGCCAACTAGACATGGAGCCATTGATCACTACCCATTGAGCCCGACAATCTAGCTAGCTTTCTATCCACCTTATAGTCCATTTCATCCAGCCCATACTTCTTTAACTTGCTGGCAAGAATACTGTGGGAGACCGTATCAAAAGCTTTGCTAAAGTCAAGGAATAACACATCCACTGCTTTCCCCTCATTCACAGACCCAGTTATTTCCTCATAGAAGGCAATTAGGTTAGTCAGGCATGACTTGCCCTTGGTGAATCCATGTTGACTGTTCCTGATCACTTTCCTCTCCTCTAAGTGCTTCAGAATTGATTCCTGGAGGATCTGCTCCATGATTTTTCCAGGGACTGAGGTGAGGCTGACTGGCCTGTAGGAGCCATCATGAAGAATCCCCTAGCTACCACCTGAGCTGCAACAAGAGCTGTACCAGGGGAAAGAATTGTGCCCAGGCCTGGAAGATGTCCAGTCTGAGAAAAACTTACTGAAGCATCTCTGAGGGTGAGATTATCTGTATTTAGTTTGATTAGGCATAGATTTGCGCATTTTATTTTATTTTGCTTGGTGACTTACTTTGTTCTGTCTGTTACTACTTTGAACCACTTAAATCCTACTGTCTGTATTTAATAAAATCACTTTTTATTTAGTAATTTACTCAGAGTATGTATTAATACCTGGGGGAGCAAACAACTGTGCATATCTCTCTATCAGTGTTATAAAGGGCGAACCTTTTTCCAGTCATCCGGGACCTCCCCCGATCGCCAGGAGTTTTCAAAGATAATGGCCAATGGCTCTGCAATCTCACCCGCCAATTCCTTTAGCACCCTCGGATGCAGCGCATCCGGCCCCATGGACTTGTGCTCATCCAGTTTTTATAAATAGTCCCGAACCACTTCTTTCTCCACAGAGGGCTGGTCACCTTCTCCCCATACTGTGCTGCCCAGTGCAGCAGTCTGAGAGTTGACCTTGTTTGTGAAGACAGAGGCAAAAAAATCATTGAGTACATTAGCTTTTTCCACATCCTTGGTCACTAGGTTGCCTCCCTCATTCAATAAGGGGCCCACACTTTCCTTGACTTTCTTCTTGTTGCTAACATACCTGAAGAAACCCTTCTTGTTACTTTTAACATCTCTTGCTAGCTGCAACTCCAAGTGTGATTTGGCCTTCCTGATTTCACTCCTGCATGCCTGAGCAATATTTTTATACTCCTCCCTGGTCATTTGTCCAATCTTCCACTTCTTGTAAGCTTCTTTTTTGAGTTTAAGGTCAGCAAGGATTTCACTCTTAAGCCAAGCTGGTTGCCTGCCATATTTACTGTTCTTTCTACACATCGGGATGGTTTGTTCCTGCAACCACAATATGGATTCTTTAAAATACAGCCAGCTCTCCTGGACTCCTTTCCCCCTCATGTTAGCCTCCCAGGGGATCCTGCCCATCAGTTCCCTGAGGGAGTCAGTCTGCTTTTCTGAAGTCCAGGGTCCGTATTCTGCTGCTCTCCTTTCTTCCTTGTGTCAAGATCCTGAACTCGACCATCTCAAGGTCACTGCCTCCCAGGTTCCCATCCACTTTTGCTTCCCCTACTAACTCTTCCCAGTTTATGTATCCTGGAGCTGGAAGTTGGGGTCCTGGTGACTGTTGTGGTGGGAACAGGGACTCTGTAGCTGGAAGCAAGGAACCCCATGGACTCTGTTGCTGGAAGCAAGCCCAACCTGAGTGAAAGGGGGGGGGATTTTGCTGGCCAGCGAAAGGTCTGTCACAGCTGGTAGCTGTGAGCCTACAGCTGGATCAGGGTCTCTTTCCCTTTTGGGGGACACAGGAGTGGCTGCCCCAGAGGGGAGCCCAGAAATGAATTTCAGGTATACTGCCTCCGCTATGGTCAGTGTCCAAGTCTCTGGCAGTAAGTTCAGGAGGCGGGTGTGACGTTGCACTTTATATGATTTTATGAAAATATGCTAATGAGTGAATATAATGTAACTGGAATATGCTTCATGCAAAAGGTCTCTTGTAAGGTATCATTACACAGCTTATAATCTACTGAGTGTGATCATCCTATTTGTATAAATGTACCACTCTTGTATCTGGAACTAGAAATATGAAATATAACTCTGAGGGCCTATTGTAATTATGCAAAGTGTGGGCCATTAATGGTGGTTTGGAATCTTGATGGCTCCCATTAACCAGGACAATTGACTGTAGGTGGCTGTTTTACTTGTAAGTCTTCCTGTATACGTGTGTGCTTGCAAGTGGGTAATGAAGTCTTACAGTGACGTGAAATAATTTATTTCACCTGAACTGGAATCCATCTTTAACCTGGTGCTTTTCCATTGAGAAGGAGCGGGTGGGAACCCAGAGAGGGACAAAGGATTCCTGCCTTATGCAAAAGATATATAAGTGGGTGGAACAGAAAAAAGGGGGCGGCCATCATGAGAAATCCCCTAGCTACCACCTGAGCTGGAACAAGGGCTGTACCAGGGGAAAAGATTGTGGCCAGACTAGGACGGCGTCCAATCTGTGAACGAAACGTATTGAAACATCTCTGAGGGTGAGATTTTATCTGTATTCAATTTTATTACTGTATTAGGCTTAGACTTGTGTGTTTTATTTTATTTTGCTTGGTAATTCACTTTGTTCTGTCTGCTATTACTTGGAACCACTTAAATCCTACTTTCTGTATTGAATAAAATCACGTTTTACTTATTAATTAACCCAGAGTATGTATTAATACCTGGGGCGGGGGGGGGGAATAGCTGTGCATCTCTATCAGTGTTATAAAGGGTGAATAATTTATGAGTTTACCCTGTATAAGCTTTATACAGGGTAAATTGGATTTATTTGGGGTTTGGATCCCATTGGGAGTTGAGCATCTGAGTGTTAAAGACAGGAACACTTCTTAAGTTGCTTTCAGTTAAGTCTACAGTTTTGGGGCGCATGGTTCGGACCCTGGGTCTGTGTTGGAGCAGACTGGCGTGTCTGGCTCAACAAGACAGGGTGCTGGAATCCCAAGCTGGCAGGGAAAGCAGGGGCAGAAGAAGTCTTGGCACATCAGTTGGCAGCCCCAAGGGGGTTTCTGTGATCCAATCTGTCACAAGGGGGATATACTCAGAATGCAAGTGGAGATTTATTACTAAAAGGAGACAAAAGAACAGGCTGACAAAGTTCTTTAAATGACAGTTTTGGGGAAAATAAAAGTAATTTGCCAATTACCTTTTCATGGCAGAAGCAAGAGGGGTAATATCAGGGGTTCCACTAGACATGACAAAAAGAGGCTGAAATTAAAAGGGATCCAGGTGAAGACCAAGTGCTGTTTGTTAAGTGGCTGATTAGCAGGAGAGGGGAGAACAAAAACCATCCACAGCCACCCGAATAACATTTAAAGGTACAACGGTACCAAAAGGGTTAATAGAGGGTGTCAACTCTTCTGAGTTAAACCATCTATCCTGACCCGCATTGAGATGTTGTAAGTGTCCCAGGTTTGGGCATGTGGCAGCTGTCTGGGAGGGGAAGACGAGATGGGGAATATGGAGAACACTCGTCTGAGAACTGTTTGCAAGGAAGGAACAGAACGAAAATGCAGCAATTGTGGGATACGCGCAGTGCAGCAGACAAAGGGTCTGTCAAACCAGAGAGAGACAGAAAATTAAAATGACCCATAATGTATCTTATGCAGGAGCTACCAAAAGACATTCACAGCCAAGTGTGGAGAAGGCGGAAAATGCCTGTGAGGGGGAAAAGCTGTTGGTACAACAATCCGCAGTTCAGGGCAGGAGAGCGAATATCAGGGGAATAAATGGAGAGGTACTGCTTGTAGGCACAGAGGAATTTGTAGCATTTATGACAGAAGTGATTAATTGCACTTTACAGACAGGGAAGAAGATTGAAAGAATAAACATAACAAAAGTGGCAGAAAATTATTTGCATGTAGGCAATCTCTCGAAAGACTGCATCCTGCAAGTTTAAATGAAGACAATGTAGTTTAAACAACATGGTTCTAATGGCTTTTTGCTGGAACACACATAGTGTAATAACACGTGGTTAGGAATTAAAGAAAGCTGGTTTTGAAATGGACAACAAACCTGATGTGATATACATACAGGAAACATTGTTTAGTTTTCCAGGATCTGATGTAATCGGATGTGACAGAGAAATAACAAGAGGAGTGATATGTAGATATAGATGAACAGAACTTACATTTTAAGTACAAACCTGTTGAGATTCCTCTGCAAAATAATAGCACCTTTCTATGAATCTCTACTGTTTACAATTGATATAAAAAACTAGACAATCTTGAAGTGGAAGAGCTAGTTAAGGCTGTCAAAGGCCAGTATATTATTAGTCGAGACCATAATAGCCATAATGAATTATGGGGAAGCTGATTAAAATGGCTCAATCCTAGAGCACCTGCTATGGTTAATTTGGAGGCTGGAACCTTTGCATATTTAGATCTGGGAATTGCAACAAGGAGTATAGCAAGTAAATGCACCTTGGAAATCTATAAAGAAGATAGAATGGGAAGTGATCACTTCCCTGGGCTAATTGCATATCACGGTGTAGAACTGATGAATGAAATTGTTTTTAATAGTTCACTTTATTAACTTCATAAGTAAAGTTTTATGAATGAAACAATACCCCAATAGTTACCCCAATAACTGGCTAATTAACAATTAAGATGCTTGTTACAAGCCATAGCTGTTCAGTCAGCTGCCTTTGTAAGTTTCACTATCAATCCAATTCCTGCTTAAATCACTGAGACTTGCACTGTTTCAATATTGTAACTTCTGTTCACCATTTATTACACTTGCCTACAGCGTAACTTCTGTTCACTGTTTGCCATATTGTAATTCAAACCCCATTTTAAAAACGCTTACTCCATTTTGTAAGGGCTTGCTGCAACCTTCATTTTTGCAAGCCCTGCTGTAATCTTATTAGTTTAGTTTAGATGTGTGAATGAGGTATGTATGGATGATGGAATCAACCTCCAGGCCCAGCTTGTCCTGATTAAATAAAGTTCAAACACCAACGGCTGAAAATGCAGACAAGAGCCCTAACAAAGTAAGAAGAATCCACCCTAAAAAGAAAAGGTACAATAGAAGGAAAATCAAAGACCGGTCCAAGGCTGAAAGTCATGTCTGCAATTGACGGATGATCAATCACCAAACCTGAAGGCAGCGTGACACAGCAAGACCTATAAACTCTGGATTCAAACTAAAGCCTACAAAAAGGATGGGTGAGATGGAAAACTTTGGAGGAGGGTAACATTCTGCTGCCAACATGGAAGGGTATCGGTGCATGCCCAACAGAGACCCAGCTGGTCCTTGTGCCCGGCTTTCCTGGCCAGTTACCACCACAAACTACGAACCCAAGCTGCAAACTCAAGCCACAGACTCAAGCAGGACTGGTAACTATGCAGCAGCTGCAGAACATCTGATGTGTGTGTGTGTGTGTGTGTGTGTGTGTAGGTATTAGGTATAATGTGTGTGTATAAGAATTAAAATATTAGTTATTGGTCATAAATCAAATTGTTATCATAATAAATGTGGCATCTTTATCTTGTCCCCTTTAATAAGATCCTGCTAGTTTTTATTGGTATAACAGCGGCCAAGGAAATGTTGAAAACACTGAAGGAATTCCTACCAGGAGCCTTAGAAAAGCAAACTGGGGACTCTTTAAGTGTAAGTGTGCTGAGTAAGTACCCGTTGTATAAGTGATAATCCCGAGGCATTTCATGGTAATATAATACAGGCAGTTGTAGCAGCAGCCAGCCTAGCTATGTGTAAGACATCGAATGCCACAAACTCAGAAATCCAGTTCCCTGGCGGAATGAAGACTGGAAAGCAGGAAGGCATATGTACATACAAACCAACAAAAAGTACAATGAATAGCAAGGACTTTATGAACTACAACAGAGATAAAGCAGTGGCACAAAGAATTATGAAAAAGGCAAAGAGGGAGAGCTGGAAAAAGCATTGTCAGGAATGACAAAGATCTCAAGGTTTCAAAGCTGTATAAACAAAAGAATGAATGAGTGAAATTTATACCTGGGCTTATGGTAAATGGTAAAGGTGAAAGTTGTAACCTAGGAAGAGTGGACATTTTAGCAAAAAAGTTCCAAAAAGTTAGTAGTGATACAAATCAAAGTTAAAAGTTTTGTGAATAAAAAGGAATGTTTGCTGAAGAAAATGGTGGTCTCCTACATGGCTGGGTAGAATAGAAAGACGACACAGAATTAATGTCAGCATACAGGAACTCAGAAAAGCTACAGACAAGAGTAAAAATACAGCCCCAGGTAAAGATAGCATGTGCAATGCAATGCTTAAGTACCTGCCAGGAAGAAGTTTAAGAATTTTACTGAAATTATATAATATATGGGGGAAAGGAATACTACGGGCAGAATGGAAGCAAGCAGTGGTTTTACTGACAGGAAACCCTAGCCCAAGACTCGCTGCATACCGATATCTAGCCCTCAAATCATGTGTGGAAAGAATGCGAAATGAGAGATTAGTACCAGACTTGGAAAAAACTGAAATGATCACCTGTGTATAGAGTGGGCTCAGGAAAGGGTGCTGCAGAGCTGATCACATCACAAGATTAGAAACAGAAATACAAAAACAGGAGGAACAGGGTTTCTGACAGCTCTTTTTGGACCCTGAAAAAGCATCTGACATGCTATGGAGAGAAGGCTTGCTCTATAAACTAGCTGCAACTGGAATAAGGCCTGGTCCCCACTAAGTCCCCAAATCGGACTAAGGTACGCAAATTCAGCTACGTTAATAACGTAGCTGAATTCGAAGTACCTTACTCCGGATTTACCGCGGTCCAGACGCGGCAGGAAGGCTCCCCCGTCGACGCCGCGTACTCCTCGCGGCGAGCTGGAGTACCGGCGCCGACTGTGAGCACTTCCGGGATCGATCCGGGATCGATTTATCGCGTCTTAACCAGACACGATAAATCGATCCCAGAACATAGATGGCGTGCCGCCGGACCAGCCGGTAAGTGAAGACTAGGCCTAAGAGGAAGAATGTTCTGGTGGATAAGAGACATCTGAAGTGACAGAACCAAGCAAGTGAGGGCCGGCGTGCTGGAACAAGGTGTATAGCGGGGTGCTGAGAGCCATTGAACCAAACTGTAAACCCTGGATATGATGGAAACCACTTCGAGCCAGGGGGTGCGACAGCCCCCACATACCCATCGTTCCAGCACCTAGAAGTGAGGATGGGAGTAGCTTTGTTGAATATTTATACACTTACTTACTAATGGCATTGCCCCGGGGAGTGTTATCGGCCCAGCCTTCTAATAGTATGATTAGCTATCCGCCTGACAGCACACAGGCAGGAACCGGTAATACCCTATTTGCGGAGGCTGTGCTCTATGGTATACCACAGAAGAGATAAGACAGCCTTGGAGAGAAGCAATGAGATGCTCAAGGCAGGGCTGGCGCTTCCACTAGGCAACCCTAGGCAGTCACCTAGGGCAGCAGGATTTGGGGGGCAGCATTATGCCACCCTCGGTGGAAATTCGGCGGCAGGGGGTCCTTCCGCTCCGGATCTTCAGCGGAAATTCGGCAGCGGGTCCTTCACTCACACCAGAACCCACCGCCGAAGTGCCCCGAAGAAGCAGAGCGGAAGGACCCCCGCCGCCGAAGACCCCAGGCCTCCTGAATGCTCAGAGGAGGAGCGCTGCCGCCTTGGGCGGCAAAACCCCTGGCGCCACTCCTGGATCAGGGGATATCAGAATGGGGAGATATTTGGGGATTTCAGTTCTCACTCGCTAAAACAAAGAAAATGCTATTCACCAAAAGGAGGCTTGGGGCAGAACGGAACCTCTCCCTGTGCAGGAAGAGCGCAGGCAGTTCACCGAGGTACATTCCTCGGAGTTATGTATGGAGAATATCAAGACAGTGTAAAGATGGGATGAATCTGCTTTAAGGTGTTGCTGGGAACAGCTGGGTGCAGGTGAGAACATGCTGTGGAGAGCACTAATAAGACCCGCTGTAGATTAGGGAGGCCAAGCCTTTCATTCAGCTTCTTGATCAACACTTACAAAATGAGACCCAAGCCCAGCCCAAGCTCTCGACTCACATGTGGTGCGAGAATCCCATTCCATCATGTATGCTGCAGGTAGCAGCCAGAGAAAAGCCTGGACTGTTAAGGGTGAAACGTAGCGGTAACCATCTGGGCGAAGGTTAATGGAACAGTACGAGCACTAAACAAATACACCTCTACCCCGACAGAACGCTGTCCTTGGGAGCCAAAAAATCTTACCACATTATATCGAACTTGCTTTGATCCGCCGGAGTGCGCAGCCCCGCCCCCCCCCCCCCCCCCCCGGGGCGCGGCTTTACCGTGTTATATCCGAATTCGTGTTATATTGGGTCATGTTATATCGGGGTAGAAGTGTATACAAAGACTGTTGGGAATTAAGCAGACAAGAAGTATCTGGGCACTAGAAACACCCACGTGCTAACAGGGTCAAAAGATGGTAAAAGACTTGGGTGAAAAGGAAGAACTGGAAGAAAGTGAAATCTTTAGTCCTGGGAAGTCAAGCCATAGCTCAACGACTGCCTCTCCAGCTGTGGATCTGGAATTGTGAGATCAAACAAAGGGAAGAGCAGGACCATCAAATGTGATGACTACATTTTCGGAGTTTGTACGTGGCAATGGGGTCAGCGTTGCCAAGTCTTTATTGAAAGCTCTAGAGATGGCAACACGGGTAGAGAGGGAACAGCCTTTTGTAGCCCTGAATTTGGAGACTAGCTAATTGTGTGGTCATTATGATGGCCAAATTGATGGGCAAACGGTTGGCACTGACTGCAGTCTTATCTGATGCTTTATTGCATACACTGCAGAGCAGAAAGGGAGCCTCGGAATGCAGGATTGACTTTGTCAACGGAATATTGGTCTCAGCTACGGAGCTAATACCACTAGGTGTCCATACAGTCCTAGTGTGGATCCCAGCACACGTTAGGATATCGGGCAATGAAATGGCAGATAAAACAGCAAAAAATGCCTTCCAAAGGAGGAGGGTGGTCTAGACACCTGTCTGAGTAAACAGGACTCCAGAAGTTTGGTTAAGAGAGAACTTAAGGAGGAATAGCAAGAACCATGGGCCCAAGAGAAATGAACGATACCCTCAATGCGAGGCTAATGGCGTGCTGAATACTACTGCTAGAAAAGGGGGAGTCATTATATTTACAGGGCTACCAGGTCACGGGGACTGGAATGGGAATTCACATGACTAAACAAGCACAAAGAGGGGTTGTGTGATACATGCAAAGGCCAAGAAAGCTGAGCATCTGCTGGGGCAATGCAGAGAGAATGAGACAGAAAGAAAGATTCTTTATGAAGCACTGAGATGCCTGAAGGCGACAGAGCATTGTCTGAGGACCGGGGAAGTGGAGTAGCAGTACAAAAGCATTCCTGGGCTTGTTTAGGGATGCAGGGCTGAGTAAGAGGATACAGATGTTTACGTATGTGAAAGCTGTGGTGGGTGGCGGTCGTGGTCTTGCGTGCTGAGGCTGCTGCGCCATGAAGTGACCCAGAAATAAAGAAGAAGACGGGAGCTGCAAGGGAAGTTGTCGGCAGTCACTCCCTGGGGGGAGGGAGTTCGGACCCCTCAACCCAGAAGTGGGGCCAGAAGATGGAGAGGGGAAAAGGCAAGGAGGCTAGGGATAGCGACAGGGGCTGGGAGCCAGCAGACTGTAGTTGCTGTGCAAAGGGTCTCTGGGCTGGAACCCGGAGTAGTGGGCGGACCCAGGTTCCCCTACCAGCCACTGAGAAGGTGGCACAGGACCTGGCCTTGGGCCAGAAGACCGTCTGGAATGGCATGCGGACCACAGATCCAGTGGGACTTTGGTACCCCTGAAGGGCAGGACAGTACAATGACCTGGGTGAAGGGCTGAGTCACAGAGAGGCAGCACCACAAGCCCTAGAGAGCCGGGCGGGGACGCAGTGTGAGCAAGTGTCGGGAGGAGTCATCAGAACTGAAAGGCGCTAATCCCCAGACATGGCCACAATGAGGCGCCCCAGCGATGAGTGACCCCTGTGACAGTGGGTCAGGGAACAGGACAACAAGAGGTGGAGAAGCAGCTGAAACTGAACGCTGCCCAGCTGGGGCAGGGGAGGGTGTCAGGAACCAAATCAGCCAGGGCCAGCAGCCAGCAAGTCACGGAGGGACTGGGTCCAGCTGCTGCTGCCAGGCTGATGCAGGGCTGGGTCATCGATTCCAGCTGCCTGCACAAGAACAGCATTTTCCTCTATGGTAATTCCTCAGGTGGTTCATCTGCCTCAGGCCTGAGTCCCCCTCAGGGCTCTGCCGGTGCCCCTAAATCCGACCCGCAGCCCCTGCTCCCGGCCCTGGGCTCCCCACACAGCTCCCCGGTGCCCCTCAATCCGACCCGCAGCCCCTGCTCCCCACACAGCTCCCCGGTGCCCCTAAATCCGACCCGCAGCCCCTGCTCCCGGCCCTGGGCTCCCTACACAGCTCCCCGGTGCCCCTAAATCCGACCCACAGCCCCTGCTCCCGGCCCTGGGCTCCCCGCACAGCTCCCCGGTGCCCCTAAATCCAACCCACAGCCCCTGCTCCCGGCCCTGGGCTCCCCGCACAGCTCCCCGGTGCCCCTAAATCCGACCCACAGCCCCTGCTCCTGGCCCTGGGCTCCCCGCACAGCTCCCCGGTGCCCCTAAATCCGACCCGCAGCCCCTGCTCCCCACACAGCTCCCCGGTGCCCCTAAATCCGACCCGCAGCCCCTGCTCCCGGCCCTGGGCTCCCCGCACAGCTCCCCGGTGCCCCTAAATCCGACCCGCAGCCCCTGCTCCCGGCCCTGGGCTCCCCGCACAGCTCCCCGGTGCCCCTCAATCCGACCCGCAGCCCCTGCTCCCGGCCCTGGGCTCCCCACACAGCTCCCCGGTGCCCCTCAATCCGACCCACAGCCCCTGCTCCCGGCCCTGGGTTCCCCGCACAGCTCCCCGGTGCCCCTAAATCTGACCCGCAGCCCCTGCTCCCGGCCCTGGGCTCCCCAGAATAACAGAGACTTGGTGGGATAACTCACATGACTGGAGTACTGTCATGGATGGATATAAACTGTTCAGGAAGGACAGGCAGGGCAGAAAAGGCGGGGGAGTTGCACTGTATGTAAGAGAGGAGTATGACTGCTCAGAGCTCCGGTATGATACTGCAGAAAAACCTGAGAGTCTCTGGATAAAGTTGAGAAGTGGGAGCAACAAGGGTGATGTCATGGTTGGAGTCTGCTATAGACCACCAGACCAGGGGGATGAGGTGGACGAGGCTTTCTTGTGGCAACTAGCAGAAGTTGCTAGATCGCAGGCCCTGGTTCTCATGGGAGACTTTAATCACCCTGATATCTGCTGGGAGAGCAATACAGCGGTGCACAGGCAATCCAGGAAATTTTTGGAAAGCGTAGGGGACAATTTCCTGGTGCAAGTGCTGGAGGAACCAACTAGGGGCAAAGCTTTTCTTGACCTGCTGCTCACAAACGGAAGAACTAGTAGGGGAAGCAAAAGTGGATGGGAACCTGGGAGGCAGTGACCATGAGATTGTCGAGTTCAGGATCCTGACACAAGGAAGAAAGGAGAGCAGCAGAATATGGACCCTGGACTTCAGAAAAGCAGACTTTGACTCCCTCAGGGAACAGATGGGCAGGATCCCCTGGGAGAATAACATGAAGGGCAAAGGGGTCCAGGAGAGCTGGCTGTATTTTAAAGAATCCTTATTGAGGTTGCAGGAACAAACCATCCCGATGTGTAGAAAGAATAGTAAATATGGCAGGCGACCAGCTTGGCTAAACAGTGAAATCCTTGCTGATCTTAAATGCAAAAAAGAGGCTTATAAGAAGTGGAAGATTGGACAAATGACCAGGGAGGAGTATAAAAATATTGCTCAGGCGTGCAGGAGTGAAATCAGGAAGGCCAAATCACACTTGGAGTTGCAGTTAGCAAGAGATGTTAAGAGTAACAAGAAGGGTTTCTTCAGGTATGTTAGCAACAAGAAGAAAATCAAGGAAAGTGTGGGCCCCTTACTGAATGAGGGAGGCAACCTAGTGACCGAGGATGTGGAAAAAGCTAATGTACTCAATGATTTTTTTGCCTCTGTCTTCACGCACAAGGTCAGCTCCCAGATTGCTGCACTGGGCAGTACAGCATGGGGAGAAGGTGACCAGCCCTCTGTGGAGAAAGAAGTGGTTCGGGACTATTTAGAAAAACTGGACGTGCACAAGTCCATGGGGCCGGATGCGCTGCATCCGAGGGTGCTAAAGGAGTTGGCGGGTGAGATTGCAGAGCCATTAGCCATTATTTTTGAAAACTCATGGAGATCGGCCCTGGGCTCCCCGCACAGCTCCCCGGTGCCCCTAAATCCGACCCGCAGCCCCTGCTCCCGGCCCTGGGCTCCCCGCACAGCTCCCCGGTGCCCCTAAATCCGACCCGCAGCCCCTGCTCCCGGCCCTGGGCTCCCCGCACAGCTCCCCGGTGCCCCTAAATCCGACCCGCAGCACCTGCTCCCGGCCCTGGGCTCCCTGCACAGCTCCCCAGTGCCCCTAAATCCGACCTGCAGCCCCTGCTCCCCACACAGCTCCCCGGTGCCCCTAAATCCGACCCGCAGCCCCTGCTCCCGGCCCTGGGCTCCCCGCACAGCTCCCCGGTGCCCCTAAATCCGACCCGCAGCCCCTGCTCCCCACACAGCTCCCCGGTGCCCCTAAATCCGACCCGCAGCCCCTGCTCCCGGCCCTGGGCTCCCCGCACAGCTCCCCGGTGCCCCTAAATCTGACCCGCAGCACCTGCTCCCGGCCCTGGGCTCCCCGCACAGCTCCCCGGTGCCCCTAAATCCGACCCGCAGCCCCTGCTCCCGGCCCTGGGCTCCCCGCACAGCTCCCCGGTGCCCCTCAATCCGACCCGCAGCCCCTGCTCCCGGCCCTGGGCTCCCCACACAGCTCCCCGGTGCCCCTCAATCCGACCCGCAGCCCCTGCTCCCGGCCCTGGGCTCACCGCACAGCTCCCCGGTGCCCCTAAATCCAACCCGCAGCCCCTGCTCCCGGCCCTGGGCTCCCCGCACAGCTCCCCGGTGCCCCTAAATCCAACCCGCAGCCCCTGCTCCCCACACAGCTCCCCGGTGCCCCTAAATCCGACCCGCAGCCCCTGCTCCCGGCCCTGGGCTCCCCACACAGCTCCCCGGTGCCCCTCAATCCGACCCGCAGCCCCTGCTCCCGGCCCTGGGCTCCCCGCACAGCTCCCCGGTGCCCCTCAATCCGACCCGCAGCCCCTGCTCCCGGCCCTGGGCTGCCCCGCATAGCTCCCCGGTGCCCCTCAATCTGACCCGCAGCCCCTGCTCCCGGCCCTGGGCTCCCCGCACAGCTCCCCGGTGCCCCTCAATCCGACCCGCAGCCCCTGCTCCCGGCCCTGGGCTCCCCGCACAGCTCCCCGGTGCCCCTAAATCCGACCCGCAGCCCCTGCTCCCGGCCCTGGGCTGCCCACACACAGCTCCCCGGTGCCCCTAAATCCGACCCGCAGCCCCTGCTCCCGGCCCTGGGCTGCCCACACACAGCCCTGCCCTCCCCAGGTTCCCCCTAGACTAACAGCCCCCTCTCCAAGGCCTGGTCTGGCATCAGGAACTGGGATCTTGATTTGGGGAGGCCCCTAAAACCCTAGAGCAAGAACACAAGCAGCGACTCATCTGCATCCCGCCCCAGTCCTCATCCCGCTCCCAGCCCCGACATCCTCCGGGAGCTGCTATTGTGCGCAGCTCCTTTCATCGCTCCCAGGCACCTGGGCAGACAATGGGCACCAGCTGCCCCGTCCTGCAATCAGAGAACGACCCCAATCAGCAAAGGAGCTGCCTAATTGCAGCCAGCTGGAGACAGACCACCCCCGCTGGGTCTCTCCTGAGGGCCCACTCCCCCCCCCCCCCCCGCTTTGTTCCAAACTGAGCCTCCGGAGGGGCCGCCTCCAGAATGGCTGGAAGCTCTTTGGAGCCAGGTATCCAGGACGGAGAAGATGGAGGATGGGGAGTCGGAGCCCCCTGCCCCCCACCAGCCCATCTGGGGGAGCCGGAGCTAATACAGCTGCTCCAAAGGGCTCGTCAGGCTGGGGCAGGGCCAAGCAAGGCAAGGAGGGGGGCTGGGGCTGTCGGCCCCTCCTGACTGGTGCCTCCCTGGGGACAGGGGGCGAGCACCCACCATTGGGTTATTTTATTCCTGAGCCCCCTGGCACCTGCTTTTCAGGCCAGCAGCTCCATCTGGCTTCCCCATAGCATCCTGGACAGAAGCCCCAGGGGGTCCCATTGCCCCCCATCAGCAATGAGTGGGTGGGGATATTTAATAGCTGGTGGAGGGTTTCTTCTGAGCATGCACCGGCAGCTGGCTCCAGCGCTGTATGTGCCAGGGGAATGGGATGAGACCAGCTTGTTTAGCAGCCCTGGAGGTGCTGGCCTGGCTTGGGGGCATGTCCCCACTGATCACTAGGCAGTCCCTCTCCAGGACACCTGCTGCCTTGGCATGGCCACACCAGCCCCGGTGCTGCATGGGAATTGGCACAGCCCCTTCCTGTCCCTTACCTTGAGGGGGCTCTGCCTGCCCCCCAGGATCTTGGCGTGCTGGTGGCTACAGACCCCCAGGTCAGAAACAGTCATTGCCAGCCTGGAGGGTGTGACATTCCCCTCTGGTGTTATCAAGCCCGGTGATCTGCTAGGTCACTCCAGTCCTCGACTCTGGGAGCCAGCCTTACCCTGCTCTGCTGTGAGAACCCCCACTCCTGGGCTGGTCACGCACAGCATCTGGCATGTAAGCTGCTCCTTGGATTGTGCAACTGAATGACACTAGCCAATAACTCCAGTCCCAGACACAACCCTAGGAACCTCCGTCTTGCAGTGTCCAGTTATACCCGCTGGACACTGCAAGCTTATATGAGTTCATCAGTTTAACAAAGAAATTGATATGTACCAGGCGTGTTATCCCCAGGGGAGTCTCTGACACTCTTCAAACCAGATGCACTGCGTCAGGTACAAACTTAGACGCTTACAAACTTAGACGCTTCTCACCACAGGCTGGCTGGTTGCCCTTCAGCCAGGCTCTCCCCTTTGATCAGTGCTTCAGTCGCTTGGTGGTGATGTCTGTAGATGGAGGTGGAAGAGAGAGGAAGAGCATGACAAACATTTCTCCCTTTTATCATGTTCTTTCTTCCCTCTTTCTTGGTTCCCCCTTCAGAGTCAGGTGAGCATTACCTCATCATAGTCCCAAACTGCCCAAAGGAAAGGGGGTAACTCCCTCAAGAGTCCAACAGATCCTTTGTTGCTGTCTAGGCCAGCGTCCTTTGTTCCTTTGAGGCTGGGCTGGGTTTGTCCCATACATGCCCTGACGAAGTGTGAACTGCCCCTCAGCTCTTGGGGAGTTTTTTCCTGGGCTTATTTTAAGCCATGAGGATACATTTTCAGTCTCATAACTACATACATGAAATTATAACCTACAACATTACTATAACAACAATGCTCAGTGCATCATGAGCCTTCTGAAGACACCGATATGACAAACTTTGCATTGGACACCACACAATCATTTTACAAGGATGAACATGGAGGTGCTAGGTATTCCCCAAGTTACAGAGCATCACAGAGGGGGAGCCCCCAGAGTTGGGGAGAGACTCTTTAGCTTCCTCCCCACACCCTGCCCTTCTCCCAGCAGTTCAGCACTGGGGAGAGCAGCTCACAGCTCACCCTGAACCCCTCATCCCCAGCCTGGGGACCCTGACATGGCATTTCACACACTATTAGCCTGCCAGGAGCTTTCACCTTTGCTTGGCCAGCTGTTCCCCCCACGCCAGTGCCGGGCGTTGTGAGTAATGAGCTACTCCAGCCTCTGCCAGGCCCAGCACCGCCTCTCCTGGGTCCCACCCTCTCGCTGTGCCCATGACCGTCTGCCCCACTGAGGGCAAAGTTGGTACATGGTGCCTGATCTTGCTGCTCACAGCCCACACATGACTATCACCCACATGTGACTCATCAACTCTGGGGGAACCACAGCTACTTGTGCCTGCCTAGACCACCCCTCCGTCCACCTAGTTCTGAAGCTGGCGTGGTGCCCAGAGCCTGCCAGTCGCTCTGCCCCAGCCCAGTCCATGGTGATTCTGGGAGAGCAGTCGCGGGAGGGGACAACCAGCCGGCTCATTCAAGCTGTGCCCTTCTCCAGCTGGTGGAGGTGAGTCTCCGACCCTGGAGAGGCAGGAAAAGGACAGCTTCATGCACTCACTGGGGAGGCGTGGGTAGGTCTGATGCCAGCAGGCATCTCTGTCTGGACACTGCACTCCAGCAAGTCGCTCCAAAGCAGGAGCTCCCCCCACCCTCCCGCCAGCAGTGAAGATGCTGTTGAAAGGCAGGATCCTGGGCTAGATGGACCGCTGGTCTGACGCCCGCCCAGCCCAGCCACGGGGAGTGTGAATGGGCTCATCACCTTGGTGTGAGTGGGGATTGCTGCTTCCTGCTCCTCTCACCACCCCATGAGCAGCCCAACGCCACAACTGGCTACAGTGCTCGATGCTAAGAGCAGCCGTGCTCAGGGCATGGGAGAGAATTATCCCACCAAGCAGCGGGCAGCTCTGGCACTGGGCTGGGGCTCTGCTGGAGGCAGCAAGGAATCACAGAGCACAAGCTATGAGCCCTCCCTGCAGGCTGGGTGCCTGCTACATGGCGAGCTCTGCTGAGTGCCCTGCTCCGAGCCACGTCGCTCGCCCCTCGAGCTGGCTGTGCTAACACCCACATCACAAGTTGTCTCTGCACTGTGTGCATGTGTAGTGCCAGCACAGCGGGGCCCCGCTCCCTGATGTAGGCACCCGTGCCAGCAGAGCAGAGCCGGCGTATCCCGGGCACACAGGACCTCAGCTACAGCACAGTGACACTCCCTTGGGCATCACTGGCGTGGCACCACCCCGCCCCGGCCGGAGCCCTGGGACTCTGACCTGTACCCACCCCCCACCGTGCACTGCCCAGAGCCCAGCTCCTTCGAACGCTCACCAGCAAGGCTCTCGGCCCAGCCCAAAGCTGCCCTGCTCTTGGGGTGTCAGTTACACCAGGGCCAAGTGGTGCAGAACAATCCCATTCTGTTCCAGCAGCATTTTGCACCCGTTTGGCCAGGGTAG
Source organism: Malaclemys terrapin pileata (assembly GCF_027887155.1). Lineage (NCBI taxonomy): Eukaryota > Metazoa > Chordata > Testudines > Emydidae > Malaclemys > Malaclemys terrapin. The sequence continues at coordinate 1,446,110 of NC_071523.1, forward strand.
CTTTGTGTTCAGTTATAGTTCTGGTGTCTCATGCTCCCATTCTCCTCTGTGGATTGGGCTCCCTGGTTGGACTACAGCTCCCATAGTGCACTGGGGTGAAGTTGCTCAGCTGTGGTGCATTGTGGGAGACAGAGTCCTGCTTGGGAGCCCATGTCATAGAAGTGAATGGAGCCATGAGTTACCCAAGCTCCATCTCCCAGGAGGCATCACTGCACCATTTCAGACCCAAAGGTTTCCAGTTTGGGGGCGCTGGGTTTTCTACAAGAAATCAACGTTTCCTGCAGGAAGCAGATGTCCCCCTCCTGGAACAATCCAGCTGGTTCAAACCCAGCCTTTTGCACAAGTCTGGGAACTCACTACGTCTTTCACCAAAAGTGGGGGTGGAACTTGGCTCCATCCCATAATACTCTGGTAACCTGGTAACCCTCTCATGGCCACTTGGCTGCAGGCAGGTTCCCCCAGTCCTGTGACAGACACACTTGCAGCTCTAAGGCCTGGCTATGATCTACATGCTGTCCCAGCAATGTAGGGAAATGGCATGTCCCTCACGAATGCAGAGCTGTGGATGGAAACCTCTGTGCATCCCTGCAGCACCGGGCGGGTGTAGCAGCTTGCCAATCCCAGGGCCCCTGCCAAGGCCCCTGTGCTGGCTTGGCACCCATGGCAAAGCACCTGCAGGAGGCACAGGCAGGCTGTGGGCTCCATGGAGAGAGGCCAGTCTCATGCCTGCTGGGCTGGCAACTGGGCCCAACAGCACAAACCAAGTCCCCTTCTCAGCATGCCCTGGGGGAGGAAACATCTCCGCACCCCGACCCTGGCAAGGCCACTGTGACTGTCCTCCTGATCTCTGCAAACACACAATGGTGCACAGTCCACCCCTCCCTGGAGCCTGCACATAGGTGCCAACTTCTGCTGGTGCCGGTGGATGCTCGACCCCCCTCTGCCTCCAGCCCCACCCCCTTTCCAACCCCTTCCCCAAAGTCCCCGCCCCAACTCTGCTCCCTCCCCGCCCCCATTGGACTCCTTCCCGAAATCCCCGCCCTGGCCCTGCCTCTTCCCCTGAGCACGCCGCGTTCCTGCTCCTCCCCCTCCCTCCTGGAGCTTGTTACACCGCTGTTTCACGGCAGCAAACACTGGGAGCTGGGGGAGAAGCGGGGACGCGGTGCGCTCAAGGGAGGAGGCAGAGACAGAGGTGAGGTGAGGCGGGGGCAGTGCAGGGAGCAGAGCTTGGCTGCCAGTGGGTGCTAAGCACCCACTAATTTTTCCCAGTGGGTGCTCCAGTCCCGGAGCACCCACGGAGTCGGCGTCTATGGGCCTGCCCTTAGTCCGACTCATGGACTGGCAGGGCCAGACGACATACAGTGCAGCCTGGGTTCCCGCCTCAGCTGGCTGCTCCAAACACCTCTGCCTCCAGACCTGGCCTGCCTCAAGGACACTCAGCCTTTTATATTCCTGAGCTGGAGCTGATGAGACCCCCCTGGTCTGGCAGTCAGGGTGAATAAGCTCTGCACCACCACACTGTGCTTTCCAAAACCCATTCCCTTTATTTCCTTCTTTGTTCTTTGACTTACTGTTATCAATTCCACCAGGCCAGCTCCGCACTGGGGCAGAGCATGGACTGCCAAGCCAGGGAGGGTCAGTGGCTGCATGATTGTGTGAGAGCTTTCGCCCAGCAATCCGCCCTCCAGTGCCTGGCCAGTAAGGGGCGGCTTTGCTCCTAATTTCTGTCCCACACAGGAATCACACCTCCAGGGGAAGCCGCCCCTTCACCCATCTGCTTGCACAGTCAGCAATGTGTGGCCCTAGTGTGAGCTGTGTGCGCCATCATTGTCAACATGACAGGGCTACTGGCATCAGGCAGCTTGGGCCACAAAGGTGCACTTTGTACACTTGCATATGTCAGCAGCCGCTGAACTGTGGGGGTCCGTGTCCTAGCTGAAAATTTCTCGTCTCTTCTCCTCTCAAGTACTTGGTCTGTCAAATGTCCCCCGAAGCAGGGTCTTGGTTACCCCAAGGCCTTCTGGTTCAACAGTCCTACAAAAGTCCCTCATACCAGCATCTTGGCTACCCTGAGACCCTCTGTCTTACAGCATCACAGACTTCTTCAGATGTTAATAGGGGAACTAACTAACCAATTAACACTGATTCTTAGGCCTGGTCTACACTACGAGTTTAGGTCGACTTTAGCAGCGTTAAATCGAATTAAGCCTGGACACGTTCACATGACGAAGCCCTTTCTTTCGATTTAAGGGGCCCTTTAAACCGGTTTCTTTACTCCACCTCCGACGAGGGGATTAGCGATAAAATTGGCCTTAGCGGGTCAGAATTGGGGTAGTGTGGATGGAATTCGACATTATTGGCCTCAGGGAGCTATCCCACAGTGCTTCATTGTGACCGCTCTGGACAGCACTCTCAACTCAGATGCACTGACCAGGTAGACAGGAAAAGCCCCGCAAACATTTGAATTTCATTTCCTGTTTGCCCAGCGTGGAGAGCACAGGTGATCATGCAGAGCTCATCAGCACAGGTAACCGTGATGGAGTCCCAGGATTGCAAAAGAGCTCCAGCATGGACAGAACGGGAGGTACGGGATCTGCTCACCATATGGGGAGATGAATCAGTGCTAGCTGAACTCCGTAGCAGTAAATGAAATGGCAAAATATTAGAAAAGGTCTCCAAGGCCATGAAGGACAGAGGCCATAACAGGGATGTACAGCAGTGCCGCGTGAAAATTAAGGAGCTAAGGCAAGCCTACCACAAAGCCAGAGAGGCAAACGGAAGGTCCGGGGCAGAGCCGCAAACATGCCGCTTCTACGCGGAGCTGCATGCCATGCAAGGGGTTGCAGCCACCACTACCCCAACCGTGTGCTATGACTCCATCACTGGAGAATCATGCAACAGGGAAGAGGGTTCGGGGTACGAGGAAGATGAGGATGAAGATAATGTAGATAGCTCACAGCAGCAAGGAAGCGGAGAAACCGGTTTCCCCAACAGCCAGGATATGTTTATCACCCTGGACCTGGAGCCAGTAACCCCCGAACTCACCCAAGGCATGCTCCCAGACCCTGAGGGCACAGAAGGGACCTCTGGTGAGTGTACCTTTGTAAATATTACACATGGTTTAAAAGCAAGCGTGTTTAATGATTAATGATTAATTTGCCCTGGCAATCGTGGCCAGTACAGCTATTGGAAAAGTCTGTTAACGTGTATGGGAATGGAGCGGAAATCCTCCAGGGACATCTCCAGAAAGCTCTCCTTCATGTACTCCCAAAGCCTTTGCAAAAGGTTTCTGGGGAGGGCTGCCTTATCCCGTCCGCCATGGTAGGACACTTTAGCATGCCAGGCCAGTAGCACGTAGTCTGGAATCATTGCATAACAAAGCATGGCAGCATATAGTCCCGGTGCAGTCAGCAGCGAACCAGCTGAGCGGCGAACAGCAGAGGCTAACAGCGGGAGTTTGCCTGGGAGCTGTCCGAGAGGAGGTACGCTAAGTGCTGCATTAGGGGGGCTGTGTTGGTGAGTATCTGAGTGTCTGCTGCTGGGACAGTTGGTCAGTTTGACCGTGTGCTTGATTGCTTGCTTGTTTGTTTGAAAAGTGTGAATTGGGAGTGCTTTGTTCCAGCTGGGCCTTGAGTGGGCCTGACTGGTATATAAGGGCAGTCAGCAGCGAACCAGCTGAGCGGCGAACAGCAGAGGCTAACAGCGGGAGTTTGCCTGGGAGCTGTCCGAGAGGAGGTACGCTAAGTGCTGCATTAGGGGGGCTGTGTTGGTGAGTATCTGAGTGTCTGCTGCTGGGACAGTTGGTCAGTTTGACCGTGTGCTTGATTGCTTGCTTGTTTGTTTGAAAAGTGTGAATTGGGAGTGCTTTGTTCCAGCTGGGCCTTGAGTGGGCCTGACTGGTATATAAGGGCAGTCAGCAGCGAACCAGCTGAGCGGCAAACAGCAGAGGCTAACAGCGGGAGTTTGCCTGGGAGTTCGCCTAGGGAGAGCGCACTGAGGCTTTCATCTGCAGGTTTCTCCCAGTAGTTCCTGCAACAGTTGAGGAAGCTCCTAAGAGGACGGTGATATGGAAGGTGAGCGATCAGCTGTTGTAACCTGCACAGGTTGTGCCATGTTTGTCTTTCTTCCGCAGGACAGAAGCGACTTTGTCTGCACAAAATGCAAGCTGGTCTCCATATTGGAGGAGAAGGTTCGAGGGCTGGAGAAACAAGTATCGACTCTGCGTTGCATAAGGGAAAATGAAGATTTCCTGGACAGACGTCAGGAGATGCTTCTACGGCCACAATGTTCTGAAGATTCAGAGCAGGCGCAGCAGGGACAGAAGGATTGTGAGGAGGTTTGGCAGCATGTGACCTCCAGAAGAAGAAAGAGGAGCGTCCATGCACCAGCAATGGAGATACAGGTGAGGAATCGTTTCCATGTTCTCTCTACAGGTGCTAATGCGGAGAGTGGACTAGATGGCCCATCTGAGGGAAGGGAGCAGAAGGAGACTCCACCGATTGGAAGGCAAAAGATGCACTGTCCTAGGGATGGGGGTTCCACGACCACCACTCCCAAGAGGAGGAGGAGGGTGGTGGTGGTCGGGGACTCCCTCCTCAGGGGGACTGAGTCATCTATCTGCCGTCCTGACCGGGAAAACCGAGAGGTCTGCTGCTTGCCAGGAGCTAGGATACACGATGTGACGGAGAGACTGCCGAGACTCATCAAGCCCTCGGATCGCTACCCCTTCCTGCTTCTCCACGTGGGCACCAATGATACTGCCAAGAATGACCTTGAGCGGATCACTGCAGACTACGTGGCTCTGGGAAGAAGGATAAAGGAGTTTGAGGCGCAAGTGGTGTTCTCGTCCATCCTCCCTGTGCAAGGAAAAGGCCGGGGTAGAGACCGTCGAATCGTGGAAGTCAACGAATGGCTACGCAGGTGGTGTCGGAGAGAAGGCTTTGGATTCTTCGACCATGGGATGGTGTTCCAAGAAGGAGTGCTAGGCAGAGACGGGCTCCACCTAACGAAGAGAGGGAAGAGCATCTTCGCCAGCAGGCTGGCTAACCTAGTGAGGAGGGCTTTAAACTAGGTTCACCGGGGGAAGGAGACCAAAGCCCTGAGGTAAGTGGGGAAATGGGATCCTGGGAGGAAGCACAAGCAGGAAAGCGCAACAGGGGAGGACTCCTGTCTCATGCTGAGAAAGAGGGACGATCGTTGAGTTATCTTAAGTGCCTATACACAAATGCAAGAAGCCTGGGAAACAAGCAGGGAGAACTGGAAGTCCTGGCACAGTCAGGGAACTATGATGTGATTGGAATAACAGAGACTTGGTGGGATAACTCACATGACTGGAGTACTGTCATGGATGGATATAAACTGTTCAGGAAGGACAGGCAGGGCAGAAAAGGTGGGGGAGTTGCGTTGTATGTAAGAGAGGAGTATGACTGCTCAGAGCTCCGGTATGATACTGCAGAAAAACCTGAGAGTCTCTGGATAAAGTTGAGAAGTGTGAGCAACAAGGGTGATGTCGTGGTTGGAGTCTGCTATAGACCACCAGACCAGGGGGACGAGGTGGACGAGGCTTTCTTCTGGCAACTAGCAGAAGTTGCTAGATCACAGGCCCTGGTTCTCATGGGAGACTTTAATCACCCTGATATCTGCTGGGAGAGCAATACAGCGGTGCACAGGCAATCCAGGAAATTTTTGGAAAGTGTAGGGGACAATTTCCTGGTGCAAGTGCTGGAGGAACCAACTAGGGGCAAAGCTTTTCTTGACCTGCTGCTCACAAACAGGGAAGAACTAGTAGGGGAAGCAAAAGTGGATGGGAACCTGGGAGGCAGTGACCATGAGATGGTCGAGTTCAGGATCCTGACACAAGGAAGAAAGGAGAGCAGCAGAATACGGACCCTGGACTTCAGAAAAGCAGACTTTGACTCCCTCAGGGAACAGATGGGCAGGATCCCCTGGGAGAATAACATGAAGGGCAAAGGGGTCCAGGAGAGCTGGCTGTATTTTAAAGAATCCTTATTGAGGTTGCAGGAACAAACCATCCCGATGTGTAGAAAGAATAGTAAATATGGCAGGCGACCAGCTTGGCTAAACAGTGAAATCCTTGCTGATCTTAAACGCAAAAAAGAGGCTTATAAGGAGTGGAAGATTGGACAAATGACCAGGGAGGAGTATAAAAATATTGCTCAGGCGTGCAGGAGTGAAATCAGGAAGGCCAAATCACACTTGGAGTTGCAGTTAGCAAGAGATGTTAAGAGTAAGAAGAAGGGTTTCTTCAGGTATGTTAGCAACAAGAAGAAAATCAAGGAAAGTGTGGGCCCCTTACTGAATGAGGGAGGCAACCTAGTGACCGAGGATGTGGAAAAAGCTAATGTACTCAATGATTTTTTTGCCTCTGTCTTCACGCACAAGGTCAGCTCCCAGATTGCTGCACTGGGCAGTACAGCATGGGGAGAAGGTGGCCAACCCTCTGTGGAGAAAGAAGTGGTTCGGGACTATTTAGAAAAACTGGACGTGCACAAGTCCATGGGGCCGGATGCGCTGCATCCGAGGGTGCTAAAGGAGTTGGCGGGTGAGATTGCAGAGCCATTAGCCATTATTTTTGAAAACTCATGGCGATCGGGGGAGGTCCCAGATGACTGGAAAAAGGCTAATGTAGTGCCCATCTTTAAAAAAGGGAAGAAGGAGGATCCGGGGAACTACAGGCCAGTCAGCCTCACCTCAGTCCCTGGAAAAATCATGGAGCAGGTCCTCAAGGAATCAATTATGAAACATTTAGAGGAGAGGAAAGTGATCAGGAACAGTCAGCATGGATTCACGAAGGGGAAGTCGTGCCTGACTAACCTAATTGCCTTCTATGATGAGATAACTGGCTCTGTGGATGAGGGGAAAGCAGTGGATGTGTTATTTCTTGACTTTAGCAAAGCTTTTGATACTGTCTCCCACAGTATTCTTGCCACCAAGTTAAAGAAGTATGGGCTGGATGAATGGACTGTAAGGTGGATAGAAAGCTGGCTAGATCGTCGGGCTCAACGGGTAGTGATCAATGGCTCCATGTCTAGTTGGCAGCCGGTTTCAAGTGGAGTGCCCCAAGGGTCGGTCCTGGGGCCGGTTTTGTTTAATATCTTTATTAATGATCTGGAGGATGGTGTGGACTGCACTCTCAGCAAGTTTGCAGATGACACTAAACTAGGAGGCGTGGTAGATACACTAGAGGGTAGGGATCGGATACAGAGGGACCTAGACAAATTAGAGGATTGGGCAGAAAAAAACCTGATGAGGTTCAACAAGGACAAGTGCAGAGTCCTGCACTTAGGACGGAAGAATCCCATGCACTGCTACAGACTAGGGACCGAATGGCTAGGTAGCAGTTCTGCTGAAAAGGACCTAGGGGTCACAGTGGACGAGAAGCTGGATATGAGTCAACAGTGTGCTCTTGTTGCCAAGAAGGCTAACGGCATTTTGGGCTGTATAAGTAGGGGCATTGCCAGCAGATCGAGGAACGTGATCGTTCCCCTTTATTCGACATTGGTGAGGCCTCATCTGGAATACTGTGTCCAGTTTTGGTCCCCACACTACAAGAAGGATGTGGAAAAATTGGAAAGAGTCCAGCGGAGGGCAACAAAAATGATTAGGGGTCTGGAGCACATGACTTATGAGGAGAGGCTGAGAGAACTGGGATTGTTTAGTCTCCAGAAGAGAAGAATGAGGGGGGATTTGATAGCAGCCTTCAACTACCTGAAGGGGGGTTCCAAAGAGGATGGAGCTCGGCTGTTCTCAGTGGTGGCAGATGACAGAACAAGGAGCAATGGTCTCAAGTTGCAGTGGGGGAGGTCCAGGTTGGATATCAGGAAAAACTATTTCACTAGGAGGGTGGTGAAACACTGGAATGCGTTACCTAGGGAGGTGGTGGAGTCTCCTTCCTTGGAGGTTTTTAAGGCCCGGCTTGACAAAGCCCTGGCTGGGATGATTTAGCTGGGAATTGGTCCTGCTTTGAGCAGGGGGTTGGACTAGATGACCTCTTGAGGTCCCTTCCAACTCTGATATTCTATGATTCTATGATTCTATGGTGTTTGCTGGCATGCAGACAACATCCATTCCTTATCGCTCTTTGTTATCCTCAGGAGAGTGATATCATTCACGGTCACCTGGTTGAAATGGGGTGATTTTATTAAGGGGACATTCAGAGGTGCCCGTTCCTGCTCGGTTGAACAGAAATGTTCCCTGCTGTTAGCCACGCGGTGTGGGGGAGGGGTGAAGTGATCATCCCCGATAATTGGGTGTGTGTGGGGGAGAGGGGGGTTAGTTGGGTTTGTGCTGCATGTTAACCTGGAAACCGTAGCCCCTCCTTTTACATTGCAAACCCATTTTAAATGGCCAACCCAGTGGGGGCTTGGTATGGGAAATGAGGGCGCCACTGTTTGAAACCATTCCCACATGTTAAGAAGGTTAAAAAAGCCAAAAGACTGTGGCTTACCATGGCTGCCTGCAAGCCGAAATCTGTTGCCTGGCACTGCGTGAGTGATCTCTCATACCAAACCGGCAGGCCCTCAATATAAGAGGAAAAATGCGACCTTGTAACGAAAGCTCATGTGCTGTGTAATGTGAACAGCAAAATTTAACGTGAAAGAGTGTACCCATTGTTCTCTAAAATGTGTCTTTTTAAACCACCTCTCCCTTCTCCTTCCCCAGCTGCAAATGTTTCTCCTTCACAGAGGCTAGTGAAGATTAGAAGGAGAAAATGGAGGACTCGGGATGACATGTTCACGGAGCTCCAGATGTCCTCCCACGCTGAAAGAGCACAGCAGAATGCGTGGAGGCAGTCAATGTCAGACTACAGAAAAGCACAATATGAACGAGAGGAGAGGTGGCGGGCTGAATCGCGGGATGAACAGAGCAAGTGGCGGGCTGAAGATGATAGGTGGCGTCAGCTTGCAGACAGAAGGCAAGAGTCGATGCTCCGGCTGCTGGAGCATCAAACTGATATGCTCCAGCATATGGTTGAGCTGCAGGAAAGGCAGCAGGAGCAGAGACCGCCGCTACAGCCCCTGTGTAACCAACAGCCCTCCTCCTCAAGTTCCATAGCCTCCTCACCCAGACGCCCAAGAACACGGTGGGAGGGCCTCCGGCCACCCAGTCACTCCACCTCAGATGATTGCCCGAGCATCAGAAGGCTGGCCTTTAATAAGAGTTAAAGTTTTAAACTGCAGTGTGATCTTTTCCTTCCCTCCTGCCCCACCCATCCGGGCTACCTTGGCAATTATCCCCCTAGTTGTGTGATGAATCAATAAAGAATGCATGAATGTGAAGTAACAATGACTTTATTGCCTCTGCAAGCGGTGCTCGAAGGGGGAGGAGAGGGTGGGGTGGTTGGATTACAGGGAAGTAGAGTGAACCGGGTGGGGGGGTGGGGCAGAGGGTTCATCAAGGAGAAACAAACAGAAGTTTCACACCGTAGCCTGGCCAGTCACAAAACTCGTTTTCAAAGCTTCTCTGATGCGCACTGCGCCCTGCTGTGCTCTTCTAACCGCCCTGGTGTCTGGCTGCGCGTAATCAGCGGCCAGGCGATGTGCCTCAACCTCCCACCCCACCATAAATGTCTCCCCCTTACTCTCACAGATATTGTGGAGCGCACAGCAAGCAGCAATAACAATGGGGATATTCTTTTCGCTGAGGTCTGAGCGAGTCAGTAAGCTGCGCCAGCGCGCTTTTAAACGTCCAAATGCACATTCCACCACCATTCGGCACTTGCTCAGCCTGTAGTTGAACAGGTCCTGACTACTGTCCAGGCTGCCTGTGTACGGCTTCATGAGCCATGGCATTAAGGTGTAGGCTGAGTCCCCAAGGATAACTATAGGCATTTCAACATCCCCAACGGTTATTTTCTGGTCCGGGAAGAAAGTCCCTTCCTCCAGCTTTCGAAACAGACCAGAGTGCCTGAAGATGTGAGCATCATGTACCTTTCCCAGCCATCCCACGTTGATGTTGGTGAAACGTCCCTTGTGATCCACCAGGGCTTGCAGCAGCATTGAAAAGTACCCCTTGCGGTTTATGTACTCGGTGGCTTGGTGCTCCAGTGCCAAGATAGGGATATGGTTTCCGTCTATCGCCCCACCACAGTTTGGGAATCCCATTGCAGCAAAGCCATCCACTATGGCCTGCACATTTCCCAGAGTCACTACCCTTGATATCACAAGGTCTTTGATTGCCCTGGCAACTTGGATCACAGCAGCCCCCACAGTAGATTTGCCCACTCCAAGTTGATTCCCGACTGACTGGTAGCTGTCTGGCGTTGCAAGCTTCCACAGGGCTATCGCCACTCGCTTCTCAACTGTGAGGGCTGCTCTCATCCTGGTATTCTGGCACTTCAGGGCAGGGGAAAGCAAGTCACAAAGTTCCATGAAAGTGCCCTTACGCATGCGAAAGTTTTGCAGCCACTGGGAATCGTCCCACACCTGCAGCACGATGTGGTCCCACCAGTCTGTGCTTGTTTCCCGGGCCCAGAATCGGCGTTCCAAGGCATGAACCTGCCCCAGTAACATCATGATTTGCACATTGCTGGGGCCTGTGCCTTGTGAGAGGTCTATGTCCATGTCAATTTCCTCATCACTCTTGTCGCCGCGCTGCAATCGCCTCCTCAGCTGGTCCGGGTTTCGCTTTGGCATGTCCTGGTTCTGCATATACTCCAGGACAATGCGCGTGGTGTTCATAGTGCTCATAATTGCCGCGGTGATCTGAGCGGGCTCCATGATCCCAGTGCTATGGCGTCTGGTCTGAAAAAAGGCACGAAACTAGTATCTGACGGAGGGAGGAAGGGAGGCAGGGAGGGGCGAGTGACGACATGGTGTACAGGTACAGGGAATTAAAATCAAGAAAGGTGGCTGTGCATCAGGGAGAAACACAAACAACTGTCACACAGAATGGCCCCCCAAGATTGAACTCAAAATCCTGGGTTTAGCAGGCCCTTGATTTCATGGAGGGAGGGGGAAACAAATGAATACAGAACAAATCTATTTCTTTCATCTTAAGCTGGCAGATGACAGTGCAGCATGACTGATAACCCTCGGCATCTTCTTGGCAGAAAATACTGGGTGCTTGGCAGAAAATAGCATACTATGACTGGTAGCCATCATCGTCGAGACTGCCCAGGTGCCCATGATTGACAGCCACTGCAGTACAACAACGACAGATACCAGTCGTAATATACCATCTTCTACCAAAAGGCAAGGGGCTGCTGCTGTGTAGCAATGCAGCCCCACGTCTGCCAGCCCCACATCTGCCAGCACCCAGATCGCTGATGACAGCTACCAGTCATACTGCACCATCTACTGCCAAAAGGCAATTAGCTGCTGCTGTGTAGCAATGCAGTACCACGTCTGCCGGCACCCAGAGGACATATGGTGACAGTGAGCTGAGCTGCTGAGCGGGCTCCATGCTTGGCGTGGTATGTTGTCTGCACAGGTAACCCAGGTAAAAAGGCGCAAATCGATTGTCTGTCGTTGCTCTGACGGAGGGGGAGGTGCCTGACGACATGTACCCAGAACACCCCGCGACACTGTTTTGCATCATTCAGGCATTGGGATCTCAACCCAGAATTCCAATGGGCGGCTGTGACGAACTGGGACTGTTCTTACTGTGGTCTGTGAATGCTGACAGGGGAGTGTGGCTAGGATAGTCTGCATTGGGGGATGGTGGACTGCCCGAAGGCGAATACCTGAGCGTGTAACATGAGAACCCAGGAAGGGGTTGGAGGCCAGGTGACACCTTGGCCCGGGAAACTGAACAAAGGCTGTGGGAGGGGTCGCTGAAGGCAGAGTGTTGGAAGCGGACTGGAGAGATGGCTGGGAGGCAGAGATGGCTCTGACCCCCCAAAGGGGGGTGGGCTGGGATGCCCTGGGACCCCAAGCTGGACCTAACTGAGGGGGGCCCTGTTGTCTGTGCCTGCAAGACCTGTCTTGGACTGTATTCCTGTCATCCAAATAAACCTTCTGCTTTACTGGCTGGCTGAGAGTCATGGTGAATCGCAGGAAGCCGGGGGTGCAGGGCCCTGAGTCCCCCAATACTCCGTGACAGCGGCGGAGACTGCGGGAACTGTGGAATAGCTACCCATAGTGCAACGCTCCGGAAGTCGACGCTAGCCTCGGTACTGTGGACGCAGTCCGCCGACTTAATGCACTTAGAGCATTTTCTGTGGGGACACACACAATCGGCTGCATACAACCGATTTCTATAAAACCGGCTTCTATAAATTCGACCTAATTTCGTAGTGTAGACATACCCTTAGCATTTATAGCTTTTGTTTTCAAAGGAGTCATATGTTCCAGAAATATGTCCTGTGGGCGTTTCATTACTAGTTTTTCTAATTAATATTTTAGAAGGGACTGCAAAACAGAGACCAAAGATCAGTAACGGTTACCCTCCCATCAATCACTCACTTGAGCTCCTAGTGCGGAGTCAGCCAGCAGGGTCCTGTACCAAGCCCACTGAGCGTGTGTTTTTGCATTTTCTTTCCCGTGTGAGCTGGTCAATTGGCTGACATGTTCCAAAGTCTCATGTTGAAACACACACAGACAGTCTCAATTAACCAGTCCAGTGCAATTTCAGCACTCTCAGTGCATTTCCACACCAACTGTCTGATGCTAAGAGAACCCTGCTCCCAGATTCCTCTAACCAGTTCAGATGTACCAAACTCAGGTTCACCACATTCATTCATATCAATCACAACAGTTCATAATAATTTGGCACTGTCCCAACAGCCAGTGGTGTCATTTTAAGGCAGAGGATGTTACCGCTGGCCTGGCAGTGCTAGAGTATGTCACTCTGCTGTAGCAGGCGAAGGAGCAGCCCTTGATCTAACCTTGACAACTACAACATGGGCAGCATCAATGCAAGCATCTCTCCCTTCTCTGATTGACCCAGAGACCAGTAACCTGCTGCTCCCAGTGGCTAGAGCTGTTCCCCAGCCCAGGTGATAGAGGTCAGTGCTGAAGGCTCAGGGTTCAAGCCCTGCTGGCTCTCCAGGGAGAGGGGCACGGCTAGGCCTGTTCTGCCCCTCTAAGGGCCAGGGAAGGCTCTTGATTTCAGGAGGGTTCTGCTGTGGAGAGGCACAACCCAAGGGAGGGGGAAACAGTGGCCAGACAGGGAGGGTGGATGGGGCCCAGGGGAGTCAGAGCAGGAAAGGGATAGAATTCTGTTATGTACATGAGATGGTGCATATTCATAAAATATTCAAATCAAGGTGCTGCATTCTTTGCATAAGACGTCCTGATTTCCAGCCCTACAACCTCGACAGGTCAGGCCTCTATGGTTCTGGGGGGCAACTGCTGGGCTGGAAGGGGGTCAGAACTCCTGGCACAGCCCTTGGCCCAGTGTCTGTTTAGTCCCAGGCAGAGCTGTTCACGGCCTCTGAGTGAGCGCTGGCCCAGGGCCGCTGAGCTCACACTTTGCACTTTCACACCAGCGAGCCCTTAGCTGGGAGTCGCCGAGTCACACAGCATCGCAGACCAGGGCTGGATTAACTTTTTGTGGGTCCGGCTCCAAACATATTTATGGGCCCCCCGGGGAATGATTGTAAAAGGGGCTGAGGGCAAAAGCACAGTGGGGCAAGAGCTAGGGTTGGCCCCTGGAGCAAGGGAGGGGCCAGGAGTAAACTGCAAGTGCAGCAGGGCTGGGGAGGGGGTAAACAGGATCCCGCCCCTGCCCACATAGAGTGGGTACCTACCTTCTCCCTGGTTCTAGCCCATTCTCTTCGTCTCTCTCTGCACTGAGCTGCCCCTCCTCCACTGTGACAAAGTGGGAATGTTCTTAATGTTTTCTCTGAATACTGTGTGGGTGCCTCAGTTTCCCCAATGCAGTTCTTAATTATCTATGTGGTGGGAAAGGGGTGTGTGATTGTTGCAGATCCCTAGAGGGCAGGTGTGATGCTGTCTGCACAGAGAATGGCCGACACCCTATCTCCTGGCAACTGATGGCCTGGGCCCCTCCCCTGCAAGGTGCCAACTGAAGGTGTTGGAAAACAAAGAGATCAGGTGGCCTCCTGGCCCAGGAAAGAGACAAAGGACAGAGGAGGGGCTTGCAGTTTGGAGCTGGCTGGGGAAACGGAGGGAGGCCCAGCACTGTGTCTGGGCTCCCTTCTCCACAAGATGGACCTGACTGAGGGGTCCTGTTTTCCATACCTGCAAGTTCTGCTTTGACTGTGTTCCTGTTGTCTAATAAACCTTCTGTTTTACTGGCTGGCTGAGAGTCCCAGTGAATCGCAGGAAGGTCGGGGTGCAGGACCCTGACTCCCCCACACTCCGTGACATCCAACAGCAGCAGGACAGGTTCTCTTCCAGCCCTCTGGGGTGGGTGTTGGGAGTGGGAGGAGCGGAGGCTAATGTGGTTACTCCTATAACGGGACTTTTAGTTTCCCATCAGCACTGCTAACCGGACACCCAGGTCCCATTTTCTACTGGAGTTTCTAGGCTAAAGCTGGATACCTGGCAACAGGCTGCCAGAAAAGCCTGAGGGGGGAAGGAGGGGCAAGCAATCATTTTTAAAAGTGAGAGGGCTAAGCCTTAAGTGGTGGGAAGCAAGGGGTGGGTGGGCTAGGGAGTGGAGAGGAGCTAATGGTCAGGGCCATGTCTGCTGTATTGCCCAGGTAAGTTGGAGACTGTGGGAGACAGCTGACACAGTATCCCCAGCCCATGTGACGTGACAGCCAGTGGTGGATTTAAAGTTAGTGTGGCCCCCCGGCCCTGTGCTCAGCTCCATTTTTGGGCCCCTCCTTGGGACCCATCCAAGAAAAAGAACATTCTCTCTTATCTCCCCCACCCCCATTTTTTTAATTCTTTTTCTGTGAGGGGGTGCAGGGGTCAGGGTGGGCAGGGGGCTGGGGATGTGGGGGGGTGCAGGGGTCAGGGCAGGGGGCTGGGGAGGTGTGAGGTGAGTGCAGGGGTCAGGGTAGGGGCTGGGTGTGTGGGGGGGGGTCAGGGCAGGGGGCTGGGGGTGTGTGAGGCGGGTGCAGGGGTCAGGGCAGGCAGGGGGCTGGCTGGGGAGGTGTGAGGGGGGATGCAGGAGTCAGGGCAGGGGCTAGGGTGTGTGAGGGGGGTCAGGGGTCAGGGTGGGCAGGGGGCTGGGGAGGTGTGAGGTGAGTGCAGGGGTCAGGGTAGGGGCTGGGTGTGTGTGGGGGGGTCAGGGCAGGGGGCTGGGGAGGTGTGCGGTGAGTGCAGGGGTCAGGGTAGGGGCTGGGTGTGTGTGGGGGGTCAGGGCAGGGGGCTGGGGAGGTGTGCGGTGAGTGCAGGGGTCAGGGTAGGGGCTGGGTGTGTGTGTGGGGTCAGGGCAGGGGGCTGGGGATGTGGGGGGGTGCAGGGGTCAGGGCAGGGGGCTGGGGAGGTGTGAGGTGAGTGCAGGGGTCAGGGTAGGGGCTGGGTGTGTGTGGGGGGGTCAGGGCAGGGGGCTGGGGGTGTGTGAGGTGGGTGCAGGGGTCAGAGCAGGCAGGGGGCTGGCTGGGGAGGTGTGAGAGGGGATTCAGGAGTAAGGGCAGGGGGCTAAGTGTGTGTGTGGGGTGGGGTGCAGGAGTCAGGGCAGGGGGCTAGGGTGTGTGAGGGGGGTCAGGGGTCAAGGTGGGCAGAGGGCTGGGGGTGTGGGCTGGGATCATGGGAGTGCTCACGGCAGGGGGCTGGAGGGGGTATGCCCCAATTCCAGCCCCTTCCCCAAGGCCCCGCCCCTGCCTCTTCTCCTTCTCCTCCTCCTCCCTGGAGCAGCGCACATGCTGAGGCTCCACTCCTCCTCCTCCCTCCTGCTGGCAAACAGCTGATCCAGCTGATGGGGGGGGGCGGAGGGGGAGGGAACGTAGCACGCTGGGGGAAGAGGCGGGGGAGGAGCTTGGCTGTCAGCAGAGCCTGCCCTGCTGCAGCTGGAGCCGGCAGCACTAAGCTTCTGCCCCCACGGGGCGGGGGGAGGCGGAGAAGAGCGGGCCAGGCCGGGGTCCCTTTGGACCGTGGGCCCGGCTCCATGGCGCCCCTTGCCTGCGCTGAGCTGCTGGCGCCCAGGCAGCGAGCCAGTGCCACCCCCTGTCGTCTCCGCCAGGCAAAGGAAAAACAGCAGCACTGCCCCTTTCCACTGCCAGGGGTTAGGGCTAGCGTGGCTCTAAGCATCCCAAAACCAGACCATCATACAGGGCCCCCTGCTGGAAGAGGCCAGGACTGGAGTAGCCAGAAGCTCCCCACACAGCCAGCGACCTGCCCCACTCCCCATAGCACCCCCTGCTGGGAGGAGCTGAGTACCAAGAGGTTGATCTGGATCAAATCCTCTTGCTCTCCCTACTCTGCAGCCTTGCTGGGTTATAGCTTTCTCCTCCATGCCACATGCTACTGCTTTCCAGCAAACTGCCCCGGCCTCCCTCTCCTGCCCCATGGTGCTGGGATTACACCCCTGGACTCGCAGCAGCAGCAAAACAAATAGCAAATATAATAAATGGAGATACCCCATCTCCTAGAACTGGAAGGGATCCTGAAAGGTCATTGAGTCCAGCCCCCTGCCTTCACTAGCAGGACCAAGTACTGATTTTGCCCCAGATCCATAAGTGGCCCCCTGAAGGATTGAACTCACAACCCTGGGTTTAACAGGCCAATGCTCAAACCGCTGAGCTCCCCCAAGACCATGTGCTTGATGCCTGCCTGATTGCTCACAAGCAAAGATGACAGGGTGGCAGCTGCTGCCTGTGCCAACACCTAGTGCCAACTGCATGGCAGCAGCTAGGTGAGCTGACAGCAGGAGAGCTGGGGTCCCTCCCCTCAACTTAGTGGGGCTGGAGTTCATCCCTTGGCTGCTGCAGGGACTCCTGCCATACAGTTATGGTGAACGGTGCCCTGACATGGTGTAGCAGCACCCAAGGTGAAACGTGCCCTAAAGATGCCAGGCACCCAGGCAGGTCGCCGAGGGGAGCGTGTGGGGAAGATGCTCACCTCGGCTGGCAGGGAAGCTGTGTCACTTAGCTGGCTGGCAGAGCAGCCCCACAGGAGGAAGGTAGATGGCAGCTGACCTTGCCAGGCCCCAGGCTGTCTGGAAGTTGCGGGCCAGCTGGGGGCTGGGGGCAGGAAGCGGAACCAGCTTGTGAAGCAGCAGGAGCCTGGAGAGAGACAGGTGCGTAACGGCTGCTCGTGGGGGCAGGGTGGAGCGCCTCACCTGAGGGTCCAGGCCAAGGAGATGGGACCTGTGTATGCTGCCCATGAACAGCTGGACCTGACCCCCACTGTGCCAACTTCTGCGCCTATGGGCAAACTGAGCTGCTGCCTCACCACATGTTGGGGGGGTGTCCCCAGTGCCCCACCTGGCAGCACCTGGGGGCCGGACGGGAGCTTGTATGCAGCATTCCTTGTGGGCAAGTTAAAACACGTGGGCTGCCAAACATTGGCATTTCCTCCTCTTTGGCTGCTCCTACCAGGAGAATTAAAGGGGATGAAACATTTTAAAATCCTATTTGCTTCAGACTGTTCATGAGCTGCTCACCTTGTGCCTTTCTCTTGACTGACCCTGAAGACATACAGTCACGTTCCCTTTATCCACTGGCAGGTACCTCCTGGGTTTCACACACTGCATGGGGAAAATTGTTTCGTTTAAAGGCAGCTGCTGCTGTTGGGCTTCCTGGACTGCTGTGGAGGCCTTTGTAGGCTGCCTTGTCTTCAGAACATTTTAACTTGGGGCCACGCTTCAGTTGGCAACATCCCTTCAAAGGGCTCAAATGCAAGGCCTCATTCCTAGCCCCTGCACCTGAGAGCTCGAGTCACAGCGCTTTAGGAAACTGGGTGGTCATCAGCAGCACCCTCCTTTACAGGTTGGGAAACTGAGGCCTGGAGCAGGGACATGACTTGCCCTAAGTCAGCCAGTGGGTGAGCAGCAGAGCTTGGAGTAGTACACAGGTCTCCCGAGCCCCCACCCAGGGCCCTGACTAGTGGACCAAGCTGCTTCGTCAAGGCTGGTAACATGCGGGTGCGTACAATCCCAACCCCCCCAGAGTTAACACACACAGACATAGCCCCTGGGCTTTAAAGACAGGGCTCAGACTCCTGGTGTCAGCAGTTTGCATGAGCCATGAGCACAGATGGCCAATGTGTGTATCCAGCAGCACATACAGAAGGTGGAGTCACTTCCCAGGGATGGAATCCAGGGGGCAGCTGGCTCTGGCTCTGGGGCATGCAGCCCTGGAAATGTTCCCAGCTGGTGGCTGACTGGTGGCCTGCAGGGCTCAGAGAGCTGTGCACAAGACTGCAAACACCCCTGGGTGCAGGAGAGGGACCAAGAGTGGAAGAGGCCCTGGAGCCCAGATTCCATTTCCACCCTCCAAGGGGCCAGGGGGTGTCAAACCCACCTTGGCACTGCTTGTGTCTATGGTGAGTGGGCCACCCTGCAAGGCTACCCCTTAGCCAGCCCCCTGCACATGGAAAGGGGAAAGACGAGGAGAAGCAGCCGTGTGGTGTGGGATTAGGGTGACCATATTTCCCCAAGGGAAAACGGGACACTGTATGGGGCTAGCCCCCCTGCCCCTGCCGGGCTGGCCCAAGCCACTTGCCCAAGCCCTCCTCCCACCGACCCGTGTGAGGCTGGGGCTGGCATCACCACTCCCCGCCCCATGTTCCTCCGCACCCCACTTTTTTGGCAAAAGTGGGCTCTTGCCATCTGATCAAGTTGACAAGAGCAAATGGGACAAATGCTCACTTTCGCCAAAAATGTCAGGACAGCTGGGACAGGGCTTAGAAAAGGGATTGTCCTGGCCCAGATGGGATGTAGGGTCACCCTACGTGGGATGAAAGCTGCCCAGGCTGTCCTTCCACAAGCACGGAGTCCAGCTCAGGCTTAGGGGATCCCTGCCATGCTAAGACGCTGAGCTAGCGCTCCAGAGAGGACTGCAGCGTCTGCCTGGGGCCAGCAGTCGTCCCCTTTTGAGTCTAAAGGGGCATAGCGGGCAGTGGGAAAAGCCCACACCTCTTGGGCGCTCCCCTCTGCTGTAGGCGCATGAACCTCTCAGCCAGGCAGAGTGCAGACACCCCAAAGGTGCAACTGTGAGACCTGGACTGAGTTCACGACTCCGGGCGGCTCGTGACAGTGGCTCTGCCGACACTCGGAGCTAGGGCGTGAGTTCCATCTCAAGGAGACATACAGGGCCTTGTAAGTGTCGGGAGGGGTGAGCCACCCAGGTCTGGCCGCAGCTGGGCACGTGCAGGAGGGTGGCTACCCTCCATTTTGAGCAGACCACTCAATGAGAGTGAATGTGGGTATGTCTCCCTTCCCCCCTTCCTGCAGTGCAGACATACCCAGGGCAGATCCCCTGGTGTGAGCAGCTCAGCAGAGCCCTGCTCCAGCCCAAAGACCCGGGGTTGGGGCCGTGGAAGGGGGTAGGGGGCCCTGCTGCGGGAAGGGCTTTACCCCAGCCAGGGTTTGTTACCCCAAGCCAGAGTCTCAGACCGCAAAGACCAGCCTGGAGGAAACTCAGGTGCCATGAAAACCCCAGGAACCCGCGTCAGCCCTTAAGAACTCTTCCGCTGCCAGCTCCTGCCTGGGCTGCTCGAGGCTGAGCAGAGAATGCCTGTGTCTCTGGGACCAGCGGTCACCTCCGAGCTCACTCAAAGGGCTCTCTGGCCATGACTGCGCTGCCAAGAGGATGGGCAGGCAGCAGTGAGGCAGCTCCTGTGCTGTAGTAGCCTGGGGCAGTCCCAGCTTTCAGGGCAACACAGCCATGGCCTCCGAGCCCAGAATGAGCCGAGCAGCAAGGCCCAGGCAGGGTTAATGTGGCTGATGCACAGTGTGAGCGTGCTGTCACGCTGGAGCCAGGCACGTGCCCCTGCCAAGCCGCCCCCGAGGCGGGCGCGCGGGGGAGCCACAGGCGGTGGGCTCGTGCTGCGCCAGCCTGTCACTCGCTTGTCATTTCTCACTGACGAGCTGCCTGGCTTGGCCAGAAGAGTAGCTGCCGGGACTTGCCTGGCAGTGCGGGAGCAGCTGAGGAGCGACAGGCTGAAGCCGAGGAGTGTCAGAGGAGGCCCAGGGCTGCTGACGCTAGCTCTGCGCTCAGGACCCCACTGCTTTGACTGTTGTTATTAGGAGCCTGGGAGAGAAGCTCAGAGCTCGGTAACATGGAGGCGGGAGCGACGCGTCTGAATGTGCGGCTGGTGCTCAGCCCTGCCCCTTGTCAGGGGTAGGGAGGGGCTGGCCAGCGGAAGCAGCTGGCAGAAATATTTAGGAACATGCCAACCATGCCTCTGTAGAAGAAGAGAGGCACCACCCCCATTTGCGTCCGGGCTGTTACCATGCTAGCTGGCGAAGCCCAGGCCCGTCAGGTGTGCCTGTGCTTCACTTGGCACAGCGGGCCCTGGGCACAGCTGGGGCGCAGCACAGTGCTTCTGCCAGGAGGAGAGCGACAGCAATGGGAGAGGGGCAGGGAAATCTAGTAACTGACAAATAACTAGACCAGGGGAAACTAAAGCCACCCTCCCTGGCCGGGTACCCTCCCTCTGCCCCACTCCCAAGTGCTCCGAGATGGCATCCAAACAACGGGAAGGGAACAGCCACAAAACTGGCAAACACAGCAATGGAATGCAGTGGCGCCAGAACAGGGGGCCCAGAAGGCCTGGCCCGTCTACTTTTCGCCAGGGCGGACCCCTTTCCCTTCCCTCCTCTTCCCCCCGAGGCCCCATCCCTGGCCAGGGAGCCTAGACAGCTGTGGGAGCTGTGTGCACGGACCCTCCATCTGCCCGCGGTGAAGGGGTTGAACATTGTAACGATGCTGCCTTTGGTGGGACACTTCATAGAATCATAGAATATCAGGGTTGGAAGGGACTAGTGTGACCAGACGTCCCAATAAAATCGGGACTGTCCCAATATTTAGGCATTTGTCCTGCATCCCGACCGATGTTTGGTGCGGATGCAATTTGTCCCAATATTTTGCACTCCGTTTATGTTGTTGTTGTTTTTTTCTCTACGCTGGCAACTCCCCCACCCCCATGTGTCCCAATATTTTCTTCCTCTCATCTGGTCACCCTAGAAGGGACCTCAGGAGGTCATCTAGTCCAACCCCCTGCTCAAAGCAGGACCAACACCAACTAAATCATCCCAGCCAGGGCTTTGTCAAGCCTGACCTTAAAAACCTCTAAGGAAGGAGATTCCACCACCTCCCTAGGTAACCCATTCCAGTGCTTCACCACCCTCGTAGTGAAAAAGTTTTTCCTAATATCCAACCTAGACCTCCCCCACTGCAACTTGAGACCATTGCTCCTTGTTCTGTCATCTGCTACCACTGAGAACAGTCTAGATCCATTTTTTTGGAACCCCCTTTCAGGTAGTTGAAAGCAGCTATCAAATCCCCCTTCATTCTTCTCTTCTGCAGACTAAACAATCCCAGCTCCCTCAGCCTCTCCTCATAAGTCATGTGCTCCAGACCCCTAATCATTTTTGTTGCCCTCCGCTGGACTCTTTCCAGTTTTTCCACATCCTGCTTGTAGTGTGGGGCCCAAAACTGGAGACAGTACTCCAGATGAGGCCTCACCAATGCCAAAAAGAGGAGAATGATCACGTCCCTCGATCTGCTGACAATGCCCCTACTTATACAGCCCAAAATGCCGTTAGCCTTCTTGGCAACAAGGGCACACTGTTGACTCATATCCAGCTTCTTGTCCACTGTAACCCCTAGCTCCTTTTCTGCAGAACTGCTGCCTAGCCACTCGGTCCCTAGTCTGTAGCGGTGCATGGGATTCTTCCGTCCTAAATGCAGGATTCTGCACTTGTCCTTATTGAACCTCATCAGATTTCTTTTGGCCCAATCCTCTAATTTGTCTAGGTCCCTCTGTATCCTATCCCTACCCTCCAGTGTATCTACCACTCCTCCCAGTTTAGAGTCATCTGCAAACTTGCTGAGGGTGCAGTCCACACCATCCTCCAGATCATTAATGAAGATATTGAACAAAACCTGCCCCAGCACTGACCCTTGGGGCACTCCGCTTGATACAGGCTGTCAACTAGACATGGAGCCATTGGTCACTACCCATTGAGCCTGACAATCTAGCCAGCTTTCTATCCACCTTATAGTCCATTCATCCAACCCATACTTCTTTAACTTGCTGGCAAGAATACTGTGGGAGACCGTATCAAAAGCTTTGCTAAGGTAAAGGAATAACACGTCCACTGCTTTCCCCTCATCCACAGAGCCAGTTATCTCCTCATAGAAGGCAATTAGATTAGTCAGGCATGACTTTCCCTTGGTGAATCCATGATGACTGTTCCCTATCACTTTCCTCTCCTCAAAGTGCTTCAAAATTGAACTCCATGCTCCATTGAGCAAAACCTGCTCCATGATTTTTCCAGGGCCTGAAGGTGAGGCTGACTGGCCTGTAGTTCCTCGGATCCTCCCTCTTCCCTTTTTTAAAGATGGGCACTACATTAGCCTTTTTCCAGTCATCTGGGACTCCCCCGATCGCCATGAGTTTTCAAAGATAATGGCCAATGGCTCTGCAATCTCACCCGCCAACTCCTTTAGCACCCTCAGATGCAGCGCATCCGGCCCCATGGACTTGTGCACGTCCAGTTTTTCTAAATAGTCCCGAACCACTTCTTTCTCCACAGAGGGCTGGTTGCCTCCTCCCCATGCTGTGCTGCCCAGTGCAGCAGTCTGGGAGCTGACCTTGTTCGTGAAGACAGAGGCAAAAAACGCATTGAGTACATTAGCTTTTTTCACATCCTCTGTCACTAGGTTGCCTCCTCCATTCAATAAGGGGCCCACACTTTCCTTGACCTTCTTCTTGTTACTAACATACCTGTAGAAACCTTTCTTGTTACTCTTAACATTTCTTGCTAGCTGCAACTCCAAGTGTGATTTGGCCTTCCTGATTTCACTCCTGCACGCCTGAGCAATATTTTTATACTCCTCCCTGGTCATTTGTCCAATCTTCCACTTCTTGTAAGCTTCTTTTTTGCGTTTAAGATCAGCAAGGATTTCACTCTTTAGCCAAGCTGGTCACCTGCCATATTTACTATTCTTTCTACACATCGGGATGGTTTGTTCCTGCAACCTCAATAAGGATTCTTTAAAATTCAGCCAGCTCTCCTGAAATCCTTTCCCCCTTATGTTATTCTTCCAGGGGGTCGTGCCCATCAGTTCCCTGAGGGAGTCAAAGTCTGCTTTTCTGAAGTCCAGGGTTTGTATTCTGCTGCTCTCCTTTCTTCCTTGTGTCAGGATCCTGAACTCGACCATCTCATGGTCACTGCCTCCCAGGTTCCCATCCACTTTTGCTTCCCCTACTAATTTTTCCCAGTTTGTGAGCAGCAGGTCAAGAAAAGCTCTGCCCCTAGTTGATTCCTCCAGCACTTGCACCAGGAAATTGTCCCCTACACTTTCCAAAAACTTCCTGGATTGTCTGTGCACTGCTGTATTGCTCTCCCAGCAGATATCAGGGTGATTAAAGTCTCCCATGAGAACCAGGGCCTGTGATCTAGTAACTTCTGCTAGTTGCCAGAAGAAAGCCTCGTCCACCTCATCCCCCTGGTCTGGTGGTCTATAGCAGACTCCGACCACGACATCACCCTTGTTGCTCACACTTCTCAACTTTATCCAGAGACTCTCAGGTTTTTCTGCAGTTTCATACCAGAGCTCTGAGCAGTCATACTCCTCTCTTACATACAATGCAACTCCCTCACCTTTTCTGCCCTGTCTGTCCTTCCTGAACAGTTTATATCCATCCATGACCGTACTCCAGTCATGTGAGTTATCCCACCAAGTCTCTGTTATTCCAATCACATCATAGTTCACTGACTGTGCCAGGACTTCCAGTTCTCCCTGCTTGTTTCCCAGGCTTCTTGCATTTGTGTATAGGCACTTAAGATAACTCATCGATCGTCCCTCTTTCTCAGTATGAGACAGGAGTCCTCCTCTCTTGCACTGTCCTGCTCGTGCTTCCTCCCAGGATCCCATTTCCCCACTTACCTCAGGGCTTTGGTCTCCTTCCCCCGGTGAACCTAGTTTAAAGCCCTCCTCACTTGGTTAGCCAGCCTGCTTGCGAAGATGCTCTTCCCTCTCTTTGTTAGGTGGAGCCCGTCTCTGCCTAGCACTCCTCCTTCTTGGAACACCATCCCATGGTCGAAGAATCCAAAGCCTTCTGAGAGTGTCAATTCAGGACAAACTGCTTAAAGCAGTTACAGCCCAAGGCTGGGGTTCCTTTGCACATCAAGGCACCAAACCAGCCACACAGAGAGAACTTCGGTCTCACCCCACTGGCTAACCACAAGTCACACAAGCAATTCCCTTAGACACTCCAATTTCCCAGTATCACCACCAGTGCCACTCCTTATGGGGATGAATGGTTATGAAAACCAATACCCCAGTAAAAGAAAAAAGGTTCTCCCGATCCGAAAGGACCAAGCCCCAGACCCAGGTCAATATACAAATCAGATCTTACCCACAAATCACATTGTCGCCAATCCTTTAGAATCTAAAATTTAAAGGTTTATTCATAAAAGGAAAAAGATATAGATGAGAGCTAGAATTGGTTAAATGGAATCAATTACATACAGTAATGGCAAAGTTCTTGGTTCAGGCTTGTAGCAGTGATGGAATAAACTGCAGGTTTAGATCAAGTCTCTGGAGTACATCCACAGCTGGGATGGGTCATTCAGTCCTTTGTTCAGAGCTTCAGTTTGTAGCAAAGTCTTTTTAGAGGCAAGAAGCAGGATTGAAGACAAGATGGAGGAGTTTTTATATTCTCTGCCCATGGGAGGACACCCCTCCGTTTTTACAGTGGAAAATCCCAGCAGCAAGATGGAGTCTGGAGTGACATGGGTAAGTCACATGTCCATGCATGACTCAGTGTGCAGGCCAACGCCATTGTTCACATGTTAGTTTGAACATTCCCAGGAAAGCTCAGATGTGGATTGGCATCTCCCAAAGTCCATTGTCTGTTAAGTGTTTCTTGTTTGGGTGCTTACTGAGAATAATCCCTTCTCAAGAAGATGACCAAATGCTTCATTGAGGCTACTTAGAATCAAAACACCTCGATATACAAGTACATAGCCAATATTCATAACTTCAACTACAAAAATGACACACACATACAGATAGCATAATCATAATCAGTAAATCATAACCTTTCCATAGACACCTTACATGACAACCTTTGTACAATATTTGCTGCAAATACATAACAATGATTGCAACAATGATCTATACGGTTACAGGTTATGTCAGTAACGTCACAAACATATTCCTGGAGGGTTCACCACATGACATAATTTTTAATTAAAGATAAATCTTTAATTCCTGGAGAATCCAGGACAATCCTGGAGGGTTGGCAACCCTAGCCTGGGCCAGGGCAGATGGAGAGTCCGCAACTCCACACCAGCTCTGCACAGCTGCCCGCGCAGCTCTCCCTGACCTGGCTTCAGCCAGGGGGCAGGCCCTTGGAGTTGCAGCCTGGCACGGTAAGAGCCATGCAGGCAGCCATGGGGAGTCGCGGCACAGACCCTCCACCTGCCCTGGGCGCAGGAACCGAGGTGCAGGGACACCGGCCGGGAGCTGCTCTCAGGCCTCCCGCACCATGGACAGGTAGAGGGTCTGCTGCAACCCCCCACTGCTGCCTGCCCTGCTCTTATCTTGGCCAGGCTGCAGCTCCAAGGCCCCCCCAGCCAGATCTGGCTCAGGGACAGCCACACAGACAGCTGTGGGGAGCCGCGTGGACCCTCCACCTAGCCTGGGCCAAGCGGGGTACACGGGCGTGGAGCTGCTTTCGGCCCCACCACCACCCGGCTCTCCGGCCCTGCTCTGGCTTACAGTTTGCCCCCGGCCCCCCCACTTTTGGGAAGGCTCTGATGCCCTGGATGGAACGTATCTGCAACTAGAGTCCTGGGCCCCCTTCGGCCAGTGGGAATGTCCCAGAGAGAACAGGTCCTTGGCTGCACCGCCCAGCCAGCCCCAGTCACACCTGGGAGCAGTGAGCAGCCATCCTCCAAGTGTCCCTTCACTGGTCCTGCTCCAGTCCCATGGGAGCTGCTGGCTTGGTGCCACCACCTCAGCTTCCCCAGGGTGCTGGGTAGGGGAGGCCTCACCTCAGGTTGTGTTTGCTCACCAGCGAGGTCCTTGCTAGAGAACAGTCACCTGCAGTCCGAGAGCAGAAACTTGACTAGACAGAGAGAAGCTCAGCCTTGCCTGGCTGGGGAGAGCCCATTACCCTCCCAATATGCCAGTTTATAACTTTTGCTGTAGCTGTCAGGGATTCCCACACCATGCCCCGCTCCCAGCTACCCTCCCAGCCATGCCCATCCAGAGCCAACAAACACAGCTCGGAGCTTTGGGATATGAGTGATGGGGGAAGGACAGGTTGTCTATAGGCTGCAGCAGCCAGTTTGGCAGCTAAAACTCCAGGGGCTGATTGTCTGGGAGTAGAGTGACCAGATGTCCTAATTTTATAGGGACAGTCCCGATTTTGAGGGCTTTTCCTTATATAGGCACCTATTACCCAACTTTGATCTGGATGCTTATTACTTATGATCACTTAAAGTCTGTCTGTCTGTGGTCAATAAACTTGTTTTATATAAACTTATTTTTGTTAGTCTCTAAGGTGCCACAGGACCCTCTGTTGCTTTTTACAGATTCAGACTAACACGGCTACCCCTCTGATACTTGTTTTATATGTTATCTAAAACAGTGGGTTTTGGTTGAAGTGCCTGGGAACTCTGCTCAGGTTGCAAGAGCTGGTGCACATCCACTTTCCTTTGTAGAAGTGGCGGAATGGGTTATAAGTTTACACTAGTCAGGCTTCTGACCAGGGCAAGACGATACAGCTCTGGGGTCCTAGGCTGGGGAGCTGGGGTGAATTGGCTGGAGTCTCTCTATTGTTGGTTCATGAGTGGCTGGCAAACACATTCATGTAACTCAGCTGGGTGTGTCCCAGCCTGTGGATGGCTTGTCACAGCATCACAGTGTGAGAGGAAGCCCCGGTTGGTGGCCCAGAGGGTTCAGCAGCACCCCAGTTCCAGGTTGCATCCTGGGGAACCCGTCACACACAGTTAATTTCAGAGAGGCCTATTGGTGACTTTGTGCAACAATACTAACCAGCAGAAAAAACCCTTTCTAACGCAGACAACCTCACTCGTAAGTATCGAAAAGAAAATGATGATGCTTTAGTGTTTAAACTGATGGAATGAGTGGACGGAAATGTGGTGTCTAGTCTGATTCTTGATGAGTCTGCTGATGCTTTAGACCATACAATTCTTGGCCTTTTGTTTTCGGTTTTTTATTTCAAAGTGAATAAACCCGCATTGGTTTTGTGCTGACTTGACATTCATCCCCTCTGCTGACAGCCATTTTGTCAATGCAGCAAAAACGGACATGTTTGAGATGTACCAACTAACTTGGGAAAATGCTGCTTCCTACTTGGCTAAGTATGCCTGGGAGATTAAACTCAATCAGAAACTGGAGCTGCTATGTATTACCTATCCTGCTCATCTGATAAACATTGTGCTGTCAGCAGCTACTGCTACAGAGGAAATGAGAGACATGAAATCTTACATCATTGGATTTGGGGTCATTTTCAAGCCCACAAACAGGTTGAAGGCTTTGCTTTATACAGTGCAAGACAAGTGCAAAGCTGACTGCCTATTACCTACTCCTGTTGTGCCACTTCAGTGAATGAGCTTGTTCTTCATAGAATCACAGAGCTGGAAGGGACCTCAGGAGGTCATCTAGTCCAACCCCCTGCTCAAAGCAGGACCAATATTCCCCAGACAGATTTTTGCCCCAGATCCCTAAACAGCCCCCTCAAGGATTGAACTCTCAATCCTGGATTTAGTAGGCCAATGCTCAAACCACTGTGCTATCCCTCTCCCTTCACTGCCTGTCATGTAAATAACGTGTGGTCTGTGCTAATGTGTCTCCTAGATCATCCTGAGGTTGTTGGGTCTAAAGCAGAAACTCTGAAGAGACTGGCAAATAAGCAGAAATGACTGCCAGATTCTACACACCAAGGTAATGTTCATTGCTGAAAACTTGGAATCTCTGTGTGACACTGTAACAGTGCTGCCCGTGGGAGCCAGCTGAGGTCACTCAATTAGGGTGAACTGCAAACAAAATGGGGCAAGCAAACCCCAGAAGCTGGTGGTTATTCCAATACTTAGATTTACCAACGAGCCCAAAACAGCTTCTATAGTACCTCACTGGTTACTCAGACGTCCAAACAACACAGTTCCTTTAAAGTACCCAGCCTCAGGCCTCCATCCAGACACTCATGTCAGATATGATGATGATTATTGAAAATCTTATCTCATCATATCAAAGAAAAGGTTCTTCCAATCCCAAAGGATCAGCCACATACCCAGGTCCAATTATAACTTAGATCTTACCCAAAATACATGCTATAGCCAATTCTTATTAACTAAACTAAAATTTATTACAAAAGAAAAGAGAGAGAGTGTTGGTTAAAAGATCAATATACAGACAGACTTGAATTCAATTCTTGAGGTTCAGATACATAGCAGAGATGAGCTTGTAGTTGACAAAAGTCCTTTTAGAAATAGTCCATAGGTTATAGTCCAATGTCCATATTCAGGGTGGCTCCAGTCAATGACTGGGGGATCTCAATCCTTGTGGCTTAAGGTTTCCCCCTCTTGAAACCCAAAGCAGATCTGAGATGCAGTAGGATCGTGTCCCAAGATTTTATACATTTCCAACAGCCTTTTGGCCTGAGAAAACAATAGGCTTAACTCTCCTTCTCCCAAACATCCTGGCAATTAGCACAGGGTAATTTATCCATTAAACAGTTCAGATACAGGTTACCACAACCTTCAAAGAGACATATAGACAATAATACTGTTTCACTCAAGTGTCATCATAAATGTTAATATTCCTTCTTTGATTTTTGAATTAAAGCTGTAGCAATAGACAAGACTTGTTTGCTTACATCACAAGCCCTGAGCAAACATCTACCCTTTTACCTCTAACAATACAGACTTGCATTTCAAAGCTCTATTCATTTACCTATCTTCCTAACCAGTCTCTACAGTTCAGCCATGGGTCAGGTCAGTATGTGAGTCTGGCCCTGTCACCTTTCAATGAGATATTATATTATACTCATAACGTCACAGACACACAGGAAATATTGGAGTTTTCTCTGATTACTGCCAACACACGGGCAGTGGGTGAACCCCTGGCTTGGGGAGGCTAGCCCCAGCCCCGCCCCTTCTGCCCGAGGCCCCACCCTTTCTGCACCCACCGGAGCCCAGTCCCCACTGTGACTGCTGGCCCCTGCCCCAGGCTCCCCCGCCCCCCGGCCCCGGAGCACCAGAGAGCCAGGCAGCGTGGCCCCAGCCTTCTCGGGCTGTGCCACCCGGCCCAACCCCTGGCCGGTCGTCCCCCCTGCCCCTGAAGGTGACCCCCGGCCAAGTTGCAGCCACAGCGCCGGGAGGATGGGCAGCGTGGTGTGGCCCTGGGGGTGCACCATGGCCCCGAGCCTGCCTGCCCCAGCCTCTGGCACAAAGGGAACAATAGGCAGGATGGGGCCTGGGGGTGGAGCATGGGCGGGGACACGTCAGGCTGTTTGGGAAGGCAGAGCCTTCCTGTGCCTATGATACCCGCCGCACATGTGCCAACACATTTGCCAATACAGACATTTACCGGATCCTGACAACCAAAATCTCAGCTGAATTGAGCAGAAAAGCTGCAGGAGAAACATACAACGAGAAAACCCAGCTGCTTCTGGAAATCCTTCGACCCCAGAACACAAGAAACCAAAAAAGTGTTCAAAACCTTCACTACAGTGAGAAATGGGAGCCGACCATGGCCGTAATCTGAACCCCGATGTGTTTGGTGCTGAAGATTCTTTTTGGAATGTCATCCAGGTCTTGCACCCCTTCCTCAAGGTGAATTTTGCAGCAGACTACGACTGTTATGCCAGAGTGTTTCAATCATTTGTCCCTAAAGATGAAATTTCAAATCTGAAAGGGGAATTTACTACTGATGTGAACATGCCTATGTCAGACAACGTGAAACTGGATGTGCTGCCTTTTTGGAACAGTTGTCAAGACACACTTCCCAAATTAAGCAAAGTGGCACTGTGTCCAGCTTAGAGAACACTGCAGCTCCTTTCGCTTTGGGGAGGAAGTCAGCCAGTGGCGGGAGGGTAGATTTTTCTCTCTCAGCTGCTTCCTTAAGTCTGTTAAGATCCACACAGATTTGTATTTTTCCAGTTTTCTTTATATCTGGTACCATTGGGGCACACCATGCAGTTGGCTTGATTATACCAAGCTGCTCCGTTCTCTTTAAATCAGTTTCCACATTATGAAGTAATGGGCAGGAATCCTGCACGGTGTATGTGCCCTGTATGGTGCAGCATTGCCTCTTAAGGTCATTGGCACTGGTTCTTCTTTCAGACGTCCAACATCACCAAATATTCCATCGAGTTCATCCACCGTTCTCACTAGGCCCATCACGGCTGTCCCGCTGTGGCTGGGAAGGCTGTTGGTCTGTGTCCTTGGATCACATACACTCTGAACACACAGCTCTTGTCTTTGTAAGTTGTTCGGTGGTGAGCTGGCCCATGCAGCTCAGCCCTGGTCTACACTGGGGGGGATTGATCTAAGTTACACAACTTCAGCTACGTCAACAACGTAGCTGAAGTCGACGTACTTAGATTGACTTACCGTGGTGTCTTCACTGCGGTGAGTCGACTGCTGCCGCTCCCCTGTCGACTCCGCCTGCGCCTCTCGCGGCGCTGGAGTACAGGAGTCAATGAGAGAGCGCTTGGGGGTCGATTTAGACTAGACGTGATAAATCGATCCCCGCTGGATCGATCGCTGCCCACTGATCCAGCAGGTAGTGTAGACATACCCTCAGAATCCTTCCAGGGCTAGTCAGAGCTGCCTCTTCTGAGATGAGATGATGTCAGCTCTGAGTCAATTTTAAAGTCAATAGTCTCACCATGAATAGTCCGTTTCACTCTCCAGGCACGTTCTGTGTCATCACAAGTGATAGATCCCAGAACAACGGCTCGTCTTGATTGGCTATAATATAAGTCAACTCCCTGACTGCTTTGGTGCAGCAAACAGCCACAAAATGTCCATGTTTCATGCACATATTACACCATGCACCTCTGGCTGGACATGAATTATCTCTTGGGACACGACTTTTTCCACACCTTGGGCACTAGGCTGGAATTTGTCCCTCTTAGCCTAGGAGTTCTCTCTCCTGGCATCAGGGGTTTATGATAACACTCAAGTGTCTGTTTGCAGCTTCTAAGCTAGTTTCAGGTTTTTCAAAGTTCCCCCCACCATTTGGCCTGTTGTTTGACTAATTCTGACTGCTTCGCTCTCTTTGTAGCTGTGGCTGGGATTAAATCTCTTCAGCTGTAGCTGCTGTGAAAGGCTTTTATCTGTTAACCCAATAACCAGCCTGTCTCTGATATTTTCCTGTTTTGCATTCCTGTCACGAGTCCTCTCACCGCTATGGGCGCCTCCTCCTGGCTGCTCTGGGGATTAGCTCCTTTCAGGTGCTGTATCCTCCCCTGGCGGTCTCTCCACCCATCGTCCTCTGTCACCCTGTGGCTCCACTCACTGCAGAAGCTGCAGCTTCCTCTTCATGACTCGGCCCTGAGGGCAGGTCACTGAGGTCCTCCCCTTCCTGTGTATCAAAGTCTTTCAGGGAAAACTGTCCCAGGCAGTCCCCTCTTCTCTGTCTGGTCAGTGCCACCTCCTCAGTAACTGGTTGGGGAACCTGGGCCTGCCCTCTATCTGGGTTCCAGCTCAGGGACCCTCTAATCAGCAGTCAAGGTCTGTCCTACTCCACACCTTGCTGCCTTTCCCCTGAGCCTTTCCTACCTTTTTGGCTCTCCCTCCTCTCTGGGCTTGCCAGCACAAACTCCCTCCTCCCAGGGAGTAACTGTAGGCTACTTCCCTCTCTAGCCCCACACACTTTTCTTCCCACAGTGGGTATCTGCTTCCCTGCCACCCCAGATGCTTTGTTTAATTTTAAATATGACCGCAGAAGTAATTTAACATTTTATGTGCCTCTCCTTACATCGCCCATTATGAGCAGCTTTACATTTTGTAAAAACAAGTTTTTATAAAGCCCAAGTTAATCACTGGTACAAATAGCAAAGACTGGAAAGTCCTCTTAACAGAAGAAGCTGTTTTTTTTAAATAAAGTGTTTGGAAACACTTCACAAGAGGATCACAAAATTGCATTTAAAGAATTTTTGTAACAATGGCCATTACAAATGCAATTTATCCTCTATCAATGTTCTTATACACTGAGCAATATTAAATTCCTCTGAAAACTTGAGATAAAAGTACACTGAGATCTGTAATTGTTCTGAACACAGACCTAGCTCTGCTATAACAGCAATTTCTATAACAGCTCCTGGGCTTTCTCCAGGCCCCTCCTGTTCCTGTCTAGCTGAGCCGCATCTAATTAATCCCTGCTCCCTGGCTCCTCCTCCAGGTGCAGCCACCTTAACTACCTAGCCACCTAAACGCTTTCTAGCCTGGTGTGGGATGGACACCCCATCACAATTCCCCAAATCAGTTTTTAGCTAGTGTATGCAGAGCTCTTATAATACAGTCAACGTTTTCCCCTGGTTCTTGAATTCTCTGGTGAAAACATGTTCTTTCATAAGCCACATTTCTCTGGGGTATGAAGTATGCATCAAACATAGCCAGAACCCTTTCATAGTCATCTTTGTGACTGACTGCAGTAAAGTCAAAGGGTTTAAAGATATCCTCTGTCTGCTTCCTTATAACATACATTAAAGAAGATACCTGTATATCCTCAGTTTCTTTGTGGAGTTTGTTTGCAATGCAAAATATTGTTTCCACTGTGTCCACTGGGAAGGTTTGTTAAAGCTGAAGTTCTCTGGAACATTGAAAAGTGGTGTGTCAATCAGATCCTGCAACCTTTGTTGCTCTTTTCCTTCTGTTTCTGTTCTTAGTTTACTCCTGACACCATGTCATGCTCTTCTGTATCAGATATGGGCTGGGTACAGAGCATGCTTATACACCCAGCTGTGTTCATCACTAGATTCTCCAATGCTCTGCCAGGTATGACTGAGATTCCTTTAAATAAGGTATTTTACACAGCCTCTCCAACATTTCTCAAACTGGGATCTGCAGACCCCTGGGGGTCTGCGAGGGAACTCTAAGGGGTCCGTGGGCCCTGCTGATCAACTCCTCCCCCACCCTCCCAGTGCCTCCTGCACACTGCATAACAGCTGTTCCCCGGCATGCAGGAGGTGCTGGGAGGGAGGGGAAAGAGCGGGGATGGGGCGCGCTCGGGGAGGGGGCAGAAAGAGGTGGGGCAGGGGTGGAGCGGGGGTGGGAACAGGGCCGGTGCAACCACTAGGCAAACTAGGCGGCCGCCTAGGGCGCCAAGTGGTTGGGGGCACTAAAAAGCGTGCTCAGGGCAGGCAGTGAAGTGGAGGTGAGTTGGGACAGGGGGGCGCGGAGAGGGCTGCCCGCAGCAAGTAACGGGGGGGGGGGGCGTGCAGGGGAACTGCTCCCCGCCCCAGCTCACCTCTGCTCCGCCTTCTCCCCTGAGCGCGCCGCCCCCACTCTAATTCTCCTCCCCTCCCAGGCTTGCTGCGCCAAACAGCTGATTGGCGCCACAAGCCTGGGAGGCGGGAGAAGTGGAGCTGCGCCAGCGTGCTCAGGGGAGAAGGCGGAGCAGAGGTGAGCTGGAGCGGAGGTGAGCTGGGGCGGGGAACTGCCGCAGGGGGGGCTGCCTGGGTGGACAGCTGCTGCGGGGGGGCGCCGCAGGGTGGAGGAGGGGAACTGCCACGGGGGGGGCACCGCAGGGCTGGGAGCTGCTGCAGGGGGGGCTCCCCAGGTGGAGGGAGGGCAGGGAACTGCTGCGGGGGGGCTCCCCGGCTCTTCCCCATGGCCTCCGCCCCAACCCCACCTCTTCCCGCCCCTGCTCCGCCCCACCCCCACTCCCCTGAAGACTGCAGCCAGGCCTGACCCTGCACTCACCGTATGGTAAGTGGAGCGACCCGGCCCCTGCCTGGTCTGCTACCCTGGCTCCCAGCCGCGCCGCCGGCGAGTGCGGGGGGGGGGCGGTTCTCCCTTCCCTCTCCCCCCAAGCCTGGGAGCCAGGGGAGCAGAGTAGGCTGGGGCCCCAGGCCTCCGTGTGGGATGGGGGACTGGCTACTTCCTGCGGGAAATGGAGTGAACCGGCCCCAGCCTGCTCCGCTCTCCTGGCTCTCAGGCTTGGGGGGAAGGGGAACTGCCCCCCCGCACTTGCTGGCAGCACGGCGGGAGCCAGGGGAGCGGAGCAGGTTGCATAGGGCACCAAAATAGCTAGGGACAGCCCTGGCTCCCTGGGCCGGATGGGGGGCGCGAAATATCCTTGCACCAGCCCTGGGTGGAAGAGGTCGGGTGGGGCCTTGGGGGAAGGGGTGGAGTGGGGCAAGGCCCAGGCTGAACGGGGGACTTGAGTGTCTGCAAAAAATTTTAAATCAAAATGGGTGTCCTCGGATTGCTAAAGTTTGAGAACTGCTGCTCTAAACAGAATAATACAGTTTAGATTCCATTCCCTCTCCCCCTTTAAATTCTACATTGCTGTAATGTGCACTATGGGTTACGACAAGTATTCACCTTGCAGACCAAAATAAACTGTCCAGGAGACGGGGGGTTGGGGAGTTTCATCCACGGTCAATGGCTTGTGCTTTCCTGGGCAATGAGGGAGGAAGGCTGCAAACTATAGAAAAGGTCAGCCTAGGGTTACCATACGTCCGGATTTTCCCGGACATGTCCGGCTTTTGGGGGCTCAAATCCCCGTCCGGGGGGAAATCCCCAAAAGCCGGGCATGTCCGGGAAAATCGGGAGGGCTCGGCCGGGGCCTCTTTGTCTGGGGTCGGCGGTGTGGGGCCGGGGGCCAGGCCGGGCCAGGGTCGCAGTGCCGGGCCGGGCTGGGCGCGGGGCCGGGCGGGGAGCCGGGGGTGCGGTGCCGGGCCAGGGGCCGGGGGCCGGGCGCCGGGGGGCCGGGCCCGCGGGGCCGGGAGCCAGGCCGGGCCCGCGGGGCCGGGAGCTGGGCCGGGGTCGGGGCCGGGAGCTGGGGGCGCGGTGCCGGTCCAGGCCCGCGGGGCCGGGAGCTGGTCCGGGGTCGGGGAGCCGGTCTGGGCCCGCGGGGCCGGGAGCCGGGCCGGGGTCGGGGAGCCGGTCCGGGCCCGCGGGGCCGGGAGCCGGTCCGGGGTCGCTGGGCTGGGGGCCGGGAGCCGGGGTCAGGAGCCGGGGGGTGCGCCGGGCCGCCGGGGGTGGTCGTCCGGGACCGGCACCCCAGGGCCCGAGCCGACCCAGGCTGGCGCCACCGGGGGCCAGCCTGGGCCACGCCTCCTCCCCCCACACTCCCCCTTACCTGCTACAGGCTTCCCGCGACTCAAATGTTTGCGGGAAGCAGGGGAGGGGGCGGAGACTTTGAGAGGGGGCGGAGTTGGGGCGTGGGCGTGGGCGTGGGCGGGGCTGGGGGCGGGGCCGGGGCCCCGGGGAGTGTCCTCCATTTGGAGGCACAAAATATGGTAACCCTAGGTCAGCCGCAATTTAAACCCATGTTAGACCGCAACATGCCTGGGTTTCAGAAATGAAGGCCTGATTCAGCAGAAAACCTCCCTACCCTTTGGGGGGGTCACGCGAGCCCCAAGAAGCCAGTGTGTCTGACTACAGGCTGTGAACCAGGACAACCAGGTCTAGCCATATCCCTGCCTTCCTGTGTGTCCTCAGCCCAGTCGTGAATGTTCTCTAAGGCCATTGGCCTAAAGCTCTGTGTGCCTCAGTTAGCCCGTGTGAGTGTGTGTGAGTATGTGTGTGTGCACACGCACACCTGTGTGTTTGTATGTACATATGTTTTCCTTCATTTGCAAAGTGCCTAGAGACAATGCTTAATTACCTGACAGTGGGCGGATCCCCCAAGCTCTTTGCGCAGAGCCAGTGGGTGGAACACAGGAGCGGCAGCATTAACACTCTGCACAGCTTTATAACGATGATTAAGGCTAGGTCCCAGAATCCAAGACTTCCAGAGACCACCATAAAAAGAACAGGAGTAGAGACTAGTCTCTAAGGTGCCACAAGTACTCCTGTGCTTTTTGCAGATACAGACTAACACGCTGCTACTCAGAGACCACCATGACATTCTCTGCTTCAGCCCCCGGGGCGCAGGGACTGGAGCTGGCAGTCAGTGGCGCCCCAGGAGGGTTTCAGCAACAGGCGACAGCCTCCTCATGGAGCCCTCCGCAGGGTTCCAGTGATGGGTGACAGCCTCGCAGGGGAGGAGGGGCACCTTGGGCAAGTGGCTGGGGGAGTCCCATTTTCTCTTTGGGAAATATGGTCACCCATCAGCTCCCTGCCGCTGTGGGTGGAGGGGAGCCCCCCTGCAGCTTCCAGCTGCCATGGGCAGAAGGGGTACCCCACAGCTCCCCGCAAGGGGAAACCACGGAGCTGCATCAGCAAAAGTCACAGACAGGTCACGGCTTCGATGAATTTTTGTTTTTTGTCCGTGACCTGTCCGTGACTTTTACTAAAAATAACCACGCAAAATCTTAGCCTTAACGATGATCCAAGGGGCAGCTAGGCTCCTTGTCACATCAGCCCTAGAGGAAACCCAGGACTGCAGCAATGTCTTTGCTGTGCCCAAAACCATTTTCAGTGAGATAAGAGAAGCAGTTTCCCAGGTGAGACAGATCAGATGGATTTATGAGAGAAGAGGAGTGATGTGAAGGTCTCTATCAGCACCAGTCCATGGTCCTAGAACACCATCAAAATAAGCATGTAGGGTTAAATACCCATCTAACTGCAATAGTGTCCCCTAATTTAACACCTTAAGAGTGTCTCTAATGCCTCGTCACTGGACAAGAAATGTCTCACCTGATAATATTCTGTTAGCAACTTCTCTCGTCATTCAGCACCGATGGGTTACTGACCCCAGGCTCTGGAGCTCAGAGTCCAAAGTTCTTGCTAGAAGCTCCAAGAATAAGCCCACCCTTCAGCTCATGCCTCAGAAGAGTTATTCCAAAGCTGTAGGAACACTCCAGCAGCCCATTAGTAGCATTAAGACGACATCTGGATTAGTTACCCTTAAGACAATTATATGTCTAAGTCTCCTGGTCATTTCCCAGGATGGATGGAATGAGGAGAAAAGACACCTAAAAAAATGATCAGTTAAGAAAAGTCTCATTGCGTTACATAGCTTCTGGCCTCGTTCCTCACTCCTGGGAAGTAGTGAGCAGTGAATCCCAGAGATAGGGGGTGGGGGGAGGGAAGGATAAACAGAGTTTTAGTTATTATAATAGAACATCAGGCAGGAATGGAAATTCCCCCATAGAAAGCAGGGAATAATGTGGGACTGAAGGATATCTCTGCAGAAGAATGGAAACTTCTTTTGCAAATCATTTTCAGAAACACACATTTCCCCTAGTGCCCCATGAGCCATCGGTGAATAGCTGCCCAGATGCCTAGCATGCCAACAGGTGCAACCTCTTACCTGCAGCAACTTTGGGGCCCTCAGATCTTGGCATTTTGTTTGGCACGAGATGAACAGGGTATGAATGGGGCATGTTTCTCCCTACACTGGAGATATACCTTTAGCGCACTAGGAATGCCTGTTTGTGCCACAACCTTCCAAAGGATTGTGCTAAGGGTTAGAACAAAATGATGGGGAAAGACTTTCCAGGACTTGTGGACAAAGGAATGTATGCTGAGCTTTGCCTCACAACAACAGCGGGGTTCTCACAGAGCTCATTCCAAGCTCTGCTCTTTAGCGGTAAGGGCGACTAGCCAGGCCAGCCACAGGCTCTTCTAATCTGGCATTAAGAGTCATCTTGGCACCTGATGCTACTCACATGGAGAGCGCGATGTGCCTGCCTACGGAACACCACGATGGCTCCACTCAGCACCGCATATATTTGTATTTTGTAGCCAGAGGGCCATGCCCAGCCTAAGAGGCAGTCCTTGTCCAGGGACCTTTCTGTTCCCCCTTGCACCAGAACCATCAGTTTGACCAGACCAAGGGATGAAACATTCTGGTTGAGTTCGGTCTGGATACCAAAAGGTATCAGAGGCTAGCGGAGAATCCTGGCTGAGCTACATCTCTCTTCTGATGTCCAGGCTGTTCATTGCAGGTGGTCCTGGTCCGGATGAAGGAGTCCCTGCTTCTATAGGCGTGGTCTTTTCTGCAGGTGCAATGTAGGGTCCTTGGCTGTCCAGAGTCCAATGTGCCTTATGGTCCAGTGGAGGACTAGGGACAACTTCAACTCACCCCCCAGCCCCACTGGTATCATTTCTGTGAATTGTCCTGAAAGGCAGCAGATTCTTCACTGCCCAGGACATTATTTCCAGTGCCAGGGAGAAGCTTTGACCTCTGGCTACTCCCTGGGGTTGGAAGGGATATGAACATGCAGGCATAATTCATAAGCTAATCTCTAATGAAAGGGCACTCCCCCTGGGAGCCTGCTACATGGTGTCTTGTGCCCTCTACTGAAGGTCACAGACAGGCTACTAAGTAGATGGGCAACAAGCTCCTTGCAAACCGCCAGCAGCCTGTCCTGAAAGAGCCCTGAGGGTTTGTTCTTTGGTGGTGTATGGGGGGCACTTCCCCTGGCTGTTTCCAGGGGGAGATAGGATGCTAGACTGTGGAAGTAGCTTGTTAGACAGCTCCAGGTGCCTGAAAGCTGGCCTGCCTGCTCCTGCAGGCTGGGCTGAGTTTACACCTACACTAGTATTGGAGGAGTGACCTAGTGCCCCTGGGTGCTCCACTCAGTGAACCAGGGTCATTGGGAACACATGCACCTGGGCACAGACTACCTGACGTGCTCCCAGCCTGTGCAGAGACTCTCCTCCCCGTTTTCAGCCTCTAAGCCAGCAGAGTGAGGGTTCGAGGGCTGAAGGCCGGCCAAGCAGAACTCTCATCACCAGGCAGCTTCAGGCAGGCTTCAGAGAAGGATCAGATTTCCCTGCCGGCCCAGACACACTGCAGGGCGGGGCAGAGGCGGTGAGCTCGATACAGGGCCTCTGCAAATACTCCTGGGGAGGCAAAGAAAAGGCGTTTAACCCAATTTGCACCTGACTTGCCCATTTATGATACTGCTCTAGACTGTCCGTTCCATTCTAGGTGCACGGCTGTGGGAGATTTTTGCCTTAGCGGTATCCATAAGGCCGGCGGTAGTGCCCCCTTGAGTGCCACATTCAGGCAGCGGTTTATCAGGTGCCACTAGCCCTGTGCCCGCTCAGTTCCTGCTTGCCAGCAACTCTGACGGAGGGGAAGGAGGGCGGGTCATGGAACGGACATGAGCAACACCTCTCAAAGAACAACAGTTTCAAAAGGTGGGTAACTGTTTTTTCTTCTTTGAGCACTCGCTCATGTCAATTCCATTCTAGGTGACTCACAAGCAGTTTCCTTGGAGGTGGTTCACTGTCGTGCAGCTTCTAGTACACCTCAGTCAAAGCCAGCGTCATCTCGCGCCTGCTGAGTCAGGCCGAGTAGGCTCTACTTTCACAGCAGCAGTTCTGCAGAGAAGGACCTGGGGTTACAGTGGACGAGAAGCTGGATAGGAGTCGACAATGTGCCCTGGGTGCCAAGAAGGCTAACGGCATTTTGGGCTGTATAAGTAGGGGCATTGCCAGCAGATCTAGGGATGTGATCATTCCCCTCTACTCGATATTGGTGAGGCCGCATCTGGAGTACTGTGTCCAGTTTTGGGCCCCACACTACAAGAAGGATGTGGAAAAATTGGAAAGAGTCCAGCGGAGGGTAACAAAAATGATTAGGGGGCTGGAGCACATGACTTATGAGGAGAGGCTGAGGGAACTGGGATTGTTTAGTCTGCAGAAGAGAAGAATGAGGGGGGATTTGATAGCTGCTTTCAACTACCTGCAAGGGGGTTCCAAAGAGGATGGGTCTAGACTGTTCTCAGTGGTACCTGATGACAGAACAAGGAGTAATGGTCTCAAGTTGCAGTGGGGGGGAGGAGAGGGAGGTTTAGGTTGGATATTAGGAAAAACTTTTTCACTAGGAGGGTGGTGAAGCACTGGAATGGGTTACCTAGGGAGGTGGTGGAATCTCCTTCCTTAGGGGTTTTTAAGGCCCGGCTTGACAAAGCCCTGGCTGGGATGATTTAGTTGGGAATTGGTCCTGCTTTGAGCAGTGGGTTGGTCTAGATGACCTCCTGAGGTCCCTTCGAACCCTGATATTCTATGATTCTATGATTCTATAGTGCGACACGAACGTATGGACGAACAACCAGGTGGCGGCTTGACAGGTCTCTTGGATCGGCACCTGCGACAGGAAGGCCGCCATAGACGCCTGCACCCTAGTCAAATAAGCCATCAGAGTCGCTGGTGATAGCACTTTCGCCAGCTCGTAGCACTGGCAGATGCAGGTCGTGATCCAAGATGAAATTCTGGGTTGGCACCAGGCAGCCTTTCATCCTGTCCACGACAGAAACGAACAACTGCGTTGACTTACGGAACGGCCGCGTTCTATCAATGGAGAAGGCCAGCGCCCGCCTGACGTCCAGCGTATACAACGTGCGCTCCTCATCTGATGTGCAAGGCTTCGGACAGAGGACCGGTAAGTAGATGTCCTGGCCCCTGTGGAACTGGGACACAACCTTGGGAAGAAAAGCCGGATGCGGGTGCAGCTGGACCTTGTCCTTGTACAAGAATGTATAGAGCAGCTCCAACATGAGTGCCCTGATTTCGGACACCCACCATGCCGACTTTATAGCGACCAAGAAGGACATCTTCTAGGAAAGGAACAGGAGGGAGCAGGAAGCTAGGGGTTCAAAAGGAAGGCCCATGAGCTTCGACAGCACCAGATTCAGGTCCCACGGGGGTTACAGGTGCTTTAGACCAGTGGTTTTCAAACTGCAGGTCGTGACCCAGTACTGGGTCATGGAATAGAAGGCACTGGGTCGCGGTGGCTCTGGTCAGCACCGCCGACCGGGCCGTTAAAAGTCCCGTCGGCAGTGCTGCCCGGCTAAGGCAGGCTAGTCCCTACCTGTGCTGAGACCGCGCTGTGCCCCGGAAGCGGCCAGCAGCAGGTCCGGCTCCTAGATGGGGAGGCCACGGGGCTCCGC
This sequence comes from Malaclemys terrapin pileata, assembly GCF_027887155.1. NCBI lineage: Eukaryota > Metazoa > Chordata > Testudines > Emydidae > Malaclemys > Malaclemys terrapin. The sequence goes on from NC_071523.1 coordinate 1,487,161, forward strand.
GCACTGCTCCCAGCCCAAGCACCGGCTCCGCACTCCCATTGGCCGGGAACTGGCCAATGGGAGTTGGGGGGGCAGTGCATGTGGGTGAGAGCTGCGCGGAGCTGCACCTGCTGCTGGCCGCTTCTGGGGCACAGCATGGTCTGCAGTGCCAGGATAGGCAGGAAGCCACTGACTGGGAGCCACCCCAGCTAAGCCTGCACCCCAACCCTGCACCCCAATCCCCTGCACCAGCTCTGAGCCCCCAAACTTGGAGCCCCTCCCACACCCCAACCCCCTGCTCCCACACCGCAAACAGGGCCGGCTTTAGGCCAATTCCCCTGAATCGGGCCCCGGGCCTAAGAGGGCCCCGCGCCCAGTGGTGAGCTGGATCCAGTTCCCAAGCTCTGGCAGCTGTTCGCCCCGCCCCCGGCCCCAGCTCCCCTCCCCCTCCTCCCCAGAACGCTCCACCCCCCTTCTCCTCCCCCTCCCCTCCTTCCCGCAAATCAGATGTTTGCGCGGGAAGCCTGGAAACAAGCAACAGCAGGTAAGCTGGGGCGGGGGGGAGAGGCGCAAGGAGGGCTCCAGGGAGGCGCAGCGTGGCCCAGTCCGGCTCCGGTCGAGTGGCTCCGGCCTGGCCCCGGCCCAGATCCGGCTGAGTGGTTCCCTCCAGCCCTGGTCCCGGCCGAGCGGCTCCGGCCCCGCGGCGCAGCTCCAGCCCGGCCCCGACTCTGGCTGGGCAGTGTGGCTCTGGCTCTGGGTGGCACAGCCCCAGCCCTGGCCGGCACGGCCCCAGCGAGGGTAAGCAGCATGGTAAGAGACTGGGGACAGGGAACGGGTGGGGGGGGTTGGATTGGGCAGAGGTTCTGGGGGGGCGGTCAGGGGATGGGGAAGGGGGGATTGGGTAGGCATGGGAGTTCCGAGGGTCTGTCAGGGTGGTGGTGGATGGAGTCGGGCAGTCAGGGGACAGGGAGCAGGGCAAGTTGTGTGGGGGAGGATCTGGGGGGCAGTTAGGGTGGGGGGTCTTGGGAAGGAGTGGTCAGGGGACAAGGAGCCAGGGGGTTGATGAGGTTACAGTTTCTGAGGGGGGTTGTTGGGGGCAGGACATGGATGGGGGTTGGATTGAGGGGGGGGGAGATGTATTCACCAGGCAGTTCCCTACCAGTCTTCGGCAGCGGGTCCTTCAGTGGCACGGAAGACCCGGAGCGCTGCCTGGTGAGTCATCCCTGCCGGGGCCCCATTAAATCGGGCCCCGCACTTCCTAAAGCCAGCCCTGACCGCAAACCCCTCATCCCCAGCTCTGCTGGGTCGTGGCCATCAACAATTTTCTTCACCAGGGTCACCAGAAAAAAAGTTTGAAAACCATTGCACTAGACCTTTCAGAAATTGCGCCGTCATGGGATGGGTGAAGACAGAGCTGTCCTGAAATGGAGGGTGGAACGCAGAAATGGCCACCAGATGCATCTTGACAGAAGATAGCAACAAGTCCTGGAGCTTTAGATGCAGCAAATAGTCCAAGATGTCCTGCAACGAGGCCTCCTCAGCACAAACGCTGTTGTCCAAGGTCCAATATGAGAAGCGCTTCCACTTGGCCACATAGGTAGCCCTGGTCGAAGGCTTCCTGCTGTCCAGCAGGACCTGTTGGACTGCACTCTCGCTCGTCCCTGCTTAGCCATGGAGCAGCCACCCTGTCAGGTGTAGCGACAGCAGGTTCGGGTGCAGCAGATTGCTGTGGTTCTGGGATAGCAGATCCGGATGGAGAGGTGTCACGGAGTGTAGGGGAGACCAGGCCCTGCACCCCCAGCTTCCTGCGATTCACAATGACTCGCAGCCAGCCAGTTTAACAGAAGGTTTATTTGACGACAGGAACACAGTCCAAAACAGGTCTTGCTGGTACCGACAACAGCCCCCTCCCTCTTTAGTTAGGTCCATCTGGGGGCCCCAGGGAGGCCACAGCCCCGTCGGGAAGCCCAAGCCCCATCGGGTCACCACTCTCCATCTTCCAGCCAGCTCCAAACCTGAACACTCCCTTCAGCCCCCTCCTTTCTCCCTTTTTCTGGCTCCTCCCCCATTCTTTGTGTCCTTTGTCCAGTTTCCCGCGCAGAGGTGTCACCTGGCCTCCAACCCCCCTCCTGGGTTCTCAGGTTACATGCTTAGGTATGCTCCTTTCCCCAATGCAGGCAGTCCCAGCAAAACTCCCCTGCAACCTTCCCAGGTCAATAGTCCCCACTCAGCATTCAAATAACACATCAAGAACATTCCCACTTCGTCACAAGAGGTAACAGCAGTGGGTCGGCCACCAACATACTCAGCAGCACAACGAACCAGTGCTGATGAAGCCACGCCAGGTCAATGAGAATGACCCACGCTCTGTCTTGCTTCACCTTTAGCAGGACTCTGGATAAGCAGCACTGGCAGAAAGGTATACGTCAGTGCTCCCGACTACGGGATCAGAAAGGTGTCAGACAGGGAACCCGTGTTCCCGCTGTATAGGGCGCAGAACATGTGGCACTTCCTGTTCTGCCTGGATGCAAACAGGTCCACCTGGGGTGTCCCCCACCGTTGGAAGATCAAGTTGACCACTCGTGGCGAGAAGAGAAGGTCCTGCTGAGGCGATCTGCCAGGCGTTCCTGGTTCCAGGTAAGTGAATGGCCACCAGGTGGATGGCGTTTTCACTCAAAGGTACCAAAAGCTGAGCACCTCTTGACACAGGGCCGAGGACCTGGCGGCGCCCTGCCTTTCAGATGGGCAAGAACGCTTGACAGGCCAGGCGCACCGCCTTGAGCTCCCTGACGTTGATATGAAGAGCTAAGTTGTGGCCAGCGACCTTGGGTGTTGAGCTCGCCCACATAGGCTTCCCAGCCCAGATCTGATGCATCCGAGACCAAGGTGAGTGACAGTGATGGGGACACAAAGGGAACTCCCCTCAGCACTGACTTGGGGTCTAGCCACCAGTTCAAGGATGAGAGGACCGCTCAGTCTAGGGGGTCCCTGCTGAGAATGTAGACCATTGCTAGCCATGTTTTCAGGGGTCGCAGATGAAGCCAGGCGTGCCTGACCACGTAGGTACACGCTGCCATGTGGCCCATCAGCCACAGGCAAGTGTGGGCCGTGGTGATCGGATGTCTCATCACATGGACAATAACATCCACCATGGCCTGAAAGAATGCTTTAAGAAGGAAGGCCCTGGCTTGCATGGAATCGAGAACTGCTCCGATAAACTCTATGCGCTGGACTGGCGTTAACGTGGAATTTTCTGTGTTTATTAACAGGCCCAGGTCGTTGCAGGTGGAGCGCACCCGATCGAAGCTTCTTTGCACCTGCTCCAGAGACTTGCCCTTGATGAGCCAGTCATCAAGATATAGAGAGATCTCGACCCCCTGATGTCTGAGCTAAGCCGCTACCGGCACCAGGCATTTCGTGAACACTCTGGGGGCCAAGGACAGGCCAAAGGGTAGTGCCGTGAACTGAAGTGGCACCTGGCCACTATGAAATGCAGGAACTCATCTGTGTCCCAGGAAAGGACAGTTACCTGTTCCATAACTGGCGTTCTTCGAGATGTGTTGCTCCTGTGTATTCCACAGTAGGTGTGCATGCTTGTCACGTGCACTGGTGCCGGAAGTTTTTCCCTTAGCAGTACCCGTAGTGGGGGAGCCCTGCTGCGACCCCTGGAGTGGTGCCTCTATATCGCGCTATAAGGGGGCTGCGCACTCCCCCCACCCTTGGCTCCTTCTTGCCAGACAACTCCGACAGAGGGGAAGGAGGGCAGGATGTGGAATACACCTGAGCAACACATCTCGAAGAACGCCAGTTACGGAACAGGTAACTGTCCTTTCTTCTTCGAGCGATTGCTCATTTGATTCCACAGTAGGTGACTCCAAGCTATATCTGATGGAGGTGGGTAGGAGTTTAAAGGGTATCGGGACAGAGTACCGCCCTACCAAACCCGGCGTCATCCCGTGCCTGGGAGACGATCGCATAGTGCGAGGAAAAGTGTGGACAGAGGACCACGTGGCAGCCCTACATATGTCCTGGATAGGGATGTGGGTTACAAAGGTGGCTGACGAGGCTTGAGCTCTCGTAGAATGCGCCTTCACAATAGGCGGTGGGGGAACCCCTGCCAAGTCGTATGCACGAGATGATCCACCAGGAAATCCACTGGGTGGAAACCAGTCGTCCCCTCATACGCTCGGCCGATGCAACAAACAGCTGCGAGGATTTCCTGAACGGCCTGGTTCGGTCCAGGTAAAAAAGCCAGCGCCCTACGTACATCTAGCTTGTGTAGGAGGAATGGGGCTTAGGACAGAGTACTGGTAGGAAAATGTCCTGATCCCTATGGAAGGCAGAGAGCGCCTTTGGGAGAAACGCAGGGTATGGGCGAAGCTGGACTTTATCCCTGTGGAAAACCGTATATGGGGGTTCCAAGGTCAAGGCCCTAAGCTCCGAGACACGACGGGCTGAGGTGATAGCCACCAAGAATGCCACTTTCCATGACAGGTGGGACCAGGAACACGTGGCCAAGGGTTCAAAAGGAGGACCCGTGAGGCGGGATAGCACTAGGTTCAGATCCCATTGCGGGACTGGGGCCTTGGCATATGGGAATGCACGATCTAGGCCCTTTAAAAAGCAGGAGGTCATCTGATGGGAAAACACTGAGTGACCTTGCACCGGAGAGTGGAAGGCCGAAATGGCTGCTAAATGCATCCTGACAGAGGCAGGAGCTAGTCCTTGGGTTCTAAGGGACAGGAGGTAATCGAGAATGAGTTGGAGCGATGCGGATGACGGAGAGGTGCCCCGATCCCCCACCCACCTGGAGAACCTAGACCATTTGGCAAGGTACATCCGTCATGTGGACGGCTTTCTGCTCTACAGCAGAATTCGTCTGACATCCTCCGAACACCTTCCCTCCTCCTCATTTAACCATGGAGCAACCACGCTGTCAGGTGAAATGCAGCCAGGTTGGGGTGGAGAAGGCATCCCCTCTCCTGGGAGAGGAGATCCGGGTGAAGCGGCAGCCTCCGCGGGGAGGGGGGGGGGGGAAAGGGGGCACTAGAAATTGCAGGAGGGTCCCGTACCAATGTTGGTGGGCCCAATCTGGGGCTATGAGGATAACCCTCGACCTGTCTGCCTTTACTTTTTGCCTATCAGTGGAAATGGTAGAAAGGCATAGTTGGCCTGACCACCGGAAGAGGAATGTGTCCGAAATCGCCCCCCTTTCTGCCCCTGCCCTGGAGCAGAACTGGGGGCAGCGTCTGTTCTGGGCAGTAGTGAAGAAGTTGACCCAGGGAGCTCCCCACTCTCGGAAGAGCTGTTGGGTGACTTCCCAGTGGAGTGACCACTCTATTGGTGGGAAAACACCCTGCTGAGGTGATCGGCTCACACATTGCATGCGCTGGGTAGGTGGAAGGCCTATAGGGAGATATCATGGACTATGCAAAACTCCAGGGTTTCCCGGCACAGGGCCAAGGAGTGCATGCCCCCCTGCCTGTTGATGTAATACTTCGCTGCCGTGTTGTCCGTGAGGACTCTGACTGCCTTCCCATGAGGTTCAAACTGAACGCTATGCACGTCAGGCGTACTGCCCTGAGCTCCCTGACATTTATGTGCAGAGACAATTCCAAGGTCAACCATCTACCTTGGGTTTGAATGTTCCCTATATGGGCTCCCCAGCCCAGGCCTGAGGCATACGACACTAGGTCTAGTGATGGAGGGAAGGAAATCCCATTCAGCATGTTGCTTGGGAGGGACCACCATTGCAGAGTGGCCACTATGTTGGGTGGTATCGTGACAACCTTGTCTAGGCTGTCTCTGGACTGGGAATACTGGGAGGTTAACCAGAGCTGGAGGGCCCTCATTCTGAGCCTGGAATGTCGTACCATGGACGTGCATGCTGCCATGTGACCTAGGATTTGAAGGCACACCCTTGCCGTCATCACGGGGAAGGTCGTGACCAAGGCTATAAGACTTCTGAGTGTCCCGAACCTGTCCCGGGGAAGACAGGCTGTGGCCTCTAAGGAGTCTAGCAGAGCCCCTATGAAGTGTATGTGCTGAACCGGTACTAATGTGGACTTGGCCTCATCCACCACTAGGCCCAGCCCCGCGCATGTGGACAGCAGGAATTGCATCTGGGCCTGTACCTGGGACTGAGAGTTGCCCTTGAGGAGCCAATCATCCAGGTAAGGGAAAATTTGCAGCCCGTTCCTCCGGAGGTGGGCTGCCACACTGCCATGCATTTGGTAAAAACCCTGGGGGCCGTGGAAAGGCCAAAAGGGAGGACTACGAAGTGGTAATGGTCCCGCCCTACCAGGAAGTGGAGGAAGCGCCTGTGACCCTTGAAAATATGGATATGGAAATATGCATCCTGGAGGTCCAGGGACGCGAACCAATCCCCCGGGTCTAGGGAGGGAATGATGGAGGTCAGGGATACCATGCGGAACTTGTAGCAGACCATAAACCTGTTGAGATTCTGCAGGTCCAGGATGGCCCGGAGCCCGCCTTTCGCCTTCGGGATCAGGAAATACCGGAAGTAAAACCCCTTGCCCTGGAATTCTACCGGTACCCTCTCCACCATGCCCAGGTTGAGGAGGCACTCCACCTCTTGGGTTAGAAGGGGGGCATGTTCCAGGTCCCCGAGATCCTCCCGGGGCTGGGGGTGGTGGAGGGGGTGGTGAAGCGAACTGCAACATGTAGCCCCGGAAATAGTGCTGAGGACCCACTGGTCCGACGTTATACGAGACTACTCCATTTGGAATGCAGATAACCGGTTGCAGAACACAAACTTTATTAACTGGGGGGCTTCCGTGGCAACAGGCCTAGTGGCCCCCCTCAAAGAGTCAAAACCGCCTCTTCCCCTGCTTCTTGCCCTTTGAGGGGCCTGGTCGCGGGGCCAAGCAGGACTGACACTGGGACCTGCGTCTCTGCTCCCTCAGTCTCTTAGGCGGGGGTTCATATCTGCCCCTAGTGGGAGGTGCAGAGGTCTGTGGCTTTTGCTAGCGGGACATATAGGCCCAGAGTTTGCAGGGTGGTGCAGGAGTCTTTCATCCCATGCTGGTGGACTTCAGTTTGGTCTGCAAACAACACTTTTCCATTGAAGGGAAGGTCTTGCATCAGGGACTGGGACTCTGCGGACAGTCCGGACAGGAGAAGCCATGACGTCCTGCGCATGGATATGGCCATCGAACGGGCTATTGTGTCGGCCGCATCCGAGGCCGCCTGGAGGGCTGCTTTTGCCGCTGCTGCTCCTTCCTCAACCAGAGCCTTGAACTCCTTTTTGTCCCACTCCGGGAGAAGAGGCTCGAACTTTGGCAGGGACCCCCATAAGTTAAAGTCATACTGGCTCAACAGGGCTTGTTGGTTGGCCACCCTGAGCTGGAAGCTCACTGAAGAATAAACCTTCCTGCCAAAAGAATCCAGTCTCCTGGCATCTTTGTCCTTGGGGGTGGGCGTGGGCTGACCATGGCGTTCCCGGTGGTTCACTGACTCCACCACCAAGGAGTTGGGTGCCGGGTGGGAGTACAAGTACTCGTGTCTCTTAGCTGGCATGAAGTACTTCCTCTCGGCTTTCTTGGAGCTGGGCGCCAAGGAAGCTGGGGTTTGCCATAGGGAAGTTGATATGTTGGCTACCCCTTGGTGGAGAGGGAGGGCCACACGGCCCGGTGCCGAGGAGGACAGCACATTAAAAAGAGTGTCTGATGGCTGCTCCATCTCCTCAGCCTGGAGCTGGGGATTTGAGGCCACCCGCTTGAGGAGTTCTTGAGGAGCCTTAGAATCCTCCTGTAGGATGGGCGGTGGAGCCGCTATGGTCTCCTCCGGCACTGGCAAGGGGACCGGTCCAGCTCCCCGGGTGTCGGGAGGTGCCAGTGGGTTGACCAAGACCGAATTCGGGCACGGTGCCGCTGGCTCGGTACCCGTTGACTTTTCCTTCTGTCGAGGGGGGGACACCGAATGGGCCTTGGCTACCGAGCGGGGTCTCACCTGGGCGGGCATTTGCAGCCATGGTGCCCATTGACACCATTGGCCCTGTCATGGTGCCCCCTGCCACTGACCGACTTGGGTGCTGAGCGGTGCAGATTGCTCTGGAGGGGCAGGGCGGCTCGGGGACGGGTGGCTGGGTGCTGAGGCCGAGGCCGCTGTTGACCGCATGGTGTCGTAAGAGCGGCAGGAGCATCTATGGTCATGTTGGTGCCGACCTCGAGATCTGGAACTCGACGACAAGGAGCGGTACCCATCTGAGGTGCTGCTCCCGTAGTCATCCCAGCGATCATAGGTATGACGCTTCGGTGCTGGTAACGCTCGAGGGGAGCTCTGAGCATGGTGTCTGGTGCAGCAGGCACTCGAACCTGAGCGTCTGTGATGATGGCGTTGGGATCTGCTCCAGTAGCTACAATTCGAGGAGGAGCATCGATGCTGCTTGTCTCAGTGCCTGTGCCCCCGGTGGGGTGGGGACCACCCTCGAGACTTCTGCACGGGCAAGTCAGCCAGTCTGAGCGGAGTGGAGGGCTGACGCGAGCTATGTGAGGACCTTGTCAAACAGGGCGGCGCATGGTCCTCGGAACGGGGACTGTGTCGTGCTGGGGAGGGCTGGTGTGCTCCCAACGGTGGCTTCCCTCGGGACCGGGGGCCCGTCTCAAGCGGCGCACCTGGCACCGGAAGGGAAAGAATGTCAGGCGCAGCCTGTGCAGCCTCCAGCGTCGATGGCATTCTCGCCGTGGGAGAGGCTCGCGCGGACGGGACCAGGCTACTCCGCTTAGCGTGAGTCGGAGGTCTGGGTCCCCAGGGGGATCGTGGGCTGCCCAACTCGGGTCCGGCCTCACCCCTGTCCTTTTGTCGGCACCGCTGAGTCTTTTCCTGCTTCTTAGCGGGTGAGCGGTGCCGACTGGTGGAGGGAGCCTCACTCCGCATGGAGGACATGGTGCCCTGTGCCGAGTCCAGTCAGTGTGCTGGTGCCGGGGCCAGCACAAATTCCATTAGCAGGGCCTGGAGCCGGATATCTCTCTCCTGTTTAGTTCGAGGCTTGAACGATCTACAGATCTTACAGCGCACAGTTACGTGGGTCTTGTCCAAGCAGCAGAGACACTGAGTATGCGGGTTGCTTCTTGGCATAGAACTGTGACAGGAGTCGCACGACTTGAAGCCTGGGGCACGGGGCATGCCCTGCGCCAAGCAACTAACTAAAGAAGTTATCCAACTATTGGAGAAGATGAGTACTACTAAGGCTACTAGAAGAGCTACAGCAAGGCTGGAGCATGAAGTTCCGACTACCTTCACTGGTGGCAAGAAGGAACTGAGGGTGGGGAGAGTGTGCAGCTCCCCTTATAGCACGATATAGAGGCGCCACTCCAGGGGTCGCAGCGGTGCTCCCCTCCTACAGGTACTGCTAAGGGAAAAACTTCCGGTACTGGTGCACGTGGCGAGCACGCACACCTACTGTGGAATACACCTGAGCAATCACTCGAAGAAGAATCAGCTCCAGCTAGGGTTCAGGAGACGAAGTATGTATGGACGAGAACCTCCAGCTGTTTCTTTGCCAAGATGTAAATTTCTCACACACCCCTTGTTTCCTGCCTTAAACAGATCCATTTGATTTTGTTGACACCTGGCTGAGGCATTGGCTAGCCTTTTGTCTGTGGGGAACTGGTTTGTGGCTGCTTTTAGTAATATCATACACTACATAAGAATGGCCATACTGGGTCAGACCAAAGGTCCATCTAGCCCAGTACCCTGTCTTCCGACAGTGGCCAATACCAGGTGACCCAGAGGAAATGAACAAAACAGGTAAACATCTAGTGATCCATCCTGTCCCCCATTCCCAGCTTCTGGCAAACAGAGGTTAGGGACACCATCCCTGTCCATCCTGGCTAATAGCCATTGATGGACCTATCCTCCATGAACTTATCTAGTTCTTTTTTGGACTCTGTTATAGTGTTGGCCTTCACAAGATCCTCTGGCAAGGAGTTCCACAGGTTGACTGTGCATTGTGTGAAAAAATACTTCCTTTTGTTTGTTTTAAATCTGTTGCCTATTAATTTCATTTGGTGACTGCTAATTCTTGTGTTATGAGGAGTGAATACCACTTTCTTATTTACTTTCTCCACACCAGTCATGATTTTATAGACCTCTATCATATCCCCCCTTAGTCATCTCTTTTCCAATCTGAAAAGTCCCAGTCTTATTAATCTCTCCTCATATGAAAGCTGTTCCATACCCCTAGTCATTTTTGTTGCCCTTTTATAAACCTTTTCCAATTCCAATATATTTTTTTTGAGATGGGGCTACTACATCTGCATGCAGTATTCAAGATGTGGGCGTATCATGGATTTATATGAAAGTAATATATTTTGTCTTATCATCTATCGCATTCTTAATGATACCCAACATTCTGTTCACTTTTTTGACCGGTGCTGCACATTGCGTGGATGTTTTCAGAGAACTACCCACAATGATTCCAAGATCTCTTTCTTGAGTGATAACAGCTAATTTAGACCTCGTCATTTAATATGTATAGTTAGGATTCTGTTTTACAATGTACATTACTTTCCATTTATCAACATTGAATTTCATCTGCCATTTTGTTGCCCAGTCACCCAGTTTTGTGAGATCCTTTTGTAGCTCTTTGCAGTCTTCTTGGGACTTAACTATCTTGAGTAATTTTGTATTGTGACATTGCAGTCCATGTGTTTTAGAGAAATATGCTTATAACTGTAAATATGATGTAATTGGAACATGCTTTATGCAAAAGGTCTCTTGTAAGGTATCGTAACAAAGGTTATAACCTACTGAATATATTCCTCCTATTTGTATGCATGTATTATTTCTATGTCTGGAGTTAGGAGAAGAAGATATAAACTTGTATTACTGATGTAAACATATTAAGCGGAAGCTGGTAAGGGTCCTTCAGAATCAATGAACTGTAAATGGCTCTGTTTACTTGCAAGCCTTCCTGGGTATGTGTGGGCCAGCCCTGGAAGAATGGAGGCTGGGGTCTCACAGAACATGTGAACATGTCACCTGATACTGGAATCCATCTTAAATCTGGTACTTTTCCATTTAGAAGGAGGGGTGGGGACCCAGAGAGAAAAGATTCCCACCTTGTGCCAAAGCTATAAAAGGGGGTGGAACAGAACAAAGGGGGCTTCCAGTCATGAGAAAACCCCTGCTTTCCACCTAAGATGTCTGCTGGAACTAACAAGAACTGTACCAGAGGAAAGGATTGGGCCCAGACTGGGAAGGAGTTTAGTCTGTGAAAGCTTATTGAAACATCTCTGAGGGTGACATATTACCTGTAATCAGTTTCTTAATGTATTAGGCTTAGACTTGCGTGTTTTTGCTTTATTTTGCTTGGTAACTTACTTTGGTCTGTCTGTTATTACTTACTGTTCTGTCTGCACTTAAATCCTATTTTTTTATACTTAATAAAATCACTTTTGTTTATTAGTAAACCCAGAGTAAGTGATTAAGAGCTGGGGGGAGCAAACAGCTGTGCATCTCTCTCTATCAGTGTTATAGAGGGCAGACAATATATGAGTTTACCCTGTATAAGCTTCATACAGAGAAAATGGATTTATTTGGGGTTTGGATCCATTGGGAGCTGGAGACAGGTACCTGCAGAGCTGTTTTCAGTTAAGTCTGCAGTTTTGGGGGCGTGGACCAGACTCTGGGTCTATGTTGCAGCAGGCTAGTGTGTCTGGCTCAACAAGGCAGAGTTCTGGAAGTCCCAGGCTGGCAGGGTAATTAGCTCAGAGGTAATTTCAGCACATCAGGTGACAGTTCTAAGGGGGTCTCTGTGACCAAACCCATCAGATGTATCTGCAAATTTTGCCACCTCACTGTTTACCCCTTTTTCCAGATCATTTATGAACGTTGAACAGAACAGATGCCAGTACAGACCCCTAGAGGACACCACTATTTACCTCTCTCCCTTCTGAAAACTGACAACTTATTCCTACCCTTTGTTTCCTTTTAAAAAATTCATTACTGATCCATGAGAGGATCCCTCGTATCCCATGACAGCGTACTTTGCCTAAGAGCCTTTGGTGAGGGACCTTGTCAAAGGCTTTCTGAAAATCTAAGCACTATATCCCCCTGGCCACATGATTGTTGAGCCCTTCACAGAATTCTGATTGATTGGTGAGGCATGATTTCCCTTTACAAAAGCCATGTTGACTCTTCCCCAACAAATTACGTTCATCTATGTGTCTGACAATTCTGTGATTGAAACTATAATAAAGAAGGTTGCCTGGTACTGAAGTCAAGTTTATTGGCCTGTAATTGCCGGGATCACCTCTGGAGCCCTTTTAAAAAATTGGTGTCACATTAGCTATCTCCAGTCATCTGGTATGAAGCTGATTTAAATGATAGGTTACAGACTACAGTTAGTAGTTCTGCAATTTCACATTTGAGTTCCTTCAGAACTCTTGGGTGAATCCCATCTGGTCCTGGTGACTTATTACTGTTTAGTTTATCAATTTGTTTTAAAACATTGTGAACTCCTCTAATGATACCTCAATCTGGGACAGTTCCTCAAATCTGTCACCTAAAAAGAATGACTCAGGTGTGGGAATTTTCCTGACATCCTCAGCTGTGAACACTGATGCAAAGAATTCATTTTGTTTCTCTGCAATGGCCTTATTGTCCTTGAGTGCTCATATAGCATCTCGACTGTCCAGTGACCCCACTGGTTGTTTAGCAGCTTCCTGCTTCTGATGGATTTAAAAAAAAAAATTGCTATTACTTTTTGAATCTTTGGCTAGCTGTTCTTCAAATTCTTTTTGGCCTTCCTAATTTTTATATTATATACATACACATACATACACACACCCACCCCTCATTTACTAGAGTTTATGCTCCTTTCTATTTTCCTCACTAGGACTTAACTTTCACTTTTTAAAGGAAGCCTTTTTGTCTCTCACTGCTTCTTTTACTCTGTTTGGCCACGGTGGCACTTTTCTGGTTCTCTTACTATGTTTTTTAATTTGGGGTATATATTTAAGTTGTGCCTCTATTATGGTGTCTTTAAAAAGTTTCCATGCAGCTTGCAGGGATTTCACTTTTGATGCTATACGTTTTAATTTCTCTTTCACTAGCTTCCTCATTTTTGTATAGTCCAGTGTTGGGCTGCTGTGCTGTGCTCCACTTAGGACTGAATCAAGAAGTGCCTCTCCTCTTGTGGGTTCCAGGACTAGCTGCTCCAAGAAGCAGCTGTGACAGGATCCCGAGAGTGCAGCTTGGGACCGTGGGACCACTGTGTCACCCGTAACTCTGCAGCCTGGGCTGTCTCTCAATGCTTTGCTAGTGACAAGCAGCAAACCCCTCCAGGTGCTGTTATCACTCAGCACAACAGCATGTGGAGCCCACACCCAGTCTATTGCATAAATGCTCCCAGAGCCACTCATAAATCACACAGGGAAAGGCACAAGCCAAATCATCCCAGCTCCTAGCACTGTACCTCAGGATTATAAAGTCTTGCACTGCTCAAGATGGGTAATGCAGATTTATTCATTGGTTCACCAGTTCAGCAATGGAAAGTGGATATACACAACAAGCCTTTGTAAACCTGAGTAAAGACCCTTACAAAACACTTCAGGCAAACTCACTGGTAAAGATAAACAATAAAAGAAGTTTATTGACTACAAAAGATGGATTTTAAAGTGACTTAGTTATCAAAATAAATAAAATAAAAGCACGCTGTCTAAACTCTCAACTATTAGACTGGGCAACATCTAGATTAACTAGTTTTTCTCACCCCACTGGATATCGCAGCCCTTAATACACAGGTTTGTCCCTTAAACCTGGGCCAGTCTCCTCTGTTGGAGTCTTCAGTCTTCTGAGGGCACGTCTACACTGGCAGAGTTCCAGCGCCGCTCAGAGAACACCGAAGGGAAACCGCTGTTGTGTGTTCACACTGTCAGCTGCCTGCACAATAGCGAGTTCACACTTGTGGCACTTACAGCGGTATTCAGAGAGGTGCACTCTGGGCAACTATCCCAGAGAGCACCTCTTTCTCTTCTGCTGCTAAGAGATATGGGAAGGGAGGGGAGTCACAGGGGATCCTGGATCCTGTCCCAATGCCCCGTGATGCATTGCTTCGCATCCCAGCAATCCCTGTGATTCCGTCCGCATTTGGTGTCGTCCTTCAACCATTTCTGTATTTTGCGACCTGCCTCTTTGGGTTGCAGGAATGGATCCCGAACTGTTGACCAATATGCTGCTTGCTCTGATTAACACGTCACGAACGGCAGTGGAGTTATTCTTTAAATTACAAAGGCAAGAGGAGTGCGACATTGATCTCACCATGCGTAGTAGCTACGACACAAGATTGCTTGTGGCTTTCATGGAAGTGCTGACCACAGTGGAACGCTGCTTTTGGGCTTGGGAAACAAGCACTTAGTGGTGGGATCACAAGCAGTGGCTGCACAACTTTCAAATGAGGAAAGCCACATTTATGGGACTGTGTGATGAGCTCACCCCAGCCCAGCGGTGCAAGGACACAAGAATGAGAGCTGCCCTGCCATTAGAGAAGCATGTGGCAACGGCACTGTGGAAGCTGGCTCCTCCAGACTGCTACTGATCAGTCGCTAACCAGTTCGGAGTGGGAAAGTTGACCACTGGACTCATGTTGACGGAAGTCTGCAGGGCCATTAATCGCATCCTGCTCCAAAAGACTGACTCTGGACAATGTGCATGACATTATGGATGGTTTTGCACAAATGGGCTTTTCTAACTGCAGCGGGACAATAGATAGCAAGCATATTCCAATTCCGGCACAAGACCACCTAGCCACTGGGTACATTAATTGCAAGGAGTATGTCTCAATGGTTCTCCAGGTGCCATGGGCATTTCACAGACATTAACACAGGCTGGTCCAGAAAGGTCCATGATGTATGCCAATAATAATATTCCTATGCTTATAGCTGTATGCTGTACACCCCAAAAATATTTGTGAAGGGAAAGGTGAAAGCTTCACTCAGGGCTGGACCACAGAGACTCAAGCACCTGGAGGCAGAGTTTGAACAGCCAGAGACCAGGGCTATTAGAGGGGCACAGAGTATGGCCATAAGGATCAGGGATGCCTTGAGGCAGCAAGTTGAAGCTGAAAGCCACTTATATTTGTTGCTATGCCTGGGAGTGCAGTGCTTGTAATGCTAGGAGGTGATTGGTGCAGACAATGCAATATGTGGGTTTAACATAATTGTATGTTGCTGTGCAGGGCTCTTTTTGCTTTCAATTCATAGAATAAAGATTGCTTTCAAACCAATGCAATTCTTTTATTAAAAAACAACCGGAGGAGTAAAACCAAAAACATCAGCAGTGAAGGGGGATGGCTAAAGATTTTGTATGTCCAGAGATCATATCCAACCTTCTCCTTTGGAGTACAATGCAGCAGGTGCTGTACTTCAGCAAGGCCAAACTGCAGATGGCCAGGTGCTGAGTGCAGTGGGTAGCGGAAGTCCGCAGTGCTGCAGTTTGATTAGGAGGAGTGGAATGCTGTGGGTGTAGACTGGAGCCAGGAGGTTGATAAGAGTGTGTTGGTGGTGTCTGGGGGGAGCATGGGAAAGAGTTTTGCCACAGCGGCTGCAGGGGCGGGCGGGTGGGCGCGGAGCTGCTCGGTTTGCTGAGCTAGTATTGCCTGGAGCATGTCTGCTTGGTGCTCCATAACCTTTAAGAGACACTCCGTGGCTTCATTCCGGTGTGCCACGTTCTCCTTTCGGTCCCTCTTCTCACTGTCCCGCCACTCCTTCAATTCCTGTTTCTCGGTGGTGGAGTGCATTATGACATCACGCAGAAAGTCCTCCTTAGTTCTTCTTGGCCACTTTCTAGTTCTGCGCAGCCGTTCAGCCTCCGATAAAGGAGGAGGCTGGGCTCCGAAGGTCATATCTGTGAAGTTTATAGAAGCAGTATTGTTTGCAACACACACAACACTGATTCAGTGATTTAAAACACAGCCAGTATTCACACACCTGTCACCAACTGGCTGACCCCAGGCAAGCACACATGAGCCACAAGACCCCCAAAATGGTGAGTAGCCGCAGGGGCAGGGTAAGTCACTTCTCGGACCGTGCTGGGCTTGTGGCTCTTGGGAAGAGCCAGCACTGTGGGGGGAGGGGTCTGATAATCATTCCTGTCCCCACACTTTTCACAAGATGTGATCATTATGGAAGATATCTTGCTGCTGAGGGTCAGCAGAGAATCAAGGAAGGATCTTCTCCAAGACTGTGGCTTCTGCCCTGGCCCCTATGCAGCTCGCTTGTGTGCAATGGTCCCCTGCCCCATGACGGCACAGTGGTGCAGGAAAATTATCGTTAATGGGGCAAGAAACAAAGCTGCTCTGCTGAAGAACCTGCGGCAGCGGATTGCTCAGTATCTCCACGAGAGTTTCCTAGAGATCTGAGGGAGAGTCCCGTGAAGTGAGGGAGTCAATCAACAGCCTGTTCTGCTGCTCAAATTAGGCATGCGGTGGGAGACAAGTCTGCTTTCTTCAACCCTCCTTCCTCCCACCAACTTGCTTCAGCGATTCCCAAAATCAGATCCACTTACCAGGGGCTTCCTCTCCTGTTTGCGCTTCACCAAGATCTGACTGCTGTGACTGGCTAGCCTCCTCCGGGGTAGAAAAGAGCAGCAAGCCCCAGGCTGCATGCATCGCTGACGTCCGAGTCATCCTCTGCCTCTGGGTCCCCCCCCTCCACATCCTTGTTCAAGATTTCCTCCTCCTGGCTCAGTCCACTTTCAACTGGCACGTGAGCCACCAAAGTATCCACAGGGGCCTTCGCAGTGGAGATGGGGTCCCCACTGAGTATCGTGTCCAGCTCTTTGTAGAACTGGCAGCTAATGGGCACAGCACCAGAGCGGCAATTTGCCTCCTGCACCTTGTGGTACGTGTTCCGCAGCTCCTTCACTTTGACCCTGCACTACAGTGTGTCCTGGTCATAGCCCCTTTCTGTCGTGCATCATGAAATCTGTCCATAGGTATCATAATTCCTACGGCTGGAGCGCAGCTGGGGCTGGACAGCCTCCTCTCCCCAAATGCCGATGAGCTCCAGCAGCTCGGTATTGCTCCAAGTGGGGGATCGCTTGGTGCGTGGAACAGGCATGGCCATCTGGAAAGATGCACTGAGATCGCTGCATACGTCACCGAGCAAACAGGAAGGGGACTTTCAAAATTTCAAAGGAATTTATGGGGTGGGGATGATGGTTGGTAATCTGAGGGCATGGCAGTAGAGTTCAAACTGATGACCAGAGAGGCAAGAACAGGCATTGTGGGACACCTCCTGGAGGCCAATCACAGCACTGTAATTGACCACGGTGTCTACACTGGCACCGCAGCACTGTAGCCCCAGCACAGAAAGCTGTATGCCTCTTGTTGGGGTAGTATTTTTACAGCGCTAGAACTGCGCAGTTTCTGCGCACTGAGTGGCTTGGCAGTGCATACACCTCGGGAGTTACAGCGCAGAAAGCTGCTTTACTGTGCAGAATCTTGCCAGTGTAGACAGGGCCTGAGTGTCTGTGTTGCTTAGACTCTATCATAGAATATCAGGGTTGGAAGGGACCTCAGGAGGTCATCTAGTCCAACCCCCTGCTCAAAGCAGGACCAATTCCCAACTAAATCATCCCAGCCAGGGCTTTATCAAGCCGGGCCTTAAAAACCTCCAAGGACGGAGATTCCACCACCTCCCTAGGTAACGCATTCCAGTGCTTCACCACCCTCCTAGTGAAAAAGTTTTTCCTAATATCCAACCTAAACCTCCCCAACTGCAACTTGAGACCATTACTCCTTGTTCTGTCATCGGTACCACTGAGAATAGTCTAGATCCATCCTCTTTAGAACCCCCTTTCACGTAGCTGAAAGCAGCTATCAAATCCCCCCTCATTCTTCTTTTCTGGAGACTAAACAATCCCAGTTCCCTCAGGTTCTCCTCATAAGTCATGTGCTCCAGCCCCCTAATCATTTTTGTTGATCTCCGCTGAACTCTTTCCAATTTTTCCACATCCTTCTTGTAGTGTGGGGCCCAAAACTGGACACAGTACTCCAGATGAGGCCTCACCAATGTCGAATAGAGAGGAACAATTGCATCCCTCGATCTGCTGGCAATGCCCCTACTTATACAGCCCAAAATGCCATTAGCCTTCTTGGCAACATGGGCACACTGTTGACTCATATCCAGTTTCTCGTCCACTGTAATCCCTAGGTCCTTTCCTGCAGAACTGCTGCCTAGCCATTCGGTCCCTAGTCTGTAGCAGTGCATGGGATCCTTCCGTCCTAAGTGCAGGACTCTGCACTTGTCCTTGTTGAACCTCATCAGGTTTCTTTTGGCCCAATCCTCTAATTTGTCTAGGTCCCTCTGTATCCTATCCCTACCCTCCAGCATATCTACCACTCCTCACAGTTTAGTGTCATCTGTAAACTTGCTGAGTGCAGTCCACGCCATCTTCCAGATCAGCGGTCTCCAAACTTTTTTGATCCCCAGCAGTAAAAATTTTTTGAGCATGCACCCCCTGCCGGCTCTACCATTTTTGCCAAAGCAAAAAAAAAAAAAAAAAAAAAGCCGCTTAGACTCCCGCCCGAACTGACAAAGCAAAAAAACCTCAACCAACCCACTCCTCCTGCTGCACACCCCCAAGGATTCTCTTGTGCACCCCCTGGGAGACCACTGTTCCAGATCATTAATGAAGATATTGAACAAACCCAGCCCCAGGACCGACCCTTGGGGCACTCCGCTTGATACCGGCTGCCAACTAGACATGGAGCCGTTGATCACTACCCGTTAAACCCGACGATCTAGCCAGTTTTCTATCCCCCATATAGTCCATTCATCCAGCCCATACTACTTTAACTTGCTAGCAAGAATACGGTGGGAGACCATATCAAAACCTTTGCTAAAGTTATCTCTTCATAGAAGGCAGTTAGTCAGGCATGACTTGCCCTTGGTGAATCCATGCTGACTGTTCCTGATCACTTTCCACTCCTCTAAGTGCTTCAGAATTGATTCCTTGAGGGCCTGCTCCATGATTTTTCCAGGGATTGAGGTGAGGCATGCAGCATACATGGGAACAGGAGAAAGGCCAAGCATAGGATCCCTGTGTTCTATTTTATACCCTCAGTCCCATGTGCTGGAGACCACAAATCCAGGCATGTCTGGTGGGGATTGCTGTCGCCAGGCAAAGTTGAGCAATTCCCCTGGTGTGGCCTTATGCAGGTGAGTCACTGAATTGTAGCTCCCTTGCTGGAAAATGGCTGTTGATGATTGTTTGACACCCGCCCAGGCGTTGGTTACTTTCCTTGGCATTGTCTCTGAGAAGCCAGTATCAAGGCGCTTCCCAAACTCACAGCGTATTTTAGTGACAACCATACAGTACAATTCTCACAACTTCATATGCATTAATGATATACATATATGGAGAAACGACTTTCAGCAGATCATAACCTTTCCTGATACCTCACACGACCTGCTTGAGATGCAATATCACAATTATATATAAATGAAGAATGTGGGGGTTACAGGACGCTCCGCCAAGACATAGAATGTTACAACAGTCATTTAAGGTGTCAAGCAACTTTATCTCTGCAGCCTAACCTGAGGTGACATGTACCTTGAGGATGTGTTATCCCCATTATTGATTTTATTATTTTTATAGCCCCTCTAATCTCCCTGAGCATTTCACAGTCACTATCACCATCCTGGTTAGGTGATCTGTAGTATATTCCCTACTGCTATATTCTTATTATTCAAGCATGGAATTACTATTCTATGGTAGAGTTTGGTTCATCTAAGATTTTTACTTCATTTGATTCTATGCTTTCTTTCACATATAGTGCTACTCCCCCACCAGCATGACCTGATCTGTCCTTTCGGTATATTTTGTACCCTATTACTGTGCCCTCATACTGGTGGAATGAGGATAATTACTGATTATCCTCATTCCACCAAGTTTCTGTGATGCCTATTATATCAATATCCTCATTTAATACCAGGCATTCAAGTTCACCAATCTTATTATTTAGACTTCTAGCATTTGTATATAAGCACTTAAAAACTTGCCACTTTTCAGCTGTCTGCCATTACATGATGCAATTGAATGACTTTTTCATTTGTTTCTTATCAGATCCTGCCTGTATTTTATCATCTTCCATCCTCTCCTCCTTACTAGACAAAGAATCTCCATTAATAGGTCCTCCCCTAAGGGATGCCTCTGTCCAAACCACATACTCATCTGCACCTGTCAGCTTTCCCCCAGCCTTTAGTTTAAAAACTTGGAACCTTATGATTTTACAAACAATGTTACCACATGTATTTTTCCAGGATAATAATAACCAGCGAATTATGAGTTTTCAAATGATACCTCACAAAGCATACGTTTTACAAGATTACAATAAATTTTGTACAAGGGGTGAACATATGGATACAGCCTGTCTCAGAGGTTTCTTTAGAAAGTGATCCAACTAAAGGGAGCTTGCTGAGATGAGGGAGAGAACAAAGTATCTAAGTATGCAGGTCTCATTAGCATCCCACTGCTTTTATGATGTGGGTGCTTCTGCGAGGATGAGGAAGAGGGATCTACCCCAAGTATCTGCTCAGCTGTTCCTGGCAGCCTTTCCACAGTGCCCAAGCAAGTGGCTAGTTAAACATCCACATACACAAGTTCCATTTATAGCAGGAGTCCAGGCTCAGGGGTGTACAGGTGAGGGAGTGGTGGAGGGGACTGGTAAGTATTTAAATGAAAAAAAGGAAGTTGTGGAAGCACGATCCACAATGGGAAGTGCAAGCAGCAACAGCTTTTCAGAAGTGGTAACCCAGGATTGGGATGGGAAGTGCAATAGGGCGGTAGATCCCACATTTACTTCAAATGCCATCACACATTCATTAAATTAAAATATTTTGAACCCTCCTTCTGCCACTTCCCATTCAGATATAGCCCCTCTTTTCTACCTGACATATGGAAAGTACAAATGCGCTTACTATACGAGATTATCAATGGTAGATCTGTTGTTTATCTATTAGAAATGGGCAATTTACGGATCAAGCTCAAACTGATTGTGAGGATGGGGAGAGAAATCCAAAGCTGCATCTATAAAGGCAACTGGTGGGAGGCCAGAGCTCAGTACTGGAATCAGCCGATATGCAGGCACAAGTGCACTGGGACAGTATCACCAGAAGCCCAGAGATCACACAATAAACATGGGCCAATGTGTCACACTGAGTAGAGCTAGTAAGAGAGTTTTCCCTCCCCCATTACCAGTAGCATTAGGATACCCAGGATGGGATTTGAAGTGGAGCACTGACATTTCATGTTGATGTTTTTGTTGCCATTATTTTGTATTGCAGGCAGCAGGTTGTTTTAAAACATTTTGCTGACACACAAAAGTAACCCCACATGCTTGCACATAGCTCCAGCTCTTTATATGCATTTTCCACAAACTTCTCAACACCTTCACCCCACCATCAGCCCCCAACACTAACAAATAGCAGCAAAGTGTGTTGTGGGCCTGACAGGAGATCCCACTCAACAGCAGGCCACGGGACTGCTGCTAATATTGCACCAATATCACTTCTTGATGAGGGCTCAGCTTCTTTACTCTGCCCACCTGTAATGGGTAGTGATCTGCCGGAGTCCTAGCAGCACATAGGGATACCCCACTGCAGTGCTTCAGAGGGTAAGACTAGGAGAAATACTGTCTCCCTGCAGAGGAGAGACATCTCAAGACACAGTTACGAGAAGCA
The DNA here is from genome assembly GCF_027887155.1 of Malaclemys terrapin pileata. Lineage (NCBI taxonomy): Eukaryota > Metazoa > Chordata > Testudines > Emydidae > Malaclemys > Malaclemys terrapin. Next base: position 1,508,850 of record NC_071523.1, read on the forward strand.
CAATAGATGCTTAGTTAGACACTAGATCATTCCATCTCTATGGCCATTTTTCTTGGTACACAACAGAGCATCCAGTTGGTTTAGAATCTCACGCAGAAGGTGAAATGCTCTAAACTACAGCTGTCTGGACTGAAGGGGATTTTGTTCTGGCCTGCATTAAGTGCATCTTCCCTTGACATAGAAACACCTCTGTCACGAAGGACAATTGCTGTATCAGTTATTTTCACTTCTGCAGAAGAACAGCTGCCAAAGTTTACACTACACAAAGAAGTCTTCTTGAGCCATTAACTCGGTATGCTATAGTCAAAGAGATCACATGACTAGAGTGAGGAAAGACTGGTTTTATTGATGTTTTTATGTCTTTATGGTTTCTCAAACATCACCACATGCAAAGCTAGTCATTCTGGTGTAGTACATAACAGCCATAATGGGTCAGACCAAAGGTCCATCTAGCCCAGTATCCTGTCTACCGACAGTGGCCAATGCCAGGTGCCCCAGAGGGAGTGAACGTAACAGGTAATGATCAAGTGATCTCTCTCCTGCCATCCATCTCCACCCTCTGACAAACAGAGGCTAGGGACACCATTCCTGGACGTGGAGTCTGATTTGTGTATGTGAAGCCCCTTATCTAATCAAGCTTACACAGAGCTGACTTGCCTTCTGGATTCACTCAGCATGGCTTCTTTCACAACTATGAAGTATTTAGTACTACAGGAATGTTTCCATGCCTCCTTAACTTTGCCTCTGCAATACAACTAATGGTAGATGAGATCCATATGCCTAAGTATCAGATCAAGATTATTCAATTTAAGCTGCTGTCTCTGATATTAATTTGGGAACGGTGAATAGTCAACAATCAGAAAATCAGTTTGGACTGCGCTTAAGTGTTTACACATATAGTGCTTCTTATTAGAGGAATCTGTATGATTGTTCTGCTACAGTTTAAATATCCTGAGACCCATGTGAAACTTCTTTTTTTTTTTACTCTACTACAAAAATAAAGCCAGTAGGAAAGTTATCTATTGATCCTGCCATCAAACTGTCAACTCCCCACTTTATGGAACGTTCAACTCCTAGGAAAAAAGTTTCAAACTGTGTAATTCTCAGAAACGCTAGAAAAAGAAGATACAAATTTTACAGAAGATATCTGAATCGATCAATGTAAAAAAATGCTTTATGCAATACATTAAAATACGAGAAGATAGACCATGTGTATGCACTTTAATAAGGCTTCAACAGCTCAAATGACAATTTTAGTCCAATATGTTTGCAAATACAGACAAAACGGTTAATGTGCCTTTGATCACATCTTGTACCTGTTTCCCCTGCACAGCTGTAAGAAACAGCAATACCAAGGCCATTAGGTACATCTATACATTACCTCTGTAATTGTGTCTACTTATACATCATGGTTTACAGTTCTTCCCTGTGAAGTTTAAGAGACTTAGTTTTGGAACATTGTAATCTCAAGGAAGAGACTCTAGTAACAAAAAAACAAAAATAAAAAACAAAACGGCCTCCCGCCCCCCTCCCCCCAAAAACCAGCAAATTGAAAAAAATATCAAATTTCCAGGGGCTATGTACAAGAGTGAGTGCTTCAGTCTAAAAAGAAGAATAAAATCTCTTTCAGGCAAACATGCCTGTTTTCAAGGGAAGTAGAGTTGCTTAATCAAGCACTAACAATAGCATATTGAACTTTTACTGAAGTCTTTACCTTGGGAAAGAATAAATTGCTCAGCTGCACTGTTTCATCTCTCTAAGATCCAGCCCTTTTATTGGATCCAAACCCTGTATCTTGAAGTACAAAATCAAGATACATTAGAAATAATCTCAGTTTTAAGTCCCCTTTTCTGAATCATTTCCAAGCCATTATTTATGGCTTGGCAACTGCTCCAAATAGGATATTTTATATCAATTGTTTTGCCACTCTCACTGGTCCAGACCTGCTGCCTGAATTCCCTACCACCTTCCCTAAATGGTTTCGGAGGGAGGGAGGAAAAAGATGGATTAAAACAGTATAGAGAAAAAGAACAAAGGTTAAATCATTTTATGAAGGAGAGCTATAACTATTCTGATAAAAGGTAAATGTTAAAAAGAACACTATCAAGGTTACTGGGCCCATGTTTTTATATACCCTCCACACCCGACCCCTTAAATCTGCCTGCAATGCTCATGGGATTGTTAAATACAGTAGTTCTGCTCTAAACAGCCAATTTAAAAACAATAATAAAACACTGCCGAAGCCCAAACTCAGCAAGAGGCTATTTTGCTAAGGGAGCACAGTTGAGCATGAAGCTACCAGGAAATATTTAACTTTAATAATAAAGATACCTTGACAGTGTCCTTTTAAATATTTTAGTGGTAAGCTATTTCCAGCTAATATTTAATAGGGTCAGGAAGAGATCCTCTCTGGGAATTACAGATGGTAAAAGAAAAATTAGCGCATTCCTGAAAACAAAAGGAAAAATCTCTTCACATGAAAAATGTGCCCCAAGTATGACACCTCACCCCCTTCAGTATCTGATTCTGATGTTCTAGTGAAGATTAATTCAACATTCCTGAATTGATCAGTGGAGTGGAAATGGATTTCTGGCTCTTGGCAGTAGCATACTGGAGAAGATGTTATCAAAAGTTGTTAAAATATCCAACATTTCTAAAAACACATTTCACAGAGAAAGACCATGTGATTATTAAAGTTAGGATCATCTTCATATTTGAAAGTGAAACTGCAAAAGGATGGGTGTGTGATAGAGCCTCCAGAGACAGCAGAGAAGGCAGCTCCTTATCCCCCTTATCTCTGTGTTGAAGAGCCATTGTCTTGCCTGTGAAAGCCTTCCATCAGTTTACATTTTGGGGTACATATATGAAGTCTGAAAAAGCTAGTCATTCTTCACAATTAACAAATTCTTCACTTCCATGCTGTACTGAATGAGTAAGAGTGGATCAAAGACAGGATATCTGTAAGCAGGTTTATCTCTAAAGAATTACTTTAGGACAGATCAAGATGTTTTTGATCTACTGTAATACTATTTCTTTATGGACAGATGACTGTGGTATGAAATCAGAGCAAGGAAACAATAGAATGCCTCTCCCTTCCTCAGCTAGAAATTTCTGTCTGTAAACATGATATATTGTTACTGCTACTATACTTTTACTTCTGTTTTATTAAATATAAAATCTGAATCGCTCTCTTGAAGTCAGGATGTCCCTTCAGTGCAATCTGCTTTGACATAAGGCATTTGGGGCAGTCATTTCAGAATGGGTTTCTGCCTTCTGGAAGAGTCAAGCAACTGTTTAGTCCTATATCCACCTTTGCTTTAATGCCCTACCATGTCAAAATCCTCTTCCTTTCTGGTCATTTCTCTGCTGCCAGAGGTTATAAAAAAACATTAGTGTCCAAGAAGACCAGTCCCTGTAAGTGAGAAAGCAAGAAAGAAGATTACACACATTCAAGATGAAATTAAGGTAGGTTCAAATAAATGGAGAAGAAATAAGTGTCTTACCTTTAAATCCTTCTTCAGGCATACAAACTGAAAAGGAAAGATACCACATCAGAACCCTCTAATGACAACATGACTTCTAAGAGAAGAATCAGGTGTCTGAATTATAGCATATTGCAAGCTTCAACAACTTTCAAGTGCTGGCTACAGGGAAACCTTGAATACTTCTGTCTTTTGCTAATTTCTCCTACCTTTCTACACGGTGACTTCAGCTCCACAAATAAGCCTCTCTTATGCTTAACATTTTCTGTCCCAAATGCAGTACTACATGACCATAAATAATTTTTGTTGAAGCAACCAACCAGGAAAGAGTACAGTGTTAATAATGTGTTTTCACAAAGAAGAATGTTTCTAGAGTGTAATTATGAAGTCCTCTTTACCTTGCATAACATCATCCATTGCTGCATAATCTGCAATTGGTTCATCAGCCTGTAAAACAAACCAAACACAGAACTATAAAACAACATGAATACTAGAAGTTTACCAGTTCTGTTAGCTAAGCAAGAGACCCTGGCAGATGTGCATTTAAACAGACTGGAGAAGAAAAGAAATATCTGCTGTCAAAGAAGTTTTTCCAGTGGGGATTGGGGGACAATAAAAAGAGGACTGGTAGCACTTCTGAGGCTTTAGGATCCCCAGTTCAGTAACGCATCTCTGTTTAGGAAGGGCTGTTTAAGTTACCATGCTTTAGTCCCACTGAAGTCAACTAAGCATATGCCAACTGGGGCCATTGTATTTTGTTGTGCTGCAAGCTTACGAAGGCATGTACATGCACAGATATGGAAGCACTTACTGTCCTTTGCCCAACTGGCACCTGTTAAACTTACAAGTGCACAAGTTACTAGTGACACTAGTTAAGGCATTAGTTGCCTTCACCATCAACAACGGCTCTTTATAGAATTTAAGATTTTTCTTCCCTCAAAAAGGAGGACAGGAAATTAAGTATGAAGAACTATACAGAGATTACACAGTTCAGTGCTCAAAAATCTAAGTGTGAAAGTTGAGTGCAAAACCTTAATTCTGATGGCCTTGTGCTTATGTGCTACAGCAGCTTTCACATTCATTACACGTATACCTTCAGTTGTAGAAAAAATGTTAACTTCTCAGATACCGTACATCAGACAATTAAAGACAATGCATGCATCCTAGGAAGAGTGTTCAAATTGCAACATTTCCTGACTCAAATGCTTTACTGAATAATCTCAATATTGTATTAGTGTAATTCTAAATTGATATCATTTCTGTTGCAAGTCAGCATTTCCTTTCAGCAGCCCACCACAATACTCACGTTACCTTCAATAAAATGACTGACTCTGGAATGACTCCAAGGGCGCCAAGTGTTGCAGTGTCATCATTTAGTATCTTCCCATCGATTGACAAATTCTGGTCAAACGGAGCAACTGAAAATGCGTGCATGATCTGTGCCAACACAATAAAACACCGATTTTGTGCAAAAGCAAAATATAAATCCTACACACACCAATAATACTGTCAAAAAACATGCGTCTTAGGACAGCATACAAAACAGAGCCACTGATTAGTATATCATTGTAGATGCCACTGCCCCACCCCTTCTATGTCGTCACAGAGAACCACTGAGCAGTGCTTTGCAAGAGCCCCCTTGTGCACTGTCGCCATCTGGTGCAGAAATGTGACAGTTCTACTGTATTTAGAGCCTTCCTCATCCATGAAGTGGGAAACAAGATTTGGCTGTGAGTTACCATGACAGATCTTGGAGTATTTTTATAAGTTCTTACATAGGAAAATCTAAAATAATGGCAACAGCTAGGAGTACGAGACGTCTAGATTTACTTCCTTGTCACCAGTGTGCGTGCACACATGACAGCAGAGGTGAACACTGTTTTTTAGGAACAAAGGAAGTTCCTCACCTGTATTTTCAGCTCTTTCAATGTCTGGTTGGCAGAAACAAGTAGTGCCTTTTCCCCTCTGACTTTTCTGTGTCGCGTGCTCCGTCTGATGCCTTGCTTTTGATAAACAATGTAGTTCTGGTGGGATATCTTCTGTCGTTTCGCACCACCATTAGTCTAGGAACAAGGGTCAGAAATAGGAAGTTTGCTTACTGAATTCATGGACAATGCAAATTCTTCAATCTGCCTCTTGCCCAGGTGGCCTTGTAAATAAGCTATTTAAGCAAGAGAAGCCACAAAATATTAAAGTACATCTGTAATAATCAACTGACGCACACAGGCATCAGAGAGGTTGCAAATACTGAAGGACTTGCTCAAAGATATCCACATTTCCATTTTTAACTTGAGAACAGAATGGAGTACTGAACCACTTTTCAACATGTGTTAAATATTTAATGCTGTAGTAACCACTTCTCTCCAAAAAGAGTACAGGAAGGAAGAAACAGCCAAAGTCAGGAGTAAGACAACAGTATGTGTTACCACCACTTGAAGGAAATACCTCAGTATTAATATGGGTACCAAGAAGAGCATGCATCAGTGTTAGGACAGATGTACTAGGACTAGGAAAGTTTAAGAATTCTAAGCCCAAATTTTCATAGATTCCAAACATATGAAAGTCTTCTAAGTTTCTTTTCAAGAAGGTAAGTTAAGTGAGGTAATATCTTTTATTGGATCAACTTCTGGTGGTGAAAGGTACAAACTTTCAAATTACACAGAACTCTTCTTCACTTACTTCGTGACTGATATACTGGGACCAACATGGCTACAATGCTTTTAAAGATGACTTAAAATCCACCATTTTTGTGGGGTTCACAAAAACTACATGTTCAATAATTTAATAAAACCTTGAACCTGGAGAGCACCTTCTATCAGAGCTTTAAAGTGTGCTTTACATTAATACATTTTCACAATATCCCGTAAAATGTACTAACAAGGAAACTAATCGAAACAATAGCAGCTCCACGACCATAAGAGACACACAAGAGCAAAGAGCAATTGGTTTGTCAAATGGAACAAAAGGGTAAGGAAATTTAAATTTTAAGAAGGTATTACAACAATAGCTTCTTTATTTTAAGCTTGATATATTTCTGGTTTCAAGGGCTAACGGTAAAAACAAGAAGGTTGCTGTACTGTCAGCGCTGGACACTTTGCTATCTAGAGGGAAAAACTCAAAATTGCAAACCTTGCAGCTTTTTAGATCTTTACCTGATTAAAATCTGGATCCTGTTCCCCTTCTGGTTTGGCTTCCTCCCTTTCCTCTTCAGCTTCTGAACTGCTCACATTCAGTTCTGGAGCAGCTTCCTTCATTACCTGAAGTTACACAAATCACATACTGCGCAACTCTGTTCCAAAAGCACAAACTCAGGTTGTCCCAAGCCTTTTTGCAAGCTGCTTTTAGAGCGTTTTTAAGGGTGCTACCTTCATAAAATGAGCTTAAATAGGGCACAAGGACAAGTAATCATAGGGGATAAAACGCCAACTGCACTGTGAAGCCCTAACCTAGGCAGATACTTGGAGTGCATCAACCTAGGACATAAACTAGAGTTTTGTCTCTTACAGCTTGGTAACATACATATAGCTTGTAAATGATCTTTTAATGGATTCTGGCTAAAATGGGAGAAACCATCTGCTGCTCAGGAACTCTTTCCCCTTCAGCCAGCTCTTTCTCCGACCCAACCTCAGTGTGCTGAGAGAGCTGTAACTAAGAGAAACTAATATTCGCCATAAACGACGCATACACGTCAGCCGTGTGGTTGCATTTAGCAGATTGACAGAAGTACTCATTAGTTATTTATTGGTCTGTCTGCAGTTAATTTGTAAGTAAGCTACAGATAAATAATTTATACATATCTATCCCTATGTTACTTCAGGATAAATGTACCTACCCTACACTAACGTACGTATTTACACATGTGCTAGGCTCCTCAGATAGTGTCGGAGGCTGGAATTTTCAAGGGAAAATATGGAAGTTAGGCATACTCCCACCTGAATGCCTCAGCGCATGCTAACCCATATAGGTCTATGCTTCTCCATACATGTATTTTGCAATTAAAGAAACCGGCACATCATCTAAACATTGAGCATGAACTGCAGCATTCTCAAAGTTATTAGCAGTTTATCAAAGTTCTCACATGGCTGCAAGGTGAAGAGACAAACTGCCCATCTTCCACCCTAAATTTACATATATATCTTTAACTAAATTTATACTAGTTATTGCTAAGTACCTATATCTGCCCTGAACTGAAGGCAAGTGTAGTGATGAATAAAGCTTAATTGATTTACAAAGCCAAATAAATCTGTGTTGCAGAAAGTTATTAGTTAAAATACCCACTGTTTATTGAGTAGTTACTCCCAGGAACACCATAAACCTTGGTGCGATGACACCAAATGTTAATGGGCAGTAACATTTTGGTACTAATGATTTTTCTCATCAATTTAAGACTTTTATATATGTGATCATGTACAAGGGCATTAAAAAAAAAAAAAAAAAAAACTTTCCTGAGTAGAGGTCCAGTAGATTAAAAATCTCATCTAGAAATAATTTGCAAGGTCCCACCAGTTCTACCTACATGCAGATTCTATCTAGTACTCAAAATCTGCTCACCTCTGGCAGAGACAGAGCAAATTTCTGTGTCTGAGAACTATGACTTTCAGCAACTCGCAGGCCATCAGAGCCCTAGCTGCTTCTGTTAGCTCTTATACTCATTATTTAAAGCTAGATTTAAACATGCAAGGAGCTGAGCCACTCAACTATTATTGACGTCACTGGGCACTGAGGGTGCTCAGCACCCTTCAGAAGGCAGAGCCTCTCCCAGGATCTGGCCCTGACCCAAAAGAAAACAATTCTTACTGTTCCATTTATTTTCCTCTGAAACTGATAGCAGATGGGATAAAATGAACAACAGTTATTTCACCTTCTTCGCCCACAGGGGCTAGCTTGTACACTTACAGCTACTAGTGTAATCCCCACATGGCTAGTGGAACAGTGGACTGAGCCTCTCACTGCTTCTCAATGACCGGTCCGCGGACTGGCGCCAGTCCCCGAGATCTCCCTGACACAGTTTAGGAAGGCAGCAAGCCAGTGCCTGGTATCAAAAAGGTTGAGAAACACTGCTCTAGAGGGTCCTACCCTATGGACTACATACAACAATAATGGCTACTAGAGCCCTACGACATCATTTCCCACCATGCCTGCAGTCAGGCATGGAGACAGAATGCACTAGAAACGCCTACTGAGGCCAAAAGGGAGGCTTCCACATGGGGTGATCTGGACAGGCAATTTACTGGGGCTGCTCAGGGAGTCTCTGATTAACCCCCGCTCCCCAAAGGGAGCTTTTGATCTATTGTGGGATTCAGTGCGTAGGTCAGGCAATTCCACCCTACAGAGACCAGTGTCCAAAGTGGCAGAAATATGACCTGACACCACTGACTGAGCCAACTGAGACCTCCACAGGACTCCAGATCAGGGAGCCAGCAGAGGACCCTGCCCCACAATAAGATGATACAATAAAAGGGCCCACTCTTAAAGTGGCCAAAGCTCTCAGCACTTATCTCTGGACTCATACCCAGCATACATTCTACCTGGGCAGGTGCCACGGAAGGAGATGGGGGTTAGGAAGAGTTGAGAGGGTTGGGAGGTGGGAAATGGTTGGTTCTGGTCAGTATGTTTTAATTAACCCTAACCCTTTCCCTTCCCCAGATCCAATTTTCCTATTCACAGCGAAGTCCTCTGTTATACTGTTATTTTAGGGTTTGTCATTCCTTTACTGGGGTTTTTGTTTATATATTTTATTGTATCTTGTGTACTGGCTTTTATACTCCTTGCAGGCAGGGGTAGAATTATTCATTTTCCCAAGGGACAGCACCTCTTGAGTCTCAGGCATCACAAAAAAGAACTCAGGACCCAAACCCAGGTGAGGAGAGGGGAGATGCCTCTCCACGCTGCTAGCACCCGAGAAGACACTCGAGCCACACCTTGAGAGAAAGGTTACCCTACGTAGGCCTAACATGCTTTAGAAGAGTTACTGGCTAGTTTGTCTCTAACAAAATAGAATAAAATGTCACAAACTGAACATAATACACTGTGCAGCCACTTCACAAGAGCCTGAGTTCACAAATCTCCTGACAGCTGAAAAGTTAAACATGTTTCAGGGAGCTGTCGGTAGCCAGCTGTTTGCCTTTCCCAGCACTATCACTCCCCTTGAATCCTCAAACCACACTCCCAATCTGAACAGCATGATGAAGCAGGGCTACATTTAGCCCAACTCATGGGCTGATGGGCCTCAGTGAAATCTGTCCCTCCTATCCACTATGCCCTCTGAAAAACTCCTAGTACAACAAAATCCTGTGACCGTCCCACACTGAAGTGCCTCTATCGTGCTACCATCATCTGGTTCTTGTCAGCTTATCTGAGGAGTTTTCCTATAATGAGTCTTGGTTTCTCACCCAGAACTATAGAGCATTAAAACACACCTAAAAGAAGACTGGAAGCTTACTGTAAGAACCTTCAGGTATTTGTAAAGCAAGTTCTAGGGCATCATTTACCCTGTAAAATGCTGTTTAGGTTTTTGGTATAGTAAATTTATAACCTAACCTTGTGTTTGATTTTTAAAAAGCATCTTGACTCACCAGTAGCGAGCACTGGAAAAAAAATATATCAAACATCCAAATCTACTGTAATGAAAGTTTAATATTTAGGAGGACATTTTGGTTTGGTTTAAAATCAGTAGTTTGAAGAGTTACAATAGCATTGGTGCTTTTTCCAAGGGTTTCTAATAAGAAAGCAAGCAGATTGCTTCAAACCGTCTCTAGTATCATCAAAAGTCAGGTATGCTGAAGAGGTATCCTCAACCTAGCAGCTCCCACTGAGAGCCCCATTTGCAGAATGGAGGCACAGAAACATGCTGAATAATTTCTCATGTGGCACAGGAATCCTCTTTTCTAATATATATTAATTGATAACTATTTTTAGAGCTATCTTGGCTACTACTCAGTACAGTTTACCTTTAACAAAATTCAGTGAAGATTAGCAGTGAGGGATCAGTACCTTTTTATTATCCACCACTTTATGTACATAGATGGTGGCCTGGGTGTACTCACGCAGGTCCCTCTGCTGCTGGCACAACAATCCTTCTCTGCATTCTGGACACAGCTCTAGAAGGATAAACAAGGAAAATATGGTTAAAATGCGAACAGATATTTTGGTGACAGTGACATTACACAAGGCACTGCTACAAATATTCACCACCTTCATGATTAAATTGAGAGTAGCTTGCACAATGGGAGTATATTTTCCAAACTCTGTAGCTGTTATTAAGGGTAGGTCTACACTTACCCGGTAGTTCGGCAGCAAGCAAACTGAACTTCTGGGTTCGACTTATCGCGTCTTGTCTGGATGAGAAGTTGAACCCGGAAGTGCTCGCCGTCGACTGCGGTACTCCAGCTCGGTGAGAGGAGTACGCGAAGTCGACAGGGGAGCCTGCCTGCCACGTCTGGACCGAGGTAAGTTTGAACTAAGGTACTTCGAACTTCAGCTACGTTATTCAGGTAGCTGAAGTTGCGTACCTTAGTTCGAATTGGGGGGTTAGTGTAGACCTGCCCTGAGAAACTGGCATCTCTCTTTTCCACTCCTCCCTTAACTTCTGACTACGTATGCTAAAATGGCAGCTCCCTCTCCAAACCCCACAAGGGAGCCAGTACCAGTTGGAAAAGCTATTCTACAGACACTGGTGAAGAGAAGACTCACTTACTGGGCTCAGAATCGAAAAGCGTGCTCTCAGGGCTCGTCTCAGCAGTTTGCATTCTGAGGATTTTGATAACGTGATCCACAACAAACAGTTTTTGTATTGCCTCCCACTCACTGGGCCATATTAGAGCTATACTGTGCAAAGAAACACAACATGCTTCATGACATAGAAAAAACAAACCACAAGTATTCAATTACAGCTGTGTAGCTTAGTCATCATTAAAGGAAACTCTGTGCACAAGCCTTACAAGTGCACTGGGCTCTAGGTTTCAGAACCTTTTAAATGTTAACAAAAATAGTCTCTCTACCACCTAAAGCAAAACTATGCAGGGAGGAAGGATTGAGATGGAAGAAAAAGTATGAAAGTGGAAGATGTGTTACATTTGGCTCTGTGCCACTGAAGAAGCAATCCCACAAAGCATGAAATCCATTGATGGTATCTAATACTTTGAAGATAAGTCTTGTGGAAATCAACTTTGAGAAGATTTGCATCCATTCTGATGGTAAAGGTAAGGAAGTGAGTTTCCAGTGTCAAATAATACTCTCACCTGAGCTCATTCAATTCCTAATATTAAACTTTACTTTACTGATCATATTTCTTTCGTCAACGCTAGCCTTGCTTCTGCAGAGCACTTATCACTGAACATGTACGGTACTTTCCGCGTGAAGATTTATCTAAAGGTGTAAAGGGGTTTTCACATCAAGGTAATTCAAAAACAGATATCTCAGAGGGAAATGTTACAATTAAAGAGATCAACAGTACTGTTCTCGCGAGTTATTTGATTCACATATTTCTGGAGGCGGAGAGAGAAATACCTGACAAAGGAAGACAAGTGAACAGAAGAAACTCACAGTTTAGAGTCTTCTTTGGTCATGGAAGCAAATGTGAACATGAGGCCCCCATGTGGGCAGAGAAGAGCACTGTTTCCTACTGATGATACAGGACTGCATCTTGTAGGCCTCCTGCTCAAACAGGAGAAGGGAAAACAAATGTGTACTTAGCACGGTTAGACAGAGCGAAGTGAATTTTTCTGGCAGATAAGTACATTTACCAAAAAAATACACATATGGGCATGGAAACTACTCATGAACGTGGGTCAAATCTGGCAAATTATTTCAGATGAAAACAGCCTGCGGTTTTTTTAAATGTTTTGAATGGACATTGTTTTGAAAAGGCTGATTTGAAACAACATTCAATATGTTCTTTTGTTTGACCCAAACAATTTTCATTTTGGTTTTTCATTTTGGTGAGAAAAACTGATTCAAAACTAGCATAATTTTTTTTTTTTGGGGGGGGGGGGGGGGGGTTCACTGAGCTCTAGTTAGACATCACACAGTTATGCTATCTCCTTAACAAGAAATCAAAAGTCAGCAAATAGCACTGAGAAGAGAGATAAGTAGGGTATTTAAATTTGTGATTTTATAGAAAAGTAGCCAAAATTCAGTAGTATTAGACTGCTAGGCTCAGGGAATCATGCGTTTTTTTTTTATCTTGGGATGTTACTCTTGTATCTAGCACTGAAGGGAGATTATCTCCTATTAACGACAGACTACAGAAGCAGGACTGAGTTATGTCCTTTGACCAGGATATAGCTTTAGTCATGAGAACAAACTAATCAATCTGCTATCTAACTTGACCTTCTCCTCGAGACAGAGTAAACATGAACATTCGCTGTTTTTCAGAACCTATAATAACCAATACCAGCTTAAAAATCCCAGTGCTTCCTTATTTCTACGTCAGTCACTACACAGCAAGATATTTTAATTTTAGCACAATTCTACACTGCACCATACAAACATCATCCAAAAATCAAATGACTACATATAAACCTAAAAGGAATAAAAGGAGTTCAGTGAAGATTTAAAATATGAACCAATTTACCTTACAAATTTCCTCCATTCTTCTACAAAAAACTGTGATACAATGTAGAGCTCATCTGTCTCCTGGAAAAACAGACTTCATTTAAATTAACCTAACAATGGAGATAGAAAAAACCTAAGTTTTCACTGTCTTGGTTATACTTGCTCCTTTTCAAGATCCTAACATTCTTTACAATAACTCCATTCAAGTGTGACTTCTGAAAGCCAACTACAATAATTTGAGATCAAGTACCAAGAACAGAGTACACAGTGAACCCTTGTGTTACTGCTTATATTATATTAGAAAGCTAATTCAGTTTTGTACCCAATTATCTTCAATCCATTGTATAAATCATTTCTACTGAACTCCAGCAAGCCTTATGGCATACACAACCTGTGATTAACCAGAGCATATTATACTATATATAGAGTTGCAGACTTTTCTGCTTCGATGGGCAGATCTCGTTGCACACAAAAGGGGCTCCTGGCATTCTTCCATTCCCCACCCCCAAGTTCCCTGTGTGCCAGCCTCCCATTCCCATTATTTCAGGGACTCCCTATAACCCCCAGCCCAACACACATGCCAGGGGCATTGTCCCCCTTATTTCTCCCCTCTGCCCATACCAGGATCCCCCCGTTCTCTCTGCCCCATGCCACTGTGTATCCCCCATACCATTATCCTTCATTTTCTCCTTCGGGGCTGTATGTCCCCATTCCTCTGTCCCCTCATGCCAGAGCACCCTATTCTCCCTCCATCCCAGGGTCTCTGTGTGCATCCTTATTTCCTCCACCATTCTTAAGTCATTCAGGGCATCAACATGTTGAACTCTATTGGGGGGAGGGGCAGAGTTGGGATGGGGATGGAGTTATGCAGCAATGTTGTAATGTCAGCCATGAACTGGTTCTTTGATCTACAGAAAATTACAGAGAACACTGAACTTGCTGGATGTGTTAATGAGAAGCCAGGGCTGTCATCCCGTCATTTCCCCTTTCTGGTTTTCACCAAAATCAACAGGGTTCTGCCCACTGATGTTAGAACAGTCCCTGAAATTTTGGAATTGATTCGATGTGGTGTTCAAAAGTTGCATTCAAACAGAGAAATATTAATGTGTATAAAACACTCCTCTTGCTGCTACCACAATACCCCCACACACGCTCAGTGAGGTGACAGTGAAAACAGCTTTGCTACTCCTATCAAGACTGGCTCCAAACATTCACAACCCCTACCCTACCTGTGACTTGTTTGCTGCTTAAAGGCACTCCACCCCCTCTCTAGAGTTTTTGCCTGCTGCTGGAAGAAAGACACACCAAGTGTATAGCAAAACAAACACCCTTCCCCCTCCAGTAGAGTTCAGAAAGGAATTCTCCAGCACCGCATCAACAGCTAGTGCTCTAAACCCAGTCCTATGGTGCAGAAAATTAATTAGTACCGCTTCCATGTGAAATTGTTCGAAGGTGCTGCTCTTACTGCTGGCTCAGTACCATGGGAGCAGCAGGTGTAGGTAATATAACTATTGTCCAGTTATTTTCTTCTACAATGTATTGAGGAGAGCAAGGACCAAATGCTGCCCTCAGACGAGGATGTACTTCTCAGGACAGAAAAAAATTTAAGATATATTCCAATAAACAAATTAACCGATAAAGTATCACCCTAACACCAAAGAGCAAGCCACTGTGGCACTAATTATATCAGCAATTGGTTGATAAAAAGGAAATTCCTTTCTTTGGTAAATTTAAGACTCGCCTTGCAAAACAAGAACAGTGGAAACAGCTCCTCTTTTGAAAGAAAGAACAAAAAAAGGTAAAAAAACTTATTGGATTGTGGGCTGCCATTTCTACTCTTACTTCTTCCCCCTGAGCTGGGTTGTTCTAGCCTGCTCCCACATACGGCCCCAAAGAGCTTTTCAGCATACAACTTTTCACAGCAGCCTTTCCCCATCCAGACATACACAAACATCTCCTCTCTGGAAAGCTAGCACCACATAGGATGCTGGAGGAAAGATGGATGATTACAGATAGGGTCAAGAAGTGGTGGATGTGGGAGCAAAAGGTAGGGGATAAAATCCAGGTAGGAGGCCTGGAGACGCATGGGGGGGAGGGGTGGAAGGGGGAGAAGGGGAGGGGACATTGAGAAGCTAGCTGGGATTCAAGATTAGGCTGAAAGAGTGGTTTATTGATGTTCGAGTGACATTTGGATGGAAGGGGAAAAACACTAAATTTCTCTCTGATCAAGTATCAACCTCCATGCAATAAGGTCAGCTCCAATGTCAACTTAGGACTCAGGAGATCCAGGTTCAGTTCCCTGCTCTATCCCAGACACCACTGAGCACATCTCGCAGGCACAGAGAGACTTAGTTCCCCATCTGTACAATGGGGATAATGGCCCTGGTCAGCTTCGCAGAGGGGTTGCAAGAACAATTCAAGTTTGTGAGGTACTCAAAACACTGCAGAAATAGGGCCAGGTCAATACTTAAGACACACAGACAGTACTGGAGGAAGTTTACTTTAACTAATATTTGCTATTCTTTGTCCTTTTAAAAGGACATTCTCTTGAAAGATACACACTTCTACAAATGCCAGTCAAAAGAGCACCCTGGAGTTCTTTATCCAAAGAGAGTATCCAAGTCAGTGCTTAAAGGAACATTTTTTCAATAAGCTTTACACCATGCTTGCATGGTCTAATATTTTGCTCAAGGATTACACACACAAATTCCCTTCTAATAGAATGTAAAATTCTGATCTATTATCAAACACAAGAGTACACCAATAGCCTTTTCCCAGATCTGGTAGACCATCAACCTTTCTTAGTCTTTGTACCTGAGGCCAGCTACCAAGACATGGTCTGGATTTGTCTTGGAACAGGTTCTGCAGAGCAGTCTTCTGCTCACTTGCCATCATCTTATGCAGGGCTTCATTTTCCTCTCCTTCTCTTTCCAGAATCTGTGTGAAAACAAAGAGTCCTTTTGGTCACTTGTGTTTGTTTTCAAAGGTGCTATTAAAAAGGTAAAAGCAGATTTTTTTCCTCCCATACATTTTAAGCCAGGTGAATGCCAACATGAAAGCTAGAGCTACCACCATACATGAACTGTGAAAGGCTTACAAAGCCATCAGATGTTCAGATACCTTGCACTGGGAACAGCATTCTTTGCTATTTGGAAATTCTGGGGCCTTTGGAAAATACTGCTTGAGCTTTTTCCAGGCTTCTTTAGAAACAACCCTCCTTTCATTTTCTGATATGCATAGGTCACCTGTATGGAGAAATCCAAGAAAGCATTTTTGTTCTGCACATACTCAGCAAAAGTTTCACAGCACTAAAACAGATTTAAGAGATTACTTGTATGAATACAGAAGTAGATTTTACACCCTTATAATCTGACACCTGTGTCAGCACTTCGAATAAAATGAAAAAAAGCAACTTATACAGAAGAGTCACCTTCAGCCTTTATTTCTATCCCATCAATGATTAAGTTTCCTCCTGGAGGTAGGATTTCAGTGCTTACTCACAGCAACAGTATGGTTTAAGAATTATAGCTACTTATTTTAAAAGCTAACCCAATACATTCTTAAAACAGCATTCCTATTGAAAAACAGAAAGATCTTAATCTACCGTGATTGCCCTTTGGATTTATAAAACCATGTGCCTGAGCCATAGGCACGGGAGCTATGGGTGCTACAGTACCCCCAGGTTTTACACAGGGCTCTTGGCTCCCTTACCCCCATCTGGTCCCCCCCTCCTGGAGACATGGTCATGCTCCTGGTCCCAGCTCTGGGAGGGGGGAGCATGGACAGGGTTAGGGGGCTTGCTTTCAGCTCCCCCACTATTAAAAGTGTCCCAGCACCACTGGCCTGAGCAGCAGATTCAAATGCAACAAAAGGAAAGGAAAGACAGAAATCCACGGAACAGGAAGAGAAATTAAGGGCAAGAACAGAACCAGGATAGAGGATACAAGCACACACAAGGGCTAATGTTTTCCCACTCATGCAGGGTCGCCCGGGGGGGGCGGGCAAGTGGGGCAGTTTGCCCCAGACCCCACAGGGGCCCCGCGAGCCCTGGCCTGGCGTCAATCCGGGTCTTTGGTGGCGGGGGGCCCTTCATTGCTGCCGAAGATGCGGAGCGACTGCAGGGCCCCCCACCACCGAAATGCCACCAAAGACCCGGACCACCGCCAGGTGAGTACAAACGCCGCACCTCCCCCACTTTGCCCCAGGCCCCCTGAATCCTCTGGGTGGCCCTGCACTCATGGGTGCTTCAAATTAGGTACCTAAAAAAGTGGTTTGATTTTCAAAGCTGCTGGGCACCCCACAACTTTTATTGACTTAAAAATGAAGCTGCATGTGCTACATACCTCTGGAAAAATAAGGCTACCATGATTTGCCTAAATATTGCTTTAGGTGCCTAACTTCAGGCACTGAAAATTTTGTCTAACATGTTCTCTCCATACATCCCATGACTACCCTTCTGAAAGTGTTACTGCATTTAAAACTCCACATTTCTGTAGCAATCGCTTCGAATGTGAAACTCCACAAGACACTCAAACACAGTCAGAATCCATAATTAAACATGGCAGATTCCGCTTTCCATAATGCCCATCTTGAAAAAAGTGAACTGCACAAACAGTGCACAAAAAGCTGTATGCCACTCCATCACTTGAGTCTTTTGATCAAGAGAGTGCCTTATTACATCCAGTTGGGTGGAATTAATTCTGTGCGAGAGGAAAAACTGAAGTGAGGTGTACCAAATATTATTAAAAACTGATGCCAATTACATATCATTTATCTTGAACTATTTTTCAGGAAACTGACAAAGAAAAAACTGACAATCAGTAAGATAACGAATTAAGAGAAAGCATTTATGAGTTATCCTGGTAACAGCTATGCCAAAAAGGTCACTGCGCTGCAATTCAGGCATCAAATTTATGTGCAAGACTCAACACGGTGGGAAAACATAGTATTTCATATATGAGAAACTATGCTACTTCATTGCTGACAGCCATAAGTTTTGCCTGACTTATAGTTGTAAAGGTGAGAGGTACAACACAACTGAGCCCTCACTATTTAACTACTGCTGCTGAGTCAAAAGCCCGGTGGTATTACAAGGTGTGGTAACAATGCTGATGCACAACAAAATGAGAATAATATTAATTTCAGTACAGAGGGTAAAGCAGTGAACTGCAAACAGCAAACAACCAAACACTAACATAGGAAAGAATGATGCTCAACCTTTAAAGTGGATATTAACCAACCGTGGGAAGAAAAAAAACTTGAAAAGTTGCTGTACTTGAGGGAGTAGAGGCTAGCTAAGAACTATTTAAAAGTTTCTTCTCTTTCTATAGTCTACCCCAGAATGAAATGGGTTTGTTAGCCACAAGATACAGAAAAACACACCGGGGAAACTCCTTGGCTCTATTTCTTTAGTATTAGAACAAGTCTTCAATGCCACTGACCTGTCATCGTCTCTCATTCTGACAAAGTCTGAACTCCTGCCAATTTCCCAAAGACAAAATAGCAACACTCCATTCCTGGATTTATTACAATAAATGAAGGTCAGACTGGATTGTTTTAAATAGCATTTAATGAAACAGTTGCTAAATTTGACCAATTATTAACCTAGGCTCACCATATGGGGAAAGCAGGACTGGGATGATTTCCAGAAACCATCAGGGACATGAAAACAAGACTGTGCAAGTAATTGCGCTAACATCATAAGATTTATGAAAACAGACCAATAAGCTACAGTGAGAGGTGGAAAATCTGATCAGAATGTACAAATGTTGTACCATCTGGAAGGCAAAGACCCTGACCATCTACTCCTGGGAGAATTGTGCGCCACTGCGCGTGCACAGAATTCACATCCCCCACAGATTCCTTTGCTTCTCTGCAGAAAAATGACTTTCTGGCTGGGAAGCAAAGGGAAGCGGAAAGAGCAGTCAAGCCCCACTCCCTAGCTGCGCAGGTACATTGTTTCAGGCACCGGGAGGAGAGGTAAATCACTGCAGGGCTGGGGAAATCCCAGCCAGTGGCTCCTACCCTAAGCCGGGATCAGCTACTAGTCCCAGCTGGGCTGGAGAGGACGGGACTTCCTCTTCCCCTGCAAGGACTGGCTGGGGCTGTGTCAGACCCACCCCCAGAAACCTCCCCGAGCTGCAGGAAGCTCGGCATCCTCCCCTGCTTCCTGCCCCCATCGCTCATCAGCTGTGCAGGGCAGAGGTCGCTGCACAGGGAGCTGCTCTCCCATCTGCTCAACCCCATGCATCTGGACCGCCTATGCTCAGACACCCATACCAAGCCTCACCCCGTACACCCGGAGCCTCCCTAGCCCTCCATACCTGAACCCCACCCCACTGAACCTCAACCCCAGCATCTGGAGCCCCCCTGCACCCATGCCACTCCCCACTGAGCTCCACACTCAACCCCCACCCCCCCTGCACCAACCTGAGTTTCCACATCCAGACCCCCATGCCACTGTCCCCCAACTAGCTGCACCCAGACCCCTACCCTACCAAGCCCCACTCCTCCAGACCCCGCCGCTGAGCCCCAACCACTTTCACCTGGAAACCCCTGCAGAGTCCCATTGCCCCTGCACCTGGAACCCCCCATCCCTAGATCCCCCACTGAGCCGTCTGCACACCCAGATTGTCCCACACAGAATCCTCTCACTTCACACTTGGATCCCACCCACTCTGAGCCCTTCCACACTTGGATCTTGCCTGGTTGAGCCTGCTTGCCCCACACCTGGTGCGCCTGGTGCTGAGGTGCAGGGCCCCAGGGTGTATCTGGGTCAGGCCCAGGCCTTGTGCTGTGTTAGGGTCAGGTGCAGCCTCACCACTGAGTCCGTGTCCTGGGGGTGGGGAGGTTGTAGAGCAGGGGTGGGCAAACTTTTTGGCCTGAGGGCCACATCGGGGAATAGAAATTGTATAGTGGACCATGAATGCTCACAAAATTGGGGTTGGGGTGCAGAAGGGGGCGAGGACTCTGGCTGGGGGTACAGGCTCCAGAGTGGAGCTGGGGGATGAGGAGTTTGGGGTGTAGGAGGGTGCTCTGGGCTGGGACTGAGGGGTTCAGAGGGGGATCAGGGCTGGGGTGCAGGAAAGAGTGCAGGTTCTGGATGGGGGTGAGGCTGGGGATGAGAGGTTTGGGGTGCAGGAGGATGCCCCGTGCTAGGATCGAGAGATTTGGAAAGCAGGAGGGGGATCAGGGCTGGGGTAGGGGGTTGGGGAATGGGGAGAGGCTCAGGGGTGCAGGCTCCAAGCAGCGCTTACCTCAAGTGGCTCCCGGAAGCAGTGGCATGTCCCTTATCCAGCTCCTATGCATGGAGCTGCCCCCGACCCTTGGAGCGGGGCCATGCCGCGGCTTCCGGGAGCTGAGTGGTGCGGCCCCCGACCCGGCTCCCCAGCAGGCGCTTGTAGGCCGGCTTAAAACGCCTCAGGGGCCAGACCCAGCCGGCAGGCCATAGTCTGCCCACCCCTACTGTAGGATGATCTCCCACCTTCATACAGCCATTGTGCTCCCCCACTGCCATGCTGGAGCCTCTGCATTTATTTATTGACAAATAAAGCTTGCAGAATTTTAAAATATTGTGCACAGAATTTTTAATTTTTTGGCACAGAATGCCCTCAGGAGTAACCACTGTCCCCTCTCATCATCTCTCTCTTCAGAGTAGATTCTGGTCATGAACATCAAAGATGGCCTAACCTGGTAATCAGACAAAAATTATTCAACGGGGTCAGGAAACTACCGGAGAGAAAGAAATTATAACAATCCTCTGGAATTAGAGATGAAAAAGGTTCCCAACATATGCATATAAGATGATGGTAGTGGAAATTCATAAGGGAAAAACCTTTATGATATTTTTGGATGCAAGCCAGACCTAACAGATCAAGCACTGGACTCTGAAGAAAGCACCATGAAGGAAGTAGTTTCCTCCTCTGCAAAATTAAGGGTCTATTACAGAGAAAAGAGATTAGCTGATACACTTAAATGGAAAATTTTGAACGCATAAGGCGAAAAGAGCATTTTACAAGAACAATCTGAGGTTAGCTCAGGATAACGAAACCTGAACTTTTGATGGTCCCAATATTTAATGTCATTTATTTTTTATGTGGACCAAAGTCACAGATCAATTTATAATGAAACTAGTAATTTTCTAGAGAAATATTTTCAAAATGCTTATTTTTATGGCGTTTCATCATTCTGCTCTGCAGTTTTATATTAGCCTTGTGGGACTGTCAATTACAATGCACAACAACAATGAAAAAGGGTTAAAAAAGTCATTTTAAACGTTCTACTTGAGAATACAGCTTTATTAATCCAAAAGTGTGCATCTCTTATTAGTTTTAGCGGTGGAGCTTGCATTGTTAATTCCTATCAACTGACAATAGTGCATACATGCTTGTCACATAGCCATTAATTGTCCCAAACAGACCTGAAGGCCTAATCGCTACAATTACATTACGATAATCCCTCCAAAACAGAGCAGTTATAGTCTATTAAAAGTGCCAATATTCTGCACAAAAAGGGAGACTTGAAGACATGGATAGTAGAGGATGCAACTAACTATCCATCATTTAATATTATACAGCATCTCATGTAAGGCTTATAACATACCCAGCAATTTGATTATAATCCTGATGTCGAGGACACCGAAATGCTTAATGAGAGAAAGTATTTTTTATCCTGCACGTCCACAGAGTTTGTATTGTCTTAATGTACAAGGAAGGAAGGGAATGGATCCCATGCCACAAATAATCATGACTAAGGATGTGAGTGTCTCCATGACTTTCTAGGACCTCTAGGACTTCTGCAGCGGCCGGTGCAGCTGGCCCGGGGGCCACCTGAGCAGCTCAGGCAGCCCCTGGGCCATATGCACTGGCAGCTGATAGGGGAGTCTTGGGCCACCGTGCCCCTCTCCCCAGCAGGAGTTTGGATGTGGGAGGGGGCGCAGAAGGGGGTGAGGACTCAGGGCGGTGCTTACCTCAGGGGCGGGTTGGGAGGCTCCCTGGAAGAGGCGACATCTCTTGGCTTCTAGGCGGAGGCACTGCCAGGAGCTCTGTGCACAGCCTCCACCTGCAAGCACCTCCCCCACAGCTCCCACTGGCCACAGTTCCCAGCCAATGGGAGCTGCGGAGACAGCGCTTGGCGCAGAGGCAGCGCACAGAGCTGCCGGGCCGCGCCTCCGCCTAGGATTTTGCTGCTTCTGGGGAGGCGTGGAGCCGGATAGGGAGCCTGCCAGCCCCGCCAAACTCTCCCCTCATGGAGCACCCCCCCCAAGTGCCTCCAGGCCGCTGCCCCCCCACCCCTAAGCACCCATGGCGCCCCTCTCGGCCCCCCCCCCAGACATGGACATGTGAATTTTTGTTTTCTGCCCGTGACCTGTCTGCGACTTTTACTAAAAATACCTGTGACTAAAACGTAGCCTTAATCATGACTGATTGCACAGTATCAGAGGGGTAGCCGTGTTAGTCTGAATCTGTAAAAAGCAACAGAGGGTCCTGTGGCATCTTTAAGACTAACAGAAGTATTGGGAGCGTAAGCTTTCGTGGGTAAGAACCTCACTTCTTCAGATGCAAGTCTTGCATCTGAAGAAGTGAGGTTCTTACCCACGAAAGCTTACGCTCCCAATATTTCTGTTAGTCTTAAAGGTGCCACAGGACCCTCTGTTGCTGATTGCACAGTATATTTCATCCAAAACCTCAAAGTACTTTCACAGCTTTCATACACTTTAAGTGGCCACAGACCATGCACTTTTGTCTTATCCAAAAAACAGCACCCTCCCACAGAACAGAATCCCTCTACTTCATATTGAGGCAGTAGTTCAGCACCCAAAGATCAGAGGGAAGAGCAACACCAACTGAATTGCTAATAACTTTCTGCAACATCTAGGTCTGTGATTCTCAATAGGTGGCCCGCAGACCAAATGTGGCCCACCAGCACACCTTAAAAAAGGTTTATTATTAAATTAATAAACAGCAGTGCGCTGCCTATTATTTGCCTAGGACTTCCTTAGTAAGTAACTTACTGGCAATGCTTCATTTGTAAAGAAAGAGGTGTCGGGGCTCAGTGCCAGCAAGCCTCTCTACAAATGAGCCACTGACTGGGCGACCAGAGAGTGGTAGCTGCCGGCTAGGTGCCCAGCTCTGAAGGCGGCACAGCCACCAGCAGCAGCGCCATCTTCAGAGTTGGATGGCCAGAGAGTGGTGGCTGCTGGCCTGGAGCCCAGAGGTGCTGGGTCAAATTAAGCACTGCTTACTGGATCTTAAGTTCTTACGATAGCATCGGCTATGATTTAGTTAGGATGCCATCCGTTTTTCATTAGTGATGGAAATGGAGCCAAAAATGAATGAGTGGGAATAAACGTTTGTCAGAAATCCCCCACTTCGTCACAACTTTGCAAACTCGACAGCGAAAACCGAGCTTTTAACCCAAATTGGTCAGCAGATTTTCTTATTATGCCACCTCATTTAAATGAAAAACCTTTGCGTTTAATATGCCAAACCACTGTTTCTATCTGTATAGTCATCAACTTGAGGCATCACTTTGAATCAAACCACAGAAACTTCAACGTAGCCTATCCTCTTGGCAGTGTTGCAAGATGTGACAAAATTGAAAATATGGAGTCTTTGTATCACACTTCAAATATCATTCTCAACATCAAGGACTATACATGAAAAGCAACAGCTGTTTCTTTTTGAATAATGTTGGTACTAGCTAAAAAGAAAAAGCCTTTCCTGGAAGCCCAGCTTGTGAAGGAGTGCACGCTGGAAATGCTGGAGGAGCTTTCTGACGGAGATAGAAATAAGGATGAACTTGCTTCACAATGTCCCTTCCCTGATCCACAGCAGTGCAAAGATTGGAGGTAATTTATGAGAATTGTTTGTCAGCACTGCCTTCCAATTTAAAAGAGATGTCTCTTGAAGTGGACGAATCTGTCAGATTTTATGACAGTGAAGTTTTCAAAGAAGAATTTTTGTGCTTAATACCATTAGAAATCTACACTACAGGAGAGATCATTTTTGAAAAGGTAAAAAAGAAAAAGAAAAAAAAGGTTTAGCTTTGCAGAAAGTAACCTTGCTGGTTACAGATGGAGGTCCCTCCAGGACAGGGAAAGAGGTCTTTGGCTCTACAGTTTGGCAATGATACACCCCTCATTAAATACACTTCACTGCATCATTCACCAGACTGTCCTGTGCAATGAGTTGTCTGGGGACTTGAGAAAAAAAACAATGGGTATTGTGATGACATTGGTGAATTGCATACATTCAACTTCCAGCTTGCAACACTGTCTTTTTAAATGTCTTTTTACAAGACATTTCAGCCAGATACAGTGACCTGTTGCAGCACAATCAGAGAACATCGTTATGTAGGGGGTGCATGTTAGAAAGGTTTTGTGCAATTCAAAAAGAAATAGAATTTCTTTCAAACCACAAGACCAACAAAGCTTGAGAGTTCATGGAATTTAGGAATGATGTTCCCTCTCTGTCAGAGGTAGCTTTTCTGTGCAATATTACTGGTCACTTGAATTCCCTCAACTTGCAGCTCCTAGGCCATGCAAGCAGCATTGGGGATCTCTTTGAAAAAATGTATGCCTTTCAGAAGAATCTTGAAATCTTTCAGACAGACTTAACAGGAAAGAAGATGTACTTTCCTACATTGCATGTTATTGCTACAAATGAAACGTCGATGAAAACAATGCAAGAATTCCTAAAAAAAAATCTCGTTGAAAATTTTAAAATTCAATTTGAGAGTTTTAAAATTCCAAAAGGGTTTGCTTTTATTTGTTCGTGATCCATTTGTTGTCTCTGCTGAAGCAAAGAACAGGTGATGAAGGTGCCTTTGAATTAGAAATTGTAAGGCTCCAGAGCTCAGATGTTCTTGAAGGAAAAATTCAGAGAAGTGGGACTTTGATTCCTGGATTCAATATGCTGACCAGTTTCAGAATAGCCAGAATCTAGCCATCTATCTTTTAACAATGTTTGGATCAACATACTCTGAGAATATGGGTTTTCTACCATGAACATTATAAAAAAACACCGCAATCACCTTACAGATAAGCATCTTCACCAGTGCATGTGCCTTGCCCTTATCTCCTACACACCACTTTTCACAAAGCTTGCCAGATATCATTGATGCCACCTCTTCCACTAGATTGCCACAAACACAGGTAACAATGTTTTTATCTTTTAACAAAGTTTATAAATCAACATTAATACTTATGTTACAATTAAGGTCTTTATTGGCAGCTAGAAGTTTGACAAAAAAAACAGTCTTCTGTGCAAATGGCCCGCCTCGTCATAAAATTCTCAAATCAGCCTATGGGTAGATCTAATTGAGTATCACTGATCTAGGTTCTCCTTGTAGGTCTCCCATTAAATCTATCCCAACATGACACTAGCTAGCGAGATCTGATGCGATCACAGCTCAAGATTAAATGATAAACATTTAAGAAAAGCAAAGTCAGTCAGAAATAAACTTAATTAAGCCCAGCTAATCTTGGGTTTTGCAGAAGAAATATGGAAGATCTATCTGTAAATGGTGGGTCATTCCAATAGACGTGTTCAGTTCTGTCCCCTACATACACACTTACCATGTGGGCAAACAAGGTCTTCATTAAAATTTAACTCCTCTTCCTCCTCCCTCTTTTCTTCATTGGACTCATCTGACCAAAAGAAAAAGTAGATTGCACAAAAGCTCTCTGTAGTAGAGTTTTATTTTTTTTTGGAGGAACTGTAAAAATTTGCTTCCTTTTCAAATTGCTGCAAAATTTTAATACTGAGGTAACTTCAACAATATACCTTTAAGTTTATTGGCCCAATATATTTTGAGTGCTCTGAAGTTCATAGTCTTGCGCTTCATCTTCTACATGAGACTACAAAGGTAGCATTCATTATAGCTAGAACACCTGGGCTCTTTGCTGCTCCCAAATAGCTCAGATCAGAATTAACAGAAAAGTTACCACCAGATCAGAGTGGAGAGAACAGAAATCTTACAGGCAAAATATTAGTCAGCTCTCTGTTTTGAGGAGTCTGATCCAAACCAGATGTCCCCATTGCTGCTCCACAATGGCTTCAAATAAGGCCAAGAACCACTCCACCTGGAAGGCTTCAATGTGAGCAACTTGCAGATAGGATTGTGCCTTTTCGGTTTTGGAAAGCGCCTACAACACTGTGGGCAATATCAGGAGTAATAAAAAGTAACGTGTGCTTACTTTGACAAAGGAAAGTTTTTACTAGTCATTGCCATTAGCTCTGCAGGGGAAAATAAAATGGATTGCACCTAAACACAGTGGACAACTGAGGCCTGTTTTACACTTGCAAGTTAAGTCATCATAGCTACAGCACGGCTATGCCAACCTAAGCTCCAGTGTAGATACAACAAGGCTGACGGAAGAATGCTTCCATCAACTTAGCTACCATAGGTGGAGTTCCTACAGCTGCAGAAAAAAACCCCTTCTATCGCTATAGGAACCATCTACATTACGGTGCCACAGTGGCATAGCTGTACTATTTTAGTACCCATAGTGTAGACATGGCCGAGAGTTCCAACTGCAGGGCCAGATTCTACCTTCAGTTTTAACTGGGAGTTAGGGATATAAAATGTTAACCAGTTAACCAATAAGCATCAGTCTTACTGGTAATGTATTGAGTTAACATTTAAATGCCTAAATGTGCCAGGCCCGCGCCCGGGGTTCTGCCTGTCCCCAGCTGTGGCCCCAGCCTCGGCCCCTTTCCCGTCTGGGTTTGGACATGGGGCAGCAGCTAGGACTCTGTGTAAAATGTGGGGGTGCTGCAGGACCCTCCCCCCCCCGCATCCCTAGTTCCCGCACCTATGTTGTGAACTCATTAACAGTTACATGTTTAACCAATACAATTTTAATAGTGTAAACGGTTACTTTTTAAAAACACTATTTACATCCCTAGTGGGATTACGTAGGTGGAGTGAGGGCAGAGTCTGACCTGCTGAAAACTTTTTTTTCTTTCAAAAGTATATATTGCTTTTGAAATTGCTCAAAATATGGATCTACTATATGCTACTTTGTACTATAGTAGAACTGCAGAGTTACAAACACCTCGGAAATGGAGGCTCTTCGTAACTCTGAACAAAACATTATGGTGATTCTTTCAAAAGTTTACAACTGAACATTGACTTAATACAGCTTTGATCTTTAATAGGCAGAAGAAAAATGTTGCTATCCCTTTATTATTTTAGTAGTTTATGCTTTTCTTGGGTGGGGGTAGGGTGAGAACTCTGCCGCTGCCTGATTGTATACTTCCAGTTCTAAATGGGATGTGTGGTTGACTGGACAGTTTGTAACTTGAGGTTCTAAGGTATATCATTCAGACTTGCTCAAAACAATCCCTACAACTAAACAGAACAGCTAGAATGCTTAATCAATACTATCCGATCTATTTATCGGGTAGTGGGAGAAATTGGGTTGCTTGGTTTTAAACAGCTACCTTTGTTTTGTGCATCTCCATTCATTTTTCCATTATTCTGGTCTGCATCATCATCTTGTTCATTTAACTGTTCCAGAGCCAGCTGACGCCAACTCCGCAAGGATGACTTTCCAACCCAAAATCCATCATTACTGTATAGGGGAAAAAAAAAAAAAAAAAAAAAAAAAAAAAGGACTAGCATTTACAATACAAACCATAACTTATATTTACAGCTATGGACCAATTCCTGTTGGTGAAAGACAGCGCTTCATGTCCTGAAGCTTATGTGTAAGCTCAAAAGCTTCTCTCTCTCACTAACAGGAATTGGTCCAATAAAAAATATTACCTCTCCCACCTTGTTTCTTTTATATCCTGGGACCAACATGGCTACAATGCTGCAAACAATTGTTAAAATCTCATTTTAAAAAATGTAAATATCACTGACAATAGACCTGTGCAATGCAAACATTGGAAGGTGTCAGCACCACATACCCCTTTACTGTAATTTTCAGCAAGTTTGTGACAGTTTTATAGTCTTCGTTTAATTGGTTTTTCAGTCGTAGTATTCGACATCTCTCTACCACACAGTCCTTGCAAAGTGCTTTAACTAGAGAAACAAAAGAGACACCACCATGTTACAAGAATACTACTGCTAAACTTCAGAACAAAACTAAGATTTTTGCAAGTGCAGACATCACCATTTGAAGGTGCTGTCAGTCAAGTAGGCTTAATGTAGATACTGACAGTGGCATTTTCTAGTACCTATTATTTAGATGGAAATGAATTTAGATGGCTTTTGCGAACAGGGGCTGCTAACAGGGAGTTTTGCAAGGGAGTTCTCCAGGTGAAGGAGGAGCAATACAGCACCCTTTTGGGGTAAGTGACTGTCTGTAGTGTGTGTTTGTGTTTGAGGGTTACTTGCTGTGTGCTGAGCTTGTGTTTGTCAGTCTGTTTGTTTGTTTTGGTTGTTTGAAGGACCGTGTGCTGTGGCTGGCAGTTGGAAGCTGTGAGCTTCAAAGGAAGGTTTGAAAGCTAGAAGCCTCTGGTAAGTGGCTGAGCCTTAATCAGTGGGCGGGGCATTCATACAGGCCAGGGCTTTATAAAGCAGCGCAAAAGCGACAAGCAACCAGGGAGCTTTTGCGAACAGGGGCTGCTAACGGAGTTTGGAAGGGAGCAGGAAGGGGGCGAGGGTCCCTTGCCGGTTCTATCCGTTTTCTTTTTATTCCCCTTTGAACCTATAACCAACTACATTCAAAACTTCTTGCTTAAACAACCCTTTCAGCAGACAGGGGGCTGCAGACGGGAGTTTGACAGAGGGAGGCTTACGATGGTTAGGAAAACCCGCAACACCTGTGCCAGCACTGCTTCTGTCTCC
Organism: Malaclemys terrapin pileata; assembly: GCF_027887155.1. Lineage (NCBI taxonomy): Eukaryota > Metazoa > Chordata > Testudines > Emydidae > Malaclemys > Malaclemys terrapin. The sequence continues at coordinate 1,537,688 of NC_071523.1, forward strand.
TCCACCTGTGCCTGTAGCCAGACAGAGTGCCTGAGCATGGATGCTTCTACCCAGATCCTGGTGTGGTTTTGCAGAGGCTGTAACTTGCAATTTCCACTTACTGATATCCAGGCTGGGGGGACCATCCAATGTGAGAGGTGCCTGCTGGTGGAATCTCTCAGGCAGCAGGTGGGAGAGCTACAGGAGGAGGTGGCTAGGTTGAGGAGCATCCGAATCCATGAGCAATTCCTCGACAGTGTCCATGTGGAGACAGCTGAGGTAGCTGTCCCAGTACACAGGACTGCTGATACACCACTGGTGGAGGAGGAGATGGCTCAGGGTGGACACTGGCAGCTGGTTACTTCTGGCAGCAGGCAGTGCTCCACCCCTGCTCCGAACCTTCCTGCCGTGGTAATAGGTAACCGTTATGCTCTTCTTGATACAGGAAAGAAGGAATCACTCCCTACAGTAAAGGAGGAGAAGCCTCGTACCCCTAAGGCTGGGAGGTCTGCTGCCACCACTGCAAATAGGAAACGTAGGGTAGTGGTGGTCGGAGACTCTCTGCTGAGGGGGACGGAGGCGCCCATCTGTCGCCCTGACATTTCATCTCGGGAGGTATGCTGCCTGCCGGGAACCCGTATCCGAGACGTTACGGAGGCATTGTCGAGGATTATCCAGCCCTCTGACTACTACCCCATGCTACTCATCCATGTGGGCACAAATGATACTGCGCGGTGTGACACTGAGCGGATCAAGAGTGACTACAGGGCTCTGGGAGTACGGGTGAAGGAGTTTGAAGCGCAGGTGGTATTCTCTTCGATTCTTCCTGTCAAAGGTAGGGGCCCGGGCAGAGACAGATGCATCATGGAGGTGAATGCCTGGCTGCGAAGATGGTGTCGCCAGGAGGGCTTTGGCTTCCTAGACCACGGGATGCTATTCGAGGAAGGACTGCTAGGCAGAGATGGCGTTCACTTTTCGAGGAGAGGAAAGACCCTATTTGCACACAGACTGGCTAACCTAGTGAGGAGGGCTTTAAACTAGATTCGACGGGGACAGGTGAGCAAAGCCCACAGGTAAGTGGGGAACATGGAGACCGGGGAGATGGGTCGGAAACGAGAGGGAGTGTGGGCTATATTGTCAGAGAGAAAGGAGGGTCAGGACAAAACTGGGAGGAAAGATCAAACCAGTATCTTAGATGCCTATATACAAATGCGAGAAGTATGGGGAATAAGCAGGAAGAACTGGAAGTGCTAATAAATAAATAAATACAACTATGACATTGTTGGCATCACTGAAACTTGGTGGGATAATACACATGATTGGAATGTTGGTGTGGATGGGTACAGCTTGCTCAGGAAGGATAGACAGGGGAAAAAGGGAGGAGGTGTTGCCTTATATATTAAAAATGTACACACTTGGACTGAGGTGGAGATGGACATAGGAGACGGAAGTGTTGAGAGTCTCTGGGTTAGGCTAAAAGGGGTAAAAAACAAGGGAGATGTCATGCTAGGAGTCTACTACAGGCCACCTAACCAGGTGGAAGAGGTGGATGAGGCTTTTTTTAAGCAACTAACAAAATCATCCAAAGCCCAAGATTTGGTGGTGATGGGGGACTTCAACTATCCGGATATATGTTGGGAAAACACCACAGCGGGGCAGACTATCCAACAAATTCTTGGACTGCATTGGAGACAACTTTTTATTTCAGAAGGTTGAAAAAGCTACTAGGGGGGAAGCTGTTCTAGACTTGATTTTAACAAATAGGGAGGAACTAGTTGAGAATTTGAAAGTAGAAGGCAGCCTGGGTGAAAGTGATCATGAAATCATAGAGTTTGCAATTCTAAGGAAGGGTAGAAGGGAGAACAGCAAAATAGAGACAATGGATTTCAGGAAGGCAGATTTTGGTAAGCTCAGAGAGCTGATAGGTAAGGTCCCATGGGAATCAAGACTGAGGGGAAAAACTGAGGAGAGTTGGCAGTTTTTCAAAGGGACACTATTAAGGGCCCAAAAGCAAGCTATTCCGCTGGTTAGGTAGATAGAAAGATAGAAAATGTGGCAAAAGACCACCTTGGCTTAACCACGAGATCTTGCATGATCTAAAAAATAAAAAGGAGTCATATAAAAAATGGAAACTAGGACAGATTACAAAGGATGAATATAGGCAAACAACACAGGAATGCAGGGGCAAGATTAGAAAGGCAAAGGCACAAAATGAGCTCAAACTAGCTACAGGAATAAAAGGAAACAAGAAGACTTTTTATCAATACATTAGAAGCAAGAGGAAGACCAAAGACAGGGTAGGCCCACTGCTTAGTGAAGAAGGAGAAACAGTAACAGGAAACTTGGAAATGGCAGAGATGCTAAATGACTTCTTTGTTTCGGTCTTCACCGAGAAGTCTGAAGGAATGCCTAACATAGTGAATGCTAATGGGAAGGGGGTAGGTTTAGCAGATAAAATAAAAAAAGAACAAGTTAAAAATCACTTAGAAAAGTTAGATGCCTGCAAGTCACCAGGGCCTGATGAAATGCATCCTAGAATACTCAAGGAGCTAATAGAGGAGGTATCTGAGCCTCTAGCTATTATCTTTGGAAAATCATGGGAGACGGGAGAGATTCCAGAAGACTGGAAAAGGGCAAATATAGTGCCCATCTATAAAAAGGGAAATAAAAACAACCCAGGAAACTACAGACCAGTTAGTTTAACTTCTGTGCCAGGGAAGATAATGGAGCAAGTAATTAAGGAAATCATCTGCAAACACTTGGAAGGTGGTAAGGTGATAGGGAACAGCCAGCATGGATTTGTGAAGAACAAATCATGTCAAACCAATCTGATAGCTTTCTTTGATAGGATAACGAGCCTTGTGGATAAGGGTGAAGCTGTGGATGTGGTATACCTAGACTTTAGTAAGGCATTTGATACAGTCTCGCATGATATTCTTATCGATAAACTAGGCAAATACAATTTAGATGGGGCTACTATAAGGTGGGTGCATAACTGTCTGGATAACTGTACTCAGAGGGTTGTTATTAATTTTTCCCAATCCTGCTGGAAAGGCATAACGAGTAGGGTACTGCAGGGGTCTGTTTTGGGACCGGCACTGTTCAATATCTTCATCAACGACTTAGATATTGGCATAGAAAGTACGCTTATTAAGTTTGCGGATGATACCAAACTGGGAGGGATTGCAACTGCTTTGGAGGACAGGGTCACAATTCAAAATGATCTGGACAAATTGGAGAAATGGTCTGAGTTAAACAGGATGAAGTTTAAAAAAGACAAATGCAAAGTGCTCCACCTAGGAAGGAAAAATCAGTTTCACACATACAAAATGGGAAGAGACTGTCTAGGAAGGAGTACGGCAGAAAGGGATCTAGGGGTTATAGTGGACCACAAGCTAAATATGAGTCAACAGTGTGATGCTGTTGCAAAAAAAGCAAACACGATTCTGGGATGTATTAACAGGTGTGTTGTGAGCAAGACACGAGAAGTCATTCTTCCGCTCTACTCTGCTCTGGTTAGGCCTCAGCTGGAGTATTGTGTCCAGTTCTGGGCACCACATTTTAAAAAAGATGTGGAGAAATTGGAAAGGGTCCAGAGAAGAGCAACAAGAATGATTAAAGGTCTTGAGAACATGACCTATGAAGGAAGGCTGAAAGAATTGGGTTTGTTTAGTTTGGAAAAGAGAAGACTGAGAGGGGACATGATAGCAGTTTTCAGGTATTTAAAAGGGTGTTATAAGGAGGAGGGAGAAAACCTGTTCACCTTAGCCTCTAAGGATAGAACAAGAAGCAATTTGTTTAAACTGCAGCAAGGGAGGTCTAGGTTGGACATTAGGAAAAAGTTCCTAACTGTCAGGGTGGTTAAACACTGGAATAAATTGCCTAGAGAGGTTGTGGAATCTCCATCTCTGGAGATATTTAAGAGTAGGTTAGATAAATGTCTATCAGGGATGGTCTAGACAGTATTTGGTTCTGCCATGCAGGCAGGGGACTGGACTCGATGACCTCTCGAGGTCCCTTCCAGTCCTAGAATCTATGAATCTATGAATGGTAACAGCTGAACTGGACCAAATTTAGATACAATTGTAGTACGTTTTGGTAAGGGTGGGTTTGATCCTTTAGCATCGACATTTCTCATCACCTCAGCTTCACAAGTCTGCATTTCTGATATTAACAGTTTATATTTACTGCAACAAGTTTGAAAACAGCAATATATGTAGACCTAGGTAAACCGTGGGTTTAAAAAGAACAGTTCAGAAATTTGCAATAGCAGTTTTACCATTCACAAAAAACCTGTCACAGTATGTAAACATGCCGTGTATACACACTATAAATATACTTCCTAGGCACTGGGCTGCTTGGGGGAAGCTACAAGTGACAGAAGACAGTTTCTCTCACACCCTTACTTCTTCACTGCTCTGAGAATAGGGTTCCAAAATACTGGCTCTTGTCAGCAGAGAGTGATACAATATATGAGGCACTGCCTATACAGCATCTGTAGAAATAATGGGCCCAGGAGCTCCACCACTCCCCAATTTTAGGGTATTTATACAAGTTTTGCTATTTTACAGAAAGTTTATTTTAATAAAACTTTTTAAAATACAAAAGTTTCAAGTTGTTTCTACCTAAATGTATCTTTTTTTTTGGTTAAAGCGACTGAACAAAACTGCTTCAAGGCACAAAGCACAATCAAGATCTGAAACATATCCACCATTCATGTTCCCTAGTCAGCCTATCTATCTGCTTGATCATAACTAAGCAGTGCTCTCAAAAGCAGACACCAGGAAAAATACAAGCAGGACAGCTATTCTGGCTAAAGATGAAGCTACATTATATTGACAAAGGATGCAAAACAAATTTCAATATACAAAAATTAAAATCCCCAAAAAGCTTGCCATGTGAGAGTGCTTTATATCCAGATACTGTGGTTTAATCTTACCATTTAGTCTGGGCCCCCCTCCGTATCTCCTGTAGAAGTAGTCAGCAACATACTCAGATATTCTCTTCATAATTGATATTTTATCAGGGTGCAATTTGCCATGTGAACACAAGCATGCAGTGTTATCTATGGGTTTGGGAGGGGCAGATTCATCCAGCCATTTCTGTAACCATTCAAGAGAGACAAACTCATACGGGCATCCTGGAAAAAAAGTGAACAGAAACAAACCTATACATTACCACAAGTACATGATACAGGAGATGACATTTTAAAATTACTCTACTGTTCAACGGTATTTTTTTTTTAATTAAAAAATTTGTGGGGGAATCCTCACCCCAAAAAGTTAGATTCCCATTATACAATATTTTCAAACATTTAATTCTGTTTCCTTGCCAATTCTGATGCTAACTATGCAGTTTTATATCATGGTGTCCCTTCTAAAAGTCAGCAGCTGTATGAAATTACATCTGAGACAAGTATCATTTTAAATTCAAATAGGAAACTGGCTAGTGAAGCCAGAGAACATTTTCAAACTGCAACACCTTTTGGCTACAGTAGCTCATTTTATTTCAGAACATTACAGGAAAAATGTGTAACCAAATCTTCCTACTGTTAAATTAGGAGAGAACGCAATGTATTACTTTGAGAAGTTAAATGCTCCATTCAAAAGTCTGTTTTCCTTAATTATGAGATAAATATGTAAATTATAAGTTTAAAGTAATAATGTAGGAGTGTAATAAAGGTTAGTGTATCTAATATATATTAACTAATAGTGACAAGGCAGGTGAGAATATCTTTTATTGGACCAACTTCTGTTGGTGAGAGAGACAAGCTTTCAAGGTTATACAGAGCTCTTCTTCAGGCCTGGGAAAGGCACTCCGAGTGCCACCCACCTTGTCTCTCTAATATCCTGGGACTGACACGCCTATACACTGCACAGCTACATTAACTAGGATAGCCAAAAGAGGACAGGATACAATTTTATAAAGAATTAGATCTCGGTCTTGAAACAACACGCAAACCCCTATGTGCTTAAAGTACATTAAAAGAAACGAGGGGAATCTAGATAATAAATGCTAGCAGTTAACCCTAACTAGAACTACAGTAAGTTTATCTACTGCCTATATAACAGACGAATAGAAGCTTGCATGTTTTTCAAATACAGACTGTTGATGTGTGTTGCTTTCAAAACAGAACCTTGTATGTTCATGTTACTGTTGAAGCACTGAACTTGTCACTCTTCTGAATAGCTCTGACATCAAACTTCTGATGATACATGTTCCCCAGAACAAGTTTTTGTTCAATATCGTAAACTATCAACAGTATCAGTCAAGTTAACCTGAATTTACAGGTTGCTTTTTACCACATGTATTCATCAGGCAGAGAGCTATTTCTTTAGATTAGATTGTATGGGAAATATAAATTGTATAAATGGGAAATAGGATTAATTTTGTGATTTATTTACAACACCCTGGGGGCCTGGCCCATGACTAGGGCCCCTAGGTGCTATAGTAATACAAATTAAATAATAAATAGGAACTACTTCACCAAATTTCCTTCATCTATCAGATTTAAAATAATGTTCAATTTCTGCATTATGGTGGGAAAAATATTTTTTATATTTGAATGGCTAATCCATGCTGCCCAAGTAGACAACGAACTATCAAAACAGACTCAAGAGCAACAGGATATCACAGTAACGATGCAAGATTTGGCTGTAAGGAGGAAACCATGAAAATATCAAGCAATTTTTTTTTTTTTTTTTTTTTTTAAGTCTAGGCTATTTGTCAAAAATTAGCATTCAGGAAAAGCGCACAGAGCCCACATTAAAAACTTGTACTGAAGGAGAAGCTGACTCAAAATCTCACAATACTAACAATTTAAGATTTTAGCAATTTGTTTTGTTTTTTAAACAAGAAATGCTTTTCTACACATTTACAAAATACACAGGTGCAATTTCTGGGGGATCAGACATACCAGCACAGACACTAGAACGAATGAATGGCTTTATATAAAATACTTGAGTCAAATATCTTGATACAAAATCACACTAATGACACACGTAACCCAAAACAGTGTGGCTATACTTGTAAAACCAGGAATTTTACAGAAAAAGCAACAGGAAATGTAATTAACAAATTGCTATGAAATGCCACAGTGGCAAAAAGCTGATCTCAAATAATGCTTTTTCTTATTTTCCATTAGTGACTATCATCTTTGGGTTCTAAGATAGATTTAATTACATATTGAGCAACATGTGTTGATTGTGGGAACAAAGCAGATTTACTTCTGCACACCAAATCTAGTCAATACTGAAAAGATAAACAGTGGCATATCTAAAAAAATATTGGAAAATTAACAGGGTGGGGGGAGGGGTGAAGAAAGAGAGGCAGGGAGAGGTCAGGAACTTAAATACACCTGGCTGATGCATCAACACTTCTGAAATTTCCACTGCCAGTTGCATTTATAAAGTAAATATGGGGAAACAGAATCCTTCACATTTCATATAGAGAGGCATAGCAAAGCTGTAACCAAATACTTTATGTACTGTAATGAACACTGGACTTTTCATAATCTTAGGCCTCAAACTGTTCCTCAGCACAAATCAGCAGCTTCTCCATCTCAGGCAATGATACTACATAAATATGCAAAAAGAACAGGAGTACTTGTGGCACCTTAGAAACTAACAAATTTAAGGTGCCACAAGTACTCCTGTTCTTTTTGCGGATACAGACTAACACGGCTGCTACTCTGAAACCATACATAAATATGGTTTATCTGAAAAAGTGTAAGCTTCACTATGGCTATATTGTATTTACTCTACATAAAACATGGCCACAATCTCTGGAGGATTTAGTTAAACCATTTCTAATGGGACATCTTGGGACAAAAAAAATCCCAACTCATGCAACTGAAAGAGAAACCACCTTGATTTCCAAAATGTAAGCAGCATGAGAGTGCACTGTCTGGAAACCTGTCAGTGAGATATGAACATTATATAAGGAATAAATATCACCAATAGCAAACTATTCTAATTATGTTTAGAAAGTCAAAAATGACTTTATTTGGGCATAAGCTTTCGTGGGTAAAAACCTCACTTCTTCAGATGCATCTGAAGAAGTGAGGTTTTTACCCATGAAAGCTTATGCCCAAATAAATCTGTTACACTTTAAGGTGCCACCAGACTCCTTGTTGTTTTTGTAGATACAGACTAACACTGCTACCCCCTGATACAGGAAATTACTTGTAATTCTTGTTCTCCAAAAGTGACCCATATCTGTGAAGAGAATGCCCCACATCCTTGATTTAGCAATGGCACTTCAAAAATACATTCAGAGCATGAATCCAACAGTGGGGAATCCAGTGTGAACACCTATCTTAATATCACAGCTTTTCATTAGTTTTAAGCATAAATGCCATAATTTTCAAACATGGATACTTAAAGTTAAGAATCCAGTCACTTCTGTTCAGAGGTGCTGAGCTCTACCTGCAGCTCCCACTGACCTAAAGTTGTTGGTGCTCAATACCTCTGGAAGAAAAGTCAGGCCTTGTATTTAAGAGCCTTAATTTGGAATCAAGTGCTAAATTTTGGGAATCCAAGTTTGAAAAATTTGGCCAAGTATTTTATGAACTAAACTGAAATATCACAACAGTCTGCTTGCTCTTTTTATAAAAAGGAGTTGCAATCTTAATTGAAAACTACTGAAAAAGTTTCTAGGAGACATGTGTTTTGGAGAATACGGTCTGTACAAAGTAACCATAGCACATGTCTGTACCCTCACCCCATGGAAAACTGAGGAGAAAAGGAATAAATCAAACTTTTAGTATTTAAAGATGTGAAAAAGGCAGTAAGTGAAAAGTGGAAAGGAGAGAAGAATCTGTCAGTGACAACTTACTCATGGGAAACACAAAGCTCTGGACAGAGTGACTCCTGGAAGAGAGCTGGTTGGAAATTTGCTGATGAAACTTTCACCAGAAAGTGCCAATTAACAGAAGTGAAATGTTTTGCTGAATCTATTACAGGGGCTCTCAGGGCTGGTAGGCTCCCCATTCTGAAGCAGTAGCACTGGGAGCCCCAGCTGGGGCTAGGACTCTTGCGGTTGATAACCTCCCTGCTCTGTGACAGCAGCCTTTGGAGCCCAGGCTGAAATTGATAGTCTTGTCAGTTTCATCTCAACTATGCAATGGTGGCAATGGGTAAACTCACAAGAATGTTAATTTCCCATATTTCTATTCTGGAACACCCTATTTCAGTGTTTTTATTAAATGAAATTTTCAGAGTGACTTCAGTTTGCAAAAAAATTCAGTAAAATCTGCTTCCATTCCAAAATATTAAAATTTTCTTGCAAACCAAAACCCCACATTTTGGCCAGCCCATCATGGAATTCTCATAGATAAAGGCTTGCCTACATCGTTTTTCCAAGTGTCTGTAAGAATTAAATTAATGACTTTCTGGCAAAAAGTTGAGTGAACGTGTGACCTATTACCTGCTGATTCATTTGGATCAACAGCACCAAAGCATGCCAGTGAGCTGGAGATGCAGGATTACCTAAGTTACTTCCTTCTCAGTGCTATCAATCAACCATGAGCTAAGCTGTTCATAGGGCAGCAGAAAACGGGCATGGTGGTACAAGGAAAAAGCACAAGGTGACTGACAAGGGCATATTTGATGGTGAGGGAGTAAATCAAGAAAGAGAAAGTCGAGGAGAGACGGCACTGATGGCAGTTATAATGAGGGACAGGAAAAACGAAGAAGAAGAAGAAAGTAGGTTGTGGCAGAAAGCATTATGGGGAAAAGCAACACTGATCATGCATCCTCTCCTGTAGTCTTAAGTGTTGGTCATCATGCCCTTCTCTCCTAAGGGGGAAAAAAACAACAGCATCTAAAAGCTTCTAATGATATGCTCTGATCATAAACTCATGTGGCACTAAGGATACAGAAACAAACAGCATATCTGAAGAAAAAAGGAATGCATTTTTGGGGAAAGGCTCCTACAGAAAATTAAACACTTGTAAATATATATTAATATTTGCAAAACTCAAACCTTCCAAATCTTGTTTAGTTACTTTAAAATCTAAAGCAGCAGGAAGTCTGAGTGAGGTAGAGAATGAGTGGATGTCAGTATCCTTCTCCACTGCCCGAAGTCTTGCAGTAGCTACCACAAATACCAGCTCACAAAAGGCTATGAGGAAAAGGGGAGTAACATCCACTATATGAAGTTATACATAAATGGGAAATAGGATTGTGATTTATTTACAGTGCTAATATTAACAATGGTCTACTATAAAATACTACCAGAATATCTTACAGACCAGCTTCAGCAGGCAACCTTTGGTAGAGCTCCTTCACCTCTTCATGTTTGATTTTGCCTCTGACCACGCTTTGTTTACGCATATCTGCCATTTCGTTACACCACTCTTCAAACTTGCAGTTATCCCGTTCGACGAGCTCCTGCAGAAAAGCTATGGAGAAAGAAAAAGCAGAAGTACTAGCTACCACTAATCCTACTCTGTCTTAAAAAAAAAAAAAAAAAAAAAAAAATGGCCAAAATTAAAGTCAATTATGCCAATTTTCCCAGTGATCAGTAATATCCAATGGTAACAGCCACCGAGCTTAAAGGTTTCCTCACACAAATAATGAAATACGGAGTCTTTCTAGAAGTCAAGTGCCTGGATATTCCTTCTCACCAATATTTACATTTCAGTATTTGTGCCCATATGGGTAATTCAATGTAAAGGAGACATGGGATGCAAATAATTTAATACCGCCCAACAGAGTTTACTATGGAGGACGTGATACCTGCAGTGTTTTAGAATAAAAATCTTTGGTGCATGACAAATAAATACTTTTCACATGTTTGAAATGATTATCAATAATGTACCACAATATGTTGTTAAATACACTTAAGGAAAAAAGCAGCAAGAGTTTTTGTACAGCTGTAATGGTGAAGGGCTGCAGACTGTGAGCCCACCAGGCTGTTTCAGGGATGTCTCTACTTCTCTTTGAGGCCCCTGGTTCCATTTCCTTGCCTCCCACTCATCTCAGCAACCCACAGGTCCCCTAGCTGTTCCTCTCTATTTCTTTGGAGCAATCGTTCTTCCTACTGAGATGCAGAAAATCTGGGTCTTCAGTCCCAGTAGCACACCAGAATCCTTAATGCCACCTACCAGAGAGGCCAGCAAGAAGGATTTGAGGGCACGTATGAAATCTTAGTGATCCAGGTTCTACATGGTTTAGTGATAAGCGCAGAAAACTGTTAAGAACTCCTGTGGATTAAAGGGAACAGGCAGGGAAACTGAAAGGCTGCTGATTCAAGTGAAAGGGGAGGGTGACTGGAAGTTTTAGTGTCACCAGTGAAATAAAATAGGATGCTTCAGAAGAAATGGAAACTGTGGGAATGCCAGGAATTCACACAAAGGGGGAAGGAAAGGGAGGAAAAATCAGTGAGGGTGTGCAATAACAGGCCCAACACAAAACAAATGTCCCAGTCAATTAATAGTGAAAAGAGGACAAAGGAGAAAGGACAGAAGATCACCTACATCCTTACAGTAATGGTACAAAGAAGGTGCAAAATATTTCCTCTGAAATTTTCTTCTACATTTAGAATTTAAGAACTAAGCTGTTAGGGAAATGTTAACTCGGAAGTATTATTCATTTTACCATCATGACAGGTGCTACACAAATCTCATAGAATGTTCTTAATTTTAACCTTGATGCTAAAAAGATTATTTGTTTCTGGGACAATGTATTTAGTTCAATACATTCAGGTTTATCCTTTCACTTTTACAGTTAACTTAGCAGTCAGCATGGCATGGTAGCTAGGGCAAGAGGCCATGACTCAGGTGACCCCAGGTGTATTCCTGCTATCAGCAGGACCTGCTGTGAGGCCCAGGGCAAGTCAATTCACTCCAATACCTTACTTCCCCCGCCCGCTAAAACAAGACTAACACCTCCATGCTTAGTGCCCCAGGAAGATTAATTACTATTCATATATAGTGCTTTGTTAGCCACTATTATTAAAGCCATTCACCAATTGGATTCCCACCTCCCCGAAGCTCTAAGATAGGCCATGAATACTTAAATGAAAAATCCTTGAATGGCCTGCACTCTTAGGGTAGGTCTACACTTGCTTACCTCTGGGTCCGGAGGTAAGCAATTGATCTTCTGGGATCGATTTATTGCGTCTTGTCTAGATGCGATAATCGATCCCAGAAGTGCTTGCCATCAACGCCGGTACTCCAGCTCGGCGAGAGGAGTACGTGGCATCGACGGGGGCGCCTGCCTGCCACGTCTGGACCCGCGGTAAGTTCGAACTAAGGTAGTTCGAATTCAGCTACGTTATTAACGTAGCTGAATTTGCGTACCTTAGTTTGAAGTGGGGGGTTAGTGTGGACCAGGCCTTACATTCCATATACCCTTTGTTCACATTAAGAGAAGTAACAAGTACTTGTGAGGTGTAGCAGGCCATTCTGACAGAAACAAGAGAACTGCGCCACTGTCAAACACCAGGACTGCCCACACTCATTACAGTATATATACACCACTGACATCTTTTAGCCATCATTATTTAGCTTTATGCTTAACTTTTAGACATAATTAGTTTAAAAATTAAAATGAGAATCTAGCTGTGGGCACTAATTATTCAAAGTCACTTTGATTGGCCAGCTGAGCATTTTGTGATGACGTGCACTGATTCTGCTGTTAACAACTGGGTCTACTTCAACACACATGATAAAGCCTCACAGCTATTATGTTACAGGAGTTCAGGTGGTAACATCGATGGGACAAGGACACTGAGTGGTTATGGGTGTGAAATTTTAAACTCACCCTCCTTCATACAGAGTGTCAAACTGTCATTTGAACTGCAATGTGATATCCTTTCAGACACTCCACTCTTTTTAGTGAAAAGCTAACTGGGGTAACTTGCCAGTGTTCTAAATAATTTTGTAAAAGAAAATGAGCGAAGACTGGCTGATGAGCCACAAACTGCTGCTGAAAGGACAGCTTGGCTTTTAGAGAGGGAAGAGAAGAGCATAGTAGGGGGTGGAAGACAAAAAGTTAAAAAACACAACACAAATATATTAAATATATATAGATAAAAAGGTATGTATGGCCTTTTTGCTCTTATTTTTTCCACTTTCCTAGGAACTATTTTTCATAGTGGAAGAATACATTGCAAAACTTAATTCTTTATAAAAGTTATGTATATACACCTCTACCCTGATATAACGCAACCCGATATAACACGAATTCGGATATAACGCGGTAAAGCCGCGCGGGGGGAGTGGCCTGCACCCTCCGGTGGATCAAAGCAAGTTCGATATAACGCAGTTTCACCTATAACGCGGTAAGATTTTTTTGGCTCCCGAGGACAGCGTTATATTGAGGTAGAGGTGTACTTAGCAAGTCAAATAGTAACAAATATCAATAAGCCACTGCTGGTGCATGTATCAGGACCAGTAGACTACTCAATAAGTATCAGTTATAATTACCAGTGTGTTATAGAGTGAGTGCTTATTGGAATAATTGTTGGAGCATTTAAGATAAGCTTTTATTCTACTGGACTCAGTGCTGCAAAAAGTATTTAAGAGGAAGTGCTAATTTCCCTCTGGAACTGGCCCAAACAGACGTATGAGGCCTTGCTAGGTCTGACAGGAATAGGTTTGAAATGTCCAAGTTCACTTACTTGGGATTTCTGCTGTTAGAGATTTTTCCCGTGTTTGCAGTCGATACACCAACATGTAAGCATTTCGAGAGCAGTGAGTTCCTTTCCCACACTTGGGTTTACGAGTCTGAGACTTAGAAGGCTCTGCTGAGGTACAGAAGCCAAAAAATAATAAACATGTATTCCAACATATTTATTCTCCTTTAATGGGGAGTATCACATCTCATTTCAGTTCCTCCCTAACACATACACATTACCTCCAACCTCACCGGAACTTTTCTCCAACATAACATGGACAGTTTGGCCTGCATACAAGTCAAATCAATGCAGATTTCCTTATACCAAGTAACACTGTCTAATGCTTACTCAGATTGGGTTGCAGAGAATTTAAACATTTTATGCACATAACAGAAACGTGTCCTTTCCCACTGCATATGACACCTATAAATATCAAAGTGCAGTACAGGAAATAAAGAGTTATTCCAGAATGGCTGGTTCAACTTCCACCTTTAACTGGATTTAAGAGATGGAAAGAATTTGGCCATATACTACCAACCAATATTTCTGAACCTGTAATTCTATCTTAATCTCCAGCTTGCCAGAAAAAGAAAATTTACAAAAGTGTGTGTAATATTTGCAATTTTAAAAGCTTTTTTTTTTTTTTTAAATGAAGGAAAAACCTGCTTATGATCAAACCTTTAATACAATACATGGAAAATACTGTAGGCATATATTGTTATTTCTTGGGAAACTCCAGTACTACATTGCTAGGGTCCACAAATGCTTAACCCTCCAGCATAACTATTCACACTTATTTGTAAATCTGCCCCCCCGCAGGGCCAGAGTTTAAGAGTGTTTCCCTGCAGCAGATAAGCAGACCTCCAATACCTGAAGCAGAACTCCTTCCACTGCTGTATATGTTTGGGATGGCATCTGCTCTTATGGGAGAAACCTGAACTCAGGTCTTGGGAGGAGCTAGGAAAATCACTAACACACACTGAACAAAGTTTGTATTTATAACTCTTTGCACATGAAAGCTCCAATAACACAAATATTAATCAACATACATGGATTAGTCCTACTGAACTTGAGTAGCCCTACTGACTTCAGTGGGACTACATCTGTGCTTAAGTTCCTCATATGGATGAGACTTTGTGGGACCCTGGCCTAATATTGTTTGTGATCTGAATGTTTTAACCTTCTGTTACAAGTAAACCAAGGAGTAACCCATGAGGCTAACAGAACAAAGATCAAAGAAAACCATTTTTCTGTGTTTCAGGATTTGACAGCACTGTGTATAATCAGCTTCATGATTTTGTTGAGGGTCAATTTCATCACTCATGCACTAATCATCTCAACATCACAGCTCTAGTGGGAGTTCACATACATGCTCTTCACGACTAACTTTACCAGCAACAAGCAGCAAAGCTGAAAATGAAGAGACATCAGATAGGTGTGTGCATGGAGGAAGTCGGGAAGGAGGGAGGCACGAAGACAGGGGAGGTATGAGCACGTTTGGTGTTGTTCTCAGGGTTCCCCAGAAAAAAAACCTTATAAAACTAATGATGGCTCAGGTAAAAAATAGATTTAAAAAATCCTAAAGGCCATATTTATGGTGCTCTGTCAGAAAACTGAGAGCCTTTTAAGTTAGTCAGCTTGCTTTTTATAGAAGAAAAATCTGGTCTTACACTTCCCTGCTTTTGTTAAAGCACTAGAATGGGGATTCTTAAATGCCGCTTCCAGTACTCTGCCCAAGTCTACAAACCCATCTTGAGAGGTACCAAGCACTGACTCACTGAAGTTACTCACACACACAGGACTTTGCAGGTTCAGGCACTCAGACTGTTAGTTTAGAACTTAATAGCTCCTCCACATCAGTTGCAAGCAGAGCAAGCTGAAGTTCTTCAGCAAACTCAAGGAAGTCAAGACCAACAGTGCCAATGTAAACAGATATGGGGGGGGGGGGGTTGGCAGGGGGCGGGAAGAAGAGGAACAGAAGTGACATAAAAGAAAAACATTGTTTTGTAGTTTTTGCTCCAAAAAATGTTTTGGTTTTGAGATTATGAAAACTTTTCAGTTCCCCTTCAAAAAGATAAAGAATAAACTCCTCAATGGAAGTAAATATACAAAATATATAAAAATACTCTTGCTGTCTAATAATAAAGCCCCATTCTAAATGCTGGTTTGGGAAGAAACAGCTTTGCATACATTTTACCGATATGCAAGTTACCTAGACAATTATTTGTTTAAAAAATGGTTGACGTGCACACTACTTGCCATATTACAATCTATAAGAGAACTGAAGTAAAGTCAGTCATCACCAGACCCATAAGACAATCAACCATCAGATGGGGTTGGGGTGAGGGTTAAAAATTGGCTGCAACTAATTAAGTTGCAATTTCATTAGTTACCCTTAAAAAAAAATGTAGACATTATGACGGCAAATAACTCAATACATATATCAGGGCAATTGATTTAGCCTCCATGTTTTTGGTGAAAAGAGTTATTTTAAAAGGGCACTCACAACTTAAAGGTTTTACCTAGATCTTCCTCAATCCCTAGTTGCAATTTCTTCCCCTCCATCTTTTCTATGTCTTCATCATTAAACTTGTACCATTCACCAGTCTGTGGGTCTTTCACATGAGCAATGTAGTGACCAGAGTATGCACTCACTCCCCTGTGTATAAGAACTGCACTAAGTTCATATATATAGACACCATCTGAAAGAGAACAGGCAGTTTTTTTAATCCACCAGGAAATACAAAGAACACAAGATTTGATCATCTGATACTTCTAAGGTGAAAAACAAGCAGCAAATACAGTTCTTAAAAGAACTTACCAAGACTTTCTTTATACAAGACCTATACACAAAACAATATAATTTTTCCCTATTATTTCCCAAACCACAAACACTGTGCTGTATGCATTCTTAACTCACAAATCTGGTAGCTAGAACTCCAAACACCAGTTTGAAATATAGGAATTTTTGTTAAAGTACCTAATCTCAACTGCTGGTTTATTAAAGGAGGACAAGCACTGCTTAAGCTTCCATTTTAAATAAAAAGGTTAAGAGCCAGAAATGACTTATTTATTAGCAGAACCATTTTAGTTGTTTACAGCTAGAGGACATTTTCAGGCAAGATCTTGGCAGCTAATGGCTGTATTGGTACAATTAGTAAATTAATACTTTGTGTATAACTCACCTTTTTGTTCCATAAAAGGTTCCATATCAAGCAATTCAGAAAAGCCAATGTAAGTATTCAACTTTTTCTTATGGCCAGTTTGTCTATTCAAAAACAAATTACGAGACTTTCATGTACAAGTATTCAATGCAGCAAGGAGAGTAAACATCTTTTTGCATATTTAATCTAAAATTGTAATTTGCAAATCACTACTGTATTTTAACAGATGAGACTACTGGATAGTTAAATGAACTTCACAAAAAATTAAGTGCACAAATGCTCAAATTCAGAAGTCTGAATTGAGTTAAGTGATATGAATAGAACCAAGTTGTATGAAGTAAAAGCCAACGCAGAGAAAGTAACTACAAGCATTTCTGAGGGACCCATATCCTTCCTATGTTTACAACACATAGGGGTTAGGTCACTTACCTGTCAAACACAAAACGCATCAGCTGCAAGTTGAGTGTACATGGAAGACTAAGCAGCCTGATCTTCCTTGTTGCATTTTGTTTACTCTGACAAGTTTCACAAAAGTAACGATTGTCCCCTTCTAACTTTTCTTCCTGACCAAGAGAAAAAGAAAGGTCATCAGTACATGTTAAGAGAGTGCAACATTAGTTCTATGCTCTAGCCTGAGATTAAAAACTATATACAGAAACCAAGTTAAAATGTGAGAATTCTAACTACACCTCTACCCCGATATAACACGAATTCGGATATAACGCAGTAAAGCAGTGTTCGGGGGGGGGGGGGGGGGGGAGAGAAGAGGGAGAGAAGGTGTGCTGGATCAAAGCAAGTTTGATGTAACGCGATTCACCTATAACGCGGTAAGATTTTTTGGCTCCCGAGGACAGCGTTATATCAAGGTAGAGGTGTAGATCATTCAAGCTGTATTCCAAATATTGTGCAGTGATAGTACAAGACAGCATATAAGATACTGAAAGCTCTGGGTTCACCACCCGGTAAAATTATCAGAGTTGTTAATAGGCAGCTGTCAGTCGGAGGAAACCACATGTCTTCCAGACTGAAGTCAGAAGCCCTAGTTGCAGTATCAGGCAGATCATCAAAATTGCCCTCCACAGTACAGAGAGATGTGCAAACTTGCCTTCTACCAGAAAGATGGTGGAAAATTCTACTTTAATGAGGTCACATAGGTAGTGTGGCATGGCCATATGGCCAGAATTAATAGAAAGCCATATTTTAGCAATGAACATGCAATGAGACCCATATAGATGGATCCTTTTCCCCATGCTGAGCCAAATTAACTCCAATGTGAATCAACAAGAGCCAAATGTAAGCGAGAAGGCTTTCCTTTTAATTGTAAGGCAAACTTTCAAGCCCAAGTTCATTGTTGCAAGGTGAAGATACTGTAGTCTTGGGGTGTGGTAGCCTCCTAATGCAGCTATTAGATTTGCAGGTATTAAATTGTTTGCTTTTTATTGTAGAAGGCCTTCCACAAGCAAAGCAACTTGTTGGTCAAGCAAGTCACTCTGCTTCACCAAACTATCTGACTGTTTACAGGGCAAAAGATTAAACTTTTAATTAACTCTGCCCTTAATATTTTAATGACCTTCATAACTCAAACCGTAAACACCCTTAACTTGAGTTCTAGCCAAATTTTAAACATGCATTAAAAGCAGATATAGGTGCTGATGCTGCTTCTCCAGAGCCACCTGCCAATATTTTAGACTTAAAGCTCTCCAGTTGACAAATCAGGGAAGCAAGGAAAATGACTATATACAGAATGCTATGAACTAAAAAGTAAACAAACTGAGAAATATTCTCTAATCTATCCGTTTTAGTAATTTTAGGTGGAATATTTTCAGACAGGTGCGATATTTTCAGATGTCTCTCTTTAATTGCCATTATTTTACCATTACCACACACCTTGTTCTCTGACTTCATTAAAAGTTTTATCTGAATTGGGAGTACAGGACTGGGCCCACATTTAGGATAGAAAACTCAAATTGTTACTCTAGTCAACCCACTGAGTAGATTCAAAGCTCTGACGACTAACTTTGCTGTGATACCAGGTTGAAAATTAAAGCACTTCTTGAACAAAAGGGGGAAAAACTTAAATACCCTCTCAACAGGCAAGGAGACTAATGCTTTGTGGATGCTACAGAAACAGTAGGATTACATAGGAGTTGGTACCTTAAGAAATTCTGTGATACAGTCTGTCAACTGCTTGTGCCCTTGGATATTTAACTCCAGTTCATAAAATTTCGATATGAGTTTGGACTCCCTGCCACACTGGTTACAGCTAGAATTAAAAATAAATTAAAATATATCAGTACATGGCTTAATGGGTCAGTCATTTAACCATCATAAAACTTTACTGCTGAAGTTCTTCCTCTGATTGTTAAACCAGGAGAGAGACTGGATTAAATGATCTCCAACACACTGTTTCCAAGATTGCATGGGTTACAGAAGAGGACCTTATACAGAGGGAAGACAGCACCTAGCAGGAGTGCAGAAATGCCCATTTACAACTGGTATTTGCGCTATGTTTCAAATATAGTTTATGAATCCACTACCGGGAAACAAAACAGGCACTGGGGCAGCTTAATACCATATATTCTAGATATAGGGAATTAATCCACATACTTTAATTCAGGTGACTATTTGTGAGTTACTTTCCTTTACTAAATGATGAATTACAAAAAAATAGGCAAACTGTAGAATGTTAAAAATGCCATCTTATTTTTAAGAAACTCAAGACTTTAAAAACACTGAAAACATTTGTTAAATTATTTTTAAACTAGAAAGTCACCTTCTCTTCTGCTACAGATTTAAAAAGGCTCCTTCCCACTCATGCCTTCCCTTCCCCCCTCCCCCCCGCCGAAAAAAGCCTTCAATATTTGTAGAAAGGTGACCAGAAGAATAGGCAAACACACTGAGCAAGAAAGCACCACTAGAGAATTAAACCAACTACTTACACAGTGACATATGCATACTCTCCACAAAACTGCTTTTGAACAATGTTCCGTACATCTGGATTTTTTTGTTTAGACAAAGTATCCTCTAGTAGTGACATGAATAGCTTTGAAAATTCCTGGGCATCCTAGAACAAAACACCAATACTTGGTAATATATTGCAACTCAAAAGTGGAGTCAGAACCTACCTCTCTAATTTACTTGAAATATCAGTGATGGAGACCCACATACCAAATTACACAAAAGCTTACTAAGGAGTACGATGAATAGAAAAATACAAATCAAGAGGGCTAAGAAAAAATTGAACTTTACTAAAGGGAGATTAAGACACATAGCATGAGAACAGCAGCATGAATTAAATTGGTACAGTGCTGGTAGCTAAGAAATGTTTGATTTCTGCATTGCAATTTGCAGGATTCTGAACAATAGGAGTGGCTTATATACTGTATAAATCCCATTATTCTCACTTTATAACTCCACATTGTGAACCAATCTTTTCCCCAGAAGAATACTGAAACAAATATTTGACTGACAGGCTTTTTCAGAGCATTGCTTATGTTGTAAAAACAGCACACAGTAGTTTAAAGTGTATTAGTCTTCCTTTGTTATGGAACAGCTTCTGTGTGAGGAGAGATTAAAAAGACTGGGACTTTTCAGCTTAGAAAAGAGATGAGTAAGAGAGGATATGATGGAGGTCTATAAAATCTTGACTGGTGTGGAGAAAAATAAATAACAAAGTCTTATTTACGCCTTCTCATAACACGAACTACGGGGTCACCAAATGAAATTAATAGGCAGCAGGTTTAAAACAAACAAAAGGAAGTATTCCTTCACACAATGCACAGGCAACCTGTGGAACTAGTTGCCAGGGGATGTTGTGAAGACCAAAATTATCACAGGGTTCAAAAAAGAAAGCGATACATTCATGGAGGATAGGTCCATCAATGGCTATTAGCCAGGATGGGCATGAATGCAACATCATGCTCTGAGTGTCCCTAGCATCTGTTTGCCAGACGCTGGAAGTGGATGACAGGGGATGGATCACTTGATGATTATCTGTTCCGTTCATTTAAATCTGAAGCACCTGGCCATAGCCACTGTTGGAAAACAGGATACTGAACTAAATGAGCCATTGGTCTGACACAGTATGGCAGTTCTTATGTTTTTATGTGACAATACTCAATCACTGTTTCATGACATCATTTCTTATCTTCTCAAAATAATGTTTTATGGCATTTCTTTTAAAAAGGCTAGAACACACTTGCCATACTGAATATTAAAATCATAGAATCATAAAAGATTAGGGTTGGAAGAGACCTCAGGAGGTCATCTAGTCCAAAACCAACGAAATCATCCCAGACAGGGCTTTGTAAAGCCGGGCATTAAAAACCTCTAAGGATGGAGATTCCACCACCTCCCTAGGGAACCCATTCCAATGCTTCACCACACTCCTAGTGACATAGATTTGCCTAATATCCAACCTAGACCTCCTCCACTGCAACTTGTTCTGTCATTTGCCACCACTCAGAACAGCCAGAGCTCCATCCTCTTTGGAACCCCCATGGAGCCATTGATCACTACCCGTTGAGCCCGACAATCTAGCCAGCTTTCTATCCACCTTACAGTCCATCCATCCAATCCATACTTCTTTAATTTGCTGGCAAGAATACTGTGGGAGACCGTATCAAAAGCTTTGCTAAAGTCAAGATACATGATGTCCACCGCTTTCCCCATATCCACAAAGCCAGTTATCTCAACATAGAAGGCAATCAGGTTGGTCAGGCATGACTTGCCCTGGTGAATCCATGTTGACTGTTCCTGATCACCTTCCTCTCCTCCACGTGCTTCAAAATGGATTTCTTGAGGACCTGCTCCATGTTTTTTCCAGGGACTGAGATGAGGCTGACTAGTCTGTAGTTCCCCAGATTCTCCTTCTTCCCTTTTTTAAAGATGGGCACTATATTTGCCTTTTTCCAATTGTCCAGGACCTCCCCCGTTCGCCACAAGTTTTCAAAGATAATGGCCAATGGCTCTGCAATCAAATCAGCCAACTCCCTCATCACCCTCGGATGCATTAGATGACCTCTAGAAAAAACAATCACCCAAGTGTGGCTCCATTATCCTTCTGGGTTTCTCATACCTCTTTGAGACCCATCATGACACCGCTTTGCAGTGTCTTAGCACACAAATACAGGTTACTTCCGTTTACATGATAGCTCTAGTCAAGCAACAGAAAAGTAGAAGCACAAGCAAACAAGACAGCATGATTTTAATCAGTTGTTTCATTTTAAATCTAGGAACAGCTCCTCAAGGTGTAAATCGGCACAGCTCCAATTAACTCTACCAAACAATGCCAATTTACACCTGACAATCCAATCAACAGGTTTTTATGCTCTGTTACAGGATAAATGTTCCACCATGCTCAATTTGTTCAAAAGGAAAGCTCGTCAAATTTAAAAACCTCGACTACCTGTTGTTGTCCTGTATCCAAACCTAGCGCTTTAACAAACCCGGAGGGATCAATGTATCGTCTATTACTGTTCTGTAACAACGCAAACAAGTACTGAAGATGTTCACAAATTGTCTGGGGTTCATAATCTATTGGGAAAAAAAACATGCCCAAGTTAGTGATCAGAAAGTTACTGTTTTTCTCAAAACAAGACAAGAGAAAATTAAAGTCATTCCAATTAGAATAATTTACTTTTTGTTAGTCAATGGATTAAACTATTTTTAATAAACATCTTCATGGTCAGAAACAAGCTGTCCTTGTTTACAGCTCAGATTACAAATCATCATGAGCTCTAAAGTGGTTAAATTAAGAATCAGAAAATCAGTTCTAAAGATGACAGATTTTCCCATTTTAGACCGTGCTGCCTTTCCCACAGCCAACACTCAGTAGGGGGAGAAGGCCCTAAGGCTATTAGTTAATAATAAATTCTGTTCTGTTGTACACTTGAGGTTTTCCACAGTATTTTGTTGCTTTCAAGTACCATATCTTCTGAGTACCTCCTCCATCAAATGAGACGATGGGCTAAAAATACCTCACAAAAAATGGACAAAAATTCATTTTATCTGGTGTGAAATACCAGCTGCAATAGTAAGTTTAAGCAGCATGGTAAAACAGATATTACCATGCAATAATCCACAGTGTAAAACAGAAAGCAGCATACTATTAAGCCACATTAACTGCAAAGCACACCTATAGCACATTAAACAAAAAACATGGGCCACTGGTCTAATCTGGTGCGAACAATCTAGTACATTATTCTGGCACCAACCGTGGCCAATGCCAGATTTTTCTACATAATTTCCTTATGTGGGATTGAAGTTCTCGCATGAAATATGCTTATGGGTAGATCCTTCTTCCTAACCCCAGTCAGCTGGTGGGAGAATAATGTCCTGAAACATGAAAATTAATATTTCTTATAATTTTTCCCTCTCTAGTCACTTAATATTGTTTACCACTTTTAACTGTATAAAGCAGAAAATGACTTCACACCATAAGGTTCACAAAATTTCAGAGTAGCTCATTCAAATACATTAAAACTTCTCTCTTTGCTGAGATAATTAAAGCAACTTTTGCTTATAACAAAACAAAGGCTTAGGAGATGCTATGACCTTCCACTAACCTCTGTCTTTTGGGATGCCTTGACCAGTCACATATTCACTGCAGGTGCTTGGACACAAGTAAAGGGCCTGCCGAAGTTCCAAGTTAAGAAACCACATCTGCAAGAAAGTGTTCACGTAGCATGTGGCTCCAAGGTTTGTTAGGCCTACAAAGGCGTTCTAACATAAAACAGAAAACATTATATGAATTAATTCCTGTTTAAAAGGAGCAGATTGATAAAACTGACTGTCAATTAGGCTCTTACTAACTCATTTAAAAGCAGCAGTGTAGAAACTAGTTATTGGTGCTGAGACTCTACAGGTTTATGGAGTTTTCCTTCAAACTTCTTAGTCTCCAACAGTACGTGTCCAATCAACATGATGTCATTAAATAGACAATTGTTCATCTGTAATTCTGCTTACCTGCAGATATCATCTGACTCCATTTATACTAACCATAGAATCATAGAATATCAGGGTTGGAAGGGACCTCAAGAGGTCATCTAGTAAAACCCCCTGCTCAAAGCAGGACCAATTCCCAACTAACATACGTCCCTGTCCTGTTTCTTAACTCTGAAGGGAAGCATGTAACATTTTGAACTTCTAAGGGCTTGTCTACATTACCGGCTGGATAGACGGGCAGCGATCGATCCAGTGAGAGTCGATTTATCGCATCGACTCCAGTACTCCACCAGGGCGAGAGGCGCAAGTGGAGTTGACGGGGGAGCATCAGCCATCGACTTACTTCAGTGAAGACACCGCAGTAAGTAGATCTAAGTATGTCGACTTCAGCTATGTTATTCACGTAGCTGAAGCTGCGTAACTTAGATCGATTTCTCCCCCCAAGTGTAGTTCTCTTCTGGTGATTTCTTTGGATGCCCCTTACCCTTAGAATATAGAGAACTCATTGCATTCTGCTCATCAAGGAAATGAAATTGAATGCTCTAGGGCAGTGGTCTCCAAACTTTTTTAATCGCGCACCCAATCAGTAAAAAAATTTTTGAGCACGCACCCCCCTGCCGCGCTGGCTCTACCTTTTTGCCAAAGCCAAAGCAAAAAAAAAAAAAAAAAAACACGCTCCTCCTGCCGCACGCCCCCAAGGATCCTCTTGGGCACGTCACTTTGGAGACCTCTACTCTAGGGCACTGAGCACTCAGAGTTGGTCTCAGATGGGGAATGAGCAGCTAGTGCCTCAAATCTTTGAAACCTAAGGGAATTCCAGACTCATGCTAGGGAGCTGAAAACCAGTAGTGGGAATCCTGTCAATATGGTATTCTTTGAAGAAGACGGTTCTTCTATGTAGGCCCTTAACCTACAAACACTTAAGCACATATGTAAACTTTACTCACATAAATAGAAAGCATTTGCCAAACTAGAGCTACAGTTTGAATGACAAAAATGAGTTTCTTTTACCTTTTTCCTCCGTTCAGAGTTTGGGTCATCAATGTTGTGAAAGCTATTTTCATCAATTTCTCCTAGCCAAACATGTTCACCAATCCCAACCAAACAGTTTGGGTTTCCTCTGCAGTTTCTTCTACAAAAACAGTTATGAAAACATTAAATTATAGACCATACATTTGCCATTTGTAACTAGTGCATAAACAGGCAGCAGACAAGGTGAACTAAATTAGTTTTATTTGCAAAACAAAGGACAACAGCAAACAGAATAAAGAACACACAGAAGTAACTTAAGAAGTTCTCTTTATTAATAGTACGTGCTCTTTAATTTATGACCAACAGGCTCTGTTTTTTACTGAACAGGCTTGGAGGTACTGATTAGTGTTAATCTCAGTACAGCTCACCCAAACAAAATCCTTGTTTTAGTTGTCGAAATGAGCAGAAATGCCACTTTCTCCATACAGGGCATTTTTATTTTGTTTTACAAAGACAATTTACAGCTCAAGGTGACTGTGCCTGATTGCTCTTGACAACGCTCCTATGCCTTGTCCAACTATGTACAATTTCATCCTGCTCACCCACACATAATATGGTGACAAGTCAGAGAGGGTGGAAAGGGCTTGATGTTGTAACTTGTTCAGGAGGCACTTATAAGCCATGGGGGGGGGAGAGGGGAGAGGAGAACAGTTTTTTATTTTAACATGCTTAAACTAAGCTGGTTGCATTAATGGTGTATTTTCTACCTAAAGGCATTTATCACTGTCGTATGAGAGTTTTCAAATACATTTCTGTACACCACCTCCCCGCCCCCCCAATACTGGGCACAGAAATAGCTCTGCTGCAGTTATGGTAAGTCCATCTGAAGTTTGAACAGGTTGGTTTCCACCAGGCATAAAGTCCAAAGTTAATAACTTTGGCAAGACATTGAAAATTAAAGGAACAGGGTCACCTTAAAAGTCACCAATGTTTCGTTTTTAAACACGCTGACAAAACAGATCTTCTTTGCTTCAGAGTGCTTACGCTTTGTCCCGCACAGGGCTCTGGCTCTGCTCAGGCTGGGCGCTGCTGGGCGCTGCTGGGCGCGGGGCCGTCGGAGGGGAGGGGCGGGTCTCCGAAGGGGCTGAACTCCGCAGCCAAGGGAACATGAGTCGCCCCAGAACCAGCGACCCCCCCCCCCCGGCAGCGACGCGCTGAGCTCTCCGGCTGGCGGGAGGCTCCTTCCCGCTCCTGCCATCGGAGCCGGGCCCAGGCGCTCCCCTCAGGGCTGGCCGGGCCCCGCCAGGCGCTTCCTGGAGAGAGCGTCCGCTCCTCCCCAGCCTGCCGGGGAGAGCCTGGCCTCGGGGCGGCCCAGACGCCGCGGGGACGGGCGGGCGGGCGGGTTTGGGCCTTCCTCGGGCCGCTGGGGGGAGGGGAGGGGAGGGGAGGGGAGGGGCGGGCCCGGTACCTGCACACGCCGCGCTGGCAGGGCTCCAGCCCAATGCGATAGGCCGCCTCGATATGCTCCTGCGTCACCTCCTCGGGCGGCACGCTCTCGGTCCAGCGCCAGGCCGCCTTCTCCAGCTGCAGCCGCGGGGCCATCCCGCTCCGCGCCGGGCGCCGCCTGCGGACTAAGGAAGCGGGTCAGACGCGGCCCGGCCCGGCCCCCCGCGACACGGACGTTGAGCGCGCGCCCGACGCCTGTACCGCGCGGGCTCACAGGGAGCCCCCCACCTACCGCGCGCCCGCTCGCTCCCGCCCGCTCCTCCGCGTGGTACCTGGCCGCCCCCTGGCTGCAGCCCCTCCCCCGCCGGTGCGCGGCCCCGCTCAGCCCGGCCGGGCGGCTCCTTGGCTGCGCGCCTGGCTCCTGGCTCTCGGGCCCAGGTAGGGGCTGCGCCGACGCGGTGACGACATGAAGCGACCGCACGTGAACTGGTGACGTGAACACACCGCGCGAACACCGTCCGCGACGTGAGACGCAGGGCACTGCGGGGGGCGTGGCCTGCTGCTGTTCCCTGTTGGTGACCCCGCGCTGTCATGGGGCGGGGCCTAGTTAAAGGGCCAGAAGAGACTAAATCTCGCCCCCCCCCGCCCGTTCACAGGGGGCGAGTACCGGCGGGGCGGGGCGGGGCGGGGCGGGGCTCAGAGCGCCGGGAAAGCGCTCTCCCCGCGCCTCACACTGCTCGGGAAGCCAGACCAGTCTCCGGCTTGTTCGTTCGTGTCAGACAGCGCTGGGCGGCGGTCTTCCCTTTCCATGGCTCTCTCGGGCCATGTTGGCGGGGTTCTGCCCAGACAGGCTGCTCGAAAATACCCCTGTGTCCTAGGGGGGGAGAGACGCAGGATCCGCTCATTAGAATCCATCAGAGAGGCATAAAGGCAGGCCTCGAAGTCCCAAGCAGTCGGTGACTCCTCCTCGCCTGGGGTTAGCTGTCTGCCTCCGTCTCTCGTTCTCCATCAATTGCTCCTGGGTATCTTCGACAGAGCCAGGGTCTGGGTTTCTTCTTTCTCTGGAAATAGGTTTGGGAACTGAAAGGTTTGTCCCTGACCCAGCTGCACGTACGCACCCTTGTAATCTGGCTTCTTCACTTTCTGGTCCTTGTGGGTCCTTTTATTGTTTGCACCATAGTGTATTCTGGGCCTCACAACAGGCACTGGCACGTTGCTTGTTGGCAGGCCGGCCGGCCCAGCCCCACCCCCTGACGGGGATCAACGTCTTCCCGCAGGCATGCAGGCCCTGCCCACCTACCACCCCCAGTGATTGGCATCTCCGAGGCTGCTCCAGGCGCAGACGCACTGCCTGGGCTGCCGGGTAAGTGCCCCCACGCAGATTTCTTTTGCATTTTTCTGCGCAGGGGGCACAGACATTTGTGGGCCGTATGAATTCTGTGCCCCCACGGGGGCGCAGAATTTTGTCGGGAGTAAACAGTTTTGGGGATGCATCAATGCCCATTCCTGCTTCAAGAGAAGAGAGAATCTCTCTTCTATGCTGAGCTAATAGCCTGTAGAGTAGAGCATATTAATAGTTACTCTGTTCCTCATAAGCTTGAACTTCAGTTTGCTGCAAATTAAAATCCAGCATGGTCAAGAAGGCTCAATATAAGAAAATGTACAGAAAAGGACAGGAATCTGAACCTGTACTAAACAGTCACTTTGCAAGTACTGTAAGGTGGAAATCTGTGCATATTATCTGGGGTGAGATCTGAAGGAACTGAGTATAATCCCCTGTGTGGCCAACAATACATCCACAGGTGCTGTCAGTAAGATGGCAGAAATCCTCAAGGATGAAATTGGATCACTTTAGATGAACCAAAGTATACAGCAGTTATTGATTTGCTTCTAGGCCTGCACTTCAAACAGCAGCTGCTCAATGACCTTGACACACTGCCATTTTCTTTGCTTGTGGATGAATTGACTGACAGTTCACTTCAGATGCTTTCTTATATTTTCATCAAATACTTCAGTGCTTATAAACACGTCTCTGAGCATGACTGAACTATCTGAACCACACAGGGCATCACAAAAACTATACTGCAGAGTAACAGCTTTAAAACTTCATTGTACTTGCTACAGATGCATGAAAGTTTAGTTGCATTAAAATTGATGCACTGTTTAGTTTTAAGAGCACAACTCTCTAATCTTCAGTTTATATCTAAGACTAAGATTTTGCATGGTTATTTTTACTAAAAGTCACGGACAGGTCACGGGCAAAAACACAAAAATTCACGGAAGCCGTGACCTGTCCGTGACTTTTGCTGCTGTGGCTCCATGGTTTTCCCCTGCGGGGAGCTGTGGGGTACCCCTTCTGCCCATGGCAGCTGGAAGCTGCAGAGGAGCTCCCCTCCACCCACAGTGGCTGGGAGCCGCAGGGTGACCATATTTCCCAAAGAGAAAACGAGACACCGCCAGTTAATTCCTGGACTTAACTATCTGGAGTAGTTTTGGATCATCTGAAAATTTTGCTACCTCACTGTTTACCCCTTTTTTCCAGATCATTTATGAATATGTTGAATAGTACTTGTCCCAGTACAGACCCCTGGGAGACACCACTATTTACCTCTCTCCATTCTGAGAACTGACCATTTATTCCTACCCTTTGTTTCCTATCTTTTAACCAGTTACCAATCCATGAGAGGACCTTCCCTCTTATCCCATGACAGCTTACTTTGCTTAAGACCCTTTTGTGAGGGACCTTGTCAAAGGCTTTCTGAAAATCTAAGTACACTATATCCCCCTGGCCATATGCTTGTTGACCCCTGCAAGGAATTCTAGTAGATTAGTGAGGCATGATTTCTTTTTTAAAAAAAACATGTTGACTCTTCCATCAAATTATGTTCATCTATGTATCTGATAATTGTTCTTTACTATACACCTCTACCTCGATATAACGCTGTCCTCGGGAGCCAAAAAATCTTACTGTGTTACAGGTGAAACCATGTTATATCGAACTTGCTTTGATCCGCTGGAGTGCGCCGCCCCGCCCCCCCACCTCCCTTCCGGAGCACTGCTTTACCGTGTTATATCCAAATTCATGTTATATCGGGTTGCGTTATATTGGGGTTTGGCTGGTACTGAAGTCAGGTTTACCAGCCTGTAATTACCGGGATCACCTCTGGAGCCCTTTTAAAAAAATTGGTGTCACATTAGCTATCCTCCAGTCATCTGGTATGAAGCTGATTTAAATGATAGGTTACTGTCGGAGAATAACCAAGTTCTCACTTTTTGTTTGGGTACAGCAAGTCAGATACTTTATTTTCTGTCTATCAATTGCATAGAAGGAGAGAGCTAAACAGGTCTCTCAACAGGTAAACAGTTACAGCAAGCATTTATACCTTTTGTTACAGACAATAATGAGCAACAGTTGCATTTTGTTTATATATAGGTCATTCTGATATCTTGTTTTGCTCACTAATGTAGCTCTTAGTCTACAGTCCATATTATCTACACATTATCTACACAAGGTCGCAACTTCTCACAGTTCTTTCCCCACTCGCCTCACACATTCCTCGCTTCTACAAATCTTGCGTTATTAGGGTTGCAGTTAGCCTGACTCTTGCTAACAAACTGTCATGCATTGCAATCCCCTTCCTGTCAGTTCTTTCTCTGCTTCCACAATCCCTCCCCACCCCCTCTTTTGTACTACTAGTACAACAAACATTTTCAAATCTGTATTTGAATTAAGTCTTGGGCCTGGTCTACACTACGACTTTAATTCGGATTTATCAGCTTTAATTCGAATTTACCCTGCAACCGTCCACACAACGACGCTATTTATTTCGATATAAAGGGCCCTTTAAATTGATTTCTGTACTCCACCCCGACGAGCGGAGTAGTGCCAAAATCGATTTTAACATTTCGAATTAGGGATAGTGTGGCCGCAATTCGATGGTATTGGCCTCCGGGAGCTATCCCACAGTGCATCATTGTGACCGCTCTGGACAGCAATCTAAACTCGGATGCACTGGCCAGGTAGACAGGAAAAGCCCCGCGAACATTTGAATTTCATTTCCTGTTTGCCCAGCGTGGAGAGCACAGGTGACCACAGATAGCTCATCAGCACAGGTAACCATGCAGGCCGATAATCGAAAAAGAGCACCAGCATGGACCGTACGGGAGGTACTGGATCTGATCGCTATATGGGGAGAGGATTCAGTGCTTGCAGAACTTCGTTCTAAAAGACGAAATGCCAAAACTTTTGAAAAAATCTCCAAGGGCATGATGGAGAGAGGCCACAATAGAGACTCAGATCAGTGCCGCGTGAAAGTCAAGGAGCTCAGACAAGCCTATCAAAAAACAAAGGAGGCAAACGGTCACTCCGGGTCAGAGCCGCGGACATGCCGCTTCTACGTTGAGCTGCATGCAATTCTAGGGGGGGCTGCCACCACTACCCCACCTGTGATCGTGGATTCCGGGTCGGGGATAGTCTCATCAGCTACACCTGAGGATTCTGCCGATGGGGGAGAGGAGGAGGAGGAGGAGGATGAGCTTGCAGAGAGCACACAGCACTCCGTTCTCCCCAACAGCCAGGATCTTTTTCTCACTCTGAGTGAAGTACCCTCCCAACCCTCCCAAGCCAGTATCCAAGACCCTGACCCCATGGAAGGGACCTCAGGTGAGTTTACCTTTTAAAATATAAAACTTGTTTTAAAAGCAAACAGTTTTTAATGATTACTTTGCCCTGAGGACTTGGGATGCATTCGCGGTCAGTTCAGCTACTGGAAAAATCTGTTAACGTGTCTGGGGATGGAGCGGAAATCCTCCAGGGACATCTCCATGAAGCTCTCCTGGAGGTACTCCAAAAGCCTTGCCACAAGGTTTCTGGGCAGTGCATCCTTATGCCGTCCTCCATGGTAGGACACTTGACCACGCCATGCTTGCAGCAAGTAATCTGGTATCATTGCCTGACAAAGCCTGGCAGCGTATGGTCCCGGTGTTTGCTGGCATTCAAGCAACATCCGTTCTTTATCTTGTTGTGTAATCCTCAGGAGAGTGATATCACTCATGATAACCTGGTTGAAATACGGGAACTTAATTAAGGGGACAGAGGTGGCCGTTCCTACTGGGCTGTTTGCCTGTGGCGGAAAATAAATCCTTCCCTGCAGTTAGCCAAGCGCAGATGGGAAATTGGCCCTGAGCTTTTCGCGTTTGGCTAGCAGGGATCTTCCCTGTTACCAGCCACGCAGTGGGGGGAGGGGTACCGTGATCATCCCAGAGAATTTATGGCGGGAGGGGGGCGGCGGCGGGGGGGGGGGTGGTTAGTTTGGTTCCTGCAGGGATCTTCCCTGATACCAGCCACGCGGTGGGGGGAGGGGTACAGCGATCATCCCAGAGAATTCATGGCGGGAGGGGGGGGTGGGGGAGGTTAGTTTGTTTTCTGCTGCTGCTGAATGTTAACAGAAAAACCGCAGCACTCTACAGGCTATGCTTGGTATGTGGGAAAGGAGGGCGCAGAAGCTGTAAGACAATGGCTTACCATGGCCGCATGCAAGCCGAATTCTGTTGCCCAGACCTGTGATCTCTAGCAGCAAAGCCACAGGCACTCAGCATTAAGAGGCAAAATGCGACCTTGCACAGAAATCACATGTGCTATGTAATGTGAATAGTGTTGGTCACCGTGAAAGAGTATAAGCATTGTTCTGCAAAATGTATCTTTTTAAACAATTCTCTCTTTTTTTCCCCTCCCTACAGCAGCTGCAAATTCCTCAAGCCTCTCTCCTCCATCCCGAAGGCTATCACAGATAAGGCGTCTTAAAAAGAAAATGCGAGACGAGATGTTTTCAGAAATTATGGAATCCAGCCGCAGTGACAGAGCTCATCTGAATGAGTGGAAGGAAACGGTTGCAAAGTATAGGAAAGAAGCCAGTGAATGTGAGGACAGGAGGGACCAACGTGAGGACATGAGGGACCAACGTGAGG
Source organism: Malaclemys terrapin pileata (assembly GCF_027887155.1). Lineage (NCBI taxonomy): Eukaryota > Metazoa > Chordata > Testudines > Emydidae > Malaclemys > Malaclemys terrapin. Next base: position 1,569,784 of record NC_071523.1, read on the forward strand.
ACAGTAGGGACGCTCGAGATGAGAGGTGGCGGCAGGAAGATCAGAGGAGGCAGGATGCAACGCTGGGGCTGCTGCGTGAGCAAACAGACATGCTTCGGCGTCTGGTGGAGCTTCAGGAACGGCTGCAGGAAAACAGACTGCCGCTACAGCCCTTGTTCCACCCTCCCCCCTCCCCATGTTCCGTATCCTCCTCACCCAGACGTGTAAGAACGCGGAGGGGGGGAGACTTCGTACACCTTCCCATTCCACCCCAGTAGACAGCCCAAGCAAAAGGCTGTCATTTTTTTAACCTTTTTTTAGTGGTCTTTTCCTTCCCACTGATCCTCCTCCCAAATCCCACCCGGGTTCCCTCCCTCTTTTTCTAATCTATTAATAAAGAATAAATGTTTTTTAAATGATAGTGACTTTATTTGGTTTGAAAGAAAGCTGGGGGAAGGGGGAGGGTGGGTTCCTTACAGAAAATGAGTCAATAAAGGGGGCGGGTTTTCAAGAAGGAGAAACAAACAGATATTTCACACTTTAGCCTGGCCAGTCATGAAACTGGTTTTCAAAGCTTCTCTGATGCACAGCGCTTCCTGATGTGCTCTTCTAATCGCCCTGGTGTCTGGCTGCGCGTAATCTAGGGTGACCAGACGTCCCGATTTTATCGGGACCGTCCCGATATTTCCTTGTTTGTCCCGCGTCCCGACCGACATGCGGTCGGGACAACCGGACAAACAAGGAAATGCCCCGGAGCCTAGAGCCCGGAAGTGCTCGCACCCCCCCCCGCCCCGACTCCGCCCCCTCCTCCCCCGATTGGCTCCCTCCCCGAATCCCCGCCTCTTCCCCGGGCTCACCATTCCTCCCCCCTCCGCAAGCGCTGGAGGGAGGCCCGGGAGACTCAGGGGAAGCGCGGGGCCGGGGGCCAGGGTGAGTAAGAGTCCGGCCTGGCCCCGAGCAGGCAGGATGCAGTCGGGCGGTAGGGAGAGGAGGGGGGCGACCCGCGGGGCCAGGCGGTGGCTGTTCTCACCCCCGGGCAGCGGGACTCGGGAGCAGCCGCTGCTGCAGCTCCCACTGCCGCGGGGGAGGAAGCGGCCATGGCGCTCCGCGGCTGCGGCGCCTCCGAACCCCCCGAGCCGGGGCCTGCTGCGGGGACCCAGCAGTGCGCACGCTGGGCCCAGCCCCTGGCCAGTCGCGTCTGGGCTCTGCCCAGCTGGTGCAATCCCGCGGCGGCCCCGGAGCGGAGGCATCGGCAGCCCAGCCCCGTTCGTTCCCCTGCGGGACCCGAGCGGGACGGGGGGGCTGGGGCCTGCTGCCCCCACTCGGGGGCCGCCGCGGGATAGCACCAGCTGGGCAGCAGCCCAGACGCGACTGGCCAGGGGCTGGGCCCAGCGTGCGCACTGCTGGGTCCCTGCAGCAGGCCCCGGCTCGGGGGGTTCGGGGGCGCCAGAGCCGCAGCCGCGGAGCGCCATGGCCGCTTCCTCCCCCGCGGCAGTGGGAGCTGCAGCAGCGGCTGCTCCCGAGTCCCGCTGCCCGGGGGGGAGAACAGCCGCCGCCTGGCCCCGCGGGCCGCCCCCCTCCTCGCCCTACCGCCCGACTGAGTCCTGCCTGCACTCGGGGCCAGGCCGGGCTCTTACTCACCCCGGCCCCGCGCTTCCCCCGAGTCTCCCGGGGCCTCCCTCCAGCGCTTGCGGAGGAAGGTTTTTTTTTTTTTTTTTTTTGGCCCCGCCCCCCGCCACGCCCCCCCCACGTCCCGATATTTGTCTTTGGTGATCTGGTCACCCTAGCGTAATCAGCAGCCAGGCGATTTGCCTCAGCCTCCCACCCCGCCATAAAGGTCTCCCCCTTACTTTCACAGAGATTGTGGAGCACACAGCAAGCAGAAATAACAATGGGGAGATTTCTTTGGCTGAGGTCTGAGCGAGTCAGTAACGATCGCCAGCGACCTTTTAAACGGCCAAATGCACATTCTACCACCATTCTGCACTTGCTTAGCCTGTAGTTAAACAGCTCCTGACTCCTGTCCAGGCTGCCTGTGTATGGCTTCATGAGCCATGGCATTAAGGGGTAGGCTGGGTCCCCAAGAATAACTATTGGCATTTCAACATCCCCAACGGTTATTTTCTGGTCCAGAAAGTAAGTCCCTTGCTGCAGCCCTTTAAACAGAGTAGTGTTCCTGAAGACGCGAGCGTCATGAACCGTTCCCGCCCAGCCCGCATTGATGTTGGTGAAACATCTCTTGTGATCCACAAGTGCTTGCAGCACCATTGAAAAGTACCCCTTGTGGTTTATGTACTCGGTGGCTTGGTGCTCCGGTGCCAAGATAGGGATATGGGTTCCATCTATCGCCCCACCACAGTTAGGGAATCCCATTGCAGCAAAACCATCCACTATGGCCTGCACATTTCCCAGAGTCACTAACTTTCGTAGCAGCACCTGAGTGATTGCTTTGGCTACTTGCATCACAGCAGCCCCCACAGTAGATTTGCCCACTCCAAATTGATTCCCGACTGACCGGTAGCTGTCTGGCGTTGCAAGCTTCCACAGGGCTATCGCCACGCGCTTCTCAACTGTGAGGGCTGCTCTCATCTTGGTATTCTGGCGTTTCAGGGCAGGGGACAGCAAGTCACAAAGTTCCATGAAAGTGCCCTTACGCATGCGAAAGTTCCGCAGCCACTGGGAATCATCCCACACATGCAACTCTATGCGGTCCCACCAGTCTGTGCTTGTTTCCCTTGCCCAGAATCGGCGTTCCATGGATAGAACCTGCCCCATTAACAACATGATCTCCAAAGCACCGGGGCCCGCGGTTTCACAGAATTCTGTATCCGTGTCCATGTCCGTGTCCATGTCCATGTCCATGTCCTCATCATGCTTGTCGCTGCGCTGCCGCTGCCTCCTCACCTTGTTTTTCTGGTCCTGGCTCAGCATAAACTCCACGAGAACGCGTGAGGTGTTTACAATGTTCATGACTGCTGTTTTGAGCTGAGCGGGCTCCATGCTTGCCGTGGTATGGAGTCTGCAGTGTTCACCCACCCAGGAAAAAAGGCGCGAAATGGTTGTCTGCCGTCCATTGCTTTCATGCAGGGAGGGAGGGAGGGAGGAGGTGAGGCTGTACCCAGAACCACCTGCGACGATGTTTTTTGTCCCATCAGGCACTGGGATCTCAACCCAGAATTCCAATGGGCGTGGGAGACTGCGGGAACTATGGGATAGCTATGGGATAGCTACCCACAGTGCAACGCTGCAGAAATCGACGCTAGCCCCAGTACTTGGACGCACACCGCCGAACTAATGTGCTTAGTGTGGCCGCATACATTTCGACTTTATACAATCTGTTTTCCAAATTCGAATTATATAAATTCGGATTAATCCCGTAGTGTAGACATATCCTTGGAATTCAGATTCTACTTCAGATGCTTCAACCTTAGGGGTTTTGATTGGATGTAATGACAATGCATGATGAGTGTGGACATGAAAGGTATTACTATTATTACATCCTTTACAATAACATAATCCTAAACTAACTAATAGCAACACAAGCAATAACATTCCCATAGCAATAATATGATGGGGTTGTTGTACAATTTTAGTCATAAAGCACAATACATCATACTTTGTACATAAAGTAGACACTCTATAAGCTGTATGAAAGGCATACTTTTCAACTTGATATATATTTTGAATCATGTGAATTTGCCCTTGTATTGCAGAGATTTTCTGAACCTCTGGTAACAGTGAAAGCAAATTTTGAAATCGATCAGGTACTAAACTAGTCCAATTAAAGGGTATCTGGAACCTAAGGGCTACTTGCAAAATTCTATCTGCAGGCCAGTAGATAATATGATTGCCTGCAGTGGTAGTGAGATTAAAATGTTGTCGTGCAATGTGGTGGCATTAATATACGCACAGCTATGGAAAAGTAAATGTCCTGTCAGGGTAGTTCCTTGTCCCCTACCCTCCCAGCAAATGTAGTCATGAACAGTGACAACTTCTCCTGGCTTCAGTTTATGTATACACTGAAGCTGTGGGGGTTCTAACGGCCAAACTGTCCATTGACTCCCTAACCCCATCCAAATGTCAGGTGTAATCCCAGGAGCACTGACTAAAAATCGATTGGGCATACCAACTAGTCTAATTTCCCAGATGTCTCGGTGAATTACCCAATCCCACATGCATCCTCCCTATGGACCCGGCAGGATTCGGTATGTGGGAGTCCACCCCCCCCCCCCCCAAAACCGGTACATATGCTTGGAAGGAGCACTGAGAATGTCTGCACTTCAAGCCAGAAAGTCTCCAAGTATGTCTCCATGGCCATAGATCAGATGGTACTCCTGATGTGTCTGTAAGTGCAGTGGGCCAAGCCTGATGCTCTAGATCATTCCGAATGGCCATTAGCTGGTCATTCAGGAAATCCTGAATTTCTGAACATGCTCGATCCCACTGCAATGCCTTCCCAGCCTCAGTGATATTCAGTACCATCTCTTTGGTGTAGTACTGTACCACATCTGTTGGTTGAATACCTTTATGTATTTCCGTGAGGCATGATATTAATGGCATAAGAAGGGGTGTATTGCAATAAGGTACAGGTCACATTATTAGTCACTGGAATAATTTATATGCAGGTAAAATTTCCAGTGGCAAAACAAATTCTTTGGGTATTCATTTAATTGTTCACTAATTGGGTGACCAAATAACAATAAGGGCCTCATTTAACACAGTGCAAATTCCAGGAACAGCCATCATATCTACTTCACTATAGAACCCATCAATTGCAATTACAGATTCTTGGGGTTCACTTGTAGTGATATCATACTTTTATCTCCACTGATCCATTCAATTGTTCGCTTATATGGGATATCCTGAACCTTAAAAATATTTTTCTTTCAAACAATATTTAAATAAATCACTGAAGTGTGAAGGCCTTAGTCATTGGTTTTATCAAATCTATGGCATTGTCTGTATTTGGATGTGTTACAGGGGTAATAGCGTAATGGAGGAGATGGCAGGGGCAATGGCAACAAGTGCCTTTGGTACTTATAATTTAAAATCCAATTAGGGAGGGCAATACATGCTGAAGGACTTATCCAAAACACAGGGCGCAGCCTGTAGAATAAACCCCAAAATCCAATCAATACCATGTTCCCAAGCATGGGTCCCACAAGTTTCTTCCTGCCAGTGTATAATTCTTTGTTTCTTCACCAGGGTCAGTTCTTAATGTCTTTTGTAGTCAGGAATCCCTGGACTTTGTGGTTTCAATGAAGCAAGTATTCCTTCTTCTCTTTTCCTGAAACAGTGTGGTTTAGCATCATACAAGGGAGAGGTTACTAGCACATCACCCTGTAATGGTTTTGCTTCTTCTAGAAAAATCTAAAGGCACAGCAGGTCTGTCAGTGGACAAGGGAGAGGTTACTAGCACTTCACCTTATCTTTTTTTTCCTTTTTCCTGCTGTCCAGAAGGCAAAGCAGAGCTAGAAGGAGAAATAGGCTTATCATAAGTCAGGGAGTCCTCCTGAGGTGGAGGAGTCTTTTTACAGTGAGAAGCATGGGTCCAGGCAGGTAGTCCTTGGCACTTCACAGCGGTGTTGGTGGTTAACAGTACTTGGAAGGGGCTTTTCCAGTTGGAGCCAAAGCAGTCTTTCGTTGATGAACTTTACGTAGACTCAGTCTCCTTGTTTCAATGAATGGCAGGGCTACTAGGGTCTTTGGTAGCACTTCTTTTATCTGTGAGAAAAGAAACCTAACACATTTCATTAATGCCTGGCAGTGTTTTGCAGATCTCAGTTGCTTGGGCACATTCAGGCCCCCCCTTTTCTTGGTTGTCAGCCAAGTCTTAGCTGTGAACAATGTCCTTGGATGGGGCCAGCATCTTATCTTTGAACTGAGCTTGCTAGCTATTTTTTTCCCTCAGTTAACTCTTTGTTTTTTCCTTCTCCCCTTCTTGGCTTCTTTTAGCCTACAAAGGAAACTTCCACTCTTCACTCATACACCTTTTCCCACAATGAACACATACACATTGAATAATAAGACTAATGTACTGTACAATGGCAACGTGTGCCACATACACCCTTCCAGTAAAATAACTTTATTACAGAGCTGTGGAGCAACAAGCCAGGACGAGAACACCCACTTTTGAGGAGTCCACTTACTCGGTACAATCTCTGGTGTCCAATAGCTTTCCTCCCTCCGCAGCCCTCTGGCTAGAAATCTGAGGTAGCCAGAAGGATCCCATGGGCAATATGGGGAATGGGTTAACCTTCCATATCCTTGCTTCCAAAGACTGTTGGTATGCAAATTTTAACAAAAATTTTTCAATTAAAAGAAATCTGGCCAATGAAGTTTCTTTTTCTTACTTAAGCAAATGTATTAGACTTTAGTATATCACATTTTCCTGATTTATCCAAACACTTTGTATTCCAAGTTGAATAAAACAAGTATCTGCTTTTTGATTTAACCCTTCTATTTAATTTTGAATTAGACTGTCTTATGAAAATATTAAACAACAATTCTGGCCACAAGACAGGACACAAAAATAATTCCTATTGTACCAGTAAATGCATGGTACATTGAATACTGTTCAGCTGGCATCCGTTTTCTCTGATGATCTGAAAGACAAAAGACCAGAGGTCTACCCCTTCTGGGCAGTCAGTCATTGCTTAAAATATTTCCTTTATATACACATACTCTTGTTGATTTTAGGCAAAACAGAGGAATTACCCCATATTTCCTTGTATTTGTTTCACAGGCAGCCCAGGTTTCAGTGGCTTCTACCTTATTAGTTAGAAAATTGCATTAATACAGATGCTTTCTGGCTTGCTTCCAGATCCAAAGCTATCCACAGCTTAAAGATTCTTACTTAAAAAAAAAAAAAAAAAAGGACACAATTAACTTTCCCAGACTTTTAAATGCCTTTTACTTCTAACTCCTGCTTTCAAACACCCAGTGATCTGAAAGAGACAACACAACCTATATTGGTAGGTTTGCATTTCTTTTACCTCTACTACAATATACACTGCACATGTTTTGGGGAAAATGCACATCCTCTCCACAATTCAATTTCCACAACACTAGCCACATCAATTTCTACACAAGGTGTAACTATTTCTTTTTTGAACACCGGGTAAAGGCCATTTACTTAACATATAATCCAAAGGGCTATCCTCAGAGGGTTTGACCAGAGACCAGAGACCCACCCATCTGCCTGCTGACACTCTAACAGAGAATTACACAGAGAACAGAGGGAATTATGGCCTAATAGGATCCTATTACAGGAATTTCTACTAATACTGACCGCTACAGGGGACGGGACAGAAGGATCCTAATTCGACCTCAGAGCTTTATCGCATGCGATGGCTTCCACTCTGAGGAATTATGAATGAGAGGCTCAGTTCTGTCCACACACCTAACGCCCAAATGTATAAGACAGAAATTCATTAACCGGTTAACCAAAACAGAACCAGACAGTGTCTCCTTATCCTATTAGGAGTCACCTTATCGGAACACGAACCCCAGGGGGGCTGCGGTGAAGCAGAGAAAAGGGGCAAAACACCCCGTTGGCACCGTTCCCAGTTCGCCGCAGCCGTCCGGAGTCCAATGTCTGAGCTAGGAGAGTCCCAGCGGAGTTGCCAGAAACAGTCACTGAAATATCGGGTCCACCTAGCTGAGAGCCAATAACAGCCAGACAGGGACGAGGAAGAGTTGCTTTATTCTGCAGAAGAAAAGGAGAGCCTTGCACCTTGGTACAAAGACTCTATCTTTCACACATTTTACCATTCCAATTATTATCCTGGGGATTTGAAATCCCCATGCTTATAATTATTTACTCCTTTCCTTCCACTATGCCCTCAAAGTTTCCAACCTGTTTTCCAATCTCTCTATTGGTTGCCTGCCCGCTTGGTCCCGATCCTGCTTTTCTCGCTGAACCGTCCCTTCCATGGGCACTGGCTTTTTCACTACCAATTTAGCTAGGAGGGTGGGCTTGTCAACTAGCCCCCACCCTTCCTGGTCTCTTCCCTTAAACATTCTTACTCACAAGGCTATCCGAGTCCTCCCTCGTGAGGCTTGCCACCTGGGCAAAACGCATGGCCCATTGGCGTTTAACTATTCAATTTTCTCTTGTGGCAAACACACTGCTGTTACAGTATATGCAAACACAAATGGTTAAATTCTGACAAGTCCCTGAAGGACCAGTACTTGCTTAGCCAGTGCTTCCTTTTCTGCCTGGAAGTCCTGTCTCAAGGCTTGCAACTTGCCCTGGGCGTAGGTTTGAGTTGCTGCCTGGTTCATGATCTATGCTCTTAATTGCTCAATTCTAGTTATCAAGTACACAACTCTTCCCTTTTCTCCAATTTCTCTATTGCCCAGTCCTGCTACGACTGGGGTAGATCCACCTGACACCCTTCCCAGTCAACCAGGGTGGAGAGAGGAATGCTAAATCCCTCTCCGGTTCTCAGACTTACTGCGGCTGAGAGTAGGCACACTTTCATACTCACACACGTACATCCAGACTGGCCACGTACGTGTATAACGTTCAGAGAAGGCGCTGTGCAATCTCCAACTTGCTTCCTCTCTTGGGAGGGCAGTTCTTTTACGCCCTGGGGTCTCCTGGGGCGTCTTTTCAGTGATTCCAGTCCAGGCCGGCTGCCTGTGGCTTCTTCAGCGTCCCCAAACCACGCCAGCTCCAGGGTGGCAAAGGCAGACTGTTGGATCTCACTGGACAGTTAAGCTTTGCAAATGTAATCTCAGCACTGTAACTTGTATTGCCTTTGGTTTGACTAGGTCTATATTTTTTTTTCCACAGCCAGCTGGGGCCGAAAGCAGTTTTTCTTTGTACTTAGCCTGGTCTGCGTTGATTCTTGACCTTGAACGCAGATTAACTCTCTTTATCTCTGGACCAAGCTGAATTTCAAATTAACCCGTTCCTTTCCTCAATAGACAAATTGCTCCCATTGTGTGTCAGAGGCTTTTTGGTGATTAAAAGCTCCTCTGAGATGTATGATCTTATCTAGATTGAAGGTACCTTTTAGTGGGCATTGTTTAGATGAATTTTCACGCGTGTAATGATTCCAATTCTCTAAATACCTGCAGGTTTTAGGACCATAATGTACGTACATGAAATAAGCTGGGGTACACCTTTAGGGGGTGAGAGGGAATCCTTAGACTGTCCCCCACCCATTTTCCAATCACACACACAGGGAGGATGCCCTGTCTGCTCTAGCGACACATAAACTAAGGATCTCTCCCTACAGGGTACTCACACAGGAGAGGCTAACGAGGATGGCCACGACCCTCCTACACCTCCCTTCAGCAAAGAGTGTTGGCTAGTCTGAGAGACGGCGCCGCTTACTCTCGTTGCATCCAGTGAGATGATCAGACTGTCAGTGGCTCACACAGAGAGGAAAAGGGGAGGGAAGATGGGTTCACACACTCCTAGACCCAGGTAGCCTCCTTGCCGGACGATGCCAGGCCGAGTTAGCCCACCGTGGGTCGGATCTCCTAAAAGATCCTCTAGTTACCGGGCTTGCGTTAGAGTAGTTCTGGTCACGAGCCAAAAGACTTTGCAGAGTACTCTGGGCGTCTTCCGGTAACTCTCAATTCACACCCCCCCCCCTCTCTATCTCCAAATACCACGATGCATCTGTACCTCATGTCCGGACTCAATACACTAGGAGGCGGTAACAACCCCTCTTGAGGCAGTAACAACCCCTCAGCACCAGTGCATACCTATGCATCTCTCTTATGCATATGGGGGCGGCCAAACTAACAGTTCCCCAGAACCGCATACAACTACCTTATGGGGATGGCAAAACAATTCCCCAGAACCGCTCTGCATCTGATCTTGCTGCACAGTCAATAAGTTAGGATGGCGTGAGCCCAACAGGGACAGACGGCCCCAGGGACAGTCCTCCTCCGACACCCCAATAGAGATTTCAAAAGGTCTCCTACCTCTATTGTGGCGCCATGGGATTTGAAGGGAAATGATCCGTAGCAGCTGCCGGTGCCTCTGTGGATGTTGCCATCCCAGACGAGCCCCCAAATTGTCGGAGAATAACCGAGTTCTCACTTTTTGTTTGGGTACAGCAAGTCAGATACTTTATTTTCTCTCTATCAATTGCATAGAGGGAGAGAGCTAAACAGGTCTCTCGACAGGTAAACAATTACAGCAAGCATTTATACCTTTTGTTACAGACAATAATGAGCAACAGCTGCATTTTGTTTATACAAAGGTCATTCTGATATCTTGTTTTGCTCACTAATGTAGACTCTTAGTCTATAGTCTATATTATATTATCTACACAAGGTCGCAACAACTTCTCACACAGTTCTTTCCCACTCGCCTCACACATTCCTCACTTCTACAAATCTCGCGTTATTAGGGTTACAGTTAGCCTGACTCTTGCTAACGAACTGTCATGCATTGCAATCCCCTTCCTGTCAGTTCTTTCTCTGCTTCCACATTACAAAGTTCTGCAATTTCACATTTGAATTCCTTCAGAACTCTTGGGTGAATCCTATCTGGTCAGGTGACTTATTACTGTTTAATTTATCAATTTGTTCCAAAACCTCCTCTAATGACACCACAATCTGATACAGTTCCTCAGATTTGTCACCTAAAAAGAATGGGTCAGGTTTAAAATCTCCTCATGTCCCCAGCCATGAAGACTGATGCAAAGAATTCATTTAGTTTCACTGCAATGGCCTTATTGTCCTTGAGTGCTCCTTTAGCATCTCAATCATCCAGTGGCCCCACTGGTTGTTTAGCAGGCTTCCTCCTCCTAATGTACAGTACTTTAAAAAAAAATTGCTATTACTTTTTGAGTCTTTGGCTAGTTGTTCTTCAAATTCTTTTTTGGCCTTCCTAATTATATTTTTACACTTCATTTGACAGAGTTTATGCTCCTTTCTATTTTCCTCACTAGGATCTAACTTTCACTTTTTAAAGGATGCTTTTTTAATCTCTCACTGCTTCATTTACTTTGTTGTTTAGCCACAATAGCACCTCTTTGGTTCTCTTACTATGCTTTTAATTTGGGATATGCAAGTTGAGCCTCTGTTATGGTGTCTTTAAAAAGTTTCCATGCAGCTTGCAGGGATTTCACTTTTGGCCAGGGCCAGCTCCAGGCACAAGCCCAACAAGCAGGTGCTTGGGGCAGCCAAGGGGAAGGGGTGTTCAGCGGCGTTGATGGGAGTGCTCAAGCACCTAACGGAATCAGGGCCTGAGTAGTTTCCATCAGTTCTAAATCAGTCCTGAGCCCATCCTTTTCAGCCTGGATCTCCGAATACCTATCTTGTTAGGGCTGTGGCATGTCCATGCCCAGCAGCTGTGCCCTCATCCTCACTGGCTAGATATTGTCCATGTCGGTTTGCTGGCACCATATAGATGCCTTTTAGTCTTGTAATGGATTGGAGGTTCCTAGGGCAGCATGTTTTATTGTTCCCCTTGGCTCTTCTACTGCTCCATCAAATTCCCATAGTTGCCATGACTACCCACCAACACAAATCCTGACCATAAAAAGCAGACTGAAGCAAGGACAAAAGTAAAGCTCTAGGAGTCATTGTGCCTAGACAAGAAAGAAGTCCTCTGCCTTTTAATCAACAACCGGGGCTGCTGCCTTTCGCAATGAGCAGATCAGCTGCTCCCCTTTGTTCCCATGTCACAGCAACCTCCAGCTTGATTTGCTCACTGAAAGCTAGGAGGTCACCACACTCCTCAGTCTAGCAGCTGCTGCTGGCCTGGCCGGTACTTCCTCACTGCTAGTTGGGATTTGGGGCTCCTGAAAAAGGAAACACGAAGATGGGGGGACACTTGCATATGCTATCAAAGTGGCTGGTTCTGCTGAACTTCACGGCCTTGGAGGTCTCATCCATAGAAACAGGTATGGTGGTTTTTCCAGACTGCTTCTTTTGCTCCCCAGCTGGGCTGACCCAGAACTCGGGCTCTCTGTTTGGTTTACTAGTAGAAACCTGACTTTACACTTGAATCTAAAGTAGGGTTACCATATTTTGTCCCTCCTAATGGAGGACACTCCTGGGGGCCCCGCCCACGCCCACGCCCCAACTCCGCCCCCTCCCAAAGTCTCCGCCCCCTCCCCTGCTTCCCGCGAACATTTAATTCGCGGGAAGCCTGAAGCAGGTAAGGGGGGGTGGGTGGGGGGGGGAGGAAGTGCGGCCCAGCCCAGCTCAGCCCAGGCTGGCTCCCCCGGCGGCTCCAGCCTGGGTCGGCTCGGGCCCTGGGGTGCCGGCCCCGGCCGACCACCCCCGGCGGCCCGGCGCACCCCCCGGCTCCCAGCCCCGCGGGCCCGGCCCCCGGCTCCCCGATCCCGGCCCGGCTCCCAGCCCCGCGGGCCCGGCCCCCCGACCCCGGCCCGGCTCCCCGATCCCGGCCCGACTCCCCGACCCGCGGGCCCGGCCCCCAGCCCCACGGGCCCGGCCCCCCGGCCCCCAGCCCCCCGACCCCGGCCCAGCTCCCCGACCCGCGGGCCCGGCTCCCCGCCCCGCGGGCCCGGCCCCCCGATCCCGGCCCGGCTCCCCGCCCCGCGGGCCCGGCCCCCCAATCCCGGCCCGGCTCCCCGACCCGCGGGCCCGGCCCGGCTCCCAGCCCCACGGGCCCGGCCCCCCGACCCCGGCCCAGCCCCCAGCCCCCCGACCCGGCTCCCCGCCCCGCGGGCCCGGCTCCCCGACCCCGGCCCGGCTCCCCGACCCGCGGGCCCGGCTCCCGGCCCGGCACCATGCCCCCGGCCCCGCACAAAGAGGCCCCGGCCGAGCCTCCCGATTTTCCCGGACATGCCCGGCTTTTGGGGATTTCCCCCCGGACGGGGATTTGAGCCCCCAAAAGCCGGACATGTCCGGGAAAATCCGGACGTATGGTAACCCTATCTAAAGTGCATATCTGACATGCACTGTAGCCACACTCCTTCCTATCTTCGCATAGGTGAGAGCTAAACAGTTTCACTAGGATGGTGAGAGATATGTGCATGGCCTACACAGATGCTGCTATTTTTCCTGGTTTAAAAGGCGGCTGCATAATACTGAATGATTCATATGGTCTGAGGGTAGACAGGCACCTGTGGCTAGCAGGTGACTATCAGTAGTTTCCCAAATCATGATTGGCTGTGCCCCTGTGTGTATTTGCCTGTGTCTCCTCACTGCTAGTTGCGACCTTTCTAAGCATGGAAGACACTTGGCACACTTCAAGGGCCCTGATGTTGTGCTGAGCTGTGCAATGACACGTTGGCATTCACATACAGCTACTTGGCAGACTGTTTGAAATTAATATTTTTCCTAGGGTGTTGAGTCCAAACTCTCATTCACCGTGCAAGAAGAATCACTGTTACCATCACTTCTGCAGGTGCAAATCAGGAGTAACTGCTCTAGTTAATGGAGTCCCACCAGTGTGAAACTGGTGGAAATTAGAGGAAAATCAGGCTCAATGAGTCCAGCCAGGCAGTATGAGTCCTACATGGCATCTTCTGTCCAGGGAAACATGACTGAGTAGGTAGAACCTATTAATTTGCCTTGGAACAAAATTTTCCCCTCTGTTCTGCGGCATGGGTAAGAGATCCACAGTGTGGACTGGAGAGCAGCATTTTGACTTTAGTCCTGTGGCTGAATGCAGCCCTCTCTCACCCTTGTGCAGCCCCAGTAAACTGCACAAGGAGCTTGTATAGGTGTGACCAAGTGCTGCTTTTGGCTCTCTGTCACATCCAGGTCTGGTTAGCCAAGACAGTGACAGGTGCCTTAGCAGCACCATAGACAGAAAGCTATCTATTGTCCATTGTGGAGCTGTACTGCTAGAATTATCAATAGCTATCTTACCATAGAGAATGAACGCATTCATTGCATGTAATTCACCAGCCCAGTAATCTTACTGGCCTAAGCAAATGTTAGTTTGGAAGTGGTGGCTCCCCATCAGGAGGTGGAAATATTAAGAGGGTGTTTCTAGAGCGGAGTCCAGGAGTCAAACCCTTTGGGGTAGGAGCACGTAAGTGGGCCGGACTCACCCCTGCGGCACCTCCTGCTGGTTGTCTGGGGAATCATTTCGATCCAGCCTCCAAAGCGCCCTCTACAGGCCGGTGATCCACTCCCTCCCAGGACCCCGGTGCCCCTTGTCCCCTGGCAGTACTCACACACACTGGGTCTCCCCTCCCAGGGGAACCCCCGCCCACTAACCCCACCTCACCACAGTGTAAGGCTACTGCCAGTCACCAACTAGCCCCCACTCCCTGGGGCAGACTGCAGTGTCAGCCACTCATCACTGGCAAGGGAGGTTGGGACCTGCTGCCTTGGCCTATCTCTGGGCTGCCCTCTGCAACCCCCAGTACCTTTAGCCCAATGCTAGGCCACACCCTGGGGCTTTCCAGGCTGGAGCTCCCCAGCTCCTCTGCCTTTCCCCAGCCCTGCTCCACTCAGGCACCCTGTCTCAAGCTCCCTGCAGCCAAGCCCTTCTCTCTGAATGCAGAGAGAGACTGCTGAGCTTCTGGCTCCCAGCCTCTTTATACTGGCCAGCTGGGGCTACTTCCCCAATCAGCCTAGGTAGTTTTTCTTCCACAGCCCCAGCCCTCTGCAGGGCTGGCTTTAACCCTTCCCAGGCAGGAGTGGGTGTTCACCCCGCTACAGAGCGGTAGGTGCTTTCTTGTGTTGGATTTAGTACTTTAATACCCATGAGGAAAAGCGGGGAAGTGTTTGGAGGTGATGAAGGAAATTCCATCACAACCCATTTCCTCTGGGTTTCAGTGAAGTTCACTTTGCAGGGTTGTTTCCTCCATTCCCTTCCCCTGGGAACTGGAATGAACTGGGGTCAACAGAAAGAAAGACATCTTCCTCAAGGAAGCATCTGAGAGGGGCACAGGCTACACTGGGAGGGGAGGGCGTAGGTCGGTGCATATGTGCTGGAACTGCCGCATCCCCTGGCTTGAAGTGGTTTCCATCATATCTGGGGTTTACAGTTTGGTTCAATGGTTCTCAGCACCCCACTATACAGTGTTCCAGCACGCCTGGGTGCGTGGGCAGGTGGACAAGGGCACATAGACCCCAGGAGAGTTTGGAGTGCCCTCATCACCATGTCCTATCCTCTGGGTAACTCTGTGTGTGCTGGCTGCCCCACACTGGGCGCCAGAGCACAGTACAGAATGTTTAACCCGTTCAAGGTTTTCTCTGCTGTAATGGACTTGCTGTAAAAAATTAGAGAGGGAATCCTGGTCCCATAGGAAGTTTTGCCATTGATGTCAGTGGGGCCAGGATTCACCCAGACATGGATCCGAACTGGCACCTCCAATCCAGTCCCCCCTGTGTTTCAGGTGGGGTTGGATTTCTCTAGTTCGAATTCCCACCCGGCTGAAATCTTATTAGAACAGCTGGTCTTGTGCGAGCTGCACCACTCAAGATGGCTCAGATCTCACCAGGTCAGACAGTTTTACATGTTTTGGGCCAAAATATTAGAAGATCAGTTTGAGATTTCCCTGAGTCAAATCCAAACACAAGTCCTAGTCCTGATTTGGCTTTGACCCTAAACCCTAGCCTAAAACAATCATAGAATCTCAGGGTTGGAAGGGACCTCAGGAGGTCATCTAGTCCAACCCCCTGCTCAAAGCAGGACCAATCCCCAACTAAATCATCCCAGCCAGGGCTTTGTCAAGCCGGGCCTTAAAAACCTCTAAGGAAGGAGATTCCACCACCTCCCTAGGTAATGCCAGAGCTAAAAACCTGATCTGCTTCTCTGTACCCAAAATCATCTGGACAATCTAACCAGCCCCCCTTCACTGCTGGGGAAATCGCTGCTGAAGGCTTTGGAGGAGCCAAGCCCTCATCCCTCTGCAAAGTAAGCTCCACTGTACAACTTCAAAGGGTATTTCAACAGCAGGCTGCAGGGCTTATTGCTCCAAAAGAGCTGTCTCAGCCAATAATTTGAGATGTAATTGGATAAAGATCACCTGCATAGGAAACAAGATGTTATGGCATCAAGGAGACACAGCCCTTTGGCATTGACAAGCAGGCGAGCGGACATATGCTGGCACCATAAAATGCCTCCCCAGCGCTTCCCAGATGTGTAAATTCTTCACTGTGTGGGCTCCCAGAGGCACAGAGCAGCATTGTTCAGGGCTCGGTGTGTAACTGCAATGCCATGGCGGGGACGTGTGTGTGGACACCATCCACTGCAGCTCTTGCTCTCCTTGTGAAGGACCCAAAACAGAGCTGGACACGCCCGCTCGGAAAATGATCTTCAGTTCATGGAGCCAGCTAAGCTTTTAAACTAAGGGCTGGGGGAAATTAAACAGATATGGAGGAGCACGTGGTTTGGACAGAGACATCCCTTAGGGGAAGATCTATTAATGGAGATTCTTTATGTCCTAGTAAGGAGGAGAGGATGGTAGATGATAAAATACAGGCAGGATCTGATAAGAAACAGTCAAATGAAAAAAGTCCCATTCAATTACATCACATAGTGGCAGACAACTAAAAAGTGACAAATTTTTAAGTGCTTATATACCAATGCTAGGAGTCTTAAATAATAAGATGGGTGTGTGACGGGTTGGTCACAGAACCCCCCCTGGGAGCTGCCACCTGATGTGCCCAAACTACTTCTACCCCTGCTTTCCCTGCCAGCTCAGGACTCCAGCACCCTGTCTTGCTGAGCCAGACACTCCCGTCTGCTCCAACACAGACCCAGGGTCTGAATTACTTGCCCCAAAGCTGCAGGTTTACTTGAAAGCAGCTAACAGAAGTGTTCCTGTCTTTAACACTCAGCTGCCCAACTTCCAATGGGGTCTAGACCCAAATAAATCCATTTTACCCTGTTGTGAGAGTTTGTGCCTCTGGTTACCAGGTAATGCAGCCTAGTGGCCAGAGTCCATAGAGTTGCCCCAGCTTGCAGGGCAATGCAGCCTAGTGGCCGGAGTCTATCCCACTCTGCCGAGCCCAGGCCTCCGGGCCCTAACTGCGGCATAGGACCTTGCCCCTGGCTCAGCAGGGGGGTCCTACTGAAACACGCTGAGGCTTGCTGGGGGCAAGGTACCAGTCCATCATACCCCCCCGGGTCACTTCCTACCAGCTTAAGCATTGAGGTCTCCCACGAGTCTCTAGGTTCCCTGCGGGCCTCCGGGTTAGTCGCCTCCCCAGGTTCCTCCTGTAGTAGGGCTTCAAGTCCTGGAGAGGCTTCCGTCCCCGGTGCCTTCACAGGCGGTGGCTGGTCTTTCACAGGCGCTTCCCAGTCAGGTCCTTCCCCTCCAGCCACCAGCCCAGACTGAGCGGGACTCCCTCCTTTTATACTCCCAGAGCACTTGGAGCATGCCTAGTACGGATGGGGCAGGACTTCCGCCGTCGGTGCTACTGGCCTGATGCTGCAGGGGCTGGTGCGGGGCGGTGCTGCCCTGTCACACCTGTATAAAGCTTATACAGGTAAACTCATAAATTATTCGCCCTCTATAACACTGATAGAGAGATATGCACAGTTGTTTGCTCCCCCAGGTATTAATCCATACTCTGAGTTAATTAATAAGTAAAAAGTGATTTTATTAAATACAGAAAGTAGGATTTAAGTGGTTCCAAGTAGTAACAGACAGAACAAAGTAAGTTACCAAGCAAAATAAAATAAAACGTGCAAATCTATGTCTAATGAAACTGAATACAGATAATCTCACCCTCAGAGATGCTTTAGAAAGTTTTTTCCTCAGACTAGACACCTTCCAGGCCTGGGCACAATTCTTTCCCCTGGTACAGCTCTTGTTCCAGCTCCGGTGGTAGGTAGGGGATTCTTCATGATGGCTCCCTTCTCTTTGTTCTGTTCCAGCCCTTTATATATCTTTTGCATAAGGCGGGAATCCTTTGTCCCTCTCTGGGTTCCCACCCCCTCCTTCTCAATGGAAAGACACCAGGTTAAAGATGGATTCCAGTTCAGGTGACATGATCACATGTCACTGCAAGATGTCATTGCCCACTTGCCAGCACACACATATACAGGAAGACTTACAGGTAAACACAGCCACCTGCAGACAATGGTCCTGGTTAATGGGAGTAATCAAGATTCCAAACCACCATTAATGGCCCACACTTTGCATAATTACAATAGGCCCTCAGAGTTATATTTCATATTTCTAGTTTCAGATACAAGAGTGGTACATTTATACAAATAGGATGATCACACTCAGTAGATTATAAGCTTGCAATGATACCTTACAAGAGACCTTTTGCATGAAGCATATTTCAGTTACATTATATTCACCCATTAGCATATTTTTATAAAACCAAATAGACTGCAACGTCACAGGGTGAACTAGAGTGCCTTGTATTAAATGAAGATATTGATATAATAGTCATCACCGAAACTTGGTGGAATGAGGATAATCAATGGGACACAGTAATACCAGGGTACAAAATATATCAGAAGGACAGAACAGGTCATGCTGGGGAGGGAGTGGCACTATATGTCAAAGAAAGTGTAGAATCAAATAAAGTAAAAATCTTAGATGAACCAAACTGTACCATAGAATCTCTATGGATAGTAATTCCATGCTTGAATAATAAGAATATAGCAGTAGGAGTATACTACCGATCACCTGACCAGGATGATGATAGTGACTGTGAAATGCTCAAGGAGATTAGAGAGACTATAAACATAAAAAAAATTCAACAATAGTGGGAGATTTCAACTATCCCCATATTAAGTGGGTACATGTGACATCAGGATGGGATAGATTCATAGATTCTAGGACTGGAAGGGACCTCAAGAGGTCATCGAGTCCAGTCCCCTGCCCACATGGCAGGACCAAATACTGTCTAGACCATCCCTGATAGACATTTATCTAACCTACTCTTAAATATCTCCAGAGATGGAGATTCCACAGCCTCCCTAGGCAATTTATTCCAGTGTTTAACCACCCTGACAGTTAGGAACTTTTTCCTAATGTCCAACCTAGACCTCCCTTGCTGCAGTTTAAACCCATTGCTTCTTGTTCTATCCTTAGAGGCTAAGATGAACAGGTTTTCTCCCTCCTCCTTATGACACCCTTTTAAATACCTGAAAACTGCTATCATGTCCCCTCTCAGTCTTCTCTTTTCCAAACTAAACAAACCCAGTTCTTTCAGCCTTCCTTCATAGGTCATGTTCTCAAGACCTTTAATCATTCTTGTTGCTCTTCTCTGGACCCTTTCCAATTTCTCCACATCTTTTTTAAAATGTGGTGCCCAGAAATGGACACAATACTCCAGCTGAGGCCTAACCAGAGCAGAGTAGAGCGGAAGAATGACTTCTCATGTCTTGCTCACAACACACCTGTTAATACATCCCAGAATCATGTTTGCTTTTTTTGCAACAGCATCACACTGTTGACTCATATTTAGCTTGTGGTCCACTATAACCCCTAGATCCCTTTCTGCCGTACTCCTTCCTAGACAGTCTCTTCCCATTCTGTATGTGTGAAACTGATTTTTCCTTCCTAAGTGGAGCACTTTGCATTTGTCTTTGTTAAACTTCATCCTGTTTAACTCAGACCATTTCTCCAATTTGTCCAGATCATTTTGAATTATGACCCTGTCCTCCAAAATGCAGAGATAAAGTTTCTTGACACCTTAAGTGACTGCTTCTTGGAGCAGCTAGTCCTGGAACCCACCAGAGAAGAGGCAATTCTTGATTTAGGCCTAAGTGGAGCATAGGATCTGGTCCAAGAGGTGAATATAACTGAATCACTTGCTATAGTGACCATAATATAATTAGATTTGACATCCCTGTGGCAGGGAAAACACCACAGCAGCCCAACATGGTAGCATTTAATTTCAGAAAGGGGAACTACACAAAAATGAGGAAGCTAGCTAAACAGAAATTAAAAGGTACAGTACCAAAAGTGAAATCCCTGCAAGCTGCATGGAAACTTTTTAAAGACACCATAACAGAGGCTCAACTTAAATGCATATCCCAAATTAAAAGCATAGTAAGAGAACCAAAGAGGTGCCATCGTGGCTAAACAACAAAATAAAAGAAGCAGTGAGAGATAAAAAAGCATCCTTTAAAAAGTTAGATCCTAGTGAGGAAAATAGAAAGGAGCATAAACTCTGTCAAATGAAGTGTAAAAATATAATTAGGAAGGCCAAAAAAGAATTTGAAGAACACCTAGCCAAAGACTCAAAAAGTAATAGCAAAAAAAACCATGTTAACTACTGTACATCAGAAGCAGGAAGCTGCTAAACAACCAGTGGAGCCACTGGACGATCGAGATGCTAAAGGAACACTCAAGGACAATAAGGCCATTGCAGTGAAACTAAATGAATTATTTGCATTGGTCTTCACGGCTGAGGATCTGAGGGAGATTTTAAACCTGAGCTATTCTTTTTAGGTGACAAATCTGAGGAACTGTATCAGATTATGGTGTCATTAGAGGAGATTTTGGAACAAATTGATAAATTAAACAGTAATAAGTCACCTGACCAGATGGGATTCACCCAAGCATTCTGAAGGAACTCAAATGTGAAATTGCAGAACTACTAACTGTAGTCTGTAACCTATTATTTAAATCAGCTTCATACCAGATGACTGGAGGATAGCTAATGTGACACCAATTTTTTAAAAGGGCTCCAGAGGTGATCCTGGCAATTACAAGTCAATAAACTTGACTCCAGTACCGGGCAAACTGATTGAAACTATAATAAAGAACAGAATTGTTGGACACATAAATGAACATAATTTGTTGGGGAAGAGTCAACATGGCTTTTGTAAAGGGAAATCATGCCTCACTAATCTATTAGAATTCTTTGAAAGGGTCAACAAACATATGGACAAGGGGATCCAGTGGATATAGGGTACTTAGATTTTCAGAAAGCCTTTGACAGGGTCCCTCACCAAAGGCTCTTAAGCAAAGTAAGCTGTCATGGGATAAGAGGGAAGGTCCTCTCATGGATCAGTAATGAATTAAAAACAGGAAACAAAGGGTAGGAATAAATGGTCAGTTTTCAGAATGAAGAGAGGTAAATAGTGGTGTCCTCCAGGGATCTGTGCTGGGACCAATCCTATTCAACATATTCATAAATGATCTGGAAAAAGGAGTAAACAGTGGGGTGGCAAAATTTGCAGAAGATACAAAAGGCTTTGAGCCGGGGCAACTGCTTCGAGCCAGCAGCCTTATAAAAAAGCAGCGAGTTGCAAACTGAGTGAGCTGCGAACAGAGGAGAAGCAAACAGAGGGAGTTTACCTTGGAACCATCCGAGAGGATCTACAGTGAGTGCTGCATTAGGGTAGGGTTACCATATTTAGTGCCTCCGAAAGGAGGACACTTTAAAGGGGCCCCACCCTGCCCCCAGCCCCGCCCACGCTCCCGCCCCAACCCCGCCCCCTCCCCAAAGTCTCCGCCCCCTCCCCTGCTTCCCGCGAACATTTGAGTCGCGGGAAGCCTGAAGCAGGTAAGGGGGGGGTGTGGGGGGAGGAGGCGCGGCCCACCCCCGGCCCCCGGCACTGCAGGTCCCCAGCCCGTCCCCCGAGCCCCCGGCCCGGCACCGCCGGCCGAGCCCCCGACCCGGCACCCGAGCCCCCGGCCTGGCACCCAAGCCCCCGGCACCCGAGCCCCCGAGCTGCCGGCCGGGCCCCCCGAGCCCCCGGCCCGGCACCGGGCCCCCCCAAGCACCGCCGGCCGAGCCCCCGGCACCCGAGCCCCTGGCCCAGCACCCGGCACCCGAGCCGCAGGCCGAGCCCCCGGCCCGGCCTGGCACCGCCAGCCAGGCCCCCTGAGCCCCCGGCCCGGCCCGGCACCGGGCTCCCCCGAGCACCGCCGGCCGAGCCCCCGAGCCCCCGGCCCGGCCCGGCACCGCCGGCCAGGCCCCCCGAGCCCCCGGCCCGGCCCGGCACCGGGCCCCCCGAGCACCGCCGGCGGAGCCCCCGAGCCCCCGGCCCGGCACCCAAGCCGCCGGCCCAGCACCGCATGTCCGATTTTCCCGGACATGTCCGGCTTTTTGGGATTTCCCCCCGGACGGGGATTTGGAGCCCAAAAAGCCGGACATGTCCGGGAAAATCCGGACGTATGGTAACCCTACATTAGGGGAGCTGTGTTGTGAGTTGGTGGGGTGAATATCCGAGTGTCTATCTGCTGTGACTATTTGTTTGACTGGTACTAGTTGTAGGGACTGTTTGACCGTGTGTTTGTTTGTTTGAAAAGTGTGAATTGGGAGTGCTTTCTTACAGGTGGGCCTTGAGTGGTTGATTGGAGGGAAGGCTTTGAGCCAGGGCAACTGCTTTGAGACAGCAGCCTTGTAAAAAAGCAGCCAGTTGCGAACAGAGTGAGCTGCAAATAGAGGAGAAGCAAACAGAGGGATTTTGCCTGGGAGTTCGCCTGGGGGGCATTCCCACAGAGTTTTTGCCTTTCAGGCTTCTGTGAGCAGTAAATACATCTGAAGAGGTTCTTAGAAGGAAGACAATATGGATAGTGAGCAATCAGCTGTTGTGACCTGCACAGGATGTGCCATGTTTGTCTTTCTCCCAGAGGATAGAAGCCACTTCTATAGATCCATGGTCTGCCCACATCTTGAATACTGCATGTAGATGTGGTCACCCCATCACAAAAAAGATATATTGGAATTGGAAAAGCTTCAGACCAGGCCAACAACAATGATTAGGGATATGGAACAGCTTCCATATGAGGAGAGATTAACAAGACTGGGACTTTTCAGCTTGGAAAAGAGATGACTAAGGGGAGATATGATAGAGGTCTATAAAATCATGACTGGTGTGGAAAAAGTAATAAGGAAGTGTGATTTACTCCTTCTTATAACACAAAAACTAGCTGGAATTGATATGCAAACTAGACACAATCAACTCAGGATTGAATAAGGACTGGGAATGGCTGAGCCATTACAAACATTGAATCTATCTCCCCTTGTAAGTATTCTCACACTTCTTATCAAACTGTCTGTACTGGGCTAGCTTGATTATCACTTCAAAAGTTTTTTTTCCTCTTACTTAATTGGCCTCTCAGAGTTGGTAAGACAACTCCCACCTGTTCATGCTCTCTGTATGTGTGTATATATATCTCCTCAATATTTATTCCACTCTATATGCATCCGAAGAAGTGGGCTGTAGTCCACGAAAGCTTATGCTCTAATAAATCTGTTAATCTCTAAGGTGCCACAAGTACTCCTGTTCTTTTTGCGGATACAGACTAACACGGCTGCTACTCTGAAACAAGAACTAGGGGTCACCAAATGAAATTAATAGTCAACAGGTTTAAAACAAACAAAAGGAAGTATTTTTTCACACAATGCACAGTCAGCCTGTGGAACTCCTTGCTAGAGGATGTTGTGAAAGTCAAGACTATAATAGGGCTAAAAAAAGAACTAGATAAATTCATGGAGGATAGGTCCATCAATGGCTATTAGCCAGGATGGGCAGGAATGGTGTCCCTAGCCTCTGTTTGCCAGAAGATGGAAATGGGTGACATGGGATGGATCATTTGATGATTCCCTGTTCTGTTCATTCCCTCTGGGGCACCTGGCATTGGCCACTGTCGGAAGACAGGATACTGGGTTAGATGGACCTTTGGTCTGGCCAATATGGCCGTTATTATGTTCTTAAGTTTGCCGCTCTCCTTTGCTCCTCTAATCCCTGGGAGCTTACCAAGAGAGTCTCATCTTTGCATGCCAGCCAGGGTAAATTCTCAAGGATCTGTCCAGTTTTGCTAGAGTCAGAGCATCAATGGGACCAGCAGAAGCTCCACTGGGATAGAGTTTGGTGTCTGGTACAGACCTCCAGGATCTGATTTGGATATGGATAGAGACCTCTTTAATATTTTAATGAAATAAACACTATCAGGAATTGTGTGATTATGGGATACTTTAACTTCCCAGATAGAGACTGGAGGACAAGTGCTACTAATAGTGGTGGGACCCAGATATTCCTGGATGTGATAGCTGACAGATTTCTTCACCAGTCACCGTACCAACAAGAGGTGGTGCTGTTTTAGAGTTAGTATTGGTAAGTAGTGAGGACCTCATAGAAGAATTGGTTGTAGGGGACAACCTTGGTTCGAATGATCATGAATTAATTCAGTTTAAACTAAATGGGAGGGTAAATGAAAACAGGTCTGCAACTAGAGTCCTTGATTTCAAAAGAGCAAAATTTTAAAAATGAAGGGAATTAGTTTGGAAATGGACTGGGGACTGAAGAAAAACTGTTTCTGACCTTCCGTAACTGGTGTTCTTCAAGATGTGTTGCTCATATCCACTCCAATGCAGCTGTGTGCTCACCCCAAGCACCACCGCTGGAAAGATTTCCCCTCAGTGGTATCCGTCGGGTCGGTTCTGGTACCTCCTGAAGTCACACACTCATGGCATGGTATATAGGGCCATACTGACCCACCGCCCCCTCAGTTCCTTCTTGCCAGCTAACTCTGACAGAGGAGCAGGCAGAGGGGTGGGGGTTGGTATGGACATGAGCAACACGTCTCGAAGAACAACAGTTACAGAAGGTCAGGAACTGTTTTTTCTTTGAGTGCCAACTCATGTCCATTCCAACGGAGGTGACGCCCAAGCAGTTGCACAACTGGAGGGTTTGGAGTTCATTGGCATGCTGAGTGTAGCACCATCGGCCAAAGCCTGCGTCATCTCTAGCTTGCTGGGTGATGGCATAGTGTGACTTGAACGTGTGGCTGGATGACCACATCACCACTCTACAGATGTCCTGAATTCAAGAATATTTTGCACACTAGGCAAAACTTCCACCTTGCGCCCCTCCCCCTTCCCTCCTCCTGAAGCATCCCTTATTATAAACTTTCAAAAATGAATACTGCATAATGTGGCATTGTTCATTAGAATTAATACATGTTCGGCTTAAAAATTATTAATTTCATTATTTAGTCTACATCTTTAATGAAAATAAATGAATAACCTGACAGTGTTGACATTGTTATTGTTTTCACTTTGCACAACATAGCATGGATCTTAAAATCTGTAAACTGTAGACATCATATAGGAAGCCAAATACTGAACTAACTTGCTGCATCAATGTGAATCTTTCTTCAACCGAATGTATTGCTGTGTCAATGACTGCAAAGTAAAAGTGTCCCTGTGTGTGAGCAGTGTGTGTGTTGGTTGTATTTGTGTGTGTGAGCAGGTGGTCATGTGTGGGGTGTGTGCTGGTTGTGTGTGTATCCCTGTGTGTGTTAGCAGGTTTTGTGCTGGTTGTGTGAGTGTGAGCAGGTTGTGTGCTGGTTGTGTTTCTGTGTGTGAGCAGGTGGTTGTGTGTGGCGGTGTGCTGGTTGTGTGTGTCTGTCCCTGTGTGTGGCAGCAGGGTGTGTGCTAGGTGTGTCTGTGTCCCTGTCTGTGTGTGTACCGAGCGAAGGAGCTCATGCCCAGCCTGGGACTGCTGGCAACAGGGCTGCCAGAAAAGCCGGGGGGCGGGGGGGAGAGGAGGGGCAAGCAATCATTTTTAAAATGAGAAGGCTAAGCTTTAAGTGGTGGGAAGCAAGGGGTGGGTGCGCTAGGGAGTGGAGAGGAGCTAGTGCAGGGGTCGGCAACCTTTCCAAAGTGGTGTGCCGAGTCTTCATTTATTCACTCTGATTTAAGGTTTCGCGTGCCGGTAATACATTTTAATGTTTCTTAGAAGGTGTCTCTCTATAAGTCTATATATTATATAACTAAACTATTGTTGTATTGTAAAATAAACAAGGTTTTCAAAATGTTTAAGAGGCTTCATTTAAAATTAAATTAAAATGTTGATCTTACACCGCCGGCCCACTCAGCCCACTGCTGGTCTAGGGTTCTGTTCACCTAGGCCGGCAGCGGGCTGAGCGGGGCCTGCGGCCGGGACCCTGGCTGGCAAGGGTCCGGCAGCCAGAACCCCAGACCGGCAGCAGGCTGTGCGGGGCCGGTGGCCGGGACCCCACAGCCCACTGCCGCTCAGGGGTTCCATCCGCCAGCTCCTGCCAGCCGGGATGCCAGCTGCCGGACCCGCTCAGCCCGCTGCCGGTCTGGGGTCCTGGCCCTGCCCACATACAGTGGGTACCTACCTTCTCCCTGGTTCTGGCCCATTCTCTTCCTCTCTCTGCACTGAGCTGAGGGTGGGAGTGCACTGAGCACAGGGCTGGGGATGAAGGGTCTGGCCAGGAGCTAGAATGAGGGAGGGGGCTCAGAGTGGGGCAGGAGATTTGGGTGTGGGGCACTTACCTGGGCAGCTCCCATTTGGTGCGAGAAGTGCAGGTGAGAATGTGGGGGGGGTGCAGGAGCTCCCGTTTGGTGCTCAGGGTGGGGGTGGGTATGTGGGGGGTGCAAGAGTCAGGATGTGGGGGTGCATGGGGTGTGGGGGCACTGGGTATGTGGGGGGGTGCAAGAGTCAGGGCAGAGGGCTGGGGGCATGTGAGGGGGGTGCAGGTGTTGGGGGGGTGCTGGGTATGTGTGGGGGTGCCAGAGTCAGGGCTGAAGTCGTGGGTGTGTGTGTGAAGGAGTCAAGCAGAGGGCTGGGTGTGTATGAGGGGGGTACAGGGCTCAGGGCAGGGGCTTGGGAGGGGGGTGCGGGGCTCAGGGCAGAGGGCTGGGGGTGTGAGGCGGGATCAGGGCAGGGGGCTGGGTGTGGGGGGGTCAGGGCAGAGGGCTGGGTGTGTGTGTGGGGGGTCAGGGCTCAGGGCTGGGTGTGTGTGAGAGGGGTCAGGGCAGAGGGCTCCCCCCACTCCTGCGGCCCCCAACTGGCTCACCCACTCGGGGCCCCACGGTGCACCGCATGAGCGCAACTAGCTCCCCCCGGTGAGAAAGTCCCCTCTGGCTGTGTCTGGAGGAGCCGCGCCGGGCGGCGCATGACCCCGAGCTATGTGAGCTCCATGCCCCAGGGCTCTCTGGCCACCATTGATTCCCGCTCGCCTGCACCTGCTAGCACTCAGCGCCGTGGGGCTCTCCGCTCCTCCCAGCTCACGAACAGCAAGTACCGATCCATGGCCGCGGCCGGGCGCCTCCTCCCGGGGATGTTCAGCAGCCGACGCTGGCCTCTCCCGCCTCCACTGCCCCCGCTTACTGCCACCGGGAGTTGGGACCGAGTCCGGCAGCCAACCCGCTCCCCCGGCACGCCGCCAATCCACCATGGCCAGCTATACCCAGGCAGCCCAGGTGAGCGGGCCCCTCCATGCCCCGGGCAGGGCTCCTCGCCAGATGAGGAGATGCAGGAGCCCACAGGCAGGCCGTTGAGGTGGCTCCTCTCTGGGGCGGCGCGGGCTCTGCCCCTCACTGGCAGAGTGTCCTTGGGACTCCGACAGGCAGCAGTGTGCCATTAAAAATCAGCTCATGTGCCAACTTTGGCACTTGTGCCATAGATTGCCGACCCCTGAGCTAGTGGGCAGGGCCATGTCTGCTGTACTGCCCAGGTAGGTTGGAGACTGTGGGGATCAGCTGACACAGTATCCCCAGCCCATGTGACGTGACAGCCAGTGGTGGATTTAAAGTTAGTGGGGCCCCCCGGCCCTGTGCTCAGCTCCATTTTTGGGGCCCCTCCTTGGGACCCAGCCAAGAAAAAGAACATTCTCTCTTATCTCCTCCCACCCCCATTTTTCATTCTTTTTTTCTTCATCCTTCTTCTATAAGTAATAACAAGTAAATGAAAATAAAGTGAGGTACCTTGATTGTTCTTGTAGTCTAACTTATTTTTCCACAGACCAATTGAAAAGCATGGAGGGTCTTGACGGACCACTTAATGATCTTTCCAAATATTGTAAAAAATGTTGAGGTGCGGGGTCTGGCCAGGAGCTAGGGTGAGGGAGGGGGCTCAGGGTTGGGGCAGGAGGTAGGGTTGTGAAGTGCTTACATGGGGCAGCTCCTGTTTGGTGCAAGGGGTGCAGGTGGGAATGGGGGGGTGCAGGAACTCCCATTTGGTGCTCAGGATGTGGGGGGGGGGGGTTCAGCCGGCTGGGGAGGTGTGAGGGGGATGCAGGAGTCAGGGCAGGGGGCTGGGGGAGGTGGGGGGAGGAGTAGGGGTCAGGGTAGGGTCTGGGTGTGTGTGGGGGGGTCAGGGCAGGGGGCTGGGGGTGTGTGAGGTGAGTGCAGGGGTCAGGGTAGGGTCTGGGTGTGTGTGGGGGGGGTCAGGGCAGGGGGCTGGGGGTGTGTGAGGTGAGTGCAGGGGTCAGGGTAGGGGCTGGGTGTGTGTGGCGGGGTCAGGGCAGGGGGCTGGGGGTGTGTGAGGTGAGTGCAGGGGTCAGGGTAGGGGCTGGGTGTGTGTGGCGGGGTCAGGGCAGGGGGCTGGGGGTGTGTGAGGTGAGTGCAGGGGTCAGGGTAGGGGCTGGGTGTGTGTGGCGGGGTCAGGGCAGGGGGCTGGGGGTGTGTGAGGTGAGTGCAGGGGTCAGGGTAGGGGCTGGGTGTGTGTGGCGGGGTCAGGGCAGGGGGCTGGGGGTGTGTGAGGTGAGTGCAGGGGTCAGGGTAGGGTCTGGGTGTGTGTGGGGGGGTCAGGGCAGGGGGCTGGGGAGGTGTGAGGGGGGTGCAGGGGTCAGGGTAGGGGCTGGGTGTGTGTGGGTGGGTCAGGGGAGGGGGCTGGGGGTGTGTGAGGGGGTGCAGGGGTCAGGGTGGGCAGGGGGCTGGGGATGTGTGGGGGGGGTCAGGGCAGGGGGCTGGGGAGGTGTGAGGTGAGTGCAGGGGTCAGGGTAGGGGCTGGGTGTGTGTGGGGGGTCAGGGCAGGGGGCTGGGGGTGTGTGAGGTGAGTGCAGGGGTCAGGGTAGGGGCTGGGTGTGTGGGGGGGGTCAGGGCAGGGGGCTGGGTGTGTATGAGGTGAGTGCAGGGGTCAGGGCAGGCAGGGGCTGGCTGGGGAGGTGTGAGGGGGGATGCAGGAGTAAGGGCTGGGGGAGGTGCAGGGGTCAGGGTGGGCAGGGGGTGTGGGTGGGTCAGGGCAGGGGACTGGGGAGGTGTGAGGGGAGTGCAGGGGGCTGGGTGTGTGTGGGTGGGTCAGGGGAGGGGGCTGGGGGTGTGTGAGGGGGTGCAGGGGTCAGGGTGGGCAGGGGGCTGGGGATGTGTGGGGGGGGTCAGGGCAGGGGGCTGGGGAGGTGTGAGGTGAGTGCAGGGGTCAGGGTAGGGGCTGGGTGTGTGTGGGGGGGTCAGGGCAGGGGGCTGGGTGTGTGTGAGGGGGATGCAGGGGTCAGGGCAGGCAGGGGGCTGGCTGGGGAGGTGTGAGGGGGGATGCAGGAGTCAGGGCAGGGGGCTAGGGTGTGTGAGGGGGGTCAGGGGTCAGGGTGGGCAGAGGGCTGGGGGTGTGGGCTGGGGTCGTGGGGGTGCTCACGCAGGAGGCTGGAGGGGGTATGTCCCGATTCCAGCCCCTTCCCCAAGGCTCCAACCACGCCTCTTCTCCTCCTCCCTGGAGCGGTGAGCGTGCTGTGGCTCCGCTCTTCCCCCTCCCTCCTGCCAACAGCTGATCGGGGGCCTGGGGGGGGGGAGGGAACGTAGCACGCTGGGGGAAGAGGCGGGGGAGGAGCTTGGCTGCCGGCAGAGCCTGCCCTGCTGCAGCAGGAGCCGGCAGCACTAAGCTTCTGCCCCCACGGCGGGGGGGGGGGGGAGGTGGAGACGAGCGGGCCTGGTCGGGGCCCCTTTGGACCATGGGCCCGGCGCCATAGTACCAGTGGCGCTATGGTAAATCTGGTACTGGCTCCGCAGCCCACCTCGCCCCTCCCCACGGTCAGCCCCAGCCCCCACGTGGCCACAGGCGCACACGGCCCCACAGGAGCTGGGGATGCTCTTCCCACGGCTTGCTTTTTGGCACTCCCAAATCTTGGCACCCTATGCAGCTGCCTAGTTGGCCTAGTGGTTACACTGGCCCTGCCTGAATTGGAACCTGCCCCACAAATGCCACCTCTGATGCTTGAGCCCTTGTAGAATGGGCTGTCAGCGGAGGAACTGGGACCTTTGCCAGGTCATATCGTGTATGGATACAGGAAGTGATCCACAATGAAATTCTCTGGACTGAGACTGGGCGGCCTATAATTCTGTCTGCAATGGCTACTAAAAGCTGAGTGCATGTCTCAAAAGGTTGAATTCTTTTTATGTAAAAGACTAGTGCACACTTAATATCCCGTGAGTGGAGTCTCTGTTCCTCCCTGTTAGCACGTGGTTTCAGATAGAAGACTGGTAGGAAGATAACCTGGTTACGATGGAATTGTGAGACCACCTTTGGTAGGAAGGCCGGGTGCAGCCATAGCTGAAACTTGTCATTGAAGAAGACCATGTACAGTGATTCTGAAGTAAGAGCTTTGATCTCTGAGACCCTTCTAGCAGAAGTAATGGTGCCCAGGAAGGCCACCTTCCAGGATAGGTAGAGCTGAGAGCATGTTGCAAGCGGTTCAAATGCGGATCCTCTGGCGTTGTCTTCCTTGGCATCAGGGATGACTTTCGGTGCCAGGAGTCCTGGAACATAGAAGCAGAGTCCTTCCTCAGCACCGGAGAAGCAGAACAGCGCTGCACCTCCCTTAGAAATGCTGGGGTGCTTGGTGCCGGGTCAGTGTGACTCAGCTCTGAAGGAGGACAAAGCGCTGCCTTCATAAGGAGGAACTTCAGTCTGGTATCCCTGTCCTTCTTTGTTTGGGGCCTGAAGCCCTTGCAAATCCTGCAATACTCCTGCATGTGGGCCTCCCTCGGACACTTGAGGCAGCTGGATTGTGGGTCACTAACCGGCATCGGCTTATGGCACAACACACGTCTTAAACCCCAGGGATCGAGGCATACCCCGGCACCAGGTTCGGGCTAACCCTGCTGTGACCCGAGGTGCCCACACTGAAAATGCCCAGGGCAGGGCAGGCTGCAGAAGGAGAGCAGGTTCCCCCAGAACTGGGGGTTAACACGGCAGTTAGATGCCCCAACCAGGCACAAACTGTGCTCCTGATTCCCCACATTGGTTATCAAGAAGCTAAACAATAGAAATCATCCAGCCCCCTTTATTGCATTCCAGCTCTCTGGCTCCCGATCAACAAATAGATCCAGTCAGGTGAGGAGTTATTTAAAAAATTCTGCTCACTATTGTGACGGGGCAAGGCCAGATGGCTATAGAAAAGTAATGGGAGATAGATATATTAGCCCCAGGTTAAACAAATCCCTGGTACCAGAATAAGTAAATGGCAGCTGCTCCAGGTCAATGAAGGCACCTGGGGCCAATTAAGATCTTTCCAGAAGGCAGTGGAGATTGCTAGGTTGATTGGGACACCTGAAGCCAGTCAGGGGCTGCCTGAAACTAGTTAAAAAGCCTCCCAGTCACTCAGGTGAGTGCATGTGCCAGGAGCTGAGAAGTTGTGCTGTTGGAGAGACTGAGCTGTATACACCATACTAGGTAGAAGGAAGGAGGCCCTGAGGTAAGGGTGAAGTGGAGCTTGAGGAAGTGGGGGCTGCAGTGGGGAAGTAGCCCAGGGAATTGTACATGTCCTGTTCCTAAAAGGTCAGCTACCATAGCTGATACTATTAGGGTCCCTGGGCTGGAGACCGGAGTAGAGGGCAGGCCCAGGCTCCCCCCTTTGCCCCCTGATTAATGACTGGGAGACAACAGAGACTGTGCAAGGGAGGGTTGCTTCTCCTCACCTCCCTTGCTAGCTTATGATGAAAATGGCTCATTAGACTGTGACCCTTGTCTCTAGAGAGAGACGGGTTAAGGGGAGGGTCACAATGAGCCTCTGAGGCTAGCGAAATCCGTCAGAAAACGCAGGACCCACAAAGACAAGGACAGAGCTTTGTCACACTCTATAAAATATTCTTCTGATCCCCAAAGGCCAGCCACGTTACCAGGTCAATATTAGTTTGGATCTTACCTGAAATATCATGTTGCCAGCCAATCCTTTAGTAACTAAAACTAAAGGTTTATTAGAAAAGAAAAGAATGAGAAGAGAGTTGTTAAATGGTCAAAGCCATCAGATACATACGTAAGACTTCAGAGTCCATATATCAGGATCTTAGCAGCATTGGTGAGTTTGCTAGCTTGAAAGACCCTCTGGAACACATCCACAGCTTGGATGGGTCTATCAGTCCTGTTTTCAGAGCTTCGGTTTGTAGAGAAGTTACTTCAGAGGTAAGAAGCCGGATTGAAGACAAAATAGAGAAGATGCATCTTTTCTATCCTTTGCCATGTGGCTTGTACGTCCTCTGTCCCAAACACAAGCTCACAGCACATGGGCCTGGAAAAACACTTGGAGTCCCCTGTCCACAGGCATGACCCTAGGTGTCCTGCTGACTCACAGTTGTAGCCCCTGGCTTCTCTCAATGGGTTCATTGTACGGCTGATTGCCCTTGACAGGCCATCAAGCAGGCTGGATAGTGGTGATGCCAATCTGGAGTGTCACTCAGAAACACAGCACAAGTTTGATATACAAATATACCACACATTTATAACTCGCACTACGAAGATGATACAAACTTGATTATCATATTTAACCAATCATAACTTTTCCACTAATACCTTACATGGCATATTTTGTAAGATTCAATGCAATATTGTAATATTGGTATCAATCATATTCTAAATGGTCACCCATATGCCGTACAGCATCACACCCATTAAGCGGGGTCAGCTAACTAACTTACTAACTAACTAACTGAAACTTAAACACTACAAAAAGAATTATGTACAGTAAATAAGCAAAGTTCACTAAGAAATACTTGTGGAAAAACTCAGGGACAACAGCAGTTCCAGCGACTATCACAGGCAGTAAGAAGTAACTGAGGGAGTGGCAAGGTGGCAGGATCCTTTATACCAACACCATGAGGATGCAACTCCTGGGGGCACCAGAGCCAACCCAATGGATACCACTGAGGGAAAAACTTTCCAGTGGTGGTGCTCCGGGCAAACACACACCTACATTGGAATGGACATGAGCAACACATCTTCAAGAAGAACTCAAGGATCTCAATGTGGAGGAGGCTTGGAATTTCTTTAAGTCCAACTATCTGAAGCCTGCAGCTCAAGCAAGGAGGAAAAATCCCTAAGGAAAGTTTGCAGCCCAAACTGGATGAGCAAGCATCTCAAAAAGAACAGGAGTACTTGTGGCACCTTAGAGACTAACAAATTTATTTGAGCATAAGCTTCGTGGGCTACAGCCCACTTCATCGGAACACACTTTCCATTCTATGCATCCAATGAAGTGGGCTGTAGCCCACGAAAGCTTATGCTCAAATAAATTCTCTAAGGTGCCACAAGTACTCCTGTTCTTTTTGCAGATACAGACTAACACGGCTGCTACTCTGAAACATCTCAAACAGGTGATTAAGAGAAAGTAGAATGCCTGAAAGGAATGGAAGATGGGATGGATCAGCAAGGAAAGCTACCTCTTGGAGGTCAGAGAATGTAGGAATAAAGTGAGAACTGCCAAAAGCTAAGCAGAGTTGGACCTTGCAATGGAAATTAAAACCAATAGTAAAAAGTTCTACAGTCATATCAATAACATGAAAACAAGGAAAGAAGAAATGGGACCACAAGCACTGAGGATGGGGTGGAGATTAAAGATAATCTAGGCCTGGCCCAATGCCTAAACAAATATTTTGTCTCAGTTTATAATAAGGCAAATGAGGAGCTTGGGGGCAGTGGATGGGTGGCTAATGGGAATGAGGATATGGAAGTAGAAATTACACATCCAAGGTGGAAGTCAAACTCAAACAGCTTAATGGGACTAAATCGCGGGCCCAGATAATCTCCATCCAAGAACATTAAAGAAACTGGCACATGAAATTGCAAGCCCAATAGCAAGGGCTTTTAATAAATCCATAAACTTGGGACTCTGACTCTCTGACTGGATGTGGTGGGGTGTGCATACCCAACACTAGACAGGAAAGGCTTAATCCCACACTATGGGCAGACCCTGCTGGGCTTGCTCCAACTGCTGTGCTAGTATAAAGGAGAGTAGCCAAGCTCCGGCTGGGTTGACTGCCAAGAAGGAAGGTGCTCGGTGGAGGCTCTAGCCCAGGAGTCATTACAGCTCTTGCCTGTGAGAGCTGGAGACCTGTTGCCTACAGTTAACTGGCTGGAGTCAGAGTCTCAGGGAGTCGCATGCGCTGAGGAGCCCAGAGACCATGATACCATCTGGACTGAAGCTTCAGAAAGCCCGGTAGGAAGTGACCCAGGAGGTGGAGTGAGTGGTATCTCCCACCTGTGTAAGGTCAGCATGTTGCGGGTGGATTCCCTGCTGACCCAGTGGCGGACCATTCTGCCACTGTTAGGGCCCTGGGTCAGGACCCGGTGGAGTTGGGTGGGCCTGGTCCCCCTATCCCGACCCTACCCCCCCTTTAGTGGCAGCCCCTGGATTTTGCCATTAGGCTGTGCTGCCCTGCACTCAAGGGCTGCTGTATTGACTGTAGTCATTAGGCTACGCTACCCTGCACTCAAGGGCCGCTCTATTGACTCTTGCCACTAGACCAGGCCGCCCTGCACTCAAGGGCCGCTCTATTGACTCTGGCAACTAGGACATGCAGCCCTACACTTGAGGGTCAATATATTGACTCCGGCCAGTAGGCCACATGGCCCTGTGCTTGTGGGCGGCCATACTCTCTTGGGCCATTAGGCCACATAGCCCAAACCCAAGAGCTGCCGCTTTGACTCTGGCCATTGGGCAACACTGTTGGGAGGCCAAGAACAGTCCAGTAGACTGTAACCGTGGTGTCAGCACAACCATGACCTACTGGAGAATTGCAAATTTAGTTTCTATATTTAAGAGAAGGAAAAAAAGTGACCCATTAGTTTGACCTCAGTTGTATGCAAAGTCTTGGAACAAAGTCTGAAAGAGAGCGTGGTTAAGGACATAGAGGTAAATGGTAACTGGGATAAATTACAACATGGTTTTATGATCGATAGATCATGCCAGACCAGCCTGACCTTTCTTTGAGAAGATAACTGATTTTGTAGACAAAGAGAAACATTTGATACAGTTCCACATGGGACATTACTAGTGAAATTGCAGAAGATGGGGTAGTTTGTTATTGTAGGGTTGCTGCTGCTGAGTTCCAGGCTGTGCATGCTCTTTTGTTATCACTGAGTTGGTCATGAGCACTGGAAGGGGCACGCTGATTTGTTATTGTAGGGTTGATCATATATGAACAAGTTAAAAATATTTTTAAATGGTGAAAAATACACCCTCAGCAGCATGTGGTGCAGAGCCTGCCTGCTCCTGGGGAGCAGAGTATGACTAATGCTGGGATGGAATTATTTCCAAAGGGGACTTATTTTAATTGGCAAAGCTCTACTGCTTTTACTCAGAAAGGAAAGTGACACCATTGTTATTTTTTAAAATTTGCTTGCTGGGAAAACAGGACTGGAGGAGTGAGGCCCTCTGCAGAGTCTGGGAACAATGTAAATACACAAGTTGTGTGTGCACTCAGATTCCAACCTTATGGGCCTCCTAGGAACTCCTGTGTTAAACGTCTGTGAGCTTTCTAGGTCTCCATGGGGAGGGGCAGTGGGGGAGGAGGGTCAAAGGCTTGCAGAGATGCACTGTGCAAGAGAGGTTGCTCAGAACCACACACAGACTTAACTGATTGTGGGCAAGTGAAGCCAGATCTCCAGCAAAGGCAATGAGCGAGATGCAGATGTCACTGGGTGAGGTTCTTTGAAAAATCCATGGCTCTGTGAAGTGGCAGGGGAGGGATCACTAAAGCTACTCTAATTCAAGCCATTGAGATACCTCTTATCATGTTCTTCGGAACCAGATGTGGGCTGGGCACAGAGCATGCTTATACCCCAGCTGTGTTCGTCGTTAGAGCCTTTAACGCTCGCCAGGTACTGCTAAGTTTAGCTTAAATAAAGTATGTCTCACACAGTGCCACCTAGTGGCTGAATAGTGTGATACAGTTTAGCGTCCAATCACATCTCCCCCTGTAAAAAGAACAGGAGTACTTGTGGCACCTTAGAGACTAACAAATTTATTAGAGCATAAGCTTTCGTGGACTACAGCCCACTTCTTCGGATGCATATAGAATGGAACATATATTGAGGAGATATATATACACACATACTGAGAGCATAAACAGGTGGGAGTTGTCTTACCAACTCTGAGAGGCCAATTAATTAAGAGAAAAAAAACTTTTGAAGTGATAATCAAGCTAGCCCAGTACAGACAGTTTGATAATAAGTGTGAGAATACTTACAAGGGGAGATAGAGTCAATGTTTGTAATGGCTCAGCCATTCCCAGTCCTTATTCAAAGTACTCCTGTTCTTCTTTTTGTTACTCTGAAACCTATCTCCCCCTGTAAGTTCTACATTCCTACCAGCTACAGTATTATTTACACTGTCGCGCTGTCTTTGATGTTCAGTACGGATCAGCGTCTCTGAATTGTATTGGTTTCTAATTACACAACCGGAATGCATAACGACTTGGTCATCTGGCTGTCCATTAGTTGCAATAACTGGCTATGTTGGAATCCTTGAGTCCTCGTCTACTTGTTCTGCATCTACCAGCTGTAGAGTTTGCTTTGTTGATTGTTCTTTGAGGAACAAACTGCATATGTTGATGGTTTGAACGCTACATTGTCAGCTCGTGTCAGCACTTGTGATCTGGGTGCTGAATTATTTTTCTTCACGACAGCTGGAGTTGTCCATTCTTTTTCTGTATCCAATTTAATATGAACATGGTCACCACATTTTAGACCTGGCTGTTCTCTGAGTGATATCTGTTGTAAAAATGTTCTTTAGCTCTTTTATCCTATTTGGCTCCTCTCTTCATGTCTGGCCACTTTGGAGCTAGATTCTTTTCCAAAGTTGGAACAGTAATTCGGAGTTGTCTTCCCATCAGAAGTCATGTTGGACTATATCCAGTAGCTGCTCTTGGCATTGATCTGTAACTCAGAGGAACAAGGATTGGATCTTCCTGCTGTAGGATTTTCTTGGCTGTCTGTACATCTCTCTCAGCCTCTCCATTCGCTTGTGGGTAATGTGGGCAGCTAATAATATGATCAAAATTATATTTCATTTGGAATGACATAAATTCTGCTGCTGTGAATTGTGGTTCATTGTCCATCACTAGTTGTTCTGGAATCCCAAAGTGAGCAAAAGTGCACTTCAGTTTCTCGATGACATTGTTATGTCTTTCAAGTACATTATTTCTATATTCCTGGAAAAATAGTCCACAATGACCAGATAGTGATGTCCTCTGAATGTGCATAAGTCTGCAGCTAGTCTCTTTTCTGACATTGGTCTATATGCGCCTTGACGTAATTTTCGAGTTCAGGGGAGTTGAGAACAATGCTGGGCTTCTGACAGAGTGTCTGCTATTACCAGATTTTTTTCTGGAATGTATTTAACAATTTAGGTTAAATTGCATTAACCTTAGCAATATAGGTTGACAGAAGAGCCAACTTTCTAATGTGCTGGGGGGTGCTTGGCCCCGCCTCCACTCCACCCCTTCCCTCAACCCTCACCCTGCCTCTTCCCACCCTATTCCACCCCCTCCCCCAAGCACACCTAGCACTCGCTCCTCGCCCATCCCTCCCAGCACCTCCTACATGCTACAGAACAGCTATTCCATGGCAGGCAGGAGGGGCTGGGAGGGAGGGGGAAGCGATGATTGGTGGGGCCGCTGATGGGCGAGAGTAGGGTGACCAGATCACAGAGGCGAAATATCGGGATGCGGGGGGGGGAGCCAAAAAATAAAAAAGCTGGTGGGGAGGGGGGAAAAAAAAAAAAAAGCACGAGCAAGTAGGAAGCGCCTAGGCTGGTGCTGGCCACACGCAGATGTAAACAGCGGCTCCCGGGACGCAACAACCCCCGCCCGGAGCCTGAAGACTGACACCCCGAGGCCACGGAGATGGGCACGGACAGGGGGAGCGCCCCCGCCAAGTCCCTGCGCAGAGACTGGCCTGGGCTGGCCGCGGGCGCGCCAGCGTGGGGCAGCCCCTTCCCTGGCGGGCTCCAGCTCCCCGCGGGCCCAGGAGTGCGAAGCTGTAGCGACCTTCACGCCACTGGGCTACACCCCGCTGGAGAAGCGGGACCTTGCCGCGGCCCCCAGGCCGGGACTCGCCCAAGCATCACGGGACGGGATCTCCTCACCTAGGGTCGCACACCCAGCCAGGCACGCATTGCTCCCCCCGCCCTGCTCCCCGGAGGCAGACAGACTCACAGATTCTAATTATCCCCAGCACCATGGCAGAGCCGCAGCCCGACCGGCCCTTCCAGCCGCTCCTCCGCCTCTCCCTCGCCGCATGTCAGGCAGAGGCATGTTGCCTGCCCAGAACTGGGCCCCGAGATAGCAAACAGGGTTCGTTGCCTGGTGGGCTTGGCACCAATAACGACACTGAGGGGAGAAAGCAAGCCAAGTTTATTTCAGAGCTCTGAAATGGCACTAGGAGACCAGCATGTCTCAAATCAAGTGCAACAAATACAAACAAATTTTCCCTTTTCTATTCCAAGCAGTTTGTGTGTAAGCCTTTGTTCTGTTCCTCCCTCTTACCCCTCCCTCCCCTCCCTCCTGTAGCAGTTACAATTCGAAAAGTTCCCATTCCTCTGCTTATCTCTCGGCCTTGCAAGGCCTGGTTACAGCAGCTGCCTGCTAGAAAAGCTGACTTCCATTTCTGCTTCAGCATGTCAGCCGTTAGCATAGAAGTAGGTGAGAGTTCACAAGATGGAGTTCTGTGGCTCAGGTAGGCCCAGAGCAGAAGAGCTTCATCGGCACTTTTGGCCTTCCACTCCCCTGGGTTACCTGGTAGCTATGCCTAGTGACACCAACGGGCATGTGCCTGGCACCCGGCGCCAACTACACCCCTCCGGGGCCGGGGCGCATGTGGCGAAGGTGAAGCCCCGAGGAACCAGAGTCCCCACGCGGGCAGCTGCTGCCCCTCTACTCCTACCCATGGGCGCGTAGGGAGCCGGTTCCCCAGGCCGGACCCGGGGCTGCCCCCATGCATGTACCGCCCCGCCCTCCTGCCTGCACTCGGGCCAGGGCCAGGCCAGACTCACCCCGCCGTCCCCGGGCCTCCTCCCTCCAGCGCTTGCCTGGGAGGGAGGAGGAATGCGGCGTGCTTCGGAAAGAGGCGGGGATTTGGGGAGGGAGCCAATGGGGCAGTGAGGGGGTGGGGCCAGGGTGGGGATTTGGGGAGCTATCCAATGGGGGAAAGAGGGGGTGGAGTTGTGGTGAGGGAGGGGCCGCGAGTCGGAGCGGAGGGCAAAAATTGCTTGTTTGTCCAGTGTCCCAACCAATGTTTGGTCGGGACGCGGGACAAACGAGCAAATATCGGGACAGTCCTGATAAAATCGGGACGTCTAGTCACCCTAGGCGGGAGGCACTGAAGGGAAGGGGGGAAGATGGCTGCCAGTGGGTGCTAAGCACCTACCATTTTTTCCCCATGGGTGCTCCACAGAGTGGGCGCCTATGCAGGTTGGCATCTCATTGGTGCTTGATCCATATCTTTTCCATTTATGAGGGTTACAGGTGGTTTATGTTATCAGTGTAAATGAATCCAGTCCACATAGCTATCTATAACAATTCTCACATGGACATATGCTTGCCAGGCACTCCTTGTTCATACTGTTTTTCTGCTTCTGTAAGTGTGCGAGAGCAAAATGCACTAGTTTCCACTCAGAGCCTGTTGTTAAAACAATACACCACTAGGCCACAGGTGCTTGCATCTGCACTGACCAGGGTGGGTTTGTTCACATCGTAGTTGAGAACTAGAGCTGTTGAGATTATTTCTTTTCCCTTTTTGAACGCAATTTCTTGGTTTGGCCCCATAGCCAAGATGTCTTGAACTTGAACAGTTTGTTCAGTGATTTTTGTCACTGAAGAAAGTTCTTATAGATATTGGCCAACATACTGTACCATCCCCAATATACGTCTCAGTTTTGGTACATTGATTGTTATATTCAATTCTAGAATTGCTTTTACTTTCTCAGGGCTAGGACTGATTCCATCTTTCTTTGTTTCAAAAACTTCTTTGGGTTAGGTGGAAGATGCATTTTTCCTTCTTAGCTTCAGTCCAGACTGCCTGATAAGGCGTAGGACTTCACTTCCATGGAAGTTCCACTTATCAGAGTCTTATGGATTCTCTTATTGCTTTGATAGGTGAGTGTTCAGTTAGTGGTGACCTAAGTTCTGGGTTTATTTGTTTTTATGACATCTTACATGAAAAATGAGTCCAATCCTGGATTTGCAAATGCATTCTCCTGTCTTGGAAGTGTAGTTGTTGTTGAGGGGAAGTTTTGAGGTGTTGGCCTAATGACGTGTTCTCTTCCCCTGCAAAGACCTCACACACCACTCCTCAAATGTGGACATGGCCTCATAGCACAGACCTCTCCCTCTGGGTCTGTCCAGTGCAACCAGTTTCCAGGTTTTAATGTCTATCTTGCATGCTTTGAGGTTGGCCTTCAAGGTGTCTTTGTATATGAGGATGGGTTGAGCCTTACAGCAGGTTCCTGCCTCAGCTGGCTGGAGAGCACTGCTTTCGGTATATGGGAAACCTCCATGCACACCTCGTGTCCAACCCAGCAAAGCTGAGTGCTGATTAGCATTCTCTTGATGGCAGGGATTCAGCACCTCTCAGTGGCCTCTGTGCTGAGATCCTGTCCTGCCACTAGGTGGCTCTTAGGCAGAGTAGTGGAAGCTCTTCAGCTGTTTGATGTGGCGTCGGTGGAATGTCCGTGTGTTGCCCCAGGGAAGAGTGAGGTGAGTACAACAGAGTGGTAGGTTTTTTATCTTGGTTCTGAGGCAGACTCCAGGCTCCCTTTGGAGTTCATGGGTGAGCCTGCCAAATGCCAAGCTGGCCTTTGCCAGGTGCTGAGTGATCTTGCTGGAAAGCATACTACCCAGGCCGCAGAATTGCCTGATTGAGCTGAGGGGTGTGTTGTCAGTTGTGAGGATGGGATCAAGGTGCGGGTGCTCTGGTGCTGGCTGGTGCATGACCTCTGCCTTTGTCAGGCTGATTGTGAAACCGAAGCATTTTGAGGCATAGGCAGAGTGGTTCACAATAAGCTGAATGTCCTCGAGTGCATGTGCAGTGAGAGCCCAGTTGTCAGCAAACAGGAGATCTCTTAGTAGCTGTTCAATGACCTTGGTGCAGGCCCTGAGTCGCTGTAGATTGACTAGACCCCCATCCAATATAAACCAGAGGTCTAAGCCTCTGTCAAAGTCCTGGAATGTGATCAAGAGCATGGCTGAAAAGACAGTGCCAAGGAGGGCTGGAGCCATTACACATCCTTGTTTGGTACCGTTGGTCAGTGATTCTCAATCAGGGGTACGCAGAGGTCTTCCAGGGGGACATCAGCTCATCTAGAGATTTGCCTAGTTTTACAACAGGCTACATAAAAAGCACTAGTGAAGTCAGTACAAACTAAAATTCCATAAATCTATACTGCTCTATATACTATACACTGAAATATAAGTACAATATTTATATTCCAGTTGATTTATTTTATAATTACATGGTAGAAATGAGAAAGGAAGCCATTTGTCAGTAACAGTGTGCTGTGACACTTGTATTTTTATGTCTGGTTTTGTAAGCAAGTAGTTTTTAGGTGAGGTGAAACATGGCATAGGTAAGACAAATCCAACTCCGACAGGGGGGCAGTCGTCTGGACAGGTTGAGAGCCACTGCCATTGGTGACAGGGAAGGCTTCTGATGAGTCATAGATCATAAAAGATCAGGGTTGGAAGGGACCTCAAGAGGTTCTTGTCCAATCCCCAGACAGATTTTTACCCCAGTTCCCTAAATGGACCCCTTAAACCCAGGGTTGTGAATTCAATCCTTAGCAGGCCAATGCTCAAACCACTGAGCTATCCCTGCCCATTATGCCATCATGAAGTGAGTGGATGACAGCAATCATCTTCTCTGGGCAGCCAAAATTATTAAGGCGTTTCCACAGGGCCTCGCAATTCACTGTGCCAAAGGCTTTGGTCAGGCCAACAAACACCACATACAGATCCTTGTTCTGTTCACCAGCCTTCTCTGCCAAACTCATGTCCATGGTGCCATGGCCAGGCCGAAAGCCACACTGTGACTCTGGATTCACTGAATCCACTAAGTGAGAGATGAGCCTGCTGAGGACTGCAAGGATCTTCCCATTATAGACAGTCGTGTGATTCCATGATGGTTCTCACAGCAAGGTATGCGTCCCTTCCTCTTGTACAGCTGGACTATGAAGGCATCCTTGTATTCCTGGGGCACAGTGTCCTGTTCCCATATAGTCTTGAAAAAGCTGGTGAGTTTTCTGACCAGGTGAACACCTCCACATTTGTACACATTAAGTGGAATGCAACCAGGGGCAGAGACTTGGCCCTGGACAGCTGCTTGATGGCCTTAGTAACCTTGCCTAAAGCAGGGTCCACGCACAACCCCTCCAGGACAGGACACTGCGGGAGTGAGTCGATGGCTCCATTGGACATAGTGGACTGACGGATCAGGAGAGGACCAGAGTGTCTGCCCAGCTTTTGTCTGTGAGGAGCCAGTTACCATCTGCTGTGAGGACAGGATATCAGAATATCGTCCATGGAAACTACAACTCCATTTGTGTTAGTTAGCAATTCTGCCATTGGTTTTTGGAAAATTTCAGGTGCACTGGCAATTCCAAAAGGTGATCTTTGAAAGCAAAATCTCCCAAAGGGTCTGATAAATGTAGTCAGTTGAGCACTTTCTTTGGCTAACGGAATTTGCCAGAATCCACTCGAGGCATCCAGCTTGGAGAACACTGCAGCTCCTTTCACTTTGGGGAGGAAGTCAACCAGTGGCAGGAGGGTAGACCCCGGCCCCGCACCCAGCCTGTACGCACCCCACATTAAAGCACTGCCTCCCCCGTCGGCAGCCCTGCTGGTAGGATCCATACTGGCAGGGCCACCAACAGGGAGGCATGGGGGGAGCGCAGCAACGTTAAAGCGCTGCCGTGGCAAAGGACCCTGCAGCTTTTTAACATCCCTGC
Organism: Malaclemys terrapin pileata; assembly: GCF_027887155.1. Lineage (NCBI taxonomy): Eukaryota > Metazoa > Chordata > Testudines > Emydidae > Malaclemys > Malaclemys terrapin. The sequence continues at coordinate 1,612,551 of NC_071523.1, forward strand.
CCCTTTTGCCCCCACCCCGGCCACTGTCAGGTTGGGGGGAGGGGAGGCAAAGGGAGCAGCTGCCGCAGGGCCAGTGATTTAAAAGGGCCTGGGCTGCGGACGCTGCTGCTGCTACCGGGCCCTTTAAATTAGGGCTTTGGAGCTGTGCTCCAGCTCCGCTCCAGCTCCAAGTAAAAACCTGCAGCTCCACTGCTCCGGAGCTGCTCCGGGCTCCAGCTCTGGGCTCCGCTCCAAAGCCCTGCTTTAAATCACCACTGGAGCCCCGGGTGGTGCGGGCTGGTGCGGGCCAGGCAGCCCCGGCCCTGTATCGGTAAGTGTCCGAAGTTACTTTCACCCCTCACTATATGGTTCAGCATTGCCTCTTAAGGTCATTTGCATTGGATCTTCTTTCAGACATATCACCAAATATTCCACCGTTCTCACTAGGCCCATCACGGCTGTCCCGCTGTGGCTGGGAAGGCTGTTGGTCTGTGTCCTTGGATCACATACACTCTGAACACACAGCTCTTGTCTTTGTAAGTTGTTCGGTGATGAGCTGGCCCATGCAGCTCAGAATCCCTCCAGGGCTAGTCAGAGCTGTGACAGGTAAATTCAGCTCTGGGAGGGGTTGAAGGCAATTGCTGATGAGATGATGTCAGCTCTGAGTCAGTTTTAAAGTCAATAGTCTCACCAACGGAATAGTCCATTTCACTCTCCAGGCACGTTCTGTGTCATCACAAGTGATAGATCCCAGAACAACGGCTCGTCTTGATTGTCTGTAATATGAGTCAACTCCCTGACTGCTTTGGTGCAGCAAACAGCCACAAAATGTCCATGTTTCATGGACATATTACACCATGCGCCTCTGGCTGGACATGAATCATCTCTTGGGACACGACTTTTTCCACACCTTGGGCACTAGGCTGGAATTTGTCCCTCTTAGCCTAGGAGTTCTCTCTCCTGGCCTCTGGGGTTTATGATAACACCCAAGTGTCTGTTTGCAGCTTCTAAGCTAGTTTCAAGTTTTTCAAGTTGCTCCTTCCATTTGGCCTGTTGTTTGACTAATTCTGACTGCTTCGCTCTCTGTATAGCTGTGGCTGGGGTTAAATCTCTTCAGCTGGAGCTGCTGTGAAAGGCTTTTATCTGTTAACCCAATAACCAGCCTGACTCTGATGTTTTCCTGTTTTGCATTCCCCAAATCTCAGGTTTCAGCCAATGTATTCAGAGCTCTTAAAAAACAGTCAACATTTTCCCCTGGTTTTTGAATTCTCTGGTGAAAACATGCTCTTTCATAAACTACATGTCTCTGAGGTATAAAATATGCATCAAACATAGCCAAAACCTGTTCATAGTCCTCCTTTGTGACTGTGTCTTCAGTAAAGTCAATAGATTTAAAGATATTCTCTGCCTGTTTCCCCATGGCATAAATTCGAGATGATACCTGAATATCTCCAGTTTCTTTGTGGAGTTGTGTTTTTTTTTTTTTTTTTTTCCCAGTTCAAAATCTTGCAAATTACTGCTTCCAGTCTGTGTATTGGGAAGGTTTGTCAAAGCTGTAGTTCTCTGGGGTCTCCTCCCTGCTACCCCTTCTCCCTGACTGGAGGGTTGGGCAGCAGCAGGCATGACTGGTGCAGGTTGTTGTGGACAACAGCTTCCACCAGCCCCTCAAGCCTGGTGCCCCCCAGACGGAGCAGGGCCAGGGTCTCAGCTGGCAGTGAAATCACTGCCCGAGCCCCAGTGCCAACAACCCCGCCTGAGATTTGTGGTCTGCCAGTCCCCTGCTCTCAGCTGGCCCAGCCCCCAGCAGCCCTGGGATTATCCCCCCAGACAGACTTCATCCTGGGAGCCATGGTGACCTTGGGGGGCTGTTACCCCTCTGCAGGGGTGTGCCTTGCAAGCTGACATGCTGCCATGTCGCTGGGGGCGGTGTTGCAGGGTATTGCCTCTCCATAGCCCCTGCGACCGGCTGTCCCATCCGCCCATGGCCTCCAGCCAGGCCACGGTTACGCTCAGCCCTTTTGGATGAACCAGAGCTTAATTCAGCAGTGCCATGACATTGCCCCAGGTCCAGCCCCTTAGTCCTTCTGTCCCCTGTGTCTGGGGCCTCCACGCAACCTCCTTGGTGAGCCTAGGGACCCAGTCCCTGCCTCCACCCTGGATCCAGCCCAGGCACCCTGCAGCAAGTGGGTTTTCTGCCTCATCAACCCACTTCCTTCTTCCCTCCGCTACTTCCTGCACCAGCCCGTGCTGGGGCCAGGCTCGTGGGGGCTGGAACAGTTTTTATAGTGTTGAGGGGGTGCTGAGAGACTTTGAACCAAACTGTAAACGATGGAAACCACTTCAAGCCGGGGGTGCGGCAGCCCCCCCAGTCCCTCCTAGTTCCAGCACCTATGGCCACAGCAAAGCATGAAAACCAAATTAATGGCAATAGAGCCCAGCACCATGCCTCCTGTCCCACCAGAGACCCGGCCATCGTACTGCACCCACTGTGCACAGGAGCCTGACAGCAGCTAGGCTCCCCACTGGGAGCTGAGGGGTAGAGGCCTGATGCTCTCCCAGGGCTGGGTCCTCTGAGCTGGGCTTCTCCCTGGTGAAGCCGCTCCTCCAAACCTGGCATCAGTCATAGGTGCGCGGGGCAGGGCTGCCTGGGTCCACAGCTGCTCTTTAACCCTTCCTGCCTGCTGTGGGGTTTGTGGATCGTGGCAATCGGGGTCAGAGGAGCAACCCTGGAAGGCGGCGTCTGTGTCCCCAGAGCAGGCTGCAGCTGTCCGAGCTGGTGCGCGTTGTTAGAGCAGCTGGGCGCTAGGCGGGACGAGCCTGCTCCCACCCCAGGGCTGTTGGCATTCTTTGCCGTCTCCCAAGGCAGGGACAGAGGCAGTGGGATTCAGGGGCTCGGATGGTGACTCTCTTTCTCTCTCTCCCCACCCCAGTTAACCTGGTGGATTTTTGTGGGCAGACCATCAGAGACGACGGGCTGATTATCAATTCGCACAGGGACTCCCGGCGCTACTACTTCGTGGCTACGGGGACGGACTGCTCCCTCACCATGCAGGCCGCGTCGCCCAAAGACAAAGTCCAGTTCCAGTTCCGCTTCTTCTTGGTGTACAGCCTGCTGCGCCTGGCCCCCAGTGGCGGGCCCCCGTCCAACACCACCCGAGCGCCTCTGCCCCCAGAGACCGCCCGGCCCAGCCAAAGGGGGCCTGGGCAGCCCTCATCCGGTGGAGACTGGGAGCTTCAGGACCCCTGTAATGCTGGATCGTATGTGCAATTCTATGATGGCAGAGGTCGCGCCGCCGAGCCTCTGGGGTTCCCGCTGTGTGGGAAGAGCATCCCTAGGCCCATCCTGTCCACCGGGAACTACTTGACCCTGCGCTTGGTGACACGGGGGCAGCAGCCCCGGGTGGATTTCGTGGGCGATTTTACATCCTTCCGTCTGGGTGAGGGGCAACGCCTGCAGGGGGCACAAGCCAAAGGACCTTGACAGACTGCCCAGCTCCAACCACAGTGTCTAGCCCAAAGAGCAGCTGCCCAGCCCCCCACCACACCTGCATAGGGGCCCTTGCCAGCTGTGCCCTGGGGCCTGGTCACTGGCCATCACAGGGACAGGGCACATGTGGCAAAAGGCTTCAGTGGCGGAAATAAACTGAGTATTTGTGCTACCTGCTGAATCTCCGCCAGGCTTCACAGGAGCCTTGTCCCGGGGTGGCTGGATCAGGTGCAGGTGGGGGGCAGAGGCAGGGCTGGCACATGAATGCCCAGGGGGTGCAGATTCAAAAGGCCACATGACGGGCAGTGGGGGCGGGGGTGGATCAGGAGTGACATGGACTTGGCAGCAAGCGCGTGTGATAGTGCATCCCGAACACTCATCAGAGCACAGGGAAAATGCACCTATTTGCCAGGGACACCACAGTCACCTGGAACACAGACTGTCGTGTGCCTATGCCCCACACGGACAGCTGCACGTATATTCCTGGACATACACCGTCTCACACAGGCTGCGCGCACACACACACACGCATACCACATCTCACACAAGGCTGCACATATGCCTACACACACACAAGGCTGCACATGAACAGCTGCACACACACACACCTGCGCGCGCACACCCACAATCTCACACAAGGTTGCACGTCCTCTCACATGCAACCTCAAGCTCTCTCTCTCACCCTCCCGGCCCCCGCCGCCGCCGCAGAGCCGAGCCCACTGTGGCCAGTCTAGTTCAGGTCTTCAGGTCGTGCCGACTGTCTCAGCTCTGAGACATAGGGTTCCTGGCCCTGAAAAGAGCCCTTTAGCCAGGGTGCACTCATGGCCCTGCTGAGATCAGTGGCGACCTGTCCCTGACCCCAGTGAGCTGGGTGTTGGTGGCGTTAATGCCTGGCTCCGCTCTCAGTGGTCACCGCCAGGTTCCACAGCCAGTGGGTTCCAAGAGAAACCATAGGCCATTCTCCCTGGTCAGATACCCCTGCTGCTCTGATGCCTTCCCCGCCACGACTGGAGAGGCCATCTCCTCTCCAGAGCAGTGGGTGCTGCCATGTCCTTTAGCCTCTTGGCATGGCTGGCCCTGCAGGCTCACCTGTGGCTAGTGGGGCGTTAACGTCCTGCTTGCAGGGCCCAGCTTGCAGAGATCCTGGGTCTGAAACTCTGCGGCATGGCTAAGGTTGCCAGGCGCCCAGTTTTCGACTGGAACGCCCTGTTGAAAAGGGACCCTGGCGGCTCCAGTCAGCACCACTGACCAGGCCGCTAAAAGTCCAGTCGGTGCAGCGGGGCTAAGGCAGGCTCCAGGCCTGACCTGGCTCTGCGTGGCTGTCGAAAGCTGCTGGCATGTCCGGCTCCTAGGCACTGGGGTGACCAGGGGGCTCTGTGTGCTGCCCCTGCCCCAAGTGCCGGCTCTGCAGCTCCCATTGGCCAGGAACCGCGGCCAATGGGAGCTGCAGGGGAGGTGCCTGCAGGCGCAGGCAGTACACGGAGACCCCTGGCCCCTTTACTTAGGAGCCGGACATGCCGACTTCTTCTGAGAGCTGCCTGAGGTAAGTGCCGCCCAGCTGCCCCACCCCCAAACCTCCTCCCGAGCCTCACCCCCCTGCCCCAGCTCAGAATCCCTCCTGCACCCAAACTCTCTCCCGGAGCCCGCAGCTCAAGCTCTTGCCCCAGCCCTGAGCCATCTCCTGTACCCTAAACTCCTCATCCCTCGGAGCCTGGATGCTTGATCACATTCCCCTCTCGGCCATTGAGTCACGTACCCATGCCAGTGCGTGAAACTAGCTGCCCCCAGGGGTGTGCGACGCACCAGGAGCTGCCATGCTGTCAGCACTGGCCATGTCCATTTCAGGCTTCAACATGTCCGAGTGCAGCGAGGAGCCGTACTTCCAGTGCCGGAACAGCAAGTGCATCCCCATGAGCCTGGTGTGTGACCGGATGGGCATCGATAACTGCGGGGATGGCTCGGACCAGGCAGCCCACCCCCCTGCCAAGTGCAGAGGTCAGTGTGGGTGGGGAGAACCCAGGGCAGGGCAGGCAGGGGTGGGATAGAGGGAGTGCCCCAGAAAGCAGATAATGGATAAGAGGGCTGGAAAATATGGGCCTGATCCTGCCTGGTGCACTCGGGAGCACAGGGGAGTGTTCTGGATGGGAGGACAGGGGAGCTCAGGGCTGCTCCACTCCAAGGGCTTTCCTGGCCTGGGGGCTCTTTGCTGGGCTGACGCCTGCACCGGCAGTTGGTGCAATTACACCCCCTTCCCCTCCCGCATGCAGGCCGCCCTCCCACATCAGCATTTCTCCAGCCTGCGAGCAGCCCTGCAGCCCACGTCACCCCCTGCATGGCAGCCTGTGGCGGGGCAGAGAAGAGCCAGCCCTTGGCCCCAGACACCGCGCCTCAGGACGAGCCTGCAGCAGGTACCTACGTCCAAGTGCAAAGTCCTGGGCCTGGCCTAGAAATGTGCTCAGTGCCTGGCATTGTTAATGGCTGGGGGCAGGGCTGGGCCGTTCCCCATGGTACAGACGGGGACTGGGGCATGGCCAGGGTCTGGGACCTGCCCACGCATAGGCGCTGACATCTTTTTGCCGGTGGGTGCTCCGCTCTGCCTCCTCCTCCCCCCACCCCATGTGATCGGGGAAGAGGCTGAGTGGGGGGCAGGACCTTAGGGTGGGGGGGGAGGCCAAGCCGGGGCAGGGCAGAGTGCGTGCAGAGCAGGGGCGGGAGCACGGTTCAAGCACCATAGCCCACAAAAGGTCCTGCGGGTGCTGAGAACCCCCTAGTTATTTTTGGTGGGTGCTTGAGCCCCAGAGCACCCATGGAGTTGGTACCTATGCACCCAAGGTCACACGGGGGTAGGGTGACCAGATGTCCCTATTTTATAGGGGCTTTTTCTTATATAGGCACCTATTATCCCCCACCCCCGTCCCGATTTTTTACACTTGCTGTCTGGTCATCCTATACAGGGAGGGACTTGAACCAGGTCCCAGCTCAGTACCCTAACCACTGGACCAGCCTTCCCTGCGACATGCCCTGGGGGGAGCCCAAACCTTCTGATCTACCCAGCACTTTGCAAAAGGATTGACAGATGTGTGGGTACGTGCGTGTGTGCAATGAGAGCTATGTGTGTGTTATAACAGACATGTGTGATGACGTGTGTGTAATGACAGGTGGCTGTGCATGTGTGCAATGAGATACATGTGAGCGTGTTATGACACGTGCACCTGTGTAATGATGGATGTATGTGTCAGTGTGCAATGACAGATGTGTGTGAAGGTGCAATGACACACATGTGCAATGACAAACGTGTGCATGTGCAGTGAGACTGTGTCTTGACGTGTGTGCGTGTGCATGGAGATGTGTCTAATGACAGATGTGTGTGCTCGTGTGTGATGACGTGTGCATGTGTATAATGACAGGCAGGTGGGTGTGTATGTGTGCAATGATTCATGTGCGTGCATCTATAATGACAGGTGTGTGTGTATGTGTGATGTGTGCGCATGTAATGACAGGTGTTTGTGGGTGTGTGTGAAGGTGGTTGTGTGTAATGACAAGTGGGTGCACGTGAGCAATGACAGATGTGTACATATGCCTGTTATTGCACAGACACATTGCACGTATGTACATATGCAATAACAATGTGAGCGCATGTGCAATGACAGTGTGTACTTGTGTGATGACACTTGTGCTCATAGGCAATGACAGATGGGTTTGTGTGCAATAGCAAATATCTGGTTGCGTGTGTGCATGTCCAATGATAGTTGGATGTGTGTGTGATGACGTGCGTGGGTGCTTGCACAGACAGGTGGGTGCATGTGCATGTGTGTGTATGACAGGTGTATGCACATGTGTAATGACAGACGTGTGTGTGTGTGTGTCTATATGCAATGACGTGTATGTAATGACAGATATTTGCAATGACATGCATGTGTATGCAATAACAGGTGTGTGTGTGTACATGTGTAATGACAAACATCTGACGTGTAATGACAGGTGTGTGTAATGACAGACGTGTATGTGCATGTGTGCGATGACACATGTGCATGGGTGTATAATGGCAGGTAGTTGCATGTTTACATGTGTGCATATGCAATAACAGCTGTGTGTGTACGTATGCAATGATATTTGTGCAATGACACGTGGGTGCGTGTGCGCAATGACAGGTGTGCATGCAGGAATGTGCAACAACAGGTGGGTGCAAGTGTAGGCAATAGCGGAGGTGCATGTGTACTTGTGCTATGAGATATGTGCCGGCGTGTGCAATGAGAGGTGGCTGCATTTGTAATAACAGGTTGGTGCGTGTGGCTGCAATGACACATGTACGCATGTGCTATGACAGGTTGCTGTGTGTGTGATGACAGGCATGTGTATGTGTGCTCTAGGAGCAGCCCCTCGGCAGGGGAGTGGGAGATCAGTTGGTGTCTCTCACTGACCCCTGCTGGTCAGTGAGAGACTGGGCCCTGCAACGGGAGCCTGCGTCATTCCGCTGCCAACACCCCCCCCCCCCCTACAGTGACCCTCCAGGGGCCAGCGCCTGGGACCCTGATAGCGTTACCAGCTGTCCCCTGGGGCCTGCGTCCACCCTGTTCCCTGGTGTCCCGTGCCCCCATGCAGTGCAGCTGGCTTAGCGCCACATTGCAGGAGCAGGGTGGCAGCAACTCAGGCCTTGTGGCCCCATGGCCGTGGCACTGAGGGCTTGGCCCACCCTGTGGCAGGGCAGGCGTGCCAGAGTGGTCTGCTTTTGGCTCCAGCACGTAGAGGGCAGAGCGGAGCTGGGGAGCAGAAGGGAGGCACCTGGCACTCACTGGCCCCAGCCCTTTTCCTTCCTCTCCAGGTGAGAGGAGCTCATGCTCCCTGCTGGCCCTCTACCTCCTCCTGGGGCTGGGCGTGGGCTCAGCCCTCCTGCTCTGGTGCTGCTGGTCCCCTGGTTGGTTTGTCTGGAGACTCGGGGCCTGCCGGTTCCTGCCTGGCTGCAACTCTTTGTGGGCCTCGTGCCAGCTCTGCCCCCACAGCTGTGCCCACAGGAACCATGGCTGTTCCAGCAAAGTCACGCCGCAGCACAGCGCCGACCTGCCCATCTGAGGTCAGCTATGCCATCCTCGCCCTGGCCGGAGGAGCAGGGATCCGACCTTTCCTGTCTGTGCTGCAGAGATTCTCTCCGCTGGCTTGGGTCCTCGCAGGACGGGCTGCGGATACGAGCTGGGGGGGTGGGGTGGGAAGAGGACGGGGCAGCTCCCAATACCTCCTCTGCTCACTCCCATAGACAGGCCAGGCCCCATGCGCTCCTCCCATGGATCGGCTCAACTGCATGCCCCCCACCGGCAACAGCCTCCGAAACACAAGGGCCCAGAGGGCTGCTAGGGAGTCCTGGAGTTGCCCCAGTGAGCGATGCAGGTGGCGGAAGGAGCGAATGATTCACCGGCTTGAATGGGGATTTGCCCCTTGCCTCCAAGCACCGTGCTGCTGGGGGCAGGCTGAGTCCCTCTCAGCTCTCTGCGTGTGATTGTTGTCGTGACACCTGCTGCACCAAACACGTTGTCCCTCCATGAGACGTGAGCCCAGCAGGTTGTCCACAGCTAATAAAACAAGTCGGCCCTTTGCTTTGGAGCCTTGTCTGCCCAGCCCTGCAAGCGGGGAGGGATGGGTGGGCATCACTAGTGCTGCCTAGTCATGCTACTGCAAGAGCTTTGGGGGTGACCAGGCCTGGCCCTTTCCTGGGGCACTGCGCCCCCTTTGTCATATGCAGCTGCTTTGGGGCGCCTTCTTTTGCAGGTGCCCAGTCTGTGTCGAGGGCCAGATTTGGGAGCAGCTCCAAGCCCCCAAACTCCTCTGCAACCCCGGGAGCTGCTGGCACTCAGCCCCACTGGAAACCAGGCCCAGGCAGCTCCCAACCTCAGGACAGCTGACACCAATGGCCACTACTGCCCTCTGCAGCCTGCCTGACCTGGCTGAGGCGGGGAAGCCAGGCACCAGTCTGGGCCTGTCACTCTGGGGCACTCCCATCCCTGAGACGGTTCAGGCTGAGCGGAGCAGGCTCGGGGCCTTTTCAGGGAGAATCCAACACCAGCTATGGACCGCAATGACTGGGCCCCTCCAGCCTGCCCCAGGGACAGTTCTGCCAGCGGCCAGGCCCCTGCCCCTCTTGCCTTGCCACCAAGCTGGTGCGATGCAGTGCCCCTGCCCCCGGCGGGTCGAGGCAGAGCAATGGGGGTTCCGCACGATTTATTTAGGAACAGTGACCAGCCCCCATCTTCTGCAAAAGGGGCCCTGGGGCTTTCCCCCAGCTCCTGCACAACCACCACCAGCTCCGTCTAGCTGCAGCTGGGCTCCCCCACGTAGGCTTCGGGATGGGGGCAAGCAGGACTGGCAGGTCCAGCAGGGGCCATGATCCCATGTCCCAAGCCAGGGGTTGGCTGCTCGTGGGGCCTGCATCACAGACAGATTCCCCGCCAGGGGTCTTCGCTGGCCAGGAGAGCAGAGCGCAGGGAGGGTGTGGGGACACAGGGCGTCAGCAGTCAGGCCCTCCAGGATGGGGAAACACCCCCGCAGGTCAGGCCCAGACTCCTGCCAGAGGTCCTGGGATCTGGGCAGGGGCTGCAGGTGCCTGGGGGCTGCCAGGAGGGCAGGCCAGATCCTCCTGATCCCAAGGGCCTGGAGCTCACAGCTGATTTGGGGGCTGGTAAGCCCCCCGGTGAGAAAGTAGCTGCTCCCCCCCGTTCCCCAGCACCCTGGGGTGCCAGAGACACTAATCTGCCCTCACAGGGGCATGAGAGGGGTATGACCCCACCAGTGCCACAGGGGGCGGCTGGGTCGACCCCTGCAGGCTTGTGCCCTTCGAGCAGGGTCTGACTCTTGGCCCCGCTGGCAGGTGCCCGAGACAGACACATGGGGCGAGGCGCAGCTCACCCTCCAACAGACAGCTCAGGCATTATTTGTCGTTTAATAGGAATCCAGTGAAACAGCACAAGTCGGACGCGGTCTGGGGTCGGGTGCGTTAACAGGGCGCCATCTGAACGGCAGGAACACAAGCAGCCTGGCTCCCTGCTGTTCTCCGGGGTGGCAGCCGCCCTGGGCAGAAGGGCAATGCAAGGCAGCGGCAGCGGGAGCTGTGGCATGTGCTGGCGCCTCGCCCCGCCGCCGGACGTCACCCAGGCAGAGAGGTGACATTTGCTGGGCTCCATTAGAGGAGGTGCCCTTGGAGCTCTCGGTTCTGCTCAGGGAGCCGGTGGTGGGCTGGGGCAAAGGGCTGTTTGCAGTGGGCTGTTCTGCCTGGCCTGCCGCTGCCTAGGCCGAGTCGTCTCTGTCCCACCAAGTGACGGTGGTGGTGAAAAAGGAGCCGTGATGCTGGGCAGGCTCCAGCCAGTGCAGCTGGTGGTGCGATTCACAGGGCCCGGCCCTGGGCAAGTGCTTAGATCTGGACCTGGCAGAGCCGGCAAGAGCAGTGAGTGAAGATTGTCCTGGGAGCAGATGGCTCCAGAGCAGGGAACACCCCCCGCCAGGCAGGGAATGGGTGGGCAGCTTTTAAGGGTCTGCCCAATGGTTGTTGGATGAATAGGGGCAGCCCGGACCCCAGAGGGTCCTGCTGCTAGTAAGGCACTTGCGTCTGTCCGCCCATCTGACTGGGGAGGAATGATCTTTGGGGTGGGGGGGGGGTCTGCTGGCTGCCCACAGGAACACGTAGCAGCCTCTGGCCATGGGATGCTCCTGCCACCAGCACCTGGAGCGAGCCATGGGGCTGCCCTTATGTATGGGCTCCCGGGGCCTGCCCCTGTCCTCCTGCTCCACGGGCACGACCCTCCAGGTGATAATCTAGGGAGACAGCCCAGCTAGTGGCTTGGGGCAGCCGTGGTGCGGGTGCTGGAGCCTGGCTGAGGCAATGGGGATGGCTACAGTGTAAACAGACAGATCCTGGTGGGAACCCCTGCCCTGGCCTGCTGGCTCCTGTAGTGCTGGCCCATGAAATGGAGTGGGAGGGGTGACCAGGCTGGGAGCCCCCTGCCTGCCCCCTCACTGCTCCCGGAGAGAGGGGGCAGGCTCTCCTGTCTATTCCCCCTGAGCGGGGTGAGGCGTGCCACTGCAAGGCAGGCTGTGACTTTGATCCCACACTCCTAACTTTGGAGGATGAATGTGGATCCCGTCCCTCCCTAGAGGAGAAACGATGCCCCGTCTGCCCCTCTCCCCGGACCCCCTGTCCCTTGGCGGGCATGGGGCACAGCAGAGCCAGCTGGCACCCTCCTTCCCGCCCGGTTCGGGGGCACATGCTCTGAGCACTGAAGCCGGAAGGCAGAGGGGTGAGCTCCCCATCCTGTGGGGCCCTTGTGGGGCAGGACGTAGCGAGGGCCGGCACTGGGTTGGGCTCCCGGCTCTCTATGGCCCCGGGCCCAGTGCGGTTGGGTCGACTCCACCGTCTCAGTTCCGAAGGGTCCGCGTTCCCATGGGGCTGGCAGGAGGCGTGGCTGCCCCCCTGCTGCCACGCACCAATCACACAAACAAACCCATCCCCCACTGGTTTGGGGTAGCAGCGAAGCACCATTTTCCTCTGGGTTTCTTTAAAAAAATGAATCATCGTAATAATAAAACAGCCGACGTCCCACGATTGGCCTGCGGACGCGGGGCAGGCGGCGGCCAGCCTATGAGGGGCACTCTTGCATGTTAACTCCCGCCTCCGAGTGATGCTGCAAGTCAATGGGCTGCCGTGGCGGCTGGCCTGGCCGCTCGCTGCTCAGCACCAGGTTTTTAATGCACCCTGTGATTCCTGAGCGGAACTTGCCGGCGGTCAGGGCCTGGATGGCAGGAGCGCCTCCTGGGGGCAAGAGGAGAAACAGTCAGCTCCCAAAGGCAGCCCCATGCTCCGGTGTCCCTAGCGCTCCAACGGCCACAGCCGGGACTGGCTCACTCCACATGGCCCACTGCTCTTCACTGCCTCTGAGGCACCGGGCACTGCCAGCACGGCAGCTCGTAGGTCCCGTTCACATGGAGAGGTAGGGAAACCGAGTCACGGAGCGAGCTAAGGTCACACACACGGTGTGATGGACCCCCTCCCCTCCCCTGCTCCAATCACTAGAACCTTCCCTCCCTTCTTGGGTGGGGGGTTTATGGGAATTCCCCAAGTGACTATGATCCTCTCAGCTCATCCCAAAACCGGGAGTGTTGCTTCCTCCGCTCCCCAGCGCAGAATCGCACCAGGGTCCCATCCCGTGCAACACACCTGGGCTCTGCAGGACCCAGCAGAGCCCCGAGAGCCGGCCCCATCCCGCCACGGTTAGTGCCCGGCCCTGGGCCCCACAGAGCCCCGAGAGCCGGCCCCATCCCGCCACGGTTAGTGCCCGGCCCTGGGCCCCACAGAGCCCCGAGAGCCGGCCCCATTCCGCCACGGTTAGTGCCCGGCCCTGGGCCCCACAGAGCCCCGAGAGCCGGCCCCATCCCGCCACGGTTAGTGCCCGGCCCTGGGCCCCACAGAGCCCCGAGAGCCGGCCCCATCCCGCCACGGTTAGTGCCCGGCCCTGGGCCCCACAGAGCCCCGAGACCCGGCCCCATCCCGCCACGGTTAGTGCCCGGCCCTGGTCCCAGCAGAGCCTGGGAGCCGGCCCCATTCCGCCACGGTTAGTGTCCGGCCCTGGTCCCAGCAGAGCCTGGGAGCTGGGCCCATCCTGCCATGGGAAGTGCCCGGCCTGGGCCAGACCAGCCCCCATCGCTCCTAGTTCCGTTTCAGAAGCGGCGGTGCCGGCTCAGACAGGGCTCCTGGGCATTAGGTTCCTGGAGAGGAGGGTCCAGCTAGCAGGCAGGGGGCAGGGGAGAGCCCTAGTCCCCCCCACCACATACCCCCAGGTCTCCCAAGTCCCACACAGCCTGGGCGCCCGCGCCCCGCAGGTCCCCAGGGCGCCAGCCCAGCCTTACCTATGTACACGCTGCCTTGGGTGTTCACCATGACATTGCTGCCTGGCGACTCCCCACTCACCAGCTCCTCGCCGTCCACCTGAATGGAGCCCCGTCTGCCTTCCCTGCAGGGCACAGAGCTAGGCGTGAGCCAGATTTGTTCAAGGCTGGCTCCCATCCCAGCCGGGAGCGAGGGGGCAGGACGATCGACCATGGGGGAGCTGCGCCCACTGACACCGGTGACAAGCCCTGCTCCGCCCCTGGGCTCCCCGGCTCCAGGCTGCAGCCCGGCTCAGCCCCTCTGCAAGGGGAGCCTGGGGCTAAGGTCTTTGGCAGAATAGCTGGAGGGCTGCCTTGCAGTGGGATGGCTCCCTCCCCATCCCTTCCCAAGGGGCCGTGCGGGGGCTGTCTGGCTGCAGGACGGTGATGAGCTAAGCCCCGGGGCCCCTCACCGAATGGCTGTCACTCTGTGCCACTCTCCATCGTTGATGGGGTCCTCAGAGACGATGCTGGCTTCGCCGCTGCCCAGCTGGTAACTGCGGGGAGAACGGCTGGTATTAGCACCCACTCCTGGGGGGCAGTGTCCGCATTACCCAGTGCTTGGGAGAGGGAGGCAGTGTCTGCATTACCCAGCGCTCGGGGGAGGAGGCAGCGCCTGCATTAGTCAGTTCTCAGGGATGGGGGCATCTGCATTACCCAGCACTCTGGGTGGGCAGCGTCCACATTACCCAGTGCTTGGGGGGAATGGGGTCTGGGAGAGACCAGGGAAGGATGGCTCTGGGACCCTAGGGGTGGGGCTCAGCGTGCATTTGGGTCTTAGAGGTGGGAGAGTGGATCTGAAATGAAAGAAGTGGGGAGAGAAGGTGGGTCCGGGGTCCCAGGCAGGGGGAATGAGGATCTAGGGTGCAGGTGGGTCCAGGGTCCCAGGTGTAGGGGCAGGTGGGTCCGGGGTTCCAGGGGAAGGAGAGTCTGAGGTCCCAGTGTGATGGGGAAGGAGAGTCCACGGCGAGAGGGAAGGTGGGTCTGGGGTCCCGGGGAGAGGTGGATCCGGGGTCCCCAGGTCAGGGGGAAGGTGGTCCAGGGTCCTAGGGATGGTGGGAAGGTGGATCTGGGATGCTGGGGGGAGAGGGAACATGGATCTGGGAGCAGGGGGAAGGTGGGTACAGGGCAGGTGGATCTGGAGTCCCAAGGCAGGAGCTCTGGGGATTCGAGCTTGTGCCCTGGATGTGCTCCCTGGCTGGCAGGAGGGGTGCGTCAGGGGCCACATAGCCGTTTGCTCCTCAGCTGGCACCAGGCCATGCTCACCTGAACACCAGGTGTCCATCTCTCAGGCCGAGGCTGATGAAGTCCTTGGCTTTGCCGTTCTGCCCTTCCTCCTGCCAGAGAGAGACGTTATGAGACTGCTGGCTCCTGTCTGGCTGGGACCCTGCTCAGGACCCAGCCCTGGAGCCATGGGCCCTGCCTGCCATCCAGGAACGGGTCCAGCTGAGCTGGGAGCCAGTTCCACAGCTGGGCCCAGGGCATGAGCCAGCCAGTGCCGCGGGGCCCATGAAGCCAACAAGCAGCGCTTGCTCCCCTGCAGGGCGTCTTGGCAACGCCGGGCTGGGTGCGCCGACTGAACCTGTACAATGGGGAACGCCTGCACAGGCAGCCAGCTGCCCTGCCTGCGGGCCTCGGGAAATGCCCACCCCTGCGCGGCTGGGGACAAGCGGGGGACACGGCTGTCGGGAGCCGAGTTGCAGGGAGTGTTCGCCAGTCGGGGCTCCACGTGTGTCCCCGGCTGCGATGCGGCACAGCCCGGTGATCCCGGAGGCCGTAAGCCCCACTGCTGCTCCCCATGTGGTGCCAGGCCCAGCACCCAAGGGCCCTGCAGTAAATACCTCGTTAGTAGCATGTGGCTTGAGAGCAGGCTGCCCGGTCACCTGGAGGAGAAACGTGCAACAGGGCGGTGAAATGCCCACGGACAGCGAAGCAGCATGCGCCAGGGGGTGATGGAGAGCCTGGCAGCCATGGCACGGCTCAGGGAGCGGCACCCTAGGGCGACGCCAGCCCCGCATGGCATGGAATGAATAGTTGAGCATGGCAGATTAGTATGGGCCTGGCTCTCTGGCCTGAGCCAGGCGGCACAGGCTGGTTTCATGCATGCGCAGGCAGGTCAGACAATGGGGGTGGGATGGGATGTGAGTCCAGAGTGGAGCTGGGTTCCAGCCCATGCCATAGCCGGGGAGGGAGCAGCCCAGCATGCTGGCTGGTGCGCCATGCTCGTGGATGGGTGCTCTGATCACACTCAGCAGTCAATCCCGCAACTGACAGCAGGGGGCACTGCCGGTCAGACCCGCCTGGCACCCAGATTCCCGTGTGCTGCAGCTCCTTTCCTGGAAGAAGGCCCCTCTCCCTCCTCTCTGGAGGGCAGCCAGGAAGCTGGCTTCTCTGCGTGCTCTGCCCTTCCTGGGGGCCCATGCACCTAGCCCTGCCCTCCATCCTGGCTCCCCCCAGCCCATAGGCCCCTGAGGGGCTCACTGTGCCCCTAAGTGCTGAGGGAGAAGCTGGTAACTCCAGTGCCCTCTCAGCCATCTGGGATGCCCTGGCCCTTTCCCCAGTGGGGTGTGCCCAGCTCTGTCCTGCCTCACGCGCTGGCCCCTCTTCCCCCCCTTGCTGGCTGCTCTCAACCCGCTGCTGCAGAACTCCAGGCCAGCAAGTGCTGGAGATGGGAGTCGCCTCGGCCAGGGACGTGGCTGCAGCCCGTCCCTGGTGCCGCCCTCAGCCCTGGAACCCAGCCCCGCAAGTCACGCCCGGGCCGCCCTCATCTCCGACCTGCCCCCGCCCACCTCTCCCTCTGGCTCCTGCCCGTGTCACCCTCACCTGGCCCAGCCTCCATCCTGGCCCAGACAGCCCCTCCCCATCACCCACCCATCTCCCGTGCTGGCCTGGCTCCTTGGGTCTCTGGCTGGCTCCCACCTGCCCCTGCCCAGCTCCTCTCCCCCTTGTGCTCACCCCGCGCATCCCCCCATAGCGAGGGGCCCAGCCCCCAGCGCGACTCACCACGCCTTGCCACAGGAGGAGGCCGTTTGGGGAGCGCGTGCGCACTTCCAGTTCAATGGTCTCTGGAGACTTGGGGTGACTGCAAGGAGAAGGCAGCGGCCGTCAGCCCTGGGCCCCAGGGTATATGGTGGGGGGGCAGAGACCAGACCAGGGAGCCCTGCCCCCACCAACCCCCAGTCCCCCTGCCCAGGGCCCAGCTCTGCCATTCCTCTGGCCCCCGGAGCCAGGCCATGTGGCCCCTGGTGGGACTCAGCCAGATGGCTGCTCACGGAGCGGCCTGCCCAGCTCCCATTCCAGGCTCCCTCCCCAGCTATGCAGAACACCGCGGGGCTGGCACTGGGAGACGGAGCCAGTGCTCACCCCAATGGCGCATGCTGGGAGCTCCGGGCCTTCCTGAACACAGACGGCATGGGGCAATGGGGCGATGCCCCTCCTCCCCCTGCACAGCATGGGGGCCCACTCACCTGCGGGGCAGCACGTGCCGGGGGAGCGCGAGGTAGCCGCCATCCTGGAAGTAGGCTCCGTACTGGCCTGGGGCGTCTGCAGGGCGAGAGCTGGGATCAGACAGCAGGGGGTGTTGGGAGCCACCCCGTCCCATACCTGGGCTTAATATTAACCTGGCTGCACCCAGGACCCTCTGTACGGAGCAGATCCCCTGGGGCAAAGGGGTGAGCACAGGGAAGCCAGTGCTGCTTCCTGATGCTTCCCCCCCTGCAGCTCATTAGAGCCCCCCACCCGGCGTGAGCTACCTCACCCCACGCTTGGTCACCCCCCGCAGGGAACCTCAGGGTCAGCCTGGGAGCTGCTGGGCCAGGGTTGCTAGCACAAAGGGGGAAGGAGAGAGGCAGTGGGTACCGTACCATTTCCCCCGCTGCCCTCCAGGACCCACTCACGGTCCAGTGCCGTCAGGGCTGGGCCTGCATGGAGACAGACACACGAGTTACAGGGAACGCACCGCACAGTGGAGTAGCACATGGCACAAGCGCTGCTCCATGCCCGGGAGGAGGCAGAGGCTGTAGCCCTGCTAGCTCGGGCCCTGGTGCTGGCTCCCTGCTGGTCCCTGCACTGCACAGACCTGGGGATATTAAGTGCTATGCTCCAAACCAGAGCAACTGCCCCCCAGCCCCAGCCCCGAGCACACGCTGCCCCCAGCCCCAGTCCTGAGAACACACTGCCCCCAGCCCCGAGCACACGCTGCCCCCCAGCCCTGAGCACACGCTGCCCCCCAGCTTCAGTCCCGAGCACACGCTGCCCCCAAGCCCAAGCCCTAACCACATGCTGCCCCCCAGCCCTGAGCACATGCTGCCCCCAGCCCCAGTCCTGAGAACACACTGCCCCCAGCCCTGAGCACACGCTGCCCCCCAGCCCCAGCCCCGAGCACACGCTGCCCCCCAGCCCCGAGCACACGCTGCCCCCCAGCTTCAGCCCCAAGCACACGCTGCCCCCCAGCCCCGAGCACATGCTGCCTCCAAGCCCAAGCCCTAACCACATGCTGCCCCCCAGCCCTGAGCACACGCTGCCCCCCAGCTCCGAGCACACGCTGCCCCCCAGCTTCAGCCCCGAGCACACGCTGCCCCCAAGCCCAAGCCCTAACCACATGCTGCCCCCCAGCCCTGAGCACACGCTGCCCCCCAGCCCTGAGCACACGCTGCCCCCCAGCCCAAGCCCTAACCACATGCTGCCCCCCAGCCCCGAGCACACGCTGCCCCCCAGCCCCGAGCACACGCTGCCCCCAAGCCCAAGCCCTAACCACATGCTGCCCCCCAGCCCTGAGCACACGCTGCCCCCCAGCCCCGAGCACACGCTGCCTCCAAGCCCTAAGCACATGCTGCCCCCCGCCCCGAGCACGTGCTGCCTCCCAGCTTCAGCCCCGAGCACACGCTGCCCCCCAGCCCTGAGCACACGCTGCCCCCCAGCTTCAGCCCCGAGCACACGTTGCCCCCCAGCCCTGAGAACACGCTGCCCCCCAGCCCCAGCCCTCAGCACATGCTGCTTCCAGCCCCAGCCCTGAGCACACGCTGCCTCCAGCCCCGAGCACATGCTGCCCCCCAGATTCCCAAGCCATGGCACACTGCTTCCTCCAAGACCCCCAGCCCCCAATGCACTGCTGCCTGACCCCCCAGCTCCAGATACTTTGACTCACCATCCCCCCAACCCCGGGCATGCTGCTGCCCACCCCTGTCCCCCTGTACACTCAGCTTTGGTTCCCTCCCTTGCTCCCTACAGACCCCCGACCCCCACTCTAACTCCTCCTCTCCCCCTGCACCCACAGCGCCCAGAGGCCCTTCTGCTGCCCTGCTCCAGCTCCTGCCTCTCTCTAAGGGCCTGGCTAGACCCCTGGCAGGTCCTCTTGGGCTGTGCTGGGGCGGGGGAGGCAGGTCTGTGTACCCTGCTCGCAGTATGTCCCCGAGAAGCCGGCTGGGCACAGGCACCGGTTTGCTTTGCACTTCCCACCGTTCAGGCAGGGGTTCCTGAGCAGGCACTGATCCTCAGCGAGCTCGCAGCGACCACCTGTGGGGAGACAGCAGGGGGTTGTGGGCACAGCCTCTCACTGGGCCTTCCCACACATGTGAGCACAAACACGTGTACACGCATGCACACTCGCTCCTGCCCCTTGTCACGGATCACGGATCCCCAGGGAGAAGGAACCCCAGCTATGGGGGACCCACCCTGGGCACATCCCTGAGTGGCACCCTATGAGCGGGGATGCCCAGCTCAGGGCCCCTCCTCACTCTAGTGGTGGGGCTGCAATCTGCTGCGAGCCGTCCCTGGGCCCTTGGCAGGGCAGGTGGCAGTGCCCTGGTGCACCGAGATGTTCCCAGCCCTGCCCATGGCGTGCCCACCTCGGAAGCCATCCTGACACAGGCACTGGAACTCGTACTCGCCAGTGGGCATGCAGGTGGCGCCGTGCAGGCAGGGCCTGCGGTCGCAGGGTGAGCTGTCGTAGCACTGGCTGATGCCCCGGCTCTCCAGGAAGCTGTAGGAGATGTCCACCTTCTTCCCATTGATCGACACCTGGGGCAGGGGCAAGGAGCCCATGTCAGCCTCAGTGCCCAGGGCCTCTCTGGGTTTAGCCAGGGGCTCTGGGGCCTGCACTGCCCCAAACTGGTACAGAAGGGCACTTTCAGGGTTGGGTAGAGAACACAGTATATGTGATCCAGGCTGCCCACGAGCCACTCAGTGCTCTGGGCCCAAGGCTGCCCCAAGCTGAGCCACCAGCCCCCACGCTGCTAAATAGGGAGGGGTTCGTCTGCCCCCTATGCGGCTGGTGTATGTAAACCACTTCCAGAGTTAATGGCACCACTAGGAATAGAACCCAGGAGTCCTGGCTCCCAGCCCACCCCTGCTCACCCCACTAGGCCCCACTCCCTTTCCAGTGCTGGGGATTGAACCCAGGAGTCCTGGCTCCCAGACCGCCACCTCCTCTGACTCCACTCCTTACAGGGCTCAGGAGTGACTCACCTCCCCAATGCAGCCATGGAAGCTGGAGCTGATGCTGGCGGCCGCAGGCAGCGTGACGGATTTGTCCACCCCGCCCAGGTACATGGGCGTGCGGAGGTTGAGCCCCTGGCTTTTCCCCGGGGAGGACCTCTTCACCGGCTTGCTGCTGTCCACCTGCAGGGTGCCATCCTTGTTGATCCGTTCTGCCGAGACTTTGTGCCACTGGCCCAGGGCGAGTGGCTCTGTGCTCCGGAGCACAGCCATGCCTGCGGGAGAGAGTGGTGAGACGGGGGGCCGAGCTCAGGGAACGTCCCAGGGGTCTCTCCTTCGCCTGGAGGGCTGGGTAGCCACAATCTCCCCTGCCAGGGCATATCAGGCCTCTCAGGATGGCGGGTGCTTTCAGAGCCCTATGCCCTGCCAAAGGGCATCGCAGGGGCCATGCACAGGAGCCAGTGACAAGACAGATGGCTCCGAGGTCCTGGATCCTGGGCTACAAAGGCTACAAAGGTCTGTGTGCTGGGAGGAAAGGGAGCCAGTGGGTGTGGGGGTTGGGGGGCTGAGGGAATTGGCCATGGCCCAAATGCAGCCCAAGGCAGCAGCAACTGACCAGCCTTCCCGGAGATGAAACGAGCGTGGTGGGGCAATGTCCCTCACCCAGCAGGCACCCCCCAGAACAGCGCCCCCCGCAGCTGGCACCAGCAGCCTCCAGGCAGATAGTCACAGCAGAGAGGCCACAGAATCTGGATCCTCCTGGTCAAGAGCTGGCCCGGCCCTGCAGCCAGGGGGAGGTGGGGGGAGCGCCAGTGGGTGGGCAGATGCCAACACCCAGCCCTGCCATGGCCCCAGCAGGCATCTTCGCTCAGGGGCGGGCGCTAGTGTCAGCCGCACCCTACTGCCCGGCGCCCTTACCTGAGCCCAGCTCGTAGCGGAACTCCACATGCCCGCTGGCCATGGCAAGTGACACGAAGTCCTCCACGGGGGTGCCTGAGCCCCCGCTGAACAGGATGAGGCCGTCGGGGGAGAGCGGCTTGAACTCCGCGTCGAGGCGCAGCTCATAGTGGATGTTGGTGAGGGGCGGGTAAGAGATGAACGAGTCGCTCCCGTTGAAGGAAGGGGTGGTCGCCATGACGCCTGTGGAGTGGGGGGGTTACTGAGGATCGCCACTGGCCCCGTCTGCCCTTGACTGGCAGGGTCCTTCCGACTGGTCCCAGCCAGACCCCCCCACCGCACTCACCTTCCATGCACGTCTTTCCAGACTTGCCCAGGTGGCAGCGGCAGCGGTAGCCCTGCCCGTCTGCACGGTTAATGCAGGTGGCATCTGGTCCGCAGGCCTCTGGGGGAGACAGGTACAACAGGACTCAGCGCCCGGGCAGCACAAGGCTGGGCAGGGACAGGCGGGGGGCGTAGGGAGGGGGGGTCACCAGCAGCCCCCGGATGGGGCATTCTGGCTGCAGCGGGGGTGCCCTTGCTCCGCACAGGTGGGGGCATGGAGCAGCCCATGCGGCGCAGTCAGGCTGTGGCCAGCACCTGTTCCCAGCGTGGCCCCTGTGGCTCCTAGCGCAGTAACCCTGGGAAACCCATTGGACGGGTCAGGCCCGGCTCACATGGACGGGGCAGCTGGGGGGTCCCGGCACTTGTGTGATACCCTGGCCCCTGGCAAAGCTCCTGCTGGGCCAATGATGGTGACAGCACCCCCTTGCTGCGCTGCTGTGGGGCAGTACTGTAGCTATGGGGGGATCCCTAGCTGATCTGCCATGGGGCAGTGCTGTAGTTATGGGGCAGCGGTGCAATGGGGCAGTGCTGGAGCTGTGGGACAGCGATGCTGGGGGGCAGCACTTGAGCTAGGGCGCAGCAGTGACATGGGGTAGTGCCAGAGCTATGGGGCAGCGGTGACATGGGGCAGTGCTGGAGCT
The DNA here is from genome assembly GCF_027887155.1 of Malaclemys terrapin pileata. Classification (NCBI taxonomy): domain Eukaryota; kingdom Metazoa; phylum Chordata; order Testudines; family Emydidae; genus Malaclemys; species Malaclemys terrapin. The sequence continues at coordinate 1,634,277 of NC_071523.1, forward strand.
ATGGGGCAGTGGTGCCATGGGGCAGTGCTGTAGTTATGGGGCAGCGGTGACATGGGGCAGTGCCGGAGCTATGGGGCAGCGGTGCCGGGGGGGCAGTGCTGGAGCTACGGGGCAGTGGTGCCATGGGGCAGTGCTGTAGTTATGGGGCAGTGGTGACATGGGGCAGTGCCGGAGCTATGGGGCAGCGGTGCCAGGGGGCAGTGCCGGAGCTATGGGGCAGCGGTGACATGGGGCAGTGCCAGAGCTATGGGGCAACGGTGCCGGGGGGGCAGTGCCGGAGCTACGGGGCAACGGTGCCGGGGGGGCAGTGCCGTAGTTATGGGGCAGTGGTGATATGGGGCAGTGCCGGAGCTATGGGGCAGCGGTGCCGGGGGGCAGTGCCGGAGCTATGGGGCAGCGGTGCCGGGGGGCAGTGCCGGAGCTATGGGGCAGCGGTGCCGGGGGGCAGTACCTGGGTGGCAATGCAGTGCCTGCGAATGTTCACAGTTGCTCCCCGTGAATTCCTGTGGACAGTGGCACACGTAGCTGCTGCTCTCTGAGTCCCGGCAGACGCCTCCATTCTGGGGAGGAGCAATCAGAAGGTTAGAACTGCAGAGGGGACAGAGCCCTGCCCCCAGCTGCTGCTGACATCCCATGACACAAGGAGCACCCTGGGGCCAGCAACAGCACATGCCCTGGGGGAAAGCAAAGCCCCCTAGGGCCAAAGCCCCTCAGTTATACCGGTACAACCCCAGGGAAGCAGGGGCCCAGCATGTGTCTGAATTGCGCATAAGCTCTGCCCCGAGGGGCCAGGGGTAAGGGAGCAAGTTACCTGACATGGCCGGTCCCGGCACGTGGGACAGTTGGAAACACCATGAGCTTTCAAGTCCAGATCCTTAAAGATCACCTCCTCGCCCTGGACCAGCAGTTGGCGCACACAGCCTGGGGGGACCAAGGGAGCAGGGGCAGTCAGAACAGACCGGGCAATGGGGCAACAGCAAATATCCAGCCGAGGGGCGGCAGGGGGCCAGGGCGGAGTGCCTGGGGAGCAATGAAGGAAGGAAGGAACCGTGCTGGGCAAGGGGCTCAGAATCCCTCCATCACCATCTCAGGGCGGTGTCTCCACCCACATGCAGGGCTCGCAGCCCGGGCGCCCCGGGGCGGGTGTCTGAGGACTGCGTGGGGAGCGGGAGTCAGGCTGCCTGCACTCACCCACAAAGCCGCTGCTGAGGCCGGATTTGGCGACAGCGATGTAGTCGGGATAGCCGCCAAGGTACAGCTCCTCGTTCAGATCCAGCCCTTGGAATTTACCCTGGGGGGCACAGAATGATAGGCACAGCAGGTCAGGGCTACCCTCTGTGCCCTCCTTAGTTCCTAGGAGAGCCCCGTGCATTGTGGAGGCACAGCCCCAGCCATCCAGCCTCCCCATATCTTCCCCCGCTAAGCTGCCCCAGGCATATTGCCACTCCGCGGGCCAACACTCCCAGGCTGCAGCAGTGCACCTTGTTGGCGCCACACCATGCGGCCTCCTGAGCGTTCTCTTACCTGGGACGTGCCGTTGACAGGAGGGTGGCTGTCCAGCACCAGGGAGCCCTGGGTGAGGTTCCGGTATAGCCGGACCGTGTGAAACTCCCCAAGTCGGATTGGCGCTGGGTGCCGAATCGTGGCCATGCCTGAGCCGGCGTCAAATCTGCAACATCAAGCATGTTGGAGACACGGAAGGGAGCAGAGCCGCCTCCCACCCCCCCAGCCCCTGGCACTTCTCAGTGCTCTGCTGCAGCCTGGAGCCTGGCTTCCACACACGGCACTGGTTCAGGATGAGGTGAAGCAGTCCCTGGGCCACCCATTTCCTGAGTCACGAGAGGCACTTTATGTGGCTTTCCCCACATCGCCAGTGTTTGCCACACTGCAGATCCTGGGGTGGGGGCACCATCGGGGCAGCAGGGATTTCAGAGCCACCGAGTGGATCTGGGCGGCCAGTTCACAACCATCTGAATGAGAATTAGGCATCAACTCCATTCGACAGCTCTGCCAATCGGAGCCGTAGACAGGACGGGGCCTGTTCGCTTTGCAGCCTGGATTCAGGAAGGGCTCGGAGCTGGTCGGGTTGGTGCAGGCTGTGGCTCTGGGGAAGGGCTGGCATCGCCAGGTCTCACCTGAATTCCGGGCGGCCTCCCACCAGACCAAAGGACACGAAGTCAGCGCCGGTGCTCTTCTTCTGCCCATTGTACAGCAGCATCCCTGCCAAAAGCACACAGGAGCTGAGCTGGGGGGGATGTGAGTGCCACACCCAAGCCAACGAACACCAGGAGGGTCCAGATCACAGCCAGAAGCACCCACTGCTCAGCCCCACATCCCCAGCTCACCACAAGCTACAAGAGACGCTCAGGCCCCAACCACAGCACTGCAGCAGGCTGGAGAGGGGGCAACACCAGAGCACAGCTGAGCAGAGGGGACCTGGCCGGAGCAGCCCTGGCCTCATGCCCTTGAGTGGGAATGGAGACTGCTGGGCAGTGTGTGTGCCCCTTGGCAGCTCCACCCTTGTCGCAGAGCCCCAACGCAGGGCATCCCCTAGACATCAGCACAGCCGGGGCCCTACAGAGCCCCTGTGACCTGCCAAGGGCTTGGAGCTGCTATGCTGGGCGGGAGCAGGGCACTGGGTGAAGGAGAGGTCCCTGCCCTCTGCTCATGGCTTAGCTGATGGCGAGCGTACCTGGCGAGAGGTGCTGAGCTGCACTAGGCCTCGGGGTACCCCCCGAGCACTGGTGGGGCATATCCTGCTAACGCAGGGGCCAAAGTCTGGAGGGAGTTTGAGCCTCCAAGCCAGGAGAGGGGGTGATGCTGTGGGAGCCCTGGTGCTTCGTGGGCCCATGGGGTCGGTCAATGTGGGCAGCATCGGGAGGGCAGAGGCAGGTGTTGAACTCTAGTTCCCCCTAGTGGCAGGGCCTTTATTCTGCAAGCTTGGAGGAGGGGGCTCCCTGAGCCTGCAGAGGCAGGTGAAGGAGAGGGGGATGCAGGGAAAGGGGGAAAGTTCTGGGTTTTCATGCCCAGCCAGAGTGGGGCTGCAAAGGGCAGGAAGGCCCAGCCCATGAGCAAGGGAAAGTCCAGCCTCAGGGCAGCCTGGGGCCCCACCAACATCAGTTAAACCCATCCTCTGCAGCTGTCAGCTCCTTTATCGGGGGCCCTTTGGAGCCACGCCCACCATGCATCATTGGTGGGGATGGAACCAGCAACACAGGGCTCTACCCCTTATGCCAATGGGTTTCATTCACTGACAGCAATAGTAGGTTTTTATCCAGTAACTCTGCAGGCCCCTGAGGGGAGACAAGGCAATCTGAGGAAAGTGTTCCCATAAACAGACTCAGCCCATCAGTTCTGCTCACTCCCCAAAGGGCCCCCCACCCGGTGCGGGCATGGAGCTGGCAGCACGGATTAGCACAGTAACTCAATGCCAGTAGGAGTAGCTTCAGTCAAGGTGACCTGGGTACCTAGTGTTTTGGGATGATGTCACTTCCTGGAGAGTGACATCTCTGGGACAGGCAGGAAGATGCGCTGGAGGTTAAGTGGCAGCTGTGGCTAGTAGGAGTTAGACACACAAGGGAGCCTGGCTGACCCCCCAGCCTGCCCCAGTCACTCAGTTAGTCTGTGCAGGGTTTGCAGGTTTAAGGCACCCTTGGGGTGCATGGGTCCGGTGCCCAGAGGGCCAGCGCTCCTGGCCCCAGGCTGTGGAGGGTTAAGAGCTAATCCCGCAGGAGGCTGTAAAGGGCATCAGGCAACGGAGTGCAGACTTACCTGAGTAGAGAATGAGAGCTAGAGGGGGAGAGGAGAGATGGAAAAGGAGACACATGAGGCAAGAGAGGGACAAGGCGGAGCGAGAAGGGAGAAGAAGGAGAACAGGTAAGTGAAATGAGCCAGGCTCACTCAGACTGCCTGGGAGAGAAGAGGCAGGAGCAGGCGAAAGAAGAAAGTGACCCGTGTGCTACAGGGGCCATTGGGCTACAATCAAAGGCAGGGGCTCACTGATGCAGTTAGCAGTGCAGAAACCCCCCACCACCCCCTTACCCCCACCAGCCCTGTCCTAGCTCAGGGCCCCACCCCTTGCGCCTGCGGGAAGGTGGCGTCCCTGGGTGGGCAGGCGTGTCTGTTTCTCAGATGGACTTGACTCACCATCAGCAGTGTCTGGCCGGAAGGTGATCTGGATTTCAAACTTCTTGTAGGCGTCCTTGATGGTGGGCAAGGCAAGGAAGGTCTGAGGATTCTGAGTAAAATACGGCACCACCCGCTCTGGAATTGTGGAAGGAGGGAGAGTGGGTCAGTGTGTGACGGAACAGACCCACGTGCAGGGCTGCCAGCACCCTTTATGAAGAGGAGCCAATGCCTGGAGCCTTCCCAGCCGGCTCCCTGCCAGTGCTCAGGTCTGGGATCCTGGCCTGCCAGACCTGAGGGATCTGCGGCTATCACCAGCTTCATGGGAAGAGCTGGGCCACACGGCACCCAGCTCTTGTGGGTGTGCATGGGAGGGGCGATGAGCAGTCACGTGGCTGCCGACTCCACTCTGACGGATCATGGGGACAGAGATGGAGAGATGCCAGAGAGCCTGTTCCCCCTGCCATCAAGAGCTGAGAAACCCGGACCCCCGAAGAGCAGCTGGAGAGGACGGTGCAGCCCGGCTGGAGGCCTGGTGCTAAGCATTGCTCAGGTTCAGTAACCACGGCCCAGCGGGGCTCGGAACGCCATGGAGGCAGGGTAGTTTCCTCCTAGGAAAAGTGAGTGCCTCGGCCTGCTCAGCAGTGCCCCCACTGGCAGCACACATGGGGACCAAGGATAGAGTTTCTCAGGGCTGCACGTCTAGGGCTCAGCCTGGTGTCTCTGTCCGATAGGAAGTTCAGTCCCCCGTCGCTCTTGGGTCAGGGTGGGGAGTGCACTGTGCATGCCACAGCAGGACGGGGAGGTTACTAAGGTGCCAACCAGTTCTGAAGGGGATCCCGTCACCTTGCCCTCAGCTGGAAGGACACCCTCTGTAACATGGCGCCTCCGGGACGGGGAGGAAGGACAATGGCGGTAATGTGAAGACACCAATGCGGGACACGAGGAACATGTCCCTCCCAGCTGCACGGGTCACATCCTGCAGGTGCCAGTGCAGCATGAGCACCCAGCTCAGAATGCTCACCTCGGACTTTGAGCATGGAGAAGGTCGTCACCTTCCCTTGCCTGTTGGATGCCGTGCAGACATAGATCCCGGCATCTTCTGGCTTCACAGATGGAATGGTCAAGACGTTGTTCTCCAGACAAATGTCTTTTGGGAGGTCTCCTTCCAGCTGCAACCAGATGTCAGACCAGGGCATCAGCCACCATCACCCACCCCACCATCACCTATCCACCCATCCGTCCCCCCATCCACAGACCCATCCATCCCCCATACACCCATCATTCCCCCCCACCTATCCACTCATCCATCCGCCCATCATCCATCCCACCCACCTATCCACCCATTCGTCCCCCATCCACTGACCAAACCATCCCCTATCCTCCCATCATCCACCCCTCCATCCACTCATCCATCTGCCCATCATTCACCCCACCCACCTATCCACCCATCCGTCCCCCATCCACAGACCCATCCATCCCCCATATGCCGATCATCCACCGCCCCCACCTAACCACCCATCCATCCCCTATCCGCCCATCATCCACTGCCCCCACCTATCCACTCATCCATCCCCCATCATCTACCCCCCCACCCATCTGTCCCCCATCCATCCGTCCCTCATCCACTGACCCACCCATCCCCCATCCGCCCAACATCCACTCCCGCAACCTATCTCTCCATCTGTCCCTCATCCACTGACCCACCCATCCCCCCTTCACCCATCATCCACCCCCCAACCTAACCACCCATCTGTACCCCATCCATCCGTCCCTCATCCATTGACCCACCCATCTCCCCATCATTCCCCCCACCTATTCACCCATCGGTACCCCACTCATCCATCCCCCATCCGCCCATCATCCACCCCCCCACCTATCCACTCATCCACCCCCCAACCTGACCACTCCCCCACCTAGCCACCCATATGTCCCCATCCATCCGTCCCCCATCCACTGACCCACTGTAGCAGGGTGGACACCCGCTCCTGCCCTGAGGGGTTGGAAAAGCCCTGGGAGAAGGCTGTTGCAGGGAGAAACAGCTACTGGGCTGATTGGGGAAGTAGCTGCAGCTGGGCCACGCCACAATCAGAGCCCAGCTGGCTGTATAAGGAGGCTGGGAGCCAGGATCTCAGCAGAACACAGAGAGAGAAGGGCCTGGCTGCAGGGAGCTTGAGGCAGGGTACCTGAGTGGAGCAGGCCTGGAAAGCCCCAGCCTGGAAAGCCCCAGCCTGGAAAGCCCCAGGCTGTGGCCTAGCATTGGGCCAAGGGTACTGGGGGTTGCAGAGGGCAGCCCAGAGGTAGGCCAAGGCAGCAGGTCCAAACCCTCCTTGCCAGTGATGAGTAGGCTGATACTGCAGTCTGCCCCAGGGAGTGGGGGCTAGATGATGACTGGCAGTAGTCTTACACTGAGGTGAGGTGGGATTAGTGGGTGGGGGTTCCCCTGGGAGAGGAATAATAGAATCATAGAATATCAGGGTTGGAAGGGACCTCAAGAGGTCATCTAGTCCAACCCCGTGCTCAAAGCAGGACCAATTCCCAACTAAATCATCCCAGCCAGGGCTTTGTCAAGCCGGGACTTAAAAACCTCTAAGGAATGAGATTCCACCACCCCCTAGGTAACGCATTCCAGTGCTTCACCACCCTCTTAGTGAAATAGTGTTTCCTAATATCCAACCTAGACCTTCCCCACTGCAACTTGAGACCATTGCTCCTTGTTCTGTCATCTGCCACCACTGAGAACAGCCGAGCTCCATCCTCTTTGGAACCCCGCCTCAGGTAGTTGAAAGGAGCTATCAAATCCCCCCTCATTCTTCTCTTCTGGAGACTAAACAATCCCAGTTCCCTCAGCCTCTCCTCATAAGTCATGTGCTCCAGACCCCTAATCATTTTTGTTGCCCTCCACTGGACTCTTTCCAATTTTTCCACATCCTTCTTGTAGTGTGGGGCCCAAAACTGGACACAGTACTCCAGATGAGGCCTCACCAATGTTGAATAAAGGGGAACGATCACGTTCCTCGATCTGCTGGCAATGCCCCTACTTATACAGCCCAAAATGCCGTTAGCCTTCTTGGCAACAAGAGCACACTGTTGACTCATATCCAGTTTCTCGTCCATTGTGACCCCTAGGTCCTTTTCTGCAGAACTGCTGCCTAGCCATTCGGTCCCTAGTCTGTAGCAGGGCATGGGATTCTTCAGTCCTAAGTGCAGGACTCTGCACTTGTCCTTGTTGAACCTCATCAGGTTTTTTTTGGCCCAATCCTCTAATTTGTCTAGGTCCTTCTGTATCCGATCCCTACCCTCTAGTGTATCTACCACACCTCCCAGTTTGGTGTCATCTGCAAACTTGCTGACAGTGCAGTCCACACCATCCTCCAGATCATTAATAAAGACATTAAACAAAACCGGCCCCAGGACCGACCCCTGGGGCACTCCGCTCGAAACCGGCTGCCAACTAGACATGGAGCCATTGATCACTACCCGTTGAGCCCGACGATCTAGCCAGCTTTCTATCCACCTTATAGTCCATTCATCCAGCCCATACTTCTTCAACCTGGCGGCAAGAATACTGTGGGAGACCGTATCAAAAGCTTTGCACAAGTCAAGGAATAACACATCCACTGCTTTCCCCTCATCCACAGAGCCAGTTATCTCATCACAGAAGGGAATTAGGTTAGTCAGGCATGACTTCCCCTTGGTGAATCCATGCTGACTGTTCCTGATCACTTTCCTCTCCTCTAAGTGATTGATTCCTTGAGGACCTGCTCCATGATTTTTCCAGGGACTGAGGTGAGGCTGACTGGCCTGTAGTTCCCCAGATCCTCCTTCTTCCCTTTTTAAAAGATGGGCACTACATTAGCCTTTTTCCAGTCATCCGGGACCTTCCCCGATCGCCATGAGTTTTCAAAAATAATGGCTAATGGTTCTGCAATCTCATCTTAGCACCCTCGGATGCAGCGCATCCGGCCCCATGGACTTGTGCACATCCAATTTTTCTAAATCGTCCCGAACCGCTTCTTTCTCCACAGAGGGCTGGTCACCTTCTCCCCATACTGTGCTGCCCAGTACAGCAGTCTGGGAGCTGACCTTGTTCATGAAGACAGAGGCAAAAAAAAAAATCATTGAGTACATTAGCTTTTTCCACATCCTCAGTCACCAGGTTGCCTCCCTCATTCAGTAAGGGGCCCACACTTTCCTTGACTTTCTTCTTGTTGCTAATATACCTGAAGAAACCCTTCTTGTTACTCTTAACATCTCTTGCTAGCTGCAACTCCAAGTGTGATTTGGCCTTCCTGATTATGCTGGATATGAGTCAACAGTGTGCTCTTGTTGCCAAGAAGGCTAATGGCATTTTGGGCTGTATAAGTAGGGGCATTGCCAGCAGATCGAGGAACGTGATCGTTCCCCTTTATTCAACATTGGTGAGGCCTCATCTGGAGTACTGTGTCCAGTTTTGGGCCCCACACTACAAGAAGGATGTGGAAAAATTGGAAAGAGTCCAGCGGAGGGCAACAAAAAATGATTAGGGGTCTGGAGCACATGACTTATGAGGAGAGGCTGAGGGAACTGGGATTGTTTAGTCTCCAGAAGAGAAGAATGAGAGGGGATTTGATAGCAGCCTTCAACTACCTGAAGGGGGGTTCCAAAGAGGATGGAGCTCGGCTGTTCTCAGTGGTGGCAGATGACAGATGACAGGGTAGGCACACTGCTTAGTGAAGAGGGAGAAACAGTAACAGGAAACTTGGAAATGGCAGAGATGCTTAATGACTTCTTTGTTTCGGTCTTCACCGAGAAGTCTGAAGAAATGCCTAACATAGTGAATGCTAATGGGAAGGGGGTAGGTTTAGCAGATAAAATAAAAAAAGAACTAGTTAAAAATCACTTTTTGCGGATACAGACTAACACGGCTGTTACTCTGAAACTTAGAAAAGTTAGATGCCTGCAAGTCACCCGGGCCTGATGAAATGCATCCTAGAATACTCAAGGAGCTAATAGAGGAGGTATCTGAGCCTCTAACTATTATCTTTGGAAAGTCATGGGAGACGGGAGAGATTCCAGAAGACTGGAAAAGGGGCAAATATAGTGCCCATCTATAAAAAGGGAAATAAAAACAACCCAGGAAACTACAGACCAGTTAGTTTAACTTCTGTGCCAGGGAAGATAATGGAGCAAGTAATTAAGGAAATCATCTGCAAACACTTGGAAGGTGGTAAGGTGATAGGGAACAGCCAGCATGGATTTGTGAAGAACAAATCATGTCAAACCAATCTGATAGCTTTCTTTGATAGGATAACGAGCCTTGTGGATAAGGGTGAAGCTGTGGATGTGGTATACCTAGACTTTAGTAAGGCATTTGATACAGTCTCGCATGATATTCTTATCGATAAACTAGGCAAATACAATTTAGATGGGGCTACTATAAGGTGGGTGCATAACTGGCTGGATAACCGTACTCAGAGAGTTGTTATTAATGGTTCCCAATCCTGCTGGAAAGGCGTAACTAGTGGGGTACCGCAGGGGTCTGTTTTGGAACCGGCTCTGTTCAATATCTTCATCAACGACTTAGATATTGGCATAGAAAGTACGCTTATTAAGTTTGCGGATGATACCAAACTGGGAGGGATTGCAACTGCTTTGGAGGACAGGGTCATAATTCAAAAAGATCTGGACAAATTGGAAAAATGGTCTGAGTTAAACAGGATGAAGTTTAACAAAGACAAATGCAAAGTGCTCCACTTAGGAAGGAACAATCAGTTTCACACATACAGAATGGGAAGAGACTGTCTAGGAAGGAGTACGGCAGAAAGGGATCTAGGGGTTATAGTGGACCACAAGCTAAATATGAGTCAACAGTGTGATGCTGTTGCAAAAAAAGCAAACATGATCCTGGGATGTATTAACAGGTGTGTTGTGAGCAAGACACGAGAAGTCATTCTTCCGCTCTACTCTGCTCTGGTTAGGCCTCAGCTGGAGTATTGTGTCCAGTTCTGGGCAGCGCATTTTAAAAAAGATGTGGAGAAATTGGAAAGGGTCCAGAGAAGAGCAACAAGAATGATTAAAGGTCTTGAGAACATGACCTATGAAGGAAGGCTGAAAGAATTGGGTTTGTTTAGTTTGGAAAAGAGGAGACTGAGAGGGGACATGATAGCAGTTTTCAGGTATCTAAAAGGGTGTCATAAGGAGGAGGGAGAAAACTTGTTCACCTTAGCCTCTAAGGATAGAACCAGAAGCAATGGGTTTAAACTGCAGCAAGGGAGGTCTAGGTTGGACATTAGGAAAAAGTTCCTAACTGTCAGGGTGGTTAAACATTGGAATAAATTGGCTAGGGAGGTTGTGGAATCTCCATCTCTGGAGATATTTAAGAGTAGGTTAGATAAATGTCTATCAGGGATGGTCTAGAAAGTATTTGGTTCTGCCATGCGGGCAGGGGACTGGACTCGATGACCTCTCGAGGTCCCTTCCAGTCCTAGAATCTATGAATCTATAAATCCTAGAATCTATGAATCTATGAAACAAGGAGCAATGGTCTCAAGTTGCAGTGGGGGAGGTCCAGGTTAGATATTAGGAAACTGTATTTCACTAGGAGGGTGGTGAAGCACTGGAATGCGTTACCTAGGGAGGTGGTGGAGTCTCCTTCCTTGGAGGTTTTTAAGGCCCGGCTTGACAAAGCCCTGGCTGGGATGATTTAGTTGGGAATTGGTCCTGCTTTGAGCAGGGGGCTGGACTAGATGACCTCTTGAGGTCCCTTCCAACCCTGATATTCTATGATTCTATGATTTCACTCCTGCATGCCTGAGCAATATTTTTATACTCCTCCCTGGTCATTTGTCCAATCTTCCACTTCTTGTAAGCTTCTTTTTTGCGTTTAAGGTCAGCAAGGATTTCACTGTTTAGCCAAGCTGGTCGCCTGCCATATTTACTATTCTTTCTACACATCGGGATGGTTTGTTCCTGCAACCGCAATAAGGATTCTTTAAAATACAGCCAGCTCTCCTGGACCCCTTTGCCCTTCATGTTATTCTCCCAGGGGATCCTGCCCATCTGTTCCCTGAGGGAGTCAAAGTCTGCTTTTCTGAAGTCCAGGGTCCGTATTCTGCTGCTCTCCTTTCTTCCTTGTGTCAGGATCCTGAACTCGACCATCTCATGGTCACTGCCTCCCAGGTTCCCATCCACTTTTGCTTCCCCTACTAATTCTTCCCTGTTTGTGAGTAGCAGCTCAAGAAAAGCTCTGCCCCTAGTTGGTTCCTCCAGCACTTGCACCAGGAAATTGTCCCCTACACTTTCCAAAAATTTCCTGGATTGTCTGTGCACCGCTGTATTGCTCTCCCAGCAGATATCAGGGTGATTAAAGTCTCCCATGAGAACCAGGGCCTGTGATCTAGCAACTTCTGCTAGTTGTCAGAAGAAAGCCTCGTCCACCTCATCCCCCTGGTCTGGTGGTCTATAGCAGACTCCAACCACGACATCACCCTTGTTGCTCACACTTCTCAACTTTATCCAGAGACTCAGGTTTTTCTGCAGTTTCATACCGGAGCTCTGAGCAGTCATACTCCTCTCTTACATACAACGCAACTCCCCCACCTTTTCTGCCCTGCCTGTCCTTCCTGAACAGTTTATATCCATCCATGACAGTGCTCCAGTCATGTGAGTTATCCCACCAAGTCTCTGTTATTCCAATCACATCATAGTTCCCTGACTGTGCCAGGACTTCCAGTTCTCCCTGCTTGTTTCCCAGGCTTCTTGCATTTGTGTATAGGCACTTAAGATAACTCATCGATCGTCCCTCTTTCTCAGTATGAGACAGGAGTCCTCCATTCTCCTGCTTGTGCTTCCTCCCAGGATCCCATTTCCCCACTTACCTCCGGGCTTTGGGAGACCCAGTGGGTGTGGGTACTGCCAGGGGGCAGCACCCAGAGCAAGGGGCACCGGGGTCCTGGGAGGGACACGGGGCCCAGTAGAAATGACAAGGCGGATCACCGGCCTGCAGAGGGTGTTCCGGAGGCTGGGTCGAGCTAATTCCCCGAGAGACCAGCAGGAGGCACCGCAGGAGTGAGTCTGACCCCTTACACCCACCCATCCCCCATCAGCCCATCATCCACCCCACCCACCAATCCACCCATCCGTCCCCCATCCATCCAACTTTATGCCCCCACTTATCCACTCATCTGTCCCCTATCCACCCATCAACCACCCTCTCCCTATCCACCCATCAACCACCCCCTACCTATCCACTGACCCATCTGTCCATCATCCACACCCCCACCTATCTACCCATGCATCCCCCATCCACTGACCTATCTACCCATCATCCACCCCTCAATCTATCCACCCATCTGTCCCCCTTCCAGCCCACCTATCCACCCATCCATCTGTCTCTCATCCATGCCCCCACCTATCCATTCCCCACCCACTGACCCATCCCTCCCCTTTCTACCCATTATTAATCCCCCCACCTATCTACCTGTCCATCCACCTCTCCATCTATCCATCCCTCATCCACCCCCGCACCCATCCATCCCCCATGCACCCATCTGTACACCATCTGCCCGCCTATCCATCCATTCACTCATCTGTCTGTCCATCTGTCATCCACCCTTCCACTCATTACCTACTGTTCACCCACCTCTCCATCTATGCATCCACACATCTACCCACTCTTCCATTCCCCCTCGGTTCATCATGCCCACCCCTCTGGGCTGAGCAGTGACCTCACTACCACCAGTGGCCCCTGACACTCAAACTCCACTGACACCAGAGAATTCTCACAACAGGGGCGCACCCTGCTGCCATCCCCACTGCACATTCTGGTGAAGCAGAGAGCGGTTGTCGCTGGCAAGCCCAGGCTGCCCTCCTCTCTCATTGCTCATTGGGAGAGTGCCAGGGGAGTAACTGCCCAGGGCTGGAGGGCGGGGGGCATTTCCTAGAGATCAGTGATTTACCTTGGTCCACTTGATCTCTGGGACGGGGAAGCCAGACGCCAGGCACGGGAATACTGCCCTCGACCCCGTGGTGACCTCCTTGACCTCCGGCTGAGCTGCGATCTGGGGGATGGCTGCAGTGAAGGAACACATTCTTCAGGCCTCCGTCAGTGCAGTGCCCAGCCGCCAACCCACCCACAGCCCATCTGATGGGCGGGGATGCGTCACCCTTTGCTCTGCAGGCCGCTCGCACAGGGCCCCGTGACCCCCAGTGACGGGCACTGGTGTCGTGCGTGTGCCACAGTGCGTCACAGGGCAAGGGCCACCGTGAGAGGTGCCGCGGGACGGGGTGCCCCCAGCAGGGGAGCAGGCACTTACACTGCACGTGCAGGATGACGTTGGACTGCACGGTGCCCACGTCGTTGGTGGCGGTGCAGCGGTACTGCCCCGCGTCCGATTGCTCCACCCGCTCGATCTTCACCATCCCACCGCTGACGACCACCTCGGGGCGAATGCGGCTGCCCACCTTGCTCCAGGTGATATGTGCCTTGGGGTCCCCGATGGCCAGGCACTCGAACTCCACCGCCGCGCCCACCAGCACTGACTGCACCGAGGTGCGCACGTTGATCATCACCTTGGGCAGAGCTGGGCGGGACAGATGGCAGAGGTGAGCGAGGGGGCACAGAGGGCACGAACATGGGAGCAGTGTTAAGCTCTAGGGCCAGCCCCGCACACAGCAGCTGTGCCGAGGGGAGGGCAAGGAGGAACACCCGGCCTCTCTTCCGGAGCAGCGGGGACTAGTGTGGAGGCTGCGTGGCCAGCTCAGTCCCATTCATCTGGCAGGGTCTCCCCATCCCTGTGCCAGGGCCCCTGCGTACCCTGGATCACCAGCCTTGCGCTGTCCTGGGCCTGCCCGGAGGGGCTGCTTACTCGGCAGGTGTAAACCCCCTGGCAACCACGATCCAAGTTCTGGATTCTGCAGTGAAACAGCAAAGAGATGGACTGATTCCCACATACCCTGAGGCCCCTTTGCCCCCCCAGCGGTGCCACCCTGCCAGGCCTCCAAGCCACAGAGGGTTAGACCTCCCGTGCTGCCCCTCCCCCTCCCTGGGTCTGGTACCCAGCCACAGACAGCAGCTTATACCTGAGGCACTGGGGGTGGATCTGCCCCGCATGGCACACCCAGCCAACCACACAACGCCGGGCAGGGCTGGGCATTCCCACCTGATCCTGGGGGCAATCAGCTCTGGGAGGAGAGTCCTAATTCTGCTGTTGGGGGGGTGGGCAGGGGGTCGAGCCCCAAGAACCCCATTCCCAAGAGCACTAGCTGCCCCCGTCTCAGCAGAGGTCCAGGGCTGATGGGGGCAGCCCCTCTACAGGGCAAGGGGGTGAATCCCACTGGTTACGTTCCTGGGCACGCCCCAGAGAGGGCACAGACCTGCGTGCTCCGGCCCCGTGCCCCTGCTCCTCCTTACCGCAGCACCCCGTTCCGCACGCTGTGACTGGTGGGCAGTTCCCCATCCTCCTTGAACCACTCGATCCGCGCCCGGGCGTCTCCGGTGACGGAGCAGGTGAACTCGGCCGTGCCGCCCACACCCTTCACGTCCGTCTGGGGTGTGACTCGCACGGTCGGGGAGGCACTGGGGGCGGATCCTGTGGGGGGCAGAGGCACAGCGGTACCAGCTACAGCCACCCAACCTCCATTCCTGGGGGAGCTGCACGTGCTGAAGCCAACAGGGTGAGCTCAAGGGGAATCGCCGAACCACTGCCCGATGGCCCACCCACTCCAGCCTGGCACCTAAGGCAGCCCCCACAGCTCTTGGCTGCTGGAATCCACCATGACTCCCTGCTGCCTACGAAGGCAGTGTCCCCCCTCCCCCTGCCCAACCACCAACTGGGCTGGCACCATTCGTCTCTCCTGCCAGCTGGGCCAGCAGCACTCCCTCCCCCAAACAGGGCTTGCGTCGCCTCTCCCCGCCTGACCTCCAGCGGGGCCGGCAGCATCACTTGCACACAACCCCCAATGGGGATAGAGCAGCATCGCCTTCTTCAGCCTCCCCAGGGCAAACACCTCTCTGATTGCCTGGGGGTACCCTGCCTGGGCATGGGCATGGGGAGAAAAGCCCCCGGCTGCAGGAGGGGCTGAGCTGACATGGGGATGCTGGGCATGGGCAGAAGCTGGAGGCTCTGTGGGTCCGGCAGCTGCAGAGCCCATGCCAGGGGTCGGCTGGCCCTGGCACTGTGCCCGGGGACTGGCAACACTGTGCCTGCCCTGCACTGTGCCAATTGGAGCAAAGCCATAACGTGCCCTTGTTCACCCACTCCTAAGTCTGTGACCAACCTTGGGACTTGCCCCGCCCCCACCCCGCCATCCTCTCCCCGGGGCCGCCCCGCCACCCCTCCCCGCTGGGGCTGCCCCGCCTCTACCCCACCACCCCCTCGCCGGGGCTGCCCTGCTCCCACCCTGCCACACCCTCCCCAGGGCCGCCCCGCCACCCGCTCCCCGCCAGGGCTGCCCCTCCTCCACCCTGCTACCCCCTCCCCTCTGGGGCCATCCCGCCCCCACCCTGCCATGTCCTCCCAAGGCCACATCGCCATCCCCTCCCCGCTGGGACTGCACCTCCCACACCCTGCACCACCCACTACCCAGGGTCACCCCACCCCCACCCCAAAAGCCCCCTCCCCCGTCAGGGACACCCCACTGCCACCCCATCCCTCTCTCCTTGTTGGAGAATCACTGTGGGCCCATCCCCACCCTCTCTCCAGGGCTGGCTCCCCCATTGCTGGGCCCTGCCTGTGCCTTCTGCCCCGATACTCACCCTGGATGTTGACCTGGGCGAAGGTCTCTGCTGAGCCCACCCTGTTGCTGACAAGGCAGCGATAGGTACCCGAGTCCTCGGGCACTGTCGGGCGGATGTGCAGGGCACTCTCCCGCAGAACGGCGTTGCTGGACAGGCTGCCATTGGCCTTGCTCCACTGGTAGTGCAGGGGTGGCGTGCCGTGGGCCAGGCACTGCAGCTGCACCGCCTCGCCCGCTGACACCGAGACCTCCTCGGGCAGGCTGGTGGCGTAGGGGGGTGCTGGGGGGGCAGAGAGGCGCAGGGGAATTAGGGGATCAGCCCAGCGCTGCCTGCAACAGGCCCTCCTGGTGGTGTCTGCTCTGCGCTTTGTGTCTGGGGCCCCACCTGCTCCCATTGCGGCCCCCTGGTGCCCCCCTCCCCCAGGGCCACCGCAGCCCTGAATCCATCATGCCCTGGCCCTGCGTCGGGACAGAAAGGCCTGAGCTGGAGCCCATGGGCCTGCCTGGCTGTGGCACCATCTCCCCCGGGGATGGGGGCCCCATAGCTTGGGCCACTGAACGCTGCCATGGAGCAGGCAAAGCCAGCAGGAGGGATGGGAGCTGAGCAGGTCTCTATCCCCAGCACCCCTGGTTCAGAGTCTCCCACTTTTAGGCCCCACTTTGCCCAACTAAGGCGGCTGCCCACAGATATCGCATGGGGCACATAGTGATCAGTGCGCTGCCCCCTGCTGGCAGCCCTGTGTCACTCCACGAGACCCTGCAGGGAAATGGGGAGGGAATGGCAGGGTGAATGGAGTCACTCCTCCAGTCCCTGCATTTACCAGGCTTGACTGGGCAGTGATCAGTGCTAGCTCTGAGCGAGAGCCTGGTGCCCAAATGAAACACCCGCTACATCCCATGCCTGGAGCAGGGAGCCCCAGGGCACAAGGGGCCGCAGTTTGCAGGCAGGGGCTTCACACATTTCAGCCACTAGAGCCCCATGGCACCAGCTCCCAATCTTTCACCCCGCCCCTTCCCCCGTGGCATGCGCCGGCGAGCCAACCCCCCCACCCCCCCTGACTCTGCCACCAGCTGAAATCGCACAGAAATACGGGGCCTGAGGTCAGAGGTGAAGTGCCAGCTGCCCGGGCGTGGGGCTGACCCCGTGGCGTGGGAGCTCCTTACTCTCCACGTCCAGTGTGACGAAGGCCTCGGTGAAGCCGGCAGCATTGCTGGCGTTGCAGATGTACTGGCCTGAGTCCTGCTGGGCCACGCGGGGGATGAGCAGAGTGTTATTCACCACCCGATGCTGCCAGGGCAGCGGGGCCCTCAACTTGGACCACTGGATGGTGGGAGGGGGGTCACCTGCGGGGACAAAGAGACAGTGAAGTGCTGGCGAGACAGGCCCAGGGCCGGGCCGGGCCGGGCAAGCCGTCCACACTGCTCCTGAGGGATGCCCGTCTGGTCCAGATTGGAGGGTGGCTAGAGGGGTGCTAGGGCCTGGGCACTTAACTCCTACATACAGTGCTAATGGATGGTTCCTTCGTCTGCCTCAGACTGCCGCTGGGGGAGAGACCTCCTTTGCCCTCCCCACATCACGGGGCTGCCACAAGAACTCTCCTCCCCTTGCTGATCTGGATGGCATTGCACAGCCATGGAGCTGCAGGAACTGTTCCCAGCTAGGCTTAATGTTCCCAGCTTCCCTCCTGGCCAGGGCGAGGAGCGTAGGGCTGGGCAACAAAGTATTGCTGAAAATGTACTTGGCTGGGCAGAATGCAAGGTTTTACAATTTTGATGGATATCATCGACGGGTCATGTTAAGCATTGCTTTCAATTTGTAACCATAGACATTTTCACAGTTGTGGAAAAATATGGGGGGAGGAGGGTATCAGACAATGGGGGGGTCAGAGAATAACTATTTAATGACAGTCGACGCTGAGACTCAAAAAGTTAATGCTTTATAACTGTTAAAACACAAATTGTCAACGTCATGTGTCAAAACGAACTGCACAGCCTGAAATCAAACTCTAGTTCTCAAGCAGCATTTTTCTCACTTTGCCTAGCTGTGAATTTCAATTATTATTGATGGAAATATTTGTGTGTGTATGTTTGTGTGTGTCTGTGTCTCTGTTTGTGTGTCTGTGTCTGTGTCTCCGTATGTGTGTATATTGTGAATTTACTGATATTTACTGATAAAAATCTACTCCTTCCAAGGCTAAATATAACAAAATTACTAGCAGATAAAGTAAGTGCTCATGAAGTGAATGTACATAATCCTTCTGTAACCTGTCTTGGCAGCTGGCTTGAACTTTGGCTTGGACTACTAAAATCACAAGTTATACTGTAGTAATAAAACCATAAAAAGGGATAAAGTAAAAAAAATTGTTACAGAAAAAATACTGTTAATTTAATAGCAAATGAATGTACTACTGGAGACACAAATCATCTTGTGGAAACGATTCCATTTAAAATGCACTTGGCCGCACAGAGCAAATGGAATGAATTGGTTAAGACACTTGGTGAAACCCCAGTTAAGCTCTTTTAAGTAGGTCAAAGGTGTTGTGACTCTTTATAGAGGGGAACGTGAAAGAGGATGGAAAAGTAACAGTCAAAATGATTGATCGCACAGTAAACGTGCCATGGGAAGTGGACTAAGTGCAAATTGTCCTGTGAGATAAACAAACATAAAAACCCTGCCAACTGTAAAGAAATGGGCCCTGTGCACGCAGACAGGCCCGGTACCCGACTTGGGCAGCTTTGCCTTTCCGTTCCCACCCTGTCAGATCTGTAGTTCAGGCAACTTGATTGAACAGCCCGAGTGGAGCTGTCTGTTCCTCTCTTCTCATTCAGTGGCATAACCCACCTTCCACAATGCAGGGAGAATTCAGCACTCTCGCCAGGGACTGGCTTTCCCCCTGGAAGCCCACCCATCTCAGCCAGCTCCCCGCCGGGATTGCTAGCAGTGGTTCCAGCAGGTGTTCACTGGCTCTGGGCTCACACGGGTTTTGTGGTCGGATGTGTGATGGGTGAGGAGGTGCCAACTGCAGAGCGGTGCCCACAGAGCATTGCCTCAAAGAGATGAGGGTCCCCCACCCCGTCCTCTGGCTGTCCTTTGAGGTCTCCCACCTGCAGATGAGCAGGCCTGACCCCGTTTAGCTGCCAGGTCTGAGACTCAGACCAGGGATGGGGAATGGGAAGGCCAAGCAGGGGCTGGCAGAACAGGAGGCATGGATATCTGCCCCAAATCAGGTGGGCCCCACCCCAGCCTTCCCATGGAGCCTCTCCCAAACTCCCATCCCTTCTTGGGGCTCTGGCTGCAGGTTGCTCCCCAGCTCAGCCCTATGAGCGGGCAGCGCCAGGGAAGCCAGCAGCCCTGCCTGGCACACACGTACCTATAGCGGAGCACTGGAGGGTCGCGGTTTCTCCAGCTATCACTGTCAGTGTTGGCTTCACTGTGATTTCAGGGGCGCCGGGCTTTCCGTGGGCAGCTTCCACGCTCACCTCCACTTGGACCTGTGCGGAGCCGATGGAGTTCTGGGCCATGCAGATGTAGGTGCCAGCATCTTCAGGCTTGGCTGCCAAGATCTGGGGGTAGAGACACAGCATCGGGCAGCCTAAGGCCTGTGGGGTATGACACAGCCACATCCCCCCTCCAGTCCCCCCAAGGCTGAGCGACAGGAGTGATGTTAGGTAGCACTAGGTCCTGCTGTAGGGGGCGCAGCCGTGTCTATTGCAGCTGGCCGGGGGTGCAGCACTGTGCACTGCAGACAGCAATGCAGCAGCCCCTTCCGCATCCGCCAAGCCCAGGGCAGGATTTAGGGGCACCTGCGTGGGGACCCAGGCTGTGGGACCCAGAGAGAAACCCAGGGTCCATCTGTGCCCAGCAGCTGCGAGGAAGGACGAGCCAGGTCCCTGTCCCAGTGCAATCCAGGCAGACAGCTCAGTCACAATGGGGAGGCCAGGCTGGGTGCCCCCTGGCTCAGAGCGGGCACTGAACTGCCCCATGCCCCATCAGGGACTGGCAGGGGTGGTTTCTTTGCTCAGCTCCTGCTATGGTTGGCTGAGAAAGGGACTTCTGCTGCCTGGCAGGACAGGACTGGACTGTGGTGCAGCCATGGGCGGATCCTCTGGTGACCCCGAGAGCCCCATGGTCCACGTGGACAGAATAAAGGCCAAGTTGCCTGTGCCATGGTGCGGGGCCCCCTTCCCCTGGCCCCAGAGCCCAGCTTACCTGCAGCACTGCTTGGCTCTCCAGGGGCAACAACTTCTGGTGCTCCATTTTCTGCCTCATGCCCAAGCGGCTCCAGCGAACAAGTGGGCGCGGGTCGCCCATGCCAAGGCAATCCAGACTGATGGACTTGCCTGCCTTCACCATCACGGGGCCCTTGGGCATCACGGAAACTGTAGGAGAGCCTGGGAGGGTGCGGGGGGGGAAGGTGAGGGCACAGCCTGCCAGCCAGAGCTGCTAGAAATCCTCATGGAGCAGCTGGGAGCTGGCCACGGCAGACTGCAGGAGGCAGCCCAAAGCTGGCCCCAAGAGCCTTCAAGGAGCAGCTGGGCAGGGCTGTGGAGTCCACGTGGGGTGTGCTCAGGCAGTCCGGCACAAGCCCTGAGCATTGAGGGGCATCTGGGATGGGGGGCCCGACAAGGACGTGCAATCCAGGCTGGGAGGCTGTGGGGGGTTAAACCTGCCCCTCCCCAAAGGCCCCCCCATCTCTGCCCATGGGCTCCCCGGCTCGAGGAATATCCCCAGGCTTCACTGGCTCCAGGGCAAGAGACCAGGGACAGCCCGAGTGCACCTGCGCCAGCCCCATTGCCAGAGCAAGGCAGCCTACGCAGGGTTCCAGTCCTGGAGCAGCAGCTCAGGTTGGCCCCGCCACCGAGACCCTCAGGGCCCACCCGGGGCAGCTGAGGTGGACCGATGTGATACAATGACAATGCTGGGGTGCCAGCCAGTGGCTCTCGGGGGCCAGTCAGTGAGCTAGGAACCCAGGCTGGGTATCCCAACTGCCTGTCCCCAGCGCTGCCCCCTCTTGTACTTGTGGCTTCTCACCTTGCACCATTAAGTTAACCACGCTGTTGGCTACTCCGTAGCGGTTGGAGGCCACACAGCGATAGGCCCCCTGGTTGCTGGGGCGAGCCCTGGAGATGGTGATCACTGAGCCATTGGGGCTGATCTTCACATTGTCTGCAGGGGGACAGACACAGGTGAGCAAACAGCTGATCTCGCCCAGATTCCTAACACCCGAAACACTGACAGCGCCCCCTGCTGGGAGAGGCCAGGACTGGAGTAGCTGGGAGCTGCCCCCTCACACCCCTCACACCCAGGTTCCTGCGCTATCCTACCGCGCCTCCTGTTGGCACAGCCTGGGAGTGGAGAGGCTGTGCTGCCCCAGGCTGTTTGCTCTCACTCTAGTGCGAGCCCAGGGAGCCGGACCCGTGGCTAGAGCAGGGGGGGCTGTTTTCGCTCACACTCCAGATCT
Organism: Malaclemys terrapin pileata; assembly: GCF_027887155.1. NCBI lineage: Eukaryota > Metazoa > Chordata > Testudines > Emydidae > Malaclemys > Malaclemys terrapin. The sequence continues at coordinate 1,655,582 of NC_071523.1, forward strand.
GCAGAGCCTAACGGGCGTCCAGGCCCCATGGCCCCACACAGGCAGGGAGCACGACACAGGCCCTGCAGACGGCTGCTGCAGTGGAGAGGGACAATGCCCACGGCTGCCCAGCATCCTGGCCAGGGGATGGGAGTGCCCCACAGGAGACATGGGGCTGTGGGTCTGGGGGAGCAGGGCTAGCGCTCATGGGATCTCGGAGAGAAGTGGGGGCAGAGAGAGGACAAGGGACAGTGATGGAGGGGGGATATCGGGCCCTGTATGGCTGGGGGTGGGGGTACTGGGAGGGGACATCAAGTATCAGGGGGTAGCTGTGTTAGTCTGTATCTACAAAAACAACAAGGAGTCTGGTGGCATCTTAAAGACTAACAGATTTATTTGGGCATAAGCTTTCGTGAGTAAAAACCTCACTTCTTCACTCTATGCATCCGAAGAAGTGAGGTTTTTACTCACAAAAGCTTATGCCCAAATAAATCTGTTAGTCTTTAAGGTGCCACCAGACTCCTTGTTGTTTTTGGAGGGGACATCGGCAGCAGTGAACCATTGCGCGGTTCCAGGGAAGCCGGCTGGAGCTGGCGTGAGAAGGAGCCGCTCTGTACCTTGCAGATGCTGCTTTGGGGCCATCTTCCAGGTGATATTGATGGGCCGGGCGCCACCGTGGATGCGGCACTTGAAGGTGGCATCCTCGCCCTGGCGCACAGCAGTGCTGTGCGGCTCGATGGAGATGATGGGGCTCTGCAGACCTGCCAGGCAGGGAAGGGAAATGGGGTTAGAGCCATGACACCCAGACCTCAGGGGTTCAGGAGCCAAATTAGCCATCAGTGTTACCCCAAAAGCCCCAGTCATGTGACGCCATCAGTTCATTTCCTAGAGCCCTAGAGATTCCGAGTGAAACAGTCTGAGGGGAAATTATCTCGATCTCATTCACGCAGCAAAATGACTAACCGAGTATTATTATTTTATCAACTGCAGTTGGTTAATAACAGGGTAACAGCGCCCTGCTTGCTTACTAATATGTGCTGCACAGAGCCCCAGGAAACACCTTGAGCCACTTGCGGCTCATGACCTGTCTGAGTGTCACTGGTTAGACTATCCCTGGGGAGCCCTGAGCCCCGGCCCTAGGACCACCCACCTATCAGCAGGCCAGACAGACTTACGGTAGGAGGAGCTGGTGCCAGAGGGGACGCTCACAGTGATGGAGGCCTCGCGGGGGCCGGCGCTGGTGCTGACACGGCAGACGTATTCGCCTGAGTCGGCTGCAGAGACCTGGACCAGCCGCAGGCGGGAGCCGGAGACCTGGCGGGGAGAGCCCAGGAGTCGGAGAGAAAGGGCTGAAGCGTCTGTCTGCAGCCAACCCCTGGGAAAGTCTGATCCCACTTCTGACAGCCGCTGTGGGGCCAGAGCCATGGCTACCCCCAGCCCGCACCCTCCCCATGCCGCCGGGCTCAGCCATGGGGTGGCCGGGTCAGGGAGTGCTCCCCCATTCACTGGCAACTGTCTATCGTACCTGGATTCCCCAACCCCAGCTGACAGCCAGGCCACCGACAGAGCCCTGCTGGCCCCGGCCACGGCTCTGTGGAGACTGAAGCAGCAGCTCCCTCTGTCCCCCAGGACAAATCAATCCAGGGAAGATCCCCCCACACACCCCAGGAAAAAGAAAGTGCCCCAGGGCACTGGGCTGCTTCCTACCTGGTGACTGGCCAGCAGGGAGCCCACCCGCTTGTACCACGTGACTGTGGCTGGCGCCTGGCCCGCGACAAGGCAGTTCAGATCCAGGGTCTGTCCCTCGGTGATGGAGGATGAGGAAGACTCGATCCGCATGGGGGGCACCATGCCCGAAGCTGGAGGAGCCATGGGAGATGGGGATTAGAACTGGGTAAGAGGTCCCCTCACACAGCAGAGGAATTGGAGATAGGAACCGCCTGCCAAAGCAGCTAGTCCACCCCCAGCCCCTGCGGCCGGAGCAGGAGCCCCTCAGCCCAGACGGCCTGGTGCAGGCAGCTTTGAAAAGACCCAGGCAAGCGGCTCCCAGCCCTTCCATGGGAACTGCACCGCAGCCTTAATTCTGCTGGCAGGTGATGTGTTCGGCTACAGGATCCCTCAGTTCCACCCTGCCACTCCCAGCGCCCCGCGAAGGGTGCACCCTGCAAGCGAAGGACCAGACCCAGCTAAGGCTGGGCAAGGCAGCTCACGCTCCCCTGCTCAGGGCTCCAGCAGGGGCTTTCAGTCCCAGAATCACCCCACTGTGCTGGAGAGGGGTCCCTGCATGCTGCTCCCCCCACCTGCCTGAGCCTGCCAAAGTTACCAAGAACCCCCCGCCTGCTGCATTGGAGCAGAATCCAAGCCTCCCCCTCTGCCCGGACACTCCCATACTGCGTTTCCACCCCGCCTGTTTCCTGTGCTCTGCCCTGCAGTGCCAACCCGTCTCCTCCAGCCCCTCCCGGCAGGAGCTCAGAGCGCTTTGCAGACGAAAGCTCACACCCCTTGGGGCTGGTCAGGATCATCACCCCCTTCAGCAGGTGGGGAAACTGAGGCAGGGAGAGGGGCAGGCTTGCCCATGGCCATGCAGCTAATCTATGGCAGAGGCGGGATTCGAACCCAGGACAGCCTGGCTCCTAGTATTCCAAAAGTCAGACACTGCTGCTTGTGGGCAGGGAGCCGTGTGGGAGTCGGCCTGGGAGCAGATCACTCATCTCCCATCTCAGGCACCAGCCCCGAGTTAGGGCATGTCCAGTCCTGGCTCCCCAAAGCCCACCCACCTGTAGAAAGGCTGGCGGGATTTGGTCCCAGAGGACTGGCTACCTGCCAGAGAGGTCATGGCCCCCTGGGGCAGCAACAGCAGGGGCACTCTCCTGGGACGCAGGTAGCACGTCAGCGCAGGCCGGGCAGACTTACAGTAGGATGGGCCGGTGCTGTCCTCGATGGTGATGACAAGAGCTGCCTCCTGGGTGACGGCGCCGGTACTGACGCGGCAGACATACTCGCCCGAGTCGGCCGCCGAAACCTGGGGGATGCGCAGGCGGGAGCCGGAGACCTGGCAGGGAGAGGGTCCGTGACAGACCAGGACAAACATAGATTCATAGATTCCAAGGCCATTGTGATCACTTAGCCTGTCCCCCTGGGTAGCCCAGGCCATGAGACCTGCCCACAATAAATCCTAGAGCAGAGCTTCTAGAAAAACATCCCATCTTGCTTTACAAATGGCCAGCGCTGGAGAATCCACCACGACCCTAGTCAATTGTTCTAGTAGTTAATTGCTCTCGCTGTCCACCTTATTTCCAGTCTGAATGTGCCGAGCTTCAACTCCCAGCCATTGGATCAGGTCAGACCTTTCGCTGCTAGACTGAAGAGCCCGTTACTAAATGCTTGTTCTCCGTGTAAATACCTACAGACTGTGATCGAGTCACCCCTCAACCTTCTCTTTGTGAAGCAAAATAAATTGAGCTTCTTGAATCTATCACTATAAATTGTGTTTTCTAACCCTTTAATCCTTCTTGTGGCTCTTTTCTGAACCCTCTCCAATGTATCAACATCCTTCTTGAAATGTGGACACCAGAACTGGAGCCAGGATGCCAGCAGTGGTCGCATCAGTGCCAAGCACAGAGGTAAAATAACCTCTCTGCTCCTACTCGAGTTTCCCCCGTTTATGCATCCCAGGATCACATTAGCTCTTTTGACCACAGCGTCACACTGGGAGCCCATGTTCAGCTGATTATCCACCATGGTCCCCGCTGCTCCCCAGGCTAGAGTCCCCCACCCTGTAAGTGTGGCCAGCATTCATTGTTCCTGGAGGACTACATTTACATTTAACCAGATTAAAATGCATGTTGTTTGCTTGCGCCCAGTTTACCAAGTGATCCAGACTGCTTTGTGTCAGTGACCTGGCCTCTTCTTATTTACCACTCGCCCGATATTTGTGTCAGCTGCAAACAAGTAGCAGCCTGACCTGATTCCCAGAGTCCGCAGCCACAGTCAGTCCTGAGCCCCCTGCTCCCCGGGTGGGGTGCCGTGGTAGGAAGAGCTGGCATCTGCTGCCATTGCTGCTTCACTAAGCATCCCACTGCTGCTTTGATTCCCTCGATCGGAGCGACTCAGTCGCCTGTCTCCCCACTCTTGGCAAAGCCCAGAAGCCCGTCTCCCTGCCTGGGGCAGCTCCTCTGTCTGGGAGCTCCAGACACAGCCCTCCCAGGAGCAGGACCCAAGGAAACCAACCTGGAGCTCAGCCCAGCTCCCTGCTTGCTGCCGTACCTGGTGACTGTCTGGCAGAGCGCCCCCCCGCTTGTACCACGTGACTCTGGGCTGTGCCTGGCCCGTGACGAGGCAGTTCAGGTCCAAGGTCTGTCCCTCCGCGATGGAGGATGAGGAAGACTCAATCCGGACAGGGGGCGCCAGGCCCGAGGCTGGAAGAGCCGAGGGGGAAGGTTACACCGGGTGCAACATTGCATCATGGTGCCAAGGAGCAAAGGCAGCATCGTCCATCTCCCTAGGCAGGGGCCAAGGTTCCCAGGGCAACGCCCAGCTCCAAAGGACTTCACGCTAGGCCCCCCAGGTGATTGGACCCCCGCCATGCAGCCAGCACGACCTTGTTCTTTCCTTGGTCCTGTCGCCCCCGGCTCCCCCCCTTGTGCAGACCCCAGCACTCAGAGCCCGGGGAGCATCCCTGACGGACCCTGCCCCACATGGCTAACCCAGCACTGGGGCAGGCTCTGTGCCCTCCCACAATGCACTGGGGTTAGCCAACGTGGATTCCAATACCTGCCCTAGGATTATAGCACCCACCTGGCCCCATCCCTCAGCCCACAGTGCCCACCTCACCACTCCGGGGTCTCTGATCCCCATGGGCTCCTGGCCTGTGTATTCCTATGTGACGCCCCTGCTATGCCTGGAGCCAGGCCAGGGCCCTGGAGATGGGCAGGATACAATCTGGGAGGGGTATACAATCTAGCGCTGGGTCCATGCCCCTTGCCTGTGTGGGCCCCTGGCACTGAGTCCCATTCCCATTGGCCCCTCCACATGTGGGCCCCACCCTGCCCAGACGTACGGTACGAGGAGCCAGCACTGCGGGGGATGGTGACGATGACGGAGGCCTCCAGGGGGCCAGCGCCATTGCTGACACGGCAGATGTACTCGCCCGAGTCGGCAACTGAGACCTGGGGGATCCGCAGGCGGGAGCCGGAGACCTGGCGGGGAGAGAGGGCAGAGGCCATGAGGCATTGAGGAGAGCTGTGCTCGGCAGGCAGGGGTCCACGGGGAGCTGGGCTCCTTGGGAAAGCCAGCCCTGCCTGTGGGACAAGCCCTTACAAGGCTGGCACAGACTGTCTCGGACCCCCACCGTCTCCCAGCCCCCATGCAGCCCTTGTGGCTCCTCCTGAGGTAGGACTGGAGACACCACGGACTTTTCCAGGTATTTGGTTTCCAAAGCATTTGCTGCCTGTTGTGCGTTTCATTGTCCAAGGGCATCAACCTTCTCCCCGTCGCCGCCCCAGCCAGGAAATCCCATGGGTCTACTGCTCCCGGGAGCATGGGAGAATTTGTGGGCCACGGCCATCAATTCCCAGCCACCACGAGCCCCCGTACCTGGCTACTGGCTGGCAGGGAGTCCCCTCGCCTGTACCACATGACTCTGGGCTGTGCCTGGCCTGCGACCATGCAGTTCAGGTCCAAGGTTTGTCCCTCGGCAATGGACGCGGAAGAGGTCTCAATCCTCACAGGGGGGGTGACGCCCAGAGCTGGAAGGGGAGAAGAGGCTCAGCTCAGAGATGGCGAAGGACTCAATGTGCCCTGCCAAGCTTTGATCACCCCGCAGGGTGCATGAGGCTACAGCCCAGGCTGGGACATCAGAAAGCTCCCTCCTGCTTCCCGGACCATCCCTGTGCCCGCAGCCAAGCCCAGGCCACACTCACAGTAGGAGGAGCCGGCACCGCCCTGGATGGTGACGATGAGCGAGGTCTCCTGGGTGATGGCGCCAGTGCTGACGCGGCAGACGTACTCGCCTGAGTCGGCCGCCGTGACCTGGGGGATGCGCAAGCGCGAGCCGGAGACCTGGCGGGCAGCGAATCACATGGAGAAAGGGTCCATGAGAAGAGGGAGCGCATGGGGAGCTGGCGAGGTCAGTGATCCCTCCACTCCCTTACCCCCCCCTTGGCCCCGGGCAACCCCTCCCCAGGCTCTGCGCTGTGGGGTGGGGCTGCTCCCTTGAGCTCTCCTGGTCCAGGGGGCCCCTCCTCCTCTCACTGTATCTCCACTCCCCGAGACACCGGAGCCAAGTCCCGCTACCCGGTCGGGAGGAGACGGTATCCCAGGAACCCCCGGGACGAGACCCCCCTCCTGGGAGGGCAAAGGGAGTCCAAGGCCCAGGAAACGCCCTCTGGAAATGCTGCCAGGCCCCCCCATGTCTCCTACCTGATGGTTGGCTGGCAGGGAGCCCCCCCGCTTGTGCCATGTGACTCTGGGCTGCACCTGGCCCGCAACGAGGCAGTTCAGGTCCAAGGTCTGTCCCTCGGCGACAGAGGACGAGGAAGACTCAATCCTCACTGGTGGGGTGATGCCTGAGGCTGGAGGGGCCAAGGGCAGAGGGTTGGAGCTGTGGGATCTGGCTCCCTCCCATGGAGAAGAGATGGAGCAGAGCTGTGGGGGCAGGTCTCCCAGGGCTGGGGCCGGATTAGCACCGGCAGTGAGCTCCTGAATGCCCTGTCTGGTCTAGTTCAGGGCTCCAGCCGCTTCCCAGGGGCCTGTCCCACCACCCACAGACCTCGCCCTTTGGGAGCTCAGAGCCACCCCATCAATTCTAGTCACCCCGTTGGGGGGCTGAGATCTCCCCTTGGATTGCAGCACCTGTGGGTGCTCAGGGTTGCCCACTAGAGGCACATCCCCAGAGGGCACCGAGCTTCCTCCGCCCTGGGGAAGAGGAGAGCACGGTGGCCACACACAACTCACGATAGGAGATACTGCTGCTCTGTTGGATGGTGACGATGACAGAGGCCTCCTTGGTGCCGGCGCGGCAGACATACTCGCCCGAGTCAGCCGCCGAGACCTGGACCAGCCGCAGGTGTGAGCCGGAGAGCTGGGGGGCGGGTCACGGAGAGCCCGGAGTCAGAGAGGGGAAGCCAGGTCGCTGTCCTCTGACCCCTGCATCACATGGCACGGGGCTGCCTGCCTGGCCTTGCACCTGCTGCTCCCAGATCCCCTGCTGGTCAGCTGGCAGAGCAGGACTCACCCTCCTATCCATGTACGCTCCCAGCCCCCAACTGCTCTGCCGCCAGCGATGAGAATGCCGCTCCCGGCTCTGCTCTTTCGACTAGGGGTCCTGCCACTGCACTGGGACCCCCGTGGAGCCAGCCCGCAGCAGGACAGAGCCCAGCTCATTCCCAGAGCTGCCATTTTCACCCAATAGCCACATCCTTCAGACCCAGGGGAACCTGGACGGAACCTGCCCGCTAGCCCAGCCTCACTCTCCTACCTGGTGGTTCGCCGGCAGGGAGCCCCCCCGCTTGTACCACATGACCGTGGCTGGTGTCTGGCCCGCGACAAGGCACTTCAGGTCCAGGGTCTGTCCCTCAGTGACAGAGGATGATGACTGCTCTATCCAAATTGGGGGGCGGATGTCCGAGGCTGGAAGAGCCAAGAGAAGGGGGTGGGCATGGCTGACAGCAAATTCTCAGGGCATTTCATACCCCAACGCCAAGATGGTCCCAGCCCACCCCAGCTGTAAACAGCCCAGTGATGGGGCTTCCCCCGGTAGGAAATGTTCTCAGAGCTGAACCCCTCCTCTCTCCCTCTGAAATTCAAAGGGGATGGCCCCCAACCTGATCCCTGCAGGATGGCCCTGCACTGAAGGCAAGCAGGACGCTGCCCTCCCCTCCCCCTAGATCCCAAGGCAGGGCAGGGGATTGGATTCCCCACGTGCAGGGCTTCAGCCATGCGTTCTGGGGTACAAAGCTCAGCCGTGCAGATACAGGGGAGGCTGCCTCTAAAGCTCACTCTCCCAAGGCTAGTGCCCATGGGACAGGCTAGGCTGGGGAAACCAGAGCAGAGTCTGCAACGTGCCCCCATCCCCACTTTAAATAGTGTCTCTGGTGGCACCCGATCCTGCCTCTGCCCTGAGCCAAGTGCCTGCTCAACACCCCAGTATGCTCCATGGGGAGGGAAGCCCACAGTGGGGGAGGGGGCTCTTCCCCACAAAGGAGCCTCAGCAGCCATCACCACACAGGCCTTCAGCAGGGAGGGACGCGCTCATCATCATTACTGTTTATAGCAGGAGCCACCCGAGGCCCCAGCTGAGATCAGGGCCCATTGTGCCGGGCGCTGCACAGACACAGACTGAGAGACAGCCCCTGCCCTGAAGAGCTAAACAGAAAAAGGGAGGGGAAACTGAGGCACGGAGAAATTTAGCAGGTCAGTAGCAGAGGGAGCACAGAACCCAGATCCTCAGTCCAGTGCTCTGTCCACTAGGCCAGGCTGCCTGCCACGGATGTACAGAGCCACCCTTTGTGGGACACTGGAAGTCCGGCCGTCGCTGTCTGTTGCCTGGACTCACAGTAGGAAGACCCGGCGCTGCTGACGCTGACAATGACGGAGGCTTCTTGGACCATGGTGCCAGTGCTGATGCGGCAGACGTACTCGCCGGAGTCGGCTGCCAAGACCTGGGGGATGCGCAGGTGGGAGCCAGAGACCTGGTGGGCAAGGAGCCGGGAGAGCGAGAGTCAAGGAGAGAGAGGGACAAACCTCCCACCTGACATCCAGGCTCTGATAACATCTCCTCAGGGCAGGAGGGGCGACCCTCCCCCCACAAGGGCCCATCACACCAGGGCTGCCACGATCCCAGCCTGTTAGCCAGGGCTCTGCCGGTCACCATTCCTAGGAGAGCAAACTGAGTCCCACTGCCCTGCCGCCCTGGGAGCAGCAGTGCATTGTGGGTAGCGCAGGAGGGGTGACGCGAGCTATGCATGTGACAGAGTGGGAGTTTTTCATAGTATTTTGTATAAGAACATAAGAACGGCCAGACTGGGTCAGACCAAAGGTCCATCTAGCCCAGTCTCCTGTCTTCCTACAGTGGCCAATGCCAGTTGCCCCAGAGGGAATGAACAGAACAAGTAATCATCACATGATCCATCCTCTGTCTAGTGTGTGGCCTCAGTGACTGAGTGTGACCCTACAGGGGCTGATGTGTTGAAGGGGCCCCCCAGGAACTGTTCCTGAGTCATGAGAGAGCGCCAGCCTGTGGACCCGTGACAGGTTGTTCCCACACCACTGCAGCACTGGGCTATGGCAGATGTGGGCAGTTTCCCCATGGAGCTGCCAAGTACTAACCAGGGTACCAAGGTGAGGAACCAGATAACTCTGGAGGGAGATGGACGTCCTCCAGAGATGGGCCCATCTGCAGCAAACAATGCCTCCAGACCCACTCTCCCTGGCCCCAAGGAACCCCCAATCACGTCTGGCGTGTGGATCTCCTACCTGGTGACTGGCCGGCAGGGAGCCCCCCCGCTTGTACCACGTGACTGTGGCTAGTGCCTGGCCCATGACAAGGCAGTGCAGGTCCAGGGTCTGTCCCTCAGCGATGGAGGACGAGGAAGACTCAATGCGGACAGGGGGCTCGACACCTGAGGCTGGAGGAACCGGGGGAAGGGGGGTTAGAGCTGGGGGAGAGGTCCCCTCACATAGCAGAGGAATTGGGAGATAGAAACAGCCTGCCAACGCGGCTAGTCCACCCCCAGCCCCCGCGCCCGGAGCAGGAGCTCTGTCAGCAGAGCCTGAAGAGCTGAGGGTCTGACTTTCAGGAGAGGCCAAGGCGGCTGACAGGATGCGCCTCCTGCTTGGCACGTGGGAGCTCTGTGCTCTGAGCTTCTGGCCTCATGGCCAGTAGCCTCTGCTCCCAGGCACCGGGCCGTGAAGCTCCTTCCAGCTGCAAATATCGAAGGACGGGGAAAAGCGCTGGCCAAACAGGGGGAACCCAAGGCACATTCCACAGGGAGGGGAAGTAAGCTAGGGCAGAGGTGGGGCTAGAACCCAGGTCTCCTGAGCCCTCTCCATGCCCAGGCCGTGCAGTCTCTCCTGGAGCATCATCTCCCCTCCAGCAGCACAAACGGGCCTCCCTTTCACTCTGGGGTGCGAAGGGAGATCAGCACCGCAGCTCACTTGCTCCTCAGCAGCTCTCTACTAGATGCAGGCCGGAGCCCCCCGCCCCAGGGATGGTTAGCCTGTTTCATGGCCACGGCCAGCCCAGGAGATTCCTTCCACTCCTCACTGCTCTGTTCGTCTCCTGGGAGACAAGAGATGCCTTGGCCTAACCCTCCTCCCGCCCTGCGGGACCTCCTCACCCCCCTCCCTCCTGCCCCATGCATCCCAGCTGGCACTGCTGGGCCCAGCTGGCAGCAAGGCAGAGGAGCAGCTGCCCTGAACCCTAAGGCCAGAGGTCATGCCTGAGCCAGGGTTTCCAGGCCAGCCCAGGGCTGCACCGTGCTAGGCACTGCTTTCACTTACAGTAGGGTGAGCCGGTGGTGCGGTAGATGGTGACGATGATGGAGGCCTCTTGGATACCAGCGCCGGTGCTGACGCGGCAGACGTACTCACCCGAGTCGGCCACTGAGACCCGGACCAGCCGCAGGTGGGAGCCGGAGACCTGGCGGGGAACGGGGCAGGAAAGCAATGGGGCTTTTTGAGAGAAGAGAATGGAACTGGCAAGCGGAATGGAGCCGCTGGGGGAGCTAACCCCACGCCCGCGTCCCTCAGCCAAAGCAGCTCCCCCAGAGTGTGGGGCAAAGGACAAGCCGGGGTGGGGGTGGGGGCGTGGACCCACCTCGCAGTGGTTCTCCAGAGTTCAGCTAAAAGAGTCAGTCTCTTGCTGTGAAGGTTGCACAGAAAATCGTGAAAGCATGACCTGAGTGCCACCGAGACAGGCTCGGCCTGAGTCTGCAGGGAGCCTGAGACACTTCATCATGCCTGGGGCGCCCCCACTCAGAGGCCAGGCTGCACTGCCCCATTGGCTCCATGACAGCATGGTGATCTGGGCTGGCCTTTCCCAGGGCGTGTGGGTTGGGGACGGGCGAAGGACCAGCGAGGAAGAGGCCTACACAAGAATGTATCACCCTCCACCCACACATGGCCGGGGAGTGGGGCTGGGGGTGTCGCTGGTTTGATTTTCCTGAAGGGGCGCTAGGGAAGGGCTGCCCAGGGACACGGGTGTGACACTGCACCCATATTCTTCATAGATATTATGATATGATTATGGCATAATGATGATACATTTTATGCAAGGCAAGTCATGTGAGATATCATTGGAAAGGTCATGATTTCCTGAATATGATTATCCTATTTGTATGCATGTATTATTTTTGTATCTGAAGTTAGCAATATTGACTATGTATCTGTATTACAAATGTGTTTACACCTGCGGAACGCCCACTAGACAAGATGCTTTCGTTCTGAAAAGCTCGGTGGGGAAGGGCCAGTAGAGAAACCAACAGGCCTTAGAAGAAGCTTATTTCCCACCTGGGGAGCCTTCCTGAGGAGGCTGCAGACAGCCTCCAACTCATGGCTGCTGTGACACTACAGGGACATGTGACCAGGTCACCTGGTGCTGGACTCCATCTTGGGACATCAGTATTTTTCCACTGACTTGCATGGGAACCAAGCTTTGAAACAAAGGATTCCCGCAACATGCAAAAGCGATATAAGGCAGGGGAGTGACATCACCATGGTTCTTCACAGACTCCCCACCCAAAGAGACTCCTGGAAACACCTGAGGAACAAAGACTGACCTGGGGGAAGTGCTGAACCAGGCTAAAGGGATTTTTAGCCTATGAATGGAACACCTGGGGACTCCAAGCTGTAAGTTAGTGCAGCTTCCCCTTAGGAATCTGCAGCCTGCTCGTATCATCATTTAGGGGGAGGATCTGCTGTTCATATCTGATCTATGTAGTATATTAAGCTTAGTTGGTGTGTTTTGTTTATTTGCTAGGTAATCTGCTTTGATCTGTTTGCTATCCTTTATCATCACTTACAATTGATCGTTTTGTAGTTAGAAGTCATAGAATCTCAGGGTTGAAAGGGACCTCAGGAGGTCATCTAGTCCAACCCCCTGCTCAAAGCAGAACCAATCCCCAACTAAATCCCCAAATGGCCCCCTCAAGGATTGAACTCACAACCCTGGGTTTAGCAGGCCAATGCTCAAACCACTGAGCTATCCCTCCCACAAGTTAATAAACTTGTTTTTGCTTTGTTTAAAACCAGTGTGTGGGATTCATCACTCGGGGCCGAAAGCTATTGTATATTCCTCTGCACATTGTGGGAGGGGGCGAATCCCTGTGCAGCACAAGACGGTATCATTTTGGGTTTACACTCCAGAGGGGTGCGTGTCTAAGTAGCTGGGAAGTTCCCTAGTAACTGCAGCTGGGTGTGTCCCTACCTGTATATGGGGTGGGCAGCTTGTCGCAGCAGTACAGTATAAAGGGAGCCCAGGCTGGTCGGTCTGGGGGGCTCAGTGGTACCCCAGTTCGAGGTGGCCCCCCCGGGGGGAACCCGTCACAACGGTAACCTCCCCCTCTATGATGCCACACCTCTTGGGGCAGGACTCCAGAGAGACTCTCCCGGAAGCATGAGCAGCAAGGTATTGTGGGTAAGCTGGACAATGGTGCCAGGTGCTACATTACTGGGAGGCAGCGCTGTGGACTTACTGGTTCCCCAAGGAATCCCCAAGCAGCTATTGCTGAGTCCTGGGCATTTCAGCCCAGCTCCACACTAGAGCGGGCACAGGCCACAGTGCCAGCCCCAGTGCCAGCCCCCCCGTGGTCCCACATGGCCCCATACCTGGTGGCCATCCGGCAGGGAGCCCCCCCGCTTGTACCACATGACTGTGGCTGGCGACTGGACCGGGACGAGGCAGTTCAGGTCCAAGGACTGTCCCTCAGTGACGGCGGAGGAGGAGGACTCAATGTGGATGGGGGGGGCTGGAAGAACAGAGAGGGAGGAGTAGAGCCAAGAGCGGAGCATCACCAAAAGCCAGGCTGGAGCAGCGCTGGCTGGGGGAATGGTAAGAACCCTCAAGTGATTTGTAAAGCAATGGAAATGACCTGCCCGGCCTGCAGCCCCACAGGGTCAGAGCGCAGCTCTCCCAGGACTGGCAAGGCAGCTGCACAGACCACAGGGCAACACCAAGGGGAAAGAAGGCAGCCCACGGCCCGCCCTTCGCCCTCCAGGGCAGATACATTGTGGGGATCTCCTGCCCCCAGAGATCAGCAGAAACTTCCACACCCCCCCCCCCCCCACAGCAACCCCTGTGCTGCCTGGTTGTGCCACTGCGAGGCTGGTACCCCTGGAGAAAGCACCCAGGGCAACCGTCCCTGAGAGCAGATCCCTGTGGCACACTCCCTGCAGCCTGCACCCGCCTGCACAGACTCCTCCACTCACCTATGGAAGGGGAATGGTGGCCCCGAAACCTGCCCTGTGCAGGGGCAGGGTGTGGAAGGCAGGATCTGCCAAGGGCAAGGCAGGGTCTGGAAAGCACATCCCTGGGGACGCAGTGGGTGAGAGCCATCCCTCGCCCAGTGGATGCCAGCGCATTGGCCACAGGGACCCCTGGTACTAGGGGAGCAAGCACAGGGAGCTCCTGCCCCCAGGCCAGCCAGCACACACTGCTCACACTTACCATGTGGGGAGCCGGCACTGTGCTGGACAGTAACTGGGATGGAGGCCTCACGGGAGCTGGCACCGATGCTCACGCGGCAGACGTACTCACCCGAGTCGGCCGCCGAGACCTGAGAGATGCGTAGGTGGGAGCCGGAGACCTGGCAGGGAGATGAGGGAATTCAAGGGGGAAGAGAAGAAAACAGCCCTGAGCTTAACCCTCAGCCCCACTGCGTCCCCTGCCCAGCCCCCCGGAGATCCCAGGGACTCGCTGGGCCTCAGCCTGACAATTACTGGCCTCTCATTTCTGCATCCTCCCATCTCCCTTTTCTCAGAGACTGACACAGCTGCCCGCCTGACCTGGGATAAGGAAAAGCCTCCTTGGGATCCATGAGCATCTGTGCCAGGACCCGAGGGAGTCCATACAGGGGCTCTGCAGTGCCACGGGCCGCATCCCCAGCTGGTGTGAACTGGTGCAGCTCCACAGCTGTCCATGGAGTCACACTGATTTCCTACAGCTGTACCTGGTGTCTGGCCGGCAGAGAGCCCCCCCGCTTGTACCACGTCACTGTGGCTGGTGCCTGGCCCGTGACGCGGCAGTTCAGATCCAGGGTCTGTCCCTCAGCGATGGAAGACGACGAGGCCTCGATCCGGATGGTGGGTGCCGTGACCGAGGCTGGAAGAGACAGAACAGGGTAAATCAGCTTAGCACAGATCAATGGCTAAGCTTGTCTACTAGGGCACACAATGCAGCCTGCACATCATCATGCCTAGCTACTGCAGCCTAGCGTTCTCTGCAGGTGCCCTGTCAGGGACAGGCCCCCGCATGCCAGGTGCTGCACAGCCACAGAGCAGAAAGGTGGGCCCGGCAGTTGAAATGCATTAGCAATGGAGGGGGCTGGCTGTGCTGGGGTCTTGTAGGCCAACTGCTGGAGATGCTTGGCCTTTTCCGGCTGATCTCATCTATTTACTCACCCAGGCTGACCTCCCACTTGGTCACTTATTTCAAGTGCCACAGTGCACTGGTGGCAGCACCAAGAACCTCCCTGAGGGGTGGGATCATGGCAGCCCAAGCTGGGAGCCACGCTCTGTGATCAGTGCTGGGCCAGGCGCAGGACCGGCTCTGGCTTTTTTGCTGCCCCAGGCAAAAAAGCCTCCCGCCGCCCCCTACCCCTCCCCCCCGCGCGGCAGGGGAGGGCACCGAGCCCGGCCGCAGGCCGCTCTCCCCGACCGGCCAGAGTGCTGGGAGGAGGGCGGCGAGCCTGCCGCGGCTCCGCTGGTGGCCAGAGCCCCGGGAGGAGGGCGGAGAGCCCGGCTGGGGCTCTGCTCTCTCCGGTGGCCAGAACGCCGGGAAGAGGGCGGCGAGCCCGCTGCGGCTCCGCTCTCCCCGGCGGCCAGAGCGCTGGAGGGAGGGTGGAGAGCCCGCCGCGGCTCCGCTCTCCCCGGTGGCCAGAGCGCCGGGGGGGGAGGGCGGAGTGGCGGCCAGAGCGCCGGGTGGAGGGCGGAGAGCCCGCCGCGGCTCCACTCTCCCCCGTGGCCAGAGCACCGGGGGGAGGGCGGAGTGCCGGCCGGGGCTCCGCTCTCCCCAGTGGCCAGAGTGCCGGGGGGAGGCTGGAGAGCCCAGCCGGGGCTCTGCTCTCCCCGGAGGCGGGAGCCGGAGCACCGCGCCGCCCCCCTCCAGGTGCCGCCCCAAGCACAAGCTTGGTGGGCTGGTGCCTGGAGCCGGCCCTGGCCAGGCGCCAGCACCCGTTCCACTGACATGCTGCCAGCTCCGTGTGGGCCTGCTCACGCTCACACCCCTTTCACACAAGCATCTGTGCCATGGGGTTTTACTAACAGAAGCTCAAACATCCATCCAGCCACTCGCAGGGGGGAGACTGAGCTGGCTTCCCTCAAGCATTTGCCCCCAGAGCTCAGTCCTGCAGCCTTAGTTCCACCAATTGGGAGCAGAGGCACAACACCACCTGACCTATCAGGCCCAGCACAACAGCCCCAAATACTTGCCAGTCTCACTTCTTACCCTGGCAGCCACATTCTGTGCTCAGCAACCCCAGAGTGACTCCAGACTCCACCAGTGCAACCAGTTAATACCCCAGCGGCCACCCCACAGCAGGAGCCCACAGACAAGCTGGGCAATGCTCCTGAATGGGTCCCTGCAGGGACTGAACCGGGGTCGTGGGATATCACAGCCAGACAATCAACTGCTTGAGCTAACGACCCAGCTCCAGCAGCCTGCAGGGGAACAGTGCACTTGGAAAGCTCTTCACTGGTCTGGCCACTAGAGGGAGGCAGGGCTACATGCCTGTGCTGAGCACAGGCTAGTCTGCAGAATCAGTGCAGAGCCCTTTCTTGGGGGCAGACCCCCACAGCTGCTTCCCTCTCCTCTTAGCCCAGCCTAAGGGAGCAGATTTTTGGTGGGAGCCTCTTGTTAAAGTCCTGGCAACACCAACAGCTGGAGAGAAGCTGCAGGAGCTAAAAGGCAGGGGCCTTGCCCCCCTCCCTGAGCCGTGCCCTGGGCACTGGGGAGGTACACCCCCCCCAGCTGGATGGCACATGGGTGATGCCCAATGCTGCGCTGCACAGCATGTGGCAGGGCAGCCCCGCAGGTGGCCCAGTCGGCCGGCACATCCCTAGTGGTTAGCAGTGAAAGTCTGTCCTTGGGCCCCTACCTTGTAGCACCACCACCTCGATCCTGGCGCTGCCGACACCGGCTGGGCTGGTCCCGATGCACAGGTAGACCCCGCTGTCAGCGGCCGTGATGGAGGGGATCACCAGAGTGGCGATGTCGGTGCGCTCCGAGCGGGACTGCAAACACAGCAAGGGAGCAGTCAGGGCTAGGGTCTCAGGGGCACATGCTCCAAGTGTGCAGGAAGAGGGGAGGGCACCTGGGACTCTGTTCCCATAGTGCGGGGTCAGCAGCAGGCCCCGCTGAGGTGACCGTTAATCAGTGCCCAGCTGAGCGGGAAAGGGGCTCCTGGGTGGCCATCTTGGTTACTGGCGGTTTGTCTGGGTGGTACAGGGCCTGTGAGGGAGCTGGAGCACCCTGGAACCCCCATATTCACCCCGTCAAATAATTATGATCTATTTCATACAAGCATGCTGTGATGTTTCACTCCATATTCTTTATGAAAATATGCTTATGACATGACTATGACATAACTGAGTATACTTTACACAAGATGGCTCATGTGAGATATCACTGGAAAGGTTCTGATTTACTGAATGCGATTATCCAGTGTGTATGCCTGCATCATTTCTGTATCTGAAGTTAGGGATATTGACTGTGTATCTGTATTTCAACTATGCTACTTTGGGTGACGCCCCCTGCTAACCCTTCAGGTAGAACGATGGAAAAGCCAGACAGGGCGAATGGCCCATCAGCTGTGAAAAGCTCAGCCTTCCTGGGGACACTCCATACTGCCCCTGACTCCTGGACGCTGTGATATTACAGGGGCGGGGGGCTTGTCACCTCACACTAAGCATTACCTGGGACTCCTTGTAATTTTCCACTGTGAGGGAAGGGGGGGGTCAAGTTTGGAAACAAAGGATTCTGGCCTTATGTAAATCCTATTGAAGGGTGGGGAGGAAGGCAAACAGGACTCCTCCTCTCCATGGCCTGTCTGCCCAAGAAGAAAGACTGCAAAAGCCACCTGAAGGCAACGCAGCGGGGGAGTCCAGACTGAGACAGGGGTCCAGTCTGAAAAGAAATATAACTGGAACTCTGAACCACAGAAACTTTGCAACCTGCCTAAAATAACATTTAGGGTAAGAAGTTACATTGTGTAACCTGTTTCTTAAGTGTATTGAACTTAGCTTGGTACTGTGGTTTATTTGCTCAGTAATCTGCTTTGTTCTGTCAGTTATCTGATATTCACTTAAAATTCACCTTTTGTAGTTAATAAGCTTATTTCTTGTTTATAATATAATCCAATTTTTGTAATTTCTAATTGGGCGGGGGGCGGGGGGAAGAAGTTGTGCATATCTCCCTCCACGTTGAGGAAGGGGGCAAATTTCATAAAACTTTTGGGTTTGTACCCCTTAAAGGGAGTGGGCACCAGTGTTGGGGCAAGCCCCTAAGGCTGAATCTTCCCAGAGCGGATCTCTGTCTCTCTGTGCAGCTGGGCGTGGCCCTGCCTGTGTGCTTGGCTGGAAGAGGCTTGTGAGCCTAGCCCAGCCAGGCCAGGTAAAGGGGGCCCAGGCTGGCAGAATAGGCTGACTCAGTGGCCTAAGGTGACACCCCAAGGCCCCAACCCAACACACATGCCATGTAAATATCATATGAAAGCTCATGATCTGCTGAAACCCACTGTTCTGTCCAAATCTGTATATCGTTAGTATGAGACTTTGCTGTATGGTTGTTACTGAACTGTGTTGGAAGTTTGAGAGTCTCTATTGCTAGGTGGTGACCCAGTCCCTGGGGAGCGTTATGCGACCATTAATCAGCAGGGGAGTTGTAAACAAGGGATTTACAATACTGTAAGAGGGCTGCACAAGCATCACACAATGGAGGATTGGGCGAAATCTGCCTTCACCCCCCCAATAGGGCTCTGTGAGATACTGGTCCTGCCTTTCGGCCTCAAGGGGGCATCTGCCACCTTCCAGTGCCTGGTGGATCAGTTGCTAAGGGGGATGGAGGGCTTTGCTCTGGCGTATATTGACGATATCTGTGTCTTTAGCCAGACCTGGGAAGAACATGTGTCCCAAGTGAAGAGGATGCTGGGTCGCCTCAGGATGCAGGACTGACCATAAAAGCTGGAAAGTGCAAGGTGGGGATGGCAGAGCTGTCATACTTGGGCCACAAGGTGGGAAGCATCCACCTGAAGCCAGAGCCGGCCAAAGTGGAGGCCATCAAGGACTGGCCTGCTCCCCAGACTAAGGAGCAGGTCCAGGCTTTCATTAGGATGGCGGGGTACTACCGGATGTTTGTCCCCTACTTTAGCTCCCTGGCAGCTCCCCTCACAGAGCTGTGTAGGAAGGGAAAGCCGGACAAGGTGGTCTGGACCAAGCAGTGCCAGAGGGCTCTCTGTGCGGTGAAGGGGGCACTCATCCAGGGCCCGGTGCTGGTAAACCCGGATTTTAACAAACCCTTCCTGGTGTTCCCCAACACCTCGGACTCAGGGCTGGGGGCGGTACTGATGCACACTGATACTAAGGGGGAGAGACACCCCATTGTGTACCTGAGCAAGAAGCTGCTGCCCCGGGAGCAGCACTACGCGGCCATAGAGAAGCAACGCCTGGCCATGGGGTGGGCCCTTAAGAAACTGCAGCCGTATCTATTTGGGCGGCGCTTTACTGTGTACACTGACCATTCGCCCCTGACGTGGCTGCACCAAATGAAAGGGGCCAATGCCAAGCTGTTGAGATGGAGCCTGCTCCTCCAGGGGTTTGACATGGAGGTGGTTCATGTGAGGGGGAGTGCCAATGTCATAGTCGATGCTTTATGATGGGGCGGGGGCCCTGAACTTCCCCAGGTCACTGGCTAAGTGACCCAGCTCAGTTCAGACTCGAAGGGGGGAGAGATACGACGAAGTGGGGGGTTTTCTTGTTTTTCCCCCTGTTTTTTCAATGGTTTGCATGCAGAGGGGGTGGGACTCAGTTTCCCTGAGTGTTATTGGTTTAATGAGGTGATGGGAGAGGGAGTTTGTTGTTACAGAGGACCGGAGATGGAACTTGGGGCTCCAGACAATGGCCTGGAGAATGGATACCCCAGCGACTGGTGACCTGGCGACCCGGAGGTCCAGCTCAGGACTCACAGCCTGTTCCAGACAGTGGGAGGACAATGGTTTGTAAAGAGAGGGCCCTGGTGACCTGACCGGCCGGTTCCAGCCAGAGGGGTCAGAGGACAGAAGAGGGGAGAGGAGGCCCAGGCGACCCTGTTTACCTGGAGAGACGACAATGGACAGAGGCAGGGCTTGGGGCCGGGGATCTCAGATGCCCAGCTGGTAAGCAGGGGGGCTCGGGACTAGAGAGAGAGAGCAGGCAGAGCCCCCCCTAGATGCAGGGGAGATTTGGATGTACTGTGCTGAGGGAGGCCAGGCCTGAGGGCCCTGAGAGTTTCCTGTGCTGTGTTCAGACGCTCAATAAACCCTCCTGTTCTACGCTGGCTGAGAGTCACTCCGGTCTAGAGAACAGGGTGGCGTTATTCCCTTTGGGAGTGGAGGCCCCGGAGGTTCAGAGCGAGTGGACTCCCTGAGGGGGCCCACGGCGAGAAACAGGTGTGCTAAGGCTCAGAGAAGTGCGGCTCCAGGAGGTGGAGGGGCTTAACCCCCGAGGGAGAGTGGACCCCCAAGAAGGGCTGTCTCACTGAAGGGGGTTCCCCCCACGGACCGCACGGGGCCAAGAGTGGGCATGATCTGTAAGTCCGTGACACCCACCTATGCTGGAAGCAACAAGAGCGCTGGGAAGACAAAGACTTCAACTGAGGAGACTGGTCCCAGGCCCAAGGGAGAAGCCAGTGTATTAAGAATTGTATAATCCAGTGGGGTGACAAAACTGCTTGTTCCAAATACTGCCTAGTGTAATAAGGTTTCAGATATAGACTGTGTGATTACCTTTTGTTTTCTTTGGTAACTAGCTGTGACCTTTTGTGCCTAACACTTATAATCACTTAAAATCGATCTTTCTCTAGTTAATAAATCTGTTTTATATTTTACCTAAAACGATGTGTTTTGCTTCAAGTGCTTGGGAAATCTCAGCTCAGTTTACAAAGGCTAGTATGTGCCCTCTCCACATCAAGGGAGGGGTGGATTGGGTAATAAACATATACTGGTCAGGTACAGTTCTGGGGTGAAAGGCTGGAGAGCTGGAGGGAATTGGCTGGTGCCTTTCCCTGTGTGATTTGTGAGTGGCTCTGGGGCATTCATGCAATAGAGCTGGGTGTGGGCTCCACATCCTGTTGTGCTGAGTGATAACAGTGCCCAGAGGGGTTTGCTGCTTGTCACTAGCAAAGCATTGAGAGGGACAGCCCAGGCTGGAGAGTAAAGGGGGCACAGCGGTACCCAAGTTATGGGCCATCCCTAGCCATTTGGGTGCCCTACGCAGCCCCCCCCATGGGGGGGGGGCTGTGTGGGGCCCCAGGCATCCCCCCCAAGGACTGGGAGGCAGGAGCTGTGGGGGGCCACTTTTGGGGGCCCCACAGACCCAGAGTGGCCCAAGGGATTAGCAGAGGGCCGGGAGCAGCCTGCTCTGCTTCCCTCACTCCGGCCTCAGTCGTGTTGCTTGGGGAGGGGGCTTGAGGGAAGGGATCCCCCACTCACTGGCAACGGCGGGAAGCAGAGCCAGCTCCCAGCCGCGGCGCTCTGCTTCCTGCCGCCGGTCCTTTCCCCAACCTGAGAGACATGGCTGGGGCCGGGCCAAGGGAGTGGGCTGGGGCCGCGTCTCTCCGCTTCCTGACACTGGTGAGTGTGCGGGGCGATCCTTTCCCCACATTCACCGGCAGCGGGAAGCGGAGCGCCGTGGCTGGGAGCTGGCGGAGTAGAGCGGGCTGGGGCTGGGTTGCTCCACTTCCCGCCGCTGCTGGTGAGTGCGGGGTCTCTGGGGGAAAAGGTGGAATGGGGGCAGGCCAGGGGCGGAGCAGGGGAGAAGGATAAAGAGGCAGGGTGGAGGGCGTTGTCCAGGGCCCCACATCCCCCAGGGATGGCTTTGCCCCTTGCAATGGGGGCCAGCCGAGGGACAGAGCTGGTCGCTGAGGCTGGGGCTGCGGGGTATGCAGCATGCAGCTGCCTAGGGCACCATGAAATTTGTGGCAATTTGGTGCCCCAAGTTTCATGGTGCCCTACACAGCTGCGTATGTCTAAGGACGGCCCTGCCCAAATTCCAGGGTGTACCCCGGTGATCCTGTAGGGTTGGCAGGCATCCGGTTTTCGACCGCAATGCCCAGTCAAAAAGGGACCCTGGAGGCTCCAGTCAGCACCGGTGACTGGGCCACTAAAAGTCTGGTCGGCGGCGCAGTGGGGCTAAGGCAGGCTCCCGGCCTGCCCTGGCTCCACGGGGCTCCCGTAAGCGGCCGGCCTATCTGGCTCCTAGGCACTGGAGCAGTCAGGGGGCTCCGCGCACTGCCCCCACCCTGAGCGCCAGCTCTGCAGTTCCTATTGGCCGGGAACCACAGCCAGTGGGACCTGTGGGGGTGCCACCTGCAGGCACAGGCAGCACATGGAGTCCCCTTGTCGCCCCTCCACCTAGGAGTTGGACATTTTGTCTGCTTCCATTTTGTCCAGCCGCCTGAGGTAAGCACCGCCTGTCTGGAGACCGCACCCTGAACCCCCTGCCCCAGGTCGGAACCCCCTCCCGCACCCTAACTCCCTCCCAGAGCCCACACCCCACACCGCCTCCTGCACTCCAAGCCCCTCAGCCCTGACTCCACCTCAGAGCCTGCACCCCCAGCCGGAGCCCTCACCCCCTCCTGCACCCCAACCCCCTGCCCCAGCCCGGTGAAAGTGAGTGAGGGTGGGGGGATGGAGTGAGCAGGGGGCAGAGAAGGGTGTTCAGTTTTGTGCGATTAGAAAGTTGGCAACCCTATGATCCCATCACAAGGGGACCCAGCGTGGCTCCCTTCAGAGGGGCCGGGAGGTGAGAGAGGGGAGCCTGGGCATGGTGAACTGCATCCTGCTTGTGCTGGGGCTCGGGCCTCTGCTGCGGGTGTCAGCGGGCTCTCCTGGGCTAACCCACTGCACAGCAAGGATCTCCTGACAGCCTGGGCTGGGTGGTACCAGGACAGGGGCCAAACCACCCCCCTCCTCAGGACGCAGCTGTGCCCATGAACTCATGGCCGGGGCACTCTGTGCTGGAGCTCAGAGCAGCTCCCTGGGCCTGGGCTGCCCATACGCTGTGACCTCCAGCACCCCGGGCCAGCGAGGGAGGAAGAGCCATCAGGCAGAACCGGCAGGGGAAAGCAGGAAGCCGGTGCCCAGCCCAGCCAGCCATGCCAAGCACAAGAGCAAGCGAGCTACCTGCCAGAGCTCCTGGACCCGCTGCTGTATCTCCTCCAGGCTGGTGCCTTGGAAGTGAAGGAAACCGTAGGCAGAGAGAGCCTGGCAGAGAAAGGGCGGCAAAGTGACAGAGCGACAGCAGCCAGTGGGGGGTGCGTGTGCCTGCGTGCATGACTGTGGCCGGGCATGAGAGTCTGCAAGGCCCCTCCTGTGACCGACCTGTCCAGTGGAAAGCGGCTCCCTCATGGGAACAGAGCTGGGAGCTGGCACCATCAACAAAGCCCTGAGACCCCCCCGGACCCTAGGTCCGGCCCAAAGGCACTGAGACACAGCCCGAGCCCCTGCCCATGGGGCCAGCCCTGCTGCCTGCGCTCCTGCCCCTAAGACATGGGGCGCGTGCCCAGGGGGCAGGGCTGGACTGGGCTCTGGCCCTGGCCGAGTGGGGGAGGCCCCTGCCAATCGAGGTCCCTACCCAGGGCCTAAGAGAACCAGTGGGCTGCCTGCAGCTGGCCTTGTTGGGGTGGAGGCCGCAGCCCCATTGGCTGCTATCCAGCCACACCCCGTCCCCCAGGGACACACCTGCCGGGTTCCCCACGGCCCGAGAAACGGACAAGAGGCAGCTTCTGAAGAGACACGAAAAGAACCCTATGGAGAGCTTCCGCTCCAGCGTCACCGGCTGGACCCCCGGCACCCCCAACCTATCTGGCCCCACGCCCCAACCCACGGCACCCATCTCAAACCTGCCTGGCCCCACCCCACGCCCCAGCCCCCGGCACCCATACCCAACCTGCTGGGCCCCCAACCCACAGCACCTGCAACCTGCCAGGCCCCACGCCCCAGCCCACAGCACCCCCAACCTGCCTGGCCCCACGCCCCAGCCCACAGCACCCCCAACCTGCCTGGCCCCACGCCCCAGCCCACAGCACCCCCAACCTGCCTGGCCCCACGCCCCAACCCACAGCACCCCCAACCTGCCTGGCCCCACGCCCCAACCCACAGCACCCCCAACCTGCCTGGCCCCACGCCCCAGCCCACAGCACCCCCAACCTGCCTGGCCCCACGCCCCAACCCACAGCACCCCCAACCTGCCGAGCCCCACGCCCCAACCCACAGCACCCCCAACCTGCCTGGCCCCACGCCCCAGCCCACAGCACCCCCAACCTGCCTGGCCCCACGCCCCAGCCCTCAGCACCCCCAACCTGCCTGGCCCCACGCCCCAACCCACAGCACACCCAACCTGCCTGGCCCCACGCCCCAGCCCCTGGCACCCATCCCCAACCTGCCAGGCCTCCCGCCCCAGCCCACAGCACCCCCAACCTGCCTGGCCCCACGCCCCAGCCCACAGCACCCCCAACCTGCCTGGCCCCACGCCCCAGCCCACAGCACCCCCAACCTGCCTGGCCCCACGCCCCAGCCCACAGCACCCCCAACCTGCCTGGCCCCACGCCCCAACCCACAGCACCCCCAACCTGCCTGGCCCCACGCCCCAGCCCACAGCACCCCCAACCTGCCTGGCCCCACGCCCCAACCCACAGCACCCCCAACCTGCCTGGCCCCACGCCCCAACCCACAGCACCCCCAACCTGCCTGGCCCCACGCCCCAACCCACAGCACCCCCAACCTGCCTGGCCCCACGCCCCAACCCACAGCACCCCCAACCTGCCTGGCCCCACGCCCCAACCCACAGCACCCCCAACCTGCCTGGCCCCACGCCCCAACCCACAGCACACCCAACCTGCCTGGCCCCACGCCCCAGCCCCTGGCACCCATCCCCAACCTGCCAGGCCTCCCGCCCCAGCCCACAGCACCCCCAACCTGCCTGGCCCCACGCCCCAGCCCTCAGCACCCCCAACCTGCCTGGCCCCAAGCCCCAGCCCCCGGCACCCATCCCCAACCTGCCTGGCCCCACGCCCCAAACCACAGCACTCCCAACCTGCCGGGCCCCACGCCCCAACCCACAGCACCCCCAACCTGCCGGGCCCCACGCCCCAACCCACAGCACCCCCAACCTGCCTGGCCCCACGCCCCAACCCACAGCACCCCCAACCTGCCTGGCCCCACGCCCCAACCCACAGCACCCCCAACCTGCCTGGCCCCACGCCCCAACCCACAGCACCCCCAACCTGCCTGGCCCCACGCCCCAACCCACAGCACCCCCAACCTGCCGAGCCCCACGCCCCAACCCACAGCACCCCCAACCTGCCTGGCCCCACGCCCCAGCCCACAGCACCCCCAACCTGCCTGGCCCCACGCCCCAGCCCTCAGCACCCCCAACCTGCCTGGCCCCACGCCCCAACCCACAGCACCCCCAACCTGCCTGGCCCCACGCCCCAACCCACAGCACCCCCAACCTGCCTGGCCCCACGCCCCAGCCCTCAGCACCCCCAACCTGCCTGGCCCCAAGCCCCAGCCCCCGGCACCCATCCCCAACCTGCCTGGCCCCACGCCCCAAACCACAGCACTCCCAACCTGCCGGGCCCCACGCCCCAACCCACAGCACCCCCAACCTGCCAGGCCCCACGCCCCAAGCCACGGCATCACCCCAAACCTGCCGGTCCCCAACCCATGGGACCCTTCCCAATCTGCGGGGAAAAACACCCCCAACCCACAGCACCCCTAAACTGTGGCACCCCCAAACCAATCTGCTCAGTTTCCATGTCCCAACTCTGAGCATTCTGTACCCTGGCGCTCTCAAACTGCAAGACCCCACAGTGCAATCACTGGCACCCTATGCCCCTCCCCCCCAAAGTGGCTATGCCCCCAACACACTCCGCCCCACAGCCCTGCCCCCCCCCGGAAGGTCTGTAGGCCGGGGGACATTACCTGGGGTGGGAGGCTGCCCCCTTGCTTCTCCCAGGTGATGGTGGCGGTGGGGGAGCCGGCAGCCCTGCAGTACAGTCTCACCGTGCTGCCCTCCTGCACCTCTGTCCGCTCCGGGCTCACCTGCACCTGCGGCATGCTGGCAGCTGCAAACAGCCAGTGGGTTAGAGCTGCGGGAGGTCCCGTGAGAGCTCTGGCTGGGTCACAGCAGAGCCAGCCTGGCAAATGTGATGCCACCCATTTCCCACCCCGCTCTGCCCTTCCCCATGGCACCTCTCCACCCTTTGCAGCCAGCGGGGGAGGCCCAGTGTGAGACCGGGACACTCAGCAACCTGTCAGCCTGGCACAGCATCCCACCCTGCAATCCTTCCACCACTCCGCCCGCCCCTGAGCGTAACTGCGCACTGGCCCTGGCACACGCTGACCGCCCATCCCTGCCCCCGCCGCCCGCTCTCCAGGGCACACACTGACCGCCCGTCCCCACCCCCGCCGCCCGCTCTCCAGGGCACACGCTGACCGCCCATCCCTGCCCCCGCCGCCCGCTCTCCATGGCACACGCTGACCGCCCATCCCTGCCCCCGCCGCCCGCTCTCCATGGCACACACTGACCGCCCATCCCTGCCCCCGCCACCCGCTCTCCAGGGAACACGTTGATCGCCCGTCCCTGCCCCCGCCATGCGCTGGCTCTGGCACATGCTGACCGCCTGTCCCTGCCCCCGCCGCCTGCTCTCCATGGTACACGCTGACCGCCCATCCCTGCCCCCGCCGCCCGCTCTCCAGGGCACACGCTGACCGCCTGTCCCTGCCCCCGCCCCCCGCTCTCCATGGCACGCGCTGACCGCCCGTCCCTGCCCCCGCCCCCCGCTCTCCATGGCACACACTGACTGCCTGTCCCTGCCCCCGCCGCCCACTCTCCATGGCACGCGCTGACCGCCTGTCCCTGCCCCCGCCGCCCGCTCTCCATGGCACGCGCTGACCGCCCGTCCCTGCCCCCGCCACCCGCTCTCCATGGCACACGTTGATCGCCCATCCCTGCCCCCGCCATGCGCTGGCTCTGGCACACGCTGACCGCCTGTCCCTGACCCCGCCGTGCGCTCTCCATGGCACACGCTGACCGCCCGTCCCTGCCCCCGCCACCCGCTCTCCATGGCACGCGCTGACCGCCCATCCCTGCCCCCGCCGCCCGCTCTCCATGGCACACGCTGACCGCCCATCCCTGCCCCCGCCGCCCGCTCTCCAGGGCACACACTGACCGCCCGTCCCCACCCCCGCCGCCCGCTCTCCAGGGCACACGCTGACCGCCCATCCCTGCCCCCGCCGCCCGCTCTCCATGGCACACGCTGACCGCCCATCCCTGCCCCCGCCGCCCGCTCTCCATGGCACACACTGACCGCCCGTCCCTGCCCCCGCCACCCGCCACCCGCTCTCCAGGGAACACGTTGATCGCCCGTCCCTGCCCCCGCCATGCGCTGGCTCTGGCACATGCTGACCGCCTGTCCCTGACCCCGCCGCCTGCTCTCCATGGTACACGCTGACCGCCTGTCCCTGCCCCCGCCGCCCGCTCTCCATGGCACACACTGACCGCCCGTCTCTGCCCCCGCCACCCGCTCTCCATGGCACACACTGACCGCCCGTCATTGCCCCCGCCGCCCGCTCTCCATGGCACACACTGACCGCCCGTCCCTGCCCCCGCCACCCGCTCTCCAGGGAACACGTTGATCGCCCGTCCCTGCCCCCGCCATGCGCTGGCTCTGGCACATGCTGACCGCCTGTCCCTGCCCCCGCCGCCTGCTCTCCATGGCACACGCTGACCGCCCATCCCTGCCCCCGCCGCCCGCTCTCCAGGGCACACGCTGACCGCCTGTCCCTGCCCCCGCCACCCGCCACCCGCTCTCCATGGCACACGTTGATCGCCCGTCCCTGCCCCCGCCATGCGCTGGCTCTGGCACACGCTGACCGCCTGTCCCTGCCCCCGCCGCGCGCTCTCCATGGCACACGCTGACCGCCCATCCCTGCCCCCGCCCCCCGCTCTCCATGGCACGCGCTGACCGCCCGTCCCTGCCCCCGCCCCCCGCTCTCCATGGCACGCGCTGACCGCCCGTCCCTGCCCCCGCCCCCCGCTCTCCATGGCACGCGCTGACCGCCCATCCCTGCCCCCGCCACCCGCTCTCCATGGCACGCGCTGACTGCCCCTTACCAGAAGGTTCAAATGTCCCTGCTCTAACCACTAGCCCATCCTGCACCCCTGCACCCACTGCTGCTGCTTTTGCCCATGCTAAGAGGCCAAACTGCTGGAGCCTGTGCAGCGCTTGGTGTGTGGAGCCAGCGTCAGGTGGGGTCCCCAGCCAGCGAGAGCAAGGGTTGCTTCTGGGGTCCTACTGCAGCTGCTTTGGTCTAGGGGTGCAGAGCTGGACAGGGCTAGCTCAGTGGTTTGAGCATTGGCCTGCTAAACCCAGGGTTGTGAGTTCAATCCTTGAGGGGGCCACTTAGGGATCTGGGGCAAAATCAGTACTTAATCCTGCCTAGTGAAGGCAGGGGGCTGGATACGATGACCTTTCGAGGTCCCTTCCAGTTCTCTGAGATAGATATATCTCCATATATATCTCTGGGCCAGGGCAGGCAGCAACCGCCGCAGTGTACGTACTGTGCACTTGCAGGAAGGCCCGGGCCACGTGCTGCCCAGCACTGCTACGCACACGGCACAGATACTCCGCCTCGTCCGAGGGCTCCACAGCGGGGAAGCGCAGGGTCCCTCCCTGGATCACAGCCTTGCGAGACATGACACCAGCCTGCCCTCCTGCAGGGAGCCAGGCCAGGAGAGATACAGCAGTTAATGCCCTGTCTCTCAGCACCCCAGCCTTGCACAACTTGCCTCACCCTGGCCAGGGGCCCAGAGAGCAGCCGGGCTCACAGTCCATGGCCGGCCTGGCACAGCACAGCCTGGCCACGCATTGCCAGGGGCCCAGAGAATAGCTCCTAGCAGCCCATGCTGGAGCCCGTCACTGAAACATGCTGGGGTACATGTGAGCATGCTGCCATCCAGTGAACAGCCCCAGTGACTACAGCAGCCTGCCCCCTACCCAAAGCTGATGGAGCGACTCTGGCTCAAGTGGGAGGGGCTGGGGATCCCCCTCTAATGTTCAAACCCCTCTGTCTCCTGCTGATGCAGCCACAGGCATGGGCAGCAGGTGAACCCCCATTCAGGGAGGCTAGCCCACAGCCCCGCCCCTTCTGCTTGAGGCCCCGCCCCAGCCCTGAGCCCCCCGTGGCTGGAGGATCCCCGGCCCGAGCCGAGCCGCCCCAGCCCTTGGCTGCCAGCTGGAGTAGAGCCCCCTGCAGCTTCCAGGAGAGGGGGAGCGAAGGCGGAGCATGGGCGGGGCCATGGCCTGGGTTACGGGAGGCTTAGCATCTCCTGGTCTTCGATACCTGCCACCCATGGCCACAGGCCACTGTCAATGGGATCTAGTCTAGTGGTTTGCAGAGCGTCTCTCGTCTCCTCCATCTGCCTCGTCCTAGCCCTGGGTCTCCGAGTGACCAGGTGAACACAGAACCCTGGCAGGCAGGAGGTAGGGCCGGGATGGGGAAGTGCTGACTGCTCCCCCAGTGTTCCCCGCCCGGCCAGAAGCGGGTCTGCTGCACCTACCGATCCACTCCACAGTGGGTGGGGGGCTCCCAGTGGCAATGCAGTGGAACTCAGCCGGCTGGCCTGGCTGGACCGTCAGCTGTGCTGGCTCGATGGTGGCCGTGGGCAGGACGGCAGTGGCAGCTGCGGCAAGATGGATGGCGGGTTAATTACTTTGTACTGGCAGGAAACCTCCAGAGCCCTGTGGTAGGGGCTGCAGGGGGCTCCAGTCTCCTAGACCTGCTGCCTACTCAGGGTGCTTCAGGGCTGTATGGGCCCCAGGCCTGGCCTACCTGTGGCCTCCCAGCTCCCATCTACAGTAACGCCGGCCACAGAAGACAGAGCAGAAGCCATGTCCCGGCCAGGCAGCCTCCGTTCTGCCCTGGAACACAGTGTATGGTCCATAATGGACCACAGCCAAGTGTGCAGTTTAGAGCAGGCCCTAGGTTGCTCTAACCAGCACCCAGGGCCAGGACTGAGAATTAGGGACCCAGAACTGACTCCCTGAGTGTCTCCCTCAAGTGCTGAGTACAGCTGAGAGCCTGGGTCTTGGCACCTGCAATGACTCGGCTGGGATCCCCCAGTTTGTGACCAAATTGCTGCCCCTGGGGCCAGCGTGGGGAGCAGCTTGTGGGATGTTAAGAAAACAATCCTGAAGCCCCCCATGCAGGCAAAGGACAAGGCAGGTGGGGTCTCTCCCTGGAGCCCAGTGCAGATGGGTCCAGGACAGTGAACCCTGACTGGTGTATCACTCCCTTGCGCCGTGCAGTGCTGTGCCACGGGCCAGTTTTCAGAGAGACGAGGGGCCAGGAAGCCTGACATCAGGCAGGTTCCAGAGCCCCAAACACTCAACCCGCTCTGACTCCTGCCCCTGCTGGCATTTGTGCCATCTCCAGCCCAGCGCCACTCACAGGAGAAGAGGCCACTCAGGAGCCCAGTCCACATCACTGACCTCTGGTGTCTAACCCCGCCTCCAGCCCTGAGTACTGAGGACAGAGGAACTGGGCTGCCCCAGGTGTGGTATCCTCAGGGCTGGATTAACCTTTTGTGGGCCCTGGCCCCGTGCTCCACCCTGAGACACCTCCCCCTGCTCTGACCCAAGGTCCCCACTCAGCGTCTTCCCCCGGAGGCCCCACCCGCCACTCGCACGGGGGGGATGGGGCAGAGAGGCACAAAGAGCAGCAACGCCACCCTGCCATGCTGCGGGGGAGAGCGAGCGAGTGGGAACCCACGGCACAGCGCTGGGCGTGCAGCACCAGGCCAACTTACAGGGTCTGTGGCCTTCCATGACTTCGATGGGTCCATAAAACATCTGAGTCTTAGGAGGGGCTGCAAACAAATCACAGTTTTCAGTTTCAACCCACGTGAAAACTGAGTGCTGCCTGTGCCCCTCCATGCGGGGACCTGCTGGAGCATGGCAGCACCCAGCGCCGGGCCTGTTCTCAGCTCACAAAACGCTGCAGAGCAGCCGGAGGGCACCAGCCAGCAAGTCAGGTTTCTGTGCCCAGGGAGGGGCCGAGGCGGTGTTTCTCTACCCCCACCCTTGCCGTGCCCGAGCACCTCCCGAATGTGGATGAATTTAGCTCCTCTGGGATGTAAGGAAGGATCATTTTCCTGATTTTCCCAAAAAGGGAAACGGAGGCACAAAGCTTCCATGACTTGCACAGGGTCTCACACACACCCTGTGGCAGAGTCAGGAAAAGAATGCAGATCTGCTGAGTCCCAGCCAGGCGCCCTAGCTACAAACCATCTTCCCTTGCAGTTCAGCTCTCCTGCAGTGATACTAAAGGGGCAGGGTCCAAAATCAGATTGAACACATCGACAAGCCCAAGCTTCTGACCCTGTGTTGCTTGGCCCAGACAGGACACGGTAGGAATTTTACACCTAGCTTCTCTTGCCCTGTATTTCTCTCATCTTGACAAAGAAACTGGCTTTCTTGATTTCTGGTTCCCATGCAGCAGCGGCAAAGAGTCAGTGCTTAAACCCAAACTGGAGCAGCTTCCCTTCGACCCCCCCAACCCTGTTTGATTAGGGTTCCACTTTGCTTTCCCAGCACCCTAAGCTGATCCTAAACCCTGACACTGCTCCCATCAGATTCTGCACGAGAGTTTGAGGAGGAAATTGGGGGAAGGGGCATTAGCCTAAGTCAAGTGCAACTTTTCAATGGTCATGTCCCCCCATGCAGCTCTCCCCTCCGCCCAGAAGGAATCCGCCTTTGTAAAGGCCAATGGCGGGCACTCAGCTGGTGGGGAACATCCCCATTAAAAACCCACCCAGCGAGGGCAGCGCCAGCACATCCTGCCGACCATGGAACCAGAGAAGGACGGAATGGGGACTGACTGTGGGCACTGCTCGTGCCAGGGAAAGTGCCACAGGGTGGGGGTGGGAGCCACAGAGCAATGCAAGCACCCCCAGGGCAGAGTGGGGAGCCTGGCTAGCAGAAGGTCACATCGGGGGGCACTGTCCTGGGCAGAGGGTGGCCTCAGGACTGCAGGGGTGGCTCCTGGGAACTGGTGAACACTGGGCGCCAGCAGCCAGGCTCTCCCTAACTGCCTCCGCCTGACTAACCCAGGCCAGGCTCTCCCTGAGGGCGCAATGGGGCGTGCAGGGGGAGCTCAGGGCTGCCCGCACCTTGCACGTGCAGTGTGGCCGTGCCCTCAGCCATGTCCAGCATGTTGGAGCCGGTGCAGACATAGATGCCGGTGTCCTCGGGCTGCACATTGCGGATGGTGAGGATGCCGTTGAAGTCCATGGCGCGGCGTGGCAGCTTGCCGTGGTTCTGGCGCGTCCAGACCAGTGTGTAGGCCGGAGACTGCGGGAGCAGAGGGGACACAGCTGTGAGGAGGGCGTGAGCCCACCCTCCCCCACCCCAGGGAGCCGGCTCTAGGTGGGCTCCTCGGGGAGGGCAACGTGGGGTCGATCCCCACCTAGCCAATAAACCTGCTCCCCTCCCTACACCCCGCCAGGGCTAGGGCCACTGCAGGGGATGGCAGAGCGC
This sequence comes from Malaclemys terrapin pileata, assembly GCF_027887155.1. Lineage (NCBI taxonomy): Eukaryota > Metazoa > Chordata > Testudines > Emydidae > Malaclemys > Malaclemys terrapin. Next base: position 1,687,569 of record NC_071523.1, read on the forward strand.
AGGAGTGGCACCCAGATACCATGGTGATGGGCACGTCACTGAAGACAGGCAGAGGCAGGGAAGGCTGCGTCCCCTGGGCTGTGCTCGGCAGCATCAGGAGGGTGGCTCCCTGCCTGGCTGCTCAGGGACTGTCAGACCCCAGGCCCAGGTCAGCAAGTCACTCTGCTCCCTCCTGGGATGGAGCAGCTGGCAGGCCCCAACGGGAGGGGCAAAGCGCAGGGCGAGCAGGTGTCATCTCCTCTCGCCGTGGGGAACCCAGGCTCTGTCCTGCTGGCACCACCTGGGAATCGCGCCCTGGTCAGACTCTAAGATGGGGTGAACGGGCCTTGTTTCCCTGACTTCCCTGGGCGTGTGGGCTCCAGCGGATGTGCCATGCCAGCTGCCCATTATCCCAAACGTGGGCACAGCGCTTTGGCTGTGTTACAACCCGGCAGCTGTCAGCCGTCTGCGCTGCCCTCAGAGCCCGCGTCTGCGCCGTGCCCACCCTCGGCTTCACCCCACATTAAACAATGACAAGCGCCATGCGGACCAAGCAGTCACAGGACCGCCAGCCGCTCGCTCGGCTCCCATCGACTTTCCAGCACACGCTTTCTGGGACACAGGCTCTTTGCTAGATGTGCAGCACCTGGCACAACCAGCCCGATCACTGGCCAGGGCCTCGCGGCGCCACTCCAGGCACTGCAGGAGGCTCTCAGGTTCCTTGCCCGGGTCTGTGCTGTATCTGGAGCAGCAGTTCTCGTTCCCCCACCCCCAGCCCATCTTGCTGCCCCCACAGCCCCAGGCAGCTGCCCTGCCCTCACCTTGCTCTTGGCCGTACAGATGAAGGTGACGTCAGCTCCAGGCTTCACACTCTGGACCCTCTTCTCCTCCACGGTGACCGTGATGGGTTTGCTGGGGGCCTCTGCACCGACAGGGAGACATAAGACTCCTGCCCGGCACACCCTGCAGGCCATGGACAGCAGGACGGCAGCTCCAGGGCCCAGCCACCAGGGGCTAATGGTGCCTTGGGGCCAGGGCCAGGCAGGGGAAGGAGGGCAACAGGGAGCAGAGCTTGGGGTGGGAGGGTTGAGTTCAGGTTTTCTTGTTGGCTCTTCCTCTCTGAGGCCTCCTTATCCCAACCTAGGCCCTGCCCTCCCCCTGGGCCCTGCTCACCCCCTGGCCCCCATGCAGATCCTGCCCAGCCTCAGGCCCCCATGCCCTGCCCGTCCTATAGGCCCTGCGCACCCCCTGGCCCCCACACAGATCCCGCCCAGCCTCAGGAAGACCTGTCCATTCCCCTGAGCCCAGGCAGACCCTGCTCACCCCCCGGACTCCAGGCCCTGCCCACCCCTGGGCCTTGCCCATAGGAGCCCATCTTGTTGCCCAGGCCTGAGGGGCTGGTGGTGGATGGGGTATGAGGCTCTGACCTCGACCCTGCCCTGGCTGCCTGGGCGGAGCAGTGCCACTCGCTCTGCCTCTATCCCACCACCGCTGAGGGCATAGCCACCATGACAACGGCTCTGCCAGGGAAGAAGGGTGTCAGCTCCCAGGCAGGGCCCCGCAGAGTGCACAGGCCCACCTGATCTCAGCAGCGTCCTCCCACCCCCCCCCACCCCCACCCGCAGGCCGAGCCCGGAGCCTCTCACCCGTGACAACGACCTCCGCCCGGCTGGCATTGCTGTGCTGCAGGCTGCGGCAGGTGCAGACGTACACACCAGCCTCAGAGGGTTGGATGCTGGGGAAGTGGAGCTCTTCACCTGGGGCGGGACAAAGGACGTGTGAGACCCACACATGGCCCACCACGGGCTGAGCGTGTGCACAGAGGGGCCCTCTGGCAGCCAGGGAGAACATCCCCAGGCCTGAGGAGCTTGCAGGGAGACCCTATCTCTGCCACCCCACTGCTTATAGAGACTGGGCACAGCTCCCCAGCTGTGGCCCCAGCACCCAGCTAGGCAGGGCTGGCCTGGGGCCGCGTCTGGCCGGAGAGCTCTGAAGAACACCCGAGATGCTCAGGCTGGTGATTTGGGAGGAGCACATGCGCCCGAGTCAGCATAGACCCCCGCGTGGTGCTAGGTCATTCCATGGGGGGTGCTCTCCCTTGCGGCTTTGCAGCTGGAGGAACATCGATCCGAGCTCCTGACCTGCTCAGGCCTCATAGGGCTGCATTTGCACCGGATCGGGGTGTCTTGATCTGACCCCTCCTGGACTCCCTGTTGTCTCCTCATCTTTGGGCAGGCTGAACGACAGAATGGCTGGCCCCAACCAAATGTGTCCCTGAGTCTGTGGGACCTAGGGCTGGACCCCTGTCCTGCCCCCATTTCCCTGCTGATTCAAACCTTCCCCCATTGGTCTGGGCATCTGCCAACACCAGTACTAATCATGGTAAACCCGCCATCAAACCCACTCCCCACAGTGACCCTGCAGTGGCATGTGGGTACCGGATTCTCCTTCCCTTCCCGTCCTACAGTCTTATAGCAATGCAGTGTGACTGTATAAATAGCTACCATGTCCCACCCCAGAGACAGCGGGATCCCAGTGTTAGGAGAGGGAGGTTGTGGAATCTCCGTCTCTGGAGATATTTAAGAGTAGGTTAGATAAATGTCTATCAGGGATGGTCTAGACAGTATTTGGTCCTGCCATGCGGGCAGGGGACTGGACTCGATGACCTCTCAAGGTCCCTTCCAGTCCTATAATCTATGAATCTATGAGAGGGATCTCTGCATAAATGGATATATTGCCCCACCCCAGAAGCAGCTGCATTTTAGGGCTGGTCTACACTTATAACTTGGGTTGACATAACTACAGTGCTCGGGGATGTGAAAATCCACACCTCTGAGCGTTGTACTATGCCAGCCCAACCCTGGTAGACACAGCTACGTCGACAGACGAATGCCTCTGTCAGCCGTCGCTCAGGGAGTTCCCAAAGCGACGGACAAACCCTTCCAGCTATATGACGGAGCTACGCAGGCACAGCCAGTCACCACAGCTAGGCGGCCATAGCCTCCACAGTGCAACCACGGCCTCAGTGGAGGGGAAGTGCCTGGTTCCTAACGTTCGTTGTTCTCTCCACGCCTGGCCACACCGTTACCTTGCCGTCTGCTCTGGGCAGTGCTGGGCACGGGGCGCCCATCTTCCCGCGACCAGGAGTAGTAGTAGGGCGGGCTGCCGCTGGCCTGGCAGCGCAGGGTCACCTCACCCCCCTGTGAGACCGTGGTCTTTGGCGGGTGGACTCGTACCACGAAAGGGGCTCGGTCTGTGGGGAGAGGAGAGAGGGAGCCAGTCATTCTGGGGAGATGCATCAGACTCATAGGGGTGGGATCAGCAATTGTGCTGTGGCCGCTGCCCCCCCACATGGGAACTCTCTTGGTGTGAGAGCAAAGGGACCCTCCGAGGCTGTGGAGCGAGGGGCCGTATCTACCCGCACCCTGCTCTGCACCCACCAACGGGGCCCTCTGGGGCGAGGGGCCGTATCCACCCGCACCCTGCTCTGCACCCACCAACGGGGACCCCCAGGGCTGTGGGGTGAGGGGTCGTATCCACCTGCGCCCTGAGGGGCTCATCCCTCTCCCAGCTCCCGGCTGGATCCCATCTCTCTGCTGACCCCTTGTGACGAAGTGGGACTGTTCTTAATGTTTCCTCTGAATATTGTGTGGGTGCCTCAGTTTCCCCTATACATTTCTTAAATCTCTAGGTGGTGGAATAAAGGCCAGTGTGCATAAATCACTGACACTCCGTCTCCCTGGGCAACAAAGGGCCCTTCCTCCCTGCAAGGAAATAGCTAAAGGTGAACAAAGAGATCAGGTGACCTCCTGGCCCGGGAAAAGAGACAAAAAGCCCAGAGAAGGAGGGGCTGGAGGGGGTTTTGAGTTTGGAGCTAGCTGGGGACTGGAAGAGAGGACAGATGGGGGTCTGCCTCGCTGGGCCCCAGAATGGACCCAGCTGAGGGGTCCCGTTCGCTGGACCTACAAACTCTGTTTTAGACCGAGGTCCTGTCATCTAATAAACCTCTGTGTTACTGGCTGGCTGAGAGTCACGTTTGACTGCGAAGTGGGGGTGCGTGCAGGACCTTCTGGCTTCCCTAGGACCCCGCTGGGGCAGACTCGCTGTGGGAAGCGCACGGAGGGGCATATGCTGAATGCTCCCAGGAGAGACCCAGGAGGTGAAGCCGTGTGAGCTTCTTGACCTGAAGACAGTCTGCTCCGAGGGAAAGGAGGCTCCCCAAAGTCCTGACGGGCTTCGCAGGGAGCAGTTCCCGAGCATCGCCCGGGGACTCCATGACACCCCTGCTGGCGGGGCAAAGGCAGGGATGAGGGGCTGGATGTTAGGGATTCTGGCCCGTGGTCTGGGAGTTGCCTGCTCCCCTTGCAGCCACCTGAGCCCAGAGTCACAGCCCTCCAGTGCTCCAAGTGCCCTGTCTTCACACTCCCCACATCACCGCAATGTGCCTTGGGAGGAATCATTAAAGTCCCCCCCTGTCCCCCCCAGGTTAATGTCCTTGGGGAGTGTATGCAGGAAGCGCGTAGGAAGAGTTCACCCAACAATCGGGCGGGGTAACCCTCTTCTCAGACACAGGACAGGTGCCTCTGGCATGTCCTGGGGCCGCTCCTTGGCAGTGATGGGGGTAGGAACAAATCAATCTGCAAACAGCAGCATGGAGCCTCTTTCCCCATGGGACTCCCCAGCCCGGCCTCACCGCTGGAGTGAACTTTCTCCAGGATGACCCTCAGCAGAGAGCATTTCAAAATGGGTCTGGACTGTGACAGTGAGCGGCAAAACCACCCCAAGCCACCTCTCTCTCACCTGCAGGGCACAGGAACCAGCCCTCTGCCTGCGGGGGAGAGCCGGACCTGAGAACTGCACCAGCCATACTGCTGGGAGCCTGGCGCAGGTCTGAACTCCAGCCAAGCCTCGCTCACTCAGTTGTAGCTGGTAGAAAGGGGTTTATATTTATGTTTCTTGGACCCATTTCTGACTGATGCCTTACACTAGTACTCACTTCAAATCCACCAGACTGTAGTTAAATAAACTGGTTTGATTTTTAATCTAACCCAATGCAGCATTGTGTTTAAACTGAGCTGCTGGTAACTCCAGTGAACATAGCAAATTGCTGGCTACTGACCCTGGACAGGGGCAAGGGACCTTCACCACCTCAGGCTACTAGCCCTTGTCCTTCTGCTGGCCCAAAGACCAGGGCAGTGGGGACCCTGCCGCCAGTGCCTGGCCCTGCACTTACCCACAGGTACACACTTCTGCCCCCGCACGCTGGGGTTCCCCACATAGCCTGGTGCACATCTGTGGGGAGCAGGAGAGACAGGTGAAGGGGGCACTGGTCTCCCAGGGGAGCATGATTATTGGGTGGGGGGGGGGGGGTTCCACACAAAGCCTAGGGTTGCCAACTTTCTATTGGCACAAAACCAAACACCCTAGCCCCTCCCTTCTGAGGCCCCGCCCCCATCCCACCCCATCCCCAAGGCCCCACCTTCTGCTCATTACATTCCCCCTCCCTCGGTGGCTCGCTCTCCCCCACCCTCACTCACTTTCACTGGGCTGGGGTTGGGGTGCAGGAGGGGATGAGGGCTCTAAATGGGGATGTGAGGGGGCTCTGGGCTGGGGCAGGGAGTTGGGGTGCGGGTGAGGGCTCCGGCTGGGGTTGCAATCTTTGGGGTGGGGCTGCGGATAAGGGGTTTGGGGTGCAAGAGGGAGCTCCAGGCTGGGGCTGAGGGATTCAGAATGTGGGAGGGGGCTGCGGGTTGAGGCAGGAGGTTGGGATGTGGGGGGGTCTGGGTTCTGGGCTGGGGGTGTGGGTTCTGGGATGGGGCCGGGGATGAGGGTTTTGGGGTGCAGGAAGGGGGTCCAGGTTTGGGGGGCTCAGGGCTGGGGTGCAGGAAGGGGTACGGGCTCTGGGCTGGGGCTGTGGATGAGGGGTTAGGGGTGCAGGAGGGGGCTCTGGGTTTGAGGAGGGGCTCAGGGCTGGGGGTTGGGGCTTACCTTGGGCAGTTCCCAGTCAGCGGCGCAGTGGGGCTAAGGCAGGCTGCCTGCTGCTCCTGGCTCCATGCTACGCCCCAGAAGTGGCCAGCGGGTCTGGCTCCTAAGTGGGGGTGCTCGGGGCGGGGGCAGCGCACGGAGCCCCATGCCACCCCCTCCCCGCAGAGCCGTACCTGCTGGCCGCTTCTGGAAGCAGCGCAGTGCCCCAGGACAGGTAGGGACTAGCCTGCCTTAGGCTGCAGCACCGCCGACCAGACTTTTAACAGTGTTGAAAACCGGACGCCGGGTCACCCTAACAAAGCCTTGTGTCTGCTGCGCCTCGGCGCTGCAGGCTGGGACTCAGGAGCGTGGGAAGCAGTTATTGCCCCAGTGTGCACAGCCCCCCCGGGCTCCAGGCGCAATGCGGCCAGGCTCCATGGGCTGAGCCCCGACCCAGGGCAGCTGGGAGCTCAGGGGACAACAGAGTTGCCACCTTTCTAATGGCTGGAAACCAAATCCCAGAAGCCCTGCCCCACCTCTTCCTTTGAGGTCCTGCCCCCTACTCCGCCTCTTCCCCCAAGCCCCGTCCCTTCTCCACCTCCTCCTCCAAGACCCACCCTTCTCTGCCTCTTCCCCACAAGCCCCGCCCCTTCTCCACCCCTCCCCCAAGCCCCACCCCTTCTCCGCCTCTTCCCCAAGCCCCGCCCCTTCTCCACCTCCTCCTCCAAGCCCCCGCCCCTTCTCTGCCTCTTCCCCCAATGCCCCGCCCCTTCTCCATATCCTCCCCCAAGTCCCCTCCTGCTGTGCCTCTTTCCCCAAGGCCCTGCCCTTTTCCCACCTCCTCCCCCAAGCCCCGCCTCTTCTCCACCTCCTCCTCCAAGCCCTACCCCTTCTCCGCCTCTTCCCCCAAGCCCCGCCCCTTCTCCACCTCCTCCCCCAAGGCCCTGCCCCTTCTCCTCCTCTTCCCCAAGCCCCGCCCCTTCTCCGCCTCCTCCCCAAGCCCCGCCCCTTCTCCACCTCCTCCTCCAAGCCCCCGCCCCTTCTCTGCCTCTTTCCCCAATGCCCCGCCCCTTCTCCACATCCTCCCCCAAGTCCCCTCCCGCTGTGCCTCTTTCCCCAAGGCCCTGCCCTTTTCTCACCTCCTCTCCCAAGTCCCCTCCCGTTCCTCCTCTTCCCCCAAGCCCCGCCCTTTCTCCACCTCCTCCCCCAAACCCCACCCCTTCTCCACCTCTTCCCCCAAGGCCCCGCCCCTTCTCCACTCCTCCCCAAAGTCCCTGTCCCTGCTCTGCCTCTTCCCCGCCCACCCCAGATTTTAAAAAATAGGGGGGGACCCTTGTCAAATGGCACCAGGCTACACATGCCAAAACCCAGACTGTCTGGGGGAAAACTGGCTGGGTGGCAGCCCTAGGGGAAAGACTTACTGCTCGCAGTACTGGCCAGTGTAGCCGGGCTCGCAGGCCGAGCAGCGATAGCCGCCCGCCCCCAGGCTCTCACACGTCCGCGAGAACCTGCAGGGAGAGAGAGACCTGAGCGCCCGACCAGGAACAGCACCCACACTCACCCCAGGAACAGTGCCCCCTGCCTCCACCACCCTGGAACCACTGCAGGAACAGCGCCCCACCCCTGCTCAGCTGCCCCGGGAACAACAACCCCTGCCCCCGCGAAACCATTCCGGGAACAGCGCCCCCTCCCACCTCCACTGAGCCACCCCGGGAACAGCGCCCCCTGCCTCCGCCACACCGGAACCACCACAGGAACAGAGCCCTGCCTCTGCTCAGCCGCCCCGGGAACAGTGCCCCCTGCCCTAGGAAGAGCGGCCTTGTCCCTGCTGTATACCCCTCAAGCTATCAGACACACAAGGTTGAGTGAACCACAGAGCCCTCAGGATCATCCCCAGGACAGACTCTCAGGGGCCCTGCCAAGAAACACTGGCTGGCAGCAGCAGTAGGGCTGGTGCTGAGACGCCAACAGACCTGGCTGGCAATAGGGCAGCCAGCAGCTGGCACCTCCTCTATACATCCTCGCTCCACCTCCACCTCTGCCCTGCCCAGGCCAGGCCTGGCCCCTTGCTGGCAGCGGCTGAGCCCCAGTGTGAACACCCAGAGATGGAGATGCCACGTGTGTGTGTGTGTGTGGGGGGGGGGGGGGTTGACCTCAGTCATGTTAACCCCACATGTGCCATGGGCTGCTACATTCTAACCCCCAACCCCATCCGCTGGCGTCAGCTACTCACTGGTTCTCAGGCTCGGAGAGTGGGCAGGCGCAAGGCTGGCAGTCCTCGGGGGTCCCGGCGGTGGCGTCACCGTAGTAGCCAGGGGCACACTGGTCACAGAACTCCCCGGCCGCGTTGTGTAAGCAGTTCTGGGAAGAGGGACAGAGCTCACAGCGCTGTGTGCACCAGGGCTAGCTACACACCCAGCCACTGGGGGAGAAGGGGTCATAGCGAGGGGCTTGCCCTGGGGCAGAGTCCTCCTCTAGGGTGGGGCAGGAGGCAGGGGGTAGATGGGGATCCTCCCTGAGTCACAGAGTGCAAGCCCAGGAAGCCAGGGGCTCTGGCCCAGCGCAGGTAGGTCCAGGGGGACCAGAGGGAGTCTCAGCCCTTCTCTCAGCCCACGTTGGGGCATCCACCTGGCCTATGGCAGTGACCAGGGGGACCCCAGAAGGAATAAGAGTGTCTGCTTCTGCGAGGCGGGGTGGAAAGGCTGCTCCAGTCGGCGGGCAGGCCCCGGGGGGCACCACGCTGGTCACTCACCGAGCAGGCCCCCGTCTCTGGGTGACAGGAGTCCGAGTGGCCATTGCACTCACACAGCTCACAGTGCCCGAGGTACAGGCCACCTCCCGTGCGAGTGTAGCCAGCAGCACAGTCCTGCAGGGGAGAGAGACAGCGTCACCCTGCAATACAGCCGTCCGGGGCCTCGCCCCCAGAGCAGGCACAGCTGCCAGGCCCCAAGCCAGTGGATGTGGGTCGGCAAGGGGCCCCCTCACCTGGCAGGAGAGGCCTCGGTACCCAGGCGGGCAGCGGCACTCCTCCACCTCCAGTGCCCGTGGCAGGCTGCTGTAGGTGGGCACAGCGGTCTCCATGCTGACACCAGCAATGCTGGCCGACACCATGTCGGTGGAGTAGGTGGCGCGGATGAGGATCTCGTCCAGGTCGGCCAGCGCCATCATCAGGTGCTCCCGTGTGGCATGCTGCCCGTCGGGCCGCTTCCAGTATTGCTGTGGGGGAGAGGGGCAGAGTCACGCCTGGCCAGAAGCCCACCGAGCTCTGAGGCAAGGGCAGCGGGGCCACCCAGCAGGGAAGCCCATGTGCTGGCACCACGGACCTTGGCTCAGCCAGGCTGCCTTGGATTCATGCAGCAGGGGCTGGAGGGGGCTCTGGGCAGAGACTCCGCCATGGCACGAATGGAGACTGAACCTAGCTCAGACAAGAGACCAGCCCCATGGAGCCGGAGGGCATCCCAGCCCAGCCCCTCGGGACATGCCCTCTCCTGGCACAGGCGGGTGGGTGGGCTTGACATGAGGGTGCCAGTGGCTTCAGTCCAGAGGAGCCCAGGAGCCCCACTGCACCTTCCCCAGGCCCAGGGACCCGTCAGTGGATCGCTGAACCCAGTGCTCATAGGGCAGGGGGCTCCAACCGGAGAGGAGGGGTGTACTGGGAGAGGGGGCAGGGGGACAATGTCGGGAGGCGAGGGGGGGAGGTGGTACATTCCAGTGGGGCAAGGTCGAGGGTGGTATGATGCTAGTGAGGAGAAGGCGGGAGTGGGGTGAGGTGAGGTGGGGGCAGGCGCAGTACAATGACGGAGAGGCAGGGTCGGGTTGGAGATGAGGCAGAGGCAAGGGCAAGGCAGGGCTGATCAGGGGTGGGGGCAGGGGCGGAGGCAAGGTGGGGATGCGGTTGGGGCAGGGCTGAGGTGGGGCCGAGGCAGGTGCTGGGTCGGGGGGACTAGCATGCCAGAGAGGTGGTGGCAGGGGCAGGACCAGTACCATGCCGGCCAGGTGGGGCTGGATGGGGGTGGGGCGGGTATGGTACCATGCCAGTGGGGTAGGCGCGGTACCACCCTTGCGAGGTGGGGACTGGGGGGCAGGGGCAATACCACCCTGGCAAGGTGGGAGGGGGGCTGGGGTGGTACCACGCTGGCAAGGCAGGGCTGGGGGGTGGGGGTGCGGTACCATGCTGGCAAGGCAGGAGCAGGAAGGAGGGGCTGGGGCAGTACTGAGCTGGCAAGGCAGGGCTGGGGCAGTACCACACTGGCAAGACAGGACCGGGGGGAGGGCAGGGTTCGGTACCGCGCTGGCAAGGCAGGACGGGGGGCTAGGGCAGTACCATGCTAGCAAGACAGGACCGGTGGGAGGGGGGCAGGGTTTGGTACTGCACTGGCAAGGCAGGACCGGGAGGGGGGCAGGGCAGGGTTCGGTACCGCACTGGCCGGGGGGCTAGGGCAGTACCACGCTGGCAAGGCAGGGCTGGGGCAGTACCATGCTAGCAAGATAGGCCGGGGGCGGGCAGGGTTCAGTATCACGCTGGCAAGGCAGGACTGGTGGGGGCAGGGTTCGGTATCGTGCTGGCAAGGCAGAACCGGGGGGGGGGGGGAGCTAGGGCAGTACCACGCTGGCAAGACAGGCCGGGCCGGGGGGGCAGGGTTCGATATCACACTGGCAAGGCAGGGCCGGGGGGCCGGAGCAGTACACCCTGCGAGCCATGCCCTCACCTCCCGGAGGATGATCTCGAAGCTCCGCCGGTCGCGCGGCAGCAGCTCAGGCTGGTAGGCCACCAGCGTAATGTCGTTGCCCTGCAGACAGCAAGGAGAGGAGGCTGGTCAGACCACCAGGCTGGGCTCTGGACACCCTCTCCTCCAGGTTGGCAGGGCACTCCCTGCACTCGCCGTGCCAGTCTGTCCTGGACCTGTTCTGATCCTCTTCCTCCATCAGATGCCACCCCCCTTCCACTCACCTACAGAGCCCTTGTGCTGTGAGCAGGGCCGGCTTTAGGCCAATTCCACCAATTCCCCCGAATCGGGCCCCGCGCCTAAGAGGGCCCCGCATCCAGTGGCAGGGCCGCCCAGAGTGGGGGGCAAGTGGCAGAGAATCCCTTCCCTGGCTAGAGGCACCTTTTTAATTTTTACTCACCTGGAGGCGCTCCGGGTCTTTGGCGGCACTTTGGCGGCGGGTCCTTCAGTGCCGCCGAAGACCCGGAGTGAGTGAAGGACCCGCCGCCAAAGACTAGGAGCACGGCCGGGTGAGTACAAGCCCCGCGTGTTTTTTTTGTGTGGTTTTTTTTTTTAAGTCATCCCTGTCGGGGCCCCATCAAAACTGTTCGAATCAGGACCCGCACTTCCTAAAGCCGGCCCTGGCTGTGAGCGCTCCCCCCAGCAGGCGCTGGCCTCTCCTCACCCAGCCTGCCTGAACAGCTCTCCCCCATGTAGCCCCTCCCTGTAGGGGGAGATTTCAAGGGCCTGTCTCTGTGCCGGGGTACCGCTGCCCCTTTCTAAAGCACTCACCTTAGAGTAGTTTCATCTAGCCCACCTTTCCCTAGTTTGCTTATGAGACTGTCATGTGGGACTGTGCCAGATCCCTTAGTGAAATCGAGACGTGCCACACCTACAGCTTCCCCCATCCACTAGGCCAGTGCCCCGTCAGAGAAGGAAATTAGGCGGCTTTGCCATGATTTGTTCTTGACAGATCAATGCTGGCTGTTCCTCATCGCCTTACTGCCCTCGAGGTGCTCACAGATTGATCTGGAATCATTTGTTCCAGTATCTCTCCGGCTGCCTGGGCTGTAATTCCCCAGGTCCTTCCTGTTCCCCTTTTCAAAGGTAGGTACTAGGCTGCGCATTTCCGGTCCTCTGGGACCTCACCTGTCCTTGGGGAGTTCTCCAAGATAGTCGCTAACGGTTCCCAGCTGGCTTCAGCTAGTTCCCTACGTGCCCCAGGGTGCATTTCACCAGGCCCTGCTGACTTCAATACATCGAACCCATCTGTGACGTTATTGACATAAACTGTGACTGTAGAGATCATTGTTGCAACCACTGTTATATATCTGCAGCAATATTGTACAGAGGTTGTCGTGTGAGATGTCTATAAAAAGGTTATGATTTGCTGGTTATGATTATGCTATCTGTATGTGTGTATCTGTGTGTATCATTTTGTAGTTGAAGTTATGAATATGGGCTATGTACTTGTAACTCAAATGTATTTGATTCCAAGTAGCCTCAGTGAAGCATTTGGTCAACTACTTGAGAAAGGACTATTCTCAGTAAGTGCCCAATCAAGAAACACTTAACTAACAATGGACTTTGAGAGACACCAATCCACATCTGAGTGTCCACTTTCAAACTAACATGTGAACAATGGCTTCGGCTTGCACACTGAGTCATGCATGGACATTTGATTTGCCCATGTGACTCCAGGGTCCACCTTGCTGCTGTGATTTTCCACAGTAAGAAGGGAGGGGTGTCCTTCCACAGGCAGAGAATATAAAAGGCCCTGGAAACCCCTCCATTTGGCTTCTTGCCTCTGGAGGAACCTTGCTACAAAGGACTGAATGACCCATCCCAGCTGTGGATGTTCTAGAGACTTGATTTGAACCCGCAATTTATTCCATCACTGCTACAAGCCTGAACCAAGAACTTTGCCATCACTGTATGTAATTGATTCTATTTAACCAATTCTAGGTTTGAGCATTGGCCTGCTAAACCCAGGGTAGTGAGTTCAATCCTTGAGGGAGCCACTTAGGGATCTGGGGCAAAATCAGTACTTGGTCCTGCTAATGAAGGCAGGGGGCTGGATTCGATGACCTTTCAGGGTCCCTTCCAGCTCTATGAGATAGGTATATCTCCATATATTAATTTATTTATTTAATTTAATTTTATGAATAAACCTTTAGATTTTAGATCCAAAAGGATTGGCAACAGCGTGATTTGTGGGTAAGATCTGACTTGTATATTGACCTGGGTCTGTGGCTTGGTCCTTTGGGATCGGGAGACCCTTTTTCCTTTTACTGGGGTATTGGTTTTCATAATAATTCATCCCCATAATGAGTGGCACTGGTAGTGATACTGGGAAACTGGAGCGTCTAAGAGAATTGCTTGTGTGAGGTGTGGTTCGCCAGTGGGGTGAGACCGAAGTCCTCTCTGGCTAGCTGGTTTGGTGCCTTAGAAGTGAAGAAACCCCAGACTTGGGCTGTAACTGCCCTGCTTTAAGCAGTTTGTCCTGAATTGACACTCTCAGAAGTGTCCCACCAAAGGCAGCATCATTACCTTGACCTTTCCCTGTTCTGACTTGTGTTCCCTGCCTTCTATCCCAGCCTCCCTTCTCCCAGCTCTCCGCATGCCCCTCGATTGCAGACCCCTGCTCCCAGACACCCCGTCACCCAGACAGCCCCCTTCCCATCCCAGACAGCCCATATGCCTCCCAGACCCCCCACTGTCCTGTCCCAGGCAGCCCCCCCCCCATCCCAGGCAGCCCTTACCGTGATCTGCACGTCGGCATCCGGCAGCGGGGCACTCCTCCCCCCAGAGCTGTAGGAGAGGGTGTAGCGCAGCCGCCCACCATAGGAGCCAACCTGAGAAAGCAAGGGAACAGCTCAGGTTGCAGCACCTCAGCTCTGACTTGGTGGTGCCCTGGCCTGGCCATGCAGGGTGGGGCTTTGTGCCACCAGCCAGGCCAAGGGTCCCTCAAGTGAGTCTGCCCTGGGGCTGGTTTGGTCAGCCCAGTAGGGGGGCACTAGGGACAAGGAGAGGGGCAGGGCAGGGGGAAGGATCAAAAACCTGCCCAACAGTGATCGACCCAGGGAGCTCCATCTCCTTAGCCTGACAAGGAGCCGGCTCAGAGGGCCTTGACCGCAGGCTGGAGGGACCTGCAGGCTCCTCAGTCCAGCAGTGGGAGCACGTGTGAGGGTAATTAACCCTCGGACCCATTTCCTGGTGGATTCTCCAGCTCTGACCATTGGAAATCCAGCCTGGCTGTTTCTCTAACAGACCCGCTCTACGAATTCCTGTGGGGCAGGTCTTTGGCCTGGGCTATCCAGGGAGTCAGGCTAGATCATGGGTTCCCAAACTGTGGGATGCACCCCAAAGGTGGGCTACGACACAGTCCCGGGTACTCTACTGACGCAACCACAGGCAGAGGTTGGGGGCATTGCCCCCCCCAATGTATATGTTGGTAGTGGGGGGCACAATTTAAAGGTTCAGCTGCCCCCCGAACAGCTCGAGTCACACACCCCCAGCAGGTCCTGTCTCACTAACAGGGCACCCAGTGCTGCCATGTCTGACTGGGAAGTGGACAAGCAATGAGGAGTCGTGTGCGTGGAGCTGGCCGCCAGCCCCCCCGCTGGCAGAGTGGTGCCCAGAGATGGCCTTGCCCAGGGCCAGAGGGGCACAGCGCCTCCGGCAGGTGGCAGAGAAGTGGAGCTACTAAGCAGAGGGCGAGAAGGGGCTGGCCCCAAGAGGTGACAGCTCCCGGAGGCTGGAAGGTTCCCAGCCATTCCCGCCCCGAGCCACTGCACCCTGCAATCCAAGGCAATCAGGCCCCTTGGAGTATCAGCCCCCCAGGGACTGGGGCTCGGCAGTGCTGCTCCGTTTCTGCCTTGACAAGGTGTGATTGGGACCATCATGGTAACACACATATGGTTTATTTACAGGGTTAGAGTTTATGGGTCTGTAATCATTCAGGTGACTAATTTTCCTCCTGAAGTGCTAACGGTGGCTGCAGCGCCAAATGCCGCTGCATGGGGGGGCCTCAGGGCAGAGTTTGGGACCCTCTGGGCCAGATGATCACAATGGTCCCTCCTGGCCTTGGAGCCGATGAAATGAAGGGGACTTCTTGGAGATCTACAGCTCTGGAGAGTATGACGCTCCTCCTTGGAGCCCTCAAGGCAAAGCCCAGAGCCCCTTGCTCCCCAGAAGAGGCCAGGCCCTTCCCCAGGACTACAGGCTCCGACAGGCAGACCCAGTGGGGAATAGCACAGGGTGTCAAGGCAGGGGGCTCCCCAAGGCCACTCTGCCATGGGCATTGGAGCTCTGCTCAGCCACACAACCCAGCACTTGAGGACAAGGGATTAGCCGAACCCCAGATCCCAGCACCCCCATTCTGGACCTAGATCAAAGTGGCTGCTGCCAGCGGTGCTTCCCCTCCCCAGAACAGAGTGCAGTTACCTTGTCCCCTAGGAAGGTGCCGGGAAGCTGCCAGTAGAAAACACTTTCAGGAAGCAGAGAGAAACCCTTGTAGACGAGAGAATACTGGGAGAGGAGAGAGATGGGCACATGGCACCCTGTCACAAAGGGGGCACAGCTGAGCGTCCCCACCTGGCCAGCTGCAGGAGAGCAGAGGGGAGCCACACAAAGCACAGGCATGGCACTGAGATGGCACCACAAGCCGTGCCCCCATGGGAAAGGCCATGGGTGAGACAGGAGTGGTGTATGCCAGCTCCCAGGCATCCTGGGGTTGGCAGCCCTCGCTCCTGCTCTGCATCACTCATTCTAATCCACGCCTAGGCTGCGAGGCAGTGATGCCCATGGGCAGGGGCACAACCTTGCATTGCAGCCCTGCTGATGCCCTTCCATCCCACCTGCAGCGCCCCCTGCTATCCCTGCTGCCTTCCCGAGTGCAGACTAACAATGGGGGAGAAAAAAACCAGGAGTCCTTGTGGCACCTTAGAGACTAACACATTTATTTGGCCATAAGCTTTTGTGGGCTAGAACCCACTTCATGAGATGCGTGAAGTGAAAAATACAGGAGCAGGTATAAATACATGAAAGGGTGGGAATTGCTTTACCAAGTGTGAGGTCAGGCTAATGAGATAAATCAATTAACAGCAGGATACCAAGGGAGGAAAAATAACTTTTGAAGGGGTAAGAGAGTGGCCCATTACAGACAGTTGACAAGAAGGTGGGAGTAACAGTAGGGAGAAATTAGTATGGGGGAAATTAAGTTTAGGTTTGTAATGACCCAACCACTCCCAGTCTTTATTCAGGCCTAATCTATGGTATCTAGTTTGCAAATTAATTCCAGTTCTGCAGCTTCATGTTGGAGTCTGGTTTTAAAGTTTTTGTTGTTGAAGAATTGCCACTTTTAGGTCTGTTACTGAGTGACCAGTGCTTTTTGAATGTTATGATTCCTGATGTCAGATTTGTGTCCATTTATTCTTTTGTGTAGAGACTGTCTGGTTTGGCCAATGTACATGGCAGGGGGGCATTGCTGGCACATGATGGCATATATCATGTTGGTAGATGTGCAGGTGAATGAGCCCTTGATGGCATGGCTGATGTGATTAGGTCCTATGATGGTATCCCTTGAATAGATATGTGGACAGAGTAGGCACTGGGGTTAGTAGCAGGGTTTTGTTCCTGGGTTGGTGTTTTTGTTGTGTGGTGTGTAGTTGCTGGTGAGTATTTGCTTCAGGTTGTGGGGCCGTCTGTAAGAGAGAACCTCAAAGTGTTATTCTTCAACAAAAAAACTTCAAAACCAGACTCCAACATGAAGCTGCAGAACTGGAATTAATTTGCAAACTAGATACCACAGATTCAGGGCCGGCTCAAGGCACCAGAAAAACAAGCTGGTGCTTGGGGCGGCACATTTTTAGGGGCGGCATGGCCGCGCCAGAATGCCGCCCCTAAAAATGTGCCCCGGCCGCCCTAGCTCACCTCCACTGCTGCTGCCACGGCGCGCGAAACAGCTGATTCACGTGCCGTTACTCGCCCTCCCTCCCAGGCTCTCAAACCTGGGAGGGAGGGGGAGCAGCGGCGCGCGAATCAGCTGTTTCGCGCGCTGCGGCGGCTCAGGGTCTCCCCCTCCCTCCCAAGCTCTCAAACCTGGGAGGGAGGGGAAGATCCCGAGCGGTCGCGGCGCGGCGCCGCTTCTCCCCCTCCCTCCCTAGGCTTGAGAGCCTGGGGGGAGGAGGCAGGGCTCGGGATTTGGGGAAGGGGCGGAGTTGA
The DNA here is from genome assembly GCF_027887155.1 of Malaclemys terrapin pileata. Taxonomy (NCBI): domain Eukaryota; kingdom Metazoa; phylum Chordata; order Testudines; family Emydidae; genus Malaclemys; species Malaclemys terrapin. The sequence continues at coordinate 1,704,443 of NC_071523.1, forward strand.
GGCGGGGCCGGGTGGGGTAATTAAATAAGAGGGGGGGGGAATTGTTTTTGCTTTGGGCGCAAAAATCCTAGAGCCGGCCCTGCATAGATTAGGCCTGAATAAAGACTGGGAGTGGTTGGGTCATTACAAACCTAAACTTAATTTCCCCCATACTAATTTCTCCCTACTGTTACTCCCACCTTCTTGTCAATTGTCTGTAATGGGACACTCTCTTACCCCTTCAAAAGTTATTTTTCCTCCCTTGGTATCCTGCTGTTAATTGATTTATCTCGTTAGCCTGACCTCACACTTGGTAAAGCAACCCCCAGCCTTTCATGTATTTATACCTGCTCCTGTATTTTTCACTCCATGCATCTCATGAAGTGGGTTCTAGCCCACGAAAGCTTATGGCCAAGTAAATGTGTTAGTCTCTAAGGTGCCCCAAGGACTCCTCGTTGTTTTTGCGGATACAGCCTAACACGGCTCCGCTCTGAAACCTGTCACCCTGCAATGGGGGGTGGGAGGGGCCACTAGGGCCTAGGACGAGACCCAGTGCAGTTATCACACCTGTGAGCCAAGCTAAGATTGTACCCAAGGCTCCAGCAGTGCCAGGCTGGAGCACATCCATGCCCCAGCTTCCCGGAGCTCCCCCTGGCCATGGCCCAGCTGTGCTCTAGCTCCACTGCCACTAGCCCCAGGAGGGAGGAGCCCTGGCCATGCTGAAGACTGTGCCTGTCATGAAGCGGTACCTAGAGGCGTGGCAGGAAAGCTGGAGCCAGCATTGGCCTGATGCAAGGGGCTGTTTTCCCAGATGGGTGGAATTTCCTATTCATTAGAAAAAATGCGGCCTGGTTGGGCGTTGCGGGCTGGAGCCATGCTCAGCTGGGGGCGGAGGGGCAGCCTCACCACAGGAGACATGCCCGGCAGCCTGTGCGGGAGAGCTCCTGTTGGTCACTGTGGGGGCAGGGTGACCCTGGGTAAGATGCTGGGGGCTGAAGTCCCCCCCAAGGGTCTCCCTGGAGAGAGTCTAACCCATCCCCTCCCAGAGCAGGACAACTTAGGGAACACAGCTAGGAAACCCCCGTCCCCCCTTGTCCGTCTGCGGTTGACCAGCAGGGAGCACCAGCTGTTCCCAGCCGCAGGGAGCCCCACAGAGACTTGTTAGGGACGACTGCGCTGCTGTAGCCACCTGCACACGCACATGCACACGCAGGCAGAGTTCAAGGACTTCCACAGCAAACCACACAATCCCGACGGCACCTCCACCGCCCCGAGCCAGGCCAGGCTCCGTCACCCCCGAGCGGGACAGATTCCCAGGGCACGGCAATGGGCAGGAAGGCCCATGCACGGGCTGGGTCAATGGGGTGAAAGTGCTGGGCTTTCACCATCTACATCAGCTCTGAATCCGGCCCTTAGGCTCCACTGCAGTGGTGCTCCAGCCCAGGCCTGGGCATGCTACTATGCAAGGTCTGCTTAGCTGGGAAGGGCTGGCCGGGGATGCCAGGGGAGCTGCTATGCCATAGTCTTCAGTTGGCAAACGAAGCTCTCGTTCCCAAGCGCTTTCACCCCGGCAGAGCCCCGCCGGGAGAGCGAGATTGGCCTCTGGCCTGCGGTACCCCGGACAGACGGCTGCCTTCCGAACAGGGGCCGGGGCACGCTACTGCAAGTATCAGATGCCATTCCTCGGGACATGCAGTGCCACCCCCGGCATTGTGTGTACCAAACCCCTCTGCCGTGTAGAGCCCCGCGCAGGCCATGCAGGTGGGCATGCCCTGGCCTCCGGTACCTTCTCAGCCACAGCAGCAAGCCTGGGGCCCTGGGCGAGGAGGTTGCTGGACTCCTGGGAGCGAAGTCCGAGCAATGCTTCCCGCTGGGGCTTTAGCAACACAAGAGACCAAGGGAGGGCTCAGTCGGGGAGGCAGCGTCTAAGGGGGCAAGGCCATAGGCCCGAGACAGCACTGCAGGGCATAGACTGACTGGTGGGGAAGGAGACCACAGACCCCGGAGACGGGTGGGGTGGAGTTTAGACCACTGGTCTGCCGGAGGGGCCTCGGACAGGGGCAGCAGAGCCTACGACTGATTCCATTTGCAGACACTGTTTAAACAGCTTCACGCAGGGCAGCAAAGGTGGAGGGAGGGCCGAAGGCAGGGAGAGGGTGAGGGAGGGCAGGGGGAGGACAGTGAAGGCAGGGAGAGGGTGGGGGAGGGCAGCAAAGGCAGTGAAGGTGGGGGAGGGCAAGGGGTGGACAATGAAGGTGGGGGAGGGCAGTGAAGGCAGGGAGAGGGTGGGGGGACGGCAGGTGGAGGACAGTGAAGGCGGGGAGAGGATGGGGGAGAGCAGCAAAGGCAGGGGGAGGGTGGTGAGGAGGGGGGCAGGAGGGAGGCGGGTATCGGGGAGCACTCCGAGTCCCCACGCCAGGGAGAGCGGCTGAGGTGCACACTACAGGGTGGGGGGGAGGATGCGGCGCACTGGCGGGGGAGGGGGTGAGCTAGCGAGCCAGGGCTTGGGAAGAGCCAGAGTCAGGGGAGGGGAACCCAGCCAGGGCAGCCCCCTGCCCTGCTCCCCAGTGCCCATGAGCAGTGTCACAAACAGCCACGGCTGTACCTGCAGGGCCCGCGGTGCCAGGGGCGAACCCGGCGCGGCCAGGGAAGCAGGGGATGAAGACGTCTTCGAGGAGGAGGAGGACTGGGGAGATGCGGCCAGGAGAGGGCGAGGAGGGGGGCTGTGAGCCAGCCGGGCAGCGGGGGGGCCTTGCAGGCCTGCTAGCTGGGCCCGGGGCCTTGGGGCGGCCCTACCCATGGGGGCCGGAGCGCTGTGTGGAGAGGCCACCTGCCCCACGGCGAAGCCAGAGAGCAGCTCCCAGATCTCAGCATCCAGCCTCCACTGCGCTTCGTCAGCCTGAGGGCGGGGAGGGGATGGACAGGGAGAGCCAGTGAGTGACCTGAGAGCAGGGAGTGGCCATGCCGGGCGGTGCCATCCCCACACACCATGCTGGGCACAGCACCAACCTCACACACCCCGCTGGGCACAGCGCCAACCCCACAAATCACGCCAGGCACAGCACCAACCCCACACCCCACGCCAAGCACAGCACCAACCCCACACCCTACACTGGGCACAGTGCCAACCCCACACCCCACGCTGGGCACAGTGTCAACCCCACACACCCTGCTGGGCACAGCGCCAACCCCACAAATCACGCCGGGCACAGCACCAACCCCACACCCCAGGCTGGGCACAGCACCAACCCCACAAATCACGCCAGGCACAGCACCAACCCCACACCCCACGCCAAGCACAGCACCAACCCCACACCGGGCACAGCACCAACCCCACAAATCACGCCAGGCACAGCACCAACCCCACACTGGGCACAGTGCCAACCCCACACACCATGCCAGGCAGGGTGCCAACCCCACACACCACGCCAGGCACAGTGCCAACCCCACACACCATGCCACAGCAGGATGGGGAAGTACTGCCCATGCATAATGCCGGGACAGAACAGCACTGACCCCCACCCACCCACGCCCCAGCCTGAGGAAGGGCGGTACTGAACCCACATGCCACACGGGGACAGGATGGAGCCAGGGATGCGGGGCCTTCTCCAAACAGCACCCCCTGAAAGCAGCCTGCAGCGGGAGCCTCAAGGGCAGGGCCCCACTCAGGTGCCCTGCAGCAGCTGCTGGCAGGACGTCTCTTCGGAGCACAGCTAGGCACCTGGCAGTCTAGGGGCGATCTCCATGCCACACGGCAATAGCCAGCCTGGGACACCTGGCCTCAGCCAGTAGGGCAGGGCCATGGCCTGGCTGCCTTTGGCCTGCTGTTCCCACCACTGAGCTGGGGAGAAGCCCAAGGCTCTGGTTGTGGGGGCAGCACCATCTCCGCATGGCCCCCATGCACTGGGGCTGCCGCACCCTGCTGCTGTGCAACAGTTAGCTTCCGTGGCACCAGCAAATGGCACCTCCCGTCACGATGCCAAAGGGGGGTGCAATGTGGGCCATGGCCAGCTGGACCCCAAACCGGTGCATGGGTCACAGGGAGAGTCACCAGCATGGGGCCAAACACACAGCACATGGCAGGGAGCCGGGTAGGTTGGGTGCTTGCTTGCAATGGGCAGGGAGTGCTGTGGGGCTGGGCGCTGGCTGCCATGGGGGGAGCAGGGCACTGGCTGGCTGGCCTGGGTCAGAGAGTGGGGCAGGCTTGGCAGATTGGTGGGCACAGGCAGCACAGAAAAATACTGAGTAAGAGCATAATGCGAAGCCTCCTAGATCCTCCCCTAGTCCCAGCCCCTCTGAGTTCTAGCCCCACAGAGTCCAAGCAGGGGTTCTGACCTGCCAATCACTGCAGAGCATGCCCATGCCAATGCTCGCCCATTACCTTAGCCACTTGTCTAACCCTGCGGCTGCCCCCTCCAGAGCCCAGGATCCTACCCGCGGCCACAGCCTTCCGCAGCTGGTCCTCCGTAAGGGATGTGCCATTCTGATGGGAGGCACAAGAGGGCTATGAACCCACTGGCCCTCCCAGACAGGGGGCATGAGCAGCCCTCACACCCTTTACCCACCTGCCCCTGGCTGCGCCCAGTGCCACAGGCCAGGGTTGCCACACACTGCTTGCTACAGCTCCATGAGCAGCTACGTGGGCGAGTCCCCGTGGCACTGCCTCTGCACACTGGCCTGGGGAGGGGAGGGGATTCTCCACTCAGAGCCACACTGGCACCAAGGTGTCCGCTGCTGTCATCGCTATAAGCTACCATGCTCTCAAAAATGCCACCCAGAGCCGGTTACCCTGGGCATGTCCCCCCCATGAACACTGGGGACCCAGTGCCAGGCTCAACCATGCCCAGGCCAGGAGGGGGCATTGGTGGGGGCGACTCAGAGGGGAAAGGGACAGGTTGACTCCCCTGCCCACAGTGGTGAGCAGGGCACAGTGCCATGAGGATCCCAATTTGGAGGGCTCCCGTGACTGCGAGCCATCTCCCTGGGAGCGAGGACACGGTGGGTGCCGGGCAGATGGCTCTGAGGCCTGGACTATTCGTTAGAAACACCAGGTGCTACTCTGCCAAGCACTGGGCAAAGGCATGGGCAACGTCCACCCCGGCCTGGCTATCCTGGCCACAACAGAACCTGCCATGCCCCTTCCCCTCCCACTGGCAAGGCCCCCTGACAGGACACCCCAGACAATCCAGCGCTGGGTTTGGCTGAATGCCCCCAGGGGCTTAGTAACATGCAAATTCCATGTAATTAGCTCTGTCCCAAAGATGGGGGAGAGGGGCTGAGATAAGCCACCCCCTTCCCCAGCAGGCAGGTAAGCCAGGGCCCTTTCCCCTCAAAGGTGAGTAAGCCACGCCCCCTGCAGGCGAGCCCCTCCCCTGGCAGGTGGGTAAGTCACACCCCTTCCAGCCACTTCTCCGATGACCGTTTGTTTGCCAGGTTATCCAGGAGGGCCACATGCCCCAGGCCAATGGACTCCAGGACCCTTGGGAGCCAAGAGCTTGGCTGCCCCAGGCCGACACTGCAGGTTAGATCGGCAGCCCCACGGTGCACTCCATGCTCACGCCCCCACCATGCGGTGCCCATGCCTAGTACCTTGTGCGCACGGCGCATCCGGGCAAAATAGATTTCTCTCTGTTTAACGGAGGGGGCAAGCGGGAGGGAGAGGAGAGAGCGGGGTTACTGAGGACAAGTGAGTAGCGCCAGGAGCCCACCTGCACCCAGCGTGGCCCAGCCAAACCGCCCACGCGCAGGAAATCCCTTCCAGATGGCTGAATAGCCGAGCCGCCCCCGCCCGCCCAGCAGCTGTCGGCCTGGTGCTGAGACAGCAGAGGTTTGCCATGGACACTCCACTGCAGGGCTGAGCAAAGCCCCAGGCCAGCCTGGGGCCAACAGACAGGAGGGGTCAGGATAGAGCACTCCCCACTCCTGGAGCCCAGGAACTGGTGACAGATGGTTGGCACACTATCTGCCCCCCTCCCTGTCTGGCTCAGCTGGACAGCTGCTCCTCGGAGCCAGTTGCAGAGTGCGAACCTGGCTCCTCCTGTCCCACGGCTCTTCCACAGCGCTCTCCAGCTTCTCCTCTCACTGCCAAGCCCCCAGCCTTCCTGCCATTCATTCTTCTCACCCTCCCTGCGCACTCACCTCCCGCTCTCATCCGCACCCTCCAACTCGCGAACCAGACGCCCTCCTCCCAGCAATCCCCTGCATGCCCTGTCTGCATGCGGCACAGTCTGTGCTGAATGTGCCTGTGAGCCCAGGGCAGGGACGGACCCATGTGGGACTGTGCTCCGGGCACACGGCGGGCACTGCCGGCACACGGTGGGCACTCCTGAGAAATGGCTGGTGCTCCCAGCACACGGTGGGCACTGCCAGCACACAGCTAGCACCCAGGGAAGGAACAAATTCCCCTGGTCACAGACAGTGAATCGGGCCCTTTCCCCCTGTAAGGGCAGAGTCATTTTCTTCTTCCACCTGCTGGGGCTCAAGGGAAGGGGGGCAGAGCTGATTGATCTAGAACAAACGCCCAGCCAGGGGGAGCAGTGGGTGTGGAATGCAGCCCCCAGCTCTGCCCCCGTTGCGGTGGCCCAGTGCTGCCCCCTGTGGGGAAGGGGTGTCTGGAGTAAGTACAGTCCATTCCAGACACAACGCTGTCCTGTGATCCTGGGACATCACCGCACGGCGAGCACATCTACTGAGCGCCGGGTGCCGATTTGCCTACTTGGGCATCATGCCACGGGGTGTCTACACTGCATGGAAACCCATGACTGGGACCCGTGCTTGTCGACTCGTTGGAAAGCTGGGCTTGCGCTGGCTGGCCCCGTGCGAACACGTCCACACTGCACTGCACAGCCCTGCCTCGGGGCTGCAGCTCGAGTTGTGTCCACACTTGGAGCCAAGTCGCGGCTGGACCTAGGCTCTGACCGAATGCCCAGCAGGGTCCTAGGAGCCAGGGTTTGTGGGCTTGCACGCCTAAATCTGCCTGATTTCTGTGTGGACGGAGGAAGGGCTTGGGCTCAAATCTGAGTCAGAGCCTGGGGTTAGTGCACAGTGTAGACAGACCCACGGAGGCCACCAGGGAGCCGGGACCTTGCTCGTCTCGAAGCCCCTAGAGTGGGCTCCTGCTGGGAGTAGGCGGCACAGCCCCCAGGCTGCAGAGAGCAAAGCCACAGAGCTGGTAAGTGACTTGCCCAAGGTCACACAAGAGGCCAGAGAAACTGAGCCCCAGTCTCCTGAGTCCCACCTCAGTCCCTATCCACTAGGCAACCCTGCCTTCATGGGGCAAATCCCCTTCCCAGAGACAGAGCCACAGCCCCCAGGCTCCTGACAGAGCTCATGCCCCCTTCAGCTGCAATCCCCAGGGGATGGGCTCTGTGCTTGCTCAGCCCCATGGGTCACATTCCCTGGGCTGTCGGCACGGCTGGGTCCGTGTGAGGTGGGAGTCTGGGGGGGTCTCCAAGGGGCGATGGCACTGCTTACCTCAGGGACGGGGCCCGTTAGAGCCAGTGCTATCCCCTGCCCGGGACTCTGGCCTCAGCATGGGGCTGACAGGGGTGCTCATAGGTTCAGGGATCACACACTGATGACAGTGGCCCAGGAGACACAACAGCGCAGGCCTGTGCCTCAGTTTCCCCATCTGTACCACAGGGCTCACAGTACTGCCCTCTGTAAAGCACTATGAGAGCCACTGCTCGGCAGCGCTGGAGGAGAGCCGGGTGCATCACTGGTCCAGTGCAGGAGCCCAGGGCCTCAGGGTGCCAGCCCCGGGCATGCAGAGCTCTCGCACAGACACGCGCCATGGGCCAGGCCCCAGCAGGCCCCTCAACCATTCTCCAGCCACGGTGGGGCAGGGAGACGGGCAGGGCCCTGGGCTCTTGCCATACCTTGTCTCCTTGGTAGGGCCCGGGCAGCTGCCAGTAGTAGGACTCCTGGCCCAGCTGGCCGAAGCGCCCGAAGGAGAGCTGCGGCCCCTCGGCTGACAGCTCCACGACGAAGCCGGTCACGACGCGGGTGCTGTGCTGGCGGTTCACCAGGGCGAAGTTCTGGAAGTCGCCCGGGAGGAAGGGGCTAGTGACCTGCCGGGAACAGACACCGGGGGACGTGAATCCAACCAGGGGCCCCTGCAAGCCAGGCACCCTGCGGGACTGGACCGGGAGGCTTGGGGAGATGGGCTCTTACCAGGCCCCGGTAGTAGGAGGAGCTGGTGCACTGCTGGGTCACACCCATGCAGAAGCAGGGCAGACAACCCTCGCGGTTCTCGGCGCTCAGGTGGAAATGGTGGGCACGGCAGCTGCTGCAGGAGGGACCCTCCACGTGAGGCTGCAAGAGAATGGGACAGATGAGGGGCTGAGGAAACGGCCCAACAGCCGGGGAGATGGTTGAGTGACCCCAACTGGCTGGGGGTCCGACCAGCCCCATCCTGTTCCCCAGGGCTGGAATTCCCCAAGCATCCTCCACGTCCCAGCGATGAACTGGGCCAGGAGCACAGGAACGAAATGGTAAGTGGAGCAGAATCCTGGGGCAGCTGTGGAGGGATCCTCTCCCCCAGGGACCCTGCTCCCCTCCCCCGTGTCAGGGGCAGGCAGGAAGTCCCCGCATTCAGGCACACAGACTGGTGAAGATCTCAGCCATCACTGGTGGGGGCATAGGCCAGCTACCTAACAGCCAGGGCAGCCCAGTGAGAGCTGTCAGCAGCACGGGGCAGGCACAAGGGTGAGGTGCAAAGAACAACCCAGCTTGGGAATTTTGTTCTCAGTGCGGCTCTGGGGAACCGAGGACAGCTCAGCGTCAGACACAGGAGAGACAGTTACGCTTAGCATACGATGTTAACAAGAACAGGGAGTAGGTGTCACAAAGTGGGACATTTCTGTAAGATTTATGTCTCCTATGTGTGCCTCAGTTTCCCCTATATTTTTCAGATGGGAGGAAGGGCTCTCAGGGCAGGCTGGAACACAGGTAGGAGTGTCGCCAGGCTGACTGAGCTGGACCCGGTCAATAAAAATGATTGGCGATGGCCGATTCCACATCAGTGGAGTATGTGAGAAGCCAACGGCCAACCCAATCAGATGGAGAGACAGATGGAGCCTGAACAGTGGGTTCACTGTTCTCCTGGCTGGGCCCTGGGCTGACCAGGATGGGCTGTGCTTTCACCTTCAGTTCTCTGGGCTAACCTGGGGACTTCCCATGCTGGGCTCCAGCTGCTGAATAAACCCGGCTGTTGTGACAGCGCTGGGTGAGGGGCGTTAACCCCTGCACAGCACACAAGGCTCCACAGGAGTCTGGCTCAGTGGGACTCGCTGCACAGAGCTCACAGTGTGAAGCAGGGGGACTGGAGCCCCAGAAGTCCAGGCTAGGAGGTGGTCAGGCCACAGGCCCTGCCCTGGAGGAAGAGTGAGACCCCTGGGGGTTTGGCCCACTGAACGGTTCCTCCAAGAGACTGTTCCAAAGCTGGGTCTGTAGCACTGATCCAGTGGATCTGTGACAGTGGGGTCTGGTGGTTAGAGCAGTGAGGACTCCTGGCTCTAGGAAGGGAGTGGGGAAGAGATTACAGCAGTGGGCTGGGCCCAAGACTCCTGGGGTCCACCAGCTCCACCAGCATTGTGTGTCCCTGGCTCAGTTCAGCCTGCGTGAGAGCAGCGGCTGGGAGCGTCAGCCTGCGGCACCCTGAGAGCCCCCCGCCCCCATGGAGACGCGCTGGGGGTGGCGATTGGGGAGGAGTGGAGCTAGGTTCCCCGACGGGTCCCTGGCAGGGCTGTGGGTGAGCCACAGCCCATGGCGGAGGAACTTGCTAGCAGGGAGGTATTCTCTCACCTTACACTGGCACTGCCCGCTGGCATCACACTGCCTGCTCACGCTGCCTTGGGGGTCACAGCTGCAGTGTCCGGTGAGCTCTAGAGCAAGGAGGCAGAAGAGAAGAGCTGTTACTCCTGAGCCTGGTCGCCTGGGGGCCGAGCAATGGAGGGGCTCCGAGCCCAGCACCCTCTTGCTCCAGGGGTAACTGCCAGCTCTGCCCTGCCCACAGGATGGGCTTCCCCAGGCTGGGGCTCCTTCAATCTCCCCCACAATTGGACCCCGCAGGGAAGCCCCTTCACAGGCACTGGGCCCCATCACCCCGAGGGCACTGCATGGGTTGGCTCCTGGGCGCTGGGGATTTCGCACGACTCAGTGGGGCCCCTTCCTTCCAGACAGCCCTGGCGCCAGGCCCTGAACCCTAGTCTCATCCCAAGGACCCCCCCAGAACCAGCTGCCACTCGCTTCCATGGCACTCACCTCTGCAGGGCTGTCCCAGGCTGGGGTTCCCCACATAGCCAGGAGCACACCTGGGGGCAAAGGAAGAGACCTCCTGGTCACATGGGGAGCTGGCTGTGCCCACCAAACCCCGGCCGCTCCTTCCGCTCACAGCCCCCCATTCCCCCACAGTCCCATTGCTCACCCACAGCTCTGCACCTCCACCCTCCACACCCATACCCCACAGCCCTACCCCCATTTCCCCATACAGCCTCCTCACCCACAGCCCCACCCCCTCACACAGCCGCACCCCCCACAGCCCCACCCCCATTTCCCCACACAACCCCCTCACCCACAGCCCCAGCCCCTTACACAGCCGCACCCCCCTACACCTATACCCCACAGTCCCCTCACCCACAGCCCCATCCCCATTTCCCCACACCCCTACCCCCCATTTCCCCACACAGCTGCACCCCCACACCTATACCCCATATAGCCCCCTTACCCACAACCCCTCCCCCCATACCCTCCCACACCGCCTCCCATGCCCCCACAGTCCCACCTCTCACCCCTCATCCACAGTCCTGCATCTCCACCTCCCACATAGCCACACCCCCCCACACCCATACTCCACAGCCCACTCACGCACAGCCCCTCACCCCCCACCCTCCCTGCCCCCCCAACTCTGGTCTGGCTCTTTGTATTTCTGCTACCCTCGTGCTGCTTCCAGCCTGGAGTTGGGCGCCCTGAGCTCTCCATCTGGCCTATTCCCCCCCAACATGCGTGGCTCTCGCTGGCCCGACGGGGGTTACTCGTCCCCCTGGGGGAAGAATCAGGCCCCCGCAGAGCATTCGGGGGCTGGTTGCTGGGCAGGAGCACGGGGAGCCCTGGCCTCAGCACTAGGGCTGGAGGAGCTTCCTTCCCACCTGAGCCCCCTGCCCCAGCCCCACAGTCCTTAACCAAGCCCAGAGCCCTGGCACCCCGAGCTCCGAGACCCATTCGACTTCGCAGGAGACAGGCTGGGCTGGGCTAGCTGGGCCTAGAGGGGTTCCCTTCTCCAAGTGCCAGTGTCAGGAGCCTTGCTGGGCCTACACTTGCATTCGGGGGCACCCCTGGCACCATGAAGTCAGTGCCAATTCCACAGCCCCAGACCCCCAGGGCGGGCACAGACTGACACTCAGGTGAGCCAAGCAGGGCGCATGGGGCAGTCCCTGAGTGGTGTCTGGGCAGGGACAGACTGGCACCCCCCCGTACCTCTGGCACTGGCGTCCCACGTAGCCCGTGGTGCAGGCATCACATGTGGGCTGTCCGTCCGTGTCCAAGAAGCAGGTTTTCGTGGCCCTGAGAAGAGGATGAAGAAGAGTCATGCCCAGCCCAGCCCTGCCTTGTCCACCCCGCAGCCCACCCCATGGACCGACAGACACAAGACATGGAGTGAGCAGAAGCCCTGTGAGGTGGGACTGCCCCAGGCTGTCAGGGGACGTACTGGCTGGTTGCGTATGGCCCGTGGCATGGGCAGGGCTGGCAGTCTGCTGGGGTCCCTCGTTGGGCATCGCCATAGTAACCTGGCTGGCAGCGTTCGCACCTGGTGCCCTCGGTGTTGTCCTGGCAGTTCTGAGAAGGAAAGAGAAGGAATCTATACATATAAAATGATGGGGTACAAATTAGCTGTTACCACTCAAGAAAGAGATCTTGGAGTCATTGTGGATAGTTCTCTGAATGTGGAGCAGCAGACAAAAACGTGGACAGAAAGTTGGGCATCATTAAGAAAGGGATAGATAATAAGGCAGAAAATATCATATTGGCTCTGTATAAATCCATGTTACGCCCACATCTTGAGTACTGTGTGCAGATGTGGTCGCCCCATCTCAAAAAAGATATATTGGAATTGGAAAAGGTTCAGAAAAGGGCAACAAAAATGATTAGGGGTATGGAACGGCTTCCGTATGAGGAGAGATTAATAAGACTGGGACTTTTCAGCTTGGAAAAGAGACGACTAAGGGGGGATATGATAAGGGTCTATAAAATCATGGCTGGTGTGGAGAAAGTAAATAAGGAAGTATTATTTACTCCTTCACATAACACAAGAACTAGGGGTCACCAAATGAAATTAATAGGCAGCACATTTAAAACAAACAAAAGGAAGTATGTCTTCACACAACGCACAGTCAACCTGTGGAACTCTTTGCCAGAGGATGTTGTGAAGGCCAACACTATAACAGAACTAGGTAAGTTCATGGAGGATAGGTCCATCAATGGCTATTAGCCAGGATGGGCAGGGATGGCATCCCTAACCTCGGTTTGCCAGAAGTTGGGAATGGGCGAGAGGGGATGGATCACTTGATGATTACCTGTTCTGTTTATTTCCTCTGGGGCACCTGGCATTGGTCACTGTCAGAAGACAGGATACTGGGCTAGATGGACCTTTGGTCTGACCCAGTCTGGCTGTTCTTATGTTCTTATCTCTTATAGCCAGGCCCTGCCAGCACCACCCTGACGCCCCCTCACTCTTACTGCTGCCTGGCATCTGCCCAGGAACTTGGAGCCCCAGATACCCCACAAGGTGTTGCACAGGTTGCTGGCACCCACTGCCTGTCCCAGGCCAGACTCATCCCCCAGAGCCAGGGAGCTCACCGAGGGGTCCCTGAGGGGAGCTGGCTGGCATGGCTCTGGGCACAGGCCCTCTGCTCCAAGCCCCACAGAAACCCCTGGGAGCAGCCAGGCCAGGGCAAAGTGCAGGATATCACATGGCATTGGACATCCCTGCTGAGTCACACAACGTCCTCGCGGACACGCCCCAGATAGGGCAGCAGCGCCAGCCATGGGCGGCTCACAGGGGCAGGGCTCACCTGGCAGTCTCCTGTCTCGGCATCACACTCGCCCGAGTGCCCGCTGCAGTCACAGCGCTTGCAGGTACCCAGGTAGAGGCCGCTGGTGGTGCGAGCATAGCCCACATCGCAGTCCTTGGGGGAGAGAACAGGGCCAGTGGGTTCCTAAATCCACCCTCCCCCGGCGCCAGGCAGGGCTGGGACCCTCCCCCGGCGCCAGGCAGGGCTGGGACCCTCCTCCGGTGCCAGGCAAGGTATGCCGCCCCCAGACCCCTCCCTCCAGCTCAGGCCAAGGGAGGGTCTCCCAGGGAGCTTTGTCCTTTGGACTCCGTGCTCAGAATGGTTGGGAGGCTGTGGCCTTTCTTGCTACAACCCTGCCCTCCATGCGCCCTGCCCCTCCCCCCCAGAGTCAGCGCCACACATAGCAGCAGTGAGGTTGGTCTGGCACATGGATCAGACTAACTCAGCATTGGCCTATGGACCCCCTGGCCCTCTGGTTCCGTGCCCCGTGCAGCTGTCATGCTGGCATGGGGCACGCTGCCCAGCCCCCATGATACGGCTCAGACACTGCCCCAAGGTGACAGGTAGCGCCTCCCCAACACTGGGACCGCTCCCTGCCTCCCTGTACGCCGGTGAGGGCCCCATTGCCACCCAGGCCTGGCACCAGCAGGACACCAGCCCCTCCAGCTGGGCTGCCCGGCAGCTGGAGGGAGGAGCAGTGGGCTTGCGCTCCACAGCTGCCATCTAGCGCCAGGCGTCGTCGTCTCTGGACCTGGGAGATGCCCCTGCTGCATGGCTCCCAATGCCACGGAGGAGGCTGCCCCCCAGCCAGAGGGGGCGCTGCTGCCCTGTGTGCGGGGATGGGCTCCTGCCTACTCCAGGGCCAGACTCACCTGGCAGGAAGGGCCACGGTAGCCAGGGGGACAGGTGCACTCCTCCACCTCCACCGCCCGCTCCAGGCCAGTGGCATGGGGCACGGCCACGTCCATGTGGATGTTGGAGAGCCTGGGAGACAAAAGGCCAGGAGGGAGCTCAGCCTGGGAGACAAAAGGCCAGGAGGGAGCCTGGGAGACAAAAGGCCAGGAGACAGGCTTGGGCCAGGCTGCCTGGGCACAGCCAGTCCCTGGCCCCGGCCGGGGTCTCCCAAGGGTCACAGCCAGACTTCACGGGATCCCAGGTGAGACGACGAGATCGAGGGTCACCCTCCATCCTGGAGCCTCTGTGCGTGGGCCCGTCTGGGGGACAGGAGCCTTCCATGCCCACCTGTCCCGGCAGAGGGGATGCACCCCCGCCTTTCAAAGGGGTACAGAGCAGCTTGAGAAGGGGGGGGTCCCTGGAGCAACCCATGCTGCAGGCAGAGGCAGCTACCGCGGCTGAATTCAGAGCAGCCTCTCTCCTGCTGTCCCATCGCACTGCCCTCTGGCACGTTGGGCCAAGGAACAGCCTCCGACCCCCCAGATCAGCTGGGCCCCAAGCCACTGCCAGGGAGGGCCTCCTCCGAGGCTCTGCCAGGGTCAAGAGCAGGAAGGCTTCAGGGGACAAGAAGGGGGGAGCCCAAAACTTGCAGCCTCTGGCTCCCCAGCAGGGAGCTGCACTGGTACTGGCAGGAGAGTTTCGGGTCTGGTGCGGAGGGTGTGTCTATGAGGCTGGGATGGGGGTGCGTGTGTGTGGGGTGTGCACACTTGTGTGTGTGGCATGTCCATGTGCACAGTTGGTGCATGTGTGGTGTGCGTGTGGTGCATGTGTGTGTATGTATGGTGCATGCGTGTGGGGTGTGCACAAGGCTGGGGAGCGGTCATAGCTGGCACCGTGTCTCAGCCTGGCAGACTGGCCCTTTCCCCACAGAACAGGCACAGCTGGGACACCAGCAAAGACGGCTTCTCCCCTGCTCCGAGCCCCCCGCTGCCTCTTGCCAGGCTGGAGCCCGATACCAGGGCTGGTCCCCGGCGCCCACGTTACCTGCTCTCCGCCGGCCTGTCCGTGTACGATGCCCGGATCATGAAGAGGTCGATATCGGCCAGCGCCATCAACAGGTGCTCCCGCGTGGCAGCCTGCCCATCAGCTCGGCGCCAGGCACGCTAGGGAGGGCACAGCAAACGCCAGGGTGACCAGCCGCTTGCCATCCACATGTGCCATCTGTGCCAGCCCCGCTCCCCGCACACAGGCTACAACAGGTTGGAGCCCGGGGCGCTCTAGCAGTCGCTGCTGCTGGTGGAGCAGGGGATTCTGGGTACTTTATAGTGTGGCATGTCCCCAAGCAGCAGGCATATGCGCTCCCACCCGCAGGGGTGATGGGCCAGTCAGTGGGCAGAGGTCACTGGGGAGTGAGGGCAGGGCACCCTGGCAGGGTACTATGGGTTAGCCTTGGGCCCCCCAGGCACCGCAGGTGCTGATGGGTGAGGGGTCCTGGGGTCCATCCCACTCCCTGGGGGCTGAGCTCCGGCAGGGGGTGCTCTGCAGGGGCCACCCTTGCTCTCACCTCTCGGAAGGGGACAGTGAAGCGGGTGGGGGTCCCCGGCAGGGGGCCGGTCTTGGCGAAGTGCTCCAGGAAGATGCCGTTGCCACGCAGAAGCACGTCGGGCTGGCTGCGCAGGGGCTGGGCGCCGGGCGCCGCGCTGTGCATAACAGTGTAGTGCAGCTCCCCGCCATACGAGGTCACCTGCGTGGGGCAGCGCCACTCAGCTGGACTAATGGACATGCCCTGACTGCCCAGCCCCACTCACAGCCTCCCTGCTTCCACTGCCTGGCCCTGCCCACAGCCACCCCCACCCACTGCCCAGCCCACTGTTCACATCCTGCCCCGACCCCACCACCCAGACCCCAGACCCCACAGCCTCCATTGTCCCACCATCCGGCTCTGCCCACAACCTCCCTGGTCTCATGGCCCGGGCCCACCCACAGTCTTCCCTGCCCCCATCCCCACCGCCCAGCCCCCTGCCCATATCCTCCTCCATCCCACCGCCCTGCCCTGCCCACAGCATCCCCTGCCCCCGCCACCCACACCCTCCCCCTTCCCACCATTTGGCCCCACCCATAGCCTCCCCCACTCCATCCCTTTGATCGCCCCCGGAGCACCCGCCCTCCCCCTGTGTCCACCCTTCCCCTGCACTATGGGGCACAGAGGCCTGGTGATGCTGCCAGCCCAGCCTGCCATGAGGGAGGCTGTGTCAGCCATGGGCACCGTGGAGTGTGGGGGGCACCTTGTCTCCCTTGAAGCGGTCAGGCAGCACCCAGTAGTAGACGTCGCGGGGCAGGGCGTGGAAGGTGGAAAAGGCCAACTCGGCGTGGCTCAGGGAGCGGATGCCCTCGCTGACCGTGCGGGTGTTGGCCAGGTTGGCTAGGCTGAAGTGCGCCCACTCACCGTCCATGGCCTGCACCTGCAACACAAACACTGTCAGCCGGCGGCCCTACGCCCGGAGCAGGACACCTGGGTTCTCTGCGCCTCACTGCCCTCTTGGGGGTTCTGTGTCTGGCGCGGGGTGAGCACATCCATCGGGGGGTACCTGCTCTGAGGGGGTCTCTGGGTGGGGAAGTGCTGCCCGCGGGGGGTACCTGCTCTGAGGGGGTCTCTGGGTAGGGAGGTGCTGCCTGCAGGGGGTACCTGCTCTGAGGGGGGTCTCTGGGTAGGGAGGTGCTGCCTGCAGGGGGTACCTGCTCTGAGGGGGTCTCTGGGTAGGGAGGTGCTGCCTGCAGGGGGTACCTGCTCTGAGGGGGGTCTCTGGGTGGGGAAGTGCTGCCCGCGGGGGGTACCTGCCTGGTGGGGCTCTCGGGGAGGGGGAGGTACTGCCTGCGGGGGGTACCTGCCTGGTGGGGCTCTCGGGGAGGGGGAGGTACTGCCTGCGGGGGGTACCTGCTCTGAGTCTATGTCAGACACATAGAAAATTGTCAGACACATAGAGAAACATAAACTGTTGAGCAATAGTCAACATGTTTTTTGTAAAGGGAAATCGTGTCTTACTAATCTATTAGAGTTCTTTGAAGGGGTCAACAAACATGTGGACAAGGGGGATCCAGTGGACATAGTGTACTTAGATTTCCAGAAAGCCTTTGACAAGGTCCCTCACCAAAGGCTCTTAAGTAAAGTAAGTTGTGATGGGATAAAAGGGAAGGTCCTTTCATGGACTGAGAACTGGTTAAAAGACCGGGAACAAAGGGTAGGAATTAATAGTAAATTCTCAGAATTGGAAAAAATAACCCCAACTATACATACAATATGATGGGGGCTAATTTAGCTACAACAAGTCAGGAAAAAGATCTTGCAGTCATCGTGGATAGTTCTCTGAAGATGTCCGTGCAGTGTGCAGAGGCGGTCAAAAAAGCAAACAGGATGTTAGGGATCATTAAAAAGGGGATGGAGAATAAGACGGAGAATATATTATTGCCCTTATATAAATCCATGCTACGCCCACATCTCGAATACTGCGTACAGATGTGGTCTCCTCATCTCAAAAAAGATATACTGGCACTAGAAAAGGTTCAGAAAAGGGCAATTAAAATGATTAGGGGTTTGGAACGGGTCCCATATGAGGAGAGATTAAAGAGGCTAGGACTTTTCAGCTTGGAAAAGAGGAGACTAAGGGGGGATATGATAGAGGTCTATAAAATCATGAGTGATGTGGAGAAAGTAGATAAGGAAAAGTTATTTACTTATTCCCATAATACAAGAACTAGGGGTCACCAAATGAAATTAATAGGCAGCAGGTTTAAAACAAATACAAGGAAGTTCTTCTTCACATAGCGCACAGTCAATTTGTGGAACTCCTTACCTGAGGAGGTTGGGAAGGCTAGGACTATAACAGCGTTTAAAAGAGAACTGGATAAATTCATGGAGGTTAAGTCCATTAATGGCTATTAGCCAGGATGGGTAAGGAATGGTGTCCCTAGCCTCTGTCTGTCAGAGGGTGGAGTGGACGGCAGGGGAGGGATCACTTGCTCATTACCTGTTAGGTTCACTCCCTCTGGGGCACCTGGCATTGGCCACTGTCGGTAGACAGGATACTGGGCTAGATGGACCTTTGGTCTGACCCAGTATGGCCGTTCTTATGTTCTTATGTACCTGCTCTGAGGGGGGTCTCTGGGTGGGGAGGTGCTGCCCGCGGAGGGTACCTGCCTGGTGGGGCTCTCGGGGAGGGGGAGGTGCTGCCCGCTGGGGGTACCTGCTCTGAGGGAGGTCTCGGGGGAGGGGGCTGCCCGTGGGGGGTACCTGCTCCGAGGGGGTCTCTGGGTGGGGAGGTGTTGCCCGTGGGGGGGTACCTGCTCTGAGGGGAGTCTCTGGGGGGGAGGTGCTGCCTGTGGGGGGTACCTGCTCTGAGGGGGGCTTCTGGGGGGGGGAGGTGCTGCCCACGGGGGGTTCCTGCTCTGAGGGGTGTCTCTGGGGGGGAGGTGCTGCCTGCGGGGGGGGGGGTACCTGCTCTGAGGGGGGCCTCTGGGGGGGGAGGTGCTCTCGGGGGGGGAGGTGCTGCCCGCGGGGGGTACCTGCTCTGAGGGGAGTCTCTGGGAGGGAGGTGCTGCCTGTGGGGGGTACCTGCTCTGAGGGGGGTTTCTGGGGGAGGAGGTGCTGCCCGCGGGGGGGTACCTGCTCTGAGGGGGGTCTCTCGGGGGGGGGAGGTGCTGCCTGGTGGGGCTCTCGGGGGGGAGAGGTGCTGCCCGCGGGCGGTACCTGCTCTCTGTTCCAGGAGGAGCTGGCGCACTGCCGGGACACCCCCATGCAGAAGCACTTCAGGCAGCCGTCGGGGTTCTGGTCGCTCAGGTAAAAGGCTCCAGACGTGCACTCGTTGCAGAGACGTCCCGCCACGTTGGGCTGCAGAAGAGATGGAGGGATGGCACCGAGCAACACGGCGCAGGCTGGGCACGCAGCAGGGCTACTCCCACTGCACCCCCCCACACACTGCCCCAGCCTGGCAGGGCCGAGAGCTCCTGCGTGCCCCGGGGCGCTGGCTTGGCTCCAATACAGCCTGTCCTCCAGGGATCTGGGCCTCTGGCAAGGGGCTCCCACCACTCTCAGGTGGGCATGGCACCAACAAGTCCTGGCGCTGGGTGCCAAGGGCCCTAGGGAGAGCTGTGTCTGTCTGGGGACCCTGGAGCACGGGGAAGGGGGAGTGTAGCATTGTGTCACACCGCATCACACAGCACTGCACCATGCCGCACAGCACCACACAGCACCGTACCGTGCCTCACAGCACCACGCAGCATCGTGCCATGCCGCGCAGCACCACAGAGCACCGCGCAGCACAACGCAGCACCGTACCATGCCGCGCAGCACCACAGAGCACCGCGCAGCACCACACAGCGCCGCGCAGCACCACACCGCACCGTACCTTACAGCGGCAGGCGCCTCCTGTGGAGTCACTGCTCCCCCGCTCGTCACACTTCATGATCTCCTGACCTGGGGAAGCAGAGGGGTTTGCAGCCAGTCAGACACTCACCCACCCTCCAAACCACTCATCTCCCGCTACCACGCCCTGGGGAAGCCCCGGCTGCTTGGCTGAGGTGTCTCTCCCAGGATGCCAATGAGCAGTGGAGGGAAGGAGACCAGCACAGTGCCAAGGGCCGGGGGCACTTACTGGTAGAGGGCACGTGGGGGTACTCACCAGTTGGCACGCATCTCCCGCCCGGCTGCATGGGGTTCCCTTCATAGCCAGGGGCACAGCTACAGGGGAATCGAGTAAGACGCCGGGTCAGACGGGCCCTCCTGGAGCAAGGCCATGGGTGTCCCCTCTATAGGGCAGGTTCCCTGACCCCCCCACTTCCCAGAGGGCACCCATCCATCTCCCCCTGTGGGAGAGCTCTCAAGTGTCCTGTTCCCCAAGAGCTCCCCCGATCCATGCCAACCCCTGCCCTTCTCCCTCCTGTGGAGCCAGGGCCATCCCTGCTGCCCACCCCCCACACAAAGACCAGGCCCAGCTGGCCCCCTCAGCTTACCTCTCCCCATCTAGGAGAACCCCCCAATGCCCTGGGCTAACATCTCCCCTGCTCCACCAGCGCTTCAGGGACCCACCTCTCACAGCGTCGCCCTGTGTATCCCTGGGCACAGGCATCGCATGTGGCCTGGCCGTCCGTGTCCAGGAAGCACGTGTCAGAGAACCTGCAGGCAGCAAAGCAGAGACGGTTAGCGCCCTGCGTGCCCCCGGGGAGCATGGAGCCAGGCAGAGCAGCCCAGCAATGGGGCGCCCATGCCCTGCGAGCCATGGGTGGTGCCCGTCCAGCACTCACCTGCGCGTGGAGACGGTGTAGGGGCAGGGGCAGGACCGACAGGCCGTGGCGTTGCCTCTGGTGGCATCTCCAAAGAAGCCAGGTTTGCACTTGTTACACTGAGGCCCCTCTGTGTTGTGCTGACAGTTCTGGGGGAGGGAGGAGATGGGTCGCTGAGGCTCCAGGAAGCTGCGAGGGGCACGGTGCCCCCGGCAGGCAATGCCACCCGCACTGCGCAGCACCACACCGTGAACAAGGGAGCACAGGCCCGCCCCCTCCCGCCCCGTGACTCCCCTCTGCGCTCAGATGTCCCAGCATGCACTGGACTGGGCACGTCACGAGTGACACTGCCCATCCACGGTCTACCTGGCATTGCTCGGGTGTAGGACTGGCCAGCACATGCCCTAGAGGAGAGAGCCCGGGACTGGGTGATGCACAGAGCCCCGCTCCAGCCCGCTTGGCGTCTGCCCCACCCCTTCCGTTGCTGGGGGGCCAGGTGGTAGCCAGGCCCTGTCCCTTACCAGACAGTAGCCGAAGGCCCGGTCACAGGAGCTGGAGTGCCCGTGGCAGTTGCAGCCGGAGCAGGTGCCGAGGTAGGGGCCCTCGCGTACCCGCTCAAACCGGGCATCGCACCTCTCGCAGGACAGGCCCGAGTAGCCGATGGGGCACCTGGAAGGGAGCAGGAGGAGCTGGACGCAGGGAGTGGGACAATCCCAGGCTACGGAAAGCCAAGGGCTTGGCTGACATTCCCCCTGGTGATCCCGTGGGCCCAGGGAGCCCTCTCATCCTGGTTCCAGCGGGGATGGAGCCTGAGCCAGGACAGAGCACAGCAGGCGACGGAGCAGCAATGGTCGGGTCCCCACAGTGGGGGAGGGGAGCCAGCCAGAGTGGTCCTCCCCAACTCACTAGGGGCTGGGGAGAGCAGGCTGGTCCCTTGGGTCATGCCCTGGGGCAGGTGCCCTTCCTTGGTTCGGGACTGGGATGCTCCAGCTCTGAGGGTACTGCACAGTCTCCAGTACTTACCCACAGGGCCCCGCTGCTTCCCGCAGCGCCGCCCTGCTTCCCCACAGCGCTGCTTCCCCACAGCACCCCCTGCTTTCCCGCAGCGCCCCCTGCTTCCCTGCAGCGCCCCCCTGCCTCCCCGCAGTGCCCCCCTGCCTCCCCGCAGAGCTGCTTCCCCACAGCATCCCCTTGCTTCCCCACAGCACCCCCTGCTTTCCCGCAGCGCCTCCCTGCTTTCCCGCAGCGCCCCCCTGCTTCCCTGCAGCGCCCCCCTGCCTCCCCGCAGCGCTGCTTCCCCACAGCACCCCCTGCTTCCCCACAGCACCCCCTGCTTTCCCACAGCGCCTCCCTGCTTTCCCGCAGCGCCCCCCTGCTTCCCTGCAGCGCCCCCCTGCCTCCCCGCAGTGCCCCCCTGCCTCCCCGCAGCGCTGCTTCCCCACAGCATCCCCCTGCTTCCTCACAGCATCCCCTGCTTTCCCGCAGCGCCTCCCTGCTTTCCCGCAGCGCCCCCCTGCTTCCCTGCAGCGCCCCCCTGCCTCCCCGCAGTGCCCCCCTGCCTCCCCGCAGCGCTGCTTCCCCACAGCACCCCCTGCTTCCCCGCAGCGCCTCCCTGCTTTCCCGCAGCGCCCCCCTGCCTCCCCGCAGCGCCCTTCTGCCTCCTCCCTGAGCCATAGCACCTAAGGGGGACCCATGGCACATAGTGGGGCCCCGCAGCGGACGCTGGGGAACTGCGTCAGGCCCTGGGGGACCCATTGCACATACTGGGGAACCCCAGGCACACAGTGGGGACCCACGGCACGCTGAGGGGACCCACATCAGTCACTGGGGGGACCTGTGGCATGCAGGGGGGACCCGTGTCAGTCACTGGGGGACCCACGGCACACAGGGGGGCCTGCAGCACAGCAGCAGGGCACAACCCTGTCACAGGGGACCAAGCCGAGTTTGGGCCCCGGCCTTGGTGCAGCAATGGTGCATCCTGGCTATACAGTGCACACAGGGAAGAGAGGCACCAGCCAGTCCCAGGCTCCTTGGGCCCAGAACGATGGGGCCCTGAGCTCCCTGGGAAGCAGGCGACTCCCCCCGCCCAACCCAGGCAGTTTCCTGATGGCACCTGCACTCCTCGACGCCTTGCGCCACGCCCTGGCTGGTGAGCTCCATGGTGGTGGTGTCCATGGCGATGTCACTCAGCCCCACGCTCGCCATCTTGTTGTCGTAGACCGTCTGCACCAGGATGCTCTCCAGGTTCTGCAGGGCCAGGAGCAGCGTCTCCCGGCTCACCGGGGCACCCGACTCATGCTGCCAGTTCTCCTGGGAAAGGCCCAGGGAGGGACAATGTTGCATTCGCCTCCCAAGTGTGTGCCAGGAACACAGGGCAATACGGACCGGGGGGCAACCCAGCACTGCACCCCGCAGCTCCAGAAGCCTGTTCATGGCACTGACAACTGCACTGGATGCGACATACCATGTCCGCATACCTCTGCCCCGGTGACTGGAGAGCAGGGGAATCCCCTGGCAAGTGCTCCTGGCAATCAGGGGCCAGGGAGGAGCCAAGGCAGCCTCTGTTTCTCCTGAGGGCATCACGCCCAGTGCGGGACAGTCTCGCTAAGGAGCTGAGGACGAGTGGCGGGTCTCAGCATCTCGTTTCCTTCACCCCAGCTTCCCGCTGCCCTTGCCTGCCCTGGAGCTGCCCACAGGCATGCGGGGGCACTTGGTGAGCCACAGAACGAGCCTCGGTCGCCCGGCTGGGCCTGCCTCCCGCTGCTGCAAGGGGCCAGCTGGGAACGGCAGTGCCAGCCGGCATGAGCAGCAGAACAGCACCCACCGCACGGTGCAAGAGCCCTACTGGAAGCCAAGGGAGTAGGCTGAACACGCGGTCATTGCCACAGGCGACTGAGAGAGCAGGCCGCACGGGACGCATGCCCCCAGCCCTCCCTCTCCAGCAGCACCCACCTCTGTGAAGTGAATCTGGCGCTGGTTGACGACCGACGGCTGGGTGGGCACCTGCACCCGGTAGATGAGCTTCTGCCCATTCCCCATAATGACCACGTTGGACTTCTGCACGGGCTCTGACTGGCCGCGCGCCAGCCCATAGCGCACCTTGAAGCTGAGGTACCCGCCGTAGGAGTCCACCTGCAACCAGCGACAGAGCTCAGGTCAGCGTGCAGTCGGGAGCTGGCAGCCCCAGGCAAAGAACCCAGAGATGGTCCCTCCTCCTGCCAGCCCCACCCTCACCCTCCACAGGGCCTCTGGCCATCATGGTGCTGACGGGACCCCACCAGACCTTGTGTCGTGTGTGGCCAGCCAGCAGGGGGCGCTCCTGGGGCATGGGCAGGGTACAGCCAGAGCCTTCGCCCCTGCTCTAACCCCACGCGAGGCTACTGCTGGCTGTGTGTCTAGAGGGGCCCCTCTGCCCTCCAGCACCAGCCGGGATGCACAGTCACCAGGTCCCTGGGGACGTGGCACTGGGCTGCCATGCACGGTGGCACAGTTCCTGTTCCAGAGTCCCCCAGCAGAGCGGGGACTTCCCTGTGCCACGGACAGTGAGTGCCAGCGGAGGGATGGGCTACTCCACTTGCCACCTTCCCTCCCAGGCTGCTGTCCCCTCCCTGCCCTGGGGTGTGCCCAGTCCCGGCCCTTCACCTTGTTGCCCAGGAACTGGCTGGGCAATGTCCAGAAGGAGTCATGTGCCAGGAACCTCCTGGACAGGTCCACGAGCTGGAACTCCTGCAGGGTGGGGTCGATCTGGAGCTGTGTGGAGGAGAGGGGCAGCGTCCCCGGCTGCGCTGGTGTCGTTACGTTCACACCTGGCCAGGAGGAGGAAAGGCTCAGCGCCCCCCTGCTCCCAGCACAGCACTCACCCACATGGAGAGGGGCAGGGCTGCAAGGGGAAATGGCTGCTGCGAGGGGCCCACCACAAGACCTGCTGCCCTCCCTCGAGCCTCCTCCTGTCCCCAGAGCTGAGCTGTGGCTGATAAGACCCTGCTGGTCTGGCTGCCAGAGTGAGTCCGTGGAATAGCTCTGTACCAGTCCTTGGCCCATCATGAGGGCACCTGCTGCACAAGCCAGGAACCAGAGTGGGGCCTGATTGGCCAGGAGCCAGCTGAGAGAAAACTGTCCAGCCATGAGGGCCCTACACACCCCTCCACCCCAGCCCTGTCTGCAGCCAGCCACTCTGGAGGCTGTTCCACTAACTGCTAGTTAACCTGCTTTCCAAGCTGGGCAGCCAACCTGAGCCACCCTTCCATGGCCCACGGCAGCCCTCCCCGGCTAGCCTGGCAGCAGCAGGGGGCCGAGGCCCTCAGCACTACGCCTGAGGCTAGGCCACCTCGGTGGGCTCACAGCCCTGGTGGGAGACATTCCTCCCAGGGAGATGTGCTGCCCAGCTGGGAAACTACAGCCAGACTCTCGCCCTGGCAAAGCCACAGGGCAGTGCCCATGGCCCAAGGAGGAAGAGGGTGTGTTGCACGGCAGGGCCCGGATAGTATTGGCAGCTGCCCCTCCCGGCCCCTCACCCTTGAAGTCATTGGGCGTGTCGAAGCGCAGGCGGATCTGGTCCCGGTAGCGGCTGGTGCCATGGCAAGCCATGGTGATGCCGAAGCAGAAGCAGGCCAGGCACTTGGAGGTACCTTCAACATGGAAGTGTCCTTCGGGGCAGGGACCTGCCGGGAGTGGAGAGAGACCACGATAGGCCCTGGCGCCCTGGGGGCACATAACGGACCTGGCTCCACGTCCCACCCGGTGCGATGCAGCCCCACGCGGGAATGGGGCGGGGCAGGGAGGTGCCATGGAGCCCACGGTGGGGGTGACGGGACCATCACTGACCAGGAACATCCAGCCTCACCTCACCCAGGTGAGCCCCAGATGCGCCCACCCTGCTTCCCCGTCCAGGCTCAACTCCCCACTCCCCAGGGACTGCAAGGCCACAGCTGGGGAGGTCACACACAAGTGAACCATCCCCCAGGCCCTGCGCTCACTGGCCAGGTCTGAGGCTGGCAGAGCTGGTGGGAAGGGCGGGTGTCGAGCCCCAGACTCACCACGCCGGGGCATGAGGCTCAGCACGCCGTCAGGGATCCCGAATACCATGCCCCGGGCATTGATGGCTTCACAAGTGTAGGCACCCTGGTCGGCCTCCTTCACGTCCCGGATGGTCAGCGTCCCGTGGCCGTTCTCGCTGCTTATGGACACTCTGGGGAGGGGAGGAAGGGCAGTGCCCGCAAGTCCCAATGGAGGGAGCTCTGGCAAGAGGGTCCGATGGGCTGCAGAGCCCCTCACACCAACCCCCCACTGCACTCCCACTGCAACAGCCCCCCCACTGCAATGCCCCCCCACATTGCAGAACCCCTCACGCCAACACCCACTGCACTCCCACTGCAACGCCCTTCCCCCACTGCAGTGCCCCCACGCACTGCAGAGCCCCTCATGCCAACCCCCACTGCATTCCCACTGCAACGCCCCTCCCCGCTGCAGAGCCCACACATATTGCAGAGCCCTCTTCTGAAACCACCTCCCCCACTCCCGGGGCTGTCTTGGGCCACCCCCAGCCTACCTCCTGTTGGCAGGTATGTGCCCCCAGTTGAGTCTCCAGGTGATGATGGGGGTAGGCACTCCGACGGCCACGCAGCGGAAGCGCACTGTCTGCCCGGGGGTGGCCTGCACGGACTCCTCGGGAGGCGTGATGACTTGCGGCGGTGCTGGGGGAGGAACCAGGTGAGGCAGGCGGGCGACCCCCACCCCAGGCCTAGGCTGCCCCACAGCAGCTCCAAGGGGAGGGCACCCCAGGACCACAGCTCTCCCACCCCTCCTCGGAGGGCAGAGACCCCACTGCCAAGCCAGCTGGCTGATTCCACCCCTCACCCCCTGAGGGAAAGGCCCCACAGCCCACCCCACACCCGCACTCACTGCAGCCGACCTCGTCGGAGCGGTCGGGGCAGTCAGCCTCCTCGTCGCACTGGTAGCTGGCTGGGATGCAGGTGCGGCTGTACACGCAAGTGAACTGGTCGGGGCTGCAGGTGTCGTCGGGGCCCTTGGTGGCTGCGGGGGCATGAGACGATGGGGTTAGCGGGCATAAGCCTGCGAATGCCTGGCCATACCCCCCCGCCTGACCCGCATCGCCCCCTGCCCAGCTGATATCACCTCCTCAGCCTGACCCGCATCGCCCCCTGCCCAGCTGATATCACCTCCTCAGCCTGACCAGCATCGCCCCCTGCCCAACTGGCATCACCCCCCCAGCCTGACCCGCATTGCCCCCTGCCCAGCTGACATCACCCCCTCAGCCTGACCCGCATCGCCCCCTGCCCAGCTGATATCACCTCCTCAGCCTGACCAGCATCGCCCCCTGCCCAACTGGCATCACCCCCCCCAGCCTGACCAGCATCGCCCCCTGCCCAACTGGCATCACCCCCCCCAGCCTGACCAGCATCGCCCCCTGCCCAGCTGACATCACCCCCCCCAGCCTGACCAGCATCGCCCCCTGCCCAGCTGACATCACCCCCTCAGCCTGACCAGCATCGCCCCCTGCCCAGCTGACATCACCCCCTCAGCCTGACCAGCATCGCCCCCTGCCCAACTGGCATCACCCCCCCAGCCTGACCAGCATCGCCCCCTGCCCAGCTGACATCACCCCCTCAGCCTGACCAGCATCGCCCCCTGCCCAGCTGACATCACCCCCTCAGCCTGACCAGCATCGCCCCCTGCCCAGCTGACATCACCCCCTCAGCCTGACCAGCATCGCCCCCTGCCCAGCTGACATCACCCCCCCCAGCCTGACCAGCACCGCCCCCTGCCCAGCTGACATCACCCCCTCAGCCTGACCTGCATCGCCCCCTGCCCAGCTGACATCACCCCCCCCAGCCTGACCAGCATCGCCCCCTGCCCAGCTGACATCACCCCCCCCAGCCTGACCAGCATCGCCCCCTGCCCAGCTGGCATCACCCCCCCCAGCCTGACCAGCATCGCCCCCTGCCCAACTGGCATCACCCCCCTCCGCCTGACCAGCATCGCCCCCTGCCCAACTGGCATCACCCCCCCCAGCCTGACCAGCATCGCCCCCTGCCCAGCTGACATCACCCCCTCAGCCTGACCAGCATCGCCCCCTGCCCAGCTGACATCACCGCCCCCCCCCGAGCCTGACCAGCATCGCCCCCTGCCCAGCTGACATCACCCCCTCAGCCTGACCAGCATCGCTCCCTGCCCAACTGGCATCACCCCCCCCAGCCTGACCAGCATCGCCCCCTGCCCAGCTGACATCACCCCCTCAGCCTGACCAGCATCGCCCCCTGCCCAGCTGACATCACCCCCTCAGCCTGACCAGCATCGCCCCCTGCCCAGCTGATATCACCTCCTCAGCCTGACCAGCATCGCCCCCTGCCCAACTGGCATCACCCCCCCCAGCCTGACCAGCATCGCCCCCTGCCCAGCTGACATCACCCCCCCGCCTGACCAGCATCGCCCCCTGCCCAACTGGCATCACCCCCCCCAGCCTGACCAGCATCGCCCCCTGCCCAGCTGATATCACCTCCTCAGCCTGACCAGCATCGCCCCCTGCCCAGCTGACATCACCCCCCTCAGCCTGACCAGCATCGCCCCCTGCCCAGCTGACATCACCCCCTCAGCCTGACCAGCATCGCCCCCTGCCCAGCTGATATCACCTCCTCAGCCTGACCAGCATCGCCCCCTGCCCAACTGGCATCACCCCCCCCAGCCTGACCAGCATCGCCCCCTGCCCAGCTGACATCACCCCCCCGCCTGACCAGCATCGCCCCCTGCCCAACTGGCATCACCCCCCCCAGCCTGACCAGCATCGCCCCCTGCCCAGCTGATATCACCTCCTCAGCCTGACCAGCATCGCCCCCTGCCCAGCTGACATCACCCCCCCCAGCCTGACCAGCATCGCCCCCTGCCCAGCTGACATCACCCCCTCAGCCTGACCAGCATCGCCCCCTGCCCAGCTGACATCACCCCCTCAGCCTGACCAGCATCGCCCCCTGCCCAACTGGCATCACCCCCCCAGCCTGACCAGCATCACCCCCTGCCCAGCTGACATCACCCCCTCAGCCTGACCAGCATCGCCCCCTGCCCAGCTGACATCACCCCCTCAGCCTGACCAGCATCGCCCCCTGCCCAGCTGACATCACCCCCTCAGCCTGACCAGCATCGCCCCCTGCCCAGCTGACATCACCCCCCCCAGCCTGACCAGCACCGCCCCCTGCCCAGCTGACATCACCCCCTCAGCCTGACCAGCATCGCCCCCTTCCCAGCTGACATCACCCCCTCAGCCTGACCTGCATCGCCCCCTGCCCAGCTGACATCACCCCCCCCAGCCTGACCAGCATTGCCCCCTGCCCAGCTGACATCACCCCCCCCAGCCTGACCAGCATCGCCCCCTGCCCAACTGGCATCACCCCCCCCAGCCTGACCAGCATCGCCCCCTGCCCAACTGGCATCACCCCCCTCCGCCTGACCAGCATCGCCCCCTGCCCAACTGGCATCACCCCCCCCAGCCTGACCAGCATCGCCCCCTGCCCAGCTGACATCACCCCCTCAGCCTGACCAGCATCGCCCCCTGCCCAGCTGACATCACCGCCCCCCCCCGAGCCTGACCAGCATCGCCCCCTGCCCAGCTGACATCACCCCCTCAGCCTGACCAGCATCGCTCCCTGCCCAACTGGCATCACCCCCCCCAGCCTGACCAGCATCGCCCCCTGCCCAGCTGACATCACCCCCTCAGCCTGACCAGCATCGCCCCCTGCCCAGCTGACATCACCCCCTCCGCCTGACCTGCATCGCCCACTGCCCAGCTGACATCACCCCCTCAGCCTGACCAGCATCGCCCCCTGCCCAACTGGCATCACCCCCCCCAGCCTGACCCGCATCGCCCCCTGCCCAGCTGGCATCACGTGGCAGCTCCTCTGGCCCATCACTCCCTGGCCCCAGGTCACAGCGCGCCAGCTGGGTGAGAGGCACCCAGGCACAAGCCGTGCCCTTCTATGCAGCATCCTCCGCCTCGGCCCCAACCTGCCACCAGCCAAAGCCCCCAGTCCCGAGGGTCTCTGTGGAGTCAGGAGACAGCTCTATTCGTCCTCCCGGCTCGGCCTCCTTTGCTCCCAGGAGGTCAGAGCAACAACCTGGGCCGTTTCCAGGTGCACCAGGGAGCAGCCCGGAGCTGGCCTGGGTGCCCGCACACTCCCGGCTAGGAAGGGCTGGTGCCCTGGAGGCTCCACGGAGCCAGGCTGGGGGAGCTGGGCAGGGCCCGGGGAAGGCTGGGAGCTCTCTGGCACGGCCCGAGGTGGCAGGGTGGCACTCTCGCCAGCACACTTACGGCAGTCCACCTCATCGGAGCCGTCCACACAGTCGTTGTCCCCGTCGCAGCGCCACAGCTTGAGGGCGCAGTGCCCGTTCCGACACTTGAACTCGTTGGGCTCGCACGGGGTAGGGGTGCCTGTCGGGCGGGGGAATCCATCAGTGTGCTGCCTGGGCCCCCTACAGCAAGAGCGCTGCCTGCACCCAGACACAGCCCCTTCCCAGGGCTGCACCAGTACCCCCGCACCGTGCCATGCGACAGCCCCTCCCCCGCGCTGTGCCTGTACCCCCGCACCGTGCCATGCGACAGCCCCTCCCCCGCGCTGTGCCTGTACCCCCGCACCGTGCCATGCGACAGCCCCTCCCCCGCGCTGTGCCTGTACCCCCGCACCGTAACAGGCGACAGCCCCTCCCCCGCGCTGTGCCTGTACCCCCGCACCGTAACAGGCGACAGCCCCTCCCCCGTGCTGTGCCTGTACCGCCGCACCGTGCCATGCGACAGCCCCTCCCCAGCGCTGCGCCTGTACCCCCGCACCGTGCCATGCGACAGCCCCTCCCCAGCGCTGCGCCTGTACCCCGCACCGTGCCATGCGACAGCCCCTCCCCAGCGCTGCGCCTGTACCCCCGCACCGTAACAGGCGACAGCCCCTCCCCCGCGCTGTGCCTGTACCCCCGCACCGTGCCATGCGACAGCCCCTCCCCAGCGCTGCGCCTGTACCCCCGCACCGTAACAGGCGACAGCCCCTCCCCCACGCTGTGCCTGTACCCCCGCACCGTGCCATGCGACAGCCCCTCCCCCACGCTGTGCCTGTACCCCGCACCGTGCCATGCGACAGCCCCTCCCCCGCGCTGTGCCTGTACCCCCGCACCGTAACATGCGACAGCCCCTCCCCCGCGCTGTGCCTGTACCCCCGCACCGTGCCATGCGACAGCCCCTCCCCCGCGCTGTGCCTGTACCCCCGCACCGTGCCATGCGACAGCCCCTCCCCCGCGCTGTGCCTGTAACCTCGCACCGTGCCATGCGACAGCCCTTCCCCAATGCTGCGCCTGTACCCCCACACTGTAACATGTGACAGCCCCTCCCCAGCGCTGCGCCTGTACCCCCACACCGTAACATGACAGCCCCTCCCCAGTGCTGCGCCTCTACCCCTGCACTGTGCCATGCGACAGCCCCTCCCCAGCACTGCACCTGTAACCTCGCACCGTGCCATGCGACAGCACCTCCCCAGCGCTGTGCCTCTACCCTCGCACCGTGCCATGCGACAGTCCCTCCCCAGCGCTGTGCCTGTACCCCCGCACCGTGCCATGCGACAGCCCTTCCCCAATGCTGCGCCTGTACCCCCACACTGTAACATGTGACAGCCCCTCCCCAGCGCTGCGCCTGTACCCCCGCACCGTAACAGGCGACAGCCCCTCCCCAGCGCTGCGCCTGTACCCCCGCACCGTGCCATGCGACAGCCCCTCCCCAGCGCTGCGCCTGTACCCCCGCACCGTGCCATGTGACAGCCCTTCCCCAGCGCTGCGCCTGTACCCCGCACCGTGCCATGCGACAGCCCCTCCCCAGCGCTGCGCCTGTACCCTCGCACCGTGCCATGTGACAGTCCCTCCCCAGCGCTGCACAGGGACCCGATTCCCCAGGAATGATCCGTCAGCCAATTGCGGGAGCCAGCCGAGTGAGGGCCATGTCCTGGGCTAGTGCTGCAGCCGCTAGTCTGGCTGCCCTTTGCTGCCCCTCCTGGCCCGTCCCAGCCCCCGCACGCCCCCTACCACAGCTGAGCTCGTCGCTCCCATCCAGGCAGTCCCGCTCGCCGTCGCACAGGTAGTCCCGGGGGATGCACTGCTTGTTGGAGCAGACGGCCTCGTCCCGGCGGCAGGGGCGCTGCTCCAAGGGGCGCCGAACCGGCGGGTGCTTGGAGGTGATGAGCCGGGGGGGCGTGGTGAACGGCACCCTCCTGGTAGTGACCATGGGCGTCAAGGGGGTGGTTGTGGGTGTCCGGGAGGTGGCTGGCTGAGCGGTGGTGATGGGCAGGGGTGTGAGGATCACCGTTTCCTGCCGATCTGGGACCAGACAAAGAGAACATTAGTGACCGGAGAGAAACGGGCTGAGAGCCAGAGCCAGGGGGCAGGGGATCCAGCCCTGGGATCTGAGATCCTGGGCCAGGCTGGGCAGGGCAGGGGATCCTAGTTCAAAGGCCAGGGACACTAAGGAAGGTATCTGTGATCAGGAGAGCAAGGCTGGCTACAGGGGGTTCAGCTGGCAGGAGGGGCAGCGACCAGGCAGGCAGCCAGGGCCTGCAGAATAGGCAGGAGTGGGATCCACCCTTAGGGAATGAGGACTCCATGGCCGGGGGGCACAGGACATTACTAGTTCCCTCCCATCCAATCTCAGCTGCCTGTCACAGGGTCATGGCAGCATGGAGGTCCCATGGCAAGGACTGGCGGTGCTGGGCCCTGGCCTCTTTGCTAGCATTGGGATGCCCCTGGCAGTCTGAGGGTGTCCCTGGCACATACATGCTGGGAGGGCTTGTCGGCAGAGTCTTCAAAAAAGGGAAGAGTCTTGGGAAGAGTCTTCAAAAAAACATGCCCCCTCCCCAGCCCAGGCAAGGGGCAGCGCCTGGCTATGCCTTGGGCTGTCCTGACAGCTGGTCCTTTGGAAGCCTGGGAAAGGGGTGCCCAGCCCCTCCCCCAATGGCAGCGGGTGGCAAGGGAAAGTCCTGGGGCCCCCGGGCTCCCTACCGCAGCCGTGCTCGTCGGAGCCGTCCCTGCAGTCAGGGCTGCGGTCGCAGCGGTAGGCCAAGGGCAGGCACTCCCCAGTGCCGCACTGGAACTCCTCGCTGGGGCACTCTGCGGGGGCGGGGGGGGAGGACACGGTGTCAGCTAGTTCCCGAGGCAGCCACGGCTCTAGGACCACGGGCGCCCGGGAACTCCTGGCCCCTGCAGCCAGAGGCCTCCAGTTCCCAGGGGTCGAGGCAGGTCCTGCTGTACGCAGAGCCCTGGGGAGCTTGCCAGGCCTCCAGAGCAGGTGCCCCCTCTCAGCTGGGCCAGCCCCATGCTCCCCAGGCCTGGGGACAGAGGGTCTCACTCATAGTTACAGGGGATATTCTGGGTCTGCCACAGCAGGGGACAGACCAGCGCTGGGGGAGCTCGGTCAGGCTGCGCAATCCGCTCCCAGGGGGCATCACCTGGGACCAGCTGAGCCCAGGAGACCAGCTTGCTGAGAGCAATCCCTCCCTCCGCCGCCCCACAGGGGTCTGCTCCTCTCCGGCTCTGGCCTAGAGAAGGACAGAGAGAGGGCACAGCCTGGGCAGCAGCGCTCTCTGTTCCTTAGGATCACCAAGGACGGGCGGGGCTCTAGCTTCAAGTTCTAGCCCCAGCTCTCAACTTGGCTGCTCCATGCCTCAGGTTCCCATCTGCAAAGCACCTTAGGGAGCATGGGGCGTAATCCCTCCCACCTCCAAGGTGGGAGAGCCCCTCAGCTGGAGGTGCCAGGGACATGCAGGGGGTTCCTTGGGTCTCAGTGGTCGCAGGGAGGGAGGGAGCTGAGGCCTGGAAGCTGCTGGGAGGCATTTAACCCCACCAGAGATCCCGTGGGCACTGAGGGGGCTCGTGCGGGATGCCTGGCCATCTCTGTGCTGTGAGTAGTTCAGAGGGGAGGAGCTGGTTAGAGGAAGGACATACACGGGAGACCACTATGGGGGATGAGCTGGGAGGATCCAGCCAGGTCCAGGCCTCACAGTCAATGGCCCCGCCCCCTTCAATAGCCCTGTCCCCGTCAGTAGCCCCGCCCCTACCGCAGTTCTGTTCGTCCGACATGTCGCGGCAGTCAGGGCGGCGGTCGCAGCGGAACTCCTTGTCGATGCACTCCCCGCTGGTGCAGGCGAACTCCTCCCCGGTGCAGGCACGCACCTCCGGGGGCACTGCAACAGGGCAGGAGTCAGAGCCACGGGGGCGAGGGGAGATGCCACTAGGGCCCCAACCCCTGGGGAAAGCTCTCAGCCCGGGGGCCAGGGCTCCAGGGCCAGCCCAGTTCAACCTTGGCCCAGCTAGCTACTGGGATGTCAAATCCCAGCCAGATGGCTAGAGCTTGTTCGCAGCCCCTTCTCTTCCGCAGGCTCACAGGGGGCCCCCGGAGTTCCCCTCGCTGCCACCAACCCCCAGGGATGCCCTACTCTGCCTCCTCCCGCCTCCCCGGACTTGCGCAGCTGCACAGAAATCCCCTCACTGCCCCCTGCAAGCCCCTGCCCAACTGGAAATGCCAGAAACCCCACGAGCTACATGTTCAGGAAGCAAAACAAGCACTGCACACGGTTCGAGGCAGGCGGCGGGTACACACACCATGGGGCATGTGCCATGTGGCACACGCCATGTGCACACACCACGCAGCACATGCCTTGGAGCACACACACCATGCGGCAGACATGCCATGGCACAGGGCCCACCTGCCAATGGCACCAAGAGAACCTGGTGGATTTGGACTCCTGCCTGGTGGGTCCCTGCACTAACCACCCGCTCTGACCTTGGTTGAGTCTGCTGGGCTCAGGTGGGGGTGGGATTGCTTGTGCCCGGGTCTGCGGGGGTCTGGGAGCAGCGCACAATGCAACCAGCAGGGGGCAGTGCTGTGGAGGCTGCAGGCTCACCCTCATTGGAGGTAAGTGCCAGTGCTCTGCAGCGCCACCTCTGGTCAATCTCAGGAGCAGCACAGACAGGCCCCAGAGCTCACCTGGTCCAGGAGCGAGGGGAAGGGGGCCCCTGGTTCCCAGCCCGAAAGCAGGCGCCCTGGCACGGCCCTGTGTCTCCTGGTGTGGCGGCACTGGGCTGAAAGCCAGTTCCATGTGCTTGCACAACGGCGCCGAGCCACAGGACAGCGTCTGCGACAACTGCAGGGGGATGTCACCTGCCAGGGCCCCAGCTGCAGGGCCAACAGCCAGGCAGCATCAACCAGAGGCACGCGAACGGCCGGCCGCCCACAAACACGCCCAGCACAGCACAGCACAGCAGGGCACGACCCAGCACAGGGGAACCTGGAGCCTGCTGGGGGCCGATGGGGCATGGCCCAGGCCAGGGGGGCCAGCATTGGTCTACGCTCCTAACACCAGCCGAAAGCAGGCGGGCAGCACCCCCAACACACTGGGTACAGAGCCCTCCTGGGGGCTGGCAGCTGGCGTGGGAGGGGAAAGGAGCTGTCTGCACCCTCTCGCACAGTCCAGACCAGCTCACCCACAGGCTGGGCATCTGGGATCTTTAATCTCACTACTGCCAACTGCTGAGGCACGAACTGGGACCCACGGGTGCTCGGTGGAAAGGCCTCGCACTGGGTGCAGCAGTGGAAGTCTCTTCAGGCCGAAGGAGCCCCATGCCAAAACCCTGCATCCAACCAGCTTGTGCCAGTCAGCGGGGGGCCTCTACGGTGCAAGGGGCAACGGGGAGAGCAGGGGCTGCCCCTGCCTTCCCCCCCCAGCTGCCAATCACACTGCCAAGGCTCTGGGTTCCCCCTGCACCTGCCGCCTCGCCCAACTCACCTGGCGACTCCCTGGCAATGGGGGGAGGCGGGGTCTGGGCTGCAAGTGAATACAAGGTTAGAGCTGGGGAGGATGGGGCCCCCCCGGCCTAAGCACAGGCTACCTGGGGAGCAGGGGTCCCTGGCTCGGGGCTGCCCGGCCCAGCCCTGGCCAGACAGCAGCTCAGTGGACCAGCCAACACTGCCCTTCCTCCCACCTGCCCTCCGTCTGGCCCCATGGGTGGCAGGGCCACTGCCCCGCAGAGGGAGCACTGCCCCTCGCCTGTTCATCTGGGCTGCCAACCGACCCTCCCAGCGGAACAGCCCCTGCTGTGCCGGGCGCCAGGTTCCAGCGGGTTTGCTGGGCCTGGGCAGGGGAGCAGACAGGCTAGGGAGTCCAGAGTGACACCGCGGCACCCAGCACCGCAGTGACTGCAGACAGATGGACGGACACAGCCCAGGGAGCAGTCTGGTTCTATAGGAGAGCGTCCGGAACCAGTCCAGTCCTGTCCACGCAGGCCAGGCCAATCTGTGCCAGCCCCTCTGAGCCACTGCGGGGTGAACCACATGGGCAGACTGGCCTTGGGACCGTACCATGCCCATCATGGGCACAGGCTCCACCCCCACTTAGTCTGCCAGTCGCCAGAGCTCAACTGCTGGGGAGGGGGCCCCCCGCACACCCAGGATCTGTTCTAAACACACTGGCAGACTGCTGCCCCCCCGTCTCCGGGCCCCCTTTGCATACTCCAACAGAGCGCAGGGCAGTGACCCCAGCTGGGGATCTGGGCAGGGGCTCGCTCACCTGCCCCGAGGCGCCGGAACTGGAAGCCCTGCGTAGAGGTGATGTAGGAGGCAATGGAGCCGCTCTCGATGACAGAGTAGAGCACCTCGCGGATCTCCCCCTCGTCCAGGTTCCCCTCTGAGCCCACATCCAGCTCCACAAAGGTATAGCCATCGATTTCCCTGGGGAGAACGGGGGCAGGGCTGAATGGGGGGAGGTGTGCGTGTGTCCATGCGTGTGCTCCGGCCACTACTCCGTACTGGATGGAAGCAGATTCACACGTGTGCGTGGGTCTCCCAATTGGGATCCGCCCGTCTCGTGTGTTCCCAGTTACCTCCCCTTCAACAGATGATGAAAGCCCTACTACTGCTGTGCTAATGGGGCTGCCCCTTTAGCTCCCACGCTCAGGTGTGTTTGAAACAGCTGCAGTCTGCAGGGGACTCTGAGCTGTGACCCCCACCCGTCCCCTGCGATGTCTCCAGCTGTGGAGGGCGGGGGGTCTCTTTTTGAGCACTGTGTGTGACTCCCCATGCGCACTCTGGACCCTGGCGCAGGGTGCTTGGGGCACAGCAGGGGCATGGTGCTGACAGCAGGGAAAGCGCCGTCTCTCAGAGATAAATGCCCCATGCCCAGGAGAACGGGGGCAGAGGGGCCTCCATTGCCTTCCCCACCCCATGGCACTGCCAGGGGCACCTCACTCACTTGATGAACACCACGCTGACCACCTGCTCCCCACCAATCTTGTAGTACTCGGACTCCAGCTGGGGAGAGAGGCAGAGAGAGCATCAGCAAATGGCCGTGGGGAAATCCTGTGGGAAGCACGGCCTAATGGTGAGCGCAGGGCACCATGAACCAAGCTGCTGACCCAGCCACCAGCTCCAGGCCCTTCCCCCACCCCAGTTCGCCCTGGGACAGTGACCCTGCCTGGAAAGGGCCTTAGAGACTGAAGCCCCTTGCGCCCAGACTGGGCAGCCAGCGCCGACAGGCCTCTGGGGCCGAGCAGGGGACAGGGAGTAGCAGGGGCCGGGGCTCACCGTATCCACCACGGCCTCCGAAACCTCCCGGAACTCCTCCGAATTGGCGTCGTCCAGCCGCGGGCTGTAGTCAATGGACTTGGTGAAATTCACCAGAGCGCGGAAGTAGACTGGGCATGCAGAGAGGAGAGATGGCCAGCGTGAGAGCAGGACGCAGCTGAGCCAGGAGAACCAACTCTAGGGCCTCTGCACCGACCAACTTTACTGGCTATCTCCAGGGATCACCTTGCCTAGCCCTGAGATGTAGCCACCTCTGGGGTGGGTTGCTGCAGCCGCATAACAACACAGCGCAACAGTTAGGACAGGAAGTGAGGAAGACTATGGTATCCAACTGAAACCTGCAGGACCCTGGGACACCAGAAGGCCTCCCGCTGGGTTAGGACCTGGCCAGGCCAGTGGAGCCAACACCCTTATTCTGACAAAAAGAGCCGAGGGATGATTAATGACCACAAGGGGACAGGACCCTGGCTGTGCACCTTGTGCAGCGCAGCGCCCCCTAGTGCTGTGCTGCAGCACTGGCGCTAGCACTGACTGTGGTGGGAGAGTGCCCCCCACTGAGCCCCCAACACTGCCCCCAGCAGCACAGCACCTCCCTCCCAGTGTGACATTTGCCCAACCCAGGCAGTTCCCATCTAGACCAGCCGGGACCCCTGGGACCACAGCAGGGCAGGGGATGGCGCAGAGGAGCCCTCCCTCAGGAGTTGGCCGCCCATGCAGACAGAGGGAGCAGAGCCCTGACCTTCTCCCCAGGGCCAGGCTCCACAGGTCATGGGGTAGAGGGGGCAGGCCCAGCTGGCTCCCGGGCTGGGAAAATCCTCAGCCCCCATTGCAATTCCAGCTGCACCCTCCAGTGAGAGCCAGCCCTGAAGGGGGCCATGCCGCAGGGGCCGGGCCCAGGTGGGAGCTCTGGGCCGGGGAGAGGGGTTTGTGGCGTCCTGCTAACTGCATCCCTGAGCTTCACACCCCCGAGCTTCACACACATGCTGTGCCAGGAGCAGCCCCTGGCTCCCTGCATCAGGCTGCGGCTGCCAAAGTTCATCCCCCGCTCGCAGCTGCCCTGCGCTGGGAGCGACACGGCCTGCATCCAGCCGGGGGCCCCTCCCCAGCACCAGTTGCTCAGCTCCTTGCAGTAACAGCAGCCCCGCTCACCACCTCCCCCAGCCCCTGCAGACAGGCCAGACACCACAGGAGTCCCTGCGGCCTGCCCCCGAGCAGATCCCCCCATTGGCAGGGGCAAGGCCCATAGAGCCCCTCACCACCGGAGTCCCAGGGCAGGGTGGGAGCTCCTCCAGCGTGTGGCTGCGCTCTGACTGGGCCTCCGGGCTCTCCCCGCAGGGAGCCCCCAGCTGAGAGCAGCACTGGCTTGGGCTAGCAAACGCCCTAGGGTGCGGGACCAAGGGGGCACACGGCTCGGCCTTGTCAGAGGGGAGAGAGAGAGACTGTGTCAGGGAAGTTCCTATGCCCTTCCCCGCCCGCACGCTCCACAGCACTTTGTCAGTAACAGGAACATAGCCCCATCCCCCACCGCATACAATGGTGATGCACCCACGGGTGCCAGGGAGAAACTGGGCCCTGCCTGCTTCAGATTCCCCAGCGTGGGGTCTGACACTAGCAAACTACCACCCGGGCATGTGACAGAGCTGGACAATCTACCTGCTCTTCTCCAAGGAGAAAAGGGCCTGGCATGGGAGACTGGACTCCTGGGTTCAATTTCCTGTTTGGGGAGGGGAGTAGGGACTAATGGGTTAGAGCTGGGGGCTCAGGGCTCCTGAGTTCTTTATCCTGATTTGGGAGGACTGTGATCCTGCTGGAATTCTGCGGCATTGCACAATGCAGAATTTGTGCAGAATTAGTGTTCCCCACTGATTTTTTTTTTCACACAGAATTTGTGATTTCAACCAAAATGCTTCCTTTTTCCTCGTGTCTGACCCTAGCTGTGCTGCCCTCCCTCTTACATTTAGGGGGTCTACCAAATTCGCAGCCATGAAAATCGCATCACAGACCGTGAACTGTGGTTTCCCCAGCGAAATCTGGTCTCCAGCCTCCCAGCTCTGAAGGCAGCACCGCTGCTAGCAACAGCACAAAAGTAAGCCAATACCATGCCACCCTTACTTTTGTACTGTTGCTAGCAGCAGTGCTGCCTTCAGAACTGGGCACCTGGCCAGCAGCCGCCGCCCTGCGTTCATCTTTCTTGTTGCTGTATTGTTACAGACATACTTGCTGACAAGTATTTTGAAATAAATTACCAAAATAATTGAAACGGGCCTGAATATTTTATTTTGATAAATAAAATATGCAGAATTTTGAAATATTGTGCATATAATTTTTTATTTTTTGGCGCAGAATTCCCCCTGGAGTAGAGAGTGGGGGGTGGGCTGAGGGGTCAGTGCTCCTGGGTTCTCTATCCTGCTTGAGGAGGGAAGTAGGATTTAGTAGATTAGAGCCGGGGAGGGTTGGAGTCAGAGTCAGATTCCTGGGTTTTATTCGCAGTCCTGCAACTGGGTGAACTCCCTTCCCCCAAGGTGCCTCACTTTGCCCTTTATAAAGTGGGGAGAAGGATCCTGACCTGTTGGGGAGGTTGTGCAGAGCTTTGAGATCCTGGTAGGGATGGGGCAGGCTTGTCGCTGTGCCCACTGGCTTGGTTCACCCCATGGAAGTGGGCGGCCATTCTGCAAGGAGAGTCTGTTTCCTGCCCGATAGCGTGGGAGCTGGGGTGCCAGCAGGACCACTGAAGGGTATTGGAACCAGCTGGGGGCAGGGCAGGGGGGCCAGGCGAGGCTTCTCGCTATCCCAGGGGCTGGGAAGAATGGAGAGGGGCCCTATGTGTGGGGCAGAGGCCCCTTTCAGAACGCAGCAGCTCCCCTGCAGCTGCCCAGCCAGACCCCGCCCACACACCCTTCCCAGGCACCCCCCAGCAGCCCAGGAGAGCCAGAGTCTCCTGCAGGCTGGATGGAGCTGCTCCAGGGCTGCTCCCTGGGGTGGTGCCTTGCAACATTGGCTCACAGGCCTGCACACAGAGCCAGAGCTCTCCCCACGTTCCAGGGCTGCTTCTGCTCCCAGCCAGGCCCTTCCCAGGCGCGGGAGAGCCCGTGCCACCAGCACCAGAGAGGGCGGTGCCAGAGAGCGCTTGGGGCTGGGGGTGGCAGGCACTGCCTGAAGACAGGGGCTTCCCCCCATTTGCAGCGCCGCATTTCACAGCGAGGTGCTGCCAATCCCCGCCTAGATGCCCCTCCCGCAGCCCAGGAAAGACAGGGGTGCTTGTCAGGCACACAAAGAGCCCATTGAAAGTGCCCTGTGACCTCGGGGATGGCGGGCAGCCAGGGGGTGGGGTCACCCCTCACACCCTGCCCTCCAGCACAGCTCACCCCAAAGAGCGCAGCCAGGAAACAGCTCAGGGGGAGGCAGCGTGTGGCTCACGCTACAAAGCCCCTTTTCTTGCAGCAGTTGGGGCGGGGGGTTCAGCCTGCAACGCATCCCCGCTGGTCCTGGCTAACTACCACCAGCCCAGAGCCCAGCTCTCTGCTCCGCCACTGCTCTGCTTCCGCCAGCCCCTCAGCCTGGCCTCAGGCAGGGTGACGCCCCAGCCCTCCCGCCAGGGAGCTGGGACCTCTTCACCCGTGAAATTCAATTCCTGCAGACGCCCTGGGGCTGGCACTGGGTGATCGCCCCCATAGCTGGCGCCAGGGCCCCAGGGTGAGCCTAGGGTGTGGCTGGCTCCGGCCCGCATGGCTTCTAGAGGCCAGATGCTGACACGCTGCTCACGGGCCTGCGGGGATGGGGATTTCACTTGGGTGCCTCGTGGGGATGTGGCCCCCTCCTCCCAACCAGCGCCAGGC
The DNA here is from genome assembly GCF_027887155.1 of Malaclemys terrapin pileata. NCBI lineage: Eukaryota > Metazoa > Chordata > Testudines > Emydidae > Malaclemys > Malaclemys terrapin. Next base: position 1,745,110 of record NC_071523.1, read on the forward strand.
CAGGCATCAAGTTGGACCTGCTGGCCAGCTCCGCAGGCTCCAGCATGAGATTCTGGCCTGGAGCCCCCTACCACCCGCAGGACGGGTGCAGCACAATCAGGGGCAGAGCGAGCTGCCCTCCCACACTGCCCTGCCAATGTGCCTCCAGGGTTCATTGCCCAGGGGAGGAACTGAATGTCTTTTCCAGCCCAGGAACCCGAGAAAGCAGTGCCAGGGCCAGACGCTTGCTAGTAAAATCCACCCTGCCCTGGGTCTCTCTGCAGCAGGCCCCAGGGCTCTGCCATGGCCCTCACAGCAGGCACAGCCCTGGCCCCTAGCCTCCAAGCTCACTGCGCCTAGGCCGTGGGCTCAGGAGGGCAGCTTCAGCCCTGCCCCAGCTGGATATGTGCCCTTGTCACCGCCCACTGGCTACCATGGGCATCTGGGCACACGAGCGAGAACTCAAAGGCTTTCACGTCAGACGTGTCGCTCTCTGGCTGTGCCAAAGCAGGAGTGTGCACACGGGGGATGCACACAGGGGTACAATGGGAGTGGGCAAGCAGAGGGTGCCCATGGGAAGCCTTGCACCAGCAACGCTGCCCTACCAACATGCCCAATGGCCCCAGGCAGAGGCACATGCCCATAACACTCAGTGCCAGGCATCGGCAGGTGCAGCCACGTGCCCAGGGCTGGCAGCTGCGTCCGTACCCAGGCACTAGGAGTGGCACATTGGGGGCCAGAGAGCTGCCTGCTGCAGGAAGCCCAGCCGGCTCCCTGGCTTCCCCAGCAGCCACTTTTCCTCCTTTTAAGGAGCCCTCGGTTCCCGGCTGTGCTTTGTTTGCACTTGGCTGGGGAGGGAGATGGAAAAAATGCTTCAGGCTGCAGAGCCCTTGGCTTCCTGCTGCTGCGTCCGGCTCCGGTTGAGTCAGCCCCTCCCGGGCGCCCGCTCCGTGCTGCAAGGAGCTGGGGGCTCCTGGGGCAGACCTGGCTCCCAATGCCCCAGTGGAAGGCAGAGTCTGCCCAGGAAATCACTCCCCTACCCCCAGGACACTGCGCGGTTGGCCCACTTCCTCCCCGCATGGTGCCTGGGATCTCTGGAGCTGAGAGCAGGAGCCCAGTCCAGCCCTGTGGCAGGCTCCTCTGGTGGGGCAGGGCGTGTGGGGGGTGGCATACCCAGCCAGGGGCTCACGCTCAGCACGGACCCTGGGGCTCTCCACTGTTCCGAGCTCGCTGCCCTGGGGAGATCTCTGAGCTCATGAGTCCAGCGAATGCCACTGGCAGGGGGCAGGATGGCCTGGTATTACCCAGCTCACACACAGGGGCTGTGTCCCAGAATCAGGATGAGGGCCAGGAGGCAGGTGGTGCCCCAGTGTACCCACACCGCCAGGGGAGACGGTCTGGCCATGTGACGTGGCCACAACACGCTGGTGCTGTGAAGGCAAAGGCCCGGCGGGCAGAGAGCCCCTCTACACTGCAATGGGAACCCATCCTCAGCGCCAGGACAAGGTCAGCAAACTGCAGGGAGTTTGGAGCGAGCAATAAGAGTGACCGGGGGGTCGCCTTATAGAGAGAGACGGAAGGAGCTAGAGCTGCCCAACCTGGCAAGGGAATGGACTGGGGAGGCCAACGGTGCCCCGGGTGGGGCCTGGGGGCACAGTGCCCTGATCCCGGCCTGCCCTGCCCCGGGTAGGGCCTGGGGGCACAGTGCCCTGATCCCCTGCAGCACTGAACTGTGCAGTGATGGTTTCTACTCTCCCCTCTCCTGGCTGCCGTCTGAGCACCTGTTAGCTCTGACTGCTCCCCACGTTCTCCGCCCCTCGCCCTAGCAGCCAGTTGAGCACCAGGCCCCTCCCCTTTTGACCGAGGATGTGGAAAAAGCTAATGTACTCAATGATTTTTTTGCCTCTGTCTTCACGAACAAGGTCAGCTCCCAGATTGCTGCACTGGTCAGTACAGCATGGGGAGAAGGTGACCAGCCCTCTTAAACTAGCTACGGGAATAAAAGGAAACAAGAAGACTTTTTATCAATACATTAGAAGCAAGAGGAAGACCAAAGACAGGGTAGGCCCACTGCTTAGTGAAGAGGGAGAAACAGTAACAGGAAACTTGGAAATGGCAGAGATGCTTAATGACTTCTTTGTTTCGGTCTTCACCGAGAAGTCTGAAGAAATGCCTAACATAGTGAATACTAATGGGAAAGGGGTAGGTTTAGCGGATAAAATAAAAAAAGAACAAGTTAAAAATCACTTAGGAAAGTTAGATGCCTGCAAGTCACCCGGGCCTGATGAAATGCATCCTAGAATACTCAAGGAGCTAATAGAGGAGGTATCTGAGCCTCTAGCTATTATCTTTGGAAAGTCATGGGAGACGGGAGAGATTCCAGAAGACTGGAAAAGGGCAAATATAGTGCCCATCTATAAAAAGGGAAATAAAAACAACCCAGGTAACTACAGACCAGTTAGTTTAACTTCTGTGCCAGGGAAGATAATGGAGCAAGTAATTAAGGAAATCATCTGCAAACACTTGGAAGGTGGTAAGGTGATAGGGAACAGCCAGCATGGATTTGTGAAGAACAAATCATGTCAAACCTATCTGATAGCTTTCTTTGATAGGATAAGGAGCCTTGTGGATAAGGGTGAAGCGGTGGATGTGGTATACCTAGACTTTAGTAAGGCATTTGATACGGTCTCGCATGATATTCTTATCGATAAACTAGGCAAATACAAATTAGATGGGGCTACTATAAGGTGGGTGCATAACTGGCTGGATAACCGTACTCAGAGCGTTGTTATTAATGGTTCCCAATCCTGCTGGAAAGGCGTAACGAGTGGGGTACCGCAGGGGTCTGTTTTGGGACCGGCTCTGTTCAATATCTTCATCAACGACTTAGATATTGGCATAGAAAGTACGCTTATTAAGTTTGCGGATGATACCAAACTGGGAGGGATTGCAACTACTTTGGAGGACAGGGTCATAATTCAAAATGATCTGGACAAATTGGAGAAATGGTCTGAGTTAAACAGGATGAAGTTTAACAAAGACAAATGCAAAGTGCTCCACTTAGGAAGGAAAAATCAATTTCACACATACAGAATGGGAAAAGACTGTCTAGGAAGGAGTACGGCAGAAAGGGATCTAGGGGTTATAGTGGACCACAAGCTAAATATGAGTCAACAGTGTGATGCTGTTGCAAAAAAAGCAAACATGATTCTGGGATGTATTAACAGGTGTGTTGTGAGCAAGACACGAGAAGTCATTCTTCCGCTCTACTCTGCTCTGGTTAGGCCTCAGCTGGAGTATTGTGTCCAGTTCTGGGCGCCGCATTTTAAAAAAGATGTGGAGAAATTGGAAAGGGTCCAAAGAAGAGCAACAAGAATGATTAAAGGTCTTGAGAACATGACCTATGAAGGAAGGCTGAAAGAACTGGGTTTGTTTAGTTTGGAAAACAGAAGACTGAGAGGGGACATGATAGCAGTTTTCAGGTATCTAAAAGGGTGTCATGAGGAGGAGGGAGAGAACTTGTTCACCTTAGCCTCTAAGGATAGAACCAGAAACAATGGGTTTAAACTGCAGCAAGGGAGGTCTAGGTTGGACGTTAGGAAAAAGTTCCTAACTGTCAGGGTGGTTAAACACTGGAACAAATTGCCTAGGGAGGTTGTGGAATCTCCGTCTCTGGAGATATTTAAGAGTAGGTTAGATAAATGTCTATCAGGGATGGTCTAGACAGTATTTGGTCCTGCCATGCGGGCAGGGGACTGGACTCGATGACCTCTCGAGGTCCCTTCCAGTCCTATAATCTATGAATCTATGAATCTGTGGAGAAAGAAGTGGTTCGGGACTATTTAGAAAAACTGGACGTGCACAAGTCCATGGGGCCGGATGCGCTGCATCCGAGGGTGCTAAAGGAGTTGGCGGATGTGATTGCAGAGCCATTAGCCATTATTTTTGAAAACTCATGGCGATCGGGGGAGGTCCCGGATGACTGGAAAAAGGCTAATGTAGTGCCCATCTTTAAAAAAGGGAAGAAGGAGGATCCGGGGAACTACAGGCCAGTCAGCCTCACCTCAGTCCCTGGAAAAATCATGGAGCAGGTCCTCAAGGAATCAATTATGAAACACTTAGAGGAGAGGAAAGTGATCAGGAACAGTCAGCATGGATTCACCAAGGGGAAGTCGTGCCTGACTAACCTAATTGCCTTCTATGAGGAGATAACTGGCTCTGTGGATGAGGGGAAAGCAGTGGATGTGTTATTCCTTGACTTTAGCAAAGCTTTTGATACGGTCTCCCACAGTATTCTTGCCACCAAGTTAAAGAAGTATGGGCTGGATGAATGGACTGTAAGGTGGATAGAAAGCTGGCTAGATCGTCGGGCTCAACGGGTAGTGATCAATGGCTCCATGTCTAGTTGGCAGCCGGTTTCAAGCGGAGTGCCCCAAGGGTCGGTCCTGGGGCCAGTTTTGTTTAATATCTTTATTAATGATCTGGAGGATGGTGTGGATTGCACTCTCAGCAAGTTTGCAGATGACACTAAACTAGGAGGCGTGGTAGATACACTAGAGGGTAGGGATCGGATACAGAGGGACCTAGACAAATTAGAGGATTGGGCCGAAAAAAACCTGATGAGGTTCAACAAGGACAAGTGCAGAGTCCTGCACTTAGGACGGAAGAATCCCATGCACTGCTACAGACTAGGGACCAAATGGCTAGGTAGCAGTTCTGCAGAAAAGGACCTAGGGGTCACAGTGGACGAGAAGCTGGATATGAGTCAACAGTGTGCCCTTGTTGCCAAGAAGGCTAACGGCATTTTGGGCTGTATAAGTAGGGGCATTGCCAGCAGATCGAGGAACGTGATCGTTCCCCTTTATTCGACATTGGTGAGGCCTCATCTGGAATACTGTGTCCAGTTTTGGGCCCCACACTACAAGAAGGATGTGGAAAAATTGGAAAGAGTCCAGCGGAGGGCAACAAAAATGATTAGGGGTCTGGAGCACATGACTTATGAGGAGAGGCTGAGGGAACTGGGATTGTTTAGTCTCCAGAAGAGAAGAATGAGGGGGGATTTTATAGCAGCCTTCAACTACCTGAAGCGGGGTTCCAAAGAGGATGGAGCTCGGCTGTTCTCAGTGGTGGCAGATGATAGAACAAGGAGCAATGGTCTCAAGTTGCAGTGGGGGAGATCCAGGTTGGATATCAGGAAAAACTATTTCACTAGGACGGTGGTGAAGCACTGGAATGCGTTACCTAGGGAGGTGGTGGAGTCTCCTTCCTTGGAGGTTTTTAAGGCCCGGCTTGACAAAGCCCTGGCTGGGATGATTTAGCTGGGAATTGGTCCTGCTTTGAGCAGGGGGTTGGACTAGATGACCTCTTGAGGTCCCTTCCAACTCTGATATTCTATGATTCTATGATTCTATACAGCAGCCAATGGGGCCGTCCTACACGGGCACTTCAGGCAGAGCTGGGACTAGATCTTAAAGTGACACCCATGCTCCCCTCCAGAGCCACTGACCGAACCCAGGAGTCCTGATCACCACCCTTCACATGCAGCCCCCTGGCCAAGTGTTACAGCCTGGCTAACAGCTGAGCCCCGGAGCGGGCAGCTACTCCTGTAGCTCGAGGACTGGGGAAGGGTTCCAGTAGGGTTACCATACGTCCAGATTTCCCCGGACATATCCGGCTTTTTGGTGCTCAAATCCCCGTCTGGGGGGAATTTTCAAAAAGCCGGACATGTCCGGGGAAATAGGGAGGCATAAGCCAGGGTCCGCCCGGCCCCAGCACAATCCACAGGGTCCGCTGCGCAGCCCAGCCGCCCGGCTACATTGTAGCGAGCTCGGGCGGGGGAAAGGGGAGCACAGCCGCAGAAGGGCCACTGCTGCCCCCGCAGGCCGAGCGGACCGCGCGCCCCAGCCGAGCCCACAGGACCGCGGGGAGGCCGGGCCCAGCCAGCTGCTCGGGCTTTCCTCGCAGGCAGGGACCCCCCGGCCACTGGTGGACCCTTCCTGCGGCCCCGTCGCCCGTGCAGCTCAGAACCCGGCGCTGCGGGAGCTGTTCCAGCGGGAACAGACAGGCCGGGGAACGTGTGAGGCAGCAGGGAGTGCGGCGTGTGCCGGGGCTGCAGGGACCCGCGCCGCCCCAGTCGCCGCTGAGCCTCCGAAGTTCCCGCCAGGCAGAGGCTGCCGGGTGAGCGGGGGAGCAGAGCAGGCAGGGAGGTGCAGAGGCTGCAGGGCGAGGAGGAGCAGGGCAGGTAGGAGCATAGAGGCTGCAGAGGCAGGGAGGCGCAGGGGCAGGGCAGGCGGGGGGCGCAGAGGCTGCAGGAGCGGTGGGTGCAGGGGCTGCAGGGCGAGTGGGGAGCAGGGAAGCACTTAGCAACCCCCAACCAAGATCAGAGTGGGCGGGAGGAGGGGGAATGCAGGGTGCTCAGAGGAGGGGGCAGAGTTGGGGCAGGGACTTTGGGGAAGGGGTTGGAATAGGGGTGGGGAAGGGGTGGGGGCGGGGAAGGGGTGGAGTTGGGACGGGGCCGGGGCCCCCATGGAGTGTCCTCTTTTTTCAGTGTTGAAATATGGTAACCCTAGTTCCAGCCTACCGGCGACCCACAGTGGAGAGATCGGCCAACTGGGGTAGGGAATAAAATGTTTTATTTGTAACAAACACCCAGGCCTGCAGCAAGGGAACCAGCTCTGCTGCTAGCAGCCATGGCAGCCTGTCCCTGACGGGGCGGCCCCGGTGCCCCACACTGAGACCCTGCTCCCGCAGGCGGGAGGCTGCTGCCCCACGATGCCGGCTGCAATGGAACCACAGGCTGGGGTGGGCAGGTTCCATCTCAGCTCCTTCCCAACAGAAAACGGGGTTCGACTAAATGACATTTTTCACAAATAGCGTCAGCTTCCTGCAGAACAGGATTTTTTGTCCAAAATCCCCAAAACCACAACAGTTCAATTTGGAGAGGCCGACGCGGTGCAGCCTGAGAATTGTAGTTTGGATGCCTCGTTGTCCCCATTCTCCTCTATGGGCCAGCTCCCTATCTGGACTATAGCTCCCATGATGCACCATGGCTAGGAACTCCCATGTTGCACAGCCTCTCTGCACCAAGAGGGGAGATCACAGTGCATCATGGGAGATGTAGTCTGACCAGGAGACCTGGCCTACAGAGGAGAATTGGAGCTTGAGAAAGCCCAACCACAACTCCCATGAGGCACTGCGGCAGCAATTCTGAATTCAAATATTTTGGCATTCACATTTTTATCAACACGCTGAAGTTTGCCATTGACCTCCCCTCCCCAGCTAGCCCAGCCTGTGCCCCCTTCCCACACACAGTCTGGGCCCCCAAACCCTTCACTTACTGAGCGGGGCCTCATCGTCTGGGTCAGCCACAGTCATACCCGCCAGATGGGGCTGCCCTGCTGCACCTGGTTGGGCTGCGCCCCAGGAGCAGGAGGAGGAAGAAGATGGAGCACGGAGAGGGACAGGACAGGAAAAAAGAGAGAAAGATGGTCAGTTACTGAGAGAGAAGAAAGAGCTACAGCCGAGGTCATGCAGGGTCAGAGCCAGCAACCCAAGAGACAGGCACGACGCTACCGCAAAGCAGAAGAGGAGAGCCCCAGCCACGATCTGAAAGCCAGGCCATCGCCGCCACACAGTGCCACGCTGCCTCCTGCCACCACCACCACACGGTGCCACGCTGCCTCCAACCGTCACCACCACATAGTGCCACGCTGCCTTCAACCGTCACCGCCACACGGTACCATGCTGCCTCCATCGGTCACCGCCACACGGTGCCACGCTGCCTCCTGCCACCACCACCACATGGTGCCATGCTGCCTCCAACCGTCACCGCCACACGGTGCCACACTGCCTCCTGCCACCACCACCAGACAGTGCCACGCTGCCTCCAACGGTCACCACCACAGGGTGCCATGCTGCCTCCTGTCACCACCACCACACAGTGCCATGCTGCCTCCAACCGTGACTGCCACACGGTGCCACGCTGCCTTCAACCGTCACCGCCACACGGTACCACGCTGCCTCCATCGGTCACCGCCACACGGTGCCACGCTGCCTCCTGCCACCACCACCACACAGTGCCACGCTGCCTCCTGCCACCACCACCACATGGTGCCACGCTGCCTCCAACCGTGAACGCCACGTGGTGCCATGCTGCCTCCAACCACCACCGCCACACAGTGCCACGCTGCCTCCAACGGTCACCACCACAGGGTGCCATGCTGCCTCCTGCCACCACCACCATACAGTGCCATGCTGCCTCCAACCGTGACTGCCACACGGTGCCATGCTGCCTCCAACCATCACCGCCACATAGTGCCACGCTGCCTCCAACCGTCACCGCCACACGGTGCCACACTGCCTCCAACTGTCACCGCCACATAGTGCCACGCTGCCTCCAACCGTCGCCGCCACACGGTGCAACGCTGCCTCGAATGGTCACTGCCACATAGAGCCATGCTGCCTCCAACCGTCACCGCCACATGGTGCCACGCTGCCTCCAACCGTCGCCGCCACACGGTGCAACGCTGCCTCGAATGGTCACTGCCACATAGAGCCATGCTGCCTCCAACCGTCACCGCCACATGGTGCCACGCTGCCTCCTGCCACCACCATCACACAGTGCCACCCTGCCTCCAACCGTCACCGCCACATAGTACCACACTGCCTCCAACAGTCACTGCCAGACGGTGCCACGCTGCCTCCAACCGTCACCACCACATTGTGTCACGCTGCCTCCAACTGTCACTGCCACACTGTGCCACGCTTCCTCCAACCGTCACCGCCACATGGTGCCACGCTGCCTCCAACTGCCACGGCCACACGGTGCCACGCTGCCTCCAACCGTTACCGCCACACAGTGCCACGCTGCCTCCAACCGCCACGGCCACACGGTGCCATGTTGCCTCCAATGGTCACCGCCACACAGTGCCATGCTGCCTCCTGCCACCACCGAGCCAGGGCCTTCACAGCCCCAGCAGCCAACCCTGCCCACCCCGCCTCTCTGCCATGCTTGCACCCCAGCCCCACCCCCGCGGGTTCCCCCTGCTCCTCTCCTTTGCTTGTGCCACCCATAAATGGAGGCCATGCCCCAGGCAAGGCACAGGGATATGACCACTCACACCCATCCCGGGTAACTCCCCTAGGGTCAGAGTGGATCCAGGCCCCATGATGCCCCCCACCTCCCTCCACGCTCGGCTCAGACTCTCCCACAGACCCCAGGCAAACAGGCAGCATTGTCAGGCCTGTTACAAGCTGTCCTGCCCAGCCCAGCCCAGCCAGGTGAGTGAGCGCTATGTGTGATGCACAGCATGCTGGGGAAGGCGGAGCAGCCCCTCAGAGCTGCCATCCAGGCATCTCAGCCCTGAGGCCTGGGCACACCCATGACATGCCAGCCCATTGGTGCTCCCCAGCAGGAAGCCGGACCGCTCTGTTGCTGCTCTTTGGCTGCAGTTTCAGCCCTGCCCACCAGCACCCACCAGCTCCACCCCTTACCCATTGACAAGAGTGTGACGCTCGGCGTCTGGCTGGTGGACAGCAGCATGTCGGGCAGTGCGATCCCACTGCCGTTCTCCCCGCTGCCGTTGCCATCTGGAATGGAAGCAGACAGAACAGGGGCCATGAGCTGCAGCCGCGGCATGGGGCTCCTGGCAGCACCAGCTCCCCAGGGCCGGCTGGGGTCAGGGCCAGTCGCCCTGGGCAGTCACGCCAGCGAGGAAAGGACCAAGCCCCGTGCAGGGTTCCAGGCCCATCTCCCTGGCACTGAATACCCACCTCTCTGGTGAGAGGCGGCCCGGGGAGCCACGGGCCACAGCCAGGCTGCTGCGGAGCTGGGCTGGTGAAAGTGGCATCTTCTTACTCAGCTCCCTGCCTGGAGGAGCAGGCCCCAGAGTGGGGATCCTGGGCAACAGTCGCACTTGGAGCTGGTAACTCCCAGGGACAGCGCTGTGCAAACAGAGCAGGTGCCCGTCTCGTTCTCTCCCGAAACATTCCCTCCAGCTCGCAAGCCAGGGCCCAGCCCCCGCTCAGGACTGCCTGTTACTGCACTGGGCATGGTGCCGGTTCACAGGTGCCCGCTGGGGGGGCCTGCACGGGGGCATCTGGACCTGTCCTGGCTACGGCCGGAGGGGATGTCCCTGCTGTCTGTCCCTGCTGGCTCATGGAGCCCCGGGGCCACACGGGCAGGGGCTGGGAGGACAAGAGTCCTGCGGTACCCCAGAACCATTACACGACACCTTCAGGACTTGGCAGCGGGGGGCGCTAGATAATGCTTTAACACATTTCTGCACATTCACATCTGTACACACTTGCACACACACTTGTGCACACACGCATGCCCGTGCATGTAAGCACAAATGTACATACATGCCCACGTGACCACTCGGTTTACTCTCCTGCTTACATCACTAAATCCTGAAATGCAAGCATGTGGGTTACACACAGACACACACACGCACTCAGCCCTGCTCTCCACTGAGAAATTCTCTCTGTATTACAGCGCTGGGGTAGCCGCAGTTGCACTGAGCTAAGTGCTGGGGCAGGCAGTGCTGGGTCGTGGAGGTGGATTAACCAAGTCCAGGGGAGACGCTCTCTCTGGTCGGTTCAGAGCGTCTTCATTAAAGGGGTCCGGTGGCGCAGCTGCACCTGCACCAACGCAGCGTTTTAAGTGCAGACCCGCCCTCGCTCATGCACCGGCCACCCCCAGGGCTCTCTCTCAGGTCTGGATTTGGGGCTCTCTGGCCCAAAGGGGCGCCAGGATCTAGCTCTTTGGGGCAGGCGGGGTTAACAAGCCTGCTCTGAAGGGGACAGTTTGCTCCCTCCCACCTGCTTTGATGCCTGCTCTCAGGATGGAGCCCAGCACTGCAGGCTGCCGAGGGCGGATGGCAGCAGTCAGGAAAGGCTGGGCTCCCCCTGTATCCACTGACCCCTCTCCAAGGCGGGGCAGCCCAGCACTTCCCCCCAGCACGTCAGGGCTGCAAAGCCCCTGCCTGGGTGGGAGCGTTCGCCCCACGTCCCCAGGGCGCAGGGGCACAGGGGATACGAGAGCAGCCGTGCATTTGGGGGCCACAAGAACCGGCCCTGTCCCTCTCTCAGCAGGAGCAGGGGCGGTCAGTGGGGCGGGAAGCACAGATCTCGGAGCCCAGGCTGGGGAGGGCACGCTGGAGCCTCGCAGCCCCTACCTCCTGAGGCCTCATCTGCCAGCATGTCTTCGTCATCAGAGAGATCGGCGTCACTCCACCAGGGTGTGCCCGCTGGGTCAGACTCTGTGTCCTCAGGGAAAGAGGCTTCGTTCAGCCCCTGCGCAGCGTGAGAGACCTGCCGGAGAGAAGCCCAGACAGCATCAGTCAGTGGCCAGCCCTTCCTCTTGGCAAATCAGAACCCGGGCAGGATCAGCGCCCAGAGCACCCCTCGTGCAGGGATCCAAGGGGCAGGGTTTGAGGGTGCACCCGGCACACTGCCCCAGTGCTCCCTTGAGCAGGGGAAACTTCAGGGCTTGTCTGGCCGAGGGAGAGTCGCCCTCTCACTGCAACAATGCTCCAGGGGCCAAGCAGCGCTGGCAGGAATGCAGTCACTTCCCTGGCACTGGGGTGGCACTGTGCAGCTGCCTGGGTGCAAGCACACCCCAGGCCACTTGGCTTTGCTCCACCCGGCGTCGAGCACAGGAGGTGACACCGGATAGTGCCCGTGCCCCTCTGTCGGGCTGCTCTAGGATTTACAACTGGGCTGCATTCTGCCCTGTGTCTGACCCACACTCTCTTTGGCCGCGTGCGGTAGGGGATTAGCAGCCTGCGATGGAGGGAGGGCTCTCCCCGAGAAGCTCTAGGGACCAGGTGAAAGAGACAAGCACGCTTCTGAGCCATTCAAATGCAGGCAACCCCCCGGGACTGGCTCAGAGATCAGCAGGTTAAAAATTCCCAGTGGGAGCCACCAAGGTCCAGGCAGCAGCAGAGCCCAGTGAGTGATGGCTGCCTGAGGGGCAAAGGGGGCAGTAACAAGCCAGGTGCACTAGGACATCAGTAACGGAGCAGGGGAACGGATGCCCCACAGAAGCCAAACCAGACACCAAACTCGCTTTAAATCAATTGTACAAAGGAAAAATAGGTTGGACGATTATAATACCATGTGTAGAAACCTGGTTCCAATTAGTCTCAAGAACATAAGAATGGCGCTACTAGGTGAGATCAATGGTCCATCTAGCCCAGTCTCCTGCCCTCCGACAGTGGCCAATGTCAGGTGCCTCAAAGGGCAATTATCGAGTGCCCCATCTCCTGTCCACCGCTCCCAGCTTCTGGTAAACAGAGATTTAAGGACACCCAGAGCAGGGGGTGGCATCCCTGCCCATCCTGCCTAATCACCATTGATGGGCCTATCCTCCATGAACTTATCTCATTCTTTTTTCAACCCAGATTTACTTTTGGCTTTCGCAACATCCCCCCAGCAAGGAGTTCCACAGGTTGACTGTGCGTTGTGTGAAGAAATACTTCCTTCTGTTTATTTTATATCTGCTGCCTATTAATTTCATTTGGTGACCCTAATTCTTGTGTTATGTGAAGGAGTAAACAACACTTCCTTATCTACTTTCTCCACACCAGCCATGATTTTATAGACCTCTCTCATATCCCGCCTTAGTCGTCTCTTTTCCAAGCTGAAAAGTCCCAGTCTTATTAATCTCTCCTCATCTGGAAGCCGTTCCATAACCATAATCATTTTTGTTGCTCTTTTCTGAACCTTTTCCAGTTCTAATATATCTTTTTTTGAGATGGGGTGACCAGAACTGCACGCAGTATTCTAGATGGATTTATAAAGAAGCAATAATTCCCATGGATTTATATAGAGGCAATATGATATTTTCTGTCTTATTATCTCTTTAAGATCTCTTTCTTGAGTGGTAACAGCTAATTTAGACCCCATCATTAAATATGTATAATTGGGATGATGTTTTCCAGTGTACATTACTTTTCATTTATCAATATTGAATTTTATCTGTCATTTTGTTGCCCAGTCACCCAGTTTTGTGAGATACCTTGTAAGTCTTCACAGTCAGCTTTTGACTTAACTTTCTTGAGTAGTTTTGTATCATTTGCAAATTTTTACACCTCTGTTTACCCTTTTTCCAGATCATTTATGAATATGTGGAATAGGACTGGTCCCAGTACAGACCCCGGGGGACACCACTATTTATCTCTCTCCATTCTGAAAACTAACCATTTATTCCTACCCTTTGTTTCCTCTTTTTAATTCATTACTGATCCATGAGAGGACCTTCCCTCTTATCCCATGACTGCTTACTTTGCCTAAGAGCCTTCGGTGAGAGACCTTGTCAAAGGCTTTCTGAAAGGCCAAGTACACTATATCCACTGGATCCCCCTTGTCATGTTTGTTGACCTGCCTCAAAGAAGTCAAATAGATTGTTGAGGCATGATTTCCCTCTACAAAGACCACGTTGACTCTGTCCCAACAAACCATGTTCATCTATGTGTCTGATACTTCTGTTCTTTGCTATAGTTTCAGCCAGTTTGCCCAGTACTGAAGTCAGGCTTACTGGCCTGTAACTGCTGGGATCACCTCTGGAACCTTTTTAAAAAAATCAGCATCACATTAGCTGTCCTCCAGTCATTTGGTACAGAAACTGATTTAAATGATAGGTTACAAACTACAGTTAGTAGTTCTGCAATTTCATATCTGAGTTCCTTCAGAACCCTTCGGGGAATCCCATCTGGGCCTGGGGACTCCTTACTATTTAATTTATGCATTTGTTCCAAAACCTCCTCTAAGGACCCCTCAATCTGGGGCAGCTCCTTGGATCTTGTTTTGTTCGGCTGTCTCTAATTCCTGCGGGGGGTGGGGGGACAGGCTGTTAATTAGGGACATTAAAGCAAGAACACAAAGCAATGGGGAATCAGGCCCTGCCAATTGAACGGAGCCTGGAGTGTGGAGGTGACCGGCTAGAGGGAGTCCCCGAGGGCCCTCAGCCCCAGGACATCGGGGATGGTCAGAGGTCTCCCCCTGCTGTGGAGCCAGGTGCCAGCACCCCACATGGAGCAGGCTGGGGGCTGGGGCCAGGGCAATCAGCTGAGGACTGCTGCAATGACGGGCTGCCAGGGGAGGAATAGGCTCTGCCAGGCTCTGTGTTCTGACCAGCTCTGCGGGGGCCTGAGCAGGAGCGCAGGCAGCCCCAGTTCAGTACCAGGCAAATTGGTTGCTACTATAGTAAAGAGCAGAATGATCAGCCCCCCCGAGGAACACAATATGTCCCTGTCCAGAGTGCAGGCAGCAGCAAAGGAAAGGGAGACGCAGACCAGCAGGGGAAGTTCCTTGGGGTGGGGGTGGGGGGCCTTTGACCCTCCCTCTGCTGGGGACTCTGACCGACAGCCCGCCCTGCGGGCCGAGTCCTGCCCGGGCCCACAAGTCTCCATCTCTAACCTCCATGAGAAGCCAGTTATGCAGCCGAGGCTCATGTAGGCACCTCAGCCAGGGCAGCGCTGCCCGAGGAGAGTGCTGAGCTGGGGATGGGCGCGTGGGAAGCAGATCTGGGGGCTCGCGCGTTGCTGCTGCATCCCACTGACTGAGCTCCCAGCAGCTCAGCCCCAGCCAACACGCGGGCGCTGGCTCATTACTGACACTGCAGCCAGCTGGACCCACCCACCTGGCAGCCGCCCGCGCGGGCCAGTGTTCACTGCAGGCTCCTGGCATGGGCTCACCGACATTGCTCAGCAGTAAAGTCATGCTGGCCTCTGCGGGAGGGGAAGGGGCAGTGAGCTCATCTCCAGCCACCCACCCGCATTCCTGGGATGCTCGGAGGATGTTCCCACCGCCCCCCAGGGCACGTGCTCGCAGCTGACCTGTGCTGTGGCCATGAGCTCAGCCCATGGAATTCCGGTGCGGAGGGGGGGATCCCCAGACAGCCCCTCAGCTGGGGCATCATTCCCCTCAGCAGGGCTCAGCACGCGCCTCCCCTCCCCGTGGTGTCGGAGCGTCCCCTGCCACCGGCTGCTCCTGGGGGGCTCTTCTCAGCTCAGGCTCTGCTCCCCCCACATGGCCAGCCCCCCAGGAGTGACCTTGGGGAGCGGACACAGCCCCACGGGTGGCTATGCAACCGCACAGATGGCACAGGCTGAACGGAGCTCAGAAAGGGAGGCCACTGGGCGCTCGCTCCAGAGACGTGCCCACTGTGCGGGGCCCGGTTCACCCGGCCGGAGCTGCCTCCCCCGGGCACAGGGCCCAGCTCACCCCACTGAAACCGCCTCCCCCTGGGCGCAGGGCCCAGCTCAGCCCACCAGAGCCACGTTCCCTTCCAACTGGCCCCACCTCACTGTGGGGGCTTCCACCGCTAGCTGCAGTCACCCCCAGCCCCACTGCCGGCCCTGCCCGCAGGGGAGACACGTCTTTGGCACTGAGGTGCCCGTGCAGGCCGGAGAAGGCCTGAAAGCATTTGTCCATGGGTTTGTCAGCCTGCCGGGTTTTTCCTTACAGATCTCAGGTGACGGGGAGCCAGGGCTGAGTGCTCGGCGCTCTTGCCCCGAGTCTTCCCCGGACACGTCCTTCCTACCTCTGCTCATTCGGTGCCAACATGAAACTGGCACCGCTGGCTCAGAAACCCCTCCTCTCCTCTCCCCCACCGTGTGGTGACTGCAGCTTCCAGTCCCCAGCTCCCAGATGTCCACAGAGACTCCTGGGGCAGACAAGACCTGCTCCAAAGCAGCCTCTTTTCTTGAACCTCCCGATGTCAGTGGGCCCCGCACCCCAATGCATCAGGACTGTCCTCTCTGGGCACCGCACTGGGGGCCCTGGCCTGCTGCACCCTTCCCTCCTCCCACACTCCAGCTGAGCTCCACAGCACCCGCAGCCACCCAGGCTTCCCTGGCACTGCTCCCTGGAGTGGACGTGGCCGCTAGATGCAGCATCCTGGCAAATGCCAGCTCGGGCCACCTACATTCTGGATAACCCCATGTCAGTCTTCTTCACACCCACTCCCCCATGGGCACACACCGCTGTGCACTGTTCAACAGCCTCCACCCCGGAGGCAGCTGCATTTCCATGGCAGGGGGGACTGAGCCCCGGCCCATGAACCTGGAGTGACTCAGATTTGCACCAGGGAAAACATGAGCAGAGTTTGGCCCGTTTCAGAGTAACAGCCGTGTTAGTCTGTATCCGCAAAAAGAAGAACAGGAGTACTTGTGGCACCTTAGAGACTAACAAATTTATTAGAGCATAAGCTTTCGTGGACTACAGCCCACTTCTTCGGATGCATATAGAATGGAACATATATTGAGGAGATATATATACACACATACAGAGAGCATAAACAGGTGGGAGTTGTCTTACTAACTCTGAGAGGCCAATTAATTAAGAGAAAAAAAAAAAAAAAACTTTTGAAGTGATAATCAAGCTAGCCGAGTACAGACAGTGTGATAAGAAGTGTGAGAATACTTACAAGGGGAGATAGTCAACGTTTGTAATGGCTCAGCCATTCCCAGTCCTTATTCAAACCGGAGTTAATTGTGTCTAGTTTGCATATCAATTCTAGCTCTGCAGTCTCTCTTTGGAGTCTGTTTTTGAAGTTTTTCTGTTGTAATATAGCCACCCGCAGGTCTGTCACTGAATGACCAGACAGGTTAAAGTGTTCTCCCACTGGTTTTTGAGTATTTTGATTCCTGATGTCAGATTTGTGTCCATTAATTCTTTTGCGTAGAGACTGTCCGGTTTGGCCAATGTACATGGCAGAGGGGCATTGCTGGCACATGATGGCATAGATCACATTGGTAGATGTGCAGGTGAACGAGCCCCTGATGGTATGGCTGATGTGATTAGGTCCTATGATGATGTCACTTGAATAGATATGTGGACAGAGTTGGCATCGGGGTTTGTTACAAGGATAGGTTCCTGGGTTAGTGGTTTTGTTCAGTGATGTGTGGTTGCTGGTGAGTATTTGCTTTAGGTTGGGGGGTTGTCTGTAAGCGAGGACAGGTCTGTCTCCCAAGATCTGTGAGAGTAAAGGATCATCTTTCAGGATAGGTTGTAGATCTCTGATGATGCGCTGGAGAGGTTTTAGTTGGGGGCTGAAGGTGACAGCTAGTGGTGTTCTGTTATTTTCTTTGTTGGGCCTGTCTTGTAGGAGGTGACTTCTGGGTACTCGTCTGGCTCTGTCAATCTGTTTTTTCACTTCAGCAGGTGGGTATTGTAGTTTTAAGAATGCTTGATAGAGATCTTGTAGGTGCTTGTCTCTATCCGAGGGATTGGAGTTTGGCCCGCGCACTGTCCAGCCCTTTGAGATTCTTCAGGCAGGAAGGCGCGAGGGGACGGCCCCCAGCAGCAAACTCGGCACCAGTGGGAACTAGTTCAGTGCAGCTCAGAGCAGCGCTGGGGCCAGCACTTTGCATGTCATGCAAGAGGCCCAGGGCAGATGGCCATGTGCCCCCTGCTCCCAGGGGCAGCAGGGAGTGGGCATGCTGGCAGCAACACCCTTGCAGCCTCCTTCTGCAGCACGAATGGGGGCTGGCATACCACTACCTAGGGGTGAACTGTGGCACGGGCTCCTGCCCCTGAGCTGAGGGCTGAGGAGCCCACCTCAGACTGGAGGAAACAAGATCTGGCCTCTGGCATTGGCCCTGGGGCGGCAGCACCAGCCAGGTGGCTGCATTGTCTCTGGCGTTGGCCCTGGGGCGGCAGCGCCAGCCAGGTGGCTGCATTGTCTCTGGCGTTGGCCCTGGGGCGGCAGCACCAGCCAGGTGGCTGCATTGTCTCTGGCGTTGGCCCTGGGGCGGCAGCACCAGCCAGGTGGCTGCATTGTCTCTCGCCCTGGGGTGGAGCTGAAGGGGATCCACATGCCCGGGCCAGGTGCCCCCCGGGCAGAGCTGAACCCCCAACCCAGCTCCCAGCACTGCCTCACCATTCTGGCAGGAAGCGGGACGCTGACTTCCACCCGGGACTCGTCTTACAATGATTAAAGCAAAGCAAAATCCCCAAGCTGGCCAGGCCGTCAGCAGGAAACGTGGGGGGCAGGGGCCTGCACTCCTCCGCTTAGCCCTGGGCCTGTGGTGGGACGGACAGGGGCTCTCTCCTGCCCCACAAGCTATGCCGAAACGGCTTCAGCTCACAGAAATGCAGCCAGCTCTGGGTGGGTGGCAGCAGGTGTTGAACAGTGCACACCAATGCTGCTTCAGGATGTGAAGTGGAGAAGAATCTGTATGAAAGTGCAGGGGATTCGGGGGGCAGGATTCACTTCCCTCCTGTGTCCAAAGCAGGGCACAGGCCCCTTTTCACGTGGTGTCTGAAAGACACCCCCTGCGGCAGCAAACCCCCTTCCTGAGACACCCACGCTGCTCCCTGCAGCACAGTGCCCCTGGCTCAGAGGGGAGAGTGCCCCCGCTGGGTCCCTGCAGCACCATGCCCCGGTGCCACACTGGGCATTGGTTCAGCACAGACTGCAAGGGAAGAGCCACCCACCCCGCTCCCTGCAGCAGCGTCTCTCCACTTCCTACTCTGGGCAGGTGCAAAGGGAAGGACGCCCCTGCTGGATCCCTCACAGCCCCGCCCGGGCCTGCCCAGGACTGAAGCCACCATGAAATAAGCTAGAAGTGGGAGCTCTTGGCAGGGGCTTGGGTGGGGCAGGGAGTGACATGACCCTGGCAGAGCACCTAGCACCAGCTCTGAGCCCACGTGCCCACCCTGAGCACATCCAGCCCCTGCCCACCGTGTGCCCCGCCCAGAACAGCTGCAATCCAGCCCACGCGCTGGGAGAACCAACCACGGCCCAGCTCATTGGGGGCTCACCCACCCCAGCAGGCAAGGGAAGGGGGAGGGGCCCCACAAGGCAGCTCCCTGTCCAGGAGCAGGGAGAGAAGACGCATTGGGGTGGCAGGGTGGGCACCTCCTAGGGCACAGAATGACCTGAGGGCCAACCCCCCCCATTCCTCCTGTCCTTCTCCCCAGAGGTCAGCAACCCCCTCCCCTGCTGCACCCCCAGGGCCAGCGCTCCCAGTCTCCCCCCCCGACCCCCCTCATTCAGCCCATCACATTACAGGGGGCACATCCCAGCACCGTGATCGCGCCCACAGCCAGCCCCTACTGCCAGCCGGTGGCCCTGGCAGGGTCCCCTCCTGGGGCAGCTTGGGCGCCGACTCCCCTGCCCTCTCCCCCCACCCCGCTGGCAGCGAGTGGCCTGGGGCATCAGACTGCGACGAGTAAGGAATTCATCACAGCAGCATTTTCCTGTGCAAACACACCGGGTCATTATTCCCGGGTGATCGGCGCGGGGACAAAGGCCTGATGGAAACAGAAAAGGTATTTAATCAGCCCCAGCTGTCTGAATGGGCATGAAAAGGCCAAGGGGAAACAGGAGCTGGCGATCCATGCAGTCTGCAAATGCCAGCATGGCACCATGCCAGGCTCCACGCACACAGCCCCCAAGAGCCCAGCACTGCTGCGCTCCCAACCTGGATGGCACTAGGTGTCCCTATTTACCCCCCATGCCACCCTCTGCCAGCTTGGCATCTCTCCCGGAACTTGCTGGGAACAATGACATCTCCTACAACCAGGTGCCAACAGGGTGCAGGTAGAGGGGACTCTGTGGCACTGATGCCACACGCACGGATGGAGACGAGGGCATGATCTCCCAGCCTGGGGTACAGCCTGGCACAGGGGCCCTGCGGAAAGTGGAATGAAGACATGATGCCCAGCTGGGGTTAAGCTCCAGCCTGGCACAGCCACATGTCCCAGCCACCCACGGACCTGCCCAGACCCTGGGCACACAAGCCTCAGTAAGTGGCAGCCACTGAC
Source organism: Malaclemys terrapin pileata (assembly GCF_027887155.1). NCBI lineage: Eukaryota > Metazoa > Chordata > Testudines > Emydidae > Malaclemys > Malaclemys terrapin. Next base: position 1,764,865 of record NC_071523.1, read on the forward strand.
CCAGTGAGCAGATGCGAGCGCAGCCCCTCTAGCACAGCAAGGAAGTGGGCAGAGGTCACTTCAAAGGGACCAGCTGCTATGCCCAGGCCTGTGCCAGGCTTGGGGCACACCAGCCACAGTACTGTGGCTTGGAGTTTGCAGGCGGGTCACTGCACTGTCTGCCAGCCAGCACCCAGGCACCCAATCAGCGGGCACATGGCACGGCACTGCGGCTGAGGGTCCCCCCAGGGGGCAGCCAGCCAGGGGCCACAGCTGGAACCACCTGAACTGGTCTGTGCTCCAGCTCCAGCCCGCATGGGGTGGGCATGCCGAGGGGCTCTCCCCTCTGTGTCTCTCCTGGAGTGCCGCCCCAGCAGCCCCTTTGGAGGGCTCTGATCTGCTGCAGCCAGAGGGTGCTGGGCCCAGGCTGCATGGATGGGTCTAAAGCTCACAGATGTCTCCCAAAAAAACAGGCCACTGGCCGTACCCCCAAGGCACCGGCGGCTCTGGGCTGGAGGGGCCCCTAAGCCCAGGGCTGAGGGTTGAGACTGGCACACACTGCCCCCTGCTCTGCTTAGGGCAGACCCCATCACCGGCTCTAATCTTAGTCTTGGGGCTTGGCCCAGCCCCTCGGAGGAGGCTGCCCCCAGCCTGACGTGATGTCTGGTCCAGCCCGTTCTCAGCAGGATCCTCCCTGCTCCTGGGGGCTCCCCCCAGCAGAAGCACCCTCGCCCCAACCCACATATCCCAGCCAAAAAGCACTGATGCACTGCCCCTGAGCGCCATGCCTGGCAGGGCCAGCAATGATGGGAGATGCGCAGACCCAGACATGGCACAAAGGAGCAGGGCAGGCAAACGGGCGCTTCCTGGGCCCACGATCCAGGCACAAGCTGATGCCCCCCAGTGCGGTCAGCCTGTGGAACTCATGGTCACAAGGTGTCTCTGCGGCCAAGAGCCCAGCAGGGTTTCACACAGGCCTGGGCACCTACAAGGAGCCTTGACAAGAGATGGCAGAAGGAGTCTAAACCCTCCCATCTCCAGCCATGGGCCAGGCGAGTAACTCCACCGTGACCTCGGGTTGTCGGCCCTCCCACTGCAACAACTGCTGGGTTGTCAGGCCAGGAGCCAGGGCTCAGCCCCATGGCAGTGCCACAGGAACAGGGCACACAAGTACATGGGCCCACAGGCTTCCACAGGACAACAGACCCTGCTCAGCATCAGTCATGGAGTGACTGGGCTGTCATTGCGGGACAGCAGAGATTGTGACTAGCGCCACTCCCTTGTGCCTGGCCCCCGCGCCCGCCTCAATCACTGCCAGAGTCCCACACTGAGCCCCTGCACCCCTGCCCATCACCACCATCAGCCCACGCCCGCCTCCCTCACTGCCAGGTAGCTGCCAGCCGAGGGCCAGCAGCAGAAACAGGCCAGGAGGGCGAGGCTCCAACCCCCAGAAAAATGCACTGGCTTCCAGACCCCTCTCCCCTACCCCAGCCCCAGGCTACCCTGTAGCAGCACCTCCTCCAGTTGTGACACCTTTCCCCTCCCCTCCCCCCATCCCGGACTGCTGGCTCCCCCTCCCTCACACTTTCCAGGGCCCGCTTTCAACTGAGTGGGGGAGGGGGCACAGGGCACCAGTCTGGGAAGCGAGATTGGGGCTGAGCACCGGGGCCCCTGGGCTCTGAGTAATTTCCACCCCAACAGACACACCCATTGTAACCCTGCTCCTGGACGGGGCTCCAGACCTGCCTTACCCTGAGAGCCCAGTGGCAGGGAGCCAAGGGCTCTGCCTGGCAGCCCGGGGCTGGGGGATAGAGCCGTGCCCATCTGTGCCAGGGGGTAACAGCCCTGCCCAGTCGACCGGGGCTGGGGGACAGAGCCGTGCCCGGCTGTGCCAGGGGCCCGGGAGATGTCCTCCCAGCTCTGTGCCCCGTGTGTCGGTCCTGGTGACCATTGTCAAAATTGCGCCAGAGACGCAGGTATGGAGAGGGGGTTTTGGCCTGCAGGAGGGTGACCCAATGGGTGCAGCCCCCTCCCCCATTTTCTGATAACACTTCAGAGTGTTATCAGTGGAGGGCCATGGGACCTCTGGGAATGCCATCTGAGGAGGTGTACCATGGTACCACAGCCCCCACCGTGGCTCCCCGGCTCAAGCCGACCTTGGGAAGGAGTGGGCAGAGGAGGGGGGAAGAGATCCTGTCTCTGGGCCCCTCATGGGCACTTGCGCCCCCCCGTGCCCTGCACAACTGGTGCACCAGAGAGGCAAAGCAGGTGTTGGTGGCCACCAAGGATGGGATCACGCAGCAGCAGGGGAAAATCACCCCAGCTCTGGCCGCCCGCAGACACCAGCCGCTGGGGTGGGAACAGGCGTTCCCAGGCCAGGCATCCTAGTGGGACATGCGGACTCCTTCCCCGTGGGGCCTTAGCTGGGAGCTCGCAGCAGGGCCACTCCGTGGCTCTCACACCTGCAGGCCGCAGGACAATGGAGCCCAGCCCCCCGGACACTCAGGCAAAGTAGAAACAGTAACTGGTAACGACAACTGGCTGCCAGTGCCTCCAGCATCGCCCAGCTGCAGGTAGATGGGGGTAGAGCTGTGGGGCTCTGCTGGGGTGGGCATTGGCATCTCTTCTTTAAAACAATTATGGGCGAAATTAGATTAGAGTCAAACATACAGAGGGCAGCATGGTGCAAGTTCACTTCGGCTCTGCCGATGCCGCTCAATCCCGACCTGCAGCCCCCAACTACTCCAACCCTGAGCTCCCCACACCCAGCTCTGCCGGTGCCCCCCCATGCCTCTCCCACGGCCCGCCCGGCCCTGAGCTCCCCACGACCAGCTCTGCCAGTGCCCCCCATGCCTGACCCACGGCCCGCCCGGCCCTGAGCTCCCCACGCCCAGCTCTGCCAGTGTCGCGGAGTGTGGGGGAGTCAGGGCCCTGCACCCCTCTTCCTGAGATTCACTGTGACTCTCAACCAGCCAGTAAAGCAGAAGGTTTATTTAAGGACAGGAACACAGTCTCAAGCAGAGCGTGTAGGTACGACCAGACCCCCTCAATTAGGTCCCTCTGGGAGGTTCAGGGAGCTTAGACCCCAGCTTGGGGTTCCCTGCGTTGCACCACCCAGCCCAAACTGAAACCAAACCAAAACTCCTCCTGCAGCTCCTCTCTCCCCCTCCCCTCAGCTCCTCCTCTCCTTTGTTCAGTCTCCCAGGCAGGTGTTAATTCTCTCCACCGCCTCCTGGCTCAGGTTACAGCTCAGGTAGCTTCCTTCAAGGGAAGTCCCACATCCCCACTGCAACCCCCCTGCAACATTCCCAGGTCAAATCTGCCCCGCTCCCTGCTCCGTCACATCTCTCCCCCCTTCGAGACTGAACTGAGCGGGGTCACTCTGACCAGTGACCTGGGGAAGTTCAGGGCTCCCTCTCCGGGACAATGCGTCCGCTATCAGGTTGTCACGTCCATGTCATAATCCTGCAGGAGCAGGCTCCATCTCAGGAGCTTGGCGTTGGCTCCTTTCATCTGGTGCAGCCAGGTCAGGGGAGAGTGGTCGGTGTGCACGGTGAAGTGTCGCCCAAAGAGATATGGCTCTAGTTTCTTGAGGGCCCACACCATGGCCAAGCATTCCTTCTCGATGGCCGCGTAGTTCTGCTCCCGGGGTAGCAACTTCTTGCTCAGGTACACGATGGGGTGTCTCTCCCCCTTTTCATCCTCCTGCATTAACACCGCCCCCAGTCCCGTGTCTGAGGCGTCGGTGAACACCATAAAGGGCTTGTCAAAGTCTGGGGTTGCCAGAACTGGGCCACTGACCAGAGCCTCCTTCAGCGCCCGGAGAGCCTCCTGGCACTCCTCGGTCCAGACCACCTTGTCTGGCTTCCCCTTCTTGCACAGCTCAGTGATGGGGGTGGCTATGGCGCTAAAGTGGGGCACAAACCTTCGATAGTACCCTGCCCTCCCAATAAAGGCTTGGACCTGCTTTTTGGTTTGAGGAGCGGGCCAGTCTCTGATCACCTCCACTTTGGCTGGTTCCGGCTTTAGGCAGCCGCTTCCCACCCGGTGGCCTAGGTAGGATACCTCAGCCATCCCCACCTTGCACTTCTCCGGTTTTACGGTCAGCCCAGCCTCCTGGAGTCAGTCCAGCACTTGTCTAACCTGGGACATGCGGTCCTCCCAGGTCTGGCTAAAGACACAGATGTCATCGATATACGCCACGGCAAAACTCTCCATCCCCCTCAGTAGCTGATCCACCAGGCGCTGGAAGGTGGCCGGCGCTCCCTTGAGGCCGAAGGGCAGGGTCAGGAACTCATAGAGCCCCAGAGGGGTGATAAAGGCCGATTTCAGCCTGGCATCTGCATCCAGCGGCACTTGCCAATAGCCCTTTGTAAGATCCATGGTGGTAAGGTACCGAGCACCTCCCAGCTTGTCTAGGAGCTCGTCAGGCCTGGGCATGGGGTAGGCATCGGCTACAGTGATGGCATTGAGCTTCCGATAGTCCACACAGAACCGGATCGACCCGTCCTTTTTGGGGACCAGCACCACCGGTGAGGCCCAAGGGCTGGAAGACGGCTGGATCACCCCCAAAGCCAGCATGTCATTGACCTCTCTTTCCAGGTCCTGAGCAGTTTTCCCTGTGACTCGGAAGGGGGAGCATTTTATAGGCGGGTGTGATCCTGTCTGCACCCGGTGGACAGTCAGATTAGTGCGTCCAGGCTGGTTGGAAAACAGCCGTTGGTACAGATGCAGCACCGCTCCGATCTCAGCTTGCTGGGCAGGGGTTAGCCGATCAGAGAGGGGAATTGCTTCCAGGGGGAAGCCAGCTCTTGTCCCAGGGAATAGATCTACTAAAGGGTCATCTCCCTGCCCCTCCCAATGTCCACACATGGCCAACACCACATTCCCCCTGTCATAATATGGCTTCATCATATTCACATGGTACACCCGGTGGTGGTGTGCCCGGTTCGACAGCTCCACCACATAGTTTACCTCGTTTAGTTGCTTGACAACCTTGAAGGGCCCTTCCCAGGCGGCCTGGAGTTTGTTTTTCCTCACGGGGATGAGGACCATCACCTGATCCCCAGTGGCGAAGGCGCGGGCCCGTGCTGTGCGGTCATACCAGACCTTCTGCTTCCTCTGGGCTCTGGCCAGATTCTCCCTGGTCAGGCCCATGAGCTCGGCAAGTCGTTCCCGGAAGGTCAGGACATACTCCACCACCGACTCTCCATCAGGAGTGGCCTTCCCCTCCCATTCGTCTCTCATCAGGGCCAGGGGCCCCCTTACCCGCCTTCCATATAACAGTTCGAAAGGCGAAAACCCGGTAGACTCCTGGGGTACCTCCCTGTACGCGAACAGCAGGTGAGGTAAGTACTTGTCCCAGTCCTGCGGGTGCTGATTCATAAATGTTTTCAGCATCATTTTTAGCGTCCCATTGAACCTCTCCACCAGCCCGTTGGATTGGGGGTGATATGCTGAGGCCCAGTTGTGCCGGACCCCACATCTCTCCCACAAGCACCGGAGTAGGGACGACATGAAGTTGGACCCTTGGTCCGTCAAGACTTCCTTGGGGAACCCCCCTCGGCTGAAAATGGTCAGCAGTGCATCTGCCACAGTGTCTGCTTCGATGGACGATAAGGGCACTGCCTCGGGGTAGCGGGTGGCGAAATCTACCACCACCAGGATGTATTTCTTCCCAGACCGGGTCGTCTTGCTGAGAGGTCCCACTATGTCCATGGCCACCTTCTGGAAAGGCTCCTCTATGATGGGCAAAGGTCTCAACACTGCTTTCCCCTTGTCCCGGGCCTTCCCCACCCTCTGGCAGGGGTCACAGGATCGGCAGTACTGCCGGACGTTGGTGAAGACCCCGGGCCAGTAAAAGTTCTGTAGCAGCCTCTGCCTGGTGCGCCGGATCCCCTGGTGCCCTGCGAGAGGGATGTCATGGGCCAGGTACAGTAGCTTGTGGCGAAACTTCTGGGGAACCACCAGCTGCCTCCTGATCCCCCACGACTCCACTTCCCCTGAGGGAGCCCACTCTCGGTACAGGAACCCCTTCTCCCACAGGAACCTCTCCTTGCATCCTCTTATCATGGTCTGTACCACACTGAGGTCAGCCAGGCCCCTTAGCTTCCGCAGGGAGGGGTCCTTCTGCAACTCGGCCTGGAACTCGGCGGCTGGGGAAGGGATGGGGATCTGCTCCCTCTCGTCGGCTAGGTCGGAAGCCCCAGCCACCCTGAGCCTTGTCCTTGGGTGTTCCCTCCCCACCCGGGTAGGGTTCGGTGCCTCCGGTGTGACATCCTTCCCAAGGTCAGGGCGTAGTGCCCCTCGCCGGCTCTGGCTACGGGTCACGACTAAGGCGGTCTGGGGGCTGCTTGGCCAGTCCTCTAGGTCCCCCCCCATCAACACCTCAGTGGGCAAATGGTGGTGCACTCCCACGTCCTTGGGGCCCTCCGTGGCCCCCCATTTCAGGTGTACCCTCGCTACGGGAACCTTGAATGGGGTCCCGCCCACCCCTGTCAGGGTCAGGAAGGTGTTGGGCACCACCCGATCTGGGGCCACCACCTCGGGCCGGGCCAGTGTCACCTCTGCGCCCGTGTCCCAGTATCCATAAACTTTCTTCCCATCCACCTCCAGGGGAACAAGGCACTCGCTCCGCAGGGACAGCCCCGCGCCAACCCTGTAAACGGAGAACTTTGAATCCGGAGCATCTGGCCCCCCAGAGAAGCTGGCCTGGGGCCCTTCTCTCTCTTGAGCAGTTGATAAGCTGCCAGCCCCTCTTGCGTGAGAAGCCTGCCCCTCGTCCGTCTGGGCCTCTACCAAGTTAACCCAGTGCGGGTTTGGTCTGCTCAGTCTGTCCTTGAGCTTGGGGCACTGGGCCCGAACGTGGCCTCTTCGGCCGCAGTAATAGCAGCTCATGTCCCGTGGGTCCCCTCGAGCCGGTCGGTTGTCCCTGACGCTGGGCATTCCCCTTGGGAGGGGATTCCCCATATTCCCCCTTTGGGAGGTACCCGGGTGACTCTCTCTCTGCATCGCGGCGGGCCTGTTCCTTTGGGGCTCCTCCCCGCCACCCCCTGACCGGCTCTTCACAAACTCATCGGCCAGCCGCCCTGCATGTCGCGGGTTCTCTGGCTTTCTGTCCACCAACCACAGCCTTAGGTCGGATGGGCACTGCTCATACAGTTGCTCCAGTACCAGCAGTTTAACCAGGTCCTCCTTCGTCTGGGCCCCATCAGCCCACTTGCTGGCGTATCCTTCCATGCGGACGGCTAGTTGCAGATATGAGATCTCAGGGGTTTTATCCTGACTCCGGAACCTTTCCCGGTACATCTCAGGAGTCAGCCCAAACTCTCGTAGCAGGGCCTTTTTGAATAGTTCGTAGTCCCCTTTCTCTGCCTTTTCCAGTTGGCGGTACAATGCCACGGCTTTGGGGTCCAGTAAGGGGATAAGGACCCGGAGTCTGTCCGCGGGATCAACCCGGTGCAGCTCGCAGGCCGTCTCAAAGGCATCCAGGAAGTCATCCATGTCCTCCCCCTCCTTGCGTGGGGCCAGGATGCACTTATCAAAGCTCCGTGCAGTCCTGGGTCCCCCCTCACTCACCGCAGCCGGGGGTTCGCTGCCCCTCAGTCTCGCCAGTTCCAGTTCATGCTGTCTCTGTCTCTCATTCTCCTCCCTTTCATGCTGTCTCTGTTGTTCACGATCCTCCAGCTCTCTCAGTTTTAGCTCTTTCTCCCATTCCAGCCAATTCCGCTCCACGGATGCCGAACGTCGCCGGGAGGATCCTCTGCTGGCCGGCGAGCTTCGCCGGGAGGGTCCCCTGCTGGCCGGGGGGGTCACGGCGCCCTCGGTATTTGCTGGGCTCCTCCCCACCCTTCCCCTAGGCATAGGAAGGAGGGGTCTCGGGAAGCCCTCAGCAGCCGGCTGACCACTCCCAGCTGGGACAGACACTGGTGCCTGCGCTGCATTTGCCAGGCTGCTTCCCTGAGACACAGGGATCAGTTCATTCGCGCGATCTCCCGCCTCTAGCTGGGCAATGAGCTGTTCTTTGGTGAGCCTCCCACTGCGCAGCCCCCTCTGCCTGCACAGCTCCACCAGGTCGCTCTTAAGCCGCTTGGCATACATCTTCCTGCTGGCCACTCACCGGCCTGTGTGCTCACAGCTCCCCACAGTTCCCAGGGGCCCCCTAGTGTGCCAGCCCTTCTCGAGGTCACCACCTCTCTGCCAGGGTCGAGCTGCAGACTCCTCTGCCCTTGGGACCACTCGCTGCGATCCCCCTGGGGGACCCTGTTACTGCAAAAGTCCTTCTCGCTGGTCACACACTCCCAGGGGTAATAACCGTCTCTCTCTCACTCTTCAGCACGCCTGGTCCCCGTCAATCCCCCTTCGTTTTACTGCTCCCCAGTCACTTACTGCAGGAAGCGCCGTCCACGGGGTGCAGTAGATCCCGCCGCTGCCACCAGTTGTCGCGGAGTGTGGGGGAGTCAGGGCCCTGCACCCCTCTTCCTGAGATTCACTGTGACTCTCAACCAGCCAGTAAAGCAGAAGGTTTATTTAAGGACAGGAACACAGTCTCAAGCAGAGCGTGTAGGTACGACCAGACCCCCTCAATTAGGTCCCTCTGGGAGGTTCAGGGAGCTTAGACCCCAGCTTGGGGTTCCCTGCGTTGCACCACCCAGCCCAAACTGAAACCAAACCAAAACTCCTCCTGCAGCTCCTCTCTCCCCCTCCCCTCAGCTCCTCCTCTCCTTTGTTCAGTCTCCCAGGCAGAAGGTGTTAATTCTCCCCACCCCCTCCTGGCTCAGGTTACAGCTCAGGTAGCTTCCTTCAAGGGAAGTCCCACATCCCCACTGCAACCCCCCTGCAACATTCCCAGGTCAAATCTGCCCCGCTCCCTGCTCCGTCACAGCCAGTGCCCCCCATGCCTCACCCACGGCCCGCCCGGCCCTGAGCTCCCCACACCCAGCTCTGCCAGTGCCCCCCATGCCTCACCCACGGCCCGCCTGGCCCTGAGCTCCTCACACCCAGCTCTGCCAGTGCCCCCCATGCCTCACCCACGGCCCGCCCGGCCCTGAGATCCCCACGCCCAGCTCTGCCAGTGCCCCCCATGCCTCACCCACGGCCCGCCCGGCCCTGCGCTCCCCACGCCCAGCTCTGCCAGTGCCCCTCAATCCCGACTCGCAGCCCCAGTCCCCCAGAGGAAGAAACGTGTGTCCTTTGGGCAGGACTGCTACATCTCCCCAATGAGGCCCTGGCCTGGACACCAGCCCCTCCTCCCCCAGGCCTCCTTTGAAAGGGCCAGGGAGTGAGACCCCCACGCAGACCGGCTCTCCCGGGAACAAGACCCCAGCGCAGACCACCATCCTGTGGGCAGGGGCAGCACGGCCGCAGAGGAGAGAGCAGCAGGTAGAAGCCATGCCACACCCAGCTGCTAGGGACCCTTGGGGCTTGTCTGCACCCAGGAACGTGAAGGGGGGGTCAGCTCAAGGTGCCGCGTTGCCAGCGTAAAGTGCATTAGACCCATGTGGACACTTTCCCTCAGGAGTCAAGTGGTTTCATGGCCCCATGCGGGGGAACCGTCAGTGCCTCTCAGAGTGGACCTGCTGGGAGCTAGGGGGCACAGCTCCTCCCAGGAGGCCCCCACAATCAGGCCCTGTGACTCAGACCTTCCCTCCAGCCAGTCCGGGTTCAGGGTTCACAGGGGCTCTGGGATTGCAGGCAGCAGGCAAGGGGCACAGATTCACTCAGTCGGCCTGGCAGATGGATGGACTCTAGCCCCATATCCTCCTCTAGCGGCCGGGTGCCAGCACCATCTCCCTGCAGGTTCAGCCTCTCTCAGACCAGAGAAAGGCCCCGGTTCTTAGAGTCCCATGCTGAGCTCACAGCCTCAGCTCTCACTTACAGATCTATTTGTTCCTACTCCGCCGTGGCAAAGAAAAGCTTGAAGCCAAGGCCTGAGTATGAGCATTGCCTGCCTGAGTCTGCAAGCAGCCTGAACCAGTAGCTCTGAGAGCTACTGAAACCTGCTGCCATTCCAGTGAGGGACAGGCCCATGCCAGGGGGAGTCTTATCTGGGGTGTGCCTATGGCCCTGGGCAGCTTTAATTTGGCCCTGTCCCCAGAGGAGACCTGGAAGTTCAGCTGAGCAAGGGGCAACATTTCTGCAGTGGGGTAATGCTGCAGGGCCACTGGGTTGGAATCTTGGGGTACTGGAGCTGGTTGGTGGTTCAGTGTCCCGTTCAGATCCTGCTGCAGCATCGCTGCTCTGGGCCCAATACACACCCAAGCCCCAGGCACCACCACCCCACAGCAAAGGGGAACTCTACTGTCTAGGGGCTGCCAGTTTGGAAACTGCCCCCCTCCCCAAAATTCACCAGGATACGTTAAGAAAGAAAGAAAGAAAGCCTCAGTTTCCCTTCCCAGCCTGTCTCTGTCTTGTCAGCTCTGGGGGGCTGGGACTGGCCTACTCTGTGTCTGTGCAGCACCAGCACAATGGGCCCTGAGCTCACCGCTCGGCTGTATAGCTAATAAAGAAGAAAAAGAAATGAACCCAGGAAGCTGCTGGAAATGCCTCGGTAGCGCTAGGCTGCAAATCCCTGCCCTGCGGCTGTGACAAAAATCAAGAGACACTGCAGCCCAGACACCAACCCACTGGCTACAAAGGAGCGCTAATGGCAGAGCCCGGGCGCCCGGGCACGGGGATGGGCCGCAGCCGCATGCAAAGGCAGCGGTGGGCAGAAGTGCACAGGCCCGGCACGCCCACAGACGGGCGGGCGCCCACGTAGCCGTCAGCCATGCACACGCACACACACGCACCACTGTCTCGCTCGCTCCTGCCCTGCAGCCAGGAAATACTGACATCACGGCTGACTTCTGGGCTATGTTTAACATCTGGGGGGGGTCATCGCCCAGAGCAGGCGAGGAGCAAAGCCCCAGGCCTGAACGCAGGGCTCTGGAATCTCACCGGGCACTGTGTTACACCAGTTCTCCCCCAAGCTGCCCCCTCCAGCCTGGTCACCATCCAGGGCCTGGCCTGACAGCTGAGCTGATGCACATGGAGGTAAGGGAGTGTAACCGACACGCCAGAGAGGCAGAAGGGTGTTAAACCCCCAGGAGAGGGGCTAGGAAGCCAGGGCCTGCTGTCCATATGCCCGCCCCTCAGCCCCAGAGTGCGAGTCACACCCATGTACCCCAATGCACCACGTGCCATGCACAGCACCCCCACGGGTCCCCTGGATCCCACTCCTGCAGGATGGGGATGGGGGTTCCCCCGGGAGAGATCAGCCCCCGACAGCCTGGCCCCATGTGGGAGCCAGGACCCCTCCGCCACCAGAACAATGGCAGCTATTCCCAAGCCTGAGAGCCGGCACAGGGGTTATTTAAAGCTCCGGGCAGCACCAGGCCCCTGCCCCCGCCCCAGGCCTCGGCAGGAATGAGACACTTCCTGAAATTGTGCTTGGAACAGAGCACACCAGCCAGCAGGCGGTTCAGCAGGGACTAGCAGAGGGCCCCCACCCCAAACACAGACATCCAACCCTCCTGCGTGTCCCTGCTCGCCACTCATCTCCAACCACTGCCCCCTGCTCCACCAGCACCCCGGCCAGATGGGCAGGAGGGCCCAGGCCAGGGGATTGGAGGGTTCTCCTTGAATTGCCCCAAGGCAGCCTGAAGCCCAACCCAGGGGCAGAACAGGGGCGTCTCCAGCTTGTGCCAAGCCCAGGCCCACTGCCATGGGACCCCGGACCTGCCAGTGGGGGTCAGCCAGGGGCCCAGCCAGGCCAGTCTGCCCCAACAGCAGCAGCACCAGCGCTGCTGAGGCAGGGCCAGGAACCCGCCCAGAGGGCGACTGGATTAACCCGCCTGCATCCTCCCATCAGCCAGCGCCACAATCGTTGGCAAAGCCGTAGAGCTCACCGCCCTTGCCCCGCTAAAAGCACACAGGAACTGCCCTGTTAGCGCCCACCTGGGGCAGCCCATGCCACGCCCCGGCCTGGCTTGCCCTCCTAGCAGCTGTGTCGGTTTCACTCTCAGCTCATGGCCGTCAGGGCACCTGGGCAAATCCCAGCCAGCGTACCCAGTACGCCCACGAGTCCCAGTGAACTGCAATCCCCAGGGTCACTGCCCACCCGCCCCCCGCTACGGGAGCTGGCGTTAGTGGCGAGCCCGCATGGGTTGGGTAGCAGCTCAGCCACTTCACTGCCACATCCCCTGATCTCAGCGACAGCCGCTCAGAACACTTGGCCAGCATCGCCCAACACCCGTCCCAGCAGCTGCTGGCGATCTGCTGCTCTCTAACACACCGCATTGTGCCAACTCCTCTCTTTGGTCAGGGTGGAGGGTCCAGGCATCTCCCACCCCGCTGTGCTGAAGGCTGGCACAGAGAAATCAGGGAGCTTCCCTGCAGCGTCCTCACCCTCCTTAACTGCTCCCTTTGCCCCCATTGGTGCAGCCCTCCCCGACCCAAATTCCTGCCGTTTGACTCTACTCCAGAAATCGAGCTGGAAAACCAACCCCCGCTGCCGAATGCCAGCCCTGTGCCTCGTCCAGGTCACTGACAGCCCCCAGCCAAGCACCAGGAAACAAAGTGCTCAGGGCCTCGGAAATCCGGCGCTGGCCACTGAACACCTAACTCTTAGTAGGGAGGCAAACTCCTATTTCAGCTCACCAGGGCAAGGGCTGCCGGAGAGCAGGCCCCTGCGGTAACATGAACTAGGACCAGATCTCCCCGCCAAAATAAACCCGCCCCCGGTTCCGAGAACCCAGGCCCCACGGCTCCCAACACAGGGCCCAATCGCTGGAGCTACAGGAAACCTCTGGTCCACTGCTGCCTCTGGAAGAGCCCATCTGAGCTTCCTAAGCTGCAGCCAACCCAGGATGAGGGTCCCCACACATAGTACGGTGCTCAAGCCCGAAATCAATGGCAAACGCCCCACCAACCCCCAGCCCAGCCCGACCATCCCCCTCATCCAGAGACCTGGATCAGGCCCCACCTTCCCACCAACCTGCCCTCCCCCTGCCCCACCAGCCAGGGGCTGGATCAGGGCCCAATAACCACTTAATTACAACCAATTTTCCAAGTGCCTGGAGCTGAGCTGCTGGGTGCAGCTGGCTCTCGGGACCAGCAGGACCTAAATCATCACAGCTGCTCACAGGGTAATTGTAATGGCCTGTTGCTCATCCCAAAATCTGCCAGTCTCTGCAGCCTTCCCAGAAACTCCCCCTCGTTCGCCACCAGAAAAACCTGCCCATTCTCCGGCCCAGCATTTTCCAACTCACATTACAGGACCCCACCGCCCCGGCTACTACAGTCCTGCTCTACCCACACACGGCTCTGACGGTGCTCCTCAATCCCTTACCCATACCCCCCGGCTATTCCCGTCCTGACCTGACCTTCCCCACCCCATGGCTCTGCCAGCCCCCTTTACTCCTGACCTGCAGCCCCTGCTGTCCCCACGTCTGCTAACAGCATCTGTGGTTATTTCCCCTTCACTTCCCTCACTGCCATAGCTCCCGCTCCCTTCTCCAGGGCCAAAAGGTCTGGGTTTGGCTCATATACCCCTCCCCCTCCCAAGCCCTCTCACCAGCCCAGAGTGGGCGCATGGTGTGGCCCATGCACCAGGCTTGGTGCCAGGTGAGAACCCACCGGAGAGCTGCCCCTTCAGGAGCTGGCTGTGCAAGCCAATCAGGCTGGCAGGGGAGCAGACTGGGGGTGGGGGTCAGGGCTGGTCCAGGTCAATCAGCTGTGTGTGGACAGTGGTTCTAGTTCTAGATCGGGGGGGGGGGGGGACACTCCAGGAATGAAGTGAATGTGGCTGGGGGCGGTTCAGGGATTTGGCAAACTCAGGAGAGGTTTGTGAATCAGCAGCAAACCTGGCCCACTCGGCCCTGCCTTTACCCCACTGCTTCTCACACGCTTGGCCCCACCCTGGGCCTGTGGCTGGGGATTTGCGGGGTGCGGGACTGAGAGCCAGTTATTTATTTGAGCTCCTGACCAGCCCTGCTAGCTTAGCACTGCCTGCCCAGCTCTGGCGGTGCCCCCAGTGCCAACCATCAGCCCCCCAGCTAGCCCATCCCCCAACACCTCTGCTGGTCCAGGCCTGGCACTGCAAAGCCCCTCCTGTTACTGGCAGAGGGGAGCATCTCAGCAACCACCATGCCAGGGCCGCCCTCCCCTGTCCATTTCCCAGAGTCCAACCAGGTTCCACTCCTGAGACCCAGGCAGAAATCGGGGGATAACCCCCCCATTTTTCTGGGTTGAGGATTTCACCTCCCTGACCCTCAGCACCCGCTCTGCCCCATTCCTCCCAGTCCTATGGCCCTGCAGTCGTCTCTTTGCCTGCTCAGGGTGAAAGGCACGAGAGGTCTGGGGACCTACCCAGGAGATGCAACTGTGCCCAGCAGGACTAACCTTCCAGCCCTGGCACCAAGCACATGGGGCGATGCCTCCTGTCTGTCCCTGCCGGGCAGGAAGAGGGTATCAATCACTAGGAGGGAAGCGCTGCCACAAGGGGGCGCATCCGAGCTGGCTGTCCCCCTCTTGGACTCCCCAGCTCTGCAGAAGAGGGAGGGAGGGAGGGACCTGTGGGCCCCCCGAGTCACGCTGCTCTGACATGCAGGGTGGGGGGAGGGGCAGAGCTCAGTGCTGCTGAAAATGGATCAGCTCAGAGCATCCCCAAAATAACCTGTCTCCCTGCTGGCCCGCCCAGCCCAAAATACCCTGCAAGCCTGCAGCAGGCTGGGGCGTGGCAGGGCTCCTGTCCCCCCGCCCCCCCCAGCCCCGCCGCCCGCCAGTCTGAGCCAGCCATGCAACCCATGGAGAGGGAAAGGGAGCGGGAGGACAGGACAGGAGCGGGGGGTGGGGGGCAGGGTGTCGGGTCAAGAAAGGGTCCTGCCCAGGGAAGGGTGGACATGGGGGCTGTATGAGGGGAGTGGCTGCAGAAGGCTCCCACTCCCCTACTTGCTGGAATAGCACCTCCTCAGGCTGGGTGCTAAGGAGGATGGACGGTGCCCTGCCACCAGCTCCCATTAGGATAGGGGCACCCTGTGCTCTGGTGAGGGGGCGGAGGAGAGTCTAACTCCCAGGCCTGAGCCTATTCCAGCCCCAGTGAGAGCCCCCACTCACAGGAACCCACCCAGGGAGGCCACAAGGGCCTCCAGTCACACTGAGTGGGCAGCTGTGGGGTCCATGGGAGACACAGAACTGCCCACCTGTCCCTGGCCAGGGGAGGACTGGGCTCTGGAAACTAGGCCAGGCCTGTGTCCTGGCCCTGCTGTCCACCCAACGCCCCGAGGAGCAGGGCCTGGCGGACAAACCATCCGTCCCACGGGCCAGGCAAAGAACGCTGCTGTGGGAAGGGACGGGGCGAGAATCCGGAGCTGGGTTCCTTCCGCCCCCTAGCCGACGCCACGGGGATCACTGACCCACAGCCCCACCACTGTGCTCTGCTGCCTTGCCACTCAGCTGCCAGAGAGCTGTGCCTCTAATGGGGCAGAGCCTTGCTGGCAAGGGGAGGGCAGCCTGGCCAGACTGAAGCTGCACTGCTGCTCGCAGGGGTGCATGGGGGGCATTGCCTTTTAAAGGGGCCAACCAACCCCCACCAGCTGTCGAGCCGCTGCCAGTTTAGCCTGGCAAGACCCTGCTTCAGTTTTACACCTCGGCCGTAAGACAGCAGCTCCAGCAGCACAGTGCCCCTAGCGCTGCACTGGGGAAAGCATCCCCTATCATGCCCCTACACCATTGCCTGCAGCACAGCAGCCCCTATCATTGCAGGGCATTGGGGTCAGCACTGACTGCAGGGGAGAGCGCCCCCTGCAGAGCCCCCCACGCTGCTCCCTGCATCACAGCGCCCCCTAGTGCTGCGCAGGGCTATTGGGGTCAGCACTGACTGCCGGGGAGAGCGCCCCCTGCAGAGCCCCCCACGCTGCTCCCTGCATCGCAGCGCCCCCTAGTGCTACGCAGGGCTATTTGGGTCAGCACTGACTGCCAGGGAGAGCACTCCCGACTGAGTAAATTCCAGCAGCACAGAGGGTCACATTAGAAGTCTCTCCTCTAAGCTGGGACACAGTCGACCCCTCTCAGCCTGTTGGCTCTAAATAAATTAATGGAGATATACCTATCTCCTAGAACTGGAAGGGACCTCGAAAAGTCATCAAGTCCAGCCCCCTGCCTTCACTAGCAGGACCAAGTACTGATTTTGCCCCAGATCCCTAAGTGGCCCCCTCAAGGATTGAACTCACAACCCTGGGTTTAGGAGGCCAATGCTCAAACCACTGAGCTAGCCCTCCCCCCTGGCCCCGAACCAAGCCCACAGCAGGGCCAGATTATAAACAGCCCCGGGGTCAGTTAACCTCCCTCATCAGGAGAAGCGATGGGCTGAAACCACAGCAGGGGAAACTGCTCCTGGGCACTGGGTATGGGGAAGCTACAGGCGGGGTGGGGGGTGAAGTCTGGGGCAGCTTAGGGGGATTTAACTCCGTCTTGCCCAGCTGCAGGGAGAGGCCCTTGCAGAGCCACCACCCCCCAAACTGGCCTGCCCATTTCCCTGGCCAGGGGTGCCGTGAGTAGGGGAAGGGCTGAGGCTGATAAGGGCCCAGGGATGGACCCCCAAACTGGCTATGAGAAAGCATCGAGCAGCTGCCCCATTGGAGCAGGCCCATGGGCCTCTCTGCTCCAGTCCCCCCAGGCAAGAGGAGCCGGCCTCAGACACGGGCTGTCTGTGAGCCAGGGATCTGGGGCTCTCGGCAGAGGGGAGGTGGGGGATCCAGTGTGTGGGAAGGAATTATTCACCCCTCCCCCGGTGCCACGCTGCAGATGTCCCGCCTGAGCCTAACCCAGAGACGTCAGAGGCCTGGGTCCCACCCTGTGCAGGGCTAGCCACAGCGAGGCCTCACAGCCAGGCCTGAAGCCAGGGAGCGGGTGGAGGGGAGCTGGCCAGGAACACACGGAAATCCTGGCTCGAGGGGGAGAGCCGGTGACTGAGACAGCGAAGGGATAAAAATCAGGAGCCCAAAGGTCCCTTTTACAGCAGCAGCACCCCTCACAGCCCTCTCAACCCAGCAGCACCTCCATGGCCCCTCCAACCCAGCAGTGCCCTCTCACCATTCCCCCCCCCCCATAGCAGCAGCAGGGTCCCCTCACAGCCCCCCACCACGCAGCAGCACCCCTCACGGACCCCTCTACCCAGCAGCAGCCACATCCCCTCACAGCCCACCCCAGCAGTGCCCCTCCCAGACCCATAGCTGAGGTCTCCGGGATCGCACTCAGCAGCACTGACCCCTAGGATCAGCACCTCTGGCTGGTCCCAAAAGCTGTTTGCTCCTAAGGGTACGTCCAGACTACCCGCTGATACGGGATCGATTTATCGGGATCAATATATCGCTGTGACGATGCGGTACTGGCAGGACCCAACAGAGTGCCAATTCAGGACAAATTGCTTAAACAGGGTAGTTACAGCCCATGGCTGGGGGTTTTCCACCTCTAAGGCAAACCAAACTAGCCATACCAAGAGGACTCTGGTCTTACCCGACTGGCTAACCACAAGTTACAAAAGCAATTCCCTTAGACACTCCAGTTTCCCAGTATCACCACCAGGGCCACTCGTTATGGGGATAAATGGTTATGAAAACCAATATCCCAGTAAAAGAAAAAAGGTTTTCTCGATCCCAAAGGACCAAGCCCCAGACCCAGGTCAATATACAAATCAGATCTTACCCACAAATCACGCTGTTGCCAATCCTTTAGAATCTAAAATCTAAAGGTTTATTCATAGAAGGAAAAAGATAGAGATGAGAGTTAGAATTGGTTAAATGGAATCAATTACATACAGAAATGGCAAAGTTCTTGGCTCAGGCTTGTAGCATTGATAGAATAAACTGCAGGTTCAAATTAAGTCTCTGGAATACATCCCCACCTGGGATGGGTCCTCAGTCCTTTGTTCAGAGCTTCAGTTGTAGCAAAGTCCCTCCAGAGGTAAGAAGCAGGATTGAAGACAAAATGGAGATGAGGCATATAGTCTTTTCCAGGTGTTAAGAACACCCCTTTGTCCTTACTGTGGAAAATTACAGCAAAATGGAGTCTGGAGTCACATGGGCCAGTCTCTGCATACTTTGCTGAGTCTCAAGGCATATTTGCCTTCTCTCAATGGGTCCATTGTATAGCTGATGGTCCTTAATGGGCCATCAAGCAGGCTAGGCAGAGCTAACACCAGCTTGTCTGGGATGTCACCCAGAAGCATAGCATAAGTTTGCAATACAGACAATATAGAGCCAATATTCATAACTTCAACTACAAAACTGATACACACATACAGACAGCATAATCATAACCAGTAAACCATAACCTTGTCTTAGACACCCCATTTGACCCCCTTTATACAAGATTTGGTGCCACTACAGGACCTTGGTTGCAACAATGATCTATATGGTCCCAGATTATATCAATAACGTCACAATCGCGATATATCGATCCCCGAACGCGCTCCCCGTCGATGCCGGAACTCCACCGGAGCGAGCGGCAGTAGCGGAGTCGACAGGGGAGCCGCAGCCGTCAATCCCGCACCGTGAGGACCCCAGGTAAATCGATCTAAGATACTTCGACTTCAGCTACGCTATTCACGTAGCTGAAGTTGCGTATCTTAGATCGATTCCCCCCACCCCGCCCCCAGTGTAGACCAGCCCCAGGTGAAGAGCAGGCTGGGCTTGGTTGCACCCTTATCACCATGCCCCTTTCATCCTGAGCCGTGGGCTCATTCTCCCCAAGCGCTGCTGGCTGCTAACCCCCTAGTGCTGCGCAGGCCTGGGCTGTAGTGCAAATACCCTGCCCCCCGCCTGCCCCACACGCTGGGCGGCTGGCATGCCAAGTGGCAGAGAGAAGGTGACCAGGCAGCAGGATCTCTCGGAGTAGTCCCGCCGGCTGTGATCAGGCCTGACCCTGCACGGGGCTCAGTCCCTGCTGCTGAAGTTACCGGGTCTGGGCCTGCTTCCACTCAAGCCAATGGGAGTTTGTGGGGTTTGGCTCCCCCCAGGATCAGGCCCTGGCTGGAGCACTAGCAAGCAGGGTGCTACAGGGACTCAGCCCGCCCGCCCTCTGCAGCCCAGATCCTGGGCAGGGAAGGAAGGAGCTCTGGGAATCAGAGCTGCCTGCTCCAGTGATCACTCACGCACCTGTCATGGGGCAGTCGGAGGGAGGGGGGCTGCCAGGGCAGAGCCGGGAGAGCAGAGGGAAGGAGCCTCAAGGGAAAAAGTTGCCTTGTTCGGACTCAGGTTACCGGAAACAGCACAGTTCTTTAGCTCCACCTCGGAATCTCGCGCCCTTGCCCAGGGAACATCCCGTCCGCACCCAGCCTGGCGCTGCCCTGGCAGCACCGCAGGAGCCTCAAAGCCGCCCAGGAGAGCCGGACTGCCCCACCAGTTCCACAGCTGCAGCCCAGGGACCTGACCCAGCTGCTGCTGAGATCACCTCCTGAAGGCATGGGACAGGGCTCGCTGCCTAGTGTGGCCCAGAAGACATGGCACCAGACTGGGAGGAGGACACCTGGATTCTCCTCCAGCGCGGCCACTCACTTCCCCTCTCAGACTCCCACGCCCAGCAGCATTTCCCCATATTTCTCTTCCACACCTTGGCCTTGCCTTTCTATTGAGACTGGGAGCTCTTTGGGGCAGGGACTGTCTCCCATCACATATCTCTGCAGTCCCTGGCCTTAGGGACTCCTCCAAGTCCTACTGACATGACATCATGCACCTTAATCCCCCCAAAGTCTGGGAATCGCCATCCAAGCCAAGGTCTGTCCCTGCGTTACACAAGCAGGAAACCACGGCCTGTTTTCATTGTTAAAAGGAGCTTCTCTTTTTAGTGACTGAACAGTGGGTTAGTTCATTAAACTCCCTACAGATTTTACCAGAGAAATCTGCTGCTACAAATGGAAATAAAGCTGCCAGCAATTGAAAATACAAGTGACAAAGTACCCAGGTGCAGTATTCCATCCAGTTTGGGCTCTTTTTTCATTTGCCAGCCCAGTCCCTTCCACCCCATCAAAGCCTCACCTCCTTGCAGAGGCCTGATGCACATAAGCCGAGCTGCTAACCCAGCACAAGCCTTGTTAAAGGGGCACATGCACTTGTGGGACTGGTAATTGACTGGGTGGATTTTCTCCAAACTTTCTGAAGAAGTTCACCTTTGGATGGGCCCAGCTAGGGCAAAATTTCACCCCAGAAAGGAAGATATCTGAGGTAGTTATGAGGGAATTCAAAGGAATTCTAGCTCCTTCGAGCTGACATAATAACAGAGCCAGGAGAGTTACAACCACCTCTTACATTTGCAAGCTCACCTTAGGAGGCGATCATCGTTTCTCATTTGGTCAAAAGACAGCTCTAATGTTCCCTCCCCATGCACATTCTACGGGCAGGTTACACAGCGAGAGATCTTCCCACCCAGCCGGGGATGGTGTTTGACGTGGAATTGCACTAGGATTCACAGTGACCTGTCAACCTTCACAGGCCAATGATTTTTCAATAGCTGTTAACGAAATGGAGAAAACAGCCCAGGTTGCCCTGGAGCACGGCTCCCAGTTAAGCACCAGAACCCGTGGCTAGATTTTCAGCACAGGGCGGGTGCCCGTCTCTTTTGAAAATCTGTCCATTTACAAACACTCTCAGCAACCTGGGTCTGGAATCCCACCGACCTGGGAACATGAAGGGTGGTGCTCAGAGGTTGGCAGGATTCAGGAGAGAAATGGCCTTTTCTTCAATACATCTGTTTATTACAGGCTCTGCTGAGTGACGACGGATGGCCCTGTGACTAGGCTGGGCTTGGGACAGCAGGGTTTGGTTCCTGGCTCTGATTTCTCTGAGTCTCAGTTCCCCATCTATATAATGGGCAATGCGCCTTCCTTTAGCTGTTTTGTGTATTTCGGCACCTCGCTCTCATGGATTTCAATGGGATTTAGTGCCTAAATACCTTTGGGGGCCTGGGGGTAGAGCACCTCTCTGGCTCATGCACTGACTAGTCTATGCTGACGTTCCAAACACACTCAATAGACAAGAACAAAATTAGTGGCCTACCAGCCTGGCTCAGCCAGAAATAGACCCGTGACTTTATTAATAGCATCTCCACTCCCAACTCCGAGCCCTAGCAACCTCTCACTCATTGTCCTCCAAGGCCAGCGGATTTCAGCAGCATTAAAGGTGTTTCCTTCCCTGTTTCCTACAGTAGCTTGGCAGCACTGGTGGGAATGGCCATCAACACGCAACGATATACTGTGCAGCGGAGACCAGCAAAGCCAGTCAGCCTGCCCTACTGCTGCTGGGACAGCCAGGAGTTCAGGGGGCTGAGCACCCAGAGGAAGGCACTCAGCATTTGGCAGGATCAGGCTCAAGCGCTCAGGTGGTGCACTGGCAAAGGTGAGATAGCATCTCCTCTGCTATCAGAGGATGCCAGACATGGCCTGTTCTCTTGGGCCTGGGGCCAAGGCCCAGGGCTTAGCCAAGTGCAGACAGCAAATACTTGGCACCTAGATACCAGCACTCAGGGAATGGGCAAAGTGCCCACTGACCCCAGTCACAACAAACCCTAATCTCCCTTTCAGGGGCAAACGAGGGAAGCGAGAAGAGGCCTGGCCAATGCCATGGGGTGGGACTGGTGCTGGGCAGAGGTAGCCCAGGCAGAACCCAGAGAATGGCACCCAGACAGGACTAGCAGGGACACAATGGGGACCTTCCCTGAGCTGCAGCCAGTGCTAAGCGGTTCTGCTGCTGCATGCTGTAGAGTGTGTGTGCTGGGGAGTGGCACCTTCTCTTCCACAAGTGCCCTGGGCACAGCGATGGGGCTGCCAGCGCCCAGGTATACCCACCCCTGGTGACAGGCGCTGCTCGGAGAAGTGGCTGAATCAGGGGAACACGTAACTTACTCTGGGGCGGGAGGAGGGTGGAACTTAAACTCAGATGTTCAGTGGGGGGCAGCTCATCCTTTTTCCCCCCAACACCCCTGCCCCGCACAGCTGCTGCCGCCACATACATGCATCCTGCTCAGGCCAGATGGTGTCTATATGAGAGTGCAGAGCTGGCCATATCTCCCCCAGCAGATCTGCTCCTCGGGGCATGCCCCGGTGTCTTGGCAGCTGGCTGGAGGGTTTCAATACAAGCATTCCCTGCTCTTTGCCCTGGCAGTGCAGCTGAGCCAGCCCAGCCCAGGGACAGCCAGTGGAAGTCAGACTCACTCTGGCATCATAGACTTTAAGGCCAGAAGGGACCATCGTGATCATCTAGTCTGACCTCCTGCACATCAGAGGCCACAGACCCTCACGCACCCACTCCTGGAATGGGCCCCTAACCTCTGGCTGAGCAAGACAGAGAATCCATCGTTTACTCTAGTTCAAACCAGTAAGTAGTGTGGGGCCCAAAACTGGACCCAGTACTCCAGATGAATGTCTACCCCAGGGAAAGCCAGGCCTTGCTTTATCAGCTAGTGTTTTGCCCAAGTCTTCTATGTGCTCCTCAAACGTTCATCAAATTCCACCTGCAAACCATTATTCTACTGGTCACAGCCAAACTGACCATGTGACAAGGGTATTAAGGCTGCAAAGCCAAGCAGCCCAAAGTCAGAAAACGCTGGAATGAAGGCTGCCTCTGCCCTTTGCCCCCCTGGTAACATGATCACACACACACCCCTGCCTCAGTCAGTGCACCGAGACCTGCCCTGGGGATGAACCACAGCTGTGCAGTGATCTGTAGCACCCCTGCTTTTGACCTCAATCTCTCTGTGCCTCTGCTCCTTGTCTGCAAAACAGGGATCATAACACCCCCCCACCCCCAGGGGCTGGGGAAATAATTTCATTGACATCCGTTCCTTACTGCTTGGGAAGCACTTGGAGAATAAATACTGCAATGAGAGCCACAGAAAAGCCCAGGAGGAAATAAAATTTGGTCTTCAGAGCAGGGGTTGAGCAGTGTGCAGTAAATGAGGCCTGGGGCCAGACCCGGAGCAATGAAGATAAAAGGAAATATTGCCTAGCTGCTCGTTCAGAGAGCGGCGTGTGTCCTGTGCACTGGGCGAGGGGGGCGCTGTGGAGAACACAGCATGTTCACGGCATTAAAACACGATACCAGAAGACATACGTACAAGGGGACCAAATTAGGGTTGCATAGACAAGCTTAGTCCTGGCGCTTTTAACTCGATTCTGCAGCCTTTCGCGTGGCTGTGTGGGGACGGATATGGCTGCTGTATCATTTCTGATCAGCGCAGCCCGCTCGGCAACACTAGGTCTTAGCTCAGACTTAGCAATGGCATCAAGTAGGAGTCTCCAAACATGCTCTGAACCTTTGCCTGTCTCTGGCTCTCTCCTAACACCGCCAACAGCTCATCCCACAAGCTCCCCACGGACCCCCTGCAGCTGAAGGCTAGTGGCCGCACTATCTGTTCTGCCACTAGCAGCACTGCCAGGCCTGGAGCAGCAGTCCGCCACTCTTCTGAGCAGCACCGACGCATGCGCTTTAGGTGCTGTGTGTGCTTCGGTGCTTTGCTGAAGAGGGATGGCCGGATGCACACGCTTCGCTGCTTTGCTGAAATGAGGCTTTGCAGTGTTTGTTCAGCCCCGGCAATATCAGAACAGCATTTCACAGCAGCAGGGCAGGGGCCTTTGGCCTCATCTCCGTACAGCACCGAGAGGCCAGGCCAATAGTGATAGCATGCTGGCACTTTGGCAAGACCCAGCGGTATCACATGCCCGGCTCTTCCCACCCCTGGCCCCCACTGCCACATTTGCAGTGCACGACCTTTATAACTGTCCGATCTCCCAACGGCTCCCTTGACTTTGCTCAGTCCTCACAGGGCACTAGGGAGCAGGGCCGCGCCCAGCCGCTTCTCTCAGCCTACCTGCACAAGGGGCTTCACTGCCCGGGAGCCTGGCCCAGCCAGTTCTCCTTTATACAGGACTAGTCTCCGGGTCCAGCTGGTGTCCGGGGGGGGGGGGGGGGGAGGAGGTAGAGGTTTAGGGAGAAGGGCTTTTCAGCATGAGGTCATGGTGAAGGCACAAGGCTGGGAATCAGGACTCCTGGGTCCTCGTCCCAGATCTGCATCCGACCTGCTGTGCAACCCTGGGCCTCAGCTTCCCCAGGTGTAAAACGGGGGTGACAGTTCCCCATCAACCCCTCTGGGGGGAGTGAGTCACTCCCGTCTGTGTAGTGCTTGGAGACCCCTGGACAGCAGATGCCAGCAAAGGGGCAGGATTGTGTTATCAAATCTCCTTAGTGACAGTGAAACAATGGGGGGAAAGGCAAAAAACTCTGGGAACTGGAAAGCGCTGTCCAGCTGGGCTGGCCGTTTCCCTAGAGGCATGAGTCAGAGTCTTGATGCCAGTCCAGGGCTGGGTCCAAGGCAGGTGCAACGCGGGACTCACACACACAGTGGAACTAACTCGGGCTGGAACCTGCACACCAGGCTGTCCATACGATGCACCAACCCGTGTGAAACAGGCATGGAAGGGCCCCTTGCCACCGGTCATACACCAGCCCTGCCCCACTGACAGCTCAGCAAGTGGATGGCTGACAGGCCAACATGCCACTTTCACTCCCCGCCCCGCCCCTCTCCACCAGGATCAGGCCAGGCCCCGCCCCGTCTAGCTTCAGGGAACCTCATGGCATCTCGCCTTGGGCCATACACAGGGCACGTGGTGCCCTCACATCCCAGTCACTCCCCCGAGCCGGTCTCTGCCCTGCAAAGTCTCTTTGGCAGCAGGGGGCCAGTAAGGGTCCGCCACCATGCAGCAGAAATGCTATGAAAAGCTACCCAGACAGGGCCCCTTGGCAATGGGCCTCTTCCAGCTGGGGAGGGCGCCATGGAGCACCCCCCGCACACACACCCCCGTGGACCTTAAACAACCAGCTCTCCCAGCGGCTGGGCCTCAATCCAGATCTCCACAGGGCAGCACCGAGAACCAGCCCCAACAGCCCTGCATGAGCAGAATTCAGCCCCCGCCCTGGACCCACAGCAGCTCAGAGCACTCAGCCCAGGGCCCCCAGAACAGCAGTCAGGCGCAGAGAGCAGGCCAAGCCCTGCCCCAAGGCCAAAGCAATCGCCCCTAGCGCCCTGCTAGCTCCCCCAGCTCCGGTGCACTCCCTTCGCCCTGCCACAGCGTGGCTCCGTCTCAGCTGCCCACGAGGCTATTCTCTGCCTCAGGCTTCGGCCCCATGCTTAGCACATTCCTCCCAGATCAACCTTACCTAATTTATCCACAGCTCCTTCTCTGCATTCACTCAAAATAGCAGCCGCCGCGGAGAAAGAAGGGGGGAAAGCCCCTAGCATTACCAAAATAAACAGTCCAGCGCCTGGGCGTCCGTCAGGCGAGGGGCTCACACCGTATGCTGGAGCGGCCTGAGGGGGGCCTGCGCCTGCTCACCCTGCAGTCAGTGGCAAAAACCCCATTGAGTTCAGCAGAAGCAGGATCGGACCCTTTGAATTTAAACATTCCAGGGTGGGAAGAGAACTCAAGTCCTGACTCCCAGACCACCCTGCTCTAGGCCCCAGTCACACTCCCAGACCACCCTGCTCTAGCCCCCAGTCACACTCCCAGACCACCCTGCTCTAGGCCCCAGTCACACTCCCAAACCACCCTGCTCTAGCCCCCAGTCACACTCCCAAACCACTCTGCTCTAGGCCCCAATCACACTCCCAAACCACCCTGCTCTAGCCCCCAGTCACACTCCCACACCACTCTGCTCTAGCCCCCAGTCACACTCCCAAACCACTCTGCTCTAGCCCCCAGTCACACTCCCAAACCACCCTGCTCTAGCCCCCAGTCACACTCCCAAACCACCCTGCTCTAGGCCCCAATCACACTCCCAAACCACCCTGCTCTAGCCCCCAGTCACACTCCCAAACCACCCTGCTCTAGCCCCCAATCACACTCCCAAACCACCCTGCTCTAGGCCCCAATCACACTCCCAGACCACCCTGCTCTAGCCCCCAGTCACACTCCCAAACCACCCTGCTCTAGGCCCCACTCACACTCCCAAACCACCCTGCTCTAGGCCCCAATCACACTCCCAAACCACCCTGCTCTAGGCCCCAATCACACTCCCAAACCACCCTGCTCTAGGCCCCAATCACACTCCCAAACCACCCTGCTCTAGCCCCCAGTCACACTCCCAGACCACCCTGCTCTAGCCCCCAATCACACTCCCAAACCACTCTGCTCTAGCCCCCAGTCACACTCCCAAACCACCCTGCTCTAGGCCCCAATCACACTCCCAAACCACCCTGCTCTAGCCCCCAGTCACACTCCCAAACCACCCTGCTCTAGCCCCCAGTCACACTCCCAGACCACCCTGCTCTAGGCCCCAGTCACACTCCCAGACCACCCTGCTCTAGCCCCCAGTCACACTCCCAAACCACTCTGCTCTAGCCCCCAGTCACACTCCCAAACCACCCTGCTCTAGCCCCCAGTCACACTCCCAGACCACCCTGCTCTAGCCCCCAATCACACTCCCAGACCACCCTGCTCTAGCCCCCAATCACACTCCCAGACCACCCTGCTCTAGGCCCCAGTCACACTCCCAAACCACCCTGCTCTAGCCCCCAGTCACACTCCCAAACCACTCTGCTCTAGGCCCCAATCACACTCCCAGACCACTCTGCTCTAGCCCCCAATCACACTCCCAGACCACCCTGCTCTAGGCCCCAATCACACTCCCAGACCACCCTGCTCTAGCCCCCAATCACACTCCCAAACCACCCTGCTCTAGGCCCCAGTCACACTCCCAAACCACCCTGCTCTAGGCCCCAATCACACTCCCAAACCACCCTGCTCTAGGCCCCAATCACACTCCCAAACCACCCTGCTC
The DNA here is from genome assembly GCF_027887155.1 of Malaclemys terrapin pileata. NCBI lineage: Eukaryota > Metazoa > Chordata > Testudines > Emydidae > Malaclemys > Malaclemys terrapin. The sequence goes on from NC_071523.1 coordinate 1,791,651, forward strand.
TAGGCCCCAATCACACTCCCAAACCACCCTGCTCTAGGCCCCAGTCACACTCCCAGACCACTCTGCTCTAGGCCCCAATCACACTCCCAAACCACCCTGCTCTAGCCCCCAGTCACACTCCCAGACCACCCTGCTCTAGGCCCCAATCACACTCCCAGACCACCCTGCTCTAGCCCCAGTCACACTCCCAGACCACCCTGCTCTAGCCCCAGTCACACTCCCAAACCACCCTGCTCTAGCCCCCAATCACACTCCCAGACCACTCTGCTCTAGCCCCCAATCACACTCCCAGACCACCCTGCTCTAGGCCCCAGTCACACTCCCAGACCACCCTGCTCTAGGCCCCAATCACACTCCCAAACCACCCTGCTCTAGGCCCCAGTCACACTCCCAAACCACCCTGCTCTAGCCCCCAGTCACACTCCCAGACCACCCTGCTCTAGGCCCCAGTCACACTCCCAGACCACCCTGCTCTAGGCCCCAATCACACTCCCAAACCACCCTGCTCTAGGCCCCAATCACACTCCCAGACCACCCTGCTCTAGCCCCCAGTCACACTCCCAGACCACCCTGCTCTAGGCCCCAATCACACTCCCAAACCACCCTGCTCTAGGCCCCAATCACACTCCCAAACCACCCTGCTCTAGGCCCCAATCACACTCCCAGACCACCCTGCTCTAGCCCCCAGTCACACTCCCAGACCACCCTGCTCTAGGCCCCAATCACACTCCCAAACCACCCTGCTCTAGGCCCCAATCACACTCCCAGACCACCCTGCTCTAGCCCCCAGTCACACTCCCAAACCACCCTGCTCTAGCCCCCAGTCACACTCCCAGACCACCCTGCTCTAGGCCCCAGTCACACTCCCAAACCACCCTGCTCTAGGCCCCAGTCACACTCCCAGACCACCCTGCTCTAGCCCCCAGTCACACTCCCAAACCACCCTGCTCTAGCCCCCAGTCACACTCCCAGACCACCCTGCTCTAGCCCCCAGTCACACTCCCAGACCACCCTGCTCTAGGCCCCAGTCACACTCCCAAACCACCCTGCTCTAGGCCCCAATCACACTCCCAAACCACCCTGCTCTAGCCCCCAGTCACACTCCCACACCACTCTGCTCTAGCCCCCAGTCACACTCCCAAACCACTCTGCTCTAGCCCCCAGTCACACTCCCAAACCACCCTGCTCTAGCCCCCAGTCACACTCCCAAACCACCCTGCTCTAGCCCCCAGTCACACTCCCAAACCACCCTGCTCTAGCCCCCAGTCACACTCCCAAACCACCCTGCTCTAGCCCCCAGTCACACTCCCAGACCACCCTGCTCTAGGCCCCAATCACACTCCCAGACCACCCTGCTCTAGCCCCCAGTCACACTCCCAAACCACCCTGCTCTAGCCCCCAGTCACACTCCCAGACCACCCTGCTCTAGGCCCCAATCACACTCCCAGACCACCCTGCTCTAGGCCCCAATCACACTCCCAGACCACCCTGCTCTAGCCCCCAGTCACACTCCCAGACCACCCTGCTCTAGGCCCCAATCACACTCCCAGACCACCCTGCTCTAGGCCCCAATCACACTCCCAGACCACCCTGCTCTAGCCCCCAGTCACACTCCCAGACCACCCTGCTCTAGCCCCCAATCACACTCCCAAACCACCCTGCTCTAGCCCCCAATCACACTCCCAGACCACCCTGCTCTAGCCCCCAATCACACTCCCAAACCACCCTGCTCTAGCCCCCAATCACACTCCCAAACCACCCTGCTCTAGGCCCCAATCACACTCCCAGACCACCCTGCTCTAGCCCCCAATCACACTCCCAGACCACCCTGCTCTAGGCCCCAATCACACTCCCAGACCACCCTGCTCTAGCCCCCAATCACACTCCCAGACCACCCTGCTCTAGCCCCCAATCACACTCCCAGACCACCCTGCTCTAGCCCCCAATCACACTCCCAGACCACCCTGCTCTAGCCCCCAATCACATTCGCCCCCCAGAGCCAGGACAAGAACCCAGGAGTCCTGACTGCTGGGCCCTACTCTAGCTGCCCTTGGAGATGGGGAAGCTAAAAAAGAACCCTGGAGTCCTAGAAAACCAGTCCAGGCTCCCAATGGAAATGGGGCCCAGTAAGTTGGATCCGGCCAAGGACCAGCGGGGAGCTCTGTGCAGGGACACAGCACCCATGCCATGGTGCCAGCAGGACTCAGCTTGCTGGCTCTGAAGGTGAGGTGGGGGCAGGGGCGTGGCGGGGGCCGGTGCTGCTCCGCAGCGACTCATCTGGATGAGTTAGGCACATTGCTCAGGTGACTCGGAGGCCCCAGGATTCCTGCTGGCTGCCAAGATGCCCCCCACCCCTGCCCCCCACATCAGCCTCAAAAGTTTGCACCACAAACAGCATCAGGCTTCCCCAGCTCTGCTCAGTCTGCCTGGGGGCGTGAAGCTGGCAGAGGTCTCCGACCGCTCTCTGGGGAGCTGGGCAGTGCCATCCCTGCCCTCCCCACTAACGCATCTGCTCTGACACTTGCAACCACATCCCACAAGCCAATGGGCACCCTGCCCCAGCGAGGCCTTTGGAGAGGCACCAAGGATGCTGGGAGAGGAGGGAGGACAAGCAGCCCATGTACGCAGGGGTGAGGAAGGCTTGAAGGAGGGCACACAGGCTGCATGGTGACCATGGCTCAGTGGTCTTAAACCCACCGTGCGGCCCAAAAAGGTGCTGGAAAGAGCCACCCCGGGGCAAGGGCCATGGGTGCAGGGATCAAGAGGGTCAGGTGCTGGCCAAAGAGCTGGCGGAGTCCATGTGCCAGAGAGAGAAGAGGAACCCGGATCAGATGCCAGGGACCAGCTGGCCATGGGGCTGTGGGGGAAAGCTCCTCCCTGGAAGGAAATGCCCATGGAGAAAGAAGCAGAAGGAGTTGGTTTTATCGTTAACTCTGTGACTAGGAACACAGCCCAGCAGGGTAGAAGGCTCCTGCATGGACTCCAACAGCTGGCACAAAACAGCCATCGCAAGGGTCCATCCCCCACCTCCAAGGGCAGCTAGAGCAGAGAGCTGGGAGGCAGGACTCCTGGGTTCTCTTCCCAGCTCTGGGAGAGCAGTGGCATCTAGTGGTCAGAGCAGGGGACTGGGTGCCAGGACTCCAGGATTCTCTTCCCAGCAAACCCAGCAAGTGGCTGTGAGCAGAGCGACGCGAGAGGCCACAGAAATACCCGGTATGTGCATTATCCCAGGAGAAGGGCAGGCCGAGACCCCTGGCTGATTGAGGGGGTCCTGGGGCAGGCAGGTATGAGCCCTAAGTCCATCCAGGTTTGCTTTGGAGCAGGCGCTAGATAGCTTCCAGGCCTTGGTGGTTCTGAGCCAGCGAGCAGCGTGTGCGCAGAGCTCAGCCCAGGCCTGACAAACTCACCACACCCCAGAGGTCACAGCTGCTGTCGCTTCTCTCACAAACCAACTCTAGATTCATCAGCCTTTGCCAAGGGCCTCTCATGGGTGTCAGCCAGCTGAGACAGCCACCACCACCTCCAAGGGCCAGAGGCAGCTGCCTGCCTGCCTTGGCAGCAGGAGAAACATCAAAGCAGGGGCAGAAGGAGAGGAAAGATGAGGAGGGGAGGGGAGGGCAGAGCAGAGCAGACAGCTCTGGGGAGCTCCATACAGCACCAGTCCCCCCCAAGCCCTGAGCTCCCAGTTCAGCTAGAGATGCCTAGACACACGCATCCCTCAGCCTGCCCCGGGTGCACCCAGCCTGCCCGCACGGCCTGCCCCACGTGTGCAGGCTGGGAAGGATTAGATTACCATTGGCGGGTGTCAGTTTCACCTAGAGTGACTAGATAGCAAGTGTGAAAAATCAGGACAGGGAGTGGGAGGTAATAGGTGCCTATATTAGACAAAGCCCCAAATATCGGGCCTGTCCCTATAAAATCGGGACATCTGGTCACCCTAATTTCACCGCACACAGAAGGGGAAAACATTTCCATTGATCATACGCAAATGTCACAGAGAGGCAAAGGAAGAAGAATGCAGCCAGCGAGCTAGAGTTTGGTCTAAGGCTATTTACTTTGTCTGTTTCCACAGACGATGCTGATGCATTTTAGCAGCTTTAACTCTGTGCATCTCAAGGCCTATCCGTAAACAACTGCCTGATGCGCCCATAACTTCCTGCACCTGTGGAAGTTTAAATCAATAAACATAGAAAAAAATGTTTGACAACAAACATGAATATTACCCATCAAAATTACTAAAGCCAAGTCCAATTCTCCCAAGCCCCCTCCAGTCTGCACAGCGATCCTGGATCATTCCATAGCCAAGAACACAACACCTCCAAGACCATCCATCTCCCCGGGCCAAACCAGGCTGCAGCAGCTGGCATAGCCTCTCCTGAGCTGGCCAGCAGGAGGCGCTACTGAAGGTGCATGACTCTCTCACACAGTCTGAAATACAGACGGCCACAGGGTTAATTGGTTTAAGGCACCTTTTATCATAGCCCCGGGGGACTGAGGCCTGTGCTCTCCCCATGAGAGTCTCACTTCCATTGTACTCCAGGTTTGCTCACAAATACTGGGCTCGGCTGGTTTGTTACCAGAGAGTCTCTTGCCTTTGGTGTACAAAGGAAAAGCCAGACAGAATCCTGGTTTCCCCACAAGCCTTTACACAGAGTCTGCACCAGGGCAGAGGTGCAGCACTCGACTGAGTACATCAGACCCACAGCAATGGGGCCTCCAAAGGCATTTCCCATTGCCCTGCCCTGCCCTTCGCCCTAGAGGAGGGCACTCAGAGAACCCCAGCAGGACAAATGGACTATCACTAGTCACCCAAAATCACTGTGCCCCGCTCTCGTGGCAGAAGGCGTGCTGGGTGGATTCTCACAAACAGATATGGAATCAGCCCCCCACAGCAGCAGCAGCTCCCCCTGCAGCTCCCAGTCTGGGCACTGTGGGGCTGGGAGTTAATGAGGAAAGCAGGAGCACTGAGCATTCTCTTGGCAAGGGCGGAGCTGAGTCTCCAAACCATGCTCCAAGATCCAGCTCCCAGGCTGCGTCCTAGGCCACATGGCACTGGTGGGAGCTACCACTGGGCCCTGTGCTTCCAGCCTGACCTGAGCACGGGACCCCTGGAGCTTGGTATTCCCCAGGCATCCCTGTTCTAGCTGCACATCGGAGCAATCACATTGTAAACGCAGCGACTGCACTGGGCTCAGACGGCTCCGTGTGCTGCTGAGAACAAGAACTCACAGCAAGACATGGCCCCCTTCGGTGCAGCCCACGAGCCTGCCCCCCCATCCGTGCAGATTCCCTCTCTGCCTGCCTTGGGCTGGCCCAGCATGGCAGCTGCTGGGGCAGGATAGACGTGGTGGCACACAAATGCCTTTCTGCATGTCGTGTTCCTTCCCCCAGCCCAGCTGCAGGTTCCACGCCATGGATTCCCCAGCCCCGAGAGCCCCGCATTCGGGTTGCCACAGCCCCAGCCAAAGCCCCTGAAACCCTGCCGTCTGCTCCAAATTCTGGCATCCACCCTCCCCACCACGCTCACACCCTGTTCAGCGAGGGGAATAGCAGGCTTTGACACAGCTCGCCTGCTCACCCAACATTCCTCCCCTCACCTTTCCCTGGCCCCCCAGCCAGGGAGGAGCCGTAACCCCTTCCTACACGGGGGCAGCGGGATGAAGGGGCGATCAGCGCCCCATGGGCTGACATGAAAAACTCTTCACACACGCCTGCAGCCCACAGGAATGTCCTCACACCAGCCAGCAAGGAAGGAGGGGCGGCATGCCTGGGAGCCCCAGCTTAACCTCCGAGCCCACAGCTCGCCACCCCATCTTCTGTAAGCACCAGCCCTCCTACATCATTCCCCCCCCACCCCGCTCTTTTAGGAGTCTGGCCCTCCCCAGTTTCCACAGTGAAAGGGACTCTCTCCTCAGCCCCTTCCCATCGCCATCGCTGGCCCTTCCCTATTGGGAGGGAGGGGACCCCCACTGTCAATCTAGGGACAGCCATGAGGCACAGAGGTGACTGCGCTCTGTGGGCTCAGTGCTGGCCAAAGGAATAGGGGAGCAGGGCCTTTCTAGGGATGGGCATGGGGGGCCCCAGAGGGACCCAGCTGGCAAGCACTGGCCCCCCGGGTGCCCCCTGCCCCGCAGGCACTGCTTCCGGGCACTGTGATGGCATCTCCTTCATCGCAGCAACCTATAAAAGCTCAAGACCTGAGCTGGGAAAAGAACTAAACATTAGCTGTCCAAGGGTCTGCCCAGGGTGAGCGGGGGTCTCCCGGCAGGGAGGGGTCACTACAGAAGGGGGCCTGGGAGCAGCAGGGCTATAGTGAAAGGTCAGGGTCAGAGCCAGCCCCTCCCCCCCACTCTACTGCTGCAGCCCTGCCACCCACAGCCCATGGGGTACGTGTCTCTCTGCACACAGGCAGGCTGGCCACAAGGACACACCCACACCCACAAGACATCAGACCTTCCCTCTTCCCTGTGCAGCCAGGGCCAGACTCTGCTCACCCTGGCATAGGGTCAGACTGGAGCTGGGGCATTTACACCAGGCCCAGAGCCTGGCCTGGCCCCCGAGGGGCATCTGGCAGCTAGTCACAGGGACACATTAATTCAATAACTGTGCTGTCTGCTCCCGCGTGGACAGCCGAGTAACAGGGGCATCAGAGTCCTGGCGGTGCTGGACGAAGGGTCCAATCCTGCCCCTTGCTTACACCTGTTAGTGCTCAGACGCTACGGGTGCTTTGCCCGCAATTCCCCCTTGACCAAAGTTCCCTCTTCGCTCCTCCACACCTCTGCAGCTCGAGCCATCAGGCCAGAAGGGACCAGCGTGATGGAGCCTGACCTCCCGCCTAGCACAACTCGAGAAGCCTCCCACGTGATCCCGCCCTGACCTCCTGGTGGAGCCAGCGCAGAGCTCGGAGGAAGACTGGCCACGTGCTGGAGAATCCCCCACATCCCAGGCCAGTAGGCCCCTCGCCCTTAAACATTTGCTCTTATTTCTAGTTTGAAGGTGTCTGGCTTCAGCCTGCAGCCACAAGCAGGATTATACCCTGACAGGGGGCCTGGCGGGCTGTCCTGTGTTGGGGTTGTCAGCAGCAGAATCCCCCTTCCCAGGCAGTTTGTTTCAATGAGACCATCCTCATTTCTCCAGGAGATGAGAACGCAGGGAGAACTCCCAGGGGCACAGTTCTCCTCTCACACCACGGAGATTCTGAGTTACTCTCGATTTACTCCCAACACAAGTGAGAGGGGAATCCAGCCCTGCATCCAGCATCGCCAGCTCTCGCCATTTAAGCAGGAGCCTCACAACACTGCAAGTTACTCTTAAAGCCCCAGCTCCTGGAGTCATGTGAATACCTGAGAATTTCTGTTTTCATTTTTAAAAAAAAAAAGTTTCTAGCCCAAATGTTAGTGGAGAAAACATGACCAGAGAGTGACTGAAGCTCAGAAGGCAAAGAGAGAGAAGCCCTACATTTACTTCAATAAAAAAAGTCTTATGATTTTTAAGCTAGTCAACTGGCTCGGGATTTTGAATGCTTGGGGTTGGTGACACTGAGTATCCCCACCCTGCCCACGCCACATGCCAGCAATCACCTGGCGGCACTTGGCCATGCCACGGGTGTGCCAGTTGATTTCCCTGCTGTGTGTGGCATTCCTGTTGCTGGACTGCGGCTCACAGGGCCTACATGGAGGCTTGGCAGATGGGCACAGCGGGAGCAGGCATACCAAAAGGGCAGATGGTGGCCTGTGCTGCGTGCCCATGAAGGGGAGCCAGTGGGTGGTCCAGTGCCCACGGATTCCCCTCAATGGCCTCCCCATCACAGGGGCTGAGAGAGCTGTCTGCTTTGCCATTAGTCCCTCGGCTCCCAGCACAACAGGGCCTGGAGCTCTGTGTGGGGTTCCTAGGCGCTACCGTAACAGAAATACTAACGTGGAAGAGGACAAGCACAGGAGTGAAGGAGGGTGCTGGGGGAGGGGGCTGGAGTGGAGCCGGGCATGTGGGGCTCCACACTGCTGCTAGGAGCCTGCCTTGGCCGGCACCGCAATACACACGGCCAGAGCCTTCTACATCGCTCAGCCAGACCAACAGGGCAGCCCCACGTTACCCTCACATTGTGACATCAGCAGCATGACATCCCCACCCACAGCCATGACATCACTGTCTGCAGCTCCCCATCCATCTCTCCCCGAGATCTGCATGGGAAAGTCCCTGCGGTGCAGTGGGACAGCGCAGCTGACCCATTCATCCCCAGCAGGCTGGGAGCCCAGAACCAGGGTGCAGGCACTCACAGAGCCCCGGGCTTTACTGCTGGCTTTTCCATTGAATTTCTGACACACTTTCAGCCCCGGCCCCACCTCACCCCGGCTCCTCAAAGCAGCAATTGACAAGAGGGGAGAAGGCAAGTGGGAGCGCTCCGACAACCGCCTCATTTGGAAAATATCTCGGCTCCTACAGCCCAAGTTCCAGGCATATTTCTCAGCCACTGTCAGCTTTAATTTGGTCCAAGAATCCCGGGTCTGTGGTGCAAAGGAGAACACAAGACAGAGGAAGAGGGGAGAGCAGGCAGGGGGAGGCCCGGAGGCCAGCGGAAGAGAGGTGTGTTTGTGCACCTCCCAGACACACGGCTGCCTCTGCCCTTAGCAAACAACTGAGACACCCAGTGTGCCCCTCCTCCCCCACTCCACCCCCACCTGATGGGCACCGTTGCTCCCAGCCTTTTGGGGCGGCTCCATCTGCCGGTGACGCCAGGACTGGCCGCCTTTCAGCAAAGGCGAGCCGCCATTAAGAACCAGCAGCACCTAGTGCAGAGGCACCAGTTACTAAGCTGGATCCAGGGCTCCCCAAGCACAGGCTGTGGGTTCTTGCTGAGACTCCTCTGGGGGCCTATGGGATGACACCCAGAGCTGGAGCTGGCATTGGCCACCCACCGTGGCTGCTTGCAGGTCATTTCCACCTCCTGGTTAAAAATCAAGTGAGCCAGAGCCCAGCGCTGAAGCCACCAGCACGGAGCCAGTCCCCCCGCGGTAGCAGAAGGCAGGTGCTTGGGGCAGCACCATGCACTGCTCTATAGCTCCCCCTCTGGCCACTTTGGGAACTGCATTAAGCCACCGCTGGCAGGATAGCATGTCAGTGTCTGGCAGGGTGTTGGGGGGCAGTCAACACCTCTGGGGAGGGAGGTGTCCTTGGGAGACACCTGATGGGAATAAGATCCCGGATTCCCCAGCCTTCCTTTCCCCAGAGAGACTATACCTCATCTAAAGCTGTTGGAGCTGAGTGGTGGGAAGGGGTGGCCAGCTGGAAGCCTGACCTTAGCACATCTCCTAGCCCAGGCTCTCCCCCGCAGGGCTCCGGCCCTGTAACTCAGGGCATGTCTACACAATTACTGCAGTGGACCATGTCCACACTACCCTCCTTCTGTCCATAGTGTACGTCCGCACCAGGAGCACTTCCACCGACTGAAGAGGGGCAGTGTCGGGGGCTGAGAGCCCGGGCTCTTGGCTTCCTGCTAGGAGCCTGGCTGCCTGCTAGGAGCCTGGCTGCCCTCACCGGGAGCACGGCAGCTGCCTGAGCTCGGATCTCTCTGCCAGGAGCATGGCAGGCTCCAGACACTGATCTCCCCACCAGGAACCCAGCTGCCCCCTGGGCTCTCGGCTCCCTGCTTCCCAGGAGGAGCACGTCAGCCACCCAAGCTCCAGGCGCGGAGCTCCCCGCTGAGTGCAGCCTGGATTCTTGGAGGCTGCTGTGCTCCCAGAGTAGAGCGGAGAGCCGGGGTTTCTTGTCAATTTCATGGCTCTGTGTGGAGCTGTGAAATTGACAAGAATGACAGCAGACAACCACTGTAAGTAACCCGCAGCCTCTACACCGACACTGCGCCGCCCTAACGACACCCACAGAAGCCCTGCTGCTCTCGTGGAGGTGTGATGTCGGTGTAGTAGGGAGCACGGCTGCAGTGTGGACACTGACATACTCAGTGTATAATAACTGTAGTGTAGATTAGGCCTCAGGGTCTTTCTACTGCCCCCGACAGCCATTTCCACCTCTGCAGGGCCCCGCTCCCTGCAGCTCCCTGACAGCTCTCCTGGCTCGCAGCCCCACCCAGCACAGGGTTTCCAGAGAACAGGCATGGGGGCTATCCCAGTCTCCAGAAGGGGTCCGTGGTGGCAGGACCAGGCCCACATTCTCTAACCCCAGCTAGGGAGAGATCCCTGAGGGAGGGGGTGGCGCAGGGGGGCAAGAAAACATGGGGTGGTTTGCACCTGAGCACAGGACTGGAACCTCCAGTCAGGGATCCTCCAGGCAGCTCAGAGCCCTCCTTCTGGGGGGAAGCTCCCTGACCTCAATGGCCTAGGCTGGAGGTTAGAGGCGATTCCAGGGACTGGGCTTTAGCTTCACGAAGAAGCCAGCACATTTCCCAGGGATTGTCTGACCAAGCGCACTGCCTGGTCCCATCCGAGGGCAGCAGGTCTGCACGCTCCCTTTTGGCTGCTAAGCTGTGACCAGATCAGGGTCCCAGGAGCCATCCCACAGCCTGGGCTCCCTCCCACTGAGGTCCCAGGAGCAGACTGACTCCAGCGTCCTGGGCTTCCTACAAGAGTGCCGGGGAGAGATTCCTGTATTGTATAAATACTACAGTGGAGTCACTCAATCCCTGTTCTATTTAGAGCCATGTTTACAATCCTGCCTCCCCCTCCTCGCACTTCCTCTCCCCCTGCCATCCCATCCCATCTCCAGTCTCCTCCCCACCCCCTTCCCAGGGAGGAAGGAGCAGATCCCACCCCGTGGACCCTCTGCTTTGAGAACAAGCCTGGGCAGGTGTGTGGGGGTGGGGTGGAGGATATCTGCCTGTCACATGATCCTCTCCCATTCAGCTGCTGGGGAATGTGGCCCCTCTGCTGTCGGTGGCCATGTGCACTATTCGCACACCCGCCCTGCAAGCCCCCTCCTCATTCCCCTTCCAGTCCCAGCACACACAGTCTCCCCAAGTCCCTAGGGATTCCTCCACCCTACCACCCAGAGTCCCCACACACTCGCTGCCCAGCAGAGCCCCGGACCAGCCCTGCTCCTGCTTCCACCCCCGAGTCCGGCCCACAGACAGGTAAGTGGCCTACTGCTTAAGGACAGGGCCAGCCAAACAGGGCCTGGGAAGCAGGACACCTGGGTTCTATTTCCAGCTATGCCACTGACTTGCAAATCCCCTCCCCCTTCTGTGCCTCACCTTCCCCATCTGTGCAATGGGGTGGGAGAGACCAGGTCTCATGTGGGGAGGTGGGAGCCTGCGATGGAGCATGCTAGATGGGGCAAGTCATCAGCCGCTCCTGAATCTGGGGCCGGATGGGAGCAGCTTCCCACTGGGGAGAAGGCAGCTGCAGCCAGGCTCCGCTGCCCCAGGCTGGGGGAGGTCACAGGTCAGACAGCCAGGCCCAGGGCAGGGGGCTCGAAAAGAGTGCAGCTACCCAGCATGCACTGCTCCACCTGGTCCAAGCAGCCTCTGCCCACCATCACCTGCCTCCAGCTCTATATTCTGTGCCCTTGGGCCCCTGCCAGCGCCCCCAGGACGACTCCAAGAGCCAGGCCACCCCTGGGTATCGTGTCCAGTGCATGGCCAGGGCTGCAGCACCAAGTTCGACAGGCTTTCGCCCATTCTGCAGCAGGCAGGCCCCCTGGATAGGGGTGCCCCACACCCCTGAGATGGGCAAGCTCGCGGAATCACCCTTCAGGAACAGGCTCAGGAGTCTCTCAAGCTGCCTGCATTTTCTCAGAGCCTGCAGACTCTCAGACACAAAGCTGTCCATTGTTACCCATGCAGGCCTGGGCCGTGTGGGTGGAGAGCAGGCAGGGCAGACTATGTAACAACCTTCAGAGCCCCCAGAGGTCTCCTGCACTGAAGATCTTCCGGTGGAGCCCAGGGCTGGGATAGCTGAGGCCTGTGGGTGCGGACTGAGGGGCACCAGCAGGGCTGGGGGGGGGGGGCCCAGGGCTGGGATAGCTGAGGCCTGTGGGTGCGGACTGAGGGGCACCAGCAGGGCTGGGGGGGGCCCAGGGCTGGGATAGTTGAGGCCTGTGGGTTGGAACTGAGGGGCACCGGCAGGGCTGGGGGGGGCCCAGGGCTGGGATAGCTGAGGCCTGTGGGTGCGGACTGAGGGGCACCAGCAGGGCTGGGGGGGGGCCCAGGGCTGGGATAGCTGAGGCCTGTGGGTGCGGACTGAGGGGCACCAGCAGGGCTGGGGGGGGCCCAGGGCTGGGATAGCTGAGGCCTGTGGGTGCGGACTGAGGGGCACCAGCAGGGCTGGGGGGGCCCAGGGCTGGGATAGTTGAGGCCTGTGGGTTGGAACTGAGGGGCACCGGCAGGGCTGGGATAGCTGAGGCCTGTGGGTGCGGACTGAGGGGCACCAGCAGGGCTGGGGGGGCCAAGGCTGGGATAGCTGAGAGGCAGCAGGTCAGGACTGAACAGCATCAGTGGTGCTGAGTGGGTGCAGTGTCTACACAGCACCATACCCAGCAGTGGTAGTGATGCCCAGTGGGAGTAGTAGAGGGCACTATGGGGAGCTGGCTCTTGCCAAGGGCCCAAAAATACTCTGGGCAACTTTCACCCAACTTGGCTTCCCTGCCCCTCAAACACACAGCGAAACCCAGTGCTCCATGTGCAACAAACAGCGGCCCAGCACCCAGACCACGCTGGGTCCCCTTGCCGCTGCCAGCGCAGGGACCCCACAGCAGGGCAGCGCGGAGTGCCAGACAGCGCCTTCCCCAGCACAGGCTCCCTGGTCTGATTGGGGGAGGGAGCCAAGCTCAGCAGTGCCCTGCAGGGGCTGTTAACATGGGAGCAGCTCGCAGTAAGGTCCCCACCTAACCTGGGCTAAATCACGGCGGTCAGTGCTTGTCCAGGGGAGAGGCAGGCTGCCCTGGGGGAGGCTGGCTGGGCAGGGGCTGCTGGAAAGGGGGGAGGGGCTGAGCAGAGACTCCTGGAAAGGGGCTGCTCCCTGCTGCTGGTACAGGACATTTTATCGTCTCCCAGCTGTGAGCAGGAGGGGGCAGCCCCGTCCCCTGGGGACCCCCAGCCTGCACGCTGCGGGGATGCCGTCCCGGCAGTGGCCTTCGCCTTCCCCTTGGCAGCCGGGGGTGGGGGAAAGGTTCCAGCTCCCTGCCCTGGCGCCCCCAGGAGCTGCCCAACAGCGCCCTGCCCTCCACAGCAGGACTGGCAGAGCGGAGCGCTCTCCGTGCCAGCCCCTCGGCGGGTCCCTGCCTGGCTCCCTCCAGCCCGCTGCGCTAGGAGCCCCCAGCTCCGGGGAGACAGACCCTGGGCTGACTCCGGCTCTCCCCGGGGACGGGACCCCCTAGCCGGGCACCCCGGGCTCTGCGCCCAGCGCCTCTGGGGAAGCCGCTCCCGTCTTGCACCGGGGGGGGGGCAGTGCCTTTATTTTAAGGCGGCTATTTTTACCGCGCCCGCTCCGAGCACCGGGGCTGGCTGCTGCGCGGGCCCGTCGGCTCCTACCCGGAGCTGGCGCCGAAGGAGGGAGCGAGGGGAGCGGCCACGTCCTACCGCCCGGGAGCCCTCCTGGGGGAGGCGCCCGCCGAGCAGGGGCCCCAGCCCTGCCCCACGCCGCTGAACCCCGCGGCCCCCGCTCCCTCTCGCACGGGACCACGCGGTCCCCACTCGCGGCTCAGCCGCTCCCAGCCCGCCGGGGACAGAGCCAGCGAGCACTGGCAGCCCCCAGCGCGGTCCTCCAGGCTCCAGCCCGAGGGGCCCCAGGCCAGGGGACCTGCGCGCCGGCTGCCGGGGGCCAACCTCCGCCCTCCCGCAGGGCTCGGGGCAGAGGCTCCGCGCAGACGTTAGCGGGGGTCCCCCGCCCAGGGACTTACCCGCAGGAGCGCAGCCAGCAGCAGCAGCGAGCAGTGCGCCCCGGGGAGCCGCTGCCGGGGACCCATGTTCCGCCTCGGGGCGCAGCCGGGTCAGGAATCAAAGTCCGTCGGGGAGCGCGGCGTCCTGCTCCCGGGATCCCGCCCGGCACCGGCCCGCGCACAGGGTCCGTCCCTTTGTCTGGCTGGGCCGCCGGGCGCCCGCTCCGGCCACTGGCAACTTTTCCCTTCGCCTCCCTCTTCCCCTGCGCTCTGCCCTGTCCCAGCAGCGCCGCTCGAATCTCGGCTCCTCACTCCCGGCCGGCTGGCGGCCAAACCCGGCCTGGAGTCCGGACTCCGGAAGGGAGCTGGGCGGGGGAGGGGGGAAGGAGCCGCGGCCGGGGCAAATCAGGAGTGACTCCTGCTGGGTGAAGTCCCAGTCAGGCCCCTAGGAACGCGGGGCACATCCTGAGCGGGGGGCGAGCCTGATCCTGCAAACCAGGACACACCTGAGTGACTTCACCCTGCACTGTGAGGTTCCCAGCTCCTCCTGCCAGCTGAAGCCAGTGGTACACCAGGGGACCTTCCTGCAGAACCACGCCCCTTTTAGTGTCTTGAGGTGGGCACCCAGAACCGCTAGTCACTTTGGAAGATCCAGGCCCATATCCAGTGTTTCTGTCTCTTGCCATTGCATCACTGTATTTGGTGCTTGTTCTTAAATACCCAGCTCCTGGAGTCCTGGGATTGGGTGAGAATCTCACCTTCCAGTTTTTAAGAGAGTCAGTTCCTAGCCCTCTGTTCTGTGACCAGAGAAAAGCCTGAAAACTTGACCTGCAAAGGCTCAAACCACATGGCAAAGAACAACTTTGACGTACTTTGTACTATGTACTTTGACGTAACAACGACGTACTTCCTGCTAGCTCTGGTGCTCACTCCCTTTCTGCACTGGCAGCTCAATAAAACTGCCCAGGTTCCCCTTTGTGTCACTCAAGCCCTGGCACACGCTGCACTGTTTTCAGACATGGACGCTGCAGGGGCCACTCAAGACAAAACAAACTGCTTTGGCTGAAATGTGGGAAATGTTCAGAGTCGCTTTAAAACAGTGCAAAACTGATCTCCTCACTGCTCCGGGTGCTGATTTCCCCATCGCTGGCAGGACCACGGCCCAGAGCTCATTATAGAATTGGTCCCTGGATCTGATGGTGCAGGTCTGACGGCAAGATCCATTTCGTGATCCTGCTTTGCTGAGCTTGGTGGAGGTACATGGAGCCAGGCTTGTGCAGGGTCGAGCAGGCAAAGCAAACATCGTGTACAGCTCACCACAGAGTGCAGTTTTAATTTCCTGGGGGCACCGTTTCTCACAGTGACTGGCTGTTTTCCCATGGTTTCTTCCACAGGCCTTTTAATCACACCCTGCTAGGTCTCTCAGCAGTGGTAGCTGCTGGGTAAGTGAGCAGAGCAGGGAATATCTCCTGGGGGGATGACATGAGTATGATATCGCCAAAATAGGGTGATACGGGAGGATAGCTCAGTGGTTTGAGCATTGGCCTGATGAACCCAGGGTTGTGAGTTCAATCCTTGAGGAGGCCACTTAAGGATCTGGGGCAAAAATCAGTACTTGGTCCTGCTAGTGAAGGCAGGGGGGCTGGACTCAATGACTTTTCAGGGTCCCTTCCAGCTCTATGAGATAGGTATACATTATTCTTGGGGGGAAGGGATAGCTCAGTGGTTTGAGCATTGGCCTGCTAAACCCAGGGTTGTGAGTTCAATCCTTGAGGGGGCCACTTGGGGATCTGGGGCAAAATCAGTACTTGGTCCTGCTAGTGAAGGCAGGGGGCTGGACTCAATGACCTTTCAAGGTCCCTTCCAGTTCTAGGAGATGGGATATCTCCATTAATTTATTTATTTATTTAAAAGCGGGCACACGAACCACCTGTGTGTCAGGCTATGGGATGGGGCACTTGACCACAGCAAAGTTACTCCTGTGCACTGCTGCACCAGGAGATGCTGGGAACACTGTAGCCCCCCTGCCCGGGTCTGAACCCAGAACTTTCTGCAGTACAAGCATGGGCTGTTTCCGCTTGTGCTAAAGGAACCAACTCCATTAGTTGGCACCTGTAGTAGGCTCTTATCTTATGTGGACCAATCATTAGGGGGAAACAAAGGTCAACACTCTGCCATTGTGTGTTACCATCAGGAAATTTGTGGCTCCCCCTGAAAGGACACCCGGCCCCACCTTTGGTAAGAATGGTCACCTCATTGCAGGCGCTGGGGGAGGGGGATGACGAGCCCTCAGGTGGCCCCAGCCCACAGCACAAACCACACATAGCAGAGCCGGCCCCTGGGAGAATGGAGCTGGGGAAATTAGCCCATGTCAGAGCCACACCCCCAGGAACCAGGCATGGGGTGCCCAGCTAGGCGCAGCCAGACACAGTGCTCCCCTGAGAGCTGAGGTTCCAGTTTGGTGAGTTGGGAACTCAGGTCCCCAGCCAGGGGAATGACAGAGGGACCGAACCCAGGGCAGGCACCAATCCCCGGCACTCGGCCCCAGGCATGTGCAGCTCAGTACAAATCATAATGGCAACAGCTCAGCTGGCTCCGTACAGGCCAGCGAGAGGCTCAGGCCGCGCAGCATATCACTGGCAGAGGCTGAGTCCATCGTCCCCACTCTCAGCCCTGTGCTCAGTCCACTGATCCCAGCCCCAGAACAGCAGCGGCTGTGTGTCCGAGTCCCTGCAGTGCCGGGGCCGACCCCCGGACACCAGCAGACACAACCAAAGCCTTTTGCACCGAGCTTGGGGCCTGCTGCTGCTGAAAGCCCCGGAAACCAGCAGGGTCCCCAGTGTCCAAGAGCACAGCCAGGCCCTGGCACTGTGCACGTGCGCCGCACTGTGGCCTGTGACTCTCAGAGAGCAGGAGCAGCCGAGGCACCAGCCTCTCGCACACACACTGCCCTCTGTGCACACAAGCAGCAGTGCTGGGATTACAGCATGGACCCTTTGCTCCAGCAGAGACCTCCTTAGTCAAAGGAGAGGCTGCCTGAGCAGGGAGCTGTGGTAAGGGTTACCACCTCAGTCTCCCCAGCTGGCTGATACACATCTGAGCGCCTTGGCCCAGTCTCCCCAGCCGGAGCTCTGCTCAATGCCCAGTGCTACAGCAGATCCTGGTGCTGCATGGGGTCACGCTGTGGCTGCTTTAGCTAGGACATTCCTCCTGCCCAGCTGGGCTCCTTCATCCTACAGGCCACACGGGGAGGCAGCTGTAGCATGAAAGGAGGCGTGCACCACTGGGGAGCTGTGCCCATCTGCCATGCCATGGGGCACTGGTTAGTGCTCTGCTCACTGGGCTGCACCCAGGAGCCCCTCCCCCATGCACCATCAGACAGTGCCTGTCCAAAGCACTGTTCTCCATCGCAGGAGAGGATCCCCTAGCCCCAGGGACTTTCCTCCTCCCCTTTCAGTCTCCGGGGAGTGGGGGAGATAAGGGGTGAGACCCAGTCCCTTCCCCCACAGGAGATAGCAGCCAGAGCTGTACACGGCCCAGGGCTGCGCTTCGACATGGGAAGGATGCAGGATGTTTCTTGGCTCGGGGAACACAGGATTTGCCCTGCAGATCAAACCACTGCTCCTTCCAGTCTGGCGTGCGGCCTCCAGTCATGCCTGATGCCCAGCAGTTGGGAAAGCAATTCCCCCACCCCCGGACAATTGTGCAATGCAAAGGATCAGCCCTCAGCCAGTCTGGGGCCTGTCACCCTCAGGAGATAAGCAGGGAGGCTGGGAGCAGCAGGGATGGGTCTCTGTCACTGCTGAGCAAAAAGAACAGGAGTACTTGTGGCACCTTAGAGACTAACAAATTTATTAGAGCATAAGCTTTCGTGGACTACAGCCCACTTCTTCGGATGCATATAGAGTGAAACATATATTGAGGAGATATATATATACACATACAGAGAGCATGAACAGGTGGGAGTTGTCTTACCAACTCTGAGAGGCCAATTAAGTAAGAGAAAAAACCTTTTGAAGTGATAATCAAGCTAGCCCAGTACAGACAGTTTGATAAGAAGTGTGAGAATACTTACAAGGGGAGATAGATTCAATGTTTGTAATGGCTCAGCAATGCACCGTCTATGCTAGGGGGTGCTGTCACACCGGGGGCAATGGGAGAGTCCCACAGTGTTGAGACCATGTGTCCTGGCCTATTTCTACCTCTGGTGAGGTCATTGTGTCTACTCCAGCATTTCAAAAGAATACAGTATCTGTCTTCACTTCCTGCCCCAAAGTGGCGTGCAGCATTGCTGTGTGCTGTTAACCATTCCACCCCAGAGGAGGCTACATTTCAGTGATGGGCCAAGCTATCACTTACCTATGTCAGGTATTTAATCAAAGCCCAGCATTATAACGATGAGCAAATAATTAACAACCAATAATCTGCTGGTTGAATCTTGGCTCCTTTTCCCATTTAGGAGACATCTCTGGGCAGATTACAACCACTGTGACTTCATCCCATAATCTCATATTCTGCAAACCTCCTATCTGATTTTCACCCTCAGGATCCATGGCCGATAGCTGAAATTTCAGCTGTGATTGGCTGAACAGATCACATGGCCCTGTTCCCTCTCACTGATCAGGTGAGCACGAGCAAATTAAAAATTCACTGGCCACACAGACAAGTCTTTGGAGAAGTTTGTGCTGCTGAAACTCAGCTCCTGGGACTTGCATGGACAGTGAGTGCAAAGAGGGTGTGGGCTTGGGCAAAGAGAGGTCTGTTGGACAGGCAAGTATGTGCTCCAGTTGTTCTACCATACATACACCACACCGGCTAGTGACCATGGTTCCTGACCCCTGCAGCCATCCGCTGACTCCGCCCCCCGCATTACAATTGCTGAGAAGCTCCTCACAAAGTCTGCCAGCCTGCATGTTACAGGGAGCACCAGGGGCACTATATGGATTGTGACCAGTGGAAGCCTCGCCGGTTTGCTACAAAAAGCCGAGGTGGCTTTCCCATTCCCTCTGCACTATGGTCGTGGAGCCCATCAGATTTGCACATGAAACCCTCTGACCTGTCTGTCTCTGTGAACCCTGGCTCCTCCCCGGTGCAAACTGCTGAGCAGGGGAGGACAACCAGGGAACCCCACTGGCGTGTCTGAGGTTACTGCAGGCTCTGGGACGCAGCAGGGAGGTGCCCTGAGCCCCGTGCCATCCACGCCACACTGCCTAGTACTCTGGGGAAGGGGCGATAATGAACCTCTCTTCTTGGGGAGTTTTAATTCCCTTTGGCTTTGTCCATCTCTGAAACAGGCCAATGACTCAACTTCTGCCTCTGCAGCTCTACCCCTCCCAAAGGCGCCTGTTCTGCTTCACCTCCCCAGCACCCCCCAGGTCTCTGCACACACACACCCCCGGCGCGGGAGGGGCCTCCACCTCCTGTGTAACACCCTTGAACTGCAGGGATCCAGGTGCCATTAATGATTAACTCTGGATTTCCTGCATGAGGGACTGAACAGCCCCCTTTTGTACCAGCCCTGGGGGGAGCAGGGGGCAGAGGAGAGGGTGACCAGAGGGAAACTGCAGCAGGAGTAGCCCTAGGAAGCCAAACCCTTCTTTGGGCAAGGTCCCACACAGAGGGACCTGCCTCCACCTCCCGGCTCCTCGCATCCTGAGCTAATTCCGAGTAGTTGCTTGGCTCCTTGGCACATTCCTCTGGTCAGTTACAAGGGGCTGGCGGCTGTGTGGGTTGGGCCCAGGCACTCCCTCCCTCTCCCTCACCCATTGCCATGTGGAGCAGCCTGTGAAGCAGGGGGAGGGGGAACTGTCCTGCCCTGGTCCCAGCAGGCTGGGCCGGAGGTGACCTTGTCTGGATTTCTGTGACTCACGCCTGTCTTGAGCTTCCCCCAATTGTTCTACAGGTTCCTTTGCCCCGGACAGGGGAAGCCCAGCCTGCAATTCCACTGATTAGCAGCAAGGCCAGGCCTGTGCAGTCGCCCACCCCAGTGTAGTAGAGGCTGTGCCCCCCCCACCAGAGCAATGCTGCCCCATCGTGGGGGGAGATGAATCTGCCACAAGTGGGTTACACGAGGGAGCACTGATTTCTGCCAAGTCACCCATGAGCGTGGAGTTCCACTGCCTCATAGCCTCTCTCCTCTGCCTCCCCAGCAGCTTCCCCCACAGCACCAGCACTGAGCCCCCTGGCCCCAGCGCCTGCCCTGCCCAGAGAAGATCCAACCCTCCAAGGTGCTCCCAGCCTGGGTTTCTCTGGAGAAACGTGAAGCCTACGTCGCACAGGGCAGGACAGGCAGCATTGAGCTGCCCCACTGGCCTTGCCCAGACGAGTGGGGCCGAGGCTCCTGCACGAGCTGCCCTGGGGGATCCCTCCCGCCACTCCCCAACTCGCTGCTGGCAGGCTGCTGCCCATAGGCACACCAATGCCAGGCAGCCACGCTGCGTGCTCCTGCCTAGAGCCTGGTTTGGGAGAGTGCCCCACTCAGGGGCTGCTGGGGATGAGAGATGGCAGTGCAGTGGTGGAATTGGAAGGAGGGCGGGCTCTCTCAATGGGTTGCCAGAGCCCTTAAGAGAGAGCTGGCACCGGAGCTCCAGGTGTTTCACAGGCGGGAGATGGAGATGCCAGTATGCAGCCTGGGGTGCTGAAGGAGGACAAGAGCATCAGTGGTTAAAGGGTATGAGGGCAACAGCCTCCGGGACATCCCCGACAAAGGGTCTTGCAGAGAGAGCACTGTGTATCAGCCCCGGGTGCACCCTGTGCGTCCCCTCCAGTCTCAGCAGCGCAGCTGGGGAAGCCCCATCGCACCTGGGTTGCGGATGCACAAGGGCTACATATGTTCAATGATTCTGAGAGCAGCGGTGTGTCCGGGCCTAGTCAGAGACCCCGGGGCCAAGTCTCAGATGTGCTGTGTCATAAGGAGGCTCAGAGACAAGCCGTGCTGCCATGCCATGGTATTTGGTGTTCCCCGTAAAGCCCCAGTTCCTGGAGGCTGGGGAATGGGTGAGAACTCAGCTTTCATTTTTTAAAAGGTCAGTTTCAAGCCATACTGCTGGCAGAGGAAACCCTGCAAAGGTGACTAGTGTGCGCTCTGAAGGAGCAGAAGGCAGAGAAAAGCATACCAGGTTTACTATATTTTAATGACTTGCTGGATTTTTTGGCCCTGACGTGATTTATGAGCCCGGGGTTGGTGACAGTGAAACAGGATGGACTCACAGACGCCTGAACTGTCTGCCTCCGGGCCTCTAGTAGGGTGACCATCTTTTCAAAATGTAAAAATGGGACACATTCAGGAGCTGCGCCCCCATGGCTCTTCCCTATTCTCCCCAAGGCCCCACCTCCTGGCCAAGCCAGAGCCGGATCATGGTAAGAGCTGCCCAGGGAGCCTGGGCCACTGTGGGGAGCCCCGGCCTTTCCATCTGCCCTGGGCGGGGTGCACAAAAGCAGCTCCCAGCCAGTGTCCCCGCTGCCTGGGTTGTGTGGCCTAGGACAGGTGAGGCTCCCCACAGCGGCTTGTGCTTTAGACTCCCTGGGCGGCTCTTACCATGGTCATGGTCCGGCTTCGGCTTCCAGCCTGGCCAGGGGCGAGGTCTTAGGGGAAGAGCTGGAGCAGGGGCGGGGCTTTGTGGCAAGATGGGGCTAAGGCCCACCTCAGCCCCCTCCACTGGGAAGAGGCTGGCGTGGAGTGACACTACAGGGAATCTGGGACAAATGCTGTCCCAGTCATTCGGCCCGGGACCGGGACTTGGAAATGTACATTTTGGGACTGTCCCACCCAATTAGAGACGGATGGCTGGTCACCCTGTTCTCTAGCCTACTTTCTGCCAGATACCTGCAGGGCCCACTGGATGGTGCTGTGCCACAGCTCCCACTGACTTCAGCTGGACACAGGGGTGCTTGGCTCCCCTGAAAATCAGGGGTCTCAAGTTAGGCCACCAAAAGCAAAGCCAGTGGCCCCTTTTCCACATGCTGGCTTAGAGGTTCAAGGCAGGGCTGCCCAGAGGATTCAGGGGGCCTGGGGCAAAGCAATTTTGGGGGCCCCTTCCATAAAAAAAAGTTGCAATACTATAGAATACTATATTCTCGTGGGGGCCCCTGTGGGGCCTGGGGCAAATTGCCCCACTTGCCCCCCCCCCTTCCGGGAAAAATAAACATTTAAAAACCTTCCGCATCTTGACACAAACCCAGTTTTGAGAAAACTTCTTTACAAAGTATCACTGGTTCTCAGCATCAGCTAGTGCTAAAAGGCACTAAAGCTCATTAAAAGGGTTGAACAAATATTTTCCATCAAAACTTTTTTTGGATTGAAAACTAGGGGTTTTTAAAAAGCAGAAAAAATCACTGACAATGTCTGCTTTCCTTCAAAATTTGTTGTGTTTTTTTTTAATTGAAAAGCCGAATTTAATCTGCCAAAACCTGACCATGGTTTGGGGTTTCAGAAGTGTGTGGCCAAATATTTGTTGCTTGCTGTGTTTGATTGTTTAAAGAAACAATAAAAAAATTTTGCTTAAAAAAAATCCAAAACTTTTGAATCACCTCAGCTTGTGACCAAATGCCTGAGCCCATCCAGTCAGAGATTTGTCCAGATTTCGATACTCTGCTGGCTTCCTTGACTCATATCTGTCTCCATAACTTTGGGTTCATTTAGGTTAGAACATAAGAACATAAAAATGGCCACACTGGGTCAGACCAAAGGTCCATCTAGCCCAGTATCCTGTCTACCGACTGGCCGATGCCAGGTGCCCCAGAGGGAGTGAACCTAACAGGTAATGATCAAGTGATCTCTCTCCTGCCATCCATCTCCATCCTCTGACAAACAGAGGCTAGGGACACCATTCCTTACCCATCCTGGCTAATAGCCATTAATGGACTTAACCTCCATGAATTTATCTGTTTCCTTGAGACTGGCTCCATGGGGTCCCTCACAAACTGGAGACGGTTACTGTGGGTTTGTCTTTAGTATAGCTTATATACATACTCCACAAACTGAGCATTTGAACTTGTTCCAGAATCTAGGATGAGCCTATGTTGTGAAAACTGAAATGCTCAAAATAGCACATGCCTGTGAATGGACACAGGGTGCTAAAATTAAATTAACCCAGGGGTTCTCAATCTGGGGGTCGGGACCCCTCAGGGGGTCACGAGGTTATTACTGGGGGTCGCGAGCTGTCAGCCTCCACCTCAAACCTCGCTTTGCCTCCAGTATTTATAATAGTGTTAAATATATAAAAAAGTGTTTTTAATTTATAAGGGGGGGGGTTGCACTCAGAAGTTTGCTATGTGAAAGGGGTCACCAGTACAAAAGTTTGAGAACCACTGAATTAACCCCTCTGGAGCCTCGGGGAATGCAGGGGAGGGGGGTCTCCCTTGGTAGGGTTGGGAAGGAGGTAGGTAGTGTAGGATATTGCTCTTCTCATGTGATCCCACCCCTATGGCTCTCTTGGCTCTATCAGTTAATGTAAAGTGGCTAATTTGAAATGACATGACTCTCCCTATGGCACTGAAATGAAATATAGATTGTAATTTGGCATTTGAGAAGTGAAAGGGATGGTAGCCCTAAGGGAAAAGGTAACAGCTTGGCCCTTTGTGTTAAATAGCTGTCTGCAAGCCTCAAACTGCTGAATGAGCATTAGGGTAGGGAAGGCTGTGCCTCCCCAAACAGCCTGGCCCTGCCCTCTATCCACCCCCCACCCACTTCCTGCCCCCCGACTCCCCCCCTCAGAATCCCCGACCCATCCTGCTCCTTGTCCCCTGACTGCCCCGACCCCATCCACCCCCCCACTGAGTCCTGACAGACCCCCAGAACGCCCACGATCCAACCCCCCGTTCCCCGTCCCCTGACCGCCGCCCACCCCCCCAGCAGCGCTGTCCAGGGCCGCTCCTGGGTTACCGCCGCCTCTCCCCTCTCTCGGAGCCTCAGCGCGCTGCGTCCAGGAGCTGCCCTGGCCCCTGGACAGCACTGCAGTGGCTTGGCTCCGGCGGGACCGGAGCTCGCAGCCCCGCCCCTTACCACGTGGCTCTGACTCAGTGGGAGGAGTTCAGGCCCCGCCGGAGCCACGCCGCTGCAGCACTGTCCAGAGCCGCTCCTGACGCGGCGCGCTGAGGCGCCGGGGGATGGGGGAAGGCGGAGGTGGGGCCGGGGGCCCCTGCAAGGCCCGGGGCCTGGGGCAAATTGCCCCACTTGCCCCCCCCCCCCCCGGGCGGCCCTGTTTCAAGGGTAGGTTGCCTCTTGTGAGCTCTGAGCTGGGTCCCTAGCACTGGATTCCTTTGTCCATGGGGCCGGAGCCACACAAGCAGCATACGTGAGCCTCCCCCACCCTGGAGAATCAAGGGCTCACTCTCCATCTCCAGCCATGGCTGGCGAAGGGCCTACTCAGGTCCGTCCAGGGTGGCAGGCAGCCTCTTTGCTGGGGTGTGAACTGACAGCACCTGTCTCATCCCAGGCAGGCCACTGCAAGGACTTCTGACCCAGGCCTGGCTTGAACAGGTCACATTTGGGTGAAAGGCCCTGTAGGTGGCTACCCACCCCTGGAGACACTCCGCCCCCTCCCCTGGTGAGGCTCCCAGAGTCTGAAGCACAAGCCAGATAAGATAAGCAATACCTGCAGCCCTTGGACCAGTGGGTCCTGCAGAGCGCACAGTCCTACAGCCCGGGTGCTCTCCCCTAGATCCCTGGCTGGGTGGGACCGGGCCTGGGGCTTTTTCCAAAGGGAATTGTCCCCCTTTGTTCTGCCTCTGTGTTTTTTATTGTTGAAAAACACTGAGGTCGGGTCAATCATTTTCTGCTAAACTGCTTTGCCATTGAGGGCTCCTTTGCCATTCCCAGGGAGATTAAAGCGGGGGTCAGAGGCAACAAGGGACTGGGGCTAAAGTTCAGGGCTCTTTAGAAAACAGAGCTGTTGAGCAGGGACCATCTGAAAAGATACTGCTAGAGCAAGGAGTGACTGCTAATGAGATGGGAGCCCAACACCAGCCCTGGGGGTGGGCTGGATCCAGGCTGGGGTGTATGGTAGGAGGGACCTGGGGACCGTTCTGCTTTAGCTCCCTGGGGAGTAGTGACAGTAGCTGTTGGAGCTCAGCCCAATGCTGAGAAGACAGGTCTCCACAGCCCCAAAGGCTTCTGGCCCCAGACTCAGGTTCTGGATGGGGATCTCTGCAGCCCAGGGTGCTAAATCGAGACCCTGTCAGGCCTCCGAGGGACCAGACCAGAGGGAGAGCAGAGAGATGGGCTATGAGCAGGGAGCCCAGGGCTAGGGTCACCAGATGTCTCAATTTTATAGGGACAGTCCTGATTTTGGGGTCTTTTTCTTATATAGGCTCCTATTACCCCCCACCCCCATCCCAATTTTTCACATTTGCTGTCTGGTCACCCTACCCAGGACCAGCAGTGTTGAGCTGCCAACTGCATCCACTTCTGGGGAAGAGCTCTGGGCAGGCTTTCTTCCACGCAGCAGAGAGACACCCGAGTGGTATGGGAAACCCCAGGAGTGTGGGGAGCTTGTGCTGTCCCTTTGCAGGCAGGGGTGTGAGGCTCAGCAGAGACACCCCCCCTCCACCCCTCACCAGTCTGGTTTGAGCCGTGGGGGAGAAGCTGTTCTGTGGATAAGCTCTCCTGGGCTCTGGTCCCCCCTCCCCCCAGAGCTCAATGTGTTCTCATCACAGAACCTGGACCACAGCCCAAATCCAGGTCACGGGAGCCGAGAGACACGGATTGGGCTAGGGCCTAGAGCAGCTCTGGGCTGCAGCCACAAGGGGACAGGGCACCAGAGCAGGTGTGGCTGGTAGGCGGGGGTGCAACACCCTGCTCCGGGTTGTCGCCCAAGGATGCTTTTCTCCCTGCTTGTGTGAGGAGTCATCCCACGCCCCCAGCTGGGCTGGGACTGGCCTGTGCTCTCCATGGAGTGTCCCACGTGCACCCGGGACTCAGCTCAGAAGATGCTCCCTCTTGCCATGGCCTCCTGTCAGCTGGGCTGCGCTGCAGGGGCTGCAGGCAGCAAAGAAATCCTTCGCCCGTGACGGGACAGAGAGGAGCTGCTGTTCTCTGGTGGGTTGAAGCAGCAAGAGCAGAGATTACCTACAGCACAGGAGCACCCAGATCCCCCCCCCCCCCAAGAGCAGGACCCTGCGGCGGTGGGTGCTGCACAGACACAGAGCCCAGAGGCTCCGAGAGCTGGGAAGGCACATGTTTAATGTCACCCGGCAGGGCACAGACCCCAGCAGTCTCAGGCCACTGCTGTGTCCACTAGGCCACACTGCTCCTCCCCTGCCTATTCTCCAACCCCCAGCCTCACAGCCTGGGGCCTGGGCAGCATTCACTGGTGGTTGTTATCGTTTTAATGGATAACTTTGATGGTTATTTGTAAGCAATATTTTTCTGATTTTAATTGATTGAAATGTTTACAGTTGCAGGAAATGATGGGGGGGTCAGAGAATGGAAGGTCAGACAGTAGCTATTTAATGAAGGTAGGCCTGGAAATGTTAACACTTAGTAACTGTTCAAACAAATTGTCAACATCAGCTGTCAAAGTAACTATCCTTAAATCAAACTCCAAGGAGTTCTCAAGCCCTATTTTTCTTACTTTGCCTGTCTGTAAATGTCAGTTGTTGCCAATGGAATATTTTTCTGTGGGTTTATAATAATACATGGAGCTATACCTATCTCCTAGAACTGGAAGGGACCCTAAAAGGTCATTGAGTCCAGCCCCCTGCCTTCACTAGCAGGACCAAGTACTGATTTTGCCCCAGATCCCTAAGTGGCCCCCTCAAGGATTGAGCTCACAACTCTGGGTTTAGCAGGCCAATGCTCAAACCGCTGAGATAAAAATCTAATCCTTCCAAGCCTACATATAAACCGCAGAAGGTGCCATTCCCCAAGTACCCTTGGGCTCCTAGTTTATGAGTGGGGCTGCATACTTTAGGATGCAACCAATAAAACACCCTAGATACCAAAAAAAAAAAAAAAACCCAGCCCAAAAGCAAGAGTTCAGTGTTCATCCACTAAAAGCTGGAAATCCCCTGGCAATGATTACTTGGTTCGTGGTAGCTTCATCCTTCACCCAGCACAGTTTGTTTATGCAGGTGATGTCCCTCTCCTGAGCTCAGAGCTAAGGGCTTGTCTACCTGAAGCAGTAACGCGGGCCTGCGGACTACAGGGTTCTGTTTTCTACAGTGCACTAATGTGCTGGACACCAACTGGTCAGTGTACACCCTGCTGGTGCATGCTAACAGGGCCCTCGTTCACTTTAAAGCGGTACCATTTGCAACAGTGCTACGGGCACATACAAAGAAAAAGCCCTGAGGCCCCCTCCCGATTTCTGAACATCTACACAGAACTCAGAAAATGCTAAAAATAAACCCTGAAAAATGAAATTAATAAATCCTAAAAAAACTGAGGCGGTTAGGTCCATCAATGGCTGTTAGCTAAGATGGTCAGGGACGCAACCTCATGCTGCGTATCGCTATACCTCTGACTGCCAGAAGCTAGGACTGGACAACAGGGGTTGGGTCACTTGAAATTGCCCTGTTCTGTTCATTCCCTGTGAAACATCTGGCTTTGTCCACTGTCGGAAGACAGGACACTGGGCTAGATGGACCCTTGGTCTGACCCAGGCTGGCCGTTCTTATGTTCGTAGAAGCCTAGCTATAAGTCCATGCACTGACCAGCAGAGGTGGGAGACTTTTGTCAGATTTGCACATTTTGAATTTCAAAATTTAAAAAAGAAAAATTGTGAAAAAATTGACCAAATGTAGATACAATCTCCTCCCTTCCCCCAATTTCCTAACCAGGTCGCACAGGGCCACCCCTGCAGAGCTGGGGAGGGGGAGGGGGTTTGCTCTGGCTCATTGTACCCACCCCCTCTGGTGAGATCCTCCCGCTTGGCAGAGACGTGGCTGTTCTTGGGTGCTCCCATCACACAGACGCTGCTGCGATAGCCCCTCGCTCCCCATCCCGCTCTGGGATGAATTTGCTTTGCCCTGTTTCCAGACAATGGCCTGGTGCATGTTTTCCGTTTGGAGCAGCCTTCCATCCAGCCGACCAGCTGCCTCCATCCACCGCCTCCCATTGTCCTTTGTGCTTCCAAGTGGTGGGAACTGAACAGAGGTTGCTGTGGGTCCAGAAGGAGGCTGTCCCAGTCCCAGACACATCCTGCCTCACCCCGGGCCCACAGATAAAGGCTCTTTGAACCACACAGGCCTTTGATATGGTGCAGCCTGTGCAATTCACCCCGTGGCATGCACCACTGCCTGCCTCCACCCTTGAGAAGCCAGGCTCCTCCCTGGGACTGCTGTGACGTTGCACTCCATATTTTTATGGAAATATGCTAATGAGTGTGAATATAATGTAACTGGAATATGCTTTATGCAAAAGGTCTCTTGTAAGGTATCATTACAAAGCTTATAATCTACTGAGTGTGTTCAACCTATTTGTATAAATGTATCATTCTTGTATATGAAGCATTACTCTGAAGTCCTATTGTAATTATACAAAGTGTGGGCCATTAATGGTAGCTTGGAATCTTGATGGCTCCCATTGACTAGGACAATTGGTTGTGAATGGGTCTATTTACCTGCAAGCCTTCCTGTGTACCTGACCTAGGTAATGAAGAATGAGGTCTTGTGGACATAAGGACTATGTCACATGATACTGGAATCCATCTTAAACCTGGTGCATTTCCATTTAGAAGGAGCAGTGGGGACCCAGAGAAACAAAAGATTCCCGCCTTGGGCCAAAGCTATAAAAGGGGGTGGAAGAGAACAAAGGGGGCTGCCAGTCATGAGAAATCCCTGAGTTACTACCTGAGCTGGAACTAACAAGGACTGTACTGGGGAAAGGATTGGGCCCAGACTAAGAAGGAGTCTAGTCTGTGAAAGAAGCTTATTGGAACATCTTTAAGGGTGAGATTTACTTGTACCAGTTTCTTAATGTATTGGGCTTAGACTTGCATGTTTTGTTTTATTTTGCTTGGTAACTTACTTTGTTCTGTCTATTACTTGAAACCACTTAAATCCTACTTTTTATACTTAATAAAATCACTTTTGTTTATTAGTAAACCCAGGGTAAGTGATTAATACCCGGGGGAGCAAACAGCTGTGCATATCTCTCTATCAGTGTTATAGAAGGTGGACAATTTATGAGTTTATCCTGTATAAGCTTTGTACAGAGTAAAACGGATTTATTTGGAGTTTGGATCCCATTGGGAGCTGGGTGTCTGGGTGCTGGAGATAGGTGACTTGCTGAGCTGTTTTCAGTTAAGTCTGCAGCTTTGGGGGCGTGGACCAGACCTGGGTCTGTGTTGCAGCAGACGGGCGTGTCTGGCTCAACAAGGCAGCGTTCTGGAGTTCCAAGCTAGCAGTGGAAATTAGCTCAGAGGTAATTTCAGCACATCAGGTGACAGTCCCAAGGGGGTCTCTATGATCAAACCCGTCACAACCGCCACACCAAAAGCAGGTACCTGCCACCTCCATCCACATGGGAGGGCTGTTTCCCCAGGGCACACAGCTTGCACACAGGCTGCAAGGATAGTTGCTCCTCGATGCCTCTGAGCCTGCTTGTGGGGGGAATGTGCCCCAGTTTCATCCACTGTGCCAGTGCAACCCCCCAGTGCAGACAAGCAGGGCTGGGTTCAGGCAGAGCCAGGCTACACCAGTGCTAGGCACAGCTTGCTGCAGCTCAGCCTGTCGACACACAGGGCTGACATCGGTGCAGCATGCAGGGTGCAGACAAGGCCTCAGCCAGGCTTCTAGGAGAGGGTGCTGCCCTTCTCTCCCCCCACCCACCCAGTGACTATGTAAGAGGTTGACCGCCTCCTGAACGCCCCTTGTGGCCAGGGGAGTCTCTGCAGCACCTTGCTTCAGTTTCCCCTCTTGAACTCCCCAGTAACTCACAAAAAGCTTTCATGAATCCTTCTTGGGCTCTGGTTCATTATAATTCAAAATAATTCAAGCAGCCAGGCCTCTCCGCCTCCACAGGCCTCGGCCAGCTCTCTCTGGTACCGAGAGGCCAGCTGCAACCTGCCTCTGCTGCTCCCCTGGGTGCTCAGGGGCCCTGCCGGAGCCTGGCCATGTTCTGCTGCATCTTCACTCCCGCACCAGCACCGGGGGCTGCACCCTGCCCGGCCCAGGGGCTATGCAGTCAGGTCACTGTCAGCCCAGGCCTGCCCTGGGAGAGGCGCCCGCAGGGACTGGAGTGGGCCGGGCTCTGAGCTGCCTGGAGGATGGATCTGTGTGAAGGCCGTGCCCTGGAAGCTGCTGTGCAGGCGTTGCTCCATCTCTCGGGTGCCTTGCCCCTGGCCTCTCCGGACCCACTATGGGCACGGCCACGCGGAGTCCCGACTCCAGCCAAAGGGCTTAGGTTGGACTCGGGAACAGCCAGATCCTTGCTGGTGGCTTTGGCCAACACCCTTGCTGATTGCACATGCTAGTTTGGGCCCAATCCACTGCTGCCCTGCACCGAATGGCATCACTTCCACTGGAACAAAGTGGGGATGAGGCAATATCCAATCGCTATAGCCGCCCTGCCCCAGGGTCAGTGACAACCCCAGCAGAGCGCAGTGGGGGGAACCAGGCCCAATTCATTGGCACCACTAGTGGGGTTCGTGTGGCCCCCTGGGAATAGGGTTGTGTCCCCCCTTTGCCCCAGGCTGAATGAGGTCGGGTGATCCAGCCCCAGTTCCCCGTAGCAGCCTGGTTTCCCAGTGTGAGCCTGTGGGCGTAGCTGGAGTGATTCCTGGGCCATGAAAGGAGACTCCATCCCTGGGACTCCTGTCCTTCAGCAGCTCTCCGCTCTAGCCCAACCAGGGAGCTAGGAGAAGGCCCCCTGGCTGGCTGGGAGCAGGTCAGGACCCATGGGATGCTTTCCCAACTGTAAACACTGGAAACCCTTGGACTCAGGCCAGTTCAGACAGTGTGCTCCCTGCACACAAGGCCGCTCCCGGCAGCCAAGTGCTGGCGGTGCCCAGCGCAGGGGAGATCATGATGGAGGCGCTGGGTGCCATCCTCCAGATGCCAGAGCTGTCAGGGTGAGGGACGGGACAGCAGGCCTTGCTGCAGTGTAAACCCCCTCGCTCTCCACCTGCCTGAGGGGACAGATCGACCCCTTCACCTGCAGCTGCTATGCCAGATGGGAATGACCTGTGTGCCATTGGCCAGGGATCTACCAGGAGTGGGGGAGGGAGGGTTACATGTGCACGGCAGGCTGCCTCCTGGGACCCCGGGCACAGCCTCCAGCTCACCGTGTGTGTTACTCGCTTTGCACCCAATAGGAAACGGATGCAGATTCCAGGCCTCCGGTGTTCCAGCCTCGCCCCTCCGCGCAGGGCTGCTTTACACTGGCCCAGCTGCGCATGGAGCTGCAGATCCAGCCCCCAGCATGGCTCCTGTACCAGTCATCTCCCTGCTGCAGGCAGAGAGGGCATGGCCAGGGGCAAAGGGGTGCAGCTGGGGGTATCCCTGGGGGCTATTTAGAGCAGACTTCAGGCCAACCAACCCAAGCACAGCAAAATGGGGACTCTTGATTTTAATGTCATGGCTTTGAAGACAGTTTCCTGGTGGTGGTGGTCTGACACCTGGTGTTTGAACACTGTGGTTGGCAATGCAGTGCCATGCGGTGCCCAGAAACTCACCTGGACATGGCATCCCAAGGGCAACAGTATTCCTTATCTGCATTGCGGCATCCCCCAGGCTGGACAAACACAGCCTGCAGACGGCCCCTGTGTTCCTGTTAGCCAGCCGGGTGCAGTCTGGGTGTGCTGCCCTGGTCTCTGATGTTCCACAGCCACGTTGCACAGTGGGCGAGACCCAGGCCATGCCCCAGAGAGACCCTCACCGCAATAGGCAAGGCAGAGAGAACTGGAGCACAGGGAGTCAGTGACAGAGCCAGAAATTAGCTGCTGTGTCCCAGCTCAGCATCCTGAGCTACAGCCACCCGCCCTGCTGATCGGCCTGGGTCGACCTCGCTGAGTGAAAACCAAGGCCCCCCTCTGGCTGACTGAATCCTGCTCTGTCAAACCACTGGCCAGGCCCCGACCTGGCTGGGGCAGCTTATTGCGACATGCCCCCACCGGTACCCTGTCCCTTGGTGCTCACCTGGCCAGGGGGCTCCTAGTATCAGAGGCAAGCTGGTGTTTGTCACCAGCTGGCAAGCTCGAGTGCTCCATGCTGGCTTCATGCGCATGGCCACGATCTCGCCTGACCACGCCTGGCCTGAGTCCTGTCCCTTCCTGCCTGTGGCTAGCGAAATCCCTGCCTTGATATAAGAACCTTGTGGGGCCAGCGGCGGGATGGCAGCTCGGACAGCAAACTGCAGCTCGCCGTTTTAAATAGACGGGGGCTGATTGCACTGGGAGATGCCAAGTGGGTGAGTCACTTCTTCCTGCATAGCCTGCCAGATGGGCTCTGTGCCCAGCGTGGCAGGGAGGGGTTAACAGCCCCCTGCAATTGACCATGTGGGGGGGAGGGGGGAGAGCTGGGAACCTCACAGGTGTGAGTAGTTAGCTGCTATCAGAGCCTGTCTCTGTGCATGGGGGGTGCAGAGACGCCAGCCCGGCGAGAGAACAGGCTACTTTTTAATTAGCTGATCTAACTCTGTGATCCCAGCACAGGCCAATCTCCCCCCAGACTAACACGCAGGGGGGAAATATAAACCCAGGCAGCGTGATTTAGGGTTATATTGGGATCACGGCATCTCCTAGCCAGTGAAGAATGGCGCCAACTCCGCATGGCACTGATCTGTAGGAGGTGGCATCTCAACGAACTCCCGTAACCAGGGACGCTGTCTCCTGGCTGAGTGACACATGTCTGAGCTGCATGGAGAGCCTGGGAGGCTACTGAGCTTGGAGGGGGGCTCATCATCAGAGTGAAATATGGGGGGCATATGGGGCAGCTGCACCCCGGAGACTCAGAGGAGACAATGAGCCATGACACTGCAGGGACCAAATGCTGGGAAAATGAGCTAGACAATAACAACCAACGTGTCTCATCCTTCCTCTCTCATTTACGTGCCCACACCCCTACCCACAGACATGCACACGCTGCCTCACCTCCCAATTCATGGTGACTGGTGATCTTCGTTCCTGAAAGATCCAAGACTGGAGGTGCCATTGGCCAGGACTGAGTGGCAGCAGCAGCGCTGTGCTTTGGGATCCCAGGACTGGACTAGCAGCGGGGGCTGTGGGTGGCACGGAGGTGCAGCAGCAGCGCTGTGTGTGAGCCCAGGGCTGCAATGGCCAAGGTGCAGCAGGCCAGGATTGAGGTTATTCTTCGTTTGTGCTGTGGTAGCAGGTAGAGACAAAGTGCATTAATGAGCTGTATGGAGGTCCAGACTGGAAGAGCAGAGGGACTGTGGGTCAGGTCTGAGGGGCATTGGCAGAGCTGGGGCACCGGTCCACAGGACTGGCAAAGCAGGTCTGCCAAGTTCTCCATGGCCGTCCTCGTTCTGCACACTGAGAGACAGCCTGCAAAACACACAGGCCAGACTTCAGAATAGCTCATCATCCAGCCACTCCCTTGTTCTTAATGGGAGGGTAGGGGATTCTCCACTGTACTCCATGGCAGCTGATAAGAGATGAGCTCATTTGCAAATCTGGCTGTCCAGGTAGTCATGTCTCTGCACCAGATGTGGGCTGGGTACAGGGCACGCTTATACCCCAGCTGTGTTCATTGTTAGATCCTTTAATGCTCCGCCAGGGACGGCTAATATTAGCTTTAAAACGGTATATCGGCTAGTGGCTGAATAGTGTGATCCAGTTTAGCGTTCCATCACATCTCCCCCTTTCAGTTCTACCTTCCTACCAGCTACAGTATTTACACTGTCGCGCTGGCTTTGATGTTCAGTACGGATCAATCTGTTCAGCGTCTCTGAATTGTACTGGTTTTCTAATTACACATAACGACATTGTCATCTGGCTGTCTATTAGTTGCAATGACTGGCTATGTTGGAATCCTTGAGTCCCCATCTTCTTGTTCTGCATCTGCCAGCTGCAGAGTTTGCTCTGTTGATTGTTCTCTCTGATGAACAAAATGTAGATGTCAATGGTTTCTGTTGAACTGTCTGCAGTCAGCTCAATCCCATATGATCTGGGCATGGAATTCTTTTTCTTTACAATAGTTGGAATTGTCCATCCTTTTCCCCCTTCCAATTTGTTATGAACACAGGACATTCTAGACCTCGCAGTTCTCTAGCTGAGTGATGTCTGTTGCAAAAGTGTTCATAAGCTCTTCTAGCCTCTTTTATCTGATTTGGCTACTCGCTTCTTGTTCTGAGTTGTCTTCCCATCAGGAGTCATGCTGGACTATATCCAGTAGCCGCTCTTGGCACTGATCTGTAACTCAGAGGAGCAAGGAATGGCTCTCACTGATGTTTGTACAGCTCTTTTAGCCTCTCCATTCGCTTGTGGGTAATGTGGGCTGCTAATAATATGATCAAAATCATATTTCATTCGGAATGACTTAAATTCTGCTGCCGTGAATTGTGGTTCATTGTCCATCACTAGGTATTCTGGAATTCCAAAGTGAGCAAAAGTGCACTTCAGGTTTTCCATGACATTGCGACACATTATGTCTTTCAAGTACATTATTTCTATATATCTGGAAAAATAATCCAGAACGACCAAGTAATTATGTCCTCTGAATGTGCATAAATCTGCAGCTAGTCTCTTTCCAGGGCTGTCTGCTAGGGGGGTTTGCCCTCTCTATGGCTCACCAGTCTCTCTTTAGGTTGATTTTCACTGGATCGCCTTTCAGACGTCCAATAACATCAAATATTCCATTGAGTTCGTCCACCTTTCTCACTAGGCCCATCACGGCTGTCCCGCTGTGGCTGGGAAGGCTGTTGGTCTGTGTCCTTGGATCACATACACTCTGAACACACAGCTCTTGTCTTTGTAAGTTGTTCGGTGGTGAGCTGGCCCATGCAGCTCAGAATCCCTTCAGGGCTAGTCAGAGCTGTCTCTTCTGAGATGAGATGATGTCAGCTCTGAGTCAATTTTAAAGTCAATAGTCTCACCATGAATAGTCCGTTTCACTCTCCAGGCACATTCTGTGTCATCACAAGTGATAGATCCCAGAACAACGGCTTGCCTTGATCATCTGTAATATGAGTCAACTCCCTGACTGCTTTGGTGCAGCAAACAGCCACAAAATGTCCATGTTTCATGCACATATTACACCATGCGCCTCTGGCTGGACATGAATCATCTCTTGGGACACGACTTTTTCCACACCTTGGGCACTAGGCTGGAATTTGTCCCTCTTAGCCTAGGAGTTCTCTCTCCTGGCCTCTGGGGTTTATGATAACACCCAAGTGTCTGTTTGCAGCTTCTAAGCTAGTTTCAGGTTTTTCAAAGTTCCCCCCACCATTTGGCCTGTTGTTTGACTAATTCTGACTGCTTCGCTCTCTGTATAGCTGTGGCTGGGGTTAAATCTCTTCAGCTGGAGCTGCTGTGAAAGGCTTTTATCTGTTAACCCAATAACCAGCCTGACTCTGATGTTTTCATTCCCCAAATCTCAGTTTTGGCCAGTGTACATAGGCAGCGAGTTCTATGGGCCTCCACCAATATTTAGGAACATGGGCCCAGCTCCACCAATGTTTGGGCTTACTGCACATTGGGGGCCACGCACTTCAGGGGGACGCAGGGTCCAGGGCAGGCTGGGGGGTTAGTGGGGGTCTTGGTGCTGGCAGCAGCGAGTGACCTGGCCTGAGCCCGCCCTGCTCCACTCTGTCCCACCGGTTCCTGGCATCGCTCGGGGGAGGGGACGGAAGCTGGAAAGAGGTGGGGCGGGGCTTCGGGGAAGGGGTGGAATGGGGACAGGGAGGGGCCACAACAGGGGTGGACTGGGGCCGGGTCACTCGCTGCTGCCGGCACCAGACCCCCCACTAACCCCTCAGGCTGCCCTGGACCCCACGTCCCCCTGAAGTGTGGGGCTCCCCAAAGTGCCCCAGTCATTCCTATGGACGGGATGGCTCTGCTTGGACCCGTTCTGGGCACTACCAAAAATTATACAAATCTGGCGCCCATGCCAGTGTATGCAGACCTCTTCTAAAACAGTCAATGTTTTCCTCTAGTTCTTTAATTCTCTGGTGAAAACATGGTCTTTCCTAAACCACATTTCTCTAAGGTATAAAATATGCATCAAACATAGTCAGAACCTTTCATAGTCATCCTCAGGGCCGGCTCCAGGCACCAGTGGAGGAAGCACGTGCCTGGGGCGGCACATGCTAAGGGGCGGCATTCTGTCCATTCTTGTGGCGGCACAGTCCGAGTGGCTTTTTTTTTTTTTTGCTTGGGGTGACAAAAATGGTAGAGCCAGCCCTGGTCTTATGACTGTCTTCAGTAAAGTCAATGGCTTTAAAGATATCCTTTGCCTGTTTCCCTATAGCATAAATTAGAGACAATACCTGAAGATCTCAAGTTTCTTTGTGGAGTTGGTTTGCAATCCAAAATCTTGCAAAATATTGTTTCCAATCTGTCCATTGGGAAGGTTTGTCAAAGCTGAAGTTAAGAACATAAGAATATAGGAATGGCCATATCTATCCACTGTGACCCAAAGATCTCTTTCTTGAGTGGTAATAGCTAATTTAGACCCCATCATTTTGTGGATAAATTGGAAAGAGTCCAGCGGAGGGCAACAAAAATGATTAGGGGGCTGGGGCACATGACTTATGAGGAGAGGCTGAGGGAACTGGGATTGTTTAGTCTGCAGAAGAGAAGAATGAGGGGCGATTTGATAGCTGCTTTCAACTACCTGAAAGGGGGTTCCAAAGAGGATGGATCTAGACTGTTCTCGGTGGTAGAAGATGACAGAACAAGGAGTAATGGTCTCAAGTTGCAGTGGGGGAGGTTTAGGTTGGATATTAGGAAAAACTTTTTCACTAGGAGGGTGGTGAAGCACTGGAATGGGTTACCTAGGGAAGTGGTGGAATCTCATTCCTTAGAGGTTTTTAAGGCCCGGCTTGATGAAGCCCTGGCTGGGATGATTTAGTTGGGGTTGGTCCTGCTTTGAGCAGGGGGTTGGACTAGATGACCTCCTGAGGTCCCTTCCAACCCTGATATTCTATGATTCTATGATTCTATGTATAGTTGGGATTATGTTTTCCAATGCTCATGACTTTGCATTTATCAACTTTGAATTTCATTTCCTATTTTGTTGTCCAATCACCCAGTTTTGTGAGATTCCTTTGTAACTCTTCGCAGTCTGCTTTGGACTTAACTATCTTGAATAATTTTGTATCTTTTGCTAATATTGCCTCCTCACTATTTACCCCTTTTTCCAGATCATTTATGAATATGTTGAACAGCACTGGTCCCAGTATAGGCCCCTACGGGACACCGCTATTTATCGCTCTCCATTCTGAAAACTGACCATTTATTCCTACCCTTTGTTTCCTGTTTTTTAATTCATCACTGATCCATGAGAGGACCTTCCCTCTTATCCCATGACCATAGGTGCTGACTCCGCGGGTGCTCTGGGGTTGGAGCACCCATGTGGAAAAATTGGTGGGTGCTTAGCACCGATTGGCAGCTCCCCACCCCGCCACCCCACCCCAGCTCACCTCCGCCTCCACTCTGCCTCCGCCTCCTCCCCTGAGCACGCTGCATGCCCCCCTTTTCCCCCTAGCTCCCAGCGCTTGTGCCACGAAACAGCTGTTTCATGCAGCAAGCGCTGGGAAGGAGGGGGAATGTGGTGCGGTCGGGGAGGAGGCGGGGAAGAGGCGGGGCCAGGGCGGGGATTTGGGGAAGCGGTCCAATAGGGGCAGGGAGGGGGTGGAGTTGGGGCAGGGACTTTGGGGAAGGGGTTGGAATGGGGGAGGGGCAGGGGCAGGGAAAGGGTGGAGTCGGGGTGGGGCCAGGGGCAGGGGCGCTGGAGCACCCACTGGCGCCGGGGAAAGTTGGCGCCTATGCCCATGACAGCTTATTTTGCCTAAGAGCCTTTGGTGAGGGACCTTGTCAAAGGCTTTCTGACAGGCCAAATACACTTTATCCACTGGATCCCCCTTGTCCACGTGTTTGTCGACCCCCTCAAAGAATTCTAGTAGATTGGTGAGACATGATTTCCCTTTACAAAAACCATGTTGACTCTGC
This sequence comes from Malaclemys terrapin pileata, assembly GCF_027887155.1. Classification (NCBI taxonomy): domain Eukaryota; kingdom Metazoa; phylum Chordata; order Testudines; family Emydidae; genus Malaclemys; species Malaclemys terrapin. The sequence goes on from NC_071523.1 coordinate 1,829,549, forward strand.
CCCAACAAATTATGTTCATCTCTGTCTCTGACAATTCTCAGAGCGATAGCCATGTTAGTCTGTATCAGCAAAAAGAACAAGGAGTACTTGTGGCATGGCCCCCACAGTATGCCAACATTTTTATGGCTGACTTAGAACAACACTTCCTCAGCTCTCGTCCCCTAACGCCCCTAATCTACTTGCGCTACATTGATGACATCTTCATCATCTGGACCCATGGAAAAGAAGCTCTCGAGGAATTCCACCATGATTTTAACAATTTCCATCCCACCATCAACCTCAGCCTAGACCAATCCACACAAGCGGTCCATTTCCTGGACACTACTGTGCTAATAAGCGATGGTCACATAAACACCACCCTATACCGGAAACCTACTGACCTCTATACTTACCTACATGCCTCCAGCTTCCATCCAGGACACACCACACGATCCATTGTCTACAGCCAAGCTCTAAGATACAACCGCATTTGCTCCAATCCCTCAGACAGAGACAAACACCTACAAGATCTCTATCAAGCATTCCTTAAACTACAATACCCACCTGCTGAAGTGAAGAAAGAGATTGACAGAGCCAGAAGAGTACCCAGAAGTCACCTCCTACAGGACAGGCCCAACAAAGAAAGTAACAGAACACCACTAGCCGTCACCTTCAGCCCCCCAACTAAAACCTCTCCAGGGCATCATCAAGGATCTACAACCTATCCTGAAGGACGATCCCTCACTCTCACAGATCTTGGGAGACAGGCCAGTCCTCATTTATAAACAGCACCCAAACCTGAAGCAAATACTCACCAGCAACCACACACCACACAACAAAAACACTAACCCAGGAACCTATCCTTGCAACAAAGCCCGATGCCAACTCTGTCCACATATCTATTCAAGTGACATCATCATAGGACCTAATCACATCAGCCACGCCATCAGGGGCTCATTCACCTGCACATCGACTAATGTGATATATGCCATCATGTGCCAGCAATGCCCCTCTGCCATGTACATTGGCCAAACCAGACAGTCTCTACGTAAAGGAATAAATGGACACAAATCTGACATCAGGAATCATAACATTCAAAAACCAGTCGGAGAACACTTCACCCTCCCTCGTCACTCCATTACAGACCTCAAAGTGGCAATTCTTCAACAAAAAAAACTTCAAAAACAGACTCCAATGAGAAACTGCAGAATTGGAATTAATTTGCAAACTTGACACCATTCAATTAGACTTGAATAAAGACTAGGAGTGGATGGGTCATTACACAAAGTAAAACCTATTTCCCCATGCTATTTTTTCCCCCTACTGTTACTCTCACCTTCTTGTCGACTGTTGGAAATGGGCCATCCTGATTATCAGTACAAAAGGTTTTTTTCTCCTGCTGATAATAGCCCACCTTAACTGATTACTGATTAGTATGGCAACACCCATTTTTTCATGTTCTCTGTGTGTATATATCTTCCTACTGTATTTTCCACTGCATGCATCCGATGAAGTGGGTTTTAGCCCATGAAAGCTTATGCTCAAATACATTTGTTAGTCTCTGACAATTGTGTTCTTTACTATAATTTCAACCAGTTTTCCTGGTACTGAAGGGCTTACCAGCCTGTAATTGCCGGGATCACCTCTGGAGCCCTTTTAAAAAATTGGCATCACATTAGCTGTCTTCCAGTCATCTGGTACAGAAGCTCATTGAAATGATAGATTACAGACTACAGTTAGTAGTTCTGCAATTTCACATTTGAGTTCCTTCAGAACTCTGAGGTAAACACCATCTGGGCCCGGTCACTTATTACTGTTTAATTGATCAGTTGGCTCCCAAACCTCCTTTAATGACACCTCAGTGTGGGACAGTTCCTCAGTTTTGTGACCTAAAAGTAATGGCTCAGGTGTGGAAATCTCCCTCATATCCACAGCTGTGAAGACCGATGCAAAGAATTCATTTAGTTTCTCCGCAATGGCCTTATCGTTCTTGATTGCTCTTTTAGCATCTCGATCGTCCAGTAGCCCCACTGGTTGTTTGGCAGCTTCCTGCTTCTGATGTACTTTAAAAAAATTCTGTTACTTTTTGAGTCTTTGCCTAGTTGCTCTTCAGATACTTTTTTGGCCTTCCTCATTATACTTTTACACTTGACTTGCCAGAGTTTATGTTCTTTTTTATTTTCCTCAATAGGGTTTAACTTGCACTTTTTAAAGGATGCCTTTTTGCCTCTCACTGCTTCTTTTACTTTGTTGTTTAGCCACGGTGGCACTTTTTTGATTCTCTTACTATGTTTTTTAATTTGGGGTAAACATTTAAGTTGAGCTTCTGTTATGGTGTCTTTAAAGAGTTTCCATGCAGCTTGCAGGGATTTCACTTTGGGGACTGTACCTTTTAATTTCTGTTTCAGTTCTCTGGGGCACTGATGGCATGTTGATGAGATCCTGCAACCTTTGTTGCTGTTCCTTCTGTTTCTGTTCTAATAGTTTACCGCTGACCCCATGTCATGTACTTCTGCATCAGATGTGGGCTGGGCACAGAGCGTGCTTATACCCCAGCTGGGTTCATCACTAGACCCTTTAATGCTCTGCCAGGTATGGCTGAGGTTTGATGAAATAAGGTGTTTTATGCATAGTGCCCCTTAGTGGCTGAGCAGCATAACACAGTTAGTGTTCGATCACACAGGGCCCCTGCACAAGGCTGTGCCCCGAGTGAAGCAGGCTGCAGAGCATAGGCGTGCGCAGCCCATTTCATTAGGGTGTGCACCCAGGGAGCCCCGCCCTAGCCCCGCCCTGCCCTAGTCCCGCCCCCATCCACTCCCTCCTACTTCCCGCCCCCTGACTTCCCCCCTCAGAACCCCCAACCCCCCCCTGCTCCTTGCCCCCCCCGACTACCCCCTCCTGGGACCCCTGCCCCTAACTGCCCCCCAGGACTCCACCCTCTACCTAAGCCTCCCTGCTCCTTGTCCCCTGACTGCCCATCTAGGACCCTACCCCCTACCTGTCTCCTGACTGCCCCTGACCCTTATCCACACCCCTGCCCCCAGACAGACCCCCAGGACTCCCACGCCTATTCAACTGCTCCCCACCCCCTGACAGGACCCCCAGAACTCCCGACCCATACAACCTTCCCGCTCCCTGCCTCCCCCAACCCCTCTCCACACCCCTGCCTCCTGACAGCCCCCCCCAGAACTCCTGACTCATCCAACTCCCCCCAGGTCCTTGTCCCCTGACCACCCCCTCCAGAGACCCCCCCACCCTATCTGCCCCCCCAGGACCCTCCTTGCTCCCTGTCCCCTGACTGCCCTGACCCCTATCCACCACCGCCCCCTGAGAGACCCCAGGACTCCAATGCCCCATCCAAACCCCCCTGCTCCCTGACTGCCCCCTCCAGAGACCCCCCGCCCCTAACCACCACCACCCCCCAGGATCCCACCCCCTATCCAACCCACCCTGTCCCCTGACTGCCCCCACCCCTTATCCAACCCCCTGGCCCCGGACTCCTTACCATGAGATGAGGCTCCTAGCCTCCCCGCGGAGCCAAACACTGCCCCACGGGAGTGCGCAGCCCCAGCCCCCAGAGCAGCAGCATGCAGGGCCGGTGCTACTATTAAGGCAAACTAGGCAGTTGCCTAGGGAGCCAAGATTTGGGGGCACCAAAAAGCGGTGCCCCCAATTTTTTTTACACCGTTCCTGGGCTGGGCTGCCAGCGGCGCGCTGACACATGTGGCTCAGACTCCCTCTCCATGCAATTATTGTCATTGCCGGTGGGGGGGGGAGAGGCGCCTCAGGGCGGGGGGGGGAGCTGCCGCGGGGGGGCGCCTCAGGGCAGGGAGCTGCCGCAGGGCTGGGGGGGGCGCAAGGCGGAAGTTTCGCCTAGGACGCGAAACTTCCTTGCACCGGCCCTGGAGGCATGGCTCCAGGAGAGGGGGGAAGGCGGGGGAGGGGCCGGCAGCTTGCTGTGCTTGGCCAGGCACTCTGGCCCAGGAGCGCGGACCCTGTGGCTTGCTGCGCTGGGGAGAGGAGTCATTTGCCCACCCCTGCATTAGGGTGTGCCTGGGCACACCTGGCACACCCCATGTGCATGCCTATGCTGCAGAGCCGTGTCCCTGCAGGCCCCACCCGCGCTGTCAGATGAGGGCAGGTGCAATCCTTTCCGTTTCATGCACATCAGCGGGCAGCCACGTGCTCCTGGCAAGTTGCCATTGCTCCTCTCGGTTGGTTGGCAAAGGCTGGGCTGCCACTGCAGGGAGAGGAGAGAGCCTAGCGTAGCATATGAGCCGTGATCTCTGGATTTGCCCAGCTGGGGGTCCAGGGTAATGAACTGCTGAGCAGTGAGGGGAGCCAGCCCCCGGACCCTGGGGTATCTGCAAGCTCCGCTGGCTGTGCTGGCTGTGAACTGGGGAGCTCTGCCCCGTCACCTCCAGCAAGGAAAATGTGGGGAAATGGTGCTTTGTGGAGAAGGTTTCTCAGCTCCTGAGCTGGGGTGGATGAGACCCAGGCTAGAGCGCCTATGAACTAGGCAGAGCAGGCCTTGAACCTGGCTCTCCCATAGCCCATGTGAGCCCCAACCCACTGGTCGGCTAGCGTGGGGCTGCTCTCACCATGGAAATCTTGAAAATGTTCAAGGTTTCCTGCCCGACTCCGGGTCTCACCTGCTTCCACCTGTGAGCTGACATGAGGAGACTGACTGGCGTGAGCTGGGAAGCCAAGGCAGCTGGGAGCTTTCATGGGGCGAGATAAGCCCATCTCCTCCACAGGTTTGACCTTGACCTGCTCTCACCTGTGAAAGCCACATGCTGCTGCGGTGTCACTGGTTAGTTAACTCGTGTTAGGAACGCACCTTTGTTCCTAGTGAAGACAAGGTCCCAGACAGGAGGGACCAAAACCCTGCTCCCCGCGCTCTGGGGGAGTCGAAATCCAGATCTGAAGTGGGCAGTTTGGGCCCATTTCTAGTGTCCCCTCCGCACAAGTGGTACCGTTCTGTGGCCCACGCCCCAGTGCGCGAGGTGCTAGGTGACAGCCCCAAAGATCTCACCAAGTGCAAGGGGAGACAGACTGACACTGGGGAGAGCCCACGGAACAAGGGGACAGTCCTGGGCAGCCGGACAGTGGTGGTGTCGGCACACCCACAGCCGTCCCCTGTCTGCAGGCAGCGCTAGGGAGCAATTTGAAGAGGACAAGGCAGTAGCTTTGTGGGGGGTTGTGGGAGCTCCACCCCAGTGGGCGGGGTCACCTGGGAGGAAGAATAAGGGTCTTGTTTGCAAATGTAACAAGCGGGCAGCAGAGCCCAGCACGAGGGGCTATTGGAGCGCGTGGCCGGCTTGGCAGCGGGTGAGAGATGAGAGGCAGGGTGGGGACTGACTGCAAAGGGCCTGGAAAGCGGGTTACCAAGCTCGGCTGCATCACCTACGTGCTGGGGAGGAGTCACCCCAGGGCTGGGCTCCCTGCTGATGACTCACGGGCCAGCAGCATTCCCATCACCCCCAGGGAGCGGCGGGAGGGTGAGGGCTGGGCGTCCTGGGTGCAGGTGCTCAGCTCCAGTCCAGCTCAGGCTGGCTAAGGGGAAGGTGCTGCCTTCCATCTTGGGAGGTCAGCGTCCCACCCGCTCAGTCCCAGCTGCCGGGACAGGAGGTGACTGTCTCAGCCCCAGTACCCTGAGAGACACATCCAGCAGCATCCTGCTTCTTCCAGCTCCTCGCCTGCTTTTGCAGCCAGAAGCCCTGGCTGGGCTCAGGCTGGGGATAACGGGGCAGCCGCGTCCTGCCCTACCAGCCTCCCATCTCATGGCTGGGGACGGGGAATCATAGAATCATAGAATCATAGAATATCAGAGTTGGAAGGGACCTCAAGAGGTCATCTAGTCCAACCCCCTGCTCAAAGCAGGACCAATTCCCAGCTAAATCATCCCAGCCAGGGCTTTGTCAAGCCGGGCCTTAAAAACCTCCAAGGAAGGAGACTCCACCACCTCCCTAGGTAACGCATTCCAGTGTTTCACCACCCTCCTAGTGAAATAGTTTTTCCTGATATCCAACCTGGACCTCCCCCACTGCAACTTGAGACCATTGGGGAGGCTGCAGCCGGCTCATTACAGGCGCTGAGAGGCTCCAGAGCCATCCGGACCAGCCTGTGAGGACTGGGGAGGTTAACAGGAGAGAGGAATGCTTCCCTGAGACTAGGAGGGTGTTTTCTGGGGTCAGAACAGCCTCTTGTTTTCTCTCCGCCTTATCTTCTCTTTCCTGTCTAAGCAGGATTTTCCAGGGCTGGCCCGGGGCAGAGGAGCGGGCAGGGCAGCGAGGTGAATGAACACACACAGACAGCCCGACACAAACACACTCACAGTGCCAGTGTTTGCAGGGGCGGGGCGGGCTTCTGGGCCTCATTGTTCAGCTGGAAGCTGCATGCCCCACCGCTCCCTGCCAGGTGTGTAAACCAGGGCTCTGCCAGGCGGGCGCCTGTCTAGTCACAGGTGTGTGCCGATCAGATTCACGCTTACCCGTGCAGTCGTGTGCATGCCACGCGTGCACAAAGGTGTGCGTGCCATTTGAGGCTGTTCGATTGATTTTGCTGGAACATAAGCACACTGGCTTGGCATCTACAATAGAGAGGCGAATGCTTATCTGATTCTTCTGTTTGAAGGCTGCATTCTTCTGCAGATCTCAGAGCTCGGTACAAACCTGCCCTGGCCCTGCGCCAGGTGCTAGCGAAGGGTCAGGAACCCCATAAAATCCACGCTACGCCCAGGTTAGTTTTGCTCCTGACTTTCCACCAACTTCAATTTTTGCACTTGCTGGAAATGAAAACAAAACCAAGCCCACAGAAGAAACAAACACACCCACCCCTGCAGCCCCATGGAGCAAAGGCTTTGGGTGCCCAGGTGACCCTGGGCCCCTTGGCTCTGCACAGCCCGTCCAAAACAGGTGCTTAACGTCTAGAACTCAAAAGCTGGGCACCCAGAAATGCTGAGTTCGGACCCCGTGGCAGGAGCCCCTCACCATCAGTTGCTGTCTGTAGATGCTGAAATAACCCCCAGTGCCTGAGCCTCACCTTTATTGTCATTCCTTTCTTACGAACTGATCAGCCAGGTGCCAGGTGCCAGTTTAGCCTATGTTAGCCGGTGTGGCTCCTTGTCCCCATCTAGTGGCTCCAACATGCACAGACATCTACGAGTCTGCTGCCAACTTCCGAGCTGCTCCTTTAGCTCCAGCAGCGACGGTTTGTGACTTGAGATCCAGAGGTCTGGTGTTCAGTCCTCACAGGCAACCTGACCAAGGCACCATCCCATCTGGCAGGGTGAGTGTCATACACTCACCATCCCAGAGCGCCTCCTTATGGCAAGACCTCATATAGACGTCCTCAGCCTCACCCTCCTGCTGTGTGGTGACACTGACCAGCCCAGCCCTTCTGGGGCAATGGCCCAGCGCCAAGGACTAAAACGCTTCCCCCCTTCCCAAGTTCAATCCCCTCTCCTGGGCTCTGCTGCATTGCTCCTCCCTCGGTCACAGAGCTTTCTTCCAGGAGGCCCAGCTTCTCTCAAGCCGCTGATCCTCAGGGCATCTTCCCTGGAGGCTCTTCTCCTAGGTTTGCTTTAGGGGCCTCCTTCTCCCCAGCTGCCCTCTCCCTGCTTCAGGGACAGTCCCAAAGGACAAGCTCCTTCCGGCAGGCCCATCTCATTCCTTCCCAAAGGGAGGACCCTTCCAAGTAGGCTTTCCTCCCATTGCCCTGCAGTCCTTCCTCCATAGGGACCTCCCAGCCAGTGCTGATCCTCCATTACCTGGTTCCCTGCATGGGCCCCAGAATGGGCTAACTGGGCTGTCCAGCTCCCCCAAACCCTGGCATTGCCAGTGTGGGACTTACACTGACACACTGGGTGTTTCCATGGCCTCTGCTACAAATGTCTGTGGTTGGGCTTAAGTGGAAGGTGGAAACTGACGATTCCTGACGTTGACCGACCAGTCCTGAATCCTTCCAAGGACATGTGATGCTCTGATTAAGCTTGGTGTGTCTCTGGCTCCAGTGGTTAGGCCCGGCAGTGGATAAAAGCCCACTACATCTACCAGCTAACAGAGTTCCTCCTTTAACACAAGCAGTAGACACCTGTGCTTTAGCACCAAGGGTCTCGGGGTCTATCCCAGGATGGGGTTCGTTAATCTGTCTATTGTAAGTAGACCTATTGAGACATCTAAATAAATGGGATGTAGGGAGACGGATTAAGCTTTCCCCAACAGGCCATGGGACTGGTGTGTGCAAGGAGCCCCTGGACCCCACACACTCAGGACTGGGGTTCCCGTAGTAGGCGGCCAGGGCAGGCCCAGGCAGAGCGCTCCTACTGCAGTCAGGGCCGTGTCAGAGGAAGTGTCTGTGCGAGCGACAGGAATAGCCCTGATTGTTTGTTCCTCTGCTGCTCAGCGCGCTCCCCAAGGCCTCTCTTTCCGGGAGGGATTCAGATGGTGCTTGGCCTGGCCTTCCGCTGCCCACTGTATCATCAGCACCCTGCTCCAATTAGGGGACCTGAGCCCAGCAGCTGTTGAGTCATTACTGGTTGTTTATGTCTCTCCGGGCAGGCCTATGGGCTCCACTGGGATCAGGCTGCTGGTGCCAGGCGCTGCACGTGTACCGGCTGCTTCAGAGCTCCCTGATCGGAATGACGGGCCCAGGAATCAAACAGCTCTCAGACTCTGGAGCCATGTCACAGTCCCAGCCCAGCAATGGGGGCCTGTGCGACGAAACCAACCGCTGCATGGACCCAGGGGCTTCCACCCTCCTCGTTACCCCATCGATTCCTCGCTTTGCCTGCTGGCTATTCACCCACTTGTCGCTTTGCTCCGAGGTCCCATCCCGAGCTGTGTAACACTGGGCAGAACATGTGCTGCTCGGGGTGGGGGACCAGGGATGAGGCCAAGGGGCAGAGTTGGGACGGGGGAGATATTGATGGAAGGGTAGCAAAACGCAGCAGGGAGTTGGACTCCCCTATGGGAGAGGGAAGGGGGCTTCAGACTGGAAGTCTCTGCTCTGGGTCCCCAGCTGGCACAGACCTGCCCCATTGCCCCTGCCCTCCCAGCCCATGGGGCACAGAGCAGGAAATGGGGCTGAAGGAAACGCTTGGCAAGAACCTGGGCAAATACATTCATAGATTCATAGATTCTAGGACTGGAAGGGACCTCGAGAGGTCATCGAGTCCAGTCCCCTGCCCGCATGGCAGGACCAAATACTGCCTAGACCATCCCTAATAGACATTTATCTAACCTACTCTTAAATATCTCCAGAGACGGAGATTCCACAACCTCCCTAGGCAATTTGTTCCAGTGTTTAACCACCCTGACAGTTAGGAACTTTTTCCTAATGTCCAATCTAGACCTCCCTTGCTGCAGTTTAAACCCATTGTTTCTGGTTCTATCCTTAGAGGCTAAGGTGAACAAGTTCTCTCCCTCCTCCTTATGACACCCTTTTATATACCTGAAAACTGCTATCATGTCCCCTCTCAGTCTTCTCTTTTCCAAACTAGACAAACCCAATTCTTTCAGCCTTCCTTCATAGGTCATGTTCTCAAGACCTTTAATCATTCTTGTTGCTCTTCTTTGGACCCTTTCCAGTTTCTCCACATCTTTTTTAAAATGCGGCGCCCAGAACTGGACACAATACTCCAGCTGAGGCCTAACCAGAGCAGAGTAGAGCGGAAGAATGACTTCTCGTGTCTTGCTCACAACACACCTGTTAATGCATCCCAGAATCATGTTTGCTTTTTTTGCAACAGCATCACACTGTTGACTCATATTTAGCTTGTGGTCCACTATAACCCCTAGATCCCTTTCTGCCGTACTCCTTCCTAGACAGTCTTTTCCCATTCTGTATGTGTGAAATTGATTTTTCCTTCCTAAGTGGAGCACTTTGCATTTGTCTTTGTTAAACTTCATCCTGTTTAACTCAGACCATTTCTCCAATTTGTCCAGATCATTTTGAATTATGACCCTGTCCTCCAAAGTAGTTGCAATCCCTCCCAGTTTGGTATCATCCGCAAACTTAATAAGCGTACTTTCTATGCCAATATCTAAGTCGTTGATGAAGATATTGAACAGAGCCGGTCCCAAAACAGACCCCTGCGGTACCCCACTCGTTACGCCTTTCCAGCAGGATTGGGAACCATTAATAACAACTCTCTGAGTACGATTATCCAGCCAGTTATGCACCCACCTTATAGTAGCCCCATCTAATTTGTATTTGCCTAGTTTATCGATAAGAATATCATGCGAGACCGTATCAAATGCCTTACTAAAGTCTAGGTATACCACATCCACCGCTTCACCCTTATCCACAAGGCTCGTTATCCTATCAAAGAAAGCTATCAGATTGGTTTGACATGATTTGTTCTTCACAAATCCATGCTGGCTATTCCCTATCACCTTACCACCTTCCAAGTGTTGGCAGACGATTTCCTTAATTACTTGCTCCATTATCTTCCCTGGCACAGAAGTTAAACTAACTGGTCTGTAGTTACCTGGGTTGTTTTTATTTCCCTTTTTATAGATGGGCACTATATTTGCCCTTTTCCAGTCTTCTGGAATCTCTCCCGTCTCCCATGACTTTCCAAAGATAATAGCTAGAGGCTCAGATACCTCCTCTATTAGCTCCTTGAGTATTCTAGGATGCATTTCATCAGGCCCGGGTGACTTGCAGGCATCTAACTTTTCTAAGTGATGTTTAACTTGTTCTTTTTTTATTTTATCCGCTGAACCTACCCCCTTCCCATTAGCATTCACTATGTTAGGCATTCCTTCAGACTTCTCGGTGAAGACCGAAACAAAGAAGTCATTAAGCATCTCTGCCATTTCCAAGTTTCCTGTTACTGTTTCTCCCCCTTCACTAAGCAGTGGGCCTACCCTGTCTTTGGTCTTCCTCTTGCTTCTAATGTATTGATAAAAAGTCTTCTTGTTTCCTTTTATTCCCGTAGCTAGTTTGAGCTCATTTTGTGCCTTTGCCTTTCTAATCTTGCCCCTGCATTCCTGTGTTGTTTGCCTATATTCATCCTTTGTAATCTGTCCTAGTTTCCATTTTTTATATGACTCCTTTTTATTTTTTAGATCGTGCAAGATCTCGTGGTTAAGCCAAGGTGGTCTTTTGCCACATTTTCTATCTTTCCTAACCAGCGGAATAGCTTGCTTTTGGGCCCTTAATAGTGTCCCTTTGAAAAACTGCCAACTCTCCTCAGTTGTTTTTCCCCTCAGTCTTGATTCCCATGGGACCTTACCTATCAGCTCTCTGAGCTTCCCAAAATCTGCCTTCCTGAAATCCATTGTCTCTATTTTGCTGTTCTCCCTTCTACCCTTCCTTAGAATTGCAAAGTCTATGATTTCATGATCACTTTCACCCAGGCTGCCTTCTACTTTCACATTCTCAACGAGTTCCTCCCTATTTGTTAAAATCAAGTCTAGAACAGCTTCCCCCCTAGTAGCTTTTTCAACCTTCTGAAATAAAAAGTTGTCTCCAATGCAGTCCAAGAATTTGTTGGATAGTCTGTTCCCCGCTGTGTTATTTTCCCAACATATATCCGGATAGTTGAAGTCCCCCATCACCACCAAATCTTGGGCTTTGGATGATTTTGTTAGTTGCTTGAAAAAAGCCTCATCCACCTCTTCCACCTGGTTAGGTGGCCTGTAGTAGACGCCTAGCATGACATCTCCCTTGTTTTTTGCCCCTTTAAGCCTAACCCAGAGACTCTCAACACTTCCGTCTCCTATGTCCATCTCTACCTCAGTCCAAGTGTGTACATTTTTAATATATAAGGCAACACCTCCTCCCTTTTTCCCCTGTCTATCCTTCCTGAGCAAGCTGTACCCATCCACACCAACATTCCAATCATGTGTATTATCCCACCAAGTTTCAGTGATGCCAACAATGTCATAGTTGTATTTATTTATTAGCACTTCCAGTTCTTCCTGCTTATTCCCCATACTTCTCGCATTTGTATATAGGCATCTAAGATACTGGTTTGATCTTTCCTCCCAGTTTTTTCCTGACTCTCCTTTCTCTCTGCCAATATAGCCCACACTCCCTCTTGTTTCCGACTCATTTCCCCGGTCTCCATGTTCCCCACTTACCTGTGGGCTTTACTCACCTGTCCCCGTCGAACCTAGTTTAAAGCCCTCCTCACTAGGTTAGCCAGTCTGTGTCCGAATAGGGTCTTCCCTCTCCTCAAAAGGTGAATGCCATCTCTGCCTAGCAGTCCTTCCTCGAATAGCATCCCGTGGTCTAGGAAGCCAAAGCCCTCCTGGCGACACCATCTTCGCAGCCAGGCATTCACCTCCATGATGCATCTGTCTCTGCCCGGGCCCCTACCTTTAACAGGAAGAATTGAAGAGAATATCACCTGTGCTCCAAACTCCTTCACCCGTGCTCCCAGAGCCCTGTAGTCACTCTTGATCCGCTCAGTGTCACACCGCGCAGTATCATTTGTGCCCACATGGATGAGTAGCATGGGGTAGTAGTCAGAGGGCCGGATAATCCTCGACAATGCCTCCGTAACGTCTCGGATACGGGCCCCCGGCAGGCAGCATACCTCCCGAGATGAAATGTCAGGGCGACAGATGGGCGCCTCCGTCCCCCTCAGCAGAGAGTCTCCGACCACCACTACCCTACGTTTCCTATTCGCAGTGGTGGCAGCAGACTCTCCAGCCTTAGGGGTACGAGGCTTCTCCTCCTTTACTGTAGGGAGTGATTCCTTCTTTCCTGTATCAAGAAGAGCATAACGGTTACCTATAACCACGGCAGGAGGGTTCGGAGTAAGGGTGGAGCACTGCCTGCTGCCAGAAGTAACCAGCTGCCAGCGTCCACCCTGAGCCATCTCCTCCTCCACCAGTGGTGTATCAGCAGTCCTGTGTACTGGGACAGCTACCTCAGCTGTCTCCACATGGACACTGTCGAGGAATTGCTCGTGGATACGGATGCTCCTCAACCTAGCCACCTCCTCCTGTAGCTCTCCCACCTGCTGCCTGAGAGATTCCACCAGCAGGCACCTTTCACATTGGATGGTCCCCCCAGCCTGGATATCAGTAAGTGGAAATTGCAAGTTACAGTCTTTGCAAAACCACACCAGGATCTGGGTAGAGGCATCCATGCTTAGGCACTCTCTCTGGCTACAGGCACAGGTGGAGGAGACAGCAGCAGTGCTGGCACAGGTGTTGCGGGTCTTCCTAACCATCGTAAGCCTCCCTCTGTCAAACTCCCGTCTGCAGCCCCCTGTCAGCTGAAAGGGTTGTTTAAGCAAACAGTTAGAATGTAGTTGCTTTATAGGTATTAAGGGGAATCAAGAGAAAACAGATGGAACCGGCAAGGGACCCTCGCCCCCTTCCAAACTCCCTTGCGAAACTCCCTGTTAGCAGCCCCTGGTCGCAAAGCTCCCTGGTCGCTTGTGCGCTGCTTTATAAAGCCCTGGCCTGTATGAATGCCCCGCCCACTGATTAAGGCTCAGCCACTTACCAGAGGCTTCTAGCTTTCAAACCTTCCTTTGAAGCTCACAGCTTCCAACTGCCAGCCACAGCACACGGTCCTTCAAACAACCAAAACAAACAAACAGACTGACAAACACAAGCTCAGCACACAGCAAGTAACCCTCAAACACAAACAAACACACACTACAGACAGTCACTTACCCCAAAAGGTTGCTGTATTGCTCCTCCTTCACCTGGAGAACTCCCTTGCGAAACTCCCTGTTAGCAGCCCCTGTTCGCAAATTGCCCAGTGTCTGGGATGGGGGTGACCAGGTGCACATAGATGTGGGAGCTGCAGTGGGGACAGAAGTGGGGGCAGGTGTGGAGGATGCTGGAATATGGGCAACAGAGAAGGGAGTGGAGAAGCTTCAGTCAGCAGAATCAAGGGAGCATCGGGACTCAGCATCCTCGCGGCTTGTCTACTTCCAGCCTGGGGCCCTCCCAGCATAGCCCCTGCCCGGCCGAGCCTGCGGACAGACAGACTGAGGCTGCCCCAGCTACAGACAGGCGGATCTTCACCCTGAATAACCAAGAGGAGCCCTGACCCCCAAAGCCTGTTGGCCTAGACCTCGACCCTGCACCATGCACTGGGCAGACATGGTGCCAGGTGTAGCCACTGTTTGATGTCCTGTGGGTGCATGGGCATCCCCTGGACACTGTCATCTTGCAGCTCACTGGGCCGCTACAGCTAACCACGGCCTGGCTCCCGCCCCTGCCAGGGGCTGCTGCCTGCACAAGCATATGACAGGGCCCCTTAACTCTCTCAGTCAAACCATCCCCATGAGGCGGCCCTGCTCCCTGCTGCCCAGGCGAGCTGGGGAATAACTTGGGATGGCTTCAAAGCGCCCCTCGTAGCCCCATCACCTCCAGCTGCTGCCAGGGCTAGTCCACTGGGAGGAGATTGGCGCATACCCTCAGCATTGGCTCCATCTGCCCTCCAGCTCCAGCCAGCCCACTCTCCGCTCCTCCACACCCCTCACGTGGACGGAGTTTCCCCGGCCGAGAGCTGGAGCCGTGGAATGCAGAGCCAGGCCCAGGGAGCGCAGCTCTGGCTGGTATTTCACACCCCATTTTGCCAGGGGCTCAGGAGAGGGTGTGACGGGGCTACAAGCTCCCCCTTACCCGGTGAATTCAGTGGGGCTGCCCAGGTGGAATGAGCCCCTGGCTCTGCGGCTCTCTGCAGGGCAGGGGGAGGGAGAGCAGCACATTATTTATGCCTGCCAAGATCCCAGCTATTTCAGTGGTTTCCTTATTTGCATTCCTCCCAAAAGGCGAGTGAAGGCAGTTGTACAGCGTGAGTGTGAGCGAGCCAGCGCTTGTACCATGGGGGCGCGATTGTGATTCCACACTCCTGTGTGTGGGATGCTACACTCCCGATGGGTGGGGGTTATAAAGCCTGGAATGTGCGTGTGTGAGGGGGGGATTCACCAAGCCACTACAGCCCACGCCAGTCGCACCGAGAGCGCTCTGCGGATTTGGATCCAGCTGTTTGCTCTCACTAGTTTCCCGCTCGACTCAGTTTAACACATTGCTCAACCCCCCTTATCTGCACTGCAAACAGAGCAGGCGCCAGAGATGGCTGATGCAGGAGCTGCTGCCGTCCCTTTCCTGTTGCCGTCGTCGTCCCATGCAGCAGCCGAGGAACAGGCCTGAGGCATTGTTGGGATGCATCGACTCAGGAAAGATTAAACACTGATCCACCGTCCGGTGGCACGCCATGGTGCCGAGGCTCCAAGCCCAGGGCTGGGCCGAGCAGGGTGCAGAACCAGGCAGCGGGGACATCAGCCCAGGTTGCTGTCCATTTTGTCTGCATTTGCTGCAGCTTGGCCCTGCTAAGCAGGGCTCCTGGGGGCTGGGGGAGATGCACTGAGAGCCTAGACAGAGCATGGGAGTGGGCCCCACTGGGTGAACAGGGGGCTTGGTCCATCGCTCAGTGGGATGGGCTGGTTCTCTTCTTGCCGCCCCTTAGCAGGCCAGGCCTGGGCCTGGTGGAGATCTGATATTGCAGCCAGCCTTCCCCATCCATCACTGGCACAGGACCCTGTCCCCATCCACTGGGTCACTTCCCGCAGCTCTGTCCGTTCTCTGTCCCTGCTTCCCACTGGCCTCCAAGCCCGCACTCAGGGACCACGAGCACGTTCTGCCCCAAGGCCCCTTGAATCCAGGAGGAGCTGGAGACACAACTATGGGCAGGGCCATCCCCTGCATTTCACCGCGCGGATGTGTGGAGAACTCACCCCCACTCATGCAGACTCTGCCGTGGTATCCCCTTGGCCTCCCATCTTGCCATGATGCCAGCAGGAGGCACCCACCTTTCACGCCAGACTCAGCGGCGTACTGTGCCCTGATGGCAGTCGGGATATGGGGAGGGGGCCTCCCAGACATGCTGGGCGGGGGGTCAAGTCTGTTTCAGCCCCATCCAGCATCCCCCCCTCAGCCAGGCTTTCTCACAGCACAGAGGGAAGGAGGCATAGGGCAGAGCAGGGAGTCACCGCGGGTGCCCCAGCTGGCCTTGCAACAGACTGACAGTGGAATTCAGAGCGATGTTATTGTATTGGGGTTCCCGCCTTGGGGGCAGGGCATTAAAAGGGTGTTACTGGGGCAGTGCATGTAACTCCTCTGGTGGGGGATGCTAATGGAATCCCTCTGGTTTTCAGCCCCTGTGAGCCACCCTCGGGCCTGGGCTGGCTCACCCTGGGTTCTCCAGGGACAAACAGACAGAGAGGAATTGGCTGGAGAGCCTGGGTTTGCACAGCAAATGGCCAGGACTCAAGGTCCATGCAGGGCCCACGTCCTTAGGGAGGGTTGGAAGGACTGGGCCTACCGGGTGCTTGTTCTGAGCTGAAGCTGTGATGAACCGAACCACAAGGGAACCCCTTGGGTGGGGTAGGGAAGGGCTGCTCTGGCCAGCGCCCATGTTGGGACGGGAGTGGGGTCTCTAGTGAGTTTATTCGCACGCAGGTGGCTTCTTTTGTTTGGCATGTTTTCTCGGCAATGCTTTTACCTTAAGAATCCAACAGGCTGGCCTAGAACGAGCTGGGGTAGCTGGGACTGGGGCAGTCACTGCTAGAGGAAGCCATCAGCAGGTGTGCATGGTCTGCTGGGGCTAACGCCGTCTAGTCAGGGGACTGTGCCACCTGGACATACCCCAGGGAGCGAGACGCTGGTCTCCACCCAAGAAAGGCAGTGGCTGGGGAGCTGGAAGCCCGCTATTGGGCCGCTGAGGGGAAAGGCGGGTGCCGTTGCCTTGATCTGCAATAGTCCTGTCCCTCAGAAGGGGGCCGGTCTCTTTACACGAGTCCTGGTCCCCATACCCAGCTCCCTGGCATGGCTAGGGCACCCTCGCCCCGGACAGCCACCGCTCCGGGGCCACAGCTCCAGGGCCAGCCAGACCGCCTGGATGCTGAGGGGTGGGCCAGGCATGTCACCTAAAGCCCATGTCTTTCTGATGCCAGGCTAGAGCCGCCACCGTGTGTTCAGAGCAGCTAAGCAGGGCCAGGGCATCAGCTGAGCCAGCTGCAGGTGGAGGCGGGGCTAAAGGAGGAGGTGTGGGGGGAGCGGCCTTTGTCTGACTCCTGGAGAACAGCCAGAGAGAGTCCTGAGCCGTGGCTGGGGGCAGACACCCTGAGCCGCTGCCAGCGAATGGGGCTGGCCACGCAAGGGGTGACTGAGACTCGCCTGCGAGGACCCTGCATGCCAGGCAGCACGAGGTGCCCCACTGGTGCTCACCCATGTCCATCTCCCGAGCACCGCCCAATCCACACGGCATCTCCCCTCGCTACCCCGATGTCCCCATTGGACAGCTGGGGACGAGAGAGGCTGAGCAACTTGCCCCCGGTCACACAGGGGGCTGGGGCCCAGCAAGGGATCAGAGGCTGCGCTCTCGAGTCCCAGGCGAGGCCCTAACCATTCACCCATCCTGCCTTCCTCTCAGAATGGGCCTGATTCCAATCTCACACTGGTTTGGTAGCTGGCAGCGCAGGAGTCGCTGTGAGATCCAAGCCGCGCCCAAGCAGATGCACAAGGGACAGGGCCGGTGCTACCATTAAGGCAAATTAGGCGGTTGCCTAGGGTGCCAAGATTTGGGGGCGCCAAAAAGCGGTGCCCCCAATTTTTTTTTTACAGCATTCCTCCCCGAGCACACCATCGCTGCTCCACTTCTCCCGCCTCCCAGGCTTGGGCGCCAATCAGCTGTTTGACGCCGCAAGCCTAGGAGGAGAATTAGAGCGGGGGCGGCGTGCTTGGGGAGGAGGCGGAGCAGAGGTGAGCTGGGGTGGGGAGGTGCCACATGGCTCCCCGGGCCGGGGGGGTGGGGAGCTGCCGCGGGGGTGCCTCAGGGTGGGGGGGAGAGCTGCCGCAGGGCTCCCCACCCCAGCTCCCTTCTGCTACGCCCCCTCCCCGAGCACGCCGTCGCTGCTCCACTTCTCCCGCCTCCCAGGCTTGCGGCGCCAATCAGCTGTTTGGTGCCACAAGCCTGGGAGGGGAGGAGAATTAGAGCGGGGGCGGCGTGCTTGGGGAGGAGGCGGAGCAGAGGTGAGCTGGGGTGGGGAGCTGCTGCGGGGGGGGGGCGCCTCACGGCGGGGGGGGGTGAGGTGCTGCCGAGGACCTGGGGGTGGGGGCGCAAGGTGGAAGTTGACAAGGGAGCAGAGCGAAGCGGGGTCTGCTCTTGTTAAAAATCACCCTCGGTCTGAGTGCTGTTCCATGCAGCCCCGGGGTGCAAGGTGTGAGCTGACGGCATCGTGGGCAGAGCTGATGCACTGACTGCCCCCTGCTGGCTGTGTGGCACCGTGTGGCACCCAGGGCCAGGAAGGCCCCACAACACAGCAGCTGGAAAGGACGTGGCTGTAGCCAATCTCCCTGGATGGGGGCGGTGGAAGCTGGTTGTGCCCATGGGGGCTGAGCTGCAAGTCCCCGAGGAGTGAGCAGCAGCTGCCAGGCCATTCATGCTGCACCAAGCCCGTCTGTGGGCCTCAGGAGTTCCACCGCGGGGCACCTGTCTCTGGGTGCAGCGGGCTGGTGCCATGGCACCAGTGAGAAGAGAGCACTTGTGTGCGTAGGGTGCCCTCCAGGGGCCAGAAGAAGAGTACAGCCGGAACCTCTCTCTGCAGACAGGCAGTGTGCTGGGCAGGTCCCTCCAGCTCTGGGCTCCAGCCCGCTCCAGGAGAGCTGCAGGGGCCAGGTCACTAACAGCAGGCTCCAGGACCTTCAGGTCAAGCTGCTAGAGCAGCCCCCTGTCCCATCACATCATCCGGCCCCCGTCGGTCTCCCCCCACTGGCTGCCAACTCCTCGCATTGGCAGCGCTGCCTTCGGCACAGACTGGCACACGGAGCCACTGATTTGGGGTGACTCCATTTTAGGATGCAACTGGAGACAACTTGGGCTGGATTCCCAGCACCACTGAGCGTCCCCTAAAGCTGCAGGATTCAGCACCGCACAGGCAGGCCCCAGTGTCCCCTTCTGAGGCACCTGAGCTGAGTGGCCAGGTGTGCGTTCAGAGCCCTGCCCCTTCCTCTTCCACAGGCCGGCTGCCTAGCCACGGATGGGGATCAGCTCTTACTGCAGGGGAAATCAATCACAGGCTCCCCCAAGGCCATATAAACAAGGCTGGGCACCAGCCCCCAACCAGGTAAACAAAGCGTCCTTGGGCCTCCCTGCGATAAGCCAGGATGTTCTGACACCTGCTCCAAGGCCTGCTGATAAAGGGGCCATTAAGGGCCCAGACGGGCTCTGCCAGGTGACTCTGGCCATGATGCTGAGGCCGCTGATGGCCATTCAGCCGGCAGCTGGTGGTAGATAACAGGGTCCCTTTCCCTTCCCTTGCCAGTGCATGGAGCACTTCCGTGGGCAGGTCTCTGTGCCCCCTGGACACCTCGAGATCCCCTGCAGAGGACCAGTGACTCCTGGTGGTCCTGCTCTCACTCATGCTGCTCTCACCCCACTGCCTCAAGGGAGTGGCTTCCCCTGGTGCAGTGAAGAGAGGAGCCGACCCAGTGCCCATCCTGCTGGCTGGAGCAGGCTCTGCCTTCAGCAGAGACTCTGCCCTAGGATGACCAGATGTCCGGTTTTCTACCAGAACACCCGGTCAAAAAGGGATCCTGGCGGCTCCGGTCAGCACCGCTGTCTGGGCCGTTGACTGTCCAGTTGGTGGCCCGGCGCAGCGAGGCTAAGGCAGGCTCCCTGCTAGCCTCTGCACTGCGCAGCTCCCAGGAAGCAGCCAGCATGTCCCCCCTCTGGCTCCTACACATAGGAACAGCTAGGGGTCCCCTGCATGCTGCCCCCGCCCCAAGTGCCACCCTCGCAGCTCCCATTGGCTGGGAACCTCAGCCAATGGGAACTGTAGGGGCGGTGCCTGCGGATGGGGCAGCACGCAGAGCCTCCTGGTCGTGCCTCTGCGTAGGAGCCAGAGACAGGGACATACCACTGTTTCTGTGAGCTGCTTGAGGTAAGCGCCGCCTGGAACCTGCATCCCTGAGCCCCCCACCCCTTGCCCCAACCCCTTGCCCCAGCCCTGATCCCCCTCCCGCCCTCCGAACCCCTCAGTCCCAGTCCAAAGCATCCTCCTACACCCCAAACTCCTCATCCCTGGCCCCACCCCAGAGCCTGCACCCCCAGCCAGAGCCCTCACACCCCCCCGCACTCCAATCCCCTGCCCCAGCCCTGTGAAAATGAGTGAGTGAGTGAGTGAGTGAGGGTGGGGAGAGCGAGCAACAGGGGGAGGGGGGGATGGAGTAAGTGGGGGTGGGGCCTCAGAGAAGGGGTGTGGCATGGACCCCTGCTACATCATTGGCTGGGGGCACCAGTGCAGGACGTTACTGAGAACCTGCCCCGGGAGCTGAGGGCTGATGCAGGGAGCGGGGGAAGAGCTCTCCTCTGGGAGACAGCAGGGGCAGCTACAAGAGGCCATGAGGGTGAGTTGACTGACATCTGCACCAGCAGCTACTCCCCCCAGCACTGTCTTATCCTCGCCAGTGCGCAGGGCCCTGCCTCTGCAATTAGCGTGAGTGGTGAGAGCTGGGACTAGAGGCTGGGTCTGTACTTTGTGTCACTGGGTCATCACTAGTGACACAGAGGCACTGGTACCTCTGGGCCAAACCAGACCCTCGCTGTTGTAACCAGCACAGCTAGGGTGACCAGATCACCCAAGTCAAATATCGGGACCCGGGGGGAGGGGGGGAGGGTGACGCGGGGGTGGGAGAAGGGGGGGCAAAAAAAAAAAACCCAACCCTTCCTCTGCAAGCGCTGGAGGGAGGCCCGGGAGATCCTTGCCTGATGCCACACGTTGGTCGGGACGCGGGACAAACAAGGAAATATCAGGACAGTCCCGATAAAATCGGGACGTCTGGTCACCCTAAGCACAGCCCTGCTGCAGCCAGTGGAGCTAGGTTGGCTGACACCAGCTGGCCCCATGGTGACTGGCAGGCTGGTGCTGGGGACTCATCTTTTCTGCCCTCCAGCAATCCCCCCCTCCTCCTGCGCTGCTGCAGAGGCTGACTTGGCAGCCGAGGGATCCCCAGCCAGGTGCTGAGTTCTCCAGCTGGCACAGGCTGCAGGGAGGCAGTGTCCTGAGTCTGTGGTGGTGTAGACAGGACCAGGGTCGGCGGAGGACCACATGGTGTCCCACCCTCCCTTTGTTAAACTTTTGAATACCTTATATTTTATTATATTTGTAGCCCATTTCACGACTTTGATGCACGATTTGCATGGATGGGTCATCCCTGTTGTATAAGATGATAAATTTGCACGCTAGGATCTGTACATCTCTAGTTAGTCATGCCATATGTGAGCAAATAAAAAAATCATTTCTTCTAAGCTTATAGAAACTTTTAAATTTTAAGAATAAGTGAAATGTACCGACATCAAGAAATTGAACTGTGCATCGACATTGGGTGGACCAGCATTAAATAGTGTTACAGTAATGACTGCCTGAGTCCTTTAGTTCAACAGGTCGCTTTTCTCGCCTTTGCCCTCACAAACTGAAGCACAGACTGACCAATGGCATTTTCAAGCAATAAAATAGCCAGCAATGTCAGTCTCTTGTCAGTCATTGTTGATCAAAGATGTTTTAATGAGCCTGAGCTTCGAAAAGCTGGGCTTACCATTTGTGGAATGGAGAGCACTTCCCGTGTGGCAAAATGTGACAGATGTAGTCCAATTTGGCATAGAGGTCTTTATCATTGATGTCCAAACATTCCCCATGTGTCAGCATCTGGGGAAGGTTCATACAATTGTTCAGGAGTGTTTTCCTGTCCGCTGTCAACTTACTATGGTCATATAAACTCCCCCAGGTCTTTTTGTGCTGCTTCATTTGTCCAAACATTTCTTTGATGGACACTTGAGCAGTTTCAGCGAGGAAGCAAAAAATCTCACCCTTGAATTATTCTTCTGAGCTTCCCAGCACCTCATCTCTGCCCTTCTAACCAAACTGTCTCTTCTGATGAATACGAGTTTCCTTGAAGACAGACTCAACTCCTAAGTTTTCCACCATTTCTTTGGCAGCAGTGATGGCATCTTCAAATCCATTGTCTCTGTAGGCCACAATGTAATCAAGGCAGCTTCTCATCAAAGTAGTAGCGGTCGCGATGTCCATCGACTGAGTTTGTAATGCCTTGTGTACAATGGTTATTTGGAACAGGATATTGGGCCAAACCACAACTGAGATGAAACATTTGAAGTCAGTGATCTGGTTTGCCAGGCTTTGCACCTCGTGTCGGATTCTGGCCTTGGCTTTACTTGACTATGCCAGTTCCATCCGGGCATCGTAAGCCACAGTCACTTGGTGCCTCACTGGCCTTATGCTGTCAATGAAGCTTTCCCAGCGAGTGTCACTTAACGGCTTCATGTCAGATTTATAACGTTGTCCGTGAGGATCTTCCACCTAATAGCTGGTGCTGAAAACAGGACATACGTCCTTTGCAGTACTCAGAGAGAGATACTGAATCTAAAGAAGACGATGCTGCATCTGACACAACCAGGTTGAGGGAATGGCAGCCACAAGGCATGAAAAAAGCTCTTGGATTCAACACAAGGATCCTTGCCTGATGCCACTGTCACTGCCCTTCATGTTCACACCATTGTTGTAGCCTTGGCTGCAGCAGCCCTGAAGCTTTATTTTAGTCTCATTCAAAACATTCATAAACAGTTCAGTTAGACCTTTTCCAGTAGAGTCGTCCACAGACTGGAAACAAAGTGTTCCTTTACTTGGATACAGCCGTCC
Source organism: Malaclemys terrapin pileata (assembly GCF_027887155.1). Taxonomy (NCBI): domain Eukaryota; kingdom Metazoa; phylum Chordata; order Testudines; family Emydidae; genus Malaclemys; species Malaclemys terrapin. Next base: position 1,852,224 of record NC_071523.1, read on the forward strand.
TTGTCATCAACAAATCTTACTGTAAATGACATCTTTTCACTGTGACTAATGTCGGGAGTGCAGGCCATTATTATGGCGTAGAACTTCACTTTGCCGAGCCCCATTAATACGTTATCAAGCACCTTCCTTGCCATAAGTAATGGTCCATAACTTCTTTATGAACTACTCGACGTAGGTGTTCAGGCATGACATCATTGTATTTCCCAAGGCGCTCTACCAAACTGAAGAAATTACCGTTATGTTCCGTGAACAACTTATTTGACGAGCCCTGGTCCTCAAGGAATCCATTTTGAAGCACTTGGAGGAGAGGAAGATGATCAGGAACAGTCAACATGGATTCACCAAGGGCAAGTCATGCCTGACCAACCTGATTGCCTTCTATGATGAGATAACTGGCTCTGTGGATATGGGAAAAGCAGTGGATATGATATATCTTGACTTTATCAAAACTTTTGATACGGTCTCCCACTGTATTCTTGCCAGCAAGTTTAAAAAGTATGGATTGGATGAATGGACTATAAGGTGGATAGAAAGCTGGCTAGATTGTTGGGCTCAATGGATAGTGATCAACGGCTCAATGTTTAGTTGGCAGCTGGTATCAAGCGGAGTGCCCCAAGGATCGGTCCTGGGGCCGGTTTTGTTCAACTTCTTTATTAATGATCTGGATGATGGGATGGATTACACCCTCAGCAAGTTCGCGGATGACACTAAGATGGGGGGAGAGGTAGATATGCTGGCGGGTAGGGATAGGGTCCAGAGTGACACTAGACAAATTGGAGGATTGGGCCAAAAGAAATCTGATGAGGTTCAACAAGGACAAGCGCAGAGTCCTGCACTTAGGAAGGAAGAATCCCATGCAACGCTACAGGCTGGGGACTGACTGGCTAGGCAGCAGTTCTGCAGAAAAGGACCTGGGGATTACAGTGGACAAGAAGCTGGATATGAGTCAGCAGTGTGCCCTTGTTGCCAAGAAGGCCAATGGCATATTGGGAGCATTGCCAGCAGATCGAGGGAAGTGATTATTCCCCTTTATTCGACAATGGTGAGGCCACACCTGGAGTATTGCACCCAGTACTGGTTCCCACACTACAGAAGGGATGTGGACAAATTGGAGACAGTCCAGTGGAGGGCAATGAAAATGATCAGGGGGCTGGGGCCAGTGGTGTAGCCAGGTGGAAGGATCAGGAGGAGTAATAAAAAAAAGGCACCACCGCTGCGGCGCTTTTACTGACGGGGCGGTGCTTTTACTCACCCGGCGGCATCCGGATCTTCGCCGGCATCTCGGTGGTGAGACCTTCACTAGCTCTGTGGGTCTTCAGCGGCATTTCAGCGGCAGGTCCTTCAGTGCCGCCGAAGACCCGGAGTGCTGCCGGGTGAGTAAAAAGGTGCCAAGAAATTGACAAGGCTCCACTTGTGCTCAGTGGGGGAGCTGTCCCGCTCTCTCCCAGCTACGCTACTGTCTGGAGCACATGACTTATGAGGAGAAGCTGAGGGAACTGGGATTGTTTAGTCTGCAGAAGAGAAGAATGAGGAGAGATTTGATAGCTGCTTTCAACTACCTGAAAGGGGGTTCCAAAGAGGATGGAGCTCGGCTGTTCTCAGTGGTGGCAGATGACAAAACAAGGAGCAATGGTCTCAAGTTGCAGTGCGGGAGGTTTAGGTTGGATATTAGGAAAAAAAATTTCACTAGGAGGGTGGTAAAGCACTGGAATGGGTTCCCTAGGGAGATGGTGGAATCTCCTTCCTTAGAGGTTTTTAAGGTCAGGCTTGACGAAGCCCTGGCTGGGATGATTTAGTTGGGAATTGGTCCTGCTTTGAGCAGGGGGTTGGACTAGATGATCTCCTGAGGTCTCTTGCAACCCTGATATTCTATGATTCTATGAAATGGTTCCATCGATCCCCTGATCCCTAGCACAGATCTTCACAGGGTGCTGAGAAATGCATCCTCTGCAGTGTTCCATGGAAAATGCAGTTATGAAGAGTCCTTGTCCCAGCCTGGGAGACTGTGAAATGCTGCATGGCCATAGGTTCGTGATGCTCTTTCTTTTCAGGGGAAGTTGCTGCAAGTATCAGGGGTTTTCTCTGCCTTAATCTCTCCCACTAGACTCATGGAGTTCAAACTGCTCACATTAACGAAGAGAAGGTTCAGGGATGACTTGATCCCAGTCTGTAAGTACCTACACAGGGAATAAATATTTAATAACGGGCTCTTCAGTCTATGGGCGCTGGCTTCCTCTGGGTGTGGGGGGTGCTCAACCCCCCGCTCTGCCCCAGGCCCCATCTGCCCCCTTTCCCCAAGCCCCCACCCTGTCCCGCCTCTTCCCGCCCCGCTCCGCCCTGGGCCCTGCCCCCATCCACTCCACCCCCAGGGCCGGTGCAAGGATATTTTGCGCCCTAGGCGAAACTTCCACCTTGTCTCCTCCCTCCCCATCCCCTCCCCCCGGACCATCGCTTATTATAAACTTTCAAAAATGACTACTGCATAATGTGGCATTGTTCATTAGAATGAATACAAGGGGGTCAGAGGAGATGATCACAACGGTCCCTTCTGGCCCGGGGGAACCTATGAGCAAGGAGTAGGCTGAGAATGCCCCCAGCTCACAGGGTCTCTAAATGTTCTCAGGCTCTGAGTACTTCGCCCTCTGGGGGGGACCCTGGGGCAAGGTGGGCAGAGCCGGGCTCTCCCAGGGAGCAGGTGAGGATCTCCCTCAGGATCAGGGCCGGCTCCCCGCGTTGGCACAGTGCCACCGAGGGAGGGTCGGTGTATGGAAGCAGCACCTGTGCCAGTCCTTTCCCCTCCGTCGCGCTGCGGGGTTTAGTTTCACTTTCCCTCGCCCCAGGAGGCGGCTGTGTCCAGTCCCAGGTGAGGCACGTTGGAGGGCGAAGCTCACCTGAGCTCAGGACCGTGTCCTGCTTCCCCCAACGGCTCTGTCCCTCGGCCGCACTGGTCGCCGCGCCTGGCTGGCTATCTCCTCACTCTGCCACAGGCTCCCACTGACCATCCTGCGCGGCACCCCTCGCTGCCGGGGCAGGTTTATTATGGAGGCTTCGCTCCCTGCCCTGCCCTGCTCAGCTGACTCCCATGATGCCAGACACCGCTTTTTGGTGCCCCCAAATCTTGGCGCCCTAGGCGGCCGCCTAGTTCACCTAGTGGTTACACCGGCCCTGCCCACCCCTTCCCACAAGTCCCCACCCCCATCCTGCCTCTTCCTGCCCAGTTGCACCCCTGCCCCTGGATCACCCATGGAGTTGGCGCCTATGTTTCAGTTGAACAGACAAAGGTAGGAGATGCAATGGCTGGAAGTTGACATGAGACAAATTAAGACTGGCATTAAGGCATAATTTTTGTAACAATGAAGGTAATTAACCTTTGGAACAATTTACCAAGGGTCCCAGTGGATTCTCTATCACTGGCCATTTTTAGATCAAGACTGAGTGTTTTCGTAAAAGCTCTGCTCTAGTTCAAACACGGATTAATTCGGGGCAGGTCTCTGGCCTGTGTTATGCAGGAGATCAGACCAGATGACCACAGTGTTCACCTCTGGCCTTAGAATCTATGAAACTAGAGTCAGTTTTTGAGGGAGCTTTGCTCATAAAAACATAAGACCGGCCACAGTGGATCAGACCAGTGGTCCATCTAGCCCAGTATCCTGTCTTCCAACAGTGGCCAATGCCAGGTGCCCCAGAGGGAATGAACAGAACAGGTAATTATCAAGTGATCCATCCCCTGTCACCCATTCCCAGTTTCTGGCAAACAGAGGCTAGGGACACCATCCCTGCCCATCCTGGCTAACAGCCATTGATGGACCTATCTCCATGAATTTATCTAGTTCTTTTTTGAACCCTGTTATAATCTTGGCCTTCACAACATCCTCTGGCAAGGAGTTCCACAGGTTGACTGTGTGTTGTGTGAAGAAATACTTCCTTTTGTTTGTTTTCAACCTGCTGCCTATTAATTTCATTTGGTGCCCCCTAGTTCTTGTGTTATGAGAAGGAGTAAATAACACTTCCTTATTGACTTTCTCCACACCAGTCATGATTTTATAGACCTCTGTCATATCCCCCCTTAGTCATCTCTTTTCCAAGCTGAAAAGTCCCAGTCTTATTAATCTCTCCTCAGACGGCAGCCATTTCATACCCCTAATAATTTTTGTTGCCCTTTTCTGAACCTTTTCCAATTCCAATAAAACTTTTTGAGATGGGGTGACCATATCTGCATGCAGTATTGAAGATATGGGCATACCATGGATTTATACAGAGGCAATATGATATTTTCTGTCTTATTATCTATCCCTTTCTTAATGATTCCCAACATTCTGTTCATTTTTTTGACTGCCCTGCACATTGAGTGGATGTTTTCAGAGAACTATCCACAATGACTGCAAGATCTCTTTCTTGAGAGGTAACAGCTAATTTAGACCCTATCATTTTATATGTATAGACGTGATTATGTTTTCCAATGTGCATTACTTTGCATTTATCAACATTGAATTTCATCTGCCATTTTGTTGCCCAGTCACCTAGTTTTGTGAGATCCTTTTGTGGCTCTTCACAGTCTGCCTGGGACTTAACTATCTTGAGTAGTTTTGTATCATCTGCAAATTTTGCCAACTCAACTGTTTTCCCCCTTTTCCAGATCATTTATGAATATGTTGAACAGGACTGGGCCCAGTACAGACCCTGGGGGCCACCACTATTTACCTCTCTCCAGGCTGAAAACTGACCATTTATTTCTGCTCTTTGTTTCCTATCTTTTAACCAGTTACCGATCCATGAGACGGCCTTCCCGCTTATCCCATGACAGCTTACTTTGCTTAAGAGCCTTTGGTGAGGGACCTTGTCAAAGGCTTTCTGAAAATCCTTGGTATTTGACTGAGATTACTGAAAGGGGATTGTCTGCATGCTGTTTGGGCCCACTGCTCTTCTAGGACTGGCTGATGTGTAAATAAACAAGTTACACTAAGGGAAAACCCAGACTCTTCACTTATTTTCCTCCAACGAGAAAATGACTTGCAAGGTCCCAGGGTCTGCTACTGTTTGATGGGGGTGAGAGAATCTATACCCCATGCTGGAGCCAGTGGTTGCACTCACACCTCTCTGTCCTGCATGAAGCCTGCAGCTTAGCACCCTGTAACTTCACATTGAGGCAAGGGCATTCTGGAAAAATTGATGTGCTCCAGCCAGGCAAAGAGAAGAATTTTCTCTGCAATTCTCTAAAGGAGAGGCCCAGAAGCTGTAATCCCCAATTAGAATTTTAAACCAGAGTATCCTAAGTTTCCAGCCGGAACTTGCTCAGAAGAGCAGTGTCGTTAGAGCTGTAAAGCTGTAATTGCCTCTCAGGTAGGGCAGGGACGCTGAAACAATGTGAATAGTGGGGTGCTGGGAGCCATTGAACCAAACTGTAAACCCTGGATAGGATGGAAACCACTTCAAGCCAGGGGGTGTGGCAGTCCCCCTAGTTCCAGCGCCTATGAAGTAGGGCATTCCAAAGCATAATGCATTAATGAATCTTAGTGGCTTAGGACAGGCTCAGCCAATGAAACAAGGTAGAGATGTTACATCATCTGCTAAACTCTTATTGGCTGATTGTACTCTGAGGGCGGCTCGCTGGTATTTAGTTGCTCTATGCACAGTTTTGCACCAGTGTAACTATGTTGGTTAGGGATGTGGCTTTTTGACTGAAATGGTTGTACCACTACCACCCCTAATGGGGAGCCAGAGGGGCTGGTATAAAGGTGCATCTTACTGATGTAGCTTATTCCCCTTCTTGTACACTAACTGCAGAGCCATGGGGAAAGCAGGGTCATGTTTATTTCCCTTTCCTGATTAGAGATGGAGTCAATCCAAGGAGCAGTCAATAGAGGGCAGGAAATTCAAGAGACGGACGGAGAGGGCCACAATTCCTAGCATCATGGAAGTGTTAGCAAACGAATCCTCACAGCCCCCGGGAGGTAAAGAAATATCATCCCCACCGTACAGGTGGGGAAACTGAGGCACAGAACGGGGCTGGCTCAGGACACACAGGAAATCAGCAGCACAGCAAGACACAAGAAACCAGCTGTTCCTAGTCTCCAGTCACCTTAGCCCACTAGACCCAGAGTCTCAAAGGTATTCAGGTGCCTAACTCTCCTTAAAATCAATGGGACTTAGGTGCCTAAACACCTCTGAGGATCTGAGCCCTCGTGTCCAATGGGTAATGCCCATTCACTCTATACCTCTCTAGTGGTGACTGGGCCACAGACAGGGCTTCAGAGGCCTGCTACAACCTTAGCTAACACAGCTCGATCATTTAACTCAGGCAGGAGAGGCTTGTGCTTTTAGATCCAGATATCCCAGGGGTGACCCAGGAACCTCTCAATGCCAACTGGCAAAGGGCAGAGAGAGGGTGCAGGGGGCTGCAGCGTCTATTGAGTCCAGCCTTTAGATTCTAGTTCACCAAAGTGTGTCCTGGAACGTCTCAGGTGAAAGCCTGTGGCCCACATCTCACCAGTATCATCGCAAAACACACATACAGATGTTGTGTAAGGAGTTATGTATGTAGGTGGAAAATTATGTTCTTAAAGTGGGGGAGAACCCTATCATAGAATCATAGAATATCCGGGTTGGAAGGGACCTCAGGAGGTCATCTAGTCCAACCCCCTGCTCAAAGCAGGACCAATTCCCAACTAAATCATCCCAGCCAGGGCTTCATCAAGCCTGACCTTAAAAACCTCTAAGGAAGGAGATTCCACCACCTCCCTAGGTAACCCATTCCAGTGCTTCACCACCCTCCTAGTGAAAAAGTTTTTTCTAATATCCAACCTAAACCTCCCCCACTGCAACTTGAGACTGTTACTCCTTGTTCTGTCATCAGGTACCACTGAGAACAGTCTAGATCCATCCTCTTTGGAACCCCCTTCCAGGTAGTTGAAAGCAGCTATCAAATCCCCCCTCATTCTTCTCTTCTGCAGACTAAACAATCCCAGTTCCCTCAGCCTCTCCTCGTAAGTCATGTGCTCCAGACCCCTAATCATTTTTGTTGCCCTCCGCTGGACTCTTTCCCAAAACTGGACACAATACTCCAGATGAAGCCTCACCAATGTCCAATAGAGGGGAATGATCATGTCCCTTGATCTGCTGGCAATGCCCCTACTTATACATGAGGTGCACATCACAGGTTTGCTCTACTCTTTTGGGGGGATAAAGACGACACCCTGGCATCCCTCACCTAGGCAGTAAATGGACAGCAAATTTGCTTCCTGAAAGTGGGATCTCAACCAGGCTTGGCTGAGAACGCTGGATAGATCTTTGGGTGAGATGAGTTTCTTTAGACGAGAGGATAACTCGTTAGTTAGGTTTAGTCTCAAAAAGGCGTGTTATGATTTTGTTTCATATGGAACCATTTGTTTGCAATATTCTTACTCACTGTCACCTGAATGTCTGTTCTGTGGTATTAACATATCCTTGTTTTCACTATAAATATTTTGTGACATTACACCCCATATTTATCATAGAAATATTATGATATGAATATGGCATAACTAAGATATGCTTCATGCAAGATGGGCCATGTAAGGTTTCACTGGAAAGGTTATGATTTGCTGGATGTGATTATCCAATTTGTATACACATATCATTTCTGTATCTGAGGTTAGAAATATTGACTATTTAACAATTACAACTATATGTGTATTTGGGGGAACGACAGTAGGCAATCAGCCTGAATGAGCCATTTAAAAAGGACAATAGAACTTTGGAGATGCTAATCTCCCACCATCCTGAGGAGCTTCCTGGGTTGTTGCTTTGACACTGCGGGGTCATTTGATGATGTGACCTGGTACGGAGAACCACCTTGAACTCTGCTGGTATTTTTCCACTGGTGACAAAGGGCTCCTGCCTTGTGTAAATTCTATTTAAGGCTGGGGAGTAAATCAATCAGGACTCTTCTCTATTGCCTCCCTGTCCAAGAAGGAAGATGGCTAAAAACACCCAGCGGCAGGGTCTGAGTCCAGGCTGAGACAGGAATCCAGTCTGTAAAGAGAAATAACTGAAACTCTAAGCTACAGAAACTCTGCAACCTGCCTAAAACAACATTTAGGGTGAGAAATTACATTTTGTAACCTGTTTCTTGAGTGTATTAAGCTTAGTTTCAACGAGGAGTCCGGTGGCACCTTAAAGACTGACAGATTTATTTGGGCATAAGCTTTCGTGGGTAAAAAAACCTCACTTCTTCAGAAGCTTATGCCCAAATAAATCTGTTAGTCTTTAAGGTGCCACTGGACTCCTCGTTGTTTTTATGAATACAGACTAACACTGCTACCCCCTGATACTTGGCATTAAGCTTTGTTTTTTCGTTTTGTTTTCTTTGCTCAGTAATCTGCTTTGTTCTGTTTGCTGTCCCTTATATTCACTTAACATTTACCTTTTATCGTTAATAAACTTATTTCTTGTTTATTTCAGAACCCAGTTTGTGCAAGTCATATCTGGGGGGGGGGAGACAAAAAGCTGGGCATAGCTCTCTCAATGAGCTTGCTCTGAAACAGTGCAAAACAATATTATTTGGGGTTTATCCCCCAAAGGATGTGTGCATGTGAGTGTTGGGCAATCCCCGAGCTGATTCCTCCCACGCAGAGCTGATCTCAGTGTCTCTCTCCATTTGCAGCTGGGTGTGTCCCTACCTGTGTGTGTGCTGGAGGAGGCTTGAGGGCCTGACTCAGCAGAACAGGGTGAGGAAACCCAGGCTGGTGGAAAGGGTGGGCTCAGTGAGACCCCAGCACATCAGGTGACACCTCGGACAGGGGTCCAACCTGTCACATAGAGCTCGGTGTTGTGGTGCTTGGTGTTGGGTCTGAGCTGACTCTCACCAGCTGCTCCCTTGGGAACAGCAGGCCTGGTTCAGTGGAGAAGGGGCTGGATGCTGCAGGGCACTCGGGGGTTACTGTGCACCTGTCACTGCCTGCACAGAGAGAGCGAGGTCGATGCAGGCCTGGAAGGCAGGGCCGGTGCTGCCAGAGGCTGCAGGGAGCTGCTCCACAGCAGGCAGAGGCTTCTCATGCTAAGGGCAGGTCATGGCGAGGTGCCGAAAAGCCACCCAGGGGTGCAGTTTAACTCTGGCAAGGCCCTCAGTACGGTGCTATTGGCTGGGTCCACTGGTTCTGCTCTCCTCCCCCCTGCTGTAATTGTACATTGCAATTACTCCAGTCATGTCACAGAGAGGAGAATTGGGGCCCACACAGCTAGTAAAGGGACAACATCTTCCCCTTGGGGCAGACGAAGATCAGAGCACAGGAGCATGCTGCATACATGCCTGTCTATAGCAGATTAGAGTAGACCAGGCTGCGCTGCATGGCCATACAGCAAGCAATGCCCCCATTTTCCTGGCTTTAAGGGATGTGGGATCTAATGACCTGCATCAGGGTTCTGCTGCTAACGCCATGGCAGAGAAGCGCAACCATCACACCATCTGCTCCTGGTGCATGAAGATCACGCTCAGACTCTGCTCTAGTTCTGGCAGCCATGGCTGGTTTGAGCTTAGCCCCCCAGGCTGGAGACGGAAGGCAAGTGTGCAGGGAGGGGGGCAGCACACTCCACAAGGTTCCAGTGCTGTCAACTCTCCTGGCTGTAGCACGAGTCGGTGTTTTTCGGAAAGCCCCCAGCTCCTGGAGTCATGTGATTCTGAGAGATACCCAGCTTCCATTTCAAACACCAAGCCGTAGCTGGGGAAGTATTTTCTAGCTCTGGCAGTGGCACAGAAATGGGACCCCCCCTAGAAGGCTCAATAATCATCCAGCAAATTGTATTAGTTTTAAAATCTCCTGATGTGTAGAGGGGTCCTGGCCTCGGAGTTCTGAAATGAGGGGGGTGGAATCTGTAATTTCACCCTCTGCCCACGCCCCCATCCTGGGGAAAACCAGTCTGACTGGACATATTTGACCATCCTGGCGAGAACATCAGGGGTTTTGCATCCCTGTCACTCTCTGTCCAGGTTAGCTGAAGCTCGGAGAAACTGTGCTGTGTTAGCCTAGCCCCTGACACCTTGATGGTAAAGCGACTAAGCCTTGTGTAAGCAAGTCTGCTGCTCTCTGTCCTTCACCTCTGCCTTTATCACCTCTCTCTGGAGTCTGGCAGCAGATTTGACAGCATCTTGTGGGGAAAAAAATAAAAATCCCCTGCTAAACCAGGGTCACTTGTTAATTGTTAACACTCATTTCGTGCCACCTGTTCTTGTTCCCAGACTAATTTTGATCCTGTTTATCAGGGGGCTTTATTCCCCTGGGAGTGGTGCTTCAGGAAAGGCACAAATGCTGACACCACGAAGGGGATCAGCCTCTGGAAAGGCTGGTCGGGAGGCAGAGGAAAGCCAGGGATGGGCAGGCCTGGGAGGTTCACCCAGCAGCTGAGGTTACCCATTACCTGGGTCAAAGACGAGGGAACCACCCTGTAGAAAAAGATTCCCATTGTCACAACTGCCATTGTGCCAGAGACCCAGAGTGGGGAAAAGGGCCACTACTGGGAAATGCCTTGTGGGGTCAGTTGGAAGTGAACTGGGTGTGATTATTTGACTTTGATCTTGTACATTCAGAGAATGGACACAAGCCAAGTCCAGCCCCGGGAGACTCTGCAGAAACCCAGGCAGTTCCCCCCGCCATGGAATTTGGGGCCCTGTGTCTCTCTGAATGGGAGATCAACACTCTGCCCTTCTCATTTCTTCTAAATCCAACAATTACAATAACGCAGGGAAATTAAATGCAAGAGGTGCAATACAGCACCCTACACGCACACGTCAAGGAAGCTAAATGAGCATTCCCTTAGCAGAGAGAACCCGACCGGGGTGCCAAGGCCAGAGAAGAGTGACGGGGTGCCACCCTCCCGCACACTGCCTTGTGGTACGGCTTAGCCCGGCAGGCCTGCTGCACTCTTTCTCCCTCTTGCAATGCTTGACTCCCAGCCCAGAGTACTTCGACCAAGATTCTCCCTTTACCTCTTATTTATTCACTCCTGTACAGAGTACAGCTTCTTTAGCCCCTCACGTCCACCCTTGGAGCCCGGGTCCTCTCCAAAATTCAGGCGGCCCACAGCCTCCTCCTGGCTCTGTGTAAGAATTCAGGCAGGCTCCCTCCTTGTGCCGAGAATCCCTCTGCCCTACTCCTGGGCCCTATGTACTATAAGCTAAGCCGACCTCTCCTCCCGGCGTCTGTCTGGGATCTCCTCTGGCTAAGAGCACCCTTAGCAACTGGGTCCTGGTAGCCGTTTAGCTGGTCCAGGTGCTCCTTCGTCACTTAGCTGCCAACCAGCCACCCAGGCAGTTAATTACTTACAGGTGGGCTGAGATGGGCTTGTTCTCCTTAACGAAGCCTGTTGTGGATAGGCTGGGCCCTGATTCCCCTCAAAGGGGCCAGCCACCCTGTGTCAATAAGGCATTAAAATGAGTCCCATAGAAAGCAGTACAAAGTCCTACGTGGTCTCCCTGAATCTGAATCGACTTTACGCGCACACTTTGCATGAAGGTTCCATTTGGAAGCGGTTTATAGAGGGCTAACGAAGGCTAAGTAGATATTTTAAGAACTGTTAATTGGTTGCTGTAGATCATTATAGAGACCAATAGATGTGTGGGTGGCTTGTAACCCTAGCCAATAACCATCCATAACCCCGGCTGCTGATGGGCTTATAACCACCTCTAATACACGCTGCTGGCCTCTGGGACATGTTTATAACAGACTTTAGTAACCCTGTACAAGCCATCTATTAGCAGCACATACCTATAAAAGAGTGACCAAATTTCCTGCATTTAACATCTGCAGCTTAACACATCCCATGTGGGTTCTGGCCTCTCACAGGTACATTGTCCTGCCCTGACGCAGCCGCATTGTTGTTAGCACCATTCGCTGCGAGTGACCCCTGCGCAGAATGGCAGCACGAGGCACAGGCTGCTCCTATGTCCCCTTCGCCCCATAAGGGACCTTCCGAGCTCCCAGTGAAGTCAGAGTCTCCCGTGATTTCAGTGGGACTTGGATCAGGCCCTGAGTCCTTACCCCAGTGCAGGGAGAAGGACCAGGCCAGCTGGCCTATGTCTGTGCAGATCTTCTGCTCATTCCCCTCCCCACAGCAGGGGACTTCAGTGGGGGATGGACTCCATTCCTCTAGCCCCCTGGGACCCATGCCAGTGCCCCGGCTGGGGGTGGCCCCACTCCTTCTCCAGCACTGTGACCTAAATTCTCTCTAAGCTGCGTGGCCATGCAGCAGCCTATTCAGCACTGTGCAGGTGCTCAGGGCTGCAGCAGGGAGAGATGCCCCTCTCCCAGCCCCGTACCTGCTGCGGCAGGAAGAGGAGTCTCTCCCCGCCGGCCCCAGCCCAGCCCCGGATCTGCCGCAGCCGAGTCCCGACCCAGCCCAGCCTGGACCTCCCGCAGACAGGGAAGAGGCACCTGGCCCCAACCCAGCCCAGCCCCAGAGCTGGCATGGCGGGGAGAGGCACCTCTCCCTCCTCAGCCCAGGTGCTGCTGCAGGGAGAGAGACCTCTCTCCCCGCCGTACCCCGGGGCAGCCTGCGCCCCACACCCCTCATCCCCGGCCCCATCCCAGAGCCCACACCCCCTGCCGGAGCCATCACCCCCCTACAGCCCAACTCTCTGACCCACCCCACAGCCCGCACCCCCAGCTGGAGCCCTCACCCCCCTACCCCAGCCCTCAGCCCCACCCCACACTCCAAACCCCTCAGCCCCACCCCCACCACATACATTTGTTATGTGCACCAAGGTGGAGGTAATGTGTCACAACTCACCTCTATATTGGCGCACATAACAAAAGTCATTCCGCACATGGGTGGGAAAAATTAGAGGACACCCGGCCTGTGACCCAGCCTGTTTGCTGAGCGACGCTCTGGGCATCCATCGATTGGCCACGTCCCAATCTGCCCAAGGCCAGGCAGGCGCAGGACAGGGCTCTGTTTCCTCACAGTGACCTTGCACCAGGGCACAGGATATTCCAACACCTGCTCCCAGAGCTCTAGGCACCTCCCTTCCCTGCAGCCTCTGAGAAAGGGCAGTATTAAAGGGCCCTTGGTCCTTGTGGTCCGTCTGACCAAGATGCTGCGGCTGCTGATCCCCGTTCTGCTTGTGGCTGGTGGTAAGAAACGGGCTAGAGAGAAGACTCTCTCCTCTGCCCCGGGGCCCCTGCCGAGAGCACATACTTAAGGAAGAAGGCCCTTCGTGCCATCTGCAGCCCCAGGACACACAGGCTCTCCTTGGTCCTCCTGTGCCTAGCCCCCCGGTTGCCCCTCAACCTCGCGGAGGTTGTGCAGGGTGCTGTCAAGGGAACGGGCCCTGGTGCCTGCCTCAGTTGTAAATGTGGAGAGGGGTTGGCTCAGGAGGGGATGAAACCCTGGGTAGGCCTACATTGGGCAAGGTAACCATCCCATGGAGAGCCGGGGCCAGGGGAGCGCCCCTCCACCTCAGGACTGGGGAGTGACTGGGGACGTCCAGGGTTGGAGAGGATGAGTTGCCATGACCACATGTCTCGCTTCCCCATTGTCCAGCCTCCTCTGCTCAGCAGAAGGGTCCGGTGCCTTTGCCATCTGTGTAATGCACAGTGCTCTCCCCCTCCAGCCCATGGGTGTGGGAGACCCACCTACTCCCCCAACACAAGGGTGGTGAACGGAGAGGATGCCGTGCCGTACAGCTGGCCCTGGCAGGTGAGTGAAATCCATCCCATTGTCCGCGGTGAGAGCCAATCAGCAGTGAGGCTCGATGCGATCGCACCAGCTGCACTAGCGCCGGGTGTTAGGGTTCAGAGCAAACTTTTTTTTTCCCACTGAAAAATCCAGCTTTGGGTTGGTCAAAACTTGACCTGTGTTTGCCTTAATTTTGATTCATTTGATTGGTCAGAAGAATATCAAAACAGTTTTTGGAGCCCGCCCCAATATTTCTTTTTGAAGCTCAATGTTTCGATTTCTCAATTCAAAGTGAATCTTTCAAAAGTACGTCCAGTTATTAAAAAAAATTAAAAGCATTTTCAAACACTGCAAAGCAAAATGAAATATTTCGTTTGACCCGTCACGGGTACATGGTCCTACCCTGACACGGCTGCAGCATTATCAATTTCTTCTTCAACTGTTTAGGTTTCTTAAAAATCTGAAAAAACATTCACTTTGGGTGGATACGAAATTCCCCCCACCCCCAAATTTTGGACTAAAAAACTCCATTATTCACCCCGCTGTAATCTCCCCAGGACTGGAGGTTGCGGGGGTTAGACCTGCACGTTGCTCTGACCACACCAAGCTCTTATGGTGATGGACAGGCTAAGCAAAGGGGGTGGGGGTGGGGTGGGGATTAAATAGTGCCCAGTTTATGGAGCAAAGGAGAGCTAAAGGAACAGGAAACTCCATCTTCTTCATGCCTTCTCCTCACAGCTGTAGAGGAAGCAAAACTCTCCCCCCCCCCCCCCCATCCCCGCAGTCCTTAGGCAACCCCCTCCCCCACTGACCTTACGGTCTGGGAGAACCAGTCCCACGTCTGATGTGCATGAAATTCTAGCAGCTGTTTTATCCGGATCCCAGCTTGTGCCTATTGTGGGTCCCGCCGTGTGCATTCCATGGCCCCTACTGACAGACTGGGCAGCCCAAGGCCAGGATTGGCACAAGCTTCTGGCTACGCTTACGGGGCTGGTTTCAGACATAGCTGAGCCCCACCCTTTGGAAATCAGACTTTGGGCTCCAGCTCGCAGCAGTCTGGGGAGGGCACGGTGGATTCCTTGCCTTTTAGCAGTTCTGTGTCTATGCCCATGTTCCAGCCCATGGCACTGACGGGCACAGGGAGAAGCAGAAAAGCCCTAAAATTCACTGGGAAGGGGCAGCAGCACCTTGGCAGAGTCTGCCCCAAAGAGCCCCCCGAAGCCCCTCCGTAGTCACTTGACATGAGCAGGGCTCTGCCAGGGGGTGGGCGTGAGGGAGTGCCAGGTGGGAACCAGAGACCAGCTGCTCCCCTCAACTCCCAGGGCATTTCTGAGTGACTGTCCGTGTGGGTCAGCCCCTCGGTGCCTGCTGCCCTCTGGTGCTGTGTGAGCAGGGAGAGGTTTGCCCCAGCAGAGTGTGTGCCATGTTAACTCGCAAAGCAGCCTCCGCCGCGTGTAACCACAGCCCCCCCGAGAGCACCCTGACTCCACAGCCGGGCCAGGCCATACTAGCACTCTGATGGACCATGGTCTCTGGCTGGTTCAGTGGGTGGGAGCCGGAAGACGGGGAGCCCTGGAGCTCCATAGCAGGTCCCCCACTGCCCTGTCTTGTCTCCTGGCAGATCTCCCTGCAGTACGAGAAGGACGGTGCTTTCTACCACACTTGCGGGGGGACCCTCATCGCTCCCACATGGGTCATGACGGCTGCGCACTGCATCTCGTAAGCCTCCTCCTTTCCCCACTGCCTAGACTCTAATGCGGCTGACGCACCGCGGGGTCTTGGGGCAGGAGCCACAGGGCCCTGGTCTGCCATGCCTAGTGCGCTGCCCCTTGCCGTGAGACCTCCCAACAGACATGCTCCATTCCAGGTAATGGGCCTTCCCAGCTCCAGCGCCTGGTCCTAGGCTGCAGTGGAGACCCCCCAGATGGAGAGAACTGAGTGACATGGAGCCCTGTAACTGACACGCTCTGCAGCCTGGGGCACGTCCCTCCACCTCTGCCATGGGGCAGGTCAATCCCAACTGCCCGCCCAGCGATGTAATTCAGAGCAGGATGTGGCCCATCAGGGCTGCCTAAGCACTAAGCATTAGCACTCTGGTTCCCAGCACACGGAGAAGCTCACCCAGGAACACCCGCAAGGGACCATGCTCCTACTGCGCCCGCCCCCTGACTCCACTGCACTCTGCCCTGAGCTCCCAGGCCTGGCTGCAATAGGTGCACACAGAGTCTGCTCCTTCGCTCCTTCTGCTTACTGCGAGCACAGGGCTATTAGCTAGCACTGCTCACCAGTGGGACCCGCGCCATGCAGAGGCTGGGCCTGGGGCAGAGGGCTGTCCCCGAGCACTCCCTCATGGCACGGCAAGGCCCTGCAGGCATATTCCCCTTATCGGCGGAGTTGGGGGGGCTGGGAGGGCATCGCCCCCCCCTCCTCCGCAAGCCTCAGGCAGGCAGCCTGAGTGTGCAGTGTAATGAGTTCTGCAGAGGAGACAGGAGACTGCTCCCATCTTGCGCCCCTGAGGCAGGGAGTCCGGATTTTGTTTAGAACAGTGATTAACAGGTGATTAAGATAAGAAAGGGCTGGTAGGAGGTTTCCTAAAGTTAAATGATCTGTTCTAAGCTTGGTGAACTGCAAAAAGTCAAGTATCAGAGGGGTAGCCGTGTTAGTCTGGATCTGTAAAAAGCAACAGAGAGTCCTGTGGCACCTTATAGACTAACAGATGTATTGGAGCATAAGCTTTCGTGGGTGAATACTCACTTCGTCAGACGCATGTGGTGGAAATTTCCAGAGGCAGGTATAAATATGCAGGCAAGAATTAGTCTACAGATAACGAGGTTAGTTCAATCAGGGAGGATGAGGCCCTCCTCTTGCAGTTGAGGTGTGAACACCAAGGGAGGAGAAACTGCTTCTGTAGTTGGCTAGCCATTCACAGTCTTTGTTTAATCCTGAGCTGATGGTGTCAAATTTGCACATGAACTGAAGTTCAGCAGTTTCTCTTTGGAGTCTGGTCCTGAAGTTTTTTTGCTGCAGGATGGCTACCTTTACATCTGCTATTGTGTGGCCAGGGAGACTGAAGTGTTCTCCTACAGGTTTTTGTATATTGCCATTCCTAATATCTGACGTGTCCAAAAAGTAAGTAGCCTAAATGATAGAAAGAAATTGTAGATTTTTCTACAATTGTTTCAACTATTCTATTCAAGAGGTGGTAACAAGTTACTACTATCTTTCTTTAAGAAGATAACTGATTTTTTAGACAAAGGAAATTCAGTAAACATAATCTACCTGGATGTTAGGAAGGCATTTGATAAAGTTCCACATGAGAAATTATTAGTTAAACTGGAAAAGATGCGGATTCATAAGAGAACTGAAAGGTGGAAAAGGAACTGGTTAAAGGAGAGACTGCAACAGGTCATACTGAAAGGTGAACTGTCAGGCTGGAGAGAGGTTACTAGTGGAGTTCCTCAGGGATCAGTCTTGGGACCAATCGGATTTAACATTTTTTATTACTGACCTTGGCACAACAAGTGGGAGTGTGCTAATAAAATTTGCAGATGGCATAAAGCGGGGAGATATAGCCAATACGGAGGAGGACCGGAATATCATACAAGAAGATCTGGATGACCTTGTAAACTGGAGTAATAGAAATGGGATGATATTTAATAGTGCAAAGTGCAAAGTCATGCATTTAGGGACTAACAACAAGAATTTTTGCTATATGCTGGGGACTTATCAGTTGGAAGTGACAGAGGAGGAGAAAGATCTGGGCATATTGGTTGATTACAGGATGACTATGAGCTGTCAATGTGATGTGACCATGAAAAGGCTAACACAGTCCTGGAGTGCATCAGGCAAGGTATTTCCAGTTGTCAAGGTTCCTTCCCCACTCTGAACTTTAGGGTACAGATGTAGGGACCTGCATGAAAACCTCTAAGCTTCTCTACCAGCTTAGATCTGCTTTTGCTGCCACTACTCCCAATGTGCTAACTCCCTTCCCTGGGTAGCCTTGGGAGACTCTTCCACCAATTCCCTGGTGAACACTGATCCAAACCCCTTGGATCTTAAAACAAGGAAAAATCAATCAGGTTCTTAAAAAGAAGGCTTTTAATTAAAGAAAGAAAGGTAAAAATCATCTCTGTAAAATCAGGATGGAAAATAACTTTACAGGGTAATCAGATTCAAAGAGCCCAGAGGAACCCCCTCTAGCTTTAAGTTCAAAGCTACAGCAAACAGAGATAAACACTCTAGCAAAAGGTACATTTACAAGTTGAGAAAACAAAGATAAAACTAACACGCCTTGCCTAGCTGTTACTTACAAGTTTGAAATATGAGAGACTTGTTCAGAAAGATTTGGAGAGCATGGATTGATGTCTGGTCCCTCTTAGTCCCAAGAGCGAACAACAACCAAAACAAAGAGCACAAACGAAAGCCTTCCCCTCACCAAGATCTGAAAGTATCTTGTCCCCTTATTGGTCCTTTGGGTCAGGTGTCAGCCAGGTTACCTGAGCTTCTTAACCCTCTACAGGCAAAAGGACTTTGGAGTCTCTGGCCAGGAGGGATTCCACAATATTGTACACAGGAGGGCTGTTACCCTTCCTTTTATAGTTATGACACCAGTAGAGACAGGGAAGCATTAGTACCATTATACAAGGCACTGGTGAGACCTCACATGAAGTATTGTACAATTCTGGTCTCCCATGTTTAAGAAAGGTGAAATCAAACTGAACAGGTGCAGAGAAGGGCTATTAGGATGATCTGAAGAATGGAAAACCTACCTTAGGAGAGGAGACTCACAGAGCTTGGCTTGTTTAGCCTAACCAATAGCAGGCTGAGGGGAGATATGATTGCTCTCTATAAATACATCAGAGGGATAAATACCAGGGAGGGAGAGGAGTTATTTAAGTTAAGCACCAATGTGAACCTCAGAACAAATGAATATAAACTGGCCATCAACAAGTTTAGGCTTGAAAATAGGTGAAGGTTTCTAACCATCAGAAGAGCAGCCATGTTTTAGCCCACGAAAGCTTATGCTCAAATAAATGTGTTCGTCTCTAAGGTGCCACAAGGACTCCTGTTCTTTTAACCACCAGAAGAGTGAAGTTCTGGAACAGCTTCCCAAGAGGAGTAGTGGAGGCAAAAAACCTGACTGGCTTCAAGACCGAGCCTGATAAATGTATGGAGGGGATGGTATGATGGCACTGCTTACAATGGCATGTGGCTCATCGGCAACTGCCAGTAGCAAAAATCCCCAACTGCTGGAGATGTGACTAGATGGGGAGGGCTCTGAGTTTCCCAGGTGTTTGCCTTGTGGGTTTTGCCCACATGCTCAAGGTCTAACTGATCACCATATTTGGGGTTGAGAAAGAATTTCCCCCTGACTCAGATTGGCAGAGACCCTGGGGGGGTTTCACCTTCTTTTGCAGCATGGGGCATAAGGTCACTTGCAGGTTTAAACTAGTGTAAATGGAGAATTCTCTGTAATTTGAAATCTTTAAACCATGATTTGAGGATGTCAGTAACTCAGCCAGAGCTCAGGGGTCTATTACCGGAGTGGGTGGGTGAGGTTCTGTGGCCTGCGAGGTGCATGATCAGACTAGATGATCACGCTGGCCCCTTCTGACTTCAGTAAGCGTATCTGAGTGAGAATATACCTGACCATTTTAAACCTAGCCAGTGTCCCATAAGTGACTTGTCACAAGATGTCAGAACATGTTAGTATCAGAGCTGAGTGGGTCTAATATTTATTTAATTTTCTTTCTTGATATAGGAATTAGGTACCGTGCTCCTGTCTGATAATTTCTAACTTATTATCTACAAAAACACTGGAGTTTTCAGTTGCCTAAGTACCCCCTGGAATCACAGTTAAAATTGCGTCAAACCCCCCCCCGCAATCTGAAATGGTGCCCCTGTGGGCAGGCACAGAATGTGTCCCCCACCCCCACCCCATGTGCGGCCCCATTGGCCTGACTGGAGCTACCCGCTCCAAATATAGAAGTCAAACTACACCCATGTCAGCCCCCGTTCTGGGTTCCCCGCCCAGAGACATTCCCCTTCTCCTGGGACCTGATTCATTTAGTTCATCTGCTTAGTGAAGCTCTGGTCCTGTTAAAAGGCTCCCAGGCCCTCTCTCCAAGAGCTCCTCCTTCAGCTGGGAGCCCCTTAACAGGCCTAATGCTCATTAACCAATTAGCTGCTGAGCACCTAACTACTGGGGGGGGGCAGGGGCTCAAGATAGGTTCAGTCCCTTTAAAGAAGCCCATCATGGATAGAGTGGCCTTGACTCTAGGATTACCATATTTCAACAATCAAAAAAGAGGACACGGGGTGCCGCTCTAGCCCCGCCCCCTCCCACTTCCTGCCCCCCTCAGAATCCCTCTACCCCCTACCTGTCCCCTGACTGCCTTCTCCTGAGGACCCCCCCACCCTAACTGCCCCCAGGACCCCACCCCCTATCTAAGTCTCCCTGCTCCCTGTCCCTTGCCTGCCCCAACCGCTCTCTACACCCCCTTCTCCTGACAGACCCCCAGAACCCCCGACCAATCTAACCCCCCCTGTTCCCTGTCCCCTGCCTGCCCCAACCGCTCTCCTGACAGCCCCCCCCGAACCCCCGACCAATCTAACCCCCCGATCCCTGTCCCTCGCCTGCCCCAACCGCTCTCTACACCCCCTTCTCCTGACAGCCCCCCCCGAACCCCCGACCAATCTAACCCCCCGATCCCTGTCCCTCGCCTGCCCCAACCGCTCTCTACACCCCCTTCTCCTGACAGCCCCCCCCGAACCCCCGACCAATCTAACCCCCCGATCCCTGTCCCTCGCCTGCCCCAACCGCTCTCTACACCCCTTCTCCTGACAGCCCCCCCAGAGCCCCCGACCAATCTAACCCCCCCATTCCCTGTCCCTTGCCTGCCCCCCCAGGCCGAGGGAGAGCTGCGGGCTCCACGTGCAGCCAAACACTGGCGCTGCTCTGTGGGGGAGGAGGGAGCGGGGGAGGGTCTCTGGCTTCTAGAGGCCCCAGTGGCTGCGAGCGGCTTTCAATCAGGCCCAGCCGTCCAATCAGCCGCGCGGCACTCTGCATGAGGGGAAGGGGGAAAAAAAGCTGAAAAAGCCGGACATGGCTGGGGAAACCCGGTTGGATGGTGACCCTACCTGACTCTCCTTAGAGGGGCCAGTCCGGCCACGACAGTGCCCCTGTGCTGTGTGTCCCCAAGTGCCCAGGGCCGGGCTGGGCCAGCTGGGGCATGTGTGCTGCTGCTGCTGATCAGGGCTAGAGGCCAACGCAGGGAGTAGGGTGATGTCTCCTGCATGGTGTGTGGGTCTCAAACCCCTCTGAGTCCCGAGGGGGCACTGCAGACTGCCCCCCACACACACACTGCCCCCACTGCGATCCCCGGGCTGTCCCCTCACAGGCTCTTGGGGGTTTCCTTCCAGTAAATCCCGCACCTACGAGGTGGTGCTGGGGGAGTACGACAGGAGCGTAGCAGAGGGCTCTGAGCAGCGCATCCCGGTGAATCCTGAGGACATCTTTGTCCATCCTCGCTGGAACTCCATCTGCGTGGCCTGCGGGTAAGGCAATGCAGGCGTGTGCCAGGCTGCGACTGCCCGCCCTTCTGCACTGCCTGGGGGCGGCAGGGCTCCCAGGGAGGGCAGCGGCAGACGGGGAACAGTCTGTTATAAGAACAGCTGGGGAGGGAAAGACACACACAGAGCTCTTCCCATGTAAGGACCCTGCGCCTGTCGCCGGTGCCCTGGGCAGCATCCTTCAGGCCACTGCAAAAGCCAGCAGGGGAACAGTGCGGCTTTATCTGCCATGCTGGCTCCCAGGCCACGGGCTCTGCTCAGAGCAGAGCAGGCCCTGGGCAGGCCTGTGACCTGACAGGGCTGGGATCTACATCCTGATCAGCACACACTGCCCTTCCTTTGGGAAGGGACCAGTGAGCGGGGCTGCGGGCTACCCTGGGCTCTCTGTGCCAGGGACATATTGTCCCCCTGTGGTGCAAGGGATGGGTTTTTAGCCCTGGGCAGTGATGTCTTCAATCCGTGGAGCAGGAGAGCAGCCCCCACATGGTCCCCTCCTGCTGCCCCCTCCCTCCTCTTGGGGGACACCTCAAGCGCAGTCTCCAGGCCTCTCTGGTCAGGCTGCCCACAAGGGAGGTCTGTCATGCTGTGGACACCTATCCCCCGGAGACCTGGACTGAGCCCCGAGCCAATGACATCCTTGGCTTCTCGCTCGGCCTGCTAGAGGATGGCTCCATGGCCAGACCCCCGAGCCGCCCGCCCTTCCAGTGAGCTCTGACGCCTTCTCTTGCAGCAATGACATCGCCCTGCTCAAGCTGTCCCGGAGGGCCGAGCTGAGTGACACAGTGCAGCTGGGCTGCCTCCCGCCCGCAGGCGAGGTCCTGCCCAACGACTATCCCTGCTACATCACTGGCTGGGGGCGCCTCTACAGTACGTGCCCAGGCGGCTCTGCCCTGGGGAGCTCTCTCGTGGGAAAGTGCAAGGGCAGCCACGCTGGTGTGCATCGTCTGGGGACACAGCTTGGAGGGATGCAATTAGTTCATTGTCCCTCTGGCTGGTTTCCTTTTCCGCTAGCACCGAGAGGCGGCAGAGATCCAGCCCCGGAGACCACTCTCTACAAGTGAAGTGCAGCATGGGCAGCTCAGGGTTTCTTCCACATGCATTGCCCCTTGCCAATGTGCCTCGATCCTGGCCTAGAGGGGCCTCCTCCAGGGGCACCAGCGAAGCTGCCAGTTTGTGTCACCGGAACTAGTTATTCTGGGACATGGTCACCTTTTCCCTACGAGCTGGATGGGCACCCCCCCACCCCCCCCTCCAGCAAGCAGCCATTGGACAGCAGTGAGCGCTGACTGGTACCCGTGGGGGGTGGGGGCGTCGAGCTGGGGAGGAAGGGGTGACAGGTTCCCTAGCTCATCACCAGCTCCTCCAACCAGCCCAGGCTCTCTCTGGTTCTGTGGGATTGTCAGGAGCAGCAGGAGCCAAACATCACCTTAGGCCTTCTCCTGCAAGGTGCTGAGTGCTCCCAGCACCCACTGACTTCCATTGGAGCTGAAGGTAATCAACAGTTCCCAAGGGTGCTCAGTGCTGCATGGGATCGAGCACCGAATGAGACAGGAGAGGTGGCACTTGAACCCAGTACTAGGGTTACCATTCGTCCGGATTTACCCGGACATGTCCTCCTTTTGTGTGCTAAAAATAGCGTCCGGGGGGAATTTGTAAAGCACTCACAATGTCCGGGATTAGCAGAGCGAGCGGCTGGGAGGGCTGCAGGGAAGTCCCGGGCTGGACTCAGGAGCAGCTGTAGAGGAGCCGGATCCGCCCTGCATTCTGAGCCGGCAGCTCCCTTGCAGCCCAGTCCGGCAGCACTGTGCAGGGCCAGGGACCGGGTTTTGTTGTGCAGGGCCAGGGACCGGGTTTTGTTGTGCTGGGGAGCTCAGCCACGTGTCCGGCTCGGCTGCACAGAGCCCAACACTCTGTTCTGAGCAGCAGGGTAAGGGGGACCGGGGGCAGGAAGGTTCTGGAGGGGGCAGTCAAGAAACGGGGGGGGCTTTTTAGGGGGAGTGGAGAAAGTTTTGGGCAGTCAGGGTACAGGTAGGGGGTAGGGTCCTGGGGGGCAGTTGGGGGGGGGTCTTAGGAGGGGGCAGTTAGGGGACAAGGAACAGGGAGTCTTAGGTAGGGGGTGGGGTTCTGGAGGGCAGTTAGGAGCAGGGGTCCCAGGAGGGGGCAGTCAGGGGACAAGGAGCAGGGGGGGGGTGTTTGGGAGTTCTGGGGGGGCTGTCAGGGGGCAGGGGTGGGGAGATGGATCGGAGCAGTCAGGGGACAGGGAGCAGAGGGGTTTAGATGGGTTGGGAGTTCTGGGGAGGGGGTGGGGAGTGGTTGGATGGGGCGTGGGAGTCCCAGGGGTCTGTCTGGGGGTGGGGGTGTGGATAAGGGTTGGGGCAGTCAGGGGACAAGAGGCAGGGAGGCTTAGATAGGGAGTGGAGTCCTGGGGGGCAGTTAGGAGCAGGGGTCCCAGGAGGGGGCAGTCAGGGGACAAGGAGCAGGGGGGGAGTGTTTGGGAGTTCTGGGGGGGGCTGTCAGGTGGCAGGGGTGGGGAGATGGATCGGCGCAGTCAGGGGACAGGGAGCAGAGGGGTTTAGATGGGTTGGGAGTTCGGGGGGGGGCTGTCAGGGGGTGGGGAGTGGTTGGATGGGGCGTGGGAGTCCCAGGGGTCTGTCTGGGGGTGGGGGTGTGGATAAGGGTTGGGGCAGTCAGGGGACAAGAGGCAAGGAGGCTTAGGTAGGGAGTGGAGTCCTGGGGGGCAGTTAGGGGCAGGGGTCCCAGGAGGGGGCAGTCAGGGGACAAGGAATGGGGGGAGGGTTGGGGGTTCTGGGGGGGCGGGAAGTGGGAGGGGCAGGGGCGGGGCTAGGGCGGGGCTCCTCCCGTCCTCTTTTTTTCTTGCTGAAATATGGTAACCCTACCCAGTACCTGGGCTTGGTGTCACTAAGTAAGGGTGCATCTTCCGTTTGCAGCTGGCGGGTCCCTCCCTGAGAAGCTGCAGCAGGCTCTGCTCCCGGTGGTGGACTATGCACACTGCACCCAGCCTGACTGGTGGGGCAGCATCGCTATCAGAGACAGCATGGTCTGCGCTGGCGGGGACATCCGATCAGGCTGCAACGTGAGTAGAAAGAGAGTGGCGGAAAATACTGGTGCAGCGCTGGCTGTGATCTGCCTGGCCAAATTACCGCATCTGATGCAGGCACCCACTAGTCAAATGTACAGTGGTGACTCAGCTGTTACCCGCGGGTCACCTGTTGTAGGCAGCACTCACTGCACCCACCTTGTGATGCACAGGAAGGTTGCAGGAGGCAGAAACCTGTCTCCACGTAGCTGTGCAGCTTGCTCCCAGGAAAGCCCATGAGAAGAGCTGAGCAGTTTCTCTGCTCAACAGCTGCTGGGTTGGGAGATTCTGAACGGCGAGTGTGATTGCGAGTAATTCACCATTTCTCCCGGTAATCGGCTGGTGCCTGCAGTTTGGCCTGTAGCTCTCACACCCAGACACGCAGCCGGCAGCCGGCACTGCCAGCCCAGCACAGATTGACTGTAAAACTGACAGCGTCTGGTCTGCTGGTTAGTTACATGTCAGCCAGTCGGGGAGGAGAAGCCAGAGCAGTGAGGCTGTAACACCAATGCTATGTGACTTGTAAATGGTACAAATGTCAGGCTGGAAATTTGCTTTGGGTGAGTAGGAGCATCTGAGTCAAGAGCTCCCTATTCACCGGCCCAGGCGCAGGTAACACTCCTGCTCAGACATTCCTGCACGGCTGATGCAAAAGCCTTGTCTTTGTTCGCCTAATCCCATGACTAACAGCAGCAGTGCAGAGAAGGGTGAAAAAATCAAACTCAGCTGCACTGGAATGTTTTCCTCCTCTCAGCCTGACCATTTCACAGCCAGTTCTGGGTGAGAGAGTTCAAGGCACTGGTTAGGCCTCCTTGTGGTGACAGCCTTGGAGATGGCCCCAGTGACGCACTGGACTTCGCCCCCAGAGCCTGGTGCACAGCTGTAGCCTCCACACTTTAGCCCAGCAGGCAGCGAGTGAGGGATCAGGGATCTGACTCGCCCTCACGCACGGGGGGTGTCTATCTTTCAGGGTGACTCTGGTGGCCCCCTTAACTGCAAGGCCTCTGATGGGAGATGGCAGGTGCATGGCATCGCCAGCTTTGTCTCTTCCCTTGGCTGCAACGCCTTAAAGAAACCCACCGTCTTCACCCGCGTCTCCGCCTTCGATGACTGGATTGCAGAGGTGAGACCCCAGCCATGTTACTGTGCGAGCAGTGGGAGGGAGGTCTGCTGCTGGGGAGGGCCAGGGAGAAATCAAATGGCCAGGCAGGGGGTCCTGGGAGGTCACCCAGAGTAAATGGACAGGACAGGGGCCCCCAGACGGACAATGTTTGGGGGCTCTCTCCATGAACAGAATTTGAGTGGTGTCCTCCTGGGGCTCTGAGCCGAGATCAGTGCCACGGGCCCCATCCAGAGATCACAGCCAGCTGTCCCGCACACAGCACTGAGCACGCGGGGCCCCTCGGAGCATGTGACGTCACCTTTGGTCCCCCTTGTGCCTCACCTCTTCCGGCAGCTGGAAACTCAGACGCAGCCCATGTCACTGCAGCACAAAATAAGGAACAGCTGAGTCTGGCCTGCAAAGGGGTTTCTGTAAGATCTGGAGCCTGGAAGAGCTGGTCTCAGCACAGCAGATACTGGAGGCAAACTAGCTCGGATGTGCTTCTCCAATGACACACGTGTGATGACCCAGAGCCGCAAGCAGGATGCTTGGTGGCCTGCAGCACCACCCGGCTCCAGGGATTGTTTGAGACAGAACATCTGTCTTGGCTGTGGCTGTGAGCTCTGTCCTGCAGTGAGCCGGGGCTGGAGGCAGGCAGAGGGAGGTGTTGGGGGGGGGGGGGGGCAGCATGGCCTAGTGGCTGAAGCATGCACCTGCAAACTGGAGTTGTTGCACTGTAATCCCAGCTCTGCTGCCCTGTGCTCTGGTTGTCCCTTTGGGCCGGATTTGGATTTCACTGCTCCCAGTGGCGGAGTTCCTCTGGAGTCAGGGCCAGGCTCCACTTTCAGTTACACCAGTGCCTCTGCTGCAGCGAGTGGCGTGACTGTCTGGATTTATACCCGTGTAACTCAGGGCACAAACCGGCTCAGATGAACTCGACAAGTGTCAAACCAGCGTCACTGAGAGCAGGCCTGGGCCTTTGGGGCCTCAGTTTTCCTAGCAGATGATTTGGGGGGCAACCATTTCCCCTTCCTTGTTGGAATGCAGCGAGAAGGGCAGACTGTGTCAGGCAAGGGCCTGGACCTGGGTAACCTCTGGCGCGTGGAGGGGAGTGTGAGTCATGCCCATGTGCTGTGGCACTGGACACCCCCACCCCAAACGGCGGGTCCTGGCCAGTGGGTCGTAGGAAGGGTCTGGGCCCCCTGCGCTCTCATTTCCCCTGGGCGGCGGCAGCAGCGTGGACGAAGCACATCTGAGGCACCTTCCAGATGGGGAGAGGCTGCGGACTCTCCGCTTGCTGGCTCTGGCCACTTCCTCCATGTGCCTGCTGCGCAGGGGATGTGAGAGCAGGGCCAGGGCAGCAGCCACAGCATGGAGGAAGCGGCTGGAGCCAGCGAATGGACAGTCAGCAGCTGGGTAGCGATTTGTGGCCTGGCCGCAGCGGCTCACTGGGGTCTGCAGGACTGGGAGAGCGAGAGCTGGGGAGAGAAAGGGGAGCAGGAGGCTGAAGGACTCAGAAGGGGAAGGGAGGGGAGAACAGGGGCTGGAGGACTGAGCAGGGGCGGGGGAGCTGCACAGGGGCAATGGTGACAAAATGCAGTTGGCGGATTGTCTTAGTAAAAAGTCTGGGAGCTGCTGGCCCAGAGGCGGAGGCTGATGATCCTGCTCCAGCCTTGGCTAAGGGAAGCAGCTTTTTTAGCTCAGGCACTAGAGGTTGCTGGGTTAGTTATGATCCTGAGGTCCCAGGTTCGAGCCACTCAGGGGCATCACGTTACACATGCACAGGGCTTCAAGCCCCCAGAATATGATTTCTGCTGTAGTTTATTGTATCCTGCCGTGATATACTTTGGTTTGCTTTTCTTTCAGACCATCGCTAATAACGCATGATAAGCTGAAAGAGCCACATCTCAGAGAAACTTTCCTGGGCAGATAATAAAACAATTGTAGAAATCCCGTTGTAGGTGTATTTCTTGGGGGATAGGGGGTTCCCTTTGTTAGGGTTAGTGCAGTGCCGATAATCTAGGGCTCTTTGCAGTTGGGCAGCATGGTGGAGGGAAGGTTGTGTAAAACGAGGAATTTTTCTGGGACTTTATGCTCTGCTCTGGCCTTCCTGTAGTTTTGAATCTGTTCTTCAAAGCCTTTCCCATATACCTAGTGGGTCTGATTCTGCTCTGCATTGTCACTGACACCCAGGCTGGGCAGGTGTAGAACACAACCACCGGTGTGACGTGCGGAAGTGACACCCAGGTCAGAATTTTCCAGAGAACTCAGCAGGATGGGAGCCTGGTGGATGCTGAGCTCTTATTAAAAGCTAGCCTCCTATGGGAGACAAGCGCAAAGCAGGCCCTACACGACTATGTATCCCACTATCAAAAGCGCAGTCTAGAGTGCGAGGCCAGACACTGGGGGGGGGGGGTGTGTGTGGAACGCAAGAGGGGCAGCTGAGCTGCTGCAGAAGAGCCCCAGTCTCTTACTCAGAACTTTGAAGCTGATTTTATTTTGTCAGTGTCATTTTGCCTGGTCTCATATTATTGGCCTCACAGTCTCTAGGGGAAAGCACAGTGTGTGCATCTCCTCGGTAATGGGAAAGAACAGTAAATATGGCAGGCGACCAGCTTGGCTTAACAGTGAAATCCTTGCTGATCTTAAACACAAAAAAGAAGCTTACAAGAAGTGGAAGATTGGACAAATGACCAGGGAGGAGTATAAACATATTGCTCAGGCATGCAGGAGTGAAATCAGGAAGGCCAAATCACACTTGGAGTTGCAGCTAGCAAGAGATGTTAAGAGTAACAAGAAGGGTTTCTACAGCTATATTAGCAACAAGAAGAAGGTCAGGGAAAGTGTGGGCCCCTTGATGAATGGGGGAGGCAACCTAGTGACAGGTTGTCACGGAGTGTGTGGGAGTCAGGGCCCTTCACTCCCACTTCCTGTGATTCACCATGACTCTCAGCCAGCCAGTAAAATGGAAGGTTTATTGGACGGCAGGAACACAGTCCCAAACAGAGCTCATAGGTACAACCAGGACCCCCCAGTCAAGTCCTTCTGGGAGGCAGGGAACTTAGACCCCAGACCTGGGGCTTCCTCCGTTTCCCCAGCCAGCTCCCAACTGAAACCCACCTCCTCCAGCCGTCTCACACCCCCTCCCCCTGGTTCCTCCTCCAGCCTTTGTCCAGTTTCCCGGGCAGCAGATGTCACCTGGCCCCAACCCCCCTCCTGGGCTCTTATGTTACATGCTCAGGTATCTTCCCTCAAGGAAAGTCTCCCATCCCCAATGCAGACAGTCCCAGTAAAACTCCCCTGCAACCTTCCCAGGTCAACACTCCCCACTCCCTGCTGCGTCACATCTCCCCCCCTTCGAGACTGAACTGAGTGGGGTCACTCTGCCCAGTGACCTGGGGAAGTTCAGGGTCCCCTCTCCAGGACAACGCGTCCGCTATCAGGTTGGCACTTCCCTTCACATGGACCACGTCCACGTCATAATCCTGCAGGAGCAGGCTCCACCTCAGGAGCTTGGCATTGGTTCCTTTCATCTGGTGCAGCCAGGTCAGGGGAGAGCGATCGGTGTACACGGTGAAGTGTGGCCCAAAGAGATATGACTCTAGTTTCATAAGGGCCCACACCATGGCCAGGCATTCCTTCTCAATGGCCATGTAGTTTTGCTCCCAGGGTAGCAACTTCTTGCTCAAGTACACGATCGAGTGTCTCTCCCTCTTTTCATCATCCTGCATTAACACCGCCCCGTGTCTGAGGCGTCGGTGAACACCATAAAGGGCTTGTCAAAGTCTGGGTTTGCCAGAACTGGGCCACTGACCAGAGCCTCCTTCAGCACCCAGAGAACCTTCTGGCACTGCTTGGTCCAGACCACCTTGTCTGGCTTCCCCTTCTTGCATAGTTCAGTGATGGGGGCAGCTATGGCGCTAAAGTGGGGCACAAGTCTTCGATAGTACCTTGCCATCCCAATAAAGGCTTGGACCTGCTTTTTAGTTTGGGGAGGTAAGATACTTCATCCATCCCCACCTTGCATTTCTCAGCTTTTATGGTCAGCCCAGCCTCCTGGAGTCGGTCCAGCACTTGTCTAACCTGGGACACATGGCTAAAGACACAGATGTCATCAATATACGCCACGGCAAAACTCTCCATCCCCCTCAGTAGCTGATCCACCAGGCGCTGGAAGGTGGCTGGCGCCCCTTTGAGGCCGAAAGGCAGGGTCAGGAACTCATAGAGCCCCAGAGGGGTGATAAAGGCCAATTTCAGCCTGGCATCTGCATCCAGTGGCACTTGCCAGTAGCCCTTTGTAAGATCCATGGTGGTAAGGTAGTGAGCTCCTCCCAGCTTGTCTAGGAGCTCGTCAGGCCTGGGCATGGAGTAGGCATCAGACACGGTGATGGAATTGAGCTTCCGATAGTCCACACAGAACCGGATCGACCCATCCTTTTTGGGGACCAGCACCACAGGCAAGGCCCAAGGGCTGGAAGATGGCTGGATCACCCCCAAAGCCAGCATGTCATTGACCTCTCTTTCTAGGTCCTGAGCAGTTTTCCCTGTGACTTAGAAGGGGGAGCATCTTATCGGCGGGTGCGATCATGTTTGCACCAGGTGGACAGTCAGATTAGTGAGTCCAGGCTGGGTGGAAAACAGCTGTCGGTACAGCTGCAGCACCGCTCTGATCTCAGCTTGTTTCCTGGGAGGAGCCAGCTCCTGTCTCAGGGAATAGATCTACTAAAGGGTTATCTCCCTGCTCCTCCCAATGTCCACAAACGGACAACACCACATTCCCCCTGTCGTAATATGACTTCATGATATTCACATGGTACACCCGGCAGTGGTGTGCCCGGTTAGCCACATAGTTTACCTCATTTAATTGCTTGACCATCTTAAAAGGGCCTTCCCTTTTTGTTTTTTCTCATGGGGATGAGAACCATCACCTGATCCCCGGTGGCGTAGGTGCGGGCCTGCGCCGTGTGGTCATACCAGACTTTCTGCTTCCTCTGGGCTCTGGCCAAATTCTCCTTGGCCGGGCCCATGAGCTCAGCAAGTCTTTCTTGGAAGGTTAAGACATACTCCACCACTGATTCTCCATCGGGAGTGGCCTTCCCCTCCCATTCGTCTCTCATCAGGTCCAGGGGCCCCCTTACTCTCCTTCCATATAACAGTTTGAAAGGCGAAAACCCGGTAGACTCCTGGGGTACCTCCCTGTACGCGAACAGCAGGTGAGGTAAGTACTTGTCCCAATCCTGCGTGTGCTGGTTCATAAAGGTTTTCAGCATCATCTTTAGCGTTCCGTTGAACCTCTCCACCAGCCCGTTGGATTGGGGGTGATATGCTGAGGCCCAGCTGTGCCGGACCCCACATTTATCCCACAAGCACAGGAGCAGGGCCAACATGGAGTTGGATCCTTGGTCTGTCAAGACTTCTTTGGGGAACCCCACTCAGCTGAAAATGGTCAGCAGCGCATCTGCCACAGTGTCTGCTTCGATGGACAATAAGGGCACTGCCTCTGGGTAGCAGGTGGCGAAATCTACCACCACCAGAATGTATTTCTTCCCCGACCGGGTCATCTTGCTGAGAGATCCCACTATGTCCATAGCCACCTTCTGGAAAGGCTTCTCTATGATGGGCAAAGGTCTCAAAGCCGCTTTCCCCTTGTCCCAGGCCTTCCTCACCCTCTGACGAGGTCGCAGGATCGGCAATACTGTTGGACAGTGGTAAAGACCCCAGGCCAGTAAAAGTTCTGTAGCAGCCTCTGCTTGGTGCGCTGGATTCCCTGGTGCCCTGCGAGAGGGATGTTGTGGGCCAGGTACAATAGCTTGCGGCGATACTTCTGGGGGATCACCAGCTGCCTCCGGATCCCCCATGACTCCATTTCCCCTGGGGGAGCCCATTCTCGGTACAGGAACCCCTTCTCCCACAGGCACCTTTCCTATCCTGGCAACCTCTCCCCATGTTCTGTACCACGCTGAGGTCCGCCAGGTCCCTTAGCTTCCGCAAGGAGGAATCTTTCTGCAACTCGGCCTGGAACTCAGCGGCTGGGGAAGGGATGGGGACCTGCTCCCTCTCACCGGCTGGGATGAAGCCGCAGCCTCCCTGAGCCTTGTCCCTGGGCACTCCCTCCCCACCAGGATAGGGTTCTGCGCCTCTGGTAAGGTACCCTTCCTGAGGTTAGGGTGCAGTGCCACTCTCCAGCTCTGGCTATGGGTCACAACCAGGGCGTTCTGGGGGTTGCTTGGCCAGTCCTCTAGGTCCCCCGCCCCATCAACATCTCAGTGGGCAAATGGTGGTGCACCCCCACATTCTTGGGGCCCTCCTTGGCCCCCCATTTCAGATGCACCCTTGCCACAGACGCCTTGAATGGGGTCCCGCCCACCCCCATCAGGGTCAGGTAGGTGTTGGGCATCACATGATCTGGAGCCACCACTTCGGGCCAGGCCAGCGTCACCTCCGCACCCATATCCCAGTATCCAATGACCTTCCTCCCATCCACCTCCAGAGGAACAAGACATTTGCTCCGCAGGGATAGCCCCGTGCCCACCCTATAAACGGAGAACCTTGAGTCCAGAGCATCCAGCCCTCCAGAGGAGCTGGCCTGGGGTACTCCTCCCTCCTGAGCAGTTGGTAAGCTGCCAGCCCCCCTTGCCTGGGAAGCCTGCCCCTCGTCCGGATGGGTCCCTACCCAGTTAACCCTGAGTGGATTCGGTCTGCTCAGTCTGTCCTTGAGCTTGGGGCACTGGGTCAGTGTGTGGCCTCTCTGGCCACAGTAATAGCAGCCCATGTCCCGTTGGTCCCCTCAAGTGGGTCAGTTGGTCCTGATGCCGGATGCTCCCCTTGGGAGGGGGTTCTCAATGTTCCCCCTTTGGGAGGTCCCAGGGTGACTCTCTCTCTGCATCGTGGTGGGCCTGTTCCTTTGGGACTCCTCCCTGCCACCCCTTGACTGGCTCTTCACAAACTCATTGGCCAGCCGCCCTGTGTGTCGCGGGTTCTCTGTCTTTTTGTCCTCCAACCATAGCCTCAGGTCGGATGGGCACTGATCATACAGTTGTTCAAGTACAATTAAGTCAAGCAGGTCCTCCTTCGTCCGGGCCCCATCTGCCCACTTGTGGGCATATCCCTGCATTCAGATGGCCAGTTGTAGATATGTGACCTCAGGGGTTTTACACTGACTCCGGAACCTTTCCCAGTACATCTTGGGAGTCAGCCCAAATTCACGTAACAGGGCCTTTTTGAACAGTTCATAGTCCCCTGCCTCCGCCCCTTCCATTCGGCTGTACATCACCACGGCTTTGGGGTCCAGTAAGGGGGTGAGAAACCAGAGCCTGTCTGCCGGGTCAACCCTGTGCAGCTTGCAGGCCGTCTCAAAGGCATTCAGGAAGTCATCTATGTCCTCCCCCTCCTTATGCTGGGCCAGGAGGCACTTGTCAAAGCTCCAGGCAGTCCTGAGTCCCCCCTCACTCACCGCAGCCGGGGGCTCGCTGTCCCTCAGCCTCGCCAGCTCCAGCTCATGCTGCCGCTGTTTTTCCCATTCTTCTCACTCCTCCAGCTCATGCTGACGTTGCTTTTCGTGATCCTCTAGCTCTCTCAGTTATAGATCCCATTGCAGACACCTCAGCTCCAGGGATGGGGAGCTCAGCCGGGAGGATCCCCTGCTGGCTGCAGGGGTCACAGTGCCCTTGGTATTCGCTGGGCTCCTTCCAGCCCCTCCCCTAGGCATAGGTAGGAGGGGTCTCGGGATGCCCTCAGTGGCAGCTGGGACAGACACTGGTGCCTGCCTTGTATCTGCCGGCATGCTCCCCTCAGAGACAGGGATCGGTTCATCTGAGTGATCCTCCTCCTCCAGCTGGGCTGTTCTTTGGTGAGCTTCCCAATGCGCAGCCCCCACTGCCTGCACAGCTCGACTAAGTTGCTCTTAAGGCGCTTCTTATACATCTTCCCACTGGCCGCTTGCAGGCCTGGGTGCTCTCAGCTCCCCACGGTTTCCAGGAGGAACCACTAGTGTGCCAGCCCTTCTCCAGGTCACCACCTCTCTCCCAGGGTCGAGCCGCAGACTCCTCCGCCCTTGATTCTGCTCGCCGCAGTCCCCAGGAGGACCCCGTTATTGCAACAGTCCTTGTTGCTGGTCACACACTCCCAGGGGTTAAGCATAGCTCCTCCGCACCCCGAAACTGCTCCTCTCTGAATCTTCAGCACTCCTGGTCCCCGTCAATCCCCCTTCGTTTTACTGCTCCCCAGTCACTTACTGCAGTAAGCACCGTCCACGGGGTGCAGTAGATCCCACTGCTACCACCAGTTGTCATGGAGTGTGGGAGAGTCAGGGCCCTGCACCCCCACTTCCTGTGATTCACCATGACTCTCAGCCAGCCAGTAAAATGGAAGGTTTATTGGACAACAGCAACACAGTCCCAAACAGAGCTCGTAGGTACAACCAGGACCCCCCAGTCAAGTCCTTCTGGGAGGCAGGGAACTTAGACCCCAGACCTGGGGCTTCCTCCATTTCCCCAGCCAGCTCCCAACTGAAAACCCCCACTCCAGCCATCTCACACCCCTCCCCCGCGGTTCCTCCTCCAGCCTTTGTCCAGTTTCCCGGGCAGAAGGTGTGACCTGGCCCCAACCCCCTCCTGGGCTCTTATGTTACATGCTCAGGTATCTTCCCTCAAGGAAAGTCTCCCATCCCCAGTGCAGACAGTCCCAGTAAAACTCCCCTGCAACCTTCCCAGGTCAATACTCCCCACTCCCGGCTGCGTCACACAGAGGATGTGGAAAAAGCTAATGTACTCAATGCTTTTTTTGCCTCTGTCTTCACGAACAAGGTCAGCTCCCAGACTACTGCACTGGGCAGCACAGCATGGGGAGGAGGTGACCAGCCCTCTGTGGAGAAAGAAGTGATTCAGGACTATTTAGAAAAGCTGGACGAGCACAAGTCCATGGGGCTGTATGCACTGCATCCGAGGGTGCTAAAGGAGTTGGCGGATGTGATTGCAGAGCCATTGGCCATTATCTTTGAAAACTCATGGCGATCGGGGGAGGTCCCAGATGACTAGAAAAAGGCTAATGTAGTGCCCATCTTTAAAAAAGGGAAGAAGGAGGATCCAGGGAACTACAGGCCAGTCAGCCTCACCTCAGTCCATGGAAAAATCATGGAGCAGGTCCTCAAGGAATCAATTTTGAAACACTTAGAGGAGAGGAAAGTGATCAGGAACAGTCAGCATGGATTCACCAAGGGCAAGTCATGCCTGACTAACCTAATTGCCTTCTATGATGAGATAACTGGCTCTGTGGATGAGGGGAAAGCAGCGGATGTGTTATTCCTTGACTTTAGCAAAGGTTTTGATACAGTCTCCCACAGTATTCTTGTTGGCAAGTTAAAGAAGTATGGGCTGGATGAATGGACTATAAGGTGGATAGAAAGCTGGCTAGATCGTCGGGCTCAACGGGTAGTGATCAATGGCTCCATGTCTAGTTGGCAGCCGGTATCAAGGAGTGCCCCAAGGATTGGTCCTGGGGCCGGTTTTGTTCAATATCTTCATTAATGATCTGGGGGATGGCGTGGACTGCACCCTCAGCAAGTTTGCAGATGACACTAAACTGGGAGGAGTGGTAGATACGCTGGAGGGTAGGGATAGGATATAGAGGGACCTAGACAAATTAGAGGATTGGGTCAAAATAAATCTGATGAGGTTCAACAAGGACAAGAGCAGAGTCCTGCACTTAGGATGGAAGAATCCCATACACTGCTACAGACTAGGGACCGAGTGGCTAGGCAGCAGTTCTGTAGAAAAGGACCTAGGGGTCACAGTGGACAAGAAGCTGGATATGAGTCAACAGTGTGCTCTTGTTGCCAAGCAGGCTAACTGCATTTGGGGCTGTATAAGTAGGGGCATTGCCAGCAGATCGAGGGACGTGATCATTCCCCTCTATTCGGCATTGGTGAGGCCTCATCTGGAGTACTCTGTCCAGTTTTAGGCCCCACACTACAAGAAGGATGTGGAAAAATTGGAAAGAGTCCAGCGGAGGGCAACAAAAATGATTAGGGGGCTGGAGCACATGACTTATG
Source organism: Malaclemys terrapin pileata (assembly GCF_027887155.1). Classification (NCBI taxonomy): domain Eukaryota; kingdom Metazoa; phylum Chordata; order Testudines; family Emydidae; genus Malaclemys; species Malaclemys terrapin. The sequence continues at coordinate 1,887,690 of NC_071523.1, forward strand.
AGGAGAGGCTGAGGGAACTGGGATTGTTTAGTCTGCACATGAGAAGAATGAGGGGGGATTTGATAGCTGCTTTCAACTACCTGAAAGGGGGTTCCAAAGAGGATGGATCTAGACTGTTCTCGGTGGTACCAGATGACAGAACAAGGAGTAATGGTCTCAAGTTACAGTGGGGGAGGTTTAGGTCGGATATTAGGAAAAACTTTTTCACTAGGAGGGTGGTGAAGCACTGGAATGCGTTACCTAGGGAGGTGGTGGAATCTCCTTCCTTAGAGGTTTTTAAGGCCTGGCTTGACAAAGCCCTGGCTGGGATGATTTAGTTGGGGATTGGTCCTGCTTTGAGCAGGGGGTTGGACTAGATGACCTCTTGAGGTCCCTTCCAACCCTGAGATTCTATGATTCTAAGCAGCTACTTGGAGAACCCAATGGCTTCGGAACTCCGCAAATGGGACATGTTTTTAGATGCTGAAAGATGCAGAGCTGAGATGACGAAGGCAGTTTCATAGCTCCACCCCCACCCCCAGCCCAATGCCCCAGAGCATGGAATGCCCAGGCAAAATCTTACCACGCTTACTCACAACATGGGACTTTGGGTACATTGGTTGGCTGTGGCCAGAGTGCAGTGGAGGATGTGACCCCTCTCGGGGAAGTCTGTGCTTGTGACGTTCCCACAAGGTCTGTGTGGATAGAATCTCTGGAGGTAGTGAAGGAAATTAGTCCGGCTGGAAATTAGAGGCTGCTGAGATAAGATTCCAGCCTGTGAGCACCAGAGCACTTTCCAGTGTGGCCAGTGGCGGGATGGTTTTGTGGCTCAGGCCCTGCCTAGGACACAGGAAAGCTGGGGTCAGTTTCAACTCTCGCCTGTCACTGATTCCTTTGGTGAATCATGTGAACTCGGGATGTTCTCTGTACAATGGACATATTAATCCCCAGCTCATATGCAATCATACTGCCTCGCCGCATGGGGGTAAATCCATGAATGCTCAGGTGTTACAGGCCACAAGTGCCTAGCACAGCGGGCAGAGCCGTCCCTTGGGTAGGGCGAATTGGGGCGACCGCTCTGGGCTCCGTGCTTTGGGGGGCCCCGCGCTTTGATAAAATTGGGACTGTCTTGATATTTAGCCCTTTGTCCCACATTCTGACTGATGTATGATCGGGACGCCATTTGTCCCGATGTTCAGGTGAGGAGGTGGGCGGACAAGCAGGGTGAGGAGGCAGGTGGGCGGGCGGACGGGGGGTGGGGGGGCCGCCGGGCAGACAGCGAGGAGACTAGCAGAGAGACTGACTTGTCCCAGGCCTTGCAATCCCCTAGGGACGGCCCTGACAGCAGGGCTGGGTGCTCCAGCATGGGCGTGAGATAAAGAATATGGTGCTGGAGCCATAGAAGGAGCTAAAATAGATTTGCATTTCTGCTGGGGTTCTCACTGGCGGGGAAGCCCCTTTGCCCACCAGACAGGTTTCCCAATGGGATTTTTCTCAGGCTCACAGTCATCATGGGGAAAGGGCTGTTAATGCTCTGTCCTGTGTCAGCCATGGCCCATGGGTTACATAGGAATGGCCACATTGGGTCAGACCAATGGTCCATCTACCCAGTGTCCTGTCTTCCGACAGTGGCCAGTGCCAGGTGCTTCAGAGGGAATGAACAGAACAGGGCAATTGAGGGATCCATCCCCTGTTGTCCAGTACCAGCTTCTGGCAGAGGCTAGGGGTTGCGTCCCTGTTCATCTTGGTGAATAGCCATTGATGGACCTATCCTCCATGAATTTATCTAGTTCTGTTTGAACCCCATTATAGTGTTGGCCTTCACAACATCCCCTGGCAACGAGTTCCATAGGATGACTGTGTGTTGTGTGAAGAAATATTTCCTTCTCTTTGTTTTAAACCTGCTGCCCATTAATTTCATTGGGTGACCCCCTAGCTCTTGTGTTATGGGAAGGAGTTAATAACATTTCCCTATTCACTTTCTCCATACCAGTCAATATTTAATAGACCTATCATACCCCATTAGTCATCTCTTTTCCAAGATGAAAAGTCTTAGTCTTTTTTAATCTCTCCTATATGAAAGCTATTCCATACCCCTAATAATTTTTTTTGCCTTTTTCTGTACCTTTTGCAATTCTGATATATCTTTTATGAGATGGGGCAACCACATCTGCACGCAGTATTCACACCATGGATCTCTATAGAGGCAATATGATATTTTCTGTCTTATTATCTATGCCTTTCCTAATGGTTTATAACATTCTATTGGTTTTTTTGACTGCCGCGGTCCATTGAGCAGATGTTTTCAGAGAACAATGACTCCAAGATCTTTTTCTTGAGTGGTAACAGCTAATTTAGACCCCATCATTTTATATGTAAAGTTGGGATTATGTTTTCCAATGTGCATTACTTTGCATTTATCAACATTGAATGTCATGTGACATTTTGTTGCCCAATCACTCAGTTTTGTGAGATCCCTTTGTAAGTCTTCACAGTCTGCTTTGGATTTAACTATCTTGAGTGATTTTGTATCATCTGCAAATTTTTCCACCTCACTGTTTACCCCTTTTTCCAGATCACTGATGAATATATTGAACAGCACTGGGGGACACCACTATTTAACTCTCTCCATTCTGAAAACAGACCATTTATTCCTACCCTTTGTTTCCTATCTTTTAACCAGTTACTAAGGACTTTCCCTCTTATCCCATGACTGCTTACTTTGCTTAAGAGCCTTTGGTGAGGGACCTTGTCAAAGGCTTTCTGAAAGTCTAAGTACACTATATCCACTGGATCCCCCTTGTCCACATGCTTGTTGACACCCTCAAAGAATTCTAGTAGATTGGTGAGGCATGATTTCCCTTTACAAAAACCATGTTAACTCTTCCCCAACAAATCTTGTTCATTTATAATTCTGTTCTTTACTGTAGTTTCAACCAGTTTTCCTGGTACTGAAGTTAGGCTTACAGGCCTGTAATTGCTGGGATCGCCTCTGGAGCCTTTTTAAAAAATTGGTGTCACATTAGCTATCCTCCAGTCATCTGGTACAGAAGCTGATTTAAATGATAGGTTACATACCACAGTTAGCAGTTCTGCAATTTCACATTTGACTTCCTTCAGAACTCTTGGGTGAATCCCATCTGGGCCTAGTGACTTATTGCTGTTTAATTTATCAGTTTGTTCCAAAACCTCCTTTAATGACACCTCAATCTGGGACAGTTCCTCAGATTTGTCACCTAAAAAGAATGGCTCAGGTTTGGGAATCTCCCTTATATCCTCATTCCTCAGCCATGAAGACCGATGCAAAGAATTCATTTAGTTTCTCTGCAATGGTCTTATCATCCTTGAGCACTCCTTTAGCATCTTGATCATCCAGTGGCCCCACACATTGCTTATTCCCATAATACAAGAACTAGGGGTCATCAAATGAAATTAATAGGCAGCAGATTTAAAACAAATAAAAGGAAGTTCTTCTTCACGCAGCGCACAGTCAACTTGTGGAACTCCTTACCTGAGGAGGTAGTGAAGGCTAGGACTATAACAGAGTTTAAAAGAGAACTGGATAAATTCATGGTGGTTAAGTCCATTCATGGCTATTAGCCAGGACGGGTAAGGAACGGTGTCCCTAGCCTCTGTCTGTCAGAGGGTGGAGATGGATGGCAGGAGAGAGATCACTTGATCATTGCCTGTTAGGTTCACTCCCTCTGGGGCACCAGGCATTGGCCACTGTTGGTAGACAGGATACTGGGCTAGATGGACCTTTGGTCTGACCCGGTATGGCCTTTCTTATGTTCTTATGTTTTTAGCAGGCTTCCTGCTTCTGAAGTACTTAAACATTTTTTTATTAGTTTTTGAGTCTTTAGCTAGTTGCTCTTCAAATTCTTTTTTGGCCTGCCTAATTATACTTTTACACTTGACTTGCCAGATTTAATGCTCCTTTCTATTTTCCTCAGTAGGATGTAACTTCCAATTTTTAAAGGATGCCTTTTTGCCTGTAACTGCTTCTTTTACTCTGTTGTTTAGCCAAGGTGGCACTTTTTTGGTTCTCTTACTATGTTTTTTAATTTGGGGGATACATTTAAGTTGAGCCTCTATTAAGGTGTCTTTAAAAAGTTTCCATGCAGCTTGCAGGCATTTCACTTTTGGGACTGTACCATTTAATTTCTGTTTAACTAACCTCCTCATTTTCCCCTTTCTGAAGTTAAAGGCTTCTTTGGTGGGCTTCTTTGGTGTGTCTCCCCCACAGGGATGTTACATTTAATTACATTATGGTCGCTGTTACCAAGCGGTTCAGCTCTATTCACCTCTTGGACCAGATCCTGTGCTCCACTCAGGACTAAATCAAAAATTGCCTCTTCTCTGGTGGGTTCCAGAATTAGCTGCTTCAAGAAGCAGTAATTTATGGTGTCAAGAAACTTTATCTCTGCATCCCGTCCTGAGGTGACATGTACCCAGTCAATATGGGGATAGTTGAAATCCCCCATTATTAAATTTTCTATTTTTATAGCCTTTCTAATCTTCCTGAGCATTTCACAGTCACTATTACCATCCTGGTCAGGTGATTGGTAGTATATCCCTACTGCTATATTCGTATTATTCAAGCATGGAATTACTATCCATAGAGATTCTATGGTACTTTTTGGTTCATTTAAGATTTTTACTATACACGTATTTGACTTTCTGTTTTAGTGCCATTCCCCAACCAGCACGACCTGTTCTGTCCTTCCAATATATTTTGTACCCTGGTATTACCATGTCCCATTGATTATCCTCATTCCACCAAGTTTCTCTGATGCCTATTATATCAATATCCTCATTTAATACCAGGCATTCAAGTTCACCGATCTTAGTATTTAGATTTCTAGCATTTGTACATAAGCACTTATACAATTTGTCACGTTTCAGCTGTCTGCCATTACATAATGTAATTGGATGGGACTCTTTTTCATTTGACTGTTTCTCATCAGATCCTACCTGTATTTTAATCGTCTCCTCCTTACTAGGATACAGTGAATCTCCATTAATAGATTAATAGATACTCCGCTACGGGATGTCTCTGTCTGAACCATGTGCTCCTCTGTTTCTCCCTAACATTTAGCTTAAGAACTCCTCTATGATCTTTTTAATTTTACATGCCAGCAACCTGGTTCCATGTTGGTTTAGGTGGAGCCCATCCTTCCTGTACAGGCTCCTCCTTTGCCAAAATGTTCCCCAGTTCCTAATAAATCTAACCCCCTTCTACCTACACCATCATCTCATCCAGGCATTGGGACCCTGCAGTTCTGCCTGTCTAATTGGCCCTGCATGTGGAACTGGAAGCATTTCAGAGAATGTTCCCATGGAGGTTCTGGACTTCAATCTCTTACCTAGCAGTCTAAATTTGGCCTCCAGGATCTCTCTCCTACTTTTTCTTATGTCACTGGCACCTACATGTGTAGATAAATCTCTGATAATTTTCATATGACTTTACATTGTGCCTCTTCATATAACCTTGTGGTGGGTCTATCCACATGTGACCTCTGTTTTCATGGGACTTTGTATCAAAGCCTCATTTAGAAACTTTGCATTGCCCTTGGTATAATATTATAACCCCTAAGGATAGAATAAGATAGAAGAAATTTTTTTTTTTGCTAGCAGTAGAACAAGAGCTCTCCCCCCCCCCCACTCTTAATCAATTGCCCTGTTGAATGAATGAGGTGTGGATGAGCAAGGCATGGAAGGCAGCACCTCCAGACAGCCTCAACTGTTGGAGAGGGGCTGGGAGCCAGACCCAAGGACAATAAAACCTGTCAAGTGTGCTCATTAAAAACAAGCAGACATACCAACGGCCTCGGGCGTTAGAAGCAAGCACCTTTTTTTGGAAACACCCTCTTTGCAGCATTGGGACAACACTCAAAAGAAAGCAGCACAAAGGACCAATGGACACAGACACAGAGTTTGAATCTGGTATAGATTTGCATAAGAGAAAAGCTGCTATAAAAGTGAGGTGTCTTGCAGAGGACCCCGGGTCTCATCTTGTCAACATGGGAGCATCGATCCGGATCGGCAGAAGCCCGGCTCCACCCACTCCCCCATCTAACTCACCTGGCCAGTGAAGTTAAGGGGAGCAACTAATTGGTAACAACAAGACGAAGTGTGTTTGTGTGTGTGAGTGTAAGTGTAATATATTATATGCATATAATACAGTGTTAATAAATACATGTATTACTAATAAATGTGGCGTTTTGTCTTATTCCCCCTGAAAAGATCCTGTGCAGTACTTTAAGTACAACACATGTACCATGATCACCAGTTCCTCCCCAGCCCTGCACATAAGCCTGTCTAGACATCTCGAGAGATCTGCAACTGTTGCACCCAGCCGTCAGGCAATTCACCATGCATTTCACCAGGTCACTGCAAACACCCAGAGGCGGCAGGTTTGGATAATTTTTGGTGATGCCCAGAACGGGTCCAAGTCCCCCCTCTCCCGCCTCCTCAGGCTCTGGGAGGGAGTTTGGGTGTGGGATGGGGGAGGGGTCGGGCTCTGGGAGGGAGTTTGGGTGTGGGCTCTGGGATGGGAGTTTGGGTGTGGGATGGGAAGGGGGTAGGTTTAGCAGATAAAATACAAAAAGAACAAGTTAAAAATCACTTAGAAAAGTTAGATGCCTGCAAGTCACCCGGGCCTGATGAAATGCATCCTAGAATACTCAAGGAGCTAATAGAGGAGGTATCTGAGCCTCTAGCTATTATCTTTGGAAAATCATGGGAGACGGGAGAGATTCCAGAAGACTGGAAAAGGGCAAATATAGTGCTCATCTATAAAAAGGGAAATAAAAACAACCCAGGAAACTACAGACCAGTTAGTTTAACTTCTGTGCCAGGGAAGATAATGGAGCAAGTAATTAAGGAAATCATCTGCAAACACTTGGAAGGTGGTAAGATGATAGGGAACAGCCAGCATGGATTTGTGAAGAACAAATCATGTCAAACCAATCTGATAGCTTTCTTTGATAGGATAACGAGCCTTGTGGATAAGGGTGAAGCTGTGGATGTGGTATACCTAGACTTTAGTAAGGCATTTGATACAGTCTCGCATGATATTCTTATCGATAAACTAGGCAAATACAATTTAGATGGGGCTACTATAAGGTGGGTGCATAACTGGCTGGATAACCATACTCAGAGGGTTGTTATTAATAGTTCCCAATCCTGCTGGAAAGCCATAACGAGTGGGGTACCGCAGGGGTCTGTTTTGGGACCGGCGCTGTTCAATATCTTCATCAATGACTTAGATATTGGCATAGAAAGTACGCTTATTAAGTTTGCGGATGATACCAAACTGGGAGGGATTGCAACTGCTTTGGAGGACAGGGTCACAATTCAAAATGATGTGGACAAATTGGAGAAATGGGCTGAGGTAAACAGGATGAAGTTTAACAAAGACAAATGCAAAGTGCTCCACTTAGGAAGGAAAAATCAGTTTCACACATACAGAATGGGAAGAGACTGTGTAGGAAGGAGTACGGCAGAAAGGGATCTAGGGATTATAGTGGACCAAAAGCTAAATATGAGTCAACAGTGTAATGCTGTTGCAAAAAAAGCAAACATGATTCTGGGATGTATTAACAGGTGTGTTGTGAGCAAGACACGAGAAGTCATTCTTCTGCTCTACTCTGCTCTGGTTAGGCCTCAGCTGGAGTATTGTGTCCAGTTCTGGGCACCGCATTTTAAAAAAGATGTGGAGAAATTGGAGTGGGTCCAGAGAAGAGCAACAAGAATGATTAAAGGTCTTGAGAACATGACCTATGAAGGAAGGCTGAAAGAATTGGGTTTGTTTAGTTTGGAAAAGAGAAGACTGAGAGGGGACATGATAGCAGTTTTCAGGTATTTAAAAGGGTGTCATAAGGAGGAGGGAGAAAACTTGTTCACCTTAGCCTCTAAGGATAGAACCAGAAGCAATGGGTTTAAACTGCAGCAAGGGAGGTCTAGGTTGGACATTAGGAAAAAGTTCCTAACTGTCAGGGTGGTTAAACACTGGAATAAATTGCCTAGGGAGGTTGTGGAATCTCCATTTCTGGAGATATTTAAGAGTAGGTTAGATAAATGTCTATCAGGGATAGTCTAGACAGTATTTGGTCCTGCCATGCAGGCAGGGGACTGGACTCGATGACCTCTCGAGGTCCCTTCCAGTCCTAGAATCTATGAATCTATGAATCTATGGGGCAGGGGGTTGGGGTGCAGGAGGGGGTTCGAGCTCTGGGAGGAAGTTTGGGTGTGGGAGGGGGGAGGGGTCGGGCTCTGGGAGGGAGTTTGAGTGCGGGCTCTGGGATGGGGCAGGGGGTTGGGGTGCAGGAGGGGGTCAGGGAGTCGGCGCTTACATTGGTGGAGCCAGGCCCCTGGGCCCTAAATATTCATAGAGCCCGGGCACCACAGGCCATACAACTCGCCGCCCCTGCAAACACCTATCTATAGTTCTAATGAAGTTGCTGTGAAGGCCTGGCTGGTGAAGTCACAGTCTGCTGTTGTACCCAAGGGAGAACAGCTCCTCCAGCAGCTCACAGGGTCACCCTGGAAAAGGCATTTGCCAGCAGACATCCAAGTTATTCCCTGTCCCAAGCACAGTGGGAAACCGTGGCACCCAGCTTAGACATAATGAGACAAATTGACCTGTTCGCCAGCAGATGGCACCCAAAGAACAACCTCAAAATGACTTCAGCAGCAACTGCCCAATGGGTGTCTCTGTGGGGCAGCCCAGCGCCCTGCAGACGGGCTGAGCGCCCCAGGGATGTCTGGCCTGCAGGCTCGGCCTGTCATGGCCTGCAGGCACACACAGATTAGCAGCCAGCAATAGTGGATGGGATGAAGGTGGTGGGGTGGGACAGGCAGGTCTACACCAGTCCCCCAACTCCAGCACATCAGCCCACGCTGCCCAGGAAAATGACGGAGCCGGCTCAGCAGCCCTCAGCGGTGTATTAGATGAGACATGCCAGCCCTGAAGGCCGCAGCCCCCCCACACTAAATCCAGAGTCTGTTCGAGAGGCCTGAGCACAGGGGCTCTTATGCTGACAATGTGACATGAGGGCTGAGGCTGCTGACTCCCTCCCTCCATCAGAGTTGGGAGACCCTCAGTTCTGGGCAGGGGACCCCGGTCCCCGTGTACGGGGACGGCCAGTCGCCAGGCCAACCCTGCCCAGGAGAGGGCTCTATGCTGCCTCCCCCCTACACGGGGCTGGGAGCAGGGGCACCATACAGGGCTCTATGCTCCAGTGGGATGGCTGAGGCTTCCTGCCCCCTGGGTAGGCCCCAGCCTGCCTGAAAATAGGGGGCAGCAGGCCAGGGAGAAGGGGGCCCCCAGCCTGCCCCAAGAGGAGCAACAGACCAGGGTCCCCCTGCTGCTGGCCTGTTCAGAGACTGGCTGCAGGTCAGGAAGGACCCCAGGAGGGAGCCTCCAACCTGCCTGGCCGAGGTGTCTTTTGGGGATGGCCCCTGACACCCCAAGGGGAGCGGCATGTCGGGGGTGGGGCTTTGGAATCCCCATATGGTAGGGTTGCCAACTTTCTAATTGCACAAAACCACACACCCTTGCCCCATCCCCTCTCCCCGCCCATCTCTGAGTCCCCACCCCCCACTCACTCCATCCCCCCTCCCTCCGTCACTCGCTGTCCCTCACCCTCACTCACTTTCACTGGGCTGGGGCAGTGGTTTGGGTGAGGGGGAGTTCTGACCTGGGGCAGGGAGTTGGGGTGCTGGTGGGAGTGCAGGGTCTGGGAGGGAGTTAGGGTGTGGGAGAGGGTTTCGACCTGGGGCAGGGGGGTTAGGGTGTGGGCTCCAGCTGGGCAGCGCTTACCTCAGGCGGTTCGCAGTTGGCAGCGCAGCAGAAGCAGCCACCATGTCCAGGTCCTAGGCGCAGGGGCAGCTAGGTGGCTCTGCATGGTGTGTGCTGCCTGCACCGACAGGTACTGCCCCCGCAGCTCCCATTGGCCACAGTTCCTGGCCAATGGAAGATGCAGAGCCAACCTTCGGGGTGGGGGCAGCGCGTGGAACCTCCCTGATTGCACCTGCGCCTAAGGGCTGCAGGGACATGCCGTCCATTTCTGGGAGCTGTGCGGAGCCAGGGCAGGCAGGGAGCCTGCCTTAGCCCCACTGCGCCACTGACCGGATTTTTAATGGCCCAGTCAGCGGTGCTGACTGGAGCTGCCAGGGTCCTTTTCGATCGGGTGTTCCAGTCAAAAACTGGACACCTGGCAACTCTACCATGTGGTTGTGCCTAGGATCCTGGATTGCCTCAGTCCATCCTGCTGCTACATGCTTAGAGCCAGAGTGTGGCTTTTAAAGCACAGCCCACGGTGGGCCAGGCTCCAGCAGGAGCTCCACAACAGGCCCAGTGACTCAGTGCACACACTCCTGGGCAGCACGCTATGCCACCATTGCAACGGCCGCAACAGTTCCCCCCCTCCTCATCCATTGGGATTGCCAGGCCAGTGAGGGGAGCGAGAGAGGACCGATGGGTGGGGGACATGTGTGGAGAAGGCTCCGTGCACCCCAGGCAGGGCGCACAGATCATAGAATCATAGAATATTAGGGTTGGAAGAGACCTCAGGAGGTCATCTAGTCCAATCCCCTGCTCAAAGCAGTACCAACACCAACTAAATCATCCCAGCCAGGGCTTTGTCAAGCCGGGCCTTAAAAACCGCTAAGGAAGGAGATTCCACCACCTCCCTAGGTAACCCATTCCAGTGCTTCACCACCCTCCTAGTGAAATAGTGTTTCCTAATATCCAACCTAAACCTCCCCCACTGCAACTTGAGACCATTGCTCCTTGTTTTGTCATCTGCCACCACTGAGAACAGCCGAGCTCCATCCTCTTTGGAACCCCCCTTGGCAGTTGAAGGCTGCTATCAAATCCCCTCACTCTTGTTTCAGCATGTGACATGTGGCTTGCAGCCTAGACTCCAGCACTGTGCAACGAGGGAGGAGAGCAAACGGGAGAGGAATCAGGGAGAGGGATCTGACTCCCCCACCCCATTAGTGGCTGGCTCCTCACTGACTCCAGTGGGATTTGTCTGTATCCTGGGGCTGGGAATCTGGCCCCTCTAGGAGGCCATTGGTACTCCTGGCAATTGGGTGCCTCTCTGCTTTTCGCCTTTGTATGTGGCAGGAGAGACCCGCCTTGCCAAATGATGTCGCTAATTCCCTCACGCTGAGTCCTCTTCCCAGTCTGCAGCTGTGGGACCCCCCAGGGCTTGTCGGGGTGGGTGAAGAGCAGAGGAGGGGCACATGCCAGGAGCAGCACTCAAAGATCCCTGCCTCGGAGACGTATTCTGAGGAGTCAGCAGTGGGCGCTCTGCCCAGAACACCCAGAATCTGTCCAGTGCCCGCCCAGCTGCTTCCCAGCGGGTGCTGTCATGTTCATCCAGGTTCAGATCTGCAGCAAGGCCTTTGATTGTCTGACTCAGTCACAGCGACACAGGCAGTGCCTGCAGCTTGCTACTGAGGGCTTTGGCAGTGGGAGATGACTTGCCACACAGGTTTATTAACCCCTCTGCCCAGCCTTTCATCTTCCTGCTTTAACCCTGGCTTTTAGTTCCAATCACTCTTTGATTTTTGAGACGGAGTGGAATATTTCATTGACAACTCAAAGTGATAGCGTTTGATCCCCACCTGCCCAGGTGGAAGCGATGGCACAAGGTGCTAGACCTCTGGGAGGTCAGGCTGTCTCTGCCCTAGGAAGAGACCTGCAGGAGCCGGAGCACAGAGACATACGCAGTTGTTGAGAACCGCCACAGTATTAGCATGGGGCCTTGAGGCTAACAAGTCATAACTCCGGCAAGTGCAAGAGAAGGGTGGCAGGGCAGCCTTGTAGTTAAAGCTCTGGCCTGAGTCAGTGATTTGGGTTCTAGTTCCAGCTCTGTAGACTGTTTCCTTTGTGTGTCTGTTTGGATTGGATGCTCTCCCTCTACGCTTGTTCAGCACCTAGCACGCTGGGGCCTGACCTCAGTGGGGCCTGCAGGTCCTCCTGGGAGACATGGAACACAAGAGAATATAATGGGAGGTGCCCTCTTGATAGGCACAATATAGGAACCTAGCTAGAGTCTCAGGTCCCAGAATGTAAGGCCATATAAGGAGCCTTTAGCAGAGAGAAACAACGATGCAAACCACTTGCTGGGCTTATTAATGATCTATTCAGAATTGGCCTGAGCTGGGACCCTGTACAACAGGGACATCTAGGAAGAACCCAATGTTAACCTGCAGCAAATGTCTTGGCCTAGCAATGCCTGGGAAGAGCACATACAAATTATTATTACTAACCTGTATTGCCCGGTGCAGAATGTCCTGATCTGGCATTTCTTTCAGTGGAGGGAACATTTATTTGTTCCTCGGGGTCACTGGGTGTGCTCATTAGGCAAGGCTGACCTTACTGCATGGCCCCTTTCAGAGGAGGCTGTGATGAGCTCAGCTCCTGAGAATCCTGTTTATTGCTAACGTGGTGCTAATGGGCAAAGGACGTCCTGAACCGCAATCCCCTTGCTCAAAAAGGAGATACCTTCACCTTAGCTGGGCAGGGAGCGCGTCAAAGGGGATTGTTTTGCTGAGCTCTGCACCCAGTGACCCAGCAACCCACTGAACTCAGTGCGTGGCTGTCGCTCCAGCCCCAGGACTCGCTGATGTAGGAAGGAATTGGTTTTCCTAGGTCTCTGACTGACTGCACAGGCTGTTGCAAAGGCTGGCTGGGGAAGAAAAGCAGCTGCTGTAAGGAATGCACCTGCTACAGGCTGCGTGCAGCTCTGGTAAGACCCCGCTGATCACAGCACAGCCCCTGTGGAGATCCAACCATGTATTCAGCTGTCTCCGCGTGGAATTATGTGGCTTATTTCCAGCTTGGAAAGGTGGTTCAGGGTGCATGAGTCTGCAGTACAATATGGCAGTGCACGCTTGGGGTTATCTGGAGAGGCTCACAGAGAGTGAGGCCAGAATCCCCCAGTGTCGCTCTGAACACTGGGCCAGATTCGTCCCTGGTGCAACGCCACTGACTTCAGTGGCATTGCCCCCAGGGTGGAAGGGAACCAACGTGATCAGCCGGCATTACCCTGGGAGTTCAGACCACAGACCTAAACCTAATCCAGGGTCAGGAGGGGGCTGGCTTGTGTGGAAAGAGAAATGAGCTAAATCTGCTTAGCTGGGCTAAAGAGGCACAGGAGGACAGGCTGCCAGTATCGGCAGGGTGTCGGCCCCGAGCCTGGAGAGGAGTTACTGAGGCTGGGTCCAATGGGGGAGGAATGAATTAAAAAAGGGAACATTTAGAATGAAAAACATCCTGGCAGCGAGATGCATCAAGCGGTGAACTTCTTTTCTGGAGCAAGAGATCGGAGCCCCCTCACTACAGCATTGGCAATGAGACCAGAGGGGAAATATTTCAAAAGGGGCTAAGTCACAAACATCACAATGGCCAGACTGGGTCAGACCAAAGGTTTCCAGTGTCAGGCCCAGTGTCCTGTCTTCTGACAGTAGCCAATACCAGGTGTCTCAGAGGGAATGAACAGAACGGGCAGTCATGAAGTGATCCATCCCCTGTTCCCCATCCCAGCTTCTGGCAAACAGAGGTGAGGGTCATGCAGAACATGGTGCTGGATTCCTACCCAATCTGGCTAATAGCCATTGGTGGACCTATTCTCCATTAATTTATCTAGTTCTTATTGTCCTGTGGCACCTTATAGACTAACAGACATATTGGAGCATAAGCTTTCGTGGCTGAATACCCACTTCGTCAGACGCATGATTTACAGATCCAAACTAACACGGCTACCCCTCTGATACTAGTTCTTATTGAAACCCTGTTATAGTTTTGGCCTTCACAACATCCCCTGGCAAAGAGTTCCACAGACTGACTGTGAAGAAATACCTTCTTTTGTTTATTTTAAATCTGCTGCCTATTAATTTCATTGGGTGACCCTGGTTCTTGTGTTATGTGAAGGAGTAAATAACACTTCCTCATTCAATTTTTCCACACCATTCATGATTGTATAGACCTTTATCATATCCCCCCTTAGTCATCTCTTTCCCAAGCTGAAAAGTCCCAGTCTTTTTAATCTCTCCTCATACCGAAGGTGTTCCATACCCCTAATCATTTCTGTTGCCCTTCTCAATTCCTTTTCCAAATCTAATATATCTTTTTTGAGATGGGGCGACCACATCTGCAGGCAGTACTCAAGATGGGGGCGTACCATGGATTTATATAGAGGTAATATGATATTATCTATCCCTTTCCTAATGATTCCCAATATTCTGTTAGCTTTTTTGATTGAGCAGATGCTTCCAGAAAACTATCTACAATGACTCCAAGATCTCTTTATTGATGGGTTCAGCTAATTTAGACCCCATCGTTTTGTACGCATATTACTCCTGGGGGAATTCTGTGCCAAAAAATCCAAAATTTTGCACGAAAATTCTGCATATTTTATTTGTCAAAATAATGCAATATAATCACACACCAGTTTCACTTATTTTGGTAATTTATTTAAACTACCATACAGAACAAAAATCACAATAACTTTTCAGCATTTCCTAAACACATGAAAGTTGTTACAAATACTTGGTAACCAAGACCCTGCATTCCAGTTATAATACTGGATTTTCATTTAAATTACATTACTTTTATTTTGGTGTTTGGTGTTCTGTAAAGTAGAATGTTGCTTTAAATTGCTCAGCCTTTCACATATGAAAGTCAGACACTTTTGCTAATCATTGTCCTGCATTTTTTTTTAATGGGTAAGTAAAATAGATCCGAGCTGTCACCTAACCCCATCCTGCCTCTCTGGCACAGGAAAAACAGCGAGAAAGCACAGAGACCTTCTAGCTGAGGAGTCCGTTACTGTCATTTATACCACTCGGGCAAGGTAAAGGAGCCTTAATTGACTGAGGCCTTGGCTACACTTGCGAGTTAGTGCGCAATAAAGGAGCCCCGGGCGCACTAGCTCACTCCCCGTCCACACTGGCAAGGCACGTAATGCGCTCTGACTCTGCAGCTACAGCGCTGCTGGTACTCCACCTCGGCGAGAGGAATAACATTTGCTGCGCCTTGGCTACAACGCCCGGTCATCAGTGTGAACGAGGCGTTGCATTACTGCGCTCTGATCGGCCTCCGGAAACGCCCCATAATCCCCTTAAGTCAAGTGGCCACTCTTGTCACTGTTTTGAACTCCTGTAGGAATGCAGAAATGCCCTTTCAAAGCTCCGTTTCTCACAGCCGGCTTGCAAGCCGTTAGTGTGGAATGCTGTGTGTGAGAGAGAGGTGGGGGAGGAGGAGGTCTGCTGCTGTCTGAATTTACAAGACTGCATGCTGACATGCTCTCAGCCCCCCAAAACCCCACTCTCTCTCCCCCCACATACACACAACACAGTCCCTGTCACACTCCACCCCCCGCCCATTTGAAAAGCACGTTGCAGTCACTTGCATGCTGGGATAGCTACCACAATACACTGTTCTCTGTGGCCGTTGCAAGAGCTGCTAATGTGGCCACACCAGTGCTCTGGCAGCTGTCAGTGTGGACAGACTGCAGTGCTTTCCCTACTGCGCTCTCCGAAGGCTGGTTTAAGTCAAAGCGCTCTACATCTGCAAGTGTAGCCATGCCCTAAGAATGGGAACAATTCACTAACAATGGGAACATTAGCAGCCTGCCTGTTTAGTTGTTACATTTCTGCTCTGCTTCAGAGACAGACTCTGCTTCACACAGCCCCACACCTCCAAGCCCGGGATGCGCAACAGCGAGGAGTGGCTTGTGTGGTCGCAGCCAAGTGCTGGGAGAGAGCTGTGCTCTAAAAACCCACCTCCACGAGGGGCGTAGCTCCCAGCACAGGTGCACTGTCTACACTGGCTCTTTACAACGCTGAAACTTACAGTGCTCAGGGGGTGTTTTTTCACACCCCTGAGCGAGAAAGTTGCTGCGCTGTAAAATGCCAGTGTAGACAAGCCCTAAGTTTCTCTCACTGGTTCGCGCACGCGCTCAGCCCCATCTCCTTAACGTCTCTCCACAGGCACATGCCCAGCCTCCCTCATCCCCCCCTTGGTGACCGCTGCTCCCAGCAGATGCGCCTAGGCTGCCAGGGAAGGGGCGTGTGTTCCCTACACATTTCTTTGCCCCCCATTTTTCTCTGGGGGAGCCAAGAAATCTGCAGAAGGTTGCCCCCCTGCCGGGGCGCAAAATTCCCCCAGGAGTAGTAGAGTTGGGATTATGTTTTCAATGTGCATCACTTTGCATTTATCAACATTGAATTTCATCTGCCATTTTCTTGTCCAGTCACTGAGTTCTGAGAGATCCTTTTGTAGCTCTTCACAGTCTGCCTGGATCTTAACTATCTTGACTAGTTTTGTATCATCAGCAAATTTTGCCACCTCCCTGTTTACCCCTTTTTCCAGATCATTTATGAATATGTTGACTAGCACTGGGCCCACTACAGACCCCGGGGGACACCACTATTTACCTCTCTCCATTCTCACCACTTATCCCTACCCTTTGTTTCCTATATTTTAACGGGAGTGCCTGCCAATGCTTTCAGGATCATCTAAAGATCCAATCCGTAATTTACTTTAATGACAAGCCTTTTGTTATTTTAATCACCCTGCCTCTGTTTATAAACACTTCCAGCTTCAGAACTTATCACATATCACCCTCAAGCTGTCTGTCTGGGGCTAGGGTGAGTAGACCTCCTGTACAAAACTTGTGGGGGTAGGGCTGGCCCCCCTCTAAATGGCGCCACTGCTCACTGATTCATTGGGACAGCCCCTGCATAGCAGACAGCTTTGCTTGCAAACCTCATTTTGTGCTATTGATCTTCCAACCCACACCCACCTGGTTTGCCTGCTTCATCCCCCTGCAGGATCCTGTGTGTCGGGGTGAGCTCTCCGCAGCAGGGACCTGCGCCTAGCACAGCAGGGCCCGGATCCAGACCCTAGGTGATCCCATCACAGAAATAACAGTAATACTTGGAACCTCGCCGGTGCGTGGATGGGTCACCAGGTAGAGCTGCGCTGGCTTTGGAGGAACACTGAGGTTGTTCTTGGGCACTTGTAGACCCCCACTCCCTGCTCATAACATGGAGTGGAAAATTACCACCTTCCCTGCTGGGAGACAGCCAGCCTTGCTGGGAGGTCCGAGCACTTCTCAAATGCCTCTTTCTTTTGTTCCTCATTTAATTTTAATCTCTCCCTGTGCATCTCCATGCAACCCGCGCCTGGATTCTTACGCATGAGGGGAGAACAAAGGCTCCTTTCTCGAGCCTCCAAAACAAATTCCACGATGCTCTGGCCCCAAGTGTCCGTGGCTGATGGCACATGGGGCCGACATGGGCAGGTGTATGCCCACATCAGCAGGCCCGTAGTGACGAGCTGCTCATGAAATGCAGGCCCTTCGGCAGGAGGGTGGAAGGGCCGCTGGCCCAGCAAGAGGCTGTGGAGTTCAGATTGCTGTGACTCACTGGCACACGTCTGGGCAAGGGGAGTGAAACTGCCCATGGGCTCTCCCCAGCCAGCAGTGCACTGGAGCTCAGGTCATTGTCCTGGCCCATCTCCTGTTAATGCCAATGAACTTCTAGGGAGTGAGGTTATTGTCACTGCGTGTGCCCTGCCCCACTCTCAGCTACGCCCACATACAGCTGGTGGGGATGGAGTTACTTCAGGCTTTCGCTGCCGGATTGAGGGAGAACAGCACTCAGCCCACGCACGGAAAGAAAGAGGTCTCACTAGGGCACGTGGGCTGGCCTTCCCCGGGCAGTGAATGGGGGCCAGGCCAGGTCAGGTGTCCCCCTTCCACTGGGGCTGCAGTGCTTCCCAGCCGCACTCCCCTCTGCTCACACTCCATGTTGCCCCCAGTGTTAGTATATAGGCCTGTTTGTCAGCCTGAGAGAGAATTTTGGGTTTGACTTTTAGATACTCTTATATCTTATATTAATATGTGTGAACAAAGGACAAAGATGCTATGTGTGTTGCTTCTGCCTGGCCAGATGGGTTTGTTAGTATACAGGTGAGTCTCATCTTACACACATTTAACATGTGCAAATTCAGCTTTGCGCGGTCGGCAAAAACAAAAAACAAAAAGAGAGAAAAATAACAATTTAAATACTGTATCTGTAGTGTGGGCGATTCTGCCCACCATTACACTCAATGTAATTTTGACTATACGCGATTTTTGCTTTACGCGCTGACAGCGGAACGTAACCCCAGCGTAAGATGAGACTCGCCTGTAATGGGAACAGATAAGAACAGTTAAAAGTGTTACAGGGTATAGATTAATAGATTCTAGGACTGGAAGGGACCTCGAGAGGTCATTGAGTCCAGTCCCCTGCCCGCATGGCAGGACCAAATACTGTCTAGACCATCCCTGATAGACATTTATCTAACCTACTCTTAAATATCTCCAGAGATGGAGATTCCACAACCTCCCTAGGCAATTTATTCCAGTGTTTAACCACCCTGACAGTTAGGAACTTTTTCCTAATGTCCAACCTAGACCTCCCTTGCTGCAGTTTAAACCCATTGCTTCTGGTTCTATCCTTAGAGGCTAAGGTGAACAAGTTTTCTCCCTCCTCCTTATGACACCCTTTTAAATACCTGAAAACTGCTATCATGTCCCCTCTCAGTCTTCTCTTTTAAACAAACCCAATTCTTTCAGCCTTCCGTCATAGGTCATGTTCTCAAGACCTTTAATCATTCTTGTTGCTCTTCTCTGGACCCACTCCAATTTCTCCATATCTTTTTTAAAATGCGGTGCCCAGAACTGGACACAATACTCCAGCTGAGGCCTAACCAGAGCAGAGTAGAGCGGAAGAATGACTTCTCGTGTCTTGCTCACAACACACCTGTTAATACATCCCAGAATCATGTTTGCTTTTTTTGCAACAGCATCACACTGTTGACTCATATTTAGCTTGTGGTCCACTATAACCCCTAGATCCCTTTCTGCCGTACTCCTTCCTAGACAGTCTCTTCCCATTCTGTATGTGTGAAACTGATTTTTCCTTCCTAAGTGGAGCACTTTGCATTTGTCTTTGTTAAACTTCATCCTGTTTAACTCAGACCATTTCTCCAATTTGTCCAGATCATTTTGAATTATGACCCTGTCCTCCAAAGCAGTTGCAATCCCTCCCAGTTTGGTATCATCCGCAAACTTAATAAGCGTACTTTCTATGCCAATATCTAAGTCGTTGATGAAGATATTGAACAGAGCCGGTCCCAAAACAGACCCCTGCGATACCCCACTCGTTATGCCTTTCCAGCAGGATTGGGAACCATTAATAACAACTCTCTGAGTACGTTTATCCAGCCAGTTATGCACCCACCTTATAGTAGCCCCATCTAAATTGTATTTGCCTAGTTTATCGATAAGAATATCATGCGAGACTGTATCAAATGCCTTACTAAAGTCTAGGTATACCACATCCACAGCTTCACCCTTATCCACAAGGCTCGTTATCCTATCAAAGAAAGCTATCAGATTGGTTTGACATGATAGGAGTGTGCTGTACGTGGAAACCCTGAAGCGTAAACTGGACCAGGGTAAAGCCTTTGAGTTGACCAGCAAGTGGGACGCCAGCAACCACTTCCTCACTGGGGGCGGCTTCACCCGTTTCGCTGACTGACGGTTCATCCACCGTGCCCGGCTCAACTGCGTCCCTCTCAATGGAGCCATCCGCCACGGGAACCGAGACAAATGTTGCAGGAAGTGCGGCTACTCCAACGAAACCCTGCCCCACGGCCTGTGTAGCTGCAAGCCCCACTCCAGAGCCTGGCAGCTGCGCCACAACGCCGTCCAGAACCTCCTGGTGAAAGCCATCGCACCGCCCTGGGGGCGGTCGCCGTGAACTGCGCCATCCCCGGTACCGACAGCCAGCTGCAACCTGACGTCATCGTCACCAATGAGGCCCAGAAAAAGATCGTCCTCGTCGCCATCATGGTCTCCTTTGAGAATAGGACCCCGGCCTTTCGTGAAGCCCGAGCTCGTAAGCTGGAAAAGTATGCCCCCCTGGCCAATACCCTGAGAGCGAAGGGCTACGAGGTGCAGATGGACGCCCTGATCGTCAGAGCCCTGGGCACCTGGGACCCTTGCAACGAGCATTGTTATACCAATAAAAACTAGCAGGATCTTATTAAAGGGGACAAGATAAAGATGCCACATTTATTATGATAACAATTTGATTTATGACCAATAACTAATATCTTAATCCTTATACACACACATTATACCTAATACCTATACACACACACACACACACACACACACACACACATCAGATGTTCTGCAGCTGCTGCATAGTTACCAGTCCTGCTTGAGTCTGTGGCTTGAGTTTGCAGCTTGGGTTCGTAGTTTGTGGTGGTAACTGGCCAGGAAAGCCGGGCACAAGGACGAGCTGGGTCTCTGTTGGGCATGAACCAATACCCTTCCATGTTGGCAGCAGACTGTTACCCTCCTCCAAAGTTTTCCATCTCACCCATCCTTTTTGTAGGCTTTAGTTTGAATCCAGAGTCTATAGGTCTTGCTGTGTCACGCTGCCTCCAGGTTTGGTGATTGATCACCCGTCAATTGCAGACATGACTTTCAGATTCGGACCGGGCTTTGATCTTCCTTTTATTGTACCTTTTCTTTTTAGGGTGGATTCTTCTTACTTTGTTAGGGCTCTTGTCTGCATCTTCAGCCGTTGGTGTTTGAACTCTATTTAATCAGGACAGGCTGGGGCTGGAGGTTGATTCCATCATTCATACATACCTCATTCACACATCTAAACTAAACTAATAAGATTACAGCAGGGCTTGCAAAAATGAAGGTTGCAGCAAGCCCTTACAAAATGGAGTAAGCATTTTAAAATGGGGTTTGAATTACAATATGGCAAACAGTGAACAGAAGTTACAGTATAGACAAGTATAATGGATGGCAAACAGTGAACAGAAGTTACGCTGTAGGCAAGTGTAATAAATGGTGAACAGAAGTTACAATATTGAAACAGTGCAAGTCTCAGGTTATGTCTACACTACGAAATTAGGTCGAATTTATAGAAGCCGGTTTTATAGAAATCGGTTGTATACAGCCGATTGTGTGTGTCCCCACATAAAATGCTCTAAGTGCTCTAGTCGGCGGACCGTGTCCACAGTACCGAGGCTAGCGTCGACTTCCGGAGCATTGCACTATGGGTAGCTATCCCACAGTTCCCGCAGTCTCCGCCGCCCATTGGAATTCTGGGTTGAGATCCCAATGCCTGAATGATGCAAAACAGTGTCGCGGGGGGTTCTGGGTACATGTCGTCAGGCCCCTCCCCCTCCGTCAGAGCACCGGCAGACAATAGATTCGCGCCTTTTTACCTGGGTTACCTGTGCAGACAACATACCACGCCAAGCATGGAGCCCGCTCAGATCAGCTCACCGTCACCATATGTCATCTGGGTGCCGGCAGACGTGGTACTGCATTGCTACACAGCAGTAGCAGCTAACTGCCTTTTGGTGGTAGACGGTGCAGCATGACTAGCAGCCATAGGGCTGCATTGCACCAGCCCCTTGCCTTTTGGTAGAAGATGGTATATTACGACTGGTATCCGTCGTCGTCGTACTGCAGTGGCTGTCAATCATGGGCACCTGGGCAGACATGCAACTGTCTCGATGATGATGGCTATCAGTTGTAGTATGCTATTTTCTACCAATTGCCCAGTATTGTCTGCTAAGCACCCAG
Source organism: Malaclemys terrapin pileata (assembly GCF_027887155.1). NCBI lineage: Eukaryota > Metazoa > Chordata > Testudines > Emydidae > Malaclemys > Malaclemys terrapin. The sequence continues at coordinate 1,909,358 of NC_071523.1, forward strand.
AAGAGGCTGAGGGTGATCTGGGTGCTGGCAGATGTGGGGCTGGCAGACGTGGGGCTGCATTGCTACACAGCAGCAGCCCCTTGCCTTTTGGTAGAAGATGGCATATTACGATTGATATTCGTCATCGTACTGCAGTGGCTATCAGTCATGCTGCACCATCGGCTGCCAGCTTAAGATGTAAAAAATAGATTTGTTCTGCATTCATTTGCTTCCCCTCCCTCCGTGAAATCAACGGCCTGCTAAACCCAGGGTTTTGAGTTTAATCTTTGGGGGGACCATTCTGTGTGACAGTTGTTTGTGTTTCTCCCTGATGCACAGCCACCTTTCTTGATTTTAATTCCCTGTACCTGTACGCCATGTTGTCACTCGGCCCTCCCTCCCTCCCTCCCTCCTTCCTTGCCCTGGTCCATCAGATACTAGTTTCGCGCCTTTTTTCAGACCAGACGCCATAGCACTGGGATCATGGAGCCCGCTCTGATCACCGCGGCAATTATGAGCACTATGAACACCACGCGCATTGTCCTGGAGTATATGCAGAACCAGGACATGCCAAAGCGAAACCCGGACCAGCTGAGGAGGCGATTGCAGCGCGGCGACGAGAGTGATGAGGAAATTGACATGGACATAGACTTCTCACAAGGCACAGGCCCCAGAAATGTGGAAATCATGGTGTTACTGGGGCAGCTTCATGCCGTGGAACGCCGATTCTGGGCCTGGGAAACAAGCACAGACTGGTGGGACCGCATCGTGCTGCAGGTGTGGGACGATTCCCAGTGGCTGCGAAACTTTTGCATGTGTAAGGGCACTTTCATGGAACTTTGTGACTTGCTTTCCCCTGCCCTGAAGCACCAGAATACCAGGATGAGAGTAGCCCTCACAGTTGAGAAGCAAGTGGCGATAGCCCTGTGGAAGCTTGCAACGCCAGACAGCTACCGGTCAGTCGGGAATCAATTTGGAGTGGGCAAATCTACTGTGGGGGCTGCTGTGATCCAAGTTGCCAGGGCAATCAAAGACCTGGTGATATCAAGGGTAGTGACTCTGGGAAACGTGCAGGCCATAGTGGATGGCTTTGCTGAAATGGAATTCCCAAACTGTGGTGGGGCCATAGACGGAACCCATATCCCTATCTTGTCACCGGAGCACCAAGCCACCGAGTACATAAACCGCAAGGGGTACTTTTCAATGCTGCTGCAAGCCCTGGTGGATCACAAGGGATGTTTCACCAACATCAACGTGGGATGGCCGGGAAAGGTACATGATGCTCGCGTCTTCAGGCACTCTGCTCTGTTTCGAAAGCTGGAGGAAGGGACTTTCTTCCCAGACCAGAAAGTAACCGTTGGGGATGTTGAAATGCCTATCGTGATCCTTGGGGACCCAGCCTATCCCTTAATGCCATGGCTCATGAAGCCATACACAGGCAGCCTGGACAGGAGTCAGGACCTGTTCAGCTACAGGCTGAGAAAGTGCCGAATGGTGGTGGAATGTGCATTTGGACGTTTAAAAGCGCGCTGGCGCAGCTTACTGACTCGCTCAGACCTCAGCGAAAAGAATATCCCCATTGTTATTGCTGCTTGCTGTGCGCTCCACAATATCTGTGAGAGTAAGGGGGAGACATTTATGGTGGGGTGGGAGGTTGAGGCACATCGCCTGGCCGCTGATTACGCGCAGCCAGACACCAGGGCGGTTAGAGGAGCACAGCAGGGCGCGGTGCGCATCAGAGAAGCTTTGAAAACGAGTTTTGTGACTGGCCAAGCTACGGTGTGAAACTTCTGTTTGTTTCTCCTTGATGAACCCTCCGCCCCCCCCCCCCCCCCGGTTCACTCTACTTCCCTGTAAACCAACCACCCCACCCTCCCCTCCCCACTTCGAGCACCGCTTGCAGAGGCAATGAAGTCATTGTTACTTCACATTCATGCATTCTTTATTAATTCATCACACAACTAGGGGGATAATTGCCAAGGTAGCCCGGGATGGGTGGGGGAGGAGGGAAGGAAAAGGACACACTGCATTTTAAAACTTTAACTCTTATTGAAGGCCAGCCTTCTGATGCTGGGGCAATCATGTGGGGTGGAGTGACTGGGTGGCTGGAGGCCCCCCCACCGTGTTCTTGGGCGTCTGGGTGAGGAGGCTATGGAACTTGGGGAGGAGGGCTGTTGGTTACACAGGAGCTGTAGCGGCTGTCTCTGCTCCTGCTGCCTTTCCTGCAGCTCAACCATAAGCTGGAGCATATCAGTTTGATGCTCCAGCAGCCGGAGCATCGACTCTTGCCTTTTGTCTGCAAGCTGACACCACCTATCATCTTCAGCCCGCAACTTGCTCTGTTCATCCCGCGATTCAGCCCGCCACCTCTCCTCTCGTTCATATTGTGCTTTTCTGAAGTCTGATATTGACTGCCTCCACGCATTCTGCTGTGCTCTATCAGCATGGGAGGACATCTGCAGCTCCGTGAACATATCGTCCCGCGTCCTCCGTTTTCTCTTTCTAATGTTCACTAGCCTCTGTGAAGGAGAAACATTTGCAGCTGGTGGAGGAGAAGGGAGAGGTGGTTAAAAAAGAACATTTTAGAGAACAATGGTACACTCTTTCATGTTACATTTGCTGTTCACATTACACAGCACATGTGCTTTCATTACAAGGTCGCATTTTTCCTCTTATAGTGAGGGCCTGCTGGTTTCGTGTGAGAGATCACTCACGCAGTGCCAGGCAACAGATTTCGGCTTGCAGGCAGCCATGGTAAGCCACAGTCTTTTGGCTTTTTTAACCTTCTTAACATGTGGGAATGGTTTCAAACAGCAGCGCCCTCATTTCCCATATCAAGGATGAATTGGGTTGGCCATTTAAAATGGGTTTGCAATGTAAAAGGAGGGGCTGCGGTTTCCAGGTTAACATGCAGCACAAACCCAACTAACCCCCCTCTCCCCCACACCCAATTCTCTGGGATGATCACTTCACCCCTCCCCCCACCGCGTGGCTAACAGCGGGGAACATTTCTGTTCAGCAGAGCAGGAATGGGCACCTCTGAATGTCCCCTTAATAAAATCACCCCATTTCAACCAGGTGACCATGAATGATATCACTCTCCTGAGGATAACAAAGAGAGATAAGGAATGGATGTTGTCTGCATGCCAGCAAACACCGGGACCATACGCTACAATGCTTTGTTATGCAATGATTCCAGACTACATGCTACTGGCCTGGCGTGGTAAAGTGTCCTACCATGGCGGACGGGATAAGGCAGCCCTCCCCAGAAACCTTTTGCAAAGGCTTTGGGAGTACATGAAGGAGAGCTTTCTGGAGATGTCCCTGGAGGATTTCCCCATCCCCATACACGTTAACAGACTTTTCCAGTAGCTGTACTGGCCGCGATTGCCAGGGCAAATTAATCATTAATCATTAAACACGCTTGCTTTTAAACCATGTGTAATATTTACAAAGGTACACTCACCAGAGGTCCCTTGTGTGTCCTCAGGGTCTTGGGTGAGTTCGGGGGTTACTGGTTCCAGGTCCAGGGTGATGTCAAAGTTAGACTCAGGACTCATAGTTTGTCAGACCACTCTGTTTTATTAGCACAGCGCTCTGCTAATACATTCAGATAATGTGAGCCTCCATGCAAGATTCAAACAGTCTTATTTATACAGATAAAAGGGTGCGAACTAAACAAAGGGACAGAGAGAGCAAAATTGTAAAATATGCATGGAGCACAATATGCATATCCTGCCTCCTTGTTAACTCTTATCGAATCTAAGACTAGTGCTTCACCAATTGCCCTTAAGTGGCAAGTTAAGCACTTAATGTCTGCTTTCCTGCCCCCCTGGCTTGCAGCATTTCTCATTTCTACTTAAAGGTACATACAGCATTCTTTAATTCATTCTATTTCTTTAATATAATTCATTTCACTTTCACAATCCCTCCTTTTGGTCAAGCTTACGCAAAGACCAACAATTACTGGGTTCCACATATTAATAGTTCTTTATCTCTTCGTTCATCAGTGATATTTAACATCATCATATTAGCACTCTGTTTTGGGGCAGTCACCTGGGTGGCATACCTTACACAATTCTGGATACAACAGGAGATTAACTGAAAACATACAAAAATCATTAGGATTCCACACAGGATAGTCAGGGCTCCCTGAAACAACCAGTTTCCTATACCAGAGAAATTGAATAGGTTACTTAGCCACTTCCATAAAGAACTCGGCTCTTCATGGGGAAGAGATGCGATTTGTTATATGTGACTAGTGCGATCTTATTACCTCATTGGTGTCGTCAGGTATGAACACACAACATTCTTTCCAATGAGAGCACAGGTCCCTCCTTTGGCCGCCAGCACTATGTCCAATGCCTGACGGTTTTGGAGGGCCATCTGTCGGATCGCCCCTGTTTCTTTGGCCAGGGTCTTTAAACTCTCTCCGGTTTCATTTGCCATTATTTCAACTACTGCTTGTAACCTTAGGAGCCTTTTTGCATGGTGTATTACTCCCCCAAGTGGGATAAGGGAACCGCCAATGGCCTCTTCCCAGGTCAAGGGGCTTATGTTATTTACATACCATTGGGCATCTGGTAAGTCCCTTCTTCTTCGCCTGAAATTACGAAGGCGTTCTCGTGGGAAGGACCCTAGCACTCGGAATTGTGGGAAGAGTCGAGCGGGATAACAGATACCTGACCAGTTAGCTGGTAATGCAGTATAACCTTTGGTCCCACAAACCCAATGATGGCCTATTAAGGCTGGGAAGGGTCGGTTGCACCCATTTGTCACATAGATGCCTGCAAAGGAGGAGTAATATCCTCCAAAGGGCACAGGGTAATTCTCCTTACGAGGAGTGGTGTTATTTGCATGGCATTGAAAGATTGTATTGTTTTCACTAAGATTACTGTAGGGGGAACATGAGATTGATTTTTCTGTTTGATCCCAGGTCGAGAAAAAATTCATATCCCCATACCCGGCCCGCCACTCTTTAGTTTTGTTCGAATAATCCGATACACCATTGGCCACAATATGCTGAAGGCAACGGCTTTTTCCCAGATCCAGCCCTGTCCCATTACACACCCAACACCAATGACCTTTTCCCTCCACCACACTTATCCATTTAGATACATTTATTCCCACTGCTGCCCAAGTGTCAATGCTGTTCCATGTTTTGTTAAACGGATGAAGTCCTCCAGTGAGGTCTGGGGAATTGAGTGGGATTGCCAGGACAGGAACACCAGCTTGAGAGTGGGCTGGGATGTGGCTGCAGACCCAGCAATTAGAAATATTAAGGGTCTGAGCTATCCACACTTGCTGCTGGATAAAAGAATTGTCATTGTGGACTCCCCAGACCTTAAGACACCAGCAGCCGAGGAACAGGCGCCACCAGAGGCTCATGTTGGAGGCAAGACCCTGCTGGTTCTGACAACCTCAACTGAGGGAACCGCAGTCACGGTTTTACATCCACCAGGCAGCAGGCACTAGGCTCACTACTGCTTCTTTTTGGGCCTTGCTTTAGGTCCTTGTCTGCTTCTGGCAACCCTTACGAGAGCGTAGATGGTAAGGTATTGCAGGCTGTTCCTCTACGTCTTCTTCTGGAGTCAAAATTGACTCTGCGTGGTCCCGAGGTGATTGGTTTGCTGGGGGTGCCTTCTTACACTGCAAAGCATGTATGCACGCTGTGATGCCAGACAGTTTAACAGCCATCTGGATAGTAAGCAGTACCTGATGATTCTTTGATGTCCTTTAAGTCTCTTTATTTCTTCTTCCTTGACTCTGGCTATAACAATGGCCTTCACACCTTATCTTTTCCTGATGCATACATTCCTTATTCACACAGATTGGGAATACAAACAGTAGTATTTTATATGGAGCAAAAAGGCATTGCAAATTAAACCTTGCTAAGTTTTACAATCAATAACCAAGACAATTTACATTGAGACCCAGGCCTTCAATGTTCCTCTAATCTACTTAACATAGACATAATAGAGAATCCTGTTTCTTACTTACTAAACCTTAAAACAAAGAAATGTATATTTAACTAGAGGCCTACTTTGTAATACATATAGGAAACCACAGTAGACATTATAACTTATTCTAAAACAAAAGGGTGACCATAATCAGTCATAAGGATTGTTCTGGTCTGTCATTCCTTTCTGCTATTCAAAAAGGGTGGCTGACAGGGATGAAATCAAATCATACATTAATTCTTATGGGACATTATAAAATCCTGCTCCTACATATCCCCCTTTTGACACTAAGATTATTAATCGCCAGTGTCACTTCTTATTTAGTCCACGTAATAGAAAATACTGGGAGGTGATTTGGGCCTGTGGCTCTAGCTTTGCATACATTTGTTTTATCCAACAGCACATTTTAAACGTTACAATTAACCCACATACAATTTAAAACCAAAACCAATTAGGGTTAGTAACATTAGTACACCAATAGTTGTGGGAGACCATTCAGAAAATATATTATACCAATGGTAAGCTGTTATGTCTTTCTGCAGTGGCAATTCTTAACATGTTGCCATTTGCATGTATAATATGAATGGTTTGGTTTCCCACATTGCCCTTTTGTTTGTTTTAGGAACTATGTTACCTTTTTACCTTTTGTAAACACATTACTTACATTACATTTACATTTGTCTATTGGAAGGTTGCTAACACTTCCATTCTTTTAAAACACTTTTCCCCCCAAGAATTAACACATACACATAGCCCATTATACAGTACTTTGGTCTCATTATTCATTTTATCCCACATACAGGATCCTAGTGAGATGTCTTTACTACAGGGCTTTGGAGCAACAGGCATGGATAACCATATCCACTTTTATTTGTTTCTTATTAGGTTGCCCTGTAGCTGATATTAGCTTTTTCTGAAAGACAAAAATAACATTTTTTTCTACCCCTTTTGGGGTGGCATTCATTATTGCTTAAAATATTCCTTTCTTTTACAAATACCCTTGCTGATTGCAGGCAAAACAAGAGGAATTACCTCCATATTTTCCTGTGTTTTTGTTCTATAGGCAGGCCAGGTTTTAATGGCTTCTATCTTTTAAGAGTTATGGGGAAATTATCCCACTGTTCAGGCATTAAATCCATGAGGTGGTGTACCTCAGTTTTCCCTTTACAGCAGACCAAGGTTACAATGTCTTTCCTGCTGTATTAAGCTTTAAGTTTGTTCACAGGTAACAGCTGAAAAGCATCATTACCATAAAGGATTTTTTTTTTCAAAAATCATACACACTATACATTGTTACAGGGGTACGTAGTAACATTACATTTATTTTAATTAAAGGTACCTTGTTATACCGTGCCTTTTATTTAGACAATTTGTTTGCTGACCAGGTATGTTCTTTATCTGCAACTTCTTTGTGCTGGCAGTTCTCTCACTTCCTTTATCAGTTAGATAATTTGCATCCACACAGGCTTGGCTTTTGGATTCAAAACCATTAGCAGAGCTCAGAGACTCTGTCTTAAAAGGAACACAATTAACTTTTATCAGAGTTTTGATTACTTTTAACTCTTGCTTCCAAAACACACACAGATCTGAAAAAGAAAACACAATCTATTGTGGCTCCTTTGGAGCCCTAATAGGATTTTAATTAAGTAGCATGTTTCTTTTGCATTTCTTTTACCCCCTCTATAATATTATACACTGCACACGTCTGCACATTCCTTCTATACTTTAACTTTTAAAACATTAGCCATATTAATTTTTACACAAGGTGTAAGTGTTTCTTTTGTTCTTACAGAGTTTTTATGTACCCTTATCAAAGTGACAGTCTGATTACACAGAGCCATTTTAAGGCTGTGTTTCTAACATTGCTTCTTTTTGTTTTGTGCACCTCACCCCTGCTGTTGCTTCAGAGGGCCACTGTCTTTATTCTTTTCCTACAGCTTTCATTTGCTATTTTGTTACAAAAACAAACAAACAGAATCCAGAATCTCTCCCTATTCTTCTGATTTTGACTGCCCTGCTGCAGCCATGACTTGGTCTTTATTTGAAAACATTTCAAATTTTGTAAAGAATCAAGTTACCCCTTAAGGGTTAAATCCCAAAGCCAACCAACACTGATTACCTGTGTCTGGCAAAAAGGTCTGTCAGTTTTGCAACTTTGAATTAAAGAGTCAGATGGATTTTTAGTGGCATTATAAACAAAACAAAACCAATTTATCTTAAACTTACAAAACAGGAGTTTTACAAACCTCACATATTCCCACAGACAGACAGATACATACACATTTTCTCTCCCTTAACATCCCTCTTACACTGCTTTGTTTTTACATAGATTACATTACCTTTATACATTTGGGGCAGTTAAGTTCCAATAGAACCCCCCCATGTTCTTTTAGCAAATTTGACTCAATTGTTCATAGTCAAATGATTTTAATTAGATAGTCTCTTTACCTGGATTATTTACAGACATTCCTCTGGAAAAGGGCCCATTTTTCCCGTAGAATGGCTGCAAAGAAACCAAGAATTCTTTTAACAAGATCCTTTTTAACATTTTCACAAAGTTTAACTGTTAACACTAAAGAATCAGTTTCTGAGGGAGACAACGAAGGGGAACAGAACAAGGGGCATTTTATCCTTTTTACAATGAGAGGGGAGTATGAAGGGAGTTGGGATCGATCCGGGGTTGTTTTAGAACAGGGTGAAGGGGAGCGCGAAGTCTGGTGGTGGGAGAGGAGGCTTTTAATAAAGCTTTTAATTTATTATTTGAATATTTGAGAGAGGCGAGTTTTGATTTTGTCCACCTACGATTTGCCTCTTCCCACCACTGCATGAAACAATTAACCTCTCCTTTAGCCAATTTAGTTTTAGGCTGGCCGAGTTTTTTTTTTTTTTTAAGATGTCCACTCGGTCCTTGTTCCAAGGTTTTAACAGTGGCCACTGAGTTTTGGGATCTCCCTTAGTTAGCCTAGACCATTTTTCCAGAAATTTACAGGAGTCCGGACCCTTCCTAAAACTGAGCTGGCGTTCCTTTAGGGAACTGTCCCGACTTAGACGTCTGTTACCAATACAGGAGGACTTTACACACACCAATCACACAAGGAGGAAATTCGGGTTCGTCAGAGCGATGCCCAGTGCAACACACAAAAGGAGCCCACAGGCTACTGACTCAATCGCCCTTGCTTTCACACCAAGGGTTTTACCCAAGGTGCGGTGCGGCTGCGATTGTGCAGATTTCACTCACTCAGACCGCGGGGACAGGAACCCCTTGGTCGGCTGATCCCCGGACGGAGATGGCACCCAGACTCAAACACTCCACAGGAGGACGGATAGACACAGAGACAGAACAATCCTCAGTCCGGACAAAACACAGAAATAATTACCTGACCAGATTCCTGATGTCAGATCCCGGGATCCCTACCAGAACAGAGTGGGAACCAACAGGTTCGATGGCGTAGACCTCACTGTGGTCGTGCACCCTTCCGTTCAGGAGGAGGATCGCTCGGGCCAAATGCCCAGGTGCCGGCTACCACGGTCGTCCTACAAAAACGGTCAGGAATCACACAGCCCCAGTGAAGACGGTTGCCATCTCGGTGGAACCTCCAAATTGTCAAAGTTAGACTCAGGACTCATAGTTTGTCAGACCACTCTGTTTTATTAGCACAGCGCTCTGCTAATACATTCAGATAATGTGAGCCTCCATGCAAGATTCAAACAGTCTTATTTATACAGATAAAAGGGTGCGAACTAAACAAAGGGACAGAGAGAGCAAAATTGTAAAATATGCATGGAGCACAATATGCATATCCTGCCTCCTTGTTAACTCTTATCGAATCTAAGACTAGTGCTTCACCAATTGCCCTTAAGTGGCAAGTTAAGCACTTAATGTCTGCTTTCCTGCCCCCCTGGCTTGCAGCATTTCTCATTTCTACTTAAAGGTACATACAGCATTCTTTAATTCATTCTATTTCTTTAATATAATTCATTTCACTTTCACAGTGACAAACATATCCTGGCTGTTGGGGAAACTGGCTTCTCTGCTTCCTTGCTGCTGTGAGCTATCTACATTACCTCCATCCTCATCTTCCTCGTTCCCCGAACCCTCTTCCCTGTGTGTTTCTCCAGTGAGGGAGTCATAGCACACGGTTGGGGTAGTGGTGGCTGCACCCCCTAAAATGGCATGCAGCTCCGCGTAGAAGTGGCAAGTTTGCGGCTCTGCCCCGGACCTTCCGTTTGCTTCTCTGGCTTTGTGGTAGGCTTGCCGTAGCTCCTTAATTTTCACGCGGCACTGCTGTGCGTCCCTGTTATGGCCTCTGTCCTTCATGGCCTTAGAGACCTTTTCTAATACTTTGCCATTTCTTTTACTGCTATGGAGTTCAGCTAGAACTGATTCATCCCCCCATATGGCGAGCAGATCCCGTACCTCCCGTTCGGTCCATGCTGGAGCTCTTTTGCAATCCTGGGACTCCATCACGGTTACCTGTGCTGATGAGCTCTGCGTGGTCACCTGTGCTCTCCATGCTGGGCAAACAGGAAATGAAATTCAAACGTTCGCGGGGCTTTTCCTGTCTACCTGGTCAGTGCATCTGAGTTGAGAGTGCTGTCCAGAGCGGTCACAATGAAGCACTCTGGGATACCTCCCGGAGGCCAATAATGTCGAATTCCATCCACACTACCCCAATTCCGACCCGCAAAGGACAATTTTATCGCTAATCCCCTCATCGGAGGTGGTGTAAAGAAACTGGTTTAAAGGGCCCTTTAAGTCGAAAGAAAGGGCTTCGTCGTGTGAACGTGTCCAGGCTTAATTCGATTTAACGCTGCTAAAGTCGACCTAAACTCGTAGTGTAGACCAGGCCTCAGTGATTTAAGCAGGAATTGGATTGATAGTGAAACTTACAAAGGCAGCTGATGGAACAGCTATGGCTCTTAACAAGCATCTTAATTGTTAATTAACCAGTTATTGGGGTAACCGGTTTTATGAATGAATATTGTTTCATTCATAAAACTTTACTTATGAAGTTACATTAATAAAGTGAACAATTAAAAACAATTTAATTCAACAGTTCTACAGCGTGTGCTGCAGACCTGCGGGATCGGTCAATGCTACACATGGCTCATGAGGCACCTCATGGTCTCAGACACCATCCGATGGTCCAGGGACATCTACATCGAACATGTCACCAGCCACCAACAGTACCAGGAGACATGAGCTGGAGCGACATTGTGCATCAACTACGAGAAAGGGACCAAGAGACTTTATCCATTGGACCATATGAACTAGAACCATAAACTCACTAAACGTTAAATCTCACTAAATAAGGGTCAATTCATCCTCATCATCGTATCCACTAATTATACTCCACATCTGAACATAGCCATTATATGAACAACATACCCTAATATCTCAATGTTTGTACTTTGACCCGTTAACCTTTTACCCCCAATCGGGGATATTGCCGATTATCTGTTCTTTGCACCATCTGATCTTAAACTGAACTTCGCACCCCTTGATAATCTGTACGTTATTCCCTGATAACCAGAAACTTCTACACTTAAACTCTGTACAGTTTTTTTTTAATTAAACATCATCTTAATAATTTTTTTATATATAAGCATACAATGGAAGGCTGCCTGGCTCCTCTCTCAAGGCAAGTTAGGAGGGGCAAGGTGGTTGGGGGGAAGGCATAAGACACACTAAAAGTGAAAGAAAGGCCTGGCACCCTCACTCCTTACCCCTCCCATGGAATACAAAAGACGTGGGATGAAGAACCCAGACTCACAACCCTCCAAAACAGAACCTGACCATAAGTTGTAAGGCGTGTGACGAGGCACGTGCATTGCAGGTATGGAGGAGCTGGGAAATAGGGACACAGGCAATACTCTGTGGCATCAGAGTTGGGAACATAACTCTGGGAAACAGACTCTGCTGGCGTGTAGAGCTATAGATATACTTGCTTGGAACTAACCCCAATAAACATCGTATTGCCTGCATTTCAGACTTCTGGTCTTCTGCTTTCTGAGTGCATGACAAGAACCAGGGGAGGGGGTGAAGGGAAACCCTCTAACATATAGCTGCACTTGGACTGCAGGTTCAATCACCTTTTCCCCAGGCTAGTAGCATATGTGTTAGTGAATGTACCAGTGCCTTCTCCCCACTCCCTCTGGTTTAAGCTACACAGGATACCTTGTCTCCTCTTTCTCTACCAGCTGACCTTTTCTCTCTCTTGCCTGTCCCCCCATTTCCCCTGCCCTTCACCAGCACACCCTGACCTTTCTCTCTTTCTCTATGAGGGGCAAAGCAGTGGAGAATGAGGAGTTTATGCTATGTTCGTGACATACATACCGAGAAGTTAGATAAACACATAAATACTCTTGATGGAAGGTTACAACCTAACACAACTGTATTTCATAGAATTCAGAACACATAAGAACCCAAATACACAGGGAGAGAGAAAACAAGCTGCTCCCTAAGGCAGCACAACACAACTTACCCCACACTGCTTTAAAGGATGGTTCTTTCCAGGCTGGGTCTGACCTCAGGCTTTGCTATAGTGCCCCTTGGCCTTAAAGCAGGACACAAACTACCCCCTACCTCCCACCCCTATGTACACTGTCAAGGTGACAACTTGCAGTTCCAACACAGTCCTCAAAATACTATAGTTTGCTTGAATGAGGATGTGGGAGAAGGGGATATGCCTATACCCAGCTGTGAACTCCAATTTGGATTGTGACCTTCATCTCATGGTGGAACCTCCCTGTGATAGCAGGGGTTTGGCCTGGAGTTGAATGACCTGATGATGGCTCAGAAGCCAGAGCAGAGCAATTTAGGGCCAGCAGCTTTGCTTCTCTCTCAGCTACCAGCCCAGCCCCTGTAACAATGGACTCTCTACACAGCAGCCTGGCTGGGGGGAGGTTCTAGAATCTCCCAGTTGGAGCACATGGTCAAAAAGGGACAGAGACTTGGGAACGTCTTTGAGCTGGGGAGGCTGGAGGGAGGCATCCCCTGCCAGATGCACCATTCCTGCCCGTGAGCTGTCCAGTTGTGGTTGTCTTGTCTTTTAGGTAAGATCTAAAATGTCCAGAAACAGTGTAGCCAATTCTTAAGATATCCCTTAGAGCCCAAAGGACGCTGGAACAACTTGTATAGTGGGGGAGCTGAGAGCCATTGAACCAAACTATAAACTATATAATGGAAACCACTTCAGGCCAGAGGGTGCGGCAGTCCCCCCAGCATCCCTAGTTCCAGCACCTATGTATAGCGCTACCTCCTGGAGTCATATGATTACCTGAAAATATCAGGTTTCACTTAATAAAGAAAAACATTTCTAGCCCTCCTGGTTGTGGAGAAAAACTTGAAACCCTGACCCCCCCAAGCGCTCCACCACAGACAGGCAAGAAAAAGAACCCAGAATTCAGTATTTTTCAGATCTCCTGATTTTAAGCCAGTCTGATGATCTGGTGGGGAGAAGGGGTTCACTCATTATTTTTGAGTACTTGGGGTTGGCGATGCTGCAGAAATGTTAATTTCCTAATTGCACACGGTGCTCGGATGCCACACGATGGGCGGCCCTGGTATAAGAATCCAAAGAGGGTTAGGAGAATGGGTGAGAGACACAGTGAGAAGAGATTGCCGATGCAGGGGCCTAAGGCTCACTTACACTGGCAGCCTACAGAGGCCTCAGCATGGGTGGAAATGGCGTCCTATGGTGATCTTTCTATGGGCATCTTATGAATTCTGATGCATTTTATGAACTCTGTGTCCAGCTCCAGCCCTCTCTGTGTATTAACCAGCCATGGGCTGACCAGGGCCCTGTCACCTGTCACACACCCTGCTGCATGGAGAGGCTACAGAACAAACCAAAGGAGTCATGAATATTGTAATGACTCTGCTCTGGCAGGAGAATGAGGATGCCTGAGCGGGAAGGATCCAGTTATGCCAGGTGGATTGCAGAAAGGGGTTTCTGGCGCAGTGGAATTGCCTCAGAAGGGGCACGAAGAGGCTGAGGTTGTTGGGCCATCCCTTTAAAAACATGGAGGGAGGGAGAGAGAGGGGGAAACAAAAGGAGGAGCTTAGGAGGGAGCCTACAGGCCCAGCCAAGCTGAAGGAAACTGGCAGCAGCAGAGGTAAGAGAGACTCCATGATTTGGAGAAGTCATATGCAGGAAGGGGCTCCCTGACTCTTACCAACCCCCCAAGAATGCTGAGAGTGGTGAGGAAGCAGAGGCAGAGAATGGGGGTACAGGTGTTTCTTATTTTGTATGGATCTGTATATCTCTTGTGCTGTCTAAACCAGTGATCACTTAGAGAGACTCTCTGCGTCTGTTTGCTTCAACTAGGATGTGTTCCCGAAGCAGTGAACCATGAACCAGAGTGCCCCCAAGGCTGGTGCTCTGGCGGAGGGTTTGCTTAAGCAAATAGGGAATCTGTAGGAGCCAGAAGTAGTTTCAGGACTTAGGCAGTTGAACTCTGGGGTCTCAGCTCTTCAAAGGGGGTGCGAGAAAGAGAATCTGCATCCAGATGTGTGCCTAACATTCCAGAGCCTGGATTCTGCTCAGACTCAGGGAAGCTTAAAGCACAGGGGCCCAGCACGTGGGACCCAAACAGTGGCCTGGTGGCTGTCTATCCAGGGGATCTGAACCAGGGCAATAACACTTCCTGATCCTGAGAATACCTCACTGACTGGTGAAAGGGCTGCCCTGCTGTGTAGGAGGGGTGTGGCCAGAATGCACTGCACTCTAGGTGTTCTCTGGTTTGCAGCACGCAGACCATAAATTAGAATAACCCTGAGATTTCTCCAATTTACATGGGGGGAGGGGGCAGGTCCCAGACTAGGCAAAGTGCAACGGTGTCTTAAGGCTATCTTTCCCAGCCCCACCCAATCCCTGCTCCAGGAATGGCATAGCCCAGAATCTGGCCCTATGATTCTACACTCTGGGAAGGAACAGTGTTAAAGGGGAATCGATTGAGTTATTCCAAATTTGAAAATGCTGATGACTCCCTCCTGTTTATTCTGTGCCCTGACATCTGATCAAGGGGGGAGTTTGTTTGATTAGAGGGCAGGAGAAGCAGGACCAAGATAAACAATGGGCCATGTTGCATATTATTCCCTTGGTGGAAATTTACCGCCAGAAATCATGCAAGCACACTCCGGGGCTATATAATTTTATAACCAGTTGTTACACTTGAGGACAAGCTGTGTTTTTGACCTCTCATTCAATCCCCTTGCCAAATGACGGGTCCACACCTGTATTTCTCTTAGGGTGGAGTCCCGCAATTCCCCCCTGGTTTTCACTCAGGTCAAAGAACCCTTGTTCACTATCCTAGTACCTCATCAGCTCCACCTGGGTTTTGGTTCCTGCTTAGATTTCCCTCTGAATGACTATGACCAGTATGAAAGTGCAGTGACGGAGAAAGAACTTGTTCCAAACCAAGTACGATTTATTTATCCCGAGGAATACAACAGAGAGGAAGTGGGTTAAAGCAACAAAAGGCCTGTACACACATTCTCATCCCCATGCAGTCGCCTTTCCTTGCAAGTGTAGGTATCCCCCACTTCGTCTGTCACATCCCCACAGTACTGAGCTGGCTGCAGTTGCCCCCTTGCAGTTCGTGCCTCTCACTCTCTGGCCCTTCAGTCAGAGTCTCCGCTTTTAACTCATTTCCAGCTCTTTGGTTATGACAGTTCTTGCCTAAAAGGCCAAGGTTTCAAGCTGGTGCCTTCCCCCGTTCACCATAGGACCAGTCAGATTCCTGACCATACGTCAGTGGAGGTAACCTTCAAAGGAATGAGCACCTATATCAGTGCAAGGCCCGCAAGCCAATGGCGGCTCCCATCGACCCGAAGTGCGGCTCGCTAACTTCCCTCTAAGCTGTGCGGCCGCGCAGCAGGCTACAAATAGCCGTGCAGCAGCTCTAAAGGGCCCCGCAGCAGGGACCTGGAGAGGAGAGAGGTAGGGGGTGGGCAGGAACTGGGGAGGGGAGCAAGTTGGGGCTTGCAGGGCTGCTGTGGGCCTCTCCCCTGGCCCCGGAGCTCCCTGCAGCCGGAGGGGAGAGAGGGGCCCCTCCCCCGGAGCTCCGTGCTGCCTGCCGGCAAGAAGAGACAAGCACCTTCCCTGGAGCTAGCTGCTGCTGGCAGGGAGAGGGCTGGGGGGAGTCCTCTGGCCCCAGCCCCGGGGCAGCCTGCATGCACCCCAAACTCCTCATCCCCTGACCCACCCCAGAGCCCACACCCCCAGCCAGTGGCCTCACGCCCTCCTTGCATCCCAACCCTCTTCCCAGCCCTTAGCCCCCTCCCAAACCCCTCATCCCCAGCTCCACCCTAGAGCCCTCACCCCCAGCCAGAGGGATGAAAAGAAAACAGAACAATTTGACCAACGAACATTTGGATTGCTTTACTGGGCTTGCGATGACAGATTACGAATACTGCATGAACAAAGTCAAGGAGGAACAGGCACACTTTCGCTCATCCAGTTTTTAAAGTAAGTTTTGCATTCTTCTGCTCTTAAAAAGTTTATTCGCAGAGGTGCCTTTTTAATTCCATATATTTTCTTGGTTGTTATTTTATAAAAGGAGTATTGTTTTATTGTACAAGTAGACTGTTTTAGTTGCACGAGTGGCTCTGTAACATGACATCGTTAAGGAGTAGTAAGCACTGTGTTAATTTAGTAATTGATGTGGCTCTCACATTGAAGGTTTTTTGTCAAAGTGGCCCCACTTCAAAAATAGCGAAGAGCACTGACCTATATTGTCAGTTAGAGAAGCTGCCATTGGGGCTGTCAACAGCCATTGTCTTTTGGTACCTGCTGACCAAAGCTAACTAGGACAGCCTTAACTCTGTTGTCTTTTAGCCAGCACTACAATAAACACCAAATCCCAGAGATATATTGTTGTGGGCTGGGTAAAATGTCACTGAAATTAGTGAGTGTACAGCCACACTTCATTTGGGACAAATGTAAGAAACAACATGGGCCTCAAACTGCCCGAAACAAAGGCACACCTGAGTCTGCTCAGGAATTACTTGCACTGTGTGCAGATGGCATTGGCTGGGTATTTTTTGGTGTGGGCAGTAGGGTCTGTGTGTGTGAGAAGGGAAGAAACACAAGAGTGATAGCAGAAAGCCAGACACAGCTGAACATGCACAGAAAGCGTGACCCTAATAAGAAGTTGGAGAGGGATCTTTGGGGCAGAGGGCTTGCTGAAAGGGGCTTGAAATTGTGAGCAAAGAAACTGTCTCCTGTTGCTTGGTTCCTCCTGTGCTCAGGGGAGCAGGACTTAGTACATTCTTTGTTAGAGAGACAGAATTGCATCAAAGATAACTGGCTCCAGCCTCAATTTCTCGTCTTAACAGAAACAGCCTGCAGACCCCAGGCTTTGGCTAGCTGCTCAGGGTAAAACTGAGAAAATGACTGCCGGTATGTTCCACGTTCTCCACACCACTAATACGTGGGTCACGTTTATTGTTATTAGGTGTAGCAGTTATGCAAGTGGAGATAAGGAGAATGAAAGCTCCTGGCTTGGGAAATAAATTGCTTATCAGCCAAGGTCAGAAAGGAAAATCAGAAATCTTCCCTGCGGCTGCTTGTTGCACAATCCCTAGGGGCACTCGAAGGATGAACTAGTGGTTTGCCTTCAGCTGATTCATTAGGTATTGACTACCAATGGAGGGTGGGTGGTACCAGACAAACCACGCCAGCCTCGCAGGTGCTAGACTCGTGTCAAGGGCCTTGCCTCTTTCGAAAGCCTCACAGAGGGTAGAATCTAGCTCTGGTTCCAAGCCTGCTCCTTTCACACCAGCAGCATCTCTCCGAGGACATTAACCCAGTGTATTGGAGCAAGTCTGTTTACCTTGAGCCAGCTGCAGTGGCACTGAGCCGAACACCCCATCGCCTTCCTCTGTGAGTGGATGCAGCTCAAGTAGTAATTAAACCAGTTGGTTCTCAGGAGGGATGGAGCAAAGAGCATCTGCTAGAGGAGAGTGGACTGGAATAGGACTGAGGAGGGGGTAGTTCTATTCCAGGCTCAGTCACTGGCCTGGGTACACCCAGCACAGCCACAATGCACGCCACTGGCTTATACTGCCTAGACTCTGCTCCTCTGGGCTGGTTTGGGCTCTGTGCCCCAGCAGAACACCAGGGGGACGCAGGCTACCCATTGTGTGGGGATTTAAGGCCCAACCGGCAGCAGGAACAGTGCCGTTCCATTGAAGTGAGGAGGGGGAATCTGTCCCCAGCGGGAGGATGGGCATGCATCTTCCATGGCAGTCTGGGGGTGTTTGGGGCAGCAGAGCTCAGGAGATTGATGGGGGCATGAATGGTGGATTTGCTACTATGCAAGACCTGCCAGCTGAAATGCCACCCCATGGACAGACTGGATGTGCAATAGCCACAGAGCCTACTGCAATGGAAGCAGAGCATTTCCCTCACCTCAGGAGGCGGAGTCCGTCCAGCTGGCACAATTGGTCATGTGTTTATCCTTGGCTTTTGCCTCACTTACCCCCTAGGTGCTATGAAGCATGTGAGAGGAGCTAGGGGAGGGTAATGTGGATTCCTTTCTTTATCAGGCTTTGAAAATTACCTTGGAATGAGATCCAAGACTGTATATACTAAGCGCTGGACCAGTGCCAGAACAATACAGCAAACCTGTGGACCAGGTATAGGCATGACTGGTTCAAGGGCTGAGATCACGTACAATTCCAGCACTGAGTGGCATGCTGTATAAAGCGAACTTGTTCCCAGGGGTGTGGTTATTCCATGGCACAAGCAGGAGGTGTGGGTGGGTGGCTAATTGCACGCCAAAGATGAAATGAACCCTTGTTTCTGAACAAGGCTGAATTTCATCCGGCGTGAGTGAGCACTAAAGAAAATGTATAACTTACCCCTGTAACAGGGTAGCTCATTCCTCAATGGCTGGAGGGCCTAGGGCTAGCCCAGACTGCTTACTAAAGGAGAGTAGCTCATTCCCTATAGAGAGCAGCAAGTGGCTGCAGTAGCAGAGGTCTGAGAAGCTGGCTGGAGACAGAAGGAGGAAGAGTTGCTCTTGCAGAAACTTTGCAGTGTGCCCAGCTCTGGGAAAGAGGGCTGGGAACTCCCCAGCTAAGGGGAGAGAGGCATTGAACTAGGTTCAGGAGGGCCAGTGTGTACTCGAAGAATTAATAAATTGGACCCCACATGGGGACTTCTTTAACTTCCTTTGGACTGTTAACAGGGCCGGCTCCAGGCACCAGCCGACCAAGCACGTGCTTGGGGCGGCACCTTAGAAGGGGCGGCCAATATTGGGGTGGCGGGGGGGCGCTTGCGGTGTTTTTTGTTTTTTGTTTGGCGGGGTGGCGCTCGAGGGATTTTTTTGTTTGTTTGTTTCGGCCAGGCAGCGCGGGGGCTTCGGCGGTGCGGTGCTGCGGGGGGAGGAGGAGGAGTGGGGGTTTGGGTGGCCCAGCCGGCGTTCCGGGGTTTGGGCAGCCCAGCGCGGTGCTCTGGGGGTTTGGGTGGCCCAGCCCGGCTCGGCTCTCGGGGGTTTGGGCGGCCCAGCGAGGCGCTGGGGGCGTGGTGTTACGGCAGGGCGGTGCTCTTCTTTTTTGCCTGGGGTGGCAAACAAGTTAGAGCCGGCCCTGATTGTTGAGTTTTCTTAAGGACTCCCGTGAAGGAGACAATGGAGCAGAGCACTGCATTGCAACTGTTAGCCATGAGGGGGCACTTGGGTGGCAGCCAACCCTGCTGCAATTCTGCAGAAAAGGCCTTGGGGATTACAGTGGACGAGAAGCTGGATATGAGTCAGCAGTGTGCCCTTGTTGCCAAGAAGGCTAAAGGCATATTGGGCTGCATTAGTAGGAGCATTGCCAGCAGATCGAGGGAAGTGATTATTCCCCTCTATTTGGCTCCGGTGAGGCCACACCTGGAGTATTGTGTCCAGTTTTGGTTCCCCCACTACAAGAAGGATGTGGACAAATTGGAGAGAGTCCAGTGGAGGGCAACAAAAATGATTAGGGGGCTGGGGCACATGACTTACGAGGAGAGGCTGAGGGAACTGGGGTTATTTAGTCTGCAGAAGAGAAGAGTGAGGGGGGATTTGATAGCAGCCTTCAACTACCTGAAGGGGGGTTCCGAAGAGGATGGAGCTCGGCTGTTCTCAGTGGTAGCAGATGACAGAACAAGGAGTAATGGTCTCAAGTTGCAGTGGGGGAGGTCTAGGTTGGATATTAGGAAAAACTATATCACTAGGAGGGTGGTGAAGCACTGGAATGGGTTCCCTAGGGACGTGGTGGAATCTCCTTCCTTAGAGGTTTTTAAGGCCCGGTTTGACAAAGCCCTGGCTGGGATGATTTAGTTGGGGTTGGTCCTGCTTTGAGCAGGGGGTTTGACTAGATACCTCCTGAGGTCCCTTCCAACCCTGAGATTCTATGATTCTACAGCTTTTCACCTACAGATCCCCAGGTGCTTTATGAAGGTCAGTCTCAAAGGAGGGGCGTGATCCTACAGGCAGGGTGGGGGTGTGGCCTCAAGCGATGGTGCACAGCACCTATTTTCAGAGCTGTGTTGGCCATGCCTGAGCACATGCAAGCCAAGCAGGCACAAGCGGAGGCTAATGCCCCCTAGCAGCCCTCCATTGGCAGCTGGACCAGCCACTCCAGCTCGAAAGGAGGTTGCTGTCTGTGGAGGTGGGGCTAGAGGGTTTGTGAAAGAGAGAAGAAGGCAAGGTGGCAGGCGGGTGGGAAGGAGTTCAGTCCAGTTCAACTCAATCCTACGAGTTCAGTCGAGTGAATGTTTCTCTCTGGCCAAGCGTGTTGTCCCTTGTAGTGGCTGGTCCACAAAAAAGAATAAGAGCCTACTACTAACAGTGTTGATCCTTTTTAGCCCAAGTGCTGGAAAACTGAAAATAAAGGCCCTGGGTTCATCTCCCCATTACTGCCTGTGCTGAAGCAGGAATTTTCGGCAATATTTTTATGAATCCTATGTGTTTTCCCTATATGCTGCATTGTTACCCAGTGGGGGAAAGGGACTGTTTGCTCTCAGGGCAGGCTAGGAGACCTGGCTCTGAATGTCACCTAGCTGTCTGGGCCTTAGTCCTCATATCAATGGCGCATCCGAAAAGACAATGGCAAATCCAATCCCAGGACGTTGACACATAGCCACCAACAAGCCAGAGGGAGGTAGATTTCCCCACTCTCTGCAGGGAAGCTGAGCAACAATCCCCAGCTCAAGAACTAAGGACTGGAGAGGTGTGAGGTGGGGGATAAGGTTGGCTGCTGGAAGGAGTTGGGACTCTCGCCTAGAACTGACCAAGGAGTCAGACTGAGCCCTGGTCTACACTTAGAGCTAGGTTTCAGAGCGGAGCCATGTTAGTCTGTAACAGCAAAACCAACCAGGAGTCCTCGTGGCACCTTAGAGACTAACATATGTATTTGGGCATAAGCTTTCGGGGGCTAAAACCCACTTCATCAGAGCTAGGTCAATGTAAGGCAGCTGACGTCCTAACTCTGGAAACATCTACACTAGGGCCTAGTCTACACTACGAGGTTAGGTTGAATTTAGCTGTGTTAGGTCAATTTTATAAGCAATGCGGCTACACAATCAACCCCGTTTCACCGACCTAAAGGGCTCTTAAAATCGACTGCTGTACTCCTCCCCGACAAGGGGAGTAGCGCTAAAATCGACTTTCCTGGGTCAAATTTGGGGTAGTGCAGACACAGAGCTGTGCAATTTGATGATATTGGCCTCCGGGAGCTATCCCAGAGTGCTCCGATGTGACTGCTCTGGACAGCACTTCCAACTCCAATGCACTAGCCAGGTACACAGGAAAAGCCCCGGGCACTTTTGAATTTCATTTCCTGTTTGGTCAGCGTGGCGAGCTCAGCAGCACAGGTGACCATGCAGTCCCAGAATCGCAAACGAGCTCCAGCATGGAGCGAACGGGAGACACTGAATCTGATTGCTGGATGGGGAGAAGAATCTGTGCAGGCAGAACTCCGATCCAGCAGAAGAAATGCTGATATATATGCCAAAATCGCACAGGGCATGGTGGACAGAGGTTACCCCAGGGACACACAGCAGTGCCGCGTGAAAATTAAGGCACTCAGGCAAGTCTACCAAAAGACAAAGGAGGCAAACGGTCACTCCGGGTCAGAGCCCCAGACATACCGCTTTTATGATCAGCTGCATGCCATTCTGAGGGGGCCCCTACCACTACCCCACCACTGTCCATGGACACCCGCAAGGGGGGAGTCTCACGCAACACAGATGAGGATTTTGTGGATGATGATGAGGAGAATGTGCAGCAGGCAAGCAGAGAATCTGTTCTCCCCAGCAGCCAGGGCCTTTTCATCACCCTGGAGCCAATACCCTCCCAGGGCAAATTGTTCCCGGACCCTGAAGGTGGAGAAGGTATCTCTGGTGAGTGCCCATTTGTAACTACACTACAGGGTTAAAAGCAATTGTGTTTAATGTTTGATTTGCCCTGAAGAATTGGGATGCATTCACGACCAGTACAGCCACTGGAAAAGTCTGTTAACATGTCTGGGGATGGAGCGGGAACTCTCCATGGACATCTCCATGAAGCTCTCCTGGAGGTACTCTGAAAGCCTTTGCTGAAGGTTTCTGGGGAGAGCTGCCTTATTTCGTCCTCCACAGTAGGACACTTGACCACCCAAAGCCAGTAGCAAGTGGACTGGAATCATTGCAGCACAACACATGGCAGCGAATGGTCCTGGGTTTTGGTCGAATTCATGCAACATTCGATCTTTATCTTTCTGTGTCAGCCTCAGGAGAGTGATATCATTCGTGCTCACCTGGTTAAAATAGGGGAAGTTTTGTAAGGGAACAGTAATCCCCTCTGTTTGGTGATCCCCAGCACATTAGACCCTGGGCATGCTGGGCTGTGTGCACTTGGCTAAAAGGGATCATCCTGGAGAATAGCCACGCGGGGGAAGGTGGGGGGAGAGGTGTGTTGCACATCCACCCCAAAACCCGCAGCCCCTCCTTTTAAACGGCAACTACAGGCCCTCCTTTTAAACGGCAAAACCAAGCGGCATTGATGGCTATGGGAAAGGAGGGCACTGCAGTTTGAAACCATTCCCACATGTTATGAACGCAGAAGCCAACCCCACGTATCCTTTGGCTTACCATGGCTGCCTGGAAACTGAACTTTGTTATCCAGCCATGTGTGATGTGTCACTATACCGGCAGGCGCTCAATATAAAAGGCAAAATGCGACCTTGTACCTAAAACACGTGCTGTCTGCTGTGAATTGCTTGATTCACTGTGAAAGAGTCTCCCTTTTGTTCTCAGAAATGTATCTTCTTAAATTCTACTCTCCCTTTTTCCCCCTCTGCAGCTGCAAATGTTTCTGTACTCCCCGTATCAACTCCATCCCTGAGGTTATCGCAGATTAGAAAAAACGCACTCGCGATGACGTGTTTTCAGAGCTCATGCAATCCTCCTGCAATGATAGGGCACAGCTGAATGCATGGAGGCATTCAGTGGCAGAGGCCAGGAAAGCATACAGTGAGAGAGATCAGAACATGCAGGAGGTGATGCTGAGGCTAATGGGGGAGTAAACGGACATGATAAGGCGTCTGGTGGAGCTGCAGGAAAGGCAACAAGAGCACAGACCCCCACTGCATCCACTGTATAACAGCCTACCCTCCTCCCCATGTTCCATATCCTCCTCACCCAGACGCCCAAGAACGCGGGGAGGCTCCAGGCACCCAGCCACTCAACTCCAGAGGATGGCCCAAGTGACAGAAGGCTGTCATTCAAACACCTTTGATTTGTAGTGTGGCTACAATAAGCAATGTGGCCTTATCCTTCCCATCTCCCCCACCAGGGCAGGTCTCATTTTGGTATACCTGCGCTTCAGGGCGGGGGAAAGCAACTCACAAAGTTCCATGAAAGTGGCCTTATGCATGCAAAAGTTTCTCAGCCACTGGGAATCATCCCATACCTGCAACACTATGCGGTCCCACCAGTCTGTGCTTGTTTCCCGGGCCCAGAATCGGCATTCCACTGTATCAACATGCCCCAATGCCGCCATGATATCCCAATTGCTACATCCCGTGCTTTCAGGAACGTCTGTGTCCATGTCCTCCTCACAATCTTCCTCTTGCTGCCGACTCCTAGCTAGGCTCTGCACATACTGCAGGATAATGTGTGAGGTGTTTACAATGCTCACAAAAGCAGTGTGCAGCTGAGCGGGCTCCATGCTTGCCATGCTATGGCGTCTGCACGGATAACCCAGGAAAAAAGGTGTGAAACGATTGTTTGCCGTTGCTTTCAAGGCGGGAGGGAAGGGAAACTGACGACATGTACCCAAAACCACCCGCAACAATGTTTTTGCCCCATCAGGCATTGGGACCTTAACCCAGAATTCCAAAGGGCAATGGGGACTGTGGGATAGCTACCCACAGTGCACCACTCCGTGAGTCAATGCTAGCCATGGTATTGAGGACGGACTCCACCGCTTAGTGGGGACATGCACGATCGACTGTATAAAATCGATTGCTAAAGATTGAATTCTATAAAATCGACCTAATTTCATCATGTAGACATGCCCTAAAATGAAGCTCCCACCAATATAACCCCCCCACTACACCAACTTAATCCAGCTCTGGGAGAGCTGCAGCACTTAGGTCGATGTCGTGAGGTTGATGCAGTGTCAGGGCTAGTCTACACTGGCTTGCCGCGGCAGCGCTGTAACGTGCCTTGTGTGGTCATGGCGCACGGGGCACTGTTTACACTGGCAATAAACAGCGCTGCAACTTGCTGCGCTCGGGGGGGGGGGTGTTAATTGCCAGTGTAGACAAGCCCTCAGTGTCAACACTGTGTTGCTTACATCGACTGGTGCTGCCTTTCAGAGGCCGTCCCACAATACCCCATGCTGACAGTTCAATCGGTGCAATTTTGTAGGGTGGACTTGCCCTGGGGGTATGTCAATACTTACAGTTCTTCCTACCTAGCGCTGTCTATATGGGGACTTAGCTCGGCTTAACAACACTGCCCCGGGACGTGGATTTTTCACATCTCTGACCGATGTAGTTTAAACTTAGCTAATTTGCTAGTGTCTGAGATGGAGCCTGAACAGTGGGTTCACTGTTCCCCTGGCTGCGCCCTGGGCTGACCAGGATGGGCTGTGCTTTCACCTTCAGTTCTCTGGGCTAACCTGGGGACTTCCCATGCTGGGCTCCAGCTGCTGAATAAACCCGGCTGTTGTGACAGCGCTGGGTGAGGGGCGTTAACCCCTGCACAGCGCACAAGGCTCCACAGGAGTCTGGCTCAGTGGGACTCGCTGCACAGAGCTCACAGTGTGAAGCAGGGGGACTGGAGCCCCAGAAGTCCAGGCTAGGAGGTGGTTAGGCCACAGGCCCTGCCCTGGAGGAAGAGTGAGACCCCTGGGGGTTTGGCCCACTGAACGGTTCCTCCAAGAGACTGTTCCAAAGCTGAGTCTGTAGCACCAATCCTCTGGATCAATGACACTGCCCAGCTCTGTCATTTTCTTTGTGTTTTTTTTAAACACCGCATAATATTTGCTGTTTTCCTTAAAGCCCAAGCTCCAGGAGTCATGTGAATACATCAGAATTTCAGCCCCCCCCCCCCTTTAAAACAAGTTGCTAGCTCACTTGGCTGTGAGGAAAGCTTGAAAATGTGATTCCTAAAGGCTCGAAACCAGAAGGTAAACAAAGGATCTAACACTGATTCTCTTAAAAAAAATCTCATGATTTTGGGGGGCCTGACTCATGATTTTTGAATGCTGGAGATTTTCTATACTGATTCCTACTGGGAGCCACGTGGAGGAGATGGCGCTGCCTGTATTTTCGCTGTAATTTTAAAATTCACTAATGCTTTGCCCTCCCTCTTTCCTCTTGCAGAGTTCTGACCTCCCGGAGATGCTGTTCCCCCAGCTCCCGAGCAGAGGTGCTAGCTCTGAGCCATGCCCGAGGTGGGTTAGGGCTAAGAAGAGCCGTGTGTGGTTTTAAGTGATAAATCACCTACCGATGTTTTTTCTTTGCATTTGTTTTGGGAGGGCTGAGTGAGTCCAGCCAGACTTGTCTTCCGGTTCTTGTGCACTGCTTGTCCTGGCCTTTGTTTCGATTATTACTGGTAATTAGTGCATTAGTGTGTCAGGCCTGTTGCTGGGACACCCTCTGCAGACAGCTGGGCGACACGTCAGCTGCTATGGGGCCTGCTGGAACCAAGGATGGGTAGTTACGCCAAGCCATACCTCTGCTGCTGTTAGGCCCGCTAGACACGGACACTGCCGCTGGCTGGTGAGCAAGTGAGGACAGGAGAGGAGCTGGAGCATGGAAAGTGTCATCTGAAAAGGTGAATGTCACAGTGAGTTAAAGCTGGTTAATAACAGCCTTAGCTACCATGCTTGCTCTCGTTCTATAGAGTGTGCCCATCACCCAGGCCTTTGGGCACATTGACACAACAATAATACAACTAATGTAAGAGACCAGACTGTCTGTGATGGGCAGCAACACTGAAGCACGATCTCCAGCCTACCCTGGGGATTTGCCCTGATTGTAGCCCCTGGTGTTCACCGTTGGTGCAGACCGGGTAAACTGCTGAGCTGGGACTTGCACCTGCACAGTTTATCCCACGTCCGAGAAGGGTTAATCTGAGTGTAGAACATCTGCCCAAGGGGGTTGTACCTGTGGAGCTTTACCAGGGCTTGGCCACCCCTGGCTGACATCCTGGGAATCAGGCCTACGACAATGTCAGCACTGGTGCCCCTCGAAACCCCTGACTCACCGCTGGTGCACTGTCCTGCTGGGAGTGTCAAAGGAGCCGGGGCTCAGGGTCAGATGACGGCATTAACGCTGTTATTCTTTATATTACTGTAGCACCAAGGAGCCCCAGTCCTGGGTCACACCGCCACTGTGCCGGGGGCTGTACAAGCACAGAACAAAAAGACCGTTCCTGCCCCCAGAGCTGCCAAGCTGAGGACCGCTTTCCCTGTGACTAGCACTGGGGAGCTGCCGTAGTCGAGGATT
The DNA here is from genome assembly GCF_027887155.1 of Malaclemys terrapin pileata. Taxonomy (NCBI): domain Eukaryota; kingdom Metazoa; phylum Chordata; order Testudines; family Emydidae; genus Malaclemys; species Malaclemys terrapin. Next base: position 1,936,271 of record NC_071523.1, read on the forward strand.
CTGGGTTCCAGTTTTCCCATGGCAGGCTGGCCTGCATCACCAACATTATTTCTCTGCGTCAGGGGCTGGCAGCAGGGGCCTAGTGCTAGCCTAGGCAGGGCTCGGGCATTTTACCACCACCGGGTGGCTGTGTGTGAGACCGCGGTAGCAATGCCTGCACCGGGCCTACCCTAGTGCTTGCTGTGTTGCTAGCACTGGAGCAGTGCATAGTTGCTGGCACTTACTGAAATACGAGCAGTGGCTTTGCTAGGGCAGATGCTGCTTTGCAAACTCACCTTGTATCTCACTCAAGTTAAAGCCTGAGTCCACAGAGAAGCATCAGGTCAACAAGTTCAGCCTGGGACGGATCGACAAGTGTCCTCTGCCAGGAACCTCCTGCTTCAGGGCTGTTTAAAAGCCAAGGACAAAGCATTTACTGTGTGTTCTGTTGCAATGTGCATGACTGGGGCATTTAGTCCTCTCATAAACCATGAATCAATCTGTGCTGGGCTTGGCTGAATTGGACACTCGTTGTTATGGTATTTACCTGGGAGCTGGGGATACAGCTTTATTACCCCTGGCAGGCTAGCTAGTCCACAGAGCAATCTATTACGTACTCGTGTCCTGTCCGGCGAGCGGCCTGTCAACTTGTGCTCCGCTGAAGCCATGGCAAGACACTAGGCCAATTCCCTTTTGTTGGGCCACCCGTGTTGTGCCATTTGCAGCTGCACAAAGTGGATGCAGAGCACTGCCATTCTGCCAGGCTGGCAGCGGTGTGACATAGGGTGCAGGGGCGCAGAACTGGGCCCATTGACTGCCGCGGGAGCAGGAATGGGGACAGCTGGAGAGGCTGACAGGACTGCATGGGATATTTGACACCACGTTCAAAAAGCCTCAGCACTATTTATTTTAATATTGAAAAATTTGGTCCAGTTTAAAAACAAAAACAAAAAACCCCAAAGGCCCTGCTGTTTTGCTGCTTGGGGTCATGTTTGAGAATAGCAGCGAGACACTTTTCACCCAGATGTGATGTGAGTCTTCAGTAAAAATCATGACATGTTATAAGAGCTGGTGGGGAAATGTTTTTGTTTTGTTCTTCCCCTGGGGGGAAATTGTGACAAATGAAGGGGGGGGGGAAATCCCACTGAAAACCCCCATACTCATTTGTGGGTTTTATTGTTTGTTTTTTTGTGTGAAACTTTTGAGCCACAAACAGAATAATTGTCAAGTTTTCGATAAAATTTTTCAGCTTTGGGGTATTTTTTTTTTTTTTAATGAAAATGTCAAAGGAAAGGACACATTGGCTGTGGGACACCTTTTATTTAGTTGAAATCTCAAATTTCTATTTTTTTTAAAAAGGAGAATTTGGGATCAGCTTTACAAGCCCCATGTACAGTGGGGTTTTGCCCCAGTTCCAGGCATGATTGTAACCACACAGGTACAAGCCCTGAGTGCAGACAAAGGGCTGCTCCACCCTGAACACTTCTTGCTGGCATAGCTCTGTTAGTCAGGGTGTGACTTATTTTACCAACAGAGCTGCACTGGCAAAATCCCTAGTGTAGACACAGTTATACAAGCATAAACTCCTTCTGCCAGTATAGCTCATTTCATTTGGGGAACCCTTTTCCCAGAATAAGCTGCGTCTAATTAGCTGTACCAGAAAAACCTGTCTGGTATAGACAAGGCTAAAGGAAACCACTAATAGTCACCCTTTGCATCAATGCCCTGATTCTCCACACCCTGCACCCAGTGTTGTCATTGAGCCCAGTGCAAAGTGAGTAACAGTGGCACCACTTTCTACTCAGTTCACACTCAGCACAGGTGTCAATGTGATACAGTTGGGTGACTCTGCAAGGCAGGTCAGGTCAAGACTGGGGCAGTTTTTGCCATTCACACATTTCAATGTGAAAAAGGCCTTTGAACAAAAATCCCTCCAAATGAAAGTGGGGTGGACTGCAAAATTACAAATCTGTGGAAGTTAGTGGCACAAACATTGCCTGTGTTCTGGTAGTCTAGAACTTACTGTCTAGACTAAAGGGGGACTTGGGCACCTAACTCTGGACTTTAGGCTCTTACGTCGCATCGTGGATAGCACCCTAGTGATTAGCATTCCCTAGTGCCACACAGATCCAAGGGAACATTAGATCATCTAAGTGCCTGGATAGCACAGCCCATTACATTCACCCAGCTACCCCAGTGTTGAGCCCAATAAATTGTGTTCAGCTAAAGCACATTCCAGAAAGCCAGGCAGAAGTGGAAGCCATCAAGAGATGGAGAATCCATCGCTTCCCTGGGGAATTTGTTCCAGGGGTTGATCACTAGGGGTCTGCTTAAATTATAGAGCAATACACATTTTTCTAGGGGTTGGGAATGGCATAAATAGCACATTTAGCTGATCACATCCATTAAATTTGCTATTTATGCTGTGACCAACCCATGAAAAATGTGTGATTTCTCTGCAGTGTTTCTCAAACTGGGGGCCCTGGCCCAAAAGGGGGTCACAAGCCTATGGTGGGAGGCTCACAGTATTGCCACCCTTATCTCTGTGCTGCTGCTGGCGACAGTGCTGCCTGAAGTTGGGCAGCAGGAGAGCGGCGGCTGCTGGCTGGGTGCCCAGCTCTGAAGGCAGAGCCATGGCCCGCAGCAGTAAAGAGGTAAGGATGGCAATAGCGTACCATGCCACCATTACTGCTCCACTCTGCCTTCAGAGCTGGAGGCCGGAGACTAGATTTCATGGGCTGTGACATGATTTTCATGGCTGCAAATTTTGTAGACCCCTCTTAATCACCTTCAGTGGTAGACACTAATTCCTAATTTCTAATTTGAATTTGTCTGGCTTCAGCTTCCAGCCCTTGGTTCTTTTTTTGCTTCCCTCCCCTTGGTTAAAGACCTCTTTAGTACTCAGTATTTTTTCCCAGTGAAGGTCCTTATACCCTGATAATCAAGTCTCCTCTCAGTCTTTTTGATAAGCTAAGCGGAGACTTAAAGAGCATGATCTCACTGTCAGACATTTTCTCCAGCCCCCATTTTTCTGGCTCTTTTCTGCACCCAGCTCAACTTTTCAACACCCCTTTAAAAACGCAGACTCCCGAACTGTCCGTAGTGTTCCAGTACCAGTCTCACAAGTGCCCCTGGGCAACGGCCTTTCTCCAGCATGCGAAGACTGTTCCGGTGGACTGGGTGGAGGAAATCAATTTGTGATTCAACAGCCATGAAGGCGGTTCAGCAACGTGCTGTGTGCTGCGGAGAGCATGAAAAGCATGGAAGATGTGCTGGTCACCCACTACAGCTAAGGAAGTCCCCAGCCGTAACGATTCTTCGTGCCTCTGGAATCTGGCTTCCACAGCTGGAGAGTGGGACTGCCCCTGTGCAACAGCTTTCTCGCGCAAAAATTTCCCGCACCGGTTTTCTCGCAACGCTCATCCCATTAACATAATCTATTGTCATCATCAGACTACCAATAACAATAATATCTTCTAGGTGCTTACAAATGTTGTTTGATTATTTGCTCCATTATCTTTTCGGGTACCGAAGGTAAGTGACTGGTCTATAATTCCCTGAGCATCACAGCGCCTGATCTTTCGGTGCCTAGAAAAATCACAGGAACATCCTGTGATCCACAAGCCGAGTTTGGTGCGTGGGCTCTCTGTACCGTGAAGGGGGGGAGACGGGCACCTTAGAATGTGATCCACAAAGCCAGCAAGCTAGGCGGGGGCTGCCTACACCAGCCAAGGAGAGATGCTGATGGGGGGGGGTTGCTAAGCCCCCCCCTCCCCCCAGAGATAGACACCTAGCTCTGCTTGGAAACCCGCTGTCTGGAGTCCGGACGCTTAGGCACCGAGGCATTTCTTGTGCCTACCTCGCCCCACCCAAAATGGCTGGAGGAGCCACAGCACCTGGTAACTTGTATTATAGTGCTTAGAGCACACTCCTGGGGTGTGGGAGACCCAGGCTGCATTCCCCTCCCTCTGCCTGATGGGGAAAAGGGATTTGAATAGGGGTCTCCCCCCTCTCAAGAAGGCATGTTAACCACCAGGCTACGGACACGCTGCTGTGGGGCTTGCTCAGTCCCTCCTGGTGAAGCTGTACCTTTCTGGATAAATAATGACAGGCTGGCTGGAGCAGGGGACCAGACCCAGGGCCTCCCATCTCCCACGGGGTGCCCTAATGACTGGCTGCAAGTCGCTCTCCCCCTCCTCCCCTCCCCCTACTGGCCTAACGGCTATTTAAATAATTGTCCCCTCCTCCTCCTCCAGCCGGATTCTGAGTGGGAGCCAACCTGGTAGGCGTGGTCAGAGGACCTAGGCGGTCCGCGAATTGCTCTGAGGCTCAGCTGGGAGATTACGTCCAGACACCTAGAGGGAGGCAGCAGCGCACATGCCCCAGGGTGAGGCGCCGAGTGAATTTCGGCACCTCTAGGGTGAGGTAACAGCCAAGCAGGAGTGGTGCATGTGTGTTTTCACTGCAAATGCAAGGTGTGTTCTTAGCTCAGGTCAGCTAACCTGGGTTCAAACAGCAGGGCAGACACAGTAACTTGGGTTAGTGGCTTAAGTTAAAGTCTGCGGGTGAGTCTGAAGGTGAATTTGAACTGCTAAACCAAGTTTAAAGCCGAGTTGCCGTGTCTTCACTGTATCTGAACCCAAGCTGCTAACCCGAATCCAGAACATGCCTTTTCCATAGGGAGGGCATAGCTGGTGTTGATTAATCTTAGTGTGGGAAACAAGGCTGAAGTGTGATTCTTTCTCTCTTATCTGAGAGATTTGCAATATATGCCCCGTGATGAGGAGTTTGAAATGGAATAAACAAAATAGCAGAGATGGAAGTCCATCTTGAATAAATTTTCCTGCCAGTTATTTATGGTGGGTTCTGATCAAATTAGCCACCTAGACTCGCCAAAAGCCTTCAGAGTAAGGGGCAGAAATTGTTGTGGTGTGTACCATGAAACTAATTGGTTCCTGATCAGATAAAACAGAACATCAAATTAACGAGGGAACAAGTTATATGGTAAACCTTTGCCATTGCTCTCTATACCAGATGCATTTCAGGTTATGATGTGATTCGCCCATCCTGAAAAAAGGGGTTTTTTTTTGCTTCAGTTTAGAAAGGGAACAAAATTAAAACCAACAAGCCCAAAATTTTGCACCAGTATCATATTGACAGCGTGTTCGGCTTTCAGCAGGGGGGGGGGGGGGGGGGGGGGCTCAAAGCATTTACAGCCACCAATTTATTAAGCCACACAATCCCCTGTGAAACAGACAAATTACACAGATGGGTCACTGAATGGATTACCTGGTTTGTTCATTCTCTCTGAAGCACCTGGCATTGGCCACTGGGCTAGATGGACCATTAGTCCGACCCAGTATAGCTGTTCTTATGGAGAAACTGAGGCACAGAGGTGAATGTTAGTTCAAGGTCACACAAGAAGTCAGAGGCACAACCAGGAAAAGAACTCAGGCTGTGTGTCCCTACCACTTGGCAATACACCCAGTCACAAGCCTACAGACTCTGCTGTAGCGCTGCATCAGATCCTGATCTTATTACATGGGGTTATGTCAGATTTACAGAAATTGAAATCATTGAGTTACTCCGGCAAGTTGACACTGGAGTAACGAGCTCAGAATCTGGCCCAGGACTTCTGATGTCATTTGTAAAGGCAGAGAGAAAACAGTCACTGTTCTACTCAATGTTGCAATTTCAGGTGGCTGCGTTTCATCCTGATGGTGTTTAATGTAATCATTTTACAGTTCCTCTTTCTCTCTCATTGGCCAAAGGCCTGCGGCCCCAAACATTGTTTTATGCATCATTATGGTGCTTACTATAGAAATAAACAAACTCTAAACCCCTGTTACATTCCAAGTGCTTACATGGTTTAAAAACAAGACTCTACTTCCATTACTCATCTGCTTTTTATAGGTGCTGTTAGTGCCAAGAGATTCTGGAGTGATGATGTTTCAGTGGCCACCACCTTCTTTTCAGCCAAGAATGAGACATGTCACTGCTGCTAAAGGCCTGGCAGTGACAGTGCTTGCCAGGCAGTGCCCTGAGCTCTGGGCAATATCTTAGCACACTGTGGCTCAGGTGAGGTTTTACCCAGCTAACCATGCCACTTCATGAAACCCAGACTCTGCTGAGACTGGAGAGAGGCTAAACACTGAAAGCGGCCAAATCAAGTGGCAAGACACTTTCCTTCCGCAATCAGCTGGGCCTAAGGATATGTCTGCACTTGGAGCTAGCACAGCGAGCCCCAGCTCGAGGAAACACCCACACCAGCTCTGAGCGAGCTCGCGCACTAACCCCAGGGTGTAGCCACAGTAGGGCGAGCAGCAGGAGGGGTGTCTGTGGTCTCTGGCTCGGGGTGGCTAGCACATCCTACCACTCACGCTGCCATGGCTACCTTCTACTTGTAGAGCGAGCGAGATGGGAGTCGCACCCCCAGGTCCAGGGCTGACGTACTCTCAGGCTGGGCCGTCTCGTCTAATGTTGGGTCTTGCTCTGATTTCAGCCCAGCTTCACTTACCTTCAGCTGCATCCCTAGGGGTGTGTGTGTGTAGGGGCGGGGGGGGTTAGATGTATCCCCCAGCCCTGCTCTAATCACAAGTTGATCAGAATCCACCATACATGATTGCCAATGCACGTCCCCAGTGCTACCAATGGTGGGAGCACTAAGCTAGAACGGGCCGTGACATGTTTACCGCTGTGCCATCCAGACCTAGACACCAAACGCCAGCCTACACTGGGGGTTCCACCCTGCTAACACCTGACCTTAACCCTGCCTTTACCTCCGGAGGTTTGCCAGCCTTTCCGTGGATGACACGGCTCTTTACACATGGGCGGTGGTGGGCACACCAGGATAATAAGATGCAGGGCTGCTATTTAGTCAGATGGTGTCCCCGCATTGCTGCAGGAGTGGAAGGGAAATATCACCTATATGGATGGCCCCAGAAGGCTGCATTGCCTTGCAGTGTGTGTGCTAAAATAGAGCACAACCTTTGCCTGCAATTCTTTTATCTCAGCTGTAGATCAGCTTGCAATGCACTGCAAAGCAAATACATCTTTGCAGGAACTGGTTTGCAGTAAAAAGTTAACAGCACTGAGGAACTGATTAAAAATGCCATGTGCAATCCCTGTATCTAATTTTGGCAATTTACCTCATAAAATGTAATTGTAGCTGGAATTTCAGTACATTGCTCCAGCTATGGCCCAAGGTGCCCTTTTCTGTCCCTGTTCTGCTGCCACAATACACTTGCTTGCCATGCAACCGGTCTGATTTTGTAACCCCCGCGGTGCCCTCCGTTTGTGTCTGTGTCTGTGTGTGGGGGGCCCACAGTCCAGGCTATTTGCGAAAGGGGTGTGGATGTGACACAGGTGGTCCATGGTTGTTGGTTTTTGAGGAAAATCAAATCCTTATAGTTTTCTGTCGCCAGTGCACACAGCATGACGAGCGCACGTGGGGGGTTAGAAGCCGAGAAGGTGGAGCCGGGTTCCTGGCTCCACTGGCATGGCAGCGGGCAACCAGCACCTGGAAAAAAGTTGTTAAACTCCCACTACGCAGCTGTATTGCTGTACGGCACGTCATGCTGACGGGCAGAGCTCTCCTGCAGCAGCACTTTCAGGCTGGCTGCCGGCAGAGCTCCACAGCAGATCCTTTTGGCTGCCTGTATTAGGTTCTTGTGTAATCCCCAAGTGCCCTGGCGTACAGGCTGGTCTGGGGCCCTTGCCGTGGGGTGTGGAAAACCATCCAGCACATCACTTTTGGGTGCAGTGATGGCACCGCCTTCAAAGTGTGGTCCAGGTGTTCAGGATAAGGGCAGGAGGCAGTGGAAGCATTACCAGAGGCCCTGCATGGTCCATTCTCCTCAGGTACCTCTGCTGGAGCTCTTTTGCTTTTCCTCAGCCCTGGGACCGTGGCCATCCTCTCCATTTGCTCTCACGGAGTCTTGTAGACATAAGTATTTCAGTGACTCTTTGGTAGGTGGGACTGGACAGGCAGAAATCCAAAGAGGGCATTCAAGTCCAGGAGCTCCGCCGGGCTCCATGCAGAAGTGGGGTGGGGATGACTGCATTAATGGGTATATGACTCCGGCTGTGTGTAAACCATTCCCCGGAATTGAAAAGGGGCACACATGGCTGCATGTCAACTTTTAAACAGTGATCTGACATCCAGTCAAGATGACCCCAAAGCAGTGGAGGGCACCCAGCTGGACAGACTGGCCAACCCAGGTGGGATAGCAGTGGGAGGATTAAGAACATAAGAACAGCAATACGGGGTCAGATTAAAGATCTGTCCAGCCCAGTATCCTGTCTTCTGACAGTGGCCAATTCCAGGTGCCCCAGAGGCCCCTGTCGCCCATTTCCAGCTTCTGGCAAACAATGGCTAGAGACACCATCCCTGCCCATCTTCGCTAATAGCCATTGATGGACCTATCCTCCAGGAACTTATCTAGTTCTTCTTTGAAGTCTGTTTTAGTCTTGGCACAAGTGGAGTAGATAGAAGTGCCACCACACAAACTTTACAGTGAACAAACCCACTGTGCAGGGGAGTTTCTCCTATCCTGAAGGGGATTCATTACTGTGACCTAAAAAGCCAAATAATTCAATTTAAAAAACATTTGTGTGTGGACGCAAGGCACGTTAATCCAATTTGGAACATCCCTAGCCAGCCACACCTAATTAGTACTTGTAGTGTTTCCTCAGAAGTCAGCCATTCAGCTCAGCAGCCAGTGCGGCCAGGAACCCAGCAGGGAGTCAGTCAGCCAGCCAGCCCTCCCAGCATGACCTGGCTTTTGGATGGAGACAGTAACTCTGGGCTCAGATCTCGGGCTCTTCCCCCATCCCTACTCAAACCTGGCTTTCCACGTGGCTCCCAGACATTTCTGCCCAAGCTCGGCTTCCTGCCCACCACAAGGGTCCACGTCCCAAGCTGCTGGGTGGTGGGCAGGAGTGGAAGGGAAAGCCGGCAAGCTGCGGCCATCAGGGAGATAGTGGCAAACAGCTGGAAGCTGCAGGGACAGCCTCTGCTTTTCCCGCTGCCTCTCCCCAAGGAGCTAAAGCAGAGGCCCCTCCCTGCTGCTCCCAGCGGTTTGCTGCTGCCTCTCCACACAGAACTAACACCTGGGAGCTGCAGGGAGGGACCGCTGAGGGTAAGAAGGGGTGTGTGCCTGGGGTATGGGTGTGATTCAAGCTACTGGGGGACCCAAACCTTTAAATTGTGGGCCCCCCCACTTTAGCAGGCACCAGTTGTCTCTGGCAGAAGCCCTAGCCCCACCACCCCGCTGCAGGGCAGAAGCCCCAAGTTACTCCCCCCCCCGTCTGGTAGGCAGAGAATATGGGGGGGGTGTGCTTGGGGGGCTCCGGGAGCCACAGTTTCACTGTAAAAAGCAACAAAGAGTCCTGTGGCACCTTATAGACTTAGGGTACATCTACACTACAGGGGGGAGTCGATTTAAGATACGCAAATTCAGCTACGTGAATAGCGTAGCTGAATTCGACGTATCGCAGCCGACTTACCCCGTTGTGAGGACGGCGGCAAAATCGACTTCTGCGGCTTTCTGTCGACGGCGCTTACTCCCACCTCCGCTGGTGGAGTAAGAGCGTCGATTCGGGGATCGATTGTCGCGTCCCGACGGGACGCGATAAATCAATCCCCGAGAGGTCGATTTCTACCCGCCAATTCAGGCGGGTAGTGTAGACCTAGCCTAACAAATGTATTGGAGCATAAGCTTTCGTGGGTGAATACCCACTCAGTCAAACACAAGACGTCACTGTAAAAGAGCCGCAGTTTGGCCACCCCATCATAGACTGTAAGGCCAGAAGGGACCATTGTGATCATCTAGTCCAGGGGTCAGCAACCTTTCAGAAGTGGGGTGCCGAGTCTTTATTTATTCACTCTAATTTAAGGTCACGTGCCAGTGATACATTTTAACGTTTTTAGAAGGTCTCTTTCTATAAGTGTATAATATATAACTAAACTATTGTTGTATGTAAAGTAAATAAAGTTTTTAAATGTTTAAGAAGCTTCATTTAAAATGAAATTAAAATGCAGAGCCCCCCGGACCAGTGGCCAGGACCTGGGCAGTGTGAGTACCACTGAAAATCAGCTCGTGTGCCGCCTTCGGCACGTGTGCCATAGGTTGCCTACCCCTGATCTAGTCTGACCTCCTGCACCTCGCAGGCCACAGAACCCCACCCACCCACTCCTGTAACAGACCCCTAACCTCTGGCTGAGTTACTGACATCCTGAAATCATGGTTTAAAGACTTCAAGTTACAGAGAATCCACCATGATGATTTAGTTGGGAATTGGTCCTTCTTTGAGCAGGGGGTTGGACTAGACGACCTCCTGAGGTCCCTTCCGACCCTGAGATTCTATGATTCTATTCACCATTTACACTAGTTTAAACCTGCAAGTGACCTATGCCCCATGCTGCAGAGGAAGCGAACCCCTCCTCCCCCCAGGATCTCTGCCAACCTGACCCAGGGGGAAATTCCTTCCTGACCCTAAATATGGTGATCAATTAGATCCTAAGCATCTGGGCAAGATACTTGGGAAAGAATTTTCTGTAGTAACTCTGAGCCCGCCCCACCTAGTGTCCTCACTGGCTGTTGGGATTTTTGCTACTGGCCATGTGCCATCGTAGGTATAATGAGGATGTTTTCCTTCTGGAGAGCCCAGTCACAAATTATGGTACTCTGGGGAGGGAGAGGCAAAGGGTGGCTCAGGATGGAGGGAGGAGCTCTCAGGAACTCAAGGTGAAGGGAAGGAGACAGACAGGAAAAGGGGCAAGAGGCACAGATGTGGGGTATTAGCTGCAAGTATGCAAATTGTATGCAAATATCAAACATTTAATTTATGCAGATTCGTTCTCCAGTATTTTCATGGGGCAGTGCAGGCTGGTCTGGTGTCAGCATTCCCAGCCACCAGCGAAGGAGCCAGGAAAGGAAGATGCCAGTCCATGCTGGAACCCAGGAATCCTGCCACTGGCGCTGGAGCCAATGAAGCTTGGGGTGAGCCATCCATTTAGGAATTGCAGCTGACCAGCCCCGGAGCCAGTGAGCCCCTCAGCCAGCCCATAAGCAGCGTTTCAAGAGGCAGGGTGAAACCTTTGTACATTCATTCTGAGATGGGAGGTCAGAGCTGTCCTGGGGAAAAGAAGAGGCGCTCGAATGTAAAGCCCACCACAGTCAAGGCGTGCTTGTGGGTGAAGACGGCTGTGATGAGGAGCAGCCCAGTGATAACGGGTCTGCCCGTGTGGAACTGGAAGTGAAGGGTAGACACAGCAGAGGATCTGTGACTTCAGCGAGCAGCTGAACCGACCACAAGGCATTGTTCCAGACCCCAAGCTTTAGAGTGTCCTTTAAAGCCAAGGGCAGCTGCTTGTGCTAAGCACCTCTGAAAATCAGGCCCTAAAGCCCCGGATCCTTGGCTGCTTTTGAAAATGTAGCTACATGTGACCCGGCAAAAGCTGCAGGGAGAGTCAGTGTCCAAGCTGGCGTTAGGATACCCAGCCCGCGTCTGGAGGCTGCCAAGGCCAACCTGGACAGGCTTCAAGCAGACAGTTTGTCATCAGCCGTAGGTGTGATCGGAACGTGCCTCTGAGCGAGAGCTCAGAACAGAACGGAGCGTGAAATCTGAGTCCCATCACAAACGCTGAGCTCATGCAGTCACTATGCAAACAACTGCCTCCCTCCATTTAGCTCTGTGAACCCAGCCCGGGGGAGTGACTCTGCATGTTGATGGTGGAGCCCCCACCCAACAGGAGCCATTTTTAGACATGATTTAAGTGCCCACATAACCTGAATGCCCAGGCCAGTGTGTGCTTTAAGAACTGTACGGTCTGTGATACTTATCAAACAGAACATGAGGCCTTTATGTGTTGATCTTTCTGAGGTCCCTGGGCCTGTCCTGTTACTGCCTGACCGCTCCATCCAGAGGGGTGTGGAAGAGCAATGCGGGGCTGCCTTGCTGGTCTTCTTGCTAGTCTGCAACTAGTCTGTCAGATTCTGACCCTTCTGCGGGAGATCAAAAAGCCAAGAAGGTGAAAGGGGCCCACGTGATCTTGCACTGCTAGGACTCCCTAGGGAAGTCCAAGTCCCCATATTTCCTGTATCAAACACTGTCCCTTTTTAATACACCCTTGGTGTGTGGTGAATAAACCTCCATCCCCAGAGTGCTCCAAGGAGGGTCCCATTTAATGGAAGCCGCTCCTGACTCCTTGAGCCAGGATTCTGCCTGCCTTGTCTGAGTGATTCCCAGCATCTAATTATCCCCAGCCTGGTCCCTAGGATAGCTTCACAGTCACCCACATGCAGCTTTCTATATGTGCTGCATGCTCTTAGCCATGAGACTGACGCGATTATTGGGGGCCCTCAAAACTGTGAGCCACTCCGAGATGCTGCCTGGCTCGTGGCAGGTGCTCACACACATTGCCCCAAGTAGGGCTGGGGGGGTTCCCAGGAAATTTTGAAATTTCAAACTTTTATTTCCAAATTTCCTTTGAAAAATTGTCTGTAACTATCTGGGGCGTCCCCTCCTTTTCTGAGATAGAGGGGAAAGGGTTTGAAAAACCCAAATGATGCCCATTCTTATGCATATTGACAGAACAAGGAGTAATGGTCTCGAGTTGCAGTTGGGTAGGTTTAGGTTGGATATTAGGAAACACTGTTTCACTAGGAGGGTGGTGAAGCACTGGAATGGGTTCCCTAGGGAGGGGGTGGAATCTCCATCCTTAGAGGTTTTTAAGGTCAGGCTTGACAAAGCCCTGGCTGGGATGATTTAGTTGGAATTGGTCCTGCTTTGAGCAGGGGGTTGGACTAGATGACCTCCTGATATCCCTTCCAACCCTGAGATTCTATTTCGTTTCTGAGTTTTAAAAGTGATACACATTTTTTCAATAGGAAACAATCTGAAATTTTTCCCTTAGTTGAAAAACTGAAAATCTTGAAATACATCAAATTTGTCCTTGAAAAATTTGTTTCTTTCAAAACCCATTTTGCATTGGAAGAAAACGTTCTGACAAAAGTTCTCCACTAGCTCTGACCCGATGCCATAAACTGGGCATCCTCTGCACTGGATGAACTGCAGCTGGTTAGCTCTGCTAGCCTCCTCCAGCTCCGTGCGTCATTTCTCACACACTGCTTTGCTGCAGGGTTAACTAATCACACCAGTGCTGACTTAGAGACACCAAGGAAATCACAACATCTGAGCAAGAACAGGCAATACCATCGGGACGTCTGGATTTTACTTATGCCCTATAAGCCCCCACCCCACCCCACCCCCGCACTGTCAACACTTATATTCTGCCAAAAGGGCCAAAATAGCACGGGGCTCTAGCTTGTATAGCAGATGTTAAAGCATCAGGGGGGTAGCCGTGTGAGTCAGCATCCACAAAAACCACAAGGAGTCCGGTGGTACCTTATAGACTAACAGATTTATTTGGGCATAAGCTTTCGTGGGTAAAAACCTCACTTCTTCAGATGCATGGAGTGAAAGTTACAGATGCAGGCATTATTATACTGACACGTGAAGAGAAGGGAGTTACCTCACAAGTGGAGAACCAGTGTTGACAGGGCCAATTCAATCAGGGTAGATGTGGTCCACTCCCAATAATTAATGAGGAGGTGTCAATACCAAGAGAGGGAAAATTGCTTTTGTAGTGAGCCAGCCACTCCCAGTCCCTATTCAAGCCCAAATTAATGGTGTTAAATTTGCAAATGAATTTTAGTTCTGCAGTTTCTCTTTGAAGTCTGTTTTTGAAGTTTTTTTGTTCAAGTATGGCTACTTTTACATCTGTTATAGAATGTCTAGGAAGTGTGACAGACCCAGACCAGTGGAGTACAGGAGTCTGGTCCTATTGGGATCCAGGAAGTGGGTGAGCAAAGCCCGCTCACTGCTAAAGGATCCCCTACAGGAGTCTGGTAGAGGGCAAATATACTGGTCACTGGATGAGTAGTTTTCTGTTCCCTGAGTGACCAGAGCAGGAGCTGTAATCAGGAACCTGCTAGAACCAGTTCAGGCAGGCAGGCTAATTAGGACACCTGGAGCCAATTAAGAAGAAGCTGCTAGAATCAATTAAGGCAGGCTAATCAGGGCACCTGGGTTTTAAAAGGAGCTCACTTCAGTTTGTGGTGTGTGTGAGGAGCTGGGAGCAAGAGGCGCAAGGAGCTGAGAGGGTGTGCTGCTGGAGGGCTGAGGAGCACAAGTGTTATCAGACATCAGGAGGAAGGTCCTGTGGTGAGAATAAAGAAGGTGTTTGGAGGAGGCCATGGGGAAGTAGCCCAGAGAGTTGTAGCTGTCATGCAGCTGTTACAGGAGGCACTATAGACAGCTGCAGTTCACAGGGCCCTGGGCTAGAACCTGGAGTAGAGGGCGGGCCTGGGTTCCCCCCAAACCTCCCAATTGACCTGGACTGTGGGTTCTTCCAGAGGGGAAGGTCTCTGGGCTGTTCCCCAACCCACATGGTGAATCTCTGAGGCAAGAAAATCTGCCAATAAGTGCAGGACCCACCAAGATAGAGGAGGAACTTTGTCACACAAGATTGAAGTGTTCTCCTACTGGCTTTTGTATGTTACCATTCCTGATGTCTGATTTGTGTATTATTTTATGTAGAGACTGGCCAGTGTGGCCAATGTACATGGCAGAGGGGCATTGCTGGCACATGATGGCATATAGAACACTAGTAGATGTGCAGGTGAATGAGCCCCTGATGGTGTGGCTCATGTGGTTGGGTCCTCTGATGGTGTTGCTAGAGTAGATATGGGAACAGAGTAGTCATTGGGGTTTGTTACAGGGATTGTTTCCTGGGTTAGTGTTTCTGTGGTGTGGTGTGTGGTTGCTGGTGAGTATTTGCTTCAGGTTGGGGGGCTGTCTGTAAGCGAGGACTGGCCTGTCTCCCAAGATCTGTGAGTGTGAGGGCTCATTTTCCAGAATAGGTTGTAAATCACTGATGATGTGCTGGAGAGGTTTTAGCTGGGGGCTGTACATGATGGCCAGTGGCGTTCTATTATTTTCCTTGTTAGGCCTGTTCTGTAATAGGTGACTTCTGGGTACCTGTCTCGCTCTGTCAGTCTATTTCCTCACTTCCCCAGATGGGTATTGTAGTTTTAAGAATGCTTGATAAAATAGGCCCACACTTAAAGTAGGCCCATACTTAAGGGGGTGCTTCTGCTCAGACTGGCCCCACATCAACAGCTACCTAGTGGCAGGAGTTGCCAGATACCAGCACTGCTAGCTCCCCGAGGCAATGAGGAATCAAGATGAACTCACCTGTACAGAACATTGCAAGTCCTGCACTTTGTCCAAACTGCCTTAAGCTCCTTGCCGTTCCCCCATCGTTTACCAGCTCAGCTACTGTTCACTGCTGGTGGGTATTTTTCGGCTCCTCTAAGACTCCAGGTCTGTGATTAGCACTACACAAGAGCTAGGTGGTGGTATTATTATTATTATGGCCACACCAACTCAGTTTTACATAGCGACAGTTACAGAAACTCACCCAAGGATCCCAGGCAGCAATCAATAGGAATCCACTCACTCCTGGGCTTTGTTTAGTAAAGCTCTCGATAAACACACTGGACAAGGTGGCAGAACCTCGGCCGTTTGTGTTCAGGGAGCTAAGGCCTCACCAGCTCAGTTTAACATCTACACACTCCCCAAACCTCACCAGATGGCCTCAGCTTGCCATCAGCAGGAACGCACTCAGGCGATCACATCAGCAAAAGGCAGTCGCTCACAGGTGGTCCCAATTCAGAGTCAATTTACATTCTCTCACTGGCAGATGGTCCCAGTTGGGAGTCAATAGTCTTCCATTTATTAACAGGGTTGGTTTGGTAAAGTGCTCTGGTGAATGCTTAGCAGGGTGTTGCAGTCCTGCAAAATGGGGACATTCCCAGTGAGACTCATCGCCCTTGAAGCTGACATACCTTTTGGAGTCAAATAATTGTACCAGCTGTTTCAGTTCTCAAGAGTACATGATCCATCTGGGCCCAGCAGCACTCCTTGGCACTGGAACTCTACAAGGGAAGGGCCATTTTGTCCTACTAAAACTGCAACAGAAAGGGGTCTGGGAAGCAGAGTAAATTCTGGGATCTCTTGAGTGATTGCTAAGATGAACCACCCATCCAGCAGACAGATGGCACTAAGCGAGGCAGACAGTTGTGTTCAGCATAACATACCCCCGAGGGAGAAGGGGAAATTTTGCCTAAGGACACTGTGGCAAACACAGGCCCTTACAAAAAGGGCCAGGAGAGCTTTAATATCCACGCAGAGCAGCCAGTTTTTCAAGATCTCATCCAAAAAGACCTCCCCACTATATACTGCATGGAGATCAGTTTTTCTGCTTCAGAAAGACAACGGGCTTAGTTAGCCCTGCCAGATAAAAGCCTGTCTATGTATTTTCAGACCTGAAGCTTAGGTCCCTAAATTGTCCCCTATGGCTTAATAATCTAAAATACTTTCATTTCCCTAGCTGTATTGGCAAGGACTCTCAGGATGCATTTAAAAAACAATCTGGCTGATATTTTGGGGTTCAGAGAAAGAAATTTCTTCATCTTGGTAAAGGCACATTATGTTAGCTGATTTAAAAAAAAAAACTGTGAAGAATGGAAACATTGACTGTTCCTGGTGGATGGAATGCATAATGGAGGTGGTTTGGGAAGTTCCACATCCATTTCTGAAGTGGCTCAGACATCACCAATCCAGATCTCAGAAGTTACACAAGATTTAGAGAGTGAGGTCTCCTCAGGAAGTGATAGAATCCAGGGAGGTCAGGAATTTGGCATTTAAATGGATTTATAATTAAGCTGATTGTAATGCTGGGACAACGATCCCTTCAGAGCATCTTGGCAAAAGCCAGACAAGGTTTGGTGGGAGGGGAATGAAGGTGTTCAGTCACCAGTGTTGACTGAAAATGAGAAGCATCAAGAAAATGTTGGAGAGGCCAAAGGAGAGAGACATTTCATAGAAGATTAGGGTTGGAAGAGACCTCAGGAGGTCATCTAGTCCAACCCCCTGCTCAAAGCAGGACCAACCCCAACTAAATCATCCCAGCCAGGGCTTTGTCAAGCCAGGCCTTAAAAACCTCTAAGGATGGAGATTCCACCACCTCCCTAGGGAACCTATTCCAGTGCTTCACCACCCTCCTAGTGAAATAGTTTTTCCTAATATCCAACCTAGACCTCCCCCACTGCAACTTGAGACCATTGCTCCTTGTTCTGTCATCTGCCACCACTGAGAACAGCCTAGCGCCATTCTCTTTGGAACCCCCTTTCGGGTAGCTGAAGGCTGCTATCAAATCCCCCCTCACTCGTCTCTTCTGCACACTAAACAAGCCCAGTTCCCTCAGCCTCTCCTCATAAGTCATGGGCCCCAACCCCCTGATCATTTTCATTGCCCTGTGCTGGACTCTCTCGAATTTGTTCACATTCTTTCTGTAGTGGGGGGCCCAAAACTGGACGCAGTACTCCAGATGTGGCCTCACCAGTGCTGAATAGAGAGGAATGATCACTTCCCTCGATCTTCTGGCAATGCTCCTATTAATGCAGCCCAATATGCCATTAGCCTTCTTGGCAACAAGGGCCCATTGCTGACTCATATCCAGCTTCTCATCCACTGTAATCCCCAGGTCCTTTTCTGCAGAACTGCTGCTTAGCCAGTCAGTCCCTAGTCTGTAGCGTTGCATGGGATTCTTCTGTCCTAAGTGCAGGACTCTGCACTTGTCCTTGTTGAACCTCACCAGATTTCTTTTGGCCCAATCCTCCAATTTGTCTAGGTCACTCTGGACCCCATCCCTACCCTCCAACGTATCTACCTCTCCCCCCAGCTTAGTGTCATTGCAAACTTGCTGAGGGTGCAACCCATCCCATCATCCAAATCATTAATGAAGATGTTGAACAAAACAAGCCCCAGGACCGACCCTTGGGGCACTCCGCTTGATACCAGCTGCCAACTAGACATGGAGCCATTGATCACTACCCGTTGAGCCCGACAATCTAGCCAGCTTTCTATCCACCTTATAGTCCATTCATCCAGCTCATACTTCTTTAACTTGCTGGCAAGAATACTGACACTGAGGTTTCCATTCTCTTTCAGCAGAGACATAGGGAAGTCTCTTTCTTTGAAGTTATAATAGAATTTAAGCTGCAAAATAAGTGGCTTGGGCAAAAGATCTATTGGGGCAGGTCTCTGGCCTGTGCTCTCCAGAAAGTCAGACTGGATGCTCACACTGGTCCCTTCTGGCCTTGGCAGCCATGAAAAATGTATGAGCCCAATCGTGAGCTCCTCAAGCAAACTCCTAATCCTATCAATGAGGGGAGATGCATGGAGGGGGCCCAGAAGGGTCACATGACCCTCCCCAATCACCTGGGGGGCAGGCAAAGGTCCAGCAGCACCCAGGAGTCAGAGCTGGGGAGTTTGTTTATAAACAGATGCAGATTAAGATAACAAAAGGCTTGTCATTAAATTAAGGATAGTGAGATGATCCTGAAAGCATCACCAGGCACTCCAGTTAAAAGACAGGAAACAAAGGGTAGGAATAAATGGCTCAATTTCAGAATTTCCAGTAAATAGAGGTGTCCCCAGAGGTCTATACTGGTTTGGGACCAGTGCTGTTCAACATACTCAGAAATGATCTGCAAAAAGGGGTAAGCAGGGAGGTGGGGAAGTTTGCAGATGATACAAAATTACTCAAGATAGTTAAATCAAAAACAGACTGCAAAGAGTTACAAAGGGATCTCACAAAATTGGGTGACTTGGCAACAAAATGGCAGATGAAATTCAATGTTAAATGCAAAGTAATACACATGGCAAAATATAATCCCAACTATACATACAAAATGATGGTGCCTAAATGAGCTGTTACCCATCAAGAAAGAGATCTTGGACTAATTTTCAGTACTCTGGAAGCACGACGTTTCCAGAGTACTGCAAATGTATAAGAATCCTTCTCGCTGTGCCTGTATCATCTGAACTCATTCTCCAGCTTCAGAAGACTTAAAAATTATCTCCAGTCATCAATGGGACAGACGCAACTGAATAATGTAGCTGTCCTTAACGTGCAGGTCATGTGCCCCCCCCTTTAGCTGGTGCTCCCCTTGGTGTCCCTCCAACGTGTCACCACTGATGGGCCTGAGTAAGTATTGAATGAAAATGAGGAAGGGGCTCAGGAGTTGGTACAATATGAATGGACATATACCAAGAGTCAGATAGTGAAGCCAAAATGGATATGCATCTCCATAGTAACCTCAGAACAGAGGTTACTGTTGAGCGGTCCATGAGAACACCAAACCTCTGTAGCACTCCATGGGAGCAGATCTGACTGCAGCAGAAGGTCATGAGGTGTTGGTGAGAGAAAGTGGTGAAGAAACAAGGACCTTAATATGATGCTCCCATGATGCTGAAGTAGTCGGCACAGATTTCTCCCAATACTGAACCCAGGGAGCTAGACTGTGATACTCTAACTCATCCTGAGTTGTAGCACACTTCTCAAATAGTCCATTCATGGGATTACTTGAGAAGTAAACTGCTTAAGGTAACAGTTTCAGAGGGGTAGCCATGTTAGTCTGTATCAGCAAAAACAACAAGGAGTCCTTGTGGCACTTTAGAGACTAACAGATTTATTTGGGCATAAGCTTTTGTGGGCTAGATGAAGTGGGTTCTAGCCCACGGAAGCTTATGCCCAAATAAATTTGTTAGTCTCTAAGGTGCCACAAGGACGACTCATTGTTTTTGCTTAAAGTAAGGGGCTCTCAGTCTTCCAGGAAGGACTTATGCTGGAGACTTCACTGTGCTGTGAAACTACTAGATACCAAAGATTCGTTACCTTCATTTCAGCTCATCATCACCCACTTTTCAAGACCCATGGAGACAAAAGGATCTCACTGTCATTTTACAGTTTGTCTAAAATGACCATTCCCAGGTTACATTTAAGATATACAAGGTCTGATTCTCCCCTTGTGTGTGGTGTTCTGTATTAGGAGTAATTCCATTTAAATCAACGAGCCCAATTCCCCTGCCTTGCAATCCAGGTAGCTACTTATACCTGTGCCAAATGAGTGTAAAATTCTACCACTGATGTGGGTGGAGAGTTCTGAGGTGGTAGCATTTACACAACACCTTTATACAGGTATAAATGATGACACAAGGTGCCAGGCAATGGGGAACCAAGCTAGCTGAGTTATGCTGCTGCAAACCTGTGTAAAATACACAGAGAATCCGTCCCAGAGCTCTATCACAGCATATGTGAGCAAATTGCACAAGAAAAACAGATTTGTACAGATTTGGAGTCTCCTTGTTTGTACAAGGTGTTTTGAAAACGAGTCAGCAGAAAGATGAGCAGGAGTTTAATGCTTTGCCTCACACAAAGGCACTTTTGCTGGCCCATGACCAGGTTGCAGAGCGTGGAATGCAACCAAAGCAAGTTATGGAGGAAAGAGTTAGTTAAAATAGTCTGTGTTGAAAAGACTTGAGGTATTCCACTGGCTGCTCTACACCAGTGAAGAAGACACTATTACAACTGGTTGGATAGTGAAAAAAGTTGTTGGCAAATAATTGTTTGATTGAAAAAAGGACACAACTTGCAATGAATATACACAATAAATTATTCAAAGAGCTCTAATCATGATCATCATTAGAGGAATAGTGAAAGGAGGCAATGCTTAGAAGACTAAGATGTTTTATGAATGGGATGATCTGGAGATTAATGACAGAAACATTGGTGGGAAGGGTGTTAATGTGAGTTTTGGCTGGCTGGCATACATGGAACACTGATATTTGAAATGTCGAGCTATGGTACTGACCTGGCCCCAATCACCAGGAGATCTGAGCACCTCACAATCTTTAACATATTTTTCCTGTGAGGCAGGGCTGTGCTATTATCCCTATTGCACAGATGGGGAACTGGGAGACAAAGGCCTAGATCCACAAAGCTACTTAGATGCCTAAACCCCAGACTTAAGTGCCTACATCTCAGGTTTAGGTGTTCAAATTCCAGTTTTGGCTCCACTGCCATCCACAAAACTCCTACAGAACCTGTAGGCTCCTAAACTCATTCAACACCTAACTTTTCAATAGTTCCCTAGATACCTATGTTTCTGCCTTCCTCTTGGCGTCCGGATGCCTATCTCCCAGCCTGAACTCCAGGATGATTTACAAACCAGGGAAAGATAGGTGTTCAGCCGCCTAACTCATGTGCTGGGCCCGATTCCCATAGGCATGCACAGAGGCTGCCTACTGGATCTAGTCCCATTCAAAATATGGCTGCACAGGAAGGTAGTAGCCATCTAATAAACTTTTCGCTCTGTGGTTAAAGCACTCGCCTGGGATGTGGGAGAC
Organism: Malaclemys terrapin pileata; assembly: GCF_027887155.1. Taxonomy (NCBI): domain Eukaryota; kingdom Metazoa; phylum Chordata; order Testudines; family Emydidae; genus Malaclemys; species Malaclemys terrapin. Next base: position 1,957,571 of record NC_071523.1, read on the forward strand.
CCAGGTTCAATTCTCCCCTCTTCCACAGGGAGAAAGGGGATTTGGAGTGGGATCTGGCACCTCTTCAGAGGATGCTCTAACCACTGAGCTTGGTGATACTTTAATGTGAGGTGCCCTCAGTCACTCCAGCTGAAGCTGTTCCACTCTGGATAAAGAAATGTAAGAGTGACTGAAGCAGGGGCTTAGACCCTGGGTCTCCCACCTCCTAGCTGGGTACCTAACTCCTGGGCTTCAGAGTCATTCTCACTCTCTGACCCAGAGACTATTTATGTATTTATCCACAGCAGAACAGCTTCAACAGGAGAGAATGAGGGAGCCCCACTGCAGAGTATCCCAGAGCCCAGTGGTTAGAGCACTCCTGAGAGGTGGGACCTGTTCAAACCCTTTCTCCCGCTCTGGCAGAGAGGGGAATTGAACCGGGTCCAGAGGCAGATTAAGGTCTCCTGGGACCCTGGGCCAGAGCAAGTGGGGGGGGGGGGGCGTGGTGCCGGAACCATGGCCCTGCTCCACCTCTTCCACCTGTGGGCCTGCCATCGTTCTGCCCCTTCCTCCTGCGGCCCTGCCCATGGCCCCACCCCATTCTGCCCCTTCCCCGCAGCCCCACCCCTATTCCACCCACAGCCCCATCCCATTCTGTCATTCTGGCCCCCCACTGCAGCCCCACCCGTTGGCTCCTTTCTGCCACCCCCCACTGAGGCCCCAAGACCAGAAAAGCTCTTTCCCCCTGTCATGGCCCCGGGGCCACTGCAGGGAGCGAGAGCTCCTCCAATGCCAGGGTCAAGGTGCTGGGGCTTCCCTGCCGGCGCTTCTGCTGGGGACTCCCTTCCCTCAGATGTATCATCTAGTCCACTGTCCACATTAGTACCTGTGGAGAGAACATGCCTTCCAATTGGTGGACTCTCCTGCTGCTCACAAACAGGGAAGAATTAGTAGGGGAAGCAAAAGTGGATGGGAACATGGGAGGCAGTGACCATGAGATAGTAGAGTTCAGGATCCTGACACAAGGAAGAAAGGAGAGCAGCAGAATACGGACCCTGGACTTCAGAAAAGCAGACTTTGACTCCCTCGGGGAACTGATGGGCAGGATCCCCTGGGAGAATAACATGAGGGGGAAAGGAGTCCAGGAGAGCTGGCTGTATTGTAAAGAATCCTTATTGAGGTTGCAGGAACAAACCATCCCGATGTGTAGAAAGAATAGTAAATATGGCAGGCGACCAGCTTGGCTAAACAGTGAAATCCTTGCTGACCTTAAACGCAAAAAAGAAGCTTACAAGAAGTGGAAGATTGGACAAATGACCAGGGAGGAGTATAAAAATATTGCTCAGGCATGCAGGAGTGAAATCAGGAAGGCCGATGTACTCAATGCTTTTTTTTTGCCTCTGTCTTCACGAACAAGGTCAGCTCCCAGACTGCAGCACTGGGCAGCACAGCATGGGGAGGAGGTGACCAGCACTCTGTGGAGAAAGAAGTGGTTCAGGACTATTTATAAAAGCTTGATGAGCACAAGTCCATGGGGCTGGATGCGCTGCATCCAAGGGTGCTAAAGGAGTTGGTGGATGAGATTGCAGAGCCATTGGCCATTATCTTTGAAAACTCATGGCGCTCGGGGGAGGTCCTGGATGACTGGAAAAAGGCTAATGTAGTGCCCATATTTAAAAAAGGGAAGGAGGAGGATCCGGGGAACTACAGGCCAGTCAGCCTCACCTCAGTCCATGGAAAAATCATGGATCAGGTCCTCAAGGAATCAATTATGAAGCACTTAGAGGAGAGGAAAGTGATCAGGAACAGTCAGCATGGATTCACCAAGGGCAAGTCATGCCTGATTAACCTAATTGCCTTCTATGAGGAGATAACTGGCTCTGTGGATGAGGGGAAACCAGTGGACGTGTTATTCCTTGACTTTAGCAAAGCTTTTGATACGGTCTCCCACAGTATTCTTGCCAGCAAGTTAAAGAAGTATGGGCTGGATGAATGGACTATAAGGTGGATAGAAAGCTGGCTAGATCATCAGGCTCAATGGGTAGTGATCAACGGTTCCATGTCTAGTATGTCTAGTTGGCAGCTGGTATCAGGCAGAGTACCCTAAGGGTCAGTCCTGGGGCTGGTTTTGTTCAATATCTTCATTAATGATCTGGAGGATGGTGTGGACTGCACCCTCAGCAAGTTTGCAGATAACACTAAACTGGGAGGAGTGGTAGATACATTGGAGGGAAGGGATAGGATACAGAGGGACCTAGACAAATTAGAGGATTGGGTAAAAATAAATCTGAGTTTCAACAAGGACAAGTGCAGAGTCCTGCACTTAGGACGGAAGAATCCCATACACTGCTACAGACTAGGGACCGAATGGCTAGGCAGCAGTTCTGCAGAAAAGGACCTAGGGGTTACAGTGGACGAGAAGCTGGATATGAGTCGACAGTGTGCCCTTGTTGCTAAGAAGGCTAACGGCATTTTGGGCTGTATAAGTAGGGGCTTTGTCAGCAGATAAAGGGACGTGATCATTCCCCTGTATTCGACGTTGGTGAGGACTCATCTGGAGTACTGTGTCCAGTTTTGGGCCCCACACTACAAGAAGGATGTGGAAAAACTGGAGAGAGTCCAGTGGAGGGCAACAAAAATGATTAGGGCACATGACTTATGAGGAGAGGCTGAGGGAACTGGGATTGTTTAGTCTGCAGAAGAGAAGAATGAGGGGGGATTTGATAGCTGCTTTCAACTACCTGAAAGGGGGTTCCAAAGAGGATGGATCTAGACTGTTTTCAGTGGTAGCAGATGACAGAACAAGGAGTAACAGTCTCAAGTTGCAGTTGGGGAGGTTTAGGTTGGATATTAGGTAAAAAAATTTCACTAGGAGGGTGGTGCAGCACTGGAATGGGTTACCTAGGGAGGTGCTGGAATCTCCTTCCTTAGAGGTTTTTAACAAAGCCCTGGCTGGGATGATTTAGTTGGGGATTGGTCCTGCTTTGAGCAGGGGGTTGGATTAGATGACCTCCTGAGGTCCCTTCCAACCCTGATATTCTATGAAGACAACTGACTCTTGATAGTGCTTTTCTCAAGAAACTGTCAGCAATGAAGAGAAGCCATGAAACAAAGCACAGAGAAGAAGAGCTGGACGAACCTGGCAAACTGGTGTACAAAGAAAAAGAAACAAAGGGATAAAAGAGGAAGCTGTATATAATGTCACCAAAAACTATGATTTTGAGAATGAAATTTTAACCTGTGAAGAAATGTCACTCTCTCAATAGCCAGCAAACAGGAAAATATCTATGGAACTTAATTACACACTGAACTATAACCGGGATGAACTGCATCAGGAACTAATGAATAACAAAACAGATTGCTTTCATCATCATAAAGCGTGGATCAGGTAAGAAGATGAAGTAGCTTGTTTTGATTACCAGTTTATTTCACATCAGGCAATTGAAATCCCAAAGAATTGTACTGAAAGTGGCAAATCTGGGAAGAACCAGTGTGGCACCAACATAGATTCTGTGCAGCTTTGATCAATCCTAGCAAAATACAACTTCTAAAAGACTTAATGATACTAAAGTTCTTACTGGCAACATTCTCACAGACTTTGACTTCAGCAGGGACCTTTGATTAAGGACTTCAGGAATGGGCTCTTAATTTCTGATGAGTTTAAGCAATTAAAACCTGAAGCCATATACATATTTTCACTGCCTCATCTGCACCATGCATTATCAGCCAGAAGAATTAAGAGAAATTACCAAGACCTGAAGTGGAGGATAACATCCACTCCTCATAGAATATCATAGACTATCAGGTTTGGAAGGGACCTTAGGAGGTATCTAGTCCAACCCCTGCTCAGAAGCAGTGACTGTGGAATTGTGATCTCAGTCACACTGGTCAGTTGGCAAACTTGGTTCAGAACATCAGTAGGGGAGATCCACTTGGTTCTGATGAAAAATAGAACATTTCCAAAATATGAGTGGATGTTTCTCTGGCTACCTGCTCATAGATCAATCAAACACACTTGGATTCAGATTTTCAAAGGAGTCAAAAGGAGTTAGATGTCCAATTCTCATTAATTTGGGCAGCTAACTCTCTGGCTTCCTTGAAAATCCCAGACTTGCATTTTAACCAGGGTTCCTGAAGCAGTCCTGAAAACCCTTCAGGCTAACAAATTTTAGTTGCACAACATGGATGGGGCCAAAGGAAGTTAAAACCCTTTTGACCTGAAGTATTTTTTAAATTATGTTTAATAGCCACTGCAGAAAACATTAATTAAGCATAGATGGGGCCTTAAATAGTATGTAGTAATTTGAGCTTTACACCTCTCATCCCTCAATAGTCAATGTATTTGGCCTAGAGCCACAAAAGGACATCAGCCCCACTGAGATCCTCAAAAACCCCACTCAGCTGGTACCTAAGGTTCCAAGGTGCTGACATTCAGCCATTAAAGTCCCATAGATACCTACATTTCTGCCAGTGAACAGGTGGACAGCTGCCTTGGTCTAGGCACTCTCCTCACTCCTAAACCCCAGCATGATCCTCAAACTAGGCCTATCTCCTCCACAGGGCCCAATGGTGGGGAGGGGTAGGGGGGGGTGTACCTAAACCCACACAAAGCCATCAGAGGAGGAAGCACCCTGTTAGAAGAATGTGAAGTAAATAGGATAAAGTCTAAACAATCATAATCTTGCTTCTGGCCTTGCTTTTAATTTAAACAGGCTGAATAAGCAAGCAAGAGAATGTAAGTGAAAGCACAAGGCTGCACCCCCTCCCCCCTACCAAGCGAGCTGATAGCCTTGCCTTTCAGTAATAAGAGAAGATAAGGGGACCCAATCGAGCAAGGGGCTGCTATGGTAACCCCGCAGTTGGCAGGTGTAAGGAAGAGACTCTGAGTCCGCGAGAGAGTGTCCATGGCCAAAAATAACCTCGCTCCTTATCCCTCCTGTCAAGTATGAAAGAGATGGTCTTATTGCCCCTAGACTCAAGACTCCCCAGAACGGACCACGACCATCTACTGAAAGGGGTGGTACCAGGGCAGGGGCATTACAAGTATCATTCAGTTTGCCAAGAATAGGGGGGAGAAGAGGGAGCTCGTCGGTGTGCGGAGCTAGAGGTCAGGAGAAGAAGGGGGTTCTAGCGGCGTATAGAACTGTAGTTGGGGGAGGGGAAGAGGAAAACTCTATCGGCGTATAGAGATAAGCCTGACTGGTGTGAAGGGCTTTGGAATATGCTTGTTTAGCCCCAGTAAACCTTTCGCATTGCCTGCAGACTGGACTCTGGACTGTTATTTTAGGCAAACTCTGTCTGGGAACTGAGAAGGAGGAGGGAGCTGGACCCCCGCCAACACCCCCCTTTATAACGTTTAGCTCAGTGGTTAGTGCTCTCACCCAGGGCCTGGGTTCATTTCCTTCCTCTGCCTGCCGTGGAAAAGGGATTTGAACGTGGGTCTCCCACCTCCCCAGACAGTGCCCTGACCACTGGCCTATGGGGTATTCTTGGGCCAGGGCTGCTCAATTGCTTCTGTTGACACAGTTCCATGGTGCATACATAATTAAATATGCCTTGGGGCACAGGGATTGGAACCCAGGTCCCATATCCTGGGTGAGTGCTCTGCCCCCCCCCCCCCACTTTTTTACAGGAAAGGGCTTAGGCACCTAACTCCAGGAAAGGGCTCACAGCCGAGAACCCAAAGTAGAGATGAGTGCTCTCTCTGATCCACACCCACTCTTTGAGGGTGGGGCTTAGGCCAGCCCCATCTCTGGCTAGCAGGCTGGCTCCTGTGGATCCCAACTCTCCCCATGCATTGTCTAGGTGCCTCACTGGGGGCTGTGGGTTCCATGTGGTAGCAAGATACCTAAAAGTTAGGCTCTCCAACGCTGAGCATAGCAACCCCCAAGTCCCCTTTGTGAATAAAAAGGAGGTTGTTGGTGAGCAGAACTCTGTGCTAATGTAGATGGTCTCTGAGGTTTTCTCCTCACCCTTGGAAACGAAATAAGGCCTGCAAACAAACAGAAGACTTTCAAGTAGCTGCTTTTCACCTTCTCTATCTACAACCACCTGTCCTTAAACAGCAAGTTAATACAATTTCAGTGCTAAATTAAAAAAATATCATGGGCAATTCCAATTTTTTTTAAGCAAGGGAGCTGCCTCAGGAGGGCTGTTGTGGAGAAATGAAGGGGGCTACCTCAGTCGGACTGCTCCAGGGTGAGTATGGGAAGGTTACCTATAGAGTGATGTACACGGGGTTGCTTGTCGGGCAGTAGAGAGATTGTATTGGAGGGTATATAAGGAGATGTTGGGGCAGCATGGGGGATTAAAGGGGGATGTATAATTGGTTGTTAGGAGTTGTATGGGGGCAATATAGCAGGCTATGGGGGTGGCACGGGGCAGTATAAGGGGCTGCTTGGGGCAGTATGGGAATGCTTGAGGGCAAGATAAAGGGATGTATAGGGGACTGTTGGGGGTGATATAGTGACAGTGTTGATAAAGGGGGCTCCTGGTGGTAGTAAAGAGGTTGCTTGGGGGCAGCACAGGGGGTGTACAGAGGTTCCTGGGGAACAGTAAAGGGGAGGATATGTGGGGGGCTGCTGCGGGTAGTACAGTAGGGGTTTATAGGGGCGGCTGGGGGAAGGCATAGGAGATGTAGGGGGCTGCTGCGGGTGGCATAGTGCAGGTGTACACAGGGGCTCTAGGGGCTGCTGGCAGGCGGTGAAAGGGATGCCTGGGGCCGGTGCAGGGGGCTGCTTCCCCTCCCTCTCCCGGAGGCCCCGGCCGTCACTTCCTGTGGAATTTTCCCGGGGATGGAGGGGGGGAGCGGGTATAAAAGCGACCGCGGGGCTGCCGGGAGCAGCAGCTGGAGCCCGAGCCACGTCCGAGTGCGGAGCCCCGCGCCCCTGGTGAGTGCGGCTGGGGGCCGGGCCGGGCGATGGGCGGGTCCGGGTCTCCGCGGGCGCTGTCCAGCTTCCCCAGCGTCTGCGAGCACCCGTGTGGGGGGAGCCCTGCGCCCCTTCCTTCCCCCACCCCGCCAAACCACGAGCCCTGCACCCCCGGCTTGCCCGGATCACCCCCAAACCTCCAGTCCTGCACCCTCGACCCCCTCCCAGCTAGCCCTGCACTCCTGGCTTGCTCCCATCCCCGCACCCTGTCCTCCCCCAACCACCCCCAACCCTACACTCCAGTCCTGCCCCCAGCCTCCCCTGTCCTGCACCCCCATTCTGTCCCCATCACTCCAACCCCCCCCAGCCCTGCCTCCCCCTGGCTGCAGCCTGTCTCCCCCTCACCCTCCTGGATCCCCCTCCACCCAGCCGCAGCCTGTCTCGCTCTCACCCCGCTCGGCCCCATCTCCAGCTGCAGCCTGTCATCTCCCTCGGCCCCACCAGACTCAGCCTGTTGTCCCCTGACCCCCATTGGCCCCACTCAGCCACCTTGGTCCCCCTTAGTAGCAGCCTATTGCTCCTTCAGCCACAGCCTATTCCCCCGTTCCCACTCCTTACCCCCTTCCTCACACCCTCAGGCACGGCATGTTCCCCCCAAGTGATCTTAGCTGCAGTAACCCAATAACTGCGTGGGGCCTTTGCCCCCACGTCCCTCAATGTCTTTGTGCCAAGTTATTCTTCACCCCGGTCTCTGAAGGGTTTTATCTAGGCCCCAAACTACGTTCCCTTGGGAACGCCTCCTCCCAGCTCTCCACCAAAATTGTCAGCGCTGCAAAACTGTTCTCTGCATCTTCAGAACTGAAGAAGGCATTACAGGTCTTGCCCATTTCGCAGGGGAAAAAATTGCTTCTTTGGCCACTTTCCCTGCTCTACCCCAGGCACAAACACCAAACTGCACCTAAAACGACACAAACCGAAATCTAGACAGAAACCCACTGCTGTCCTAGCGACATCGCTCAGCGCTATAACAAACTTCAGTCTTGTTCAATGGAGGTGGTCGATCTCACCCTCGCTGCAGATGCAGCTGGGAGGATGGAAGAATTCTTCTACTGATCGCTCTACCGCGTCTGGAGTGGGTGGGTTTATGGCAGCGATGGGAAAACCTGGAGTGTCTACACTACCAGTGTAGCGGCGGGGCTGGGGCTGTGCATTTGTAGCGTAAACATACCTGCGGTCTCAGTGCACCAGTGTCTTCCCACTTCTGCAGTTCCAGCCCCTTGGCCCGGCCCCGTTGTGGAAGGCAGTAAACCCCGGTCCAACCACTTCTCCCGCTATCTCCAGCGCTCCTCCCACCCCACTAATCCAGTGTGTTTTGCAAAACATTCTGTCCTGTGAATTAGCCCCACCCTGTTCCATGACTCAGGGCATTTATGAGAAGGGGATTGGTTATAAAATAAAGAAGTGCGTCAGGCTAGTGTTTTCGGCACAGGGCTGGGAGCAAAGGAACGCTTAATTCGAACCCTGGCTCTGCCATTGATTTGGGTAAGTCACTTCTCTGTGCCTCGGTTTCCCATCCTTAAAAGCGGTAACATGCCTGGATGCCGGAGGACGGTGGGGGTGTTGTGAGGATGCGTCTGTGTTTGTGGACAGTGCTTGAATGCAATAGGGGCAAACATGGGCGGCGGGTAGAGCCACCCTTGGGAAGGCGAGCCCCGAGACCCCCCCCGCCCCTCCCCCGAGACCCGCGGCCGGAGCCCCGAGACCCCCCCGCCCCTCCCCCGAGACCCGCGGCCGGAGCCCCGAGACCCCCCCGCCCCTCCCCGGAGACCCGGTCCAGCCGAAGCCCCGAGACCCCCCCCGCCCCTCCCCGGAGACCCGGTCCAGCCGAAGCCCCTCGCCCCCGCCCGGAGCTGCCCCGGGCCAGCCGCGCCTCCCCTCCGCAGAGCCCAAGCGGCTGCGGGGAAAAGCCTCCCACTGCGTCCGAAGCAGCTTTGCTATGCCCTATGCAGGTTCCGGGGCGGCCGAGGGGGCGTATGTTTTACTCAGCTTCCGGGGTCCATCAGTAACTCGCTGGAGTCCAGGGAGATGACCCGGGAAGCTGAATAGCACATCCCGCCCCCTCGGCCGCCCCGGAACCTGCATGGGGCATAACACAGCGACCGCTTCCCGCGCCGGAGCCGGCCCGGGCCTGTTCTACCCCCGCCCCCGGCCAGGCGTGACTCCGCGCGGCGTTAGCGGCATCAGGACAGGCAGAGCCTGCGTCCGTGCCAAGCTCGCTCCCTGGAAGCTGCCCGGCAAATCCAGGGCCAGATTCTCCTCCCCGTCACCTAATTTTACAGCAGTCTCGCGCCGGTAGCTTTGGTGCCGTTCCCTTGATTTACACGAGGGGCAGTGGGAGGAGAACCGGGCCCAGGGTCCCCCCGGTCACCGAGCCTGGGCTGCACCGGCAGCGCTCGCTCCTCGCCTCTGATCCCCTTTAGCCTTGGAACGGCTTTGGGCTGCTAGCCCGGATGATCCAGTTGATCATGATCCCGTTTGGTGGGGCCAGCGGCAGCGGCACTGGCTCATTGTTTTCCATGGGGGGAGCCTTCCCGGAGGAAAACTGGTGGTTTTCTTCTGATCTCAGCCTGCAGCTTGAGCAGTGGAAGACTGGCAGGGCCCGGGAGGAGTTTAGAGAAGATGGGCACAGTTGAACAGCCAAGTTCCTCCTTTCCCTTCCAGGGGTTGGGGTGACCCGAGAGTGCTCGTGCTGTCGAGGCCAAAGGGCAATAAACCAAGCGCTGGCTGAGTGATTTGCAAACTGATCACTTTGGTCCCTTACAGTCAGGGGCCTTTTTCCTCCTGGTTCCGTTGCCATGGGCACTGAATTTGCTAGGTGTCTCTTGAAAGGAAGTGGTGCTCCTGTGATGGATTAAGCTGCTCAAAGGGAGTTAGTGGCTAAAAATCTACCCCCCCTCACCCCCCGCCCCCAGTAAAAAGCGGCCTGCTCACGTTCTGAGGGTTAGAAGGAGCACTTGCGAGTTTTTTACCTGACAAGCTCTGGTGCGGAGGGCGTATGTGTGTGTGTGTGTGGAACAAGAAGAATAGCCCAGAGGGTGGGTCCAAAGTTTTCTCTGAACTACACCAACCTTCTGAGCGCCCTTCCATCCCCAAACTCCAGCTCAGACCTTCCCTTTCCCTCTAAACTTTTGAAAAGCTGTCACATGTGAATGTTAGGGGAGGACAGATTGCACCCCTTCGCCACACCACTTTTCCAGATCCATGTGTATGGAGATTTTAGCTGCCTGCAGCAAGTTCCCCCTTTCTCATTGCCCCTGTCCCTGCTGTCTCCCCTGCATCGGCTGCCTTCACTGGCCCCCCACCCATCCCCCCCATTGCTCCTGGCCCCCACTGCCTCCCCTGCTCCCACCCCCATCGCTCCTGGCTCCCACTGACCCCCCCAGTCCTGCCCCCATCCCCCGATCACCCCAGCCTCTGCTGCCTCCTTATCCATCCTCCCGATCCCCGCTGTTCTCCCGGGCTTCCCACCCATCCTTCTTGGTCCCTGCTGCCTCCCTGGACTCCCCATCATCCTTGGGCCCTGCTGCCTTCCCCAGATTTTCCCAATCTCCCTTCTCTGGCCTCACAGCCCCGCCCTATTCCTTGCCTCTTGACTACCACCCCCAGTGCCCTGGGCAGTCAAGGCCAAGCCTGGTAGGATCCATCTGCTATTGTCCCTCAATTCACTCATCCTTGCACTTCCCCGTCTTGATGCTCTAGAATGATAACATTGCACTTCCGAAACCTCAGAGCAGTCTCTGATGAACCCTGGGATTTCAGAAATGCAATGCACTGCGGGGTGGAAATACCAGGGAAGTCTCCAACTGCAGGGAAGTGTAACTGGATCCAGCAGAGGGTAAACTCTTCTTCGGGCTTAAAGCAAAATCACTTTTAGTTCATCTCTGCCACTTAATTAACATATAGATATAGTAAAAGTAACAGTTTCCTTAAAGGTTTTCTCTGTAAGAGGGAAGGGGTGTTCCCCCTCCCCCCCAACAGTGTGTTTCTAAGCTTAGTAAATTATCTTTCAAATCTCAGGGATTCTCTTGTATAAGCAAGTTTGGTCTTGAAATTGCACAAGCACTAATCTTCCTTTCAGAGTACAGTAATGACCGTAATACCCTGTGGAATTGTCCCCGGATCAGTCCTAGAAGTTTCATTCTGAGCCTAGTGCAGGCTGGGTTAGGAATTCTGCTCCCACTGAATCAGTGGGATTTAAACCCCCAACTCATCTAGGATCCTTGGAAGACCCAGCCTGCGAGTTTAGTCACTGCCATGTGGATGCTCACGTCCTGCAGCAATGACCAATAAAGCTCAAACGCATGCACAGAATCTCAGCGCTTTGATTTCAGGTAGTTCCAGAACCAAATGCTCCTACCCCGAAGCACAGCGGTGGGGGCTTTCACAGGAGACAGGAGAGCAAGCAATCTATTTGCTAGTTGAGCCTGCTTCTGTCAGCTGATCTGGAGTCTAGCATTGTTTATTTAACAGTGTGAAGCAAGCTTTGTCCTAGTGGTAATGAGTGTTGTGCAAGTAAGCAGAAATGCTTAGCTGTATAGTTCCAAAGGATATGCCCATCTCTGGAGTGTAGCTTTTGTACTTCCGGCCACAAGGGGAGTTTGGGTGTTTGGTACGATGGCACTTCTTGAAGGTGTTTTTTGTTTTGCTTTGGTCACAAGTCACACACAAAGTGGGTGTATTTAGATGCTGGCAGAGCTTTCCCCAGTTGATTGGCCTTTTATAATACCCATTTGGTAATTGAGATGAACAATTTGGGCAATGATAACTAGATGCTGTGTGCATGATCTAACCTCTCTATAAATGTTTTTATTAGTCTTCAGTAGTAGAAGAGTGCAGTATCCCATAATAATTCAGCAAAGATGTGGATGGTGTCGCCCCCTTCTGGTGAGTACTTCTTAAAACTTTGAGCATGTCTTACTTCTTTCTGCACACTGATCTACTGACCCAGCTCTATTTTCACTGAAAACACAAACAAACAAACCAGCATCCATACAACTTGGGAACCAGAGAGGAAGCATGGAGCAAATGTTCCATTTATCATGAAAGGATGTTTAGTTGCCAGAGGTGTGTTAGTGTATAGATTAGGGCGGGGGTAGAAAAGAAGATTTCATTTTAGACCAGAAACCACAAAGAGACAACAACCACCAAGCTTGTCCAGTAGTTCTTGCAGCTGGTTGGAAAATGGGGGGAATTTGTGAACGTTTTTGTATGCCCTCTGCTCATCACTTATTTTGGGGTTAGAATTTCAAAACTTTTCATTCACTTCTGGCATTCTTGGCAAATTGTGTTGCCCTTCTTAATGGGACCCTTTTTCTGGCTTTGATTACAGTTTGAGCTGAGGGAAGGAGTTGCAGTCTGGTAGCTCTTCAGGATTTCAGGCTACAACTCCAGAGATCCTGGGATTGTGGCCTAGGCAGACAGGGCTCCCCATTTCCCCCTCTGCCAACGCCCGATCCTTCCGAAGCCATTCTGTCACTGGCTCCGCACCTCCCACACATGTTCAGCCCATACTGTCCTAGACGAGGAATTGGAGGTGAAGGGGAAGCTGGAGTTCTTCTCAGAATCCACCAGCTTAACGTGGAGCATCTGGTCCCAGCACATCCCACCGCACTCCGCAGAGCCCCAGCCCTGTGGATGCTTGTGGAGGGACTGTTTATAGAGGAAAGGAGCACAGAGCAGAGTCACCGCACCCTGCTTTCCACACCCTTTCTTCCTGCCTGTTCCTGGTGACTTTAGTTCCCCCCCCTCCCCCCCGGCCGAAGTATAAGGGTACAGCCAGCCCTTGGGCTGAAATGTGGCCTACCAGACTTAGCCTCATAAAGAACTACACAACATGTAGATGTAAGATTTAATAATTACTTATGATTAACAATCCACTGGCTTTTGAGGTGTTTTACTCTGGTACAACTGAGACAAGGTGTAAAAAGATGAATCCAGCCAAAAGTCATTCCCCTTCTTCTCAGTACTTCATGGAAAAAATAAAACTTGATATTTTATTAATGATGGTAGCATCCAAAGGTTCCTGTCATCCCAAGAGCAGGAGACTTCATTGCACTTAATGTACAAACCTATAGGAAGACATGGTCTCTGCCCCAAAGAGCTTAAAATATTAAACATAATCATTTAACACTCGGGCCAGCCTGGGCTGCTGGGGTCGCAGTGTCATTTTAACGTGTGTGTGTGTGTGTGTGTGTATTAAAATACCCCCCCACACACACCCACACACACACAAGTGCAATGTAAGTGTTGGTTTGACAAGGAACAAAGCCTGGAGATTGAAAGTTAAGCCTGACATTGTTCTTGAACTTGGGGCCCAATCCATTTCCTGTTGGAATCCAGAGTCTTTCCATGGAATTTAACGGCTCTTGGATCAGGGCCTTTTCTGTCTCAGTTTGTGATAGGCTGACCAAGGAGCCAAATAATTACATCCTGTGCTGGATGGGTGCATGCGAATCTCATTGAAGTCATTAGGAGCTGTGCACACGCATCCAAAGGCAGAATTTGGTCTGTAATTTTTAACATTAATGTGTGTGATTCTGTGATGTCCATAAAATTCCTTCCTTGATATTGCTGGAGGTTTGTTTGTTTGTTGTTCTTTTAACATAGGTTTGAGTGTTCTCTTTCCTCCCCCCATGTCTGTGTTCTAGAAGGTTTTTCACACAGCCATTCCTGGGCATGATCCATCTTTACTTCTGAACTTTAACAATCTGATTTTAATGAACTGATTTTTAATGATCACGTAACTACTAGTTACCAAACAACTCCCCCACTACAGTTACCTTCCAAGATTGCAGTTCCCTGTGCCGTAATATGCTGCCCTCCACATAATGAGGAAACAGTCGGAAAACACAGGTTCTGAATTAGCATTTCTCCAGCTCTCCTAAAACACAGTCTGTGGCCAAGAGAGCATTTTTACTTAGAAATCCTCTCCTGAGTGGGCCCTACAGTATCAGAATTGCGTGATATTGCTAGTTTTTAAATGTCTCTGACTTTTTTTTTTTTTTCCACATTCACTCCACTGGAGGTATACAAATAGAGAGGCTGCCGTGTGCTTCTTATGAGAGAATCTAGCTGGCTCATGTGATAACTGCTTCTCTCCTACTGTCCCTTTTTCCCCTGCTAGCCTAAAGCAGACTGCAGTCAGCTTGAACTAGCACTTGTGTACTCCTGTGCAGTTGGTAAGGGTTGAGCTCAGTCTGCTTTGCACTAGAGAGGTGACTGCATTGGGAAACGGGAATTGGACCCTATTCTCACAGCCAAGGAATACATTTGGTGTAGCTGAGTCTTCAGGGTTTGAATAGAGGGGGTTAAATTTCTTTAAAAAATGTAATTCCAGTTTTGCTTGATTGCAGAATGACTGAAATTGGATTTGGAGCGTGAGATTAGCATTCACAGCCTCTCAGGGCAGCAGTTTCTCCATTGGGTTAAGATACCAGCATCAGGTTCTACCTGCCTTCTGAAATGAATCCTGGGTGGAATTCCCCCCCACGCTGCAGAAGGATTACATGAGAGCAATACCTCCGTGCTGTACTGGCCTGTGTGCCTGGGAGGTCATTTTGAAACATGTCCTGAACCATTCTTGTGACCTTGAGCCCAGACTGTGTTCTCTCTCGTAGTGATGTCAATCAGGGCAAACTCCACTTGAAGTCGATGGCATTATGGTGGTGTAAAACCAGGATAAGTGAGATCAGAATCAGGCCTTGGGTGTCTCCCCAGTCTCAGTAGGTCTAATTATAGCCATCTATTTGACAGTGTCACAGAATCTGTCCTGTGCCACAGAAGTGCATTTCGTTTTTTGAAAAGTGCTAGTCCCTGAGTTTGCAAGATAACCTTCTAAGTGTGAACTGAGCCTACATCAATGCAGAATTGTCTTGCTGATTATGCAGCCAGCCAGGAACAACATCTGAGAGATGGTGACTAGCCCCATTCATGTCTGTGGCGTGTTGGCTATAAATGGCTGATGATGAAAATTCAAACGCTCTTGCTGTTAACTCTTTCACTACAGCAAGTGAATTCAGCTAATATGTTCAGCCCATGCCTGCCTACTTGCCAAAACCTCAGCTTCTCCCTGACATCTTCTGCACTGCTGTTGAGTTGCCAATACACAGTGCATTGCAAATATTGTGGGAGTGTAAAACAAATTCATTTGAATGTAGATCTAAATAATGCAGGAGCTATCCTAGTGATTGTGTGAAGCATTTTCATATGTAAATAAAAAAAAGCCTTTAAAAGAAACCACAACATTTTCCTGAAGCTGCTTCAGAATTTCTACTTTTCGGCACTGGTGTCCCAGAGAAATCGGGGACCTTGCTATAGAATGGAGAGGAATATACAGTCTCTCCATTGTGTCCCATTCACATCAGCATGAACAACGGCGTTAGCAGAGCTAGTGTTTAAATCCTGTGGGACTGATTCTGATTGCACTTAAAGTGGTGAAAAGCTAGTGTAATGCCATTAACTTCATTGGTGTTACTGTTGAGTAACACTAGTTTATGTGAGTGAGAAGTTTAGTGTTTTACACCCATTTGCATAGGAGTAAATGACTGCGCAAGATGTAAGACAGTGAAGAGGCAGGTCCTTGGGGATGATCATGCAGGCAGGGAATGAAAATTAGGCTGTTGTCTCCTTGCCACTGTATTATTGGAGAACAGAGGTGCGACATGTCTCGTTTAACTGTGGCTGGAAATTGATAACTTGCATTGTAAGCAGCACCTTCCATGCTTTTGTGAACAGGTGAGAGAGGGGGAAGCACGTTCATATTTTAAAGGTAACTTTGCTGAAAGGCTTTTGCTTGGTAGACGGAGCTAATTGAAGTCATACCAAACTAGTTATAGTGAGACTAAGGGGAACTTTACTGCAAATCTGTCCTTTAAAAGGACACTGAGGTTTTTTAAGTCCCATTTTTCTTCTTGCTGCTTAATCACCCTTTGGGAGCTTGATACTGAAATTGCCATATCAGAATTATGTTCTCTGAAACTTGCATGCGTGGCTATTGGGTGACTTGCATGGGTTTTTTCTTATCTGAGAAAATAGCACATGAGTATGGAGCTGTTAATGAATTATGTAGGTTTTTGCAAATATAGGTTAGCTCTTTGGATCTACAACCTTGAGGCTGTCCCTTTTAATGGGATTAACTGAAGGGAGATGTATTGATCATAGCATCTAAGCATGCTGGCTTGTCTGAGTTTAGCTCTCCAAATTGGTGGGAGGAGTTA
Source organism: Malaclemys terrapin pileata (assembly GCF_027887155.1). Classification (NCBI taxonomy): domain Eukaryota; kingdom Metazoa; phylum Chordata; order Testudines; family Emydidae; genus Malaclemys; species Malaclemys terrapin. The sequence continues at coordinate 1,973,694 of NC_071523.1, forward strand.
CTTTAATTTAGTCTGACCACAGTTTTTAGGGGTTCTTAGACTCAGCCTTTGCATCAACCCATGCCAGCTGTCATAAAGCTCTTATGCTACCATAAAAAAGCTCATGTTTTGAAATCTAGATGACTCTTTTCAAGTATAAGGTGGTGATCAAGAATATGGTAGGTCCCTAACATGCAGGATGGCCCTTCTGGGTTGGTAGCACAAATAGTTGCTTCATTGGAGACAAAAATGTCATTTCACCACTTAATCTTCATAGGAGTCTACTGCAGCAACATTATTCCAAGAAGCAAAATCTCCTTCCGCTTACCTATGAGACACATTTCCCCTATTCCTTTGCAAGTCACTCAGATTCCCTCTTACCTAGTGGAGAATTGTCACTGCCCGTATAAAATGGAGTGAAGGGGACAAATAAGGGATGTGTTTGTCACCTTAGCAGGCATACTTTGTGTCTGAACCTGTAAGAGAGGTAGGTCACCAGTCAGTCATAGACTATAAAACTATCACCTGCGGGGCCAGGATTTCAGCTGGTGCAAATTGGCACAAAGTCATTGGAGCTACACCTGTATACATCACCTGAGAATCTGGGCCACAATGGCTTCCTGGCAGGTGAAACTGCATGCTCTTAGAATTGACTTTGAATTTGTCTCCCCTGCTCAATGGCACCACTTTGAGCATGCCCAGCAGGGACACTGGAAAACCTTCTAGAGCCTTCCCTGCTCTCCTCTTCCTTTGCAGGGTTTCCCCCAAGCTCTAAGGAGGGGTTGGTGACATCATTTTCTGCACCGACTCCTCCCATTCATCTCTGTTCCGTAAAGCCTTTGCTCCCCTCTTAACCAGATCTAAACTAACTCCACAGGGAGCCACTTACGCTCTGTTGGACATTTGGGGTTGCATATTCAGACATCTGGGAACTTGTCCACACCTTTACCTAAAATCTTGGGGGAAACCCTGCATTCTCTCTTGTCACTTCCTTTTCAATATGCCAATGTGTAAATTATGAGTAATAACTATATTCATTTCAGCCAGAAGAGTGCCGCCTGCTAGATTTACATTGAACCTATCCTAGAACTATTTTATTGTTTTAAACATCTTTCTGACTCTTCCACTGTGGATCATCTGAACTTGGCCATCTTGTTTTCAGTTTATACGAAGAGGCATATTTGCTCTCTGTCTAGCTGTCCCTGCAGGAAGCCACAAAAAGCAACAATTTTTAAAGCCACATTAAAACATGTCACAATTAAAATAAGCCAGCCGAACAAGAAGCCCACTTGCATAGTACTATGTGTACTGTGCACAAAGAACCCCCGCTCCCGTTTTCAGACACTTTCTTGGTACCAACGAGTGTTAGCTGGATGGAGAGAGACAGAATTTTTCTTCAGATTCACCAGGGTTTCCCTGAGCATTTTCAATATCATTTTGCTGATCTAGCATTTTGGGTTTTTTTTAATTCAGGATTGGAAACTCAGAGAAAGGAATACTTGAAGTGGGAATTTCCACAAGAAGATTTTCTCTGTAGAGGGGTAGAGGTTAGGCAATGTGTTGTTTGCAACCCGGATGACTTAGTGAGTATTTGCCTTGATCTTTCTTGGGACAATTCATCTATAATGAGCTCATTGGCTTGGACAGCTCACATTGGAAATGCTCCAAGAAACAGAGGCATTATCCTATCTCTAGCAATGGTGTTCTGTATGCAGAAATACAGGAGCCCAAAGTTCCCTCTAAGCTGCGTGGCCACACAGCAAGCTATAAAAGGCCGCACAGGTGCACAGCCACAGGGGCCTGGAGAGGAGAGAGGTCGGGGGGAGGGGAGCAAGTTGGGGCGTGCAGGGCTGCCATGGGCCTCTCCCCTGGCCCCGGAGCTGCTGTCAGCAGGGAGAGGCACCGTGACCTCTCCCCCAGAGCCCTGGGGCAGCCTGCACCCCAAACTCCTCATCCCTGGCCCCACCCAGAGCCCACACCCCCAGCTGGAGCCTTCACCCCCACACCCCAACCCTCTGCCCCAGCCCTGAGCCTCCTTCTGCACCCCAAATCCCCCATCTCTGGCCCTTCCCCAGAGTCTGCACCCCCAGCCAGAGCCCTTGCCCCCCTGCACCCCAATGCCTTGCCCCAGCCCCGAGACCCCTCCCACACTCCAAACCCCTCGGCCCCAACCCCACTACACATCACCTCCTTATTGGTGCACATAACAAAATTCATTCCGCACATGGATATAAAAAATTAAAGGGAAGTTGCAGGAGCCCAGCTTGCTTTAGCCTACGCTGAGAACTCCTATTGACCTCCCCAGGAGAGGCCCATGTGCATCCAAAGGCAGAATGTGGCCCATATGGCATGAGGACCTGATCCGGCCCCCATTGGAAAGACTCATTGATTTCAATGGGAGCTGGATTGTGCCTTAAATGCGGGGAGGCTAGACTGCCTCACACCACGCCAGACACGCTGAGCCTGATCCTCCTGTCACACTGGGGAAACATTGCTGAAACCAATGGAGTCTCATTGCTGTGATAGGAGAACCGGCCCTGTGGACATGGGAGTGGGATGTTGTTAGTTAACACTCATTGGTTGAATGTTTTAACCTCCTTCCCCCAAGTAATCACAGTTGATGCAAGTGTACACAGGTTATTGTGAAAGACACTGCTCAAAAGTGGAACAAACTTGCCTTACTGGAGGCCAGTGGATAAACCCTTTTTTACAACAGAAAGGTAAAGAAATGCCAATTTCATACTTAATTTTTTTTTTTAAACCCTTTGAGCACCCTCTCTCCATGTTCTGTTACTGCTGATGCTAGCAGCCGGCCATTGTGATGCCAAAAGCATTGTTGGGTATCAAGATTCTAATCTTTTTGTTGCTGCTTTTCTCTGTTTTCACTGATTGTTAAAATCCAAGATTTCTGCTGGGGAGGATTCCTGTCTGCAGCAACTCTGAGGTGGTTAGTAACCCCACAGTTCATATGGGGCCAGGAGTATTCATTAACTCGACAGGGCTCTTCAGAAGAACTAAGTTTTAACTCTCAGGGGATGGGCTGATATTTAACTTGAAAGAAAATCATGGGAGAAGGAATAAAACATTATTTTCAAAAATACACTTCTGTGGGCCATATCCGTCAGCCCTTATTCCGACAATTGAAGTTAATGGACTGGATTCGGATCTCATTTCGCCTGATGTAAATCCAAAATGACAAGTAATCCTGTCAGAGTTACTCTGGATCTACACCAGCAAAACTGAGAGAGAATCCAATCAAAGGGGAGTTTGGAGTAAGGATTTAGCTTATTTAAACTAAACGTCTGTCCCTATTTTGTGACATGGCTGCAAGAAGTTAACATAAGTCTATGGGCCTGATTCTCCTCTCACTTTCATCCGTTTTACAGCACTGTATCTTGACTTCAGTGGAGTTCCTTTTGGTTTTTGCTCTTACTTACACCAGAATGACTAACGAGGGACACTACTGCAGTCAGTGGACGTTAGACTTGTATGCATCTGGTGTGAGATGAGAATCAGGTCCTATAACTTAAGGGCCCAGTCCGGTTCCATTAAAGTCAATGGCAAAACTTGTATTGACCTCCATGGGAGCAGGGAAGTGGGAGGGGAGGAAAAGGACAAATAATTTTAAAACTTACACTGTGGAGTCCATTCTCTGTCACGCTGTCGAGAACTCCATTGGTATAATGTATGTGTGCAAGGTCTGTCTCCTGCGTCTAGTGAATTATCAGTTTTGATGGCTGCTTTGTTGGATAACAACTACCAAGAATATCTATCTAAGCATCTTGAAATTCACCAGGCAGCCCTCAAGGCTACTCACTTGTGATCTGGCTGAAGACCATCAAGCTGGCTGCTATTGTGGAGCTGAGGAATATATCATGCTATTTTTTCCTGACATTTCTTTCCAGATGTTGTGGGCTGAAGGAGGGTCAGTGGTGACCGTTCTGAAGCTACTTTAATAAGCCTGGATTTTCATCGATGTCACCGTACGGGCTTATAATAGGTTCAGAGTTCTTTATTTAATGCCCTGACTTAATTAGTCCCCCTACAACTATGGAGTGATGCAAAGAATTAATCTATGTAACAACCCTGCTCAGCCCTCCTTTTTAAGAAACATCTCCTGAATGCCCTAATTTTGGTTTAGGATACTCTGTTTTCTCAAACTTATCTTGTAAGAATGAGGTTATAAAGAGTGAAAGTCCTCTCAGTGCAGAGGGCCTAAACAAGGCCTCTAGTTATGGGGCTAGTGGTGTTCTAAAGCTTATACAGGCCCCCTTGGGATTGGGGTAACATTCATCCCAAGAGTTAATCAGGTTTAGTGTGCAAAGGCTGGATTCTTCAGGGCTTTTTTCTGCAAAGCTTCATTAAAGTCAATTGGAGCCTTGCCTGAGTAGGGAATGCAAGTGAGTGTAAGTGAATGGAGACCTCTGACATGGTGGATTTCATGCCCGGGTGTGAAGGACTGCACAGGGCATGATTCTCATCTCATCTATGCTGGTGTAATTCCATTGACATTAGTGGAGTTACTCTGGAGTTACACCAGTGTGAGTGAGGGGGAAATCAGGCCCGTCTGTCTTTGATAGGTTTCAATTAACACTCAGTCAAGACCCTGTTGTATGCTCCTTATAAAAATAACTGTTTCATAATCAATAAAACTTGAGCCAGTATCAGTGATAGAATAAAAAAACCCAGCAAGGAGCTGCCTGGCAGATTCAGTTCAGAGGTTCTGTTTCTTCTGAAGAAGCTCATAATGCGAGAGAACAGCTGTTGTACATCAAACCATGATAATGAAAAAAATCCCAGCAGAGATCTTGGATGTTTTTAAATTTTGGACTTGTAACGATATTGGCATCTAAGCAAAAGACACTTGCAAGGCTCATTCTGGGAATTTTCTAGCATGAGCTAGATCCACCTGTGTGTATGAGCACAAAACACTTTCATGACATTTGCAATAATTTTTGACCTACCTCTCAACTGTGACAGAAAACCATAGAGATGGGAAAAGGGCCATTTGGTTGGGGGGAGAACAGTTGTCCCATCAGGGGTTGTTCCTTAAATATATTTCTTAAGTGTTTTGTTTAATTCAGCTGGAAAAGCTAAAGGAGTAAAACTGGATATCAGGGGTTAGATTTTTAAATTTAAGACTCTGTGAGGGTCTCTTGTTAAATGTTGCATTTGGCTGCTGAATTCCAACAAAAGCAACAAATAAAATGAGGCGGGTGGTGATTATTGAGGAGGGAAGGGTTGTGTGTGAATGTTCAGTGTTCAATACATTAGGAATTCAAAAGCAGAGGGAATAGTACCTGATGATGGAATAATTTATAGGCAAAGAAGTCTTTTTTGTCTTTAAACATCACAGATGTGTTCCATTTGAGAGGTATAGTATGAATTGTGATGTCCACTTATTGCACCAAACGAAGGAGCTGTTAACTGGTGTTTTGGGATATGAATGAAGAGATTTGTTCACTTAAAATACTATTTTAGCACATAAAACATGCACTATATTATGCCCATCTTGCAGTTGCACCTCCAGAGTATGTTGCTAAATAGGATCTGTCTAGGTCAGTACCTGAATAGGACTCCTCCAAGGATCACCTGAGGTTCTTCTGCAAAATTACATAGGGGAGACAAAAATCTCACCTTGGGTAGACACCAAATCCAGCTAGGGCAAGCTCGAGATGTTTTGCAACTCTCACTGCAACATGGCTGCACTGTCCTTGCAATAGAGAGGGAGAACAAGTTCCCTTCTAACTGATAGAGGAAACCAAGTCCCAGTGCTAAAGGTTCCTGCTGGAAAATATAGAATGCAGGTGAATTAACATAAAACAAAGCAAATGGGTACAAAGTGGAATGTGTGTAACCCGGGAAAACACTCTCCGAATAGAAGGCTCAGTCTGGCACTCTGGGTGATCCCCAGTACGGAGGGCTGCTTGCAAGGCACTGTGGTGTTCTTAAGTCCTCCATAAACCCTATTTTCAAGGGTTAAATGGGATTTAAATGGTACGTAGGCCCTTGCAAGTGGACCTTCTGCCCGGGGCTGGGTTTCAGTTGCTGAAAACCCAGAACCTCAGTTGTTTTCAATGGAATGCCCAATACATACAGGATCTGATGCCAGGTCACTTGTAACATACAAAACTACATTCGTGCCTAGTACAAACCCATTAAAGTCAATGGTGTTACATAGGGATGGATTTTGCCCCAGAGAATAAAATGAGCGATTGAACAAAATGATTGAAATGGCTTCTTACCATTGGCTGTTTTCAGTTCCCATAGTTGCACAAAGGTGGACAAGTGAGGGCAGGGGTGTTTTTTCTTTTGTTCCTGCCCTTCCCTCCCGTTTTTGTGTGGGGGCGGGGGGGTTTGTACCTATAGGTGGCCTTCTGTTCCTCTGATAAACCGTAATATTGGAGTCTTTAAATGACTGAGATGAAATGTTAAAGTGCAATTATAATATATTTAAAAATGTTATTTCTTCATTGCTGTTCCCAATCTCCAACCAGCAGTGCAATTAAAAAAGCACTCGAGATAGAGACAAGACTCTTCCCTTGGTTGCATCTACTGAATTGTGTGGAAGTGCATGGGTGTAATCCTGTAAACAGCCTTATCCCTGCAAATATCATGGGCCAGTATCACCAGTACACTTTGCATCACCACAGCAGCCTAAAGGAGCTAAGTGGCTGCAAACTTGGTTTAAATGGTTGTTGAAGATGGGTTTATTGCTGCTTTTAATCACTGTAATAGTACAGAGCATCCAAAGTGAGGTGGCAAATTTGGTCCCAAATCTACAAATAAACATGCATTTAATTCATATGGAAATCACCTTGATTTCTTGTATGTTACTTCCCTCTCTTTCCATGGTGTCTGTACCTTTTGACATTACTTTTAGCTTGTGGTAAAAGAACACGACCTACAAAAATGGAACAGATGCTAAAAGAACCAATAGTCCAGCTGTTCAGCGTTTGATGGTTACAAAAGAATCTGTCTGTTCTTTAGATTTTTTTTTTTCTTACAGAATATTTTTCAGCCAGTTCATTTGAAAAGTTGGATGTAATTGACTGCTCCCCACAAGCCCTGAGCACAGGAAACATTCCTGCATTTTTATCTTGGGAGATTTGTTAGTAGGAGTGGTCCGTCTGTTTTTTAAGCAGGTATCTCATTTCAGTGATTCATGAGCACTAATTTGACAATAGTTTGTTTTAGTCAATAAAACATTTCAAATGCGCCCACTGATGTAAATGGTCCCTCTTCTAACAACCTTTTGCTGTGTTTTATGTTAATCTAAATGGGGTTGTTTGTAATGTGGGGTAAATAGACTTCGTAGTCCTCCAGGTGCATGTTTTATCTGCTCAAGTATTACGTTTAAGTGGACTAGTTCCCTCTGTTCCTCTGACTTTGCCTAGAATGGACACAGCTTTACAGTTTTGATGGGATGTTTAACAGTTATTTTAAAAACTAACTTGTGCTTTTGTACAAAGAGCGAACAAGTGAGCAGGTCACTGAAGTTTAAAAAGAATAAGCCTGACTGCAGATGGCACCTCCAAATGGGGGCCCAATGGCTGCCTCGTGGGAAATCTGTTTTCACAAGAGCAAGTGGTAGTGAACCGTTGATAACGATGTGTCTTACAAGATCCTGGCTTTTACTGTCTTGTCCCAGTATGAGCCTTGGGAGGGCTTGAAGGGAGGGCGGTAAAGCCGTATACACCAATCTGACTCGTTTCACATTGATGGCTTTTGCTCTGACATGCTGTTTTCTTTCAGATGAAGAATCTCATGAACTTGCCTGGCTTTGGAAACACGTCAAGGGCAGGGTGCAAAACACACTAGTAGGACATGACCCTTAACCTTTTCTCTAAAGAGTAGCCCTATAGGTATATAAGATAAATAGAGCTTAAAACGTGGGGTTGGTTTTATTGTAAGTTTGGTTTTTGGTTTTTTTTCCTAAGTAAAAATAATGTTTGTTTTAGTGGTTGGGTGTGGGGGAGTAAAGCAGAAACAGCTTTAAGAATTTTCTGATAAGCTTTTTATAAAATGCATATTCAATTGTATAATTGTGGCACGTGGTTATAGAATGGGGTGAATGAAAGCTAATGGGGCAACTGGGCTGAACATCTGAAGAGTGAATTGCTTTCATTTGTGATGTTATCTTTGGCTGCGGTGGCCTAGAACTCAATTGATGTGTTGCCCCCCAATCTCTTGCAAAACTAACGTGCATAAACTCCCATCACTTTCAGCCAGCACAAGCCCTATGCTCCATTTAAACCCAGTTTTGATGACTTCAGTGGTGCGTAGGCTTTGTGCTAGCCCCCTGCACAGGAATGTCACCTCCTATGAAGTCTATAGAGGTAGCAATTCTTCTGGGCTACTACCTGAGATAACATCTTATTGTTGCAGTCTTTCCTCCCCTCCGTCACCTGCTATTCAGGGGAGGGGGGCTAAAGGGACCGAGGAAGGCAAAAGACATCCATCCCTATGAATATATACAAGTGTGTGTGTAGATATAAGAATGCAAAGGCTGCAAATGGCCAGATCATCGCAAGAGCTGAGTGAGTGAGGACATGCAGTGCCTAGTAATTAGGCAGGTGTGAAACTAAGGCTTGAAAGTGCATGAAAATACTCTGGGCAGCATGTATGTTTTTTAAAAAACACCACCTCTGGGAGCTAATCTCATGTTAATCGTCTCATGATGTGGGGCAGAAGGGCTACAGCCAGGCTGGCATGTTAGCATTGACAGCTGTCTAAGGAAGCACCAGGATGAGTGCTGGCCCCTTTAATGGCAGAGGAACTGCTGGCTGTCTCAGGTCTCCCCACGAAGAACAACAGTCAGGTACTAACTTACACACCAATAGCAGGAAAACTCCCCTCTTTGTAAGGCTGTCCCAAAAGGAAACTTTTGAAGGAAGGATCTAAATATAGAGTATTGGAGTTGGGGGGCATTAGTCCTTGTCCCCCGTTCCACCACTTTTGCATCAACTCTTTAAAATCCAAACTGGGCTGCGATTGGTATTTAGCGTTTTATTGGCTTTACTTTTATTTAAGGAAAAAAACCTATAAGGCCAAGAAGCTCCTGTCCCCTTTTAACAGCAGTTCTGTGTCCCAGGACACATTGCAATAGGATCTCCATTAAAAACCTAGCTCCATGTTCACACAATAAAATTCGCCCTCTCTAAGACTCCCTCAGCTTGACCCTAGAACGGATTCACAGATACTTGGGGAATTTAACTATAGACTCAACGCTGATCCATTGGGCCTTCTCCTGTTCTTCAAGGATCTATGCTTAAATAATTTCCTCTTGGAAAGGCAGCGGCAAAGGTCTTCTCGTCCTGACTCTGTCTCCCCCTGCTGGGTTCCAGGTATATTTCACCACTTTAAGAAGCTGTTCCTGAGTGAGCAAGCAGGCCGAGCCCAGGCTCTGGAGTTTGTCCGCAAGAATGTCGCCAATGCCCTCTCTATGGCTAACCTGATCATGGGTCTGTCTTCCATCCTCTGCAGCCTAAATGGGTATGTCTGGGTCTGGGGCTTCACAGAGTGGCGTGGTTTCATGGAAGGGACTGCATAATTGGCAGGGGTGGAGGGAGGGACAGGGAATCCTCATTATAATCAATGGCAAAACTTCCATTTGCTCCACTGCGGGAAGAGTCAGGGCCACTAAGGCCATGTTTACATTTGAAAAGACTACCGGGGTATGAATGGCAGAGCGCACCAAAGAGCTGCACACTAACTGCCCTATGTGGACGCTCCTGCTGCAAACCAAAAGGGACCTGGTGCATGTGAATCCAGTCGTCTTTCCAACAGGACTGTGTTAATGTGAACTAGGAACCTTTTAGTTCACACCCACCGTGTGCACAGGGGACAGCTAAAGCGTAACTCTGGTGCGCCCTGCAGTTTGCACCCCCTGAGCTGCACTGCGGTGCTGTGTAGACAAACCGTTAGCTAACTAACACCTGTGCATTTCAAAACGTGACACTTTGCCCTCGTGTGGGCGTGGCCTAAGGTGACCAAGTTGCATTCCTCCCCTGACATCTCCAAGGTGACGGCTATCAGAGCTGGCGAGGGATGGCTGTTGCCTCAAGGAATTTCTGAGCTATGTCCTGCCATGATTTACACCCTCTGCTCCCTTGTGGACTTCAGTGGAATGCCTGGACTGTAACTCAGGATAAGAATTGGCCCATGTAGCATAAAATTTCTCTGCACTGCATTATCAGTGAGCTGCTAAGGTTCCTCCTCCAGGCTAAGTAAGCAACACTGTAGGTAGGAAAGAAAAGAGGCCTGATGAGGTAACAAAGCAGCGAAGGGATTGAAGAGAGTTAAACAGGCACAGGGGAATATATTCAAGGTTGTCTTCTGCCTGTATGAGTAGGAGTTTCCATAAATTTCTGCAGGATGCCAAAAAGGCCTTTCCTTATACATTGTCATGTAAGGATACCCAGCTAAAAATATTCCCTGGACTTTATCACTTGTTAATTTATATGGTGCATCTGGAATTGAATGCCCAGTCCTGCAGCCCTACTCCAATACCGCTCCTGTTAATATCACTGTAGGGATCTGCCTCCGTTCAGACTGCTAAATCGGGGTTTGAAATCTCATCGGGGCTTGTCAAACGGAATCATTTCTGCTCATAAAATAGAATAAAAAGAAAAGAGCTGGTTGTCCCAGACTTTTGTCCTCCAGGCCAAATAGTCTTTAATAGAACAACAAATAACTCCTGGGCCATGCAGTGCTATTTCCACATGGTATGGCTTGTGTGCTGTGTTTCGTTCAGGAGGAGGAATCACAGGGAGACATTTTCCAGGAGCAAAGCCAACCTGGCAGTCTAGTGTGTAGCTGCCGCTACACAACCAGAGTTGGATGTTTGGTTACAGCTCAGTAAAAGGGCTGGTTTCTCATCAGTGTAAAGTGGGGTAGCGCCACTGACCAGCGTAAGGTTCTGTGATTGAGCCTTGGTCACATGCCAGGCTTTAGCGTGGTTATGTGACCTGGTTACAGCATGGCTGGCTCCTGGCACACTAGAGCTCTGATTGTGGAGCACATGACTCTGCTGTGGTAACACAGGTGGCTCCCTATTGCACTATTTCTGTTTGTTAAAGTGAGGGGGGAAGGGAGATGTCAAGCAATATAGCCCCAAAATTTAGGCTTGGGCATTTTTTAAACCAAAAATGTAGCCTATAAAATCAACAGAAACACTTGTTATTGGGCACTTAGCTCAAGTGGTAGCAGACTCTGCTTTCGTACCTGGAGGAGCCGAGTTCCAGCCTGGCTGGTACTGCAAAGTGCCAGGAGTTCGTGGTGTGCAGTGCAGTGAAAACGAGGAAATTACAATACAAACATTTTGATCCATGGTGCAAACAAAAATTGTGCAAGAGAGAACAGAATAGGACACCCCACTACCTAATTTGGGGATAATTCTGTAGCACCCATCACTGTAGTTTCTAAGTAGTATGAAACCACATAATTTGGGGTGTGCACCCAAAAATCCCATTTATGAATAGGGGTCTACATAAATGGTGGAGAAATTACACATTTTTCACGGGTTGGTCATGGCATAAATAGCAAATTTTGCGGATGTGTTTAGACATCAGCGTTTCTCAAACTGGAGGTCCTGACCCAAAAGGGGGTCTCAAGACTATTGTAGGGTGGGCATTAGAGCGGCAGCCACTGGCCAGGCACCCTGCTCTGAAGGTAGTGCCGCTGCCAACAGAAGCGCAGAGGTAAGGACAGCAACCTTCTGCGGTGCCACCGGCGGCAGCACTGCCTTCAGAGCTGGGTGCCCAGCCAGCAGCCACCGCTCTCCATCTGCCCACCTCTGAAGGCAGCACAGAAGGAAGGGTGGCAATACCGTCACTTTCCCCCCAATAGATTTCACACAGGAGACCAGATTTCATGGTGCATGACACGTTTTTCACAGCCATGAATTTGGTAAGGCCCTTTTTATGAATCATATCTAGGAACCTCTGCGATCATCGAATACTTGCAGGGAAATGTATTAACTCTGTTTGGATGAGAGACGCTCCCCTTTCTCCCTCAAGGTGAAGTGAACACAACAAATTAGGTAGATGGGGATGAACAAATACTCCTTGAAGGACAGGGATTCTGTTGCGTTTGGATACCATCTTGTACCCGTTCACAGCAACTAAATGGAGATCGTACTACAGCAGCCTAAGGGATGTGCCTGGTGCATAGGAATTAATAAATGCGGTGCTTATGGAAGCAGTGATGCCGTGGGTGGAGCCCCACTTCGCGGAGGCTAGCCCCCACTCCACCCTTCCCCTTGCCCCTCTCTGCAGCCAGAGCGCTGAGCCCCCCGCCCCCCAGCCAGAGGAGCCCCATGCCAGCCAGAGCCCTGAGGGCCCCCGCCCCCCAGCCAGAGGAGCCCCATGCCAGCCAGAGCCCTGAGGGCCCCCGCCCCCCAGCCAGAGGAGCCCCATGCCAGCCAGAGCCCTGAGGGCCCCCGCCCCCCAGCCAGAGGAGCCCCATGCCAGCCAGAGCCCTGAGGGCCCCCACCCCCCAGCCAGAGGAGCCCCAGGCTGGCTAGAGCCGCTGCCGCAGACCCCAAGCTGCAAAGTCAAAAGCTCTTCTCTTCTTCTTTCTTCCAGAAGACGAACCTGAGCTTTTGCAATGCCCCATGTAGCTTCAGGGGCGGCTGAGAGGCAGTATGTGTTACTCAGCTTCCTGGGTTCGTCAGTCATCTCCCTGGAGTCCAGCGAGTTACTGATAAACCCAGGAAGCTGAGTAGCACAGCCTGTCTCAGCCGCCCCAGAACCTGCATGGGGCATAATAAAAAGCAAAAATTTCCCCACCAAACCCGCAACCAGGGTCTGGCGGCTGCAGCTGCACGAGGGGAGGCTGCGCCTATTAGACCTGCCGCTCATGAGTCCTGGCTGGGCTAGATCTGACTGTCACTCGCAGAGCACAGGAAGTCGCAGCACTGTACTGCTAGTCAGCATCCGGTTACTTAGGGTTACCAAAAGGAGGAAACTCCACGGGGCCCCGGCCCCGACCCCTCCCCAACTTCGCCCCTTCCCCAAAGTCCCTGCCCCAACTCCGCCCCCTCCCCTGCTTCCCACGAACATTTGATTCACGGGAAGCCTGAAGCAGGTAAGGGGTGTGTGGGGGGAGGAGGTGCGGCCCAGTCTGGCCCCCCCCAGCGTCTCCAGCCTGGGTCGGCTTGGGCCCTGGGGTGCCGGCCCCGGGCCCGGCCCCCGGCTGAGCACCCCCGGCCCGGGCCCAGCACCACCGGTCCCCGGGCCCCCGGCCGAACACCCCCCGCCCGCCCAGCACTGCCGGGCCCCCAGCCGAGCACCCCCAGCCCGCTCAGCACCCCCCGGCCCGGCCCCCGGGCCCCTGGCTGAGCACCCCCGGCCCGCTCTGCATCGCCGGCACTTGGCCCCGCCGGCACTCGGTGCCCCCAGCCCCAGGTACCGCCGGCGCTCAGCCCCGCCGGCGCTCGGCCCTGCCGGCGCTCGGGGCCCCTGGCACCGCCGGCACCCCCAGCGCTCGGCACCCCCCGGCCCCGCCAGCGCTCGGCACCCCCGGCCCCGCCAGCGCTCGGCGCCCCCCCTGCCCCGCCGGCGCTCGGCCCCGCTGGCCTTCGGCGCCCCCGGCCCCAGGCACCGCCGGCGCTCGGCACCGCTGGCCCCCCGGCGCTCGGCCCCCCCTGGCGCTCGGCGCCCCCGGCACCGCTGGCCCCCGGCCCAGCATCGCCGGCCCCCGGCCCAGCCCCGCCAGTCCCGATTTTCCCGGACATGTCCGGCTTTCTAGGATTTCCCCCCGGACGGGGATTTGGAGCCCAAAAAGCCGGACATGTCCGGGAAAATCCGGACGTATGGTAACCCTAGGTTACTCCGCTGGCCCCATTTCTGTCCTCCTCTTACACCCGGGAGGGACAGAGGCACAACTTGACTAAAAGCGCCGGGGCCCTTGGAACGACAGTGCAGGAGATCCGTAGGTCCATTGAGGGGGACAGCAACAGGAGAGCTGGGAGGGACTTATTTTGCACTGCAAAAATGATTGCACTCTGCTGAGGCACCGTATAACACTCACCTACCAAATGTGTTTTGGTTGCTTGATCTCCCTGGGAAGCTCTTACGCACTTTAATGTGGTTTGGTCAAGGCCATGGCATCCCAGACACACTACTGACTTCCCTCCTCCTCCTCCTCTCCTGTGTGATTATCCTCTAACGAGGGAGGACTGTACCTGATTCCCTGTCAGCCCATGAGCCCCTGCCTGTGGTCAAGGTCAATGGTCACCTTCCTCCATGGTTGAGCAAGTGGCACATGTATGAGACAGGACTTTTGTCTCCCCCACATCACCGAGTGGAATTTGCTCCTCCACTGTAAATGCTGTGTCCTCTTCCGGAGAGCCTGGGTGAATAAGGCACCAAGAGGGGCAGGCCTGGCCCCTGGGGGAGCTATGGCCTTGGAGGTGGGAAAAGCAGAGGCGTAACAGAACATCTGGGAGTGAGCTCTGATTTCAGGCTCCTGCACTGATGCAGAGCCATGCACATTCCAGCTTCACAGGGTGTCTCCCAGCAACCCTGAAGATTAATGCTCTTGTTGCTTGTTAAAAACCTCAGAACCTGACGTAGCTATGGAGACACTAATGTCCTTCCCTTGCTCTTTTTCTCTAGGCAATACCATTGTGCTTGCTGGCTGCTCCTGATTGGATTCCTGCTTGACCTAGCGGATGGAGCGGTTGCTAGGCAACTGAATGCTTGCTCAGCCCTGGGTGAGTTCCATCTTGTCGTCCTCTAGAAGCTCAAAATACCAGGCCTGTTGCTCAGGCTGTGAGACAGGCAGTGTCAATCCACTTAATGAACAAACCAGACATAATAGGTCCACTCATCCCTGATGGGCAGGATAAATTGCACCCTAGGGATAAAATTGGCCCACGGGCTGTATTGCTACCCCACCACTGCACTTGTTGCAAATTGAAACACCCAAGTTCAATAGCCATTAAACGTCATGCCTCTCCTGGGAGCCAGTCAACAGCAGCAGTTTTCTCCAGTAGTTCTCGTGAATGATGGCATTGCAGACAGGCTGCTAGGAAGCGCTAAAACAACCATATCAGTTTGACCTGTAGATATGAAAAACACAGGTGGGGAGCAAATTCGGTGTGTGGGGCGGAAATAACATAGGCCTCGACCCTTGCCTCTGGACAGAGAGAGGAAACATACTGCATCCCTGTCCAGAGGCTGTGGAATGGAGGCCTCTGCTGCAGTGTTCCCCTTGATGCCACTTCCAGTGGGGATCCACATATGTGGATGGGTGCTCTCCATTCATCTTCCACCATCAGATTAACTGCAAAGAGCCCTTGCTTCTGGCTTGGCCCAAGATCTATGTGAAACTCTGGGAGTGGTGAATTTTGCCGATGGGTGAGTTTAAAACCCTTCTAATTCTGCAGGGAGGCAACTTCCCTGGATAACCGATACATGATCTGGTGGGGAAACTGAGAGAAACCTCCCTTAGGCCTTGGCTACACTTACCAGCTAGTTCGACGGCTGGAAATCGAAGTTCTGGGTTCGACTTATCGCGTCTAGTCTGGACGCGATAAGTCGAACCCGGAAGTGCTTGCCGTCGACTGCGGTACTCCAGCTCGGCGAGAGGAGTACTGCGGAGTCGACGGGGGAGCCTGCCTGCCGCGTGTGGACCAAGGTAAGTTCGAACTAAGGTACTTCGACTTCAGCTACGTTATTCACGTAGCTGAAGTTGCGTACCTTAGTTCGAATTAGGGGGGGTAGTGTAGACCAAGCCTTAGTTTTCTATTGCCACCTGTTTTTTTTCCCACCCAACTATTTGGGCCATAATATTGATTGCTATACATCAGCTCATGCAGCATGCTAGTGGGATAGTCTGCTTGGAGGCAGAGAGAAATTGTATATTAGATCCAAATTTCCAGTGCAGTCTGGCTTCATCTGTTGTCATCCTTCAGACCAGAGCAGTTCTGGTGTGGTGTGGTTCTAGGTTTTCCAGACCTGCTGTACCACAGGAATATGTGAATACAGAATCAGCTTTGCAAGGGCAGAGGGCTAAATACAATATTCAAAAGAGAAGTTCATGAGATGGACAGGGATCTGGGGCCCAGTGCTACATTTTTAGCCCACCCAAAGCCTCCACTACAGTCACTGGGGTCAGATTCACCATTGCCCTGCACTTGGGGGAGTCATCTACACAAGTGCAAAGTGAGTATAAACTCCCTCCCCCAAATCCGAATGGTGGCATTTCACACCTGTGTTGGACAGGTGTGAACGATTGCCCCAGGCCCAGAGCAACACCAAATGGGCCTTGGGAGTGCAAGGACTATACATCCAGGCCCCTGGACATTCCCGGGTTGTTTCTCTGTGATCGACTCTCTGTGCCCCATGTAGGATTGTTCCTGTGCATGTAGCCAGGGTAAGTCCATGTTTGGGACTGGAGCAGTTTGCTTAGAGTTGAGCTGGGACGCTGCCTCCATCTGAGCAACTCGGTCTCTGGCCCTGCTGGCTCACTGTCTTCATAGGAAAAAGGAGTTGTGGTGCTCTCCAGTGTCGCAGGCGGTTCTGGGTACATGTCGTCAGGCCCCTCCCCCCTCGTCACAGCAACGGCAGACAATAGATTCGCGCCTTTTTACCTGGGTTACCTGTGCAGACAACATACCACGGCAAGCATGGAGCCCGCTCAGCTCAGCTGAGCTCACCGTCACCATATGTCCTCTGGGTGCTGGCAGACGTGGGACTGCATTGCTACACAGCAGCAGCTGCTAACTGCCTTTTGGCGGTAGACGATGTAGCATGAGTGATAGTCGTGACTCTAGATCAGGTGCGCTTGGTTTATAAGCAGCATTTTTCTAACTGGCAGCCCTGCAAGGTGCCCTTGGGAGCAGGAGTCAAGGTAGGTTGTACCATAAGGCTCGGGGAGTTAACGGTTCTGACGGTACGCAGGCCAGAACCGACTCTTGCTCCCTCTGCTGTAGCTTGGCTCTCCAGAGCCAATGGGAATAAAAACAACTACATTGATTTTAGTCAGTGAAGTTGGCAGATGAGGCTCTGATACACCCAGGGAGCATAGAAGAAGGGGCCAATTTTAAAAGAAAGGGTCTTCAGGGAAAATGAAGACAGAGTCCTAAAAACAGAGCTTGAACTCAGCTTGAACTCTTCTCTTGTAGACAGTAACTCTTTGGGGCTGGGTTTAATTGTCTAGTGCAGTAAAAGTATTTTGTGTCTTACAAAACAAGTAATTGCTACTAATAATAGTTTGGGCCCCCAAGACGAGACGAGTGAAGTAAAAGTAACTGCTCAGTGGGAGTAGAGGGTCCAGAGGTTTAAACTTACAATAACAAAACCTAGACCTCTGTCTTAATACTCTTTTGGGGGAGGAAAGCAGGAACATAGGAAGACACCATACCAGCTCAGACCCCTGGTCCATCTAGTCCTGTATTCTGCCTCTGACATGCCCAGCCCCAGAACCAGATGCCACAGGAAGGTGCATGAACCCCCTTGGCTGGCAGATGTGGGCTAATTGAACTCCCGTGCGAATGTCTTGTTCTAACCCTATATAATTGGAAATCAGGTTAAGCCCTGCAGCATCAAGTTTTATATCTCCCCCTGCCAAAATTTCTTTTGTTAGCATTAGTCATTGTAGTGCTGAATATTCTTGTTCTCGATCCTTCGTTGAATCTTACCAACTTCTTGGCCTCAACAACATCCTGGCAATGAGGTCCACAGGCTCTCTCTGGAAATGAGGCCCACTGTATATAGGATTTTCTTTTATCAGTTTTGAATTTGTCACATTTCAATGTCATTGAATGGTCCCTTGTTCTGGTGTTATGAAAGAGAGCTTCTGTTCTTGCTCTTCATTACCTTCTCCAGACCAATTCCTCTTCCTCCTTTCCTGCAGCACCTCCTGTCTCCCATAACTCTAGACCCTGCTGGTGCTATTTATGCTCTGTCCTTCCCCATTGACTCAAACCCATCTTGTGGTGGCACCAATTCTGGTGTCTCATGCTCTGGGTGTGGTGTACTTCTGACTGTACTGTGCACCGTGACACTTGCACAAGTCAATGGGGGCCTCCACTGGAATCTTGGCAAGTACAGGACGTGGGGGAAGCAGAGCACTGCCTTTCTCTTAGCCAGTACTTGGTTAGTGCTGGCTCTGTCCAACTGTCTGAATTGGCAGGATTAATTATAAATGGTGACTGCCTCCAGTACCTGGTAATCTCTGGAGTGTGGTGCTCTAGCTTGTCTTCAGGTGGGGCGGGTTTGTTCCAGGGCAGGAAAACAGGTTATGCCCTTGACAGTCCTCAGCTGGAGTATGCAGGAAAGTTCTTAAGCCAAAGGGCACCTACTCTTCATAGATTAATAGACTCCAAGACCAGACAGACCATTGTGATCATCTGGTCTGACCTCCGGTATTACACAGGTTAGAAAAGTTACCTAAAATTAATTCCGACAGCAGATATTTTAGAAAAACGCCCACTCTTGATTTTAAAATGGTCAGCGATGGAGAATCCACCACAATCCTTGGTAAATTGTTGCAGTGATTAATTACCCTCACTGTTAAAATTTTACACCTAATATCCAGCCTGAATTGTCTAGCTTCAACTTCCAGCCACTGAATCGTTTAGCCCTCTCTCTGCTAGATTGAAAAACCCATTATTAAATATTTGTTCCCTGTGTAGGTACTTACAGACTTGATCAAGTCACCCCTTAACCTTCTGTTTGTTAAACTAAATAGATAGATCTTCTTGAGTCTGTCACTAACAGGCAGGTTTTCTAATCCTTTAATCATTCTTGTTGCTCTTCTTTGAACCCTCTCCAATTTATCAACATCCTCTTTGAATTGTGGGAACCAGATCTGCACCCAGGATGCCAGCAACGGTCACATGAGTGCCAAATGCAGAGGTAAAATAACCTCTCTAGTCCTACTCCAGAATCCCCTGTTCATTACTCCTGGGGGAGTTCTGCGCCACTGCGCGTGTGCATAATTTATGTCCCCTGCAGATTTCTTTGCTTCCCCACAGAAAAATGACTTTCTGATGAGGAAGCAAAGGGAAACCACAAGAGCGGTCTACGATCCTCCCCAGCAGTATGTTTCGGGAAGCTGGCAGAGAGGTAAATCACTGTGGGGCGGGGGACAGGACTGCGGAAGACCTGGCTGGTAGCTCCCACTCTGTGCTGGGCTCAGCTGCTAGTTCCGGCTGGGCTGGGGAGGACGGGACTTCCTCTTCCCCTGCACGACATCCCGGGCCGTGTCAGACCCACCCCCAGATTTCTCCCCTGGCTGTAGGAAGCTCTGCAAACTGGCCTCCCTCTCCCTGCCCCCCCCCCCCCCCCACGCTTCCTGCACCCATCACTCCTTAGCTGCAGGGGAAGAGATCACTGTACAAGGAGCTGCTCCCCCATCCCCCCTAGCCCCCCCTGTATCCAGACCCCCTCATACCAGACCCTCCTGCTGAGCCTCAACCCCCACACACTCACCCAGAACCCCCCCCCCCCCGACGAGTCCCACTCCTGCACCTAAACCTCCCCAACGAGCCACCCACATCCGGATCCCCACCCTACTGAGCCCCAACCAGCTGCACGTGGATCCCCACCACACTGAGCCCCATTCCCCCAGCATCTGGACTCTCCCACTGAGCTCCCCACACCCAGACCCCCCTGCCAAGCCTCAACCACCTTCACCTGGATCCCCCTGCAGAGTCCCATTACTGTTGCACCCAAAAAAAACCAACAAGCCACTGTGCATCCAGATCCCCCTCGCGCCCAGATTGCCCCACACAGAACCCTCTCCACCCACACCTGGATCCCCCCGCACTAGGCCCCTCCACACTTGGATCCTGCCTGCCCACACCTGGGGCACCTGGCACGGAGGGGCAGGGCCCTGTCCTTGCGCTGTGTCAGGGCTGGGTGCAGCCTCAGTGCTGAGTCCGTGTCCTGGGGAGAGCTGCACAGTGATCTCCCACCCCGTGCAGCCAGTGGCCTGTACTCCCCACTGCCATGCCGGAGCCTCCATATTTATTTGACAAATCAAATTTGCAGAATGTTAAAATACCGTGCACAGAATTTTTAATTTTGTGATGCAGAATGCCCTCAGAAGTAATAAAGTTCATGCATCCAAGGATCACATTAGCTCTTTTGGGCAGAGTGTCACACTGGGAGCTCATGGTCAGCTGATTATCCCCCATGACCCCCACTGCTTCCCAGGATAGAGTCCCCCATCCTGTAAGTATGGCCCACATTCATTGTTCCTAGATGGATACATTTAGCCATATTAAAATGCATATTGTTTGCTTGCGCCCAGTTTACCAAGCGATCCAGATCACTCTGTATCAATGACCTGTCTTCATTATTTCCCATTCCTCCAATTTTGTGTCCTCTGCCAACATGATTAGTGATTATTGTCTGTTTGCCTCCAGGTCACTGATAAAAACGTGAACCAGCGTAGGGCCAAGAGTCAGAGCCCATTCCAGACCCATCGGCTCAATGATCCCCTGTTTACAATTACACGCTGAGATCTATCAGTTAGGCAGCTTTTAATGCATGTAACACGCAGTACCGTGTTCAGTGCCTTGCAGAAGTCTATGTATATTAAGTCACTGTTGCCTTTGGCAACCAAACTTGTAATCTCATCAAAAAAAGAGATTGTTAGTTTGACAGGATCTACTTTCCATTTACCCATGTTGGTTGGCATTGATTATATTACCCTCCTATAGGAATATAGGCTCACATTAGATCCCAGTAAACTATGGTTTTAAACTGAGTGTGGATTTTAATATGAGTGATAGGCCCGAGACCAAAAAAAAAAAAGAAATCATGAGAACGAAGGATTGCTTGTGTTAGACTTGTATTGAGCCTGGAAGTACCAGAGTTTTCTTATTTAAGATTTGGGATAAGCAACAGAAATAAAGTGAATGTGTTAATTGGATCCCAGGCATAGTAAATAATTGGTTAGAAATGCTTAGACCAGTAGCTAGGGAAAAACATGACAAAGTGATATAAACTTCTTCAGCTGACTTTAGCTAAGGTCCAGTAATTAGCAATGACCTCACTTGTGTATTAGTGTATAAAAAGCAAGGGTTTCTAAGGGTTCCTTGTTCCTCTCTGGAGTCACGCCTTCATGGGAAGGTGTCTCCTCGGCCTGATCTGGTTGTGTTTTGGCCAGTGCTTATCACTGTATCGTTGCTGGATATTGAATGGGGGTGTATCTGTTTACATTTGTATTTTGGATGTAACCAACACCAAGTGGCCTTTGGGACTGATAAAAGAATGCTTGTCTGGCAGCTGAGTCCTGGCAAACCGCAATAAACTTACTAAGAAAATAATTTCCAGCACCACTTTTAATTCTGTATTAATTGAGTCCTGTATTAGCTGCTCCGTGATCAGACTGACAGGCCTGTAATTACCTGGGTCAAACCATTTACCCTTTCTAAATATCGGCACAACACCAGCTTTCTTCTGGAACTTCTCCAGCATTCCAGCACTGATTGAAAATTAACAGTACTGGTCCAGCGAGCACCTCAGCCAGCTCTTCGAAGGCTGTTGTGTGTGGGGAGGGGAGGGAGCGGTGGTGATCCTTGGTGCCGTTTCACGCTGGTAGTTGCCTGGAGGGAGAGAAAATCTTGTGTCTCACTGTGCACTGAATGTGAAACAAGCCAAGTTCAGTGCTCAGCTAAGGCCGTGAGGGAAGGGCTGGGGAAAGGTGAGGAGGAGCAGTATGGCTCATTCGAGGGGAAAGGAGAGCTCTCGAAGTTGAGAAACTCATCCACTTTGCAAACTGAACTTCTCATGCCCTGGGCAATACCAGGCCCTGAATGCCTAACTCAGTTCCTTCTTCATCAGGTAGAACTTGATCATGGATGGGTCAGAAATACAGTTGAACCCTTTGCCAAGAGGCTCCATCTCCTCTCCCTATCCTCCAGGCTCAGTAGTCTCCTCTTTGGCAGATGGAGGTCCTAAGGAGGCAGTAGGGCAGATCTCTCTGGAGGTGAAAGGAGTTGCACCAGAAAGTGGGAGCCATTTAAAATGTGCCTCGCTGACTGTTCCAAGTGGTTTGTAAAATTAAAGGTCAAAACTAGACTCTTCCCATCTGCCAAAGCTGGAACATCTTCCCCGCCATCGCCTGCCTCGCTGGAGCCCAAGCCAGAGAGTAACGTCCCTTACTTAGCTCTTCCAGTGCTTCGTTATTAGGGTGACCAGACAGCAAGTGTGAAACATTGGGACGGGGTGAGGGGTAATAGACAAAGCCCCAAATATCGAGACTGCCCCTATAAAATTGGGACATCTGGTCACCGTATTTGTTATCTTCATGGTTACACAATTGGGCCTGATTTCCACTTGAGTGTGACTAGCTTCTGCTTCCAGCTCTTAGCTCTTATTCTGCCTTGGATGGGCTGAAGAGCCCCCTGCTGTCAGAAATCTCCCTCTAGACACTTATGGGTCATGAGCAAGGCATGGATGTAGTTCCTTTAGTCTCTGGAAGGGACATGCTGTGCTGGTAGTGACGGTGCTAGTCGTGTCCAGCCCATGGAGTTCCCTAGTGGGTGATGCCAGACTCCCCCCAAGAGCACTGCTGGGCTTGGGAAATCCATCTGCCCCTTCCTGCCATTTGGGGTGCTGGGATCAGGTTGCGTGGTTGCTGAGCAGCTGCTCTCACTCCCGGCAGGTGCCAAGTTGGATGACTTCGCTGACTTCACTTCATTCGGTCTGGCCACAGCTCTGCTTCTGCAGGCTCACGGGATCCTGGATGGCTTGCTGGCTATCGTCTATGTGCTCGCAGTCTTTTCCCGCTTGTGCTTCTTCTCGAGTGGTAAGTGCGTGGTCTCCCTTTCTCTGCGTGGGTCTGGAGCATGGCTACAGCCAGTAAGAAGGAGGGTAAGTAGGGCGTAGTATGGCTGAAAGTCCATCACCTTCTAGTTGTAGGAGTTTATTCAAGGTTCTGCTCTAGTCTCTGCTACCATGGGCTGGGCAGCACCTCCTGCTGGGAGGAAATGGAATCAGACAAGTGCTGGTCCTGCTTTTTCAACTCCTGTAGCTGAGAAGCAGCCATGCCCTGTGAGTTTTTAAACAGCACAGACTCATTGGTTCTGTTTCCTATCCACTGCTGCAAGTGATGGCACCTGTGTGTGTGCCAGTGCTTGGAGGTGTGGGCGGCCTCAGTGATGGAGCTCTGCTGCTGGGGAGGAGGGAGAGCAGGTCAGCACCTGGGGGCTGGGGAGCAGTAGGAAGGGTTCAGACTCCTCAGGGCCACCATGTTCTCCTTGTGGAGTTTCCTGGTTTCTCTGTCCCACTCCAGCAGGTTTTTTTTCCGGAAGATATAGTTTTGCCCTCTGGGAGAGATGCTGTGTATGTGTTAGAGACACTAAAGTTGAAAGTCTCTCTGTGTTGTTAACAACACATTAAACTTTCAAAACTGTATCAGTGACCTGTCCCCTTCCTTATTTACTACTCGCCTAATTTGTGTGTCATCTGCAAACTTTATCAGTGGTGATCTGATGTTTTCTCCCAGGTTATTGATAAAAATGTGGGGGCAGGGCCAAGGACCGATCCTTGTTGGACCCCACTGGAAACACACCCGCTTGATGACGGTTCCCCATTTACGGTTACATTTTGAAACTATACATTAGCCAGTTTTTAGTCCATCGAATATGTGTCATGTTCATTTTATATTGCTCTAGTTGTTGAATTAAAATGTTGTGTAGTACCAAGTCACATGCTTTACAGTGCTAATGTAATTTACTTACACTTCCGTAATAAATTTGGGTAAATGCTATCAAGTTAGTGAGACAGGATCTATTTTCCATAAGCCCATGTTGATTTGCATTAATTACATTACCTTCTTTTAATTCTTTATTAATAGGGTCCCATATCAGCCACCCAAGATCTTACCTGGGTCGATGTCGGGCAGACAGGCCTATAACTACCTGGCTCAGCCTGTTTACCCTTTTTAAAACTGGCCCAACATTGGCTTCCCTCCAGTCATCTGCTGGGGCTTCCCCCCCAGTGCTCCAAGACTCCTTGAACAGCTGCATTTTCCCTTCCAATAGCTGGAGTGCGAGAGCAACAAAAGAGTAGATGGGAGAGAGGAAAGCAAGAGGGAGAAAAACCTGTTGGGGAGGAGAAGAGAGGAAAGAAGAAAACAAACGTAGCCCTGATTGCTCAAGGGGAAGGAGGGAGGAAAATTAGCCAACAACCCTTTTTTGGTTGGGATCCCTTTTCTCAGCATTGAGATACTGTGGTGATGGGCACAGTATGAACTCCTAGATAGTTTGTTCCACTTTCTAGTCGTTGATGTTTTCCAGCTGAGGGAAATGAAAAATCCACACAGTAAATGGTGAAACGTGATTTTTAAGTGTTCATTTTTCTTATCTCAGGTGTTGCAAATAAAACGGGCGAAGAACTGTTTGAATTTTTGGTTAACCTGTCCATGTCCCTTTTTAGGGCTGAACCAAGCGTTCTCTTTTATTTCCCAGAATCCTCTGGCTTATAGCTTTGTGGCAATTTTAAAAGGAAAAGTCACCCATTCCTTCCTCTTCCTTGTAGGAATCCCTTTCATGTACCGAGGACTGCCCTGTCCCTATGCTTCTTCCCTCCTGACTGGCACATACCTCTTGACTGGGGGCAACCTTGTGGTTCTACGGATTGTAGCCATGATAATGATCCTGTTCATGGTTGACCAGGGCTTCTATCCCCATGACAAAGTACTGGAGTCCCAGCTCTGGAAAAAGATGGTCTATGCAGGGGGTAAGTTTTAAAACAAACCAGCACAAAACCTTGGCTCTCATTTGTTTCTGTGGATTCACACAAGGGGTGAAGGCGTAGTGCTTGCCCTTCATTATCTAGTCCCTTCTTTGACTTCATTCTTCAGCCCAGCTGACGGAAAGGGTAAACTAATGTGAACCAGAGTTCTTGGGAGCTGTATGAAAATATACATTTCTTTTTTGTACTGTAAACCTAAAATATATAACTAGTGTATAAGTTCTTCAACATATGTTTGAAACATGAGGGGGTTCTTACTCACCTGAATACAGGGTGTGCCTCTTTAAGAGAAGTAGAAATAAGAATACGTGGAAGTCCATAGTGCCTGTCATCAGAGACGTTGTGAATGCACGCTACAAAAGGGGAAGAGCATTTTCTCAGTTTTTAGGGATCGGCAAACAGGCAGAGGCACAGAAGTCACTTGTGTAAGATCACAAAGTGGCCATGTTTTGACTAGGTATAGAACCAGTTTCTCAACTCTCAGTGGCTACGATGAACTCTTAGGTCGTGCTCCTTCCTACCTGAAATAAACCTAGATGATTCAGAAGCCTAGAAAGTGTCACGCCAGATCCTATCAATGGTCCATCTAGCTCTGTTTCCTTTCTCTGGGAATGGCCAGTACCAGATGTTTCAGAGGAAGGTGTAAAATACCCAAAAGCTCATAATGGACAATTGCATTTTTCATTCACAGACACTTTATGCAGTGTAATTTTGTTAGCTCTATTTTTGAAGTACTTTTCCTCAAGAAAGTCTAGTAAGAAGGGAATAAAAGAGGATTCAGTCTTCAGAACTGTGCTGTATTCCTGCTAGTTGATTGCTCAGATCAAATGTACTCCAACATATCCAGTCAATACCTCTGTAAATCTCCACCTGAAACATTAATTCTGGGGTTTTACCAGCCACAGATAACAGGCCATGGCTTGTTTTGTTTTATAGAACCCTGAAATGGAGCCATGAAAGCAGCCAGGAAATTATTTTGTCTGACTTCTAGACATGGCATGAAAACGATAGAAGCACAGAATTTGTGTGTATACAAAGGTGGGGTCATGAGACTAGTTCACCAGGCTGGCAGCTGCACTGAACACTGTGTTGCAGGAAGGCAGTGTGACAAGAGACCGTTTAAGTGATCAATCTTTGACAAGTAGCTGTGTGCTGCACAGATGGGAAGGGCATTACATCTGCTTCTAGCAGTATCATTCTCCATGTTTGCTGTCACAGTCTTTAACCCAACCTCCTTGAAGGCAATAGGTTTTGTTTGTGTATAGAAGAGTAGCTCTGGCAGCTTGTACTTTCATGGATTACATATTTCTCTTTTAAGATCATGAAGTACATGGTGGCAGTGGCTCCTTTTGCCACAGAGTTGCATGCTGTGAAAGGTGCAGGAGACCAGATCATACTAAACAACCCGTGTCTGGTGTTTTTTAAAAGGACTTATTTCCAGCAGTGAACAGAAGAATCCTTCAGGCTCAAACCTGCTAGAAAATCTTTCAGTGACAGAAAGGCGGGGATTTGGGGAAGTGTGTGAAATGTATATTTACATTTGTTAACCTTGTCAATTGTATCTGACCTACTTTTCTGTGCTACTTTCCTGTTGCAGGTATCCTGATGGTTTTGTTCTCTTCCTATTCAATAGTCTCTCTCTACTATCTCGTTTGGTCTACTACTTACATCTTCTTCCCAGTCGCCTTGTGGAGCTGCAAAGTTTAACTGCACGCTTGGTATTGTGTAGATGATGACAGCTTCATGTGTCACCATGATAACCTGCCAAAGGCAACACCTGTGACCTAAATGAAGACTTATCCTGTGTTAACATCCATGAGTTGCCTAATCCTTACTAAAGGTTTCATCATTGCGATCATCTATACTTGAAAGTAACAGCGACGGGATGTCTTGTCACTTCAAATAACACTTTCAAACTGGAGTAGTGTTAACGCAGCTCCTGCAGTTCCCCTGCGTGTTTCAAAGTGTTCATGTAGTGCCTGCTCTCTGACACCACATGTAATAACTAACGTGAAGTTTAACGCTTGTTAATGGGGAAACTTCATTTAAACTCTCCCAGATATTTGAGGGTTTGCTGTAGATGTGAGTGTACATATTCCTTACAAAAAGATACTGTATGGATTTAAGTTGAGAAATTCATTTTCAGATTTTTATTATGCTTAAAATCATGAATTTACAAGTTATTTGCTTCTTCTAGAGTAGTAGGGCAGTAGCCACCCACGATGGGGGTTCCTCTAACGACCCCACGGGCCCAACCTCGGCTGTGGCTCTGGAAGAAGCCCAGGAAGGCTGAGATCAGTATCAGAAGCACTGAGATTGGTATCTTAAGCACTGAGATGTTGATTTGAAAACTGCTGCTTAACATCTTGACCCAGTGGTGCCCAACCTTATTACACGGGAGGGCCACAGGAACTTAAGCACGACCTTGGGTGGGCCAAACAGATTTGACAGATTTTAATCAGATTTCAAGGCACCTGTATTGATTTATATTTGAAGTTCAGCTTGTTTCATATGTATTTAGCTAGGTTGTTTCTATGTACAGTATTGTCTATTTACACACTTGTGTAAACTAAAATGATGTAAACGACAAAACGCTAATGAATCGGCCATTCCATATATTGTGTTGAAGCAAGATGTGGGCCTTATGAAATGCTCTGGTGGCCTGTAGGTTGGGCTCCCCTGTCCTAACCCAATGAAATGGCATGAAAATAGTTAGAGTAAGTTTATTTGTATATTTGTAATACACAGGAGAGCAGAACAGATGGCTTTTTTCTTAATGGATCACGGAGGGCAATTTGAAATTGCTCTCAGACCTTCTCAACAACAGCGTTTGCATTTGCACGAAAGATGAAAACGTCCCGCCCCTTTCTAGAGGTGGCGCAGTGCAGGGGCACAGCCAGGACATGTCACTTTAGAAGAGCCAGTGACTAACTGAACATAAGCACATTGCTTCCATTGAACCACCTAGTCCTATATTTTCTGCAGATACTGTAGCTGGGCTTTTATCCTGCTCCAAGAGCCTTGGCTTCTCATCAGAGTTAGGCTGAGAAAACAGGGATCCCTAAAATGTAGAGTAGTGTTGATTGGTTATTTGACTATTTTAGATAATTATGAACAGCTCCCCATTGAAATTTGAGAGCTGTATATTATAAATTGTAACCACCGACTACTCTAACACTCACATAGAAGTAATCAGACTAGCTTGTACTTGAAACGTATAACCATACATACAGTATACCAGACCAAAACCCCACTGCAGTGGGACCTTACCATTTCAGAGAATCCTGTGCGGAAGGAAGGAAAGTTATGACTATCCCACTACAAAGCACCTGCCTCTGAGAAGGGAAAAATGTCTTGCAGACCAGGGGATAAAGAATAACCTCTTAAATGTTTGGGATCCTGGTGTAACTACATTGAAGGATGTGGAGTTGCACCAGGTCTGAACTTGGCCCAGGTGCAGCTTTATTGCTTTTACTGGAGTTGTACCTACTGAGGTAGGAATTCGGCCCACTATCTAAACTTCGCTGGTGAAGGGACTTTACCCAACTGTGAATTGTCTTGATAATGTGAAAACCTCTCCCTAGACATAACTTGGACTAAGTCTGAGGCTCAGAACTTCACTCCAGATGACAGACCAGGGAAATTGACCTAATACATATGCACCTACGTCAGTCCGGGCGTAGCTAGATCAAAAACTATTGCAAAACAGTAAAACAAATGTTTGGAACCACTTGAGACCTGATTCTGATCTCTTTGCTGTGGTGTCAATCTGGAGTAATGCCACTGAAGTCAGACTAGCATCTGGGGAAAGCTGGTGTGAGACCAAAATCAGGCCCTTGCAGTTAAAGTTGGCATCAGTTGACAAGTTATGATCTGATTCCGATAAAGAAGTTTAATTAAAATAACCATTAGATTAACTAGTTTTTAACATTGGTGTCCTAATTAACAATTCAGTCTGAGAGTGCATTTGAAAAGAAAATAGCCAAACTACTGGGGTAAGATCCTTCTGCCTTAATTTTTTTACAAATGCATGTTCTTATAAAGGTTGAGGTTTTCTCACTTGAGCTGTCTGGGAACGGGGAAAGCAGGTCATGTAGCACCTAGATTCTGCCTCCTACCTTCTCTAGGGTTGTGAAAATAAGCCTTACCTTCAAAATGTGTCCCCGGAGAAGCAGACTAATGAGAACTGCTGAAGCAAGTCCTGCACCTTGAAGCTCTCTCTCTAGAGGCCTGATCCTGCGAGGCACTGAATGCCTCCTGAGAGATGCAACTGACTTCACTGGGAACTGAAAGGTGCTCAGCATTTCACAGTGCCAGACCTTGATATTTTGGCTACTTTGTGTTCGAGTCTCGGAATGACAAATGAGTCACTTGCATGCCCCAGGAGGGCCAGTAGAGCAGTCCTTGCATTCACCAGTGCTATTCGGGCACAGTAGCATGTGGGAGCTATTGCGTGGGTCAAAGCAGAGGTGCACTTGACTGTTTTCGAGCCATTGGGTCCCTAATTCTGATTGCATCAGCATCCTTAGAAGTATCTGAACTCGGTCTTGTGACTAGAGGGGGTAAAGGCTAAACAGTGGCTTCCCAGCTGTGCTCCGAAGTGCCTTTTGGAGCTCTAGTCTCTCTCGCATTGTGGCTGCTCACAGCCCCTGGAGGAGGGAGTGCCTAAGCTCAGGCCTAGCCGCTGTGGCTGATTTGAGTGGCAGTGTATTGCTGCAACCTCTGCAGCCAAAGAACGGCTCCATTATGAGGCCATCAGTACCCACCCCACCCCCGGCCCCCAGAGTGGAGCAAGGAGAGAGAGTAGCTAGGAATCAACCCATATGGTACCTTATCACAACACATGCAAAACTGGGGAAAAAACCCAGAAGCTTTACCACTAGGCATAGCCTTCACTCCAAGAGTGCTCTGGCCCTTCCCAAGGGTTTTTTAAACATGGCACCTTATCTGATGCTGTGACTACGTCTGGTATTACTTCCATGTCACCATCTTTTGTTTGCACATTTGTTGGCACAACTCATGGGTTTGAGAGAGCAAAAGCACCAAGCAAGAAGCCGCATGACAAAATGGACTGTAGCTCATCTGTAGCTGGGGTGTGCGAGACCGGAGACTCGCGAAGCTGTTCTGTTCTGCAATTGAAATGTGAACAAGAGAACACTCAATTGGCAGATGTATCACAAATGTACATAGTAATTTATTATAAGGCAGTAATTGTGGTGTGGGTTTTTATTGTTGTTGAAGTCCTGAATATATTTTAAAGAGAATTAGCTCCATCCCCACCTGAATACTGTGGGGACAGAACTCTTTCATTTCTCCTCCATTGATCAAATCTTTGGTGGGGAAGAAAATCATCTGTACCAGCTCTTTTAAAATATGACCTGAAGTCTTGATGTCCAGGAGTTTTATAATATTTATTTTTTACTGATCACTGTAGTGAAATGTATTTTATTTCCCCCCTGCATTTGCTTTATCTGGGGAAAGGGCGCAGGAATGGAAAATTGTACTTGAAATTGAAGTTCAATCTCTGGAAATAAAATTTTTGGGAAAAACATCCAAGGCTGTGCTTTGTCTGTAAATCTGTTTGCTCCTGGAAAGCAAAGATGCTGGAGACTGAAAGCATGTGAGGAAAATCTTCCACAATTCTTGCCTTCAAACACAGGAATCTGTGGAATATAACTCTGCTCACTGTAGCTTGACAAAAGTTGAGTTCCCTGCTTGGCTGGGTGTTGGCAGAACGGCTGGCTTATTAGCATGCAAAGAGGTATAGCAAACATTCCCATGGGAGACTGGAATTCCAGCGCTGTCACATGACCCCACTGCTAAAAGCAGACCGGCGAGGCAAGAGAACACTTTCCTGAAGGTACCAGGCAGGAGATGGAGCAAAGGATAGCATAGTAGAACTGCTTCCTAGCTCTGCTGCTGACTTGCACTGTGATCTTGGTGAAGTCTCTTAGGCCAAAAGAATTGCCCCTAAATCCGTATTTCTTTATGGATCCAAGTTTGGAAACGGTATTAACACACCTACCCCCTACTTTCCCTGTGTGTTTAAAAAAAAACAAAAACCCAAATTCCTCCTTCTGGTAAATGTGCTTTGAAAGGCCAGTATTTATCATGTGTCATGCAGTTTTGACCCGGTCAGTATTTTAATAGCACACAACTTCCGCCTAATGGCAGAAGCCTGGTGTTATCGCTGCCCTTACAGCAGAAAGAAGGCTGTCTTGAAAAGCTGACTGCAACCATAATAAAACCGTTGCTGCTACCAAGGAGCAGCAACATGACAAACACACTGGTCATAGGTCATAAAGCCAGAAGGGTCCACTGTGGTCACCCAGCCTGCCCTGTATAACGCAGATCATAGGACGTCTCTGTGTTCGAACTAGAGCAGAGCTCAGAAAAACATGCAATCTTGAATTAAAAATTGCTAGTGATGTAGAACAGAGGAGTCTTCAATCTAGCAGACAAAAGTATCACCAGATCCAAAGGGGAAGCTGAAGCTAGACAAATTAGACTGGAATAAGGCACAATTTATTTAACGGTGAGGGTAACCCTGTCACAAGGAGAGCTTGCGTCTCACGCTCCCAGAAAGCATTAAGTCATATATGGCACTATTTGACTTGGCCTCACCTCTGGGAGAAGTAAATGACTTGGCCAAGGAGAAAAACAACAAGGAGTCTGGTGGCACCTTAAAGACTAACAGATTTATTTGGGCATAAGCTTTCGTGAGTAAAAACCTCACTTCTTCGGATGCAGTGAGGTTTTTACTCACGAAAGCTTATGCCCAAATAAATCTGTTAGTCTTTAAGGTGCCACCAGACTCCTTGTTGTTTTTGTAGATACAGACTAACACGGCTACCCCCTGATACTTGGCCAAGGAGGAAATCTGCTTTGCCCTGCAGGCGTTGTGCTATCAGCTGGATAAAATTCCCTGCAATGGCTAAATTCATCCCTAATACTAACGGCTGAGAAGCATTGCCAGCGATAAATGAGCCCCTTTTGGTTAATGATAAACATCACCATCTCCCTAGCTGGAGGTAATTCATATAGCCATACAGATTTGTTCCCCCCCCCCCCCAAAAAAAAAGGACTTATGGGCTTTATGATAAAAGCGTGAAACTTGTCACAGTCATAGGGCATGACTTAATGATTTTCAGAGATGGGGCCATTGCCAACTCATGCTGTGTTGGCTGTGCCAGCCATTTTAACAACATTCCCATAATTGGCAAAGAACATTGCTTTACAGTTGGACATACAAGGGCTGTATTCTTGGTTTTGCTTCAACGTGACCTTAACATTGGCGTAAGGTCACATTTTGTACTAATGTTGATTGTCAGTGTGGTCGTGGCAGAATTTAATCACATTTCTCTTTTTCTTTCAGATGCTACTTTGGTTGTGTGAAAGCATCTTGGTGATTGGGTGGTATTGACCGAATACAGTAGAGAAAGATATTAGATTATTATCGGCTATTACTGGTGCTTCAAATGTATCTTTTAGACAAGCTTGTTCAAGAGCAGGTCCATCAAGAGAGACCCATTCCTCTATTGACTGGGGCAAGTGTGTACTTTGTCAGGAAGACACAGGTACAGAGTTGATTAATCCAGCAGACTCAAAAAGAGAGCATGTCTGATGTGGCTATCAAACTCTACTAGAAAATATCAGATGTTCCCATAAGCTGAAGGCACATCCCATATCCACAGACATATATGTATTAGATGATGGTGTGATACATGAAGGGGTGGGGGAAGTAGCTCCCTTTGATGGACATCCTGTAATACAAGCCTGGAGTGGCCAGTATTCATTTTAAAAATCCTTGTGGGCCCCCACTTCCTGCACTCGGAGTGACAGAGTGGGGATTCAGCCTTGATACTTCAGGCTTGTATTACACTCCCAAGATTACAGCTTTTCTCTGACCTTGGCTTGGTAAACGCTGCCACCACCCAAATGTAAAAAAATCCCTTGGACCCAGGAAGGAGCACTTGGGAATTCCTCCCTGTAGGGTACCCTCAAGCCCTTTCACCCACCCCCTCTGGGGAAGAGCTGAGAGAGAAAACAAAGGAAATTTGCTGTTGCCACCAGCTAATCAAACAGCATATGCACAAACCTCTTAGGACAGCAAAAATCCAATCCTGTTCTGAAAAAAGGTAAATGTTATTAAAAACAAAAAGAAAGAAAATACATCTGGAACTTAGGCTTTTGCTAGATTTTAAAAGAGCAATTCCAAAAATCAAGCACCCAAATAAGCATTCTTGGAGGGTTCAGCTTAAAGTTTACAAGCAAACAAAAGCATCTGGGGTTAGCACAGAGGAGATTCACAAGCCAAAATAAAAAATAAACCTGATTGTGTCCAACTAAACATTCATTTCTTCTAGGTATGGAAGATGAATTTTCATACCTGGTTCAAGCTAGGGTTACCATATTTCCACAATCAAAAAGAGGACACGGGGGGGGGGAGCCCCGCCCCTACCCCATCCACTCCCTCCCACTTCCCACCCCCTGACTGCCCCCCTCAGAACCACAACCCCCCCGCTTCTTGTCCCCTGACTGCCCCCTGCTGAGAACCCCCCACCCCTAGGACCCTACCTGTCCCCTAACTGCCCTGACCCTTATCCACTCGCATGGGTGACAGGGTTGTAGAAATTTTGGTGGTGCCCAGAACCCCCACACACACCTGCCTAAGGCTCTGGGAGGGGGGTTGGGTGGGGGGAGGAGGTCTGGGGTGCAGGTCCTGGGCTGGGGATTAGGGTGCAGGAGGGGTGCAGGGTGCAGGTTCTGGGATAGAGTTTGGGTGCTGGGTGCAGGCTCCGGGCTGGGGCAGGGGGTGGGTGTGCAGGAGGGGGTGAGGGGTGCAGGCTCTGGGATGGAGTTTGGGGGTGGGAGATGGTGCAAAGGGGGGGGTGCAGGCTTTGGGAGGGAGTTTGAGGGCAGGAGGGGGTGTGTGGGGAGGGGGTTTGGGAGGGAGTTTGGGGATAGGAGGGGATGCAGGGGTGAGGGCTGTGGGTCTGAGGATGAGGGGTTCATGATGCAGGAGGAGGCTCAGGGCTGGGGCAGAGGATTAGGGTGCAGGGGGATGAGGGCTGGGGCTGAGGGGTTTGGGGCATTGGAGAGGCTCAGGGCTAGGGTGGAAGGGCAGGGTTAGGATAGCCTGTCTTCCCATTAGTGGATGGGGGGGGCGCTAGGACCCAGGGGCAGCAGACAGCACTTGCTGCTGGCTCTGGCAGTACAAGCAGGCGGAGGGAGGTCTACGGGGGGGACGTGCGGGAGGGTGTGGCAGGTGGAGGCCAGGAACCCATCCAACACTCTCCCGCTTAGGGTTACCATATTTCAGCAAGCAAAAAAGAGGACGGGAGGAGCCCCGCCCTAGCCCCGCCCCTCCCACTTCCCGCTCCCCCACTTCCCGCCCCCCCAGAACCCCCAACCCTCCCCCCGTTCCTTGTCCCCTGACTGCCCCCTCCTGGGACCCCTGCCCCTAACTGCCCCCCAGGACTCCACCCCCTATCTAAGCCTCCCTGCCTCTTGTCCCCTGACTGCCCCAACCCTTATCCACACCCCCACCCCCAGACAGACCCCTGGGACTCCCACGCCCCATCCAACCACTCCCCACCCCAACAGCCCTCCCCCAGAACTCCCAACCCATCTAAACCCCTCTGCTCCCTGTCCCCTGACTGCTCCAATCCCTCTCCCCACTCCTGCTCCCTGACAGCTCTCCCCCAGAACTCCCAACCCCCCACCCCCCCGCTCCTTGTCCCCTGACTACCCCCTCCTGGGACCCCTGCTCCTAACTGCCCTCCAGAACCCCACCCCCTACCTAAGCCTCCCTGTTCCTTATCCCCTAACTGCCCCTTCCTAAGACCCCCCCCAACTGCCCCCCAGGACCCTACCCCCTACCTGTACCCTGACTGCCCAAAACTTTCTCCACTCCCCCCAAAAAGCCCCCCCCTTGAACTCCCGACCCCCCCCGTTTCTTGACTGCCCCCTCCAGAACCTCCCTGCCCCTTCTCCTGCCCCCTGGCCCCCTTACCCTGCTGCTCAGAACAGGGTGTTGGGCTCTGTGCGAGCCGGACACGTGGCTGTGCTCCCCAGCACAACACACAACCCGGTCCCTGGCCCTGCACAGTGCTGCTGGAGCGGGGCGCGGGGCTGCCAGGGAGGAGGAGCTGCCGGCTCAGAATGCGGGGGGGGGCGGAGGAGGAGCTCCTCTACAGCTGCTCCGGAGTCCAGCCCGTGACTTTCCTGCAGCCCTCCCAGCCACTCGCTCTGCTCTGCCGGGGGAGGGGGGAAATCCCGGACATTTTGAGTGATTTACAAATTCCCCCCGGACGCTATTTTTAGCACAAAAAGGAGGACATGTTCGGGTAAATCCGGACGAATGGTAACCCTACTCCCGCTCCTGACTGCCCCCCCCCCGACTCCCCTTACCATTCTGGCTCCACGTGTTTGCAAAACACGCTGCCCGGTGGGTCGGGGTTTGTGTGTTACACAGAGCTGCAAACAGAGGGAGGGGGAGCAGGGGAGGGCTCTGGCTGCTGGAGGCCAATGGGAGTGGGTCAATCAGCCCAGCCACCCAATCAGCAGCCGCACTCTGCATGGAAGGGAGGGAGGGAGGCAAGGGAGAAAAAAAACCCGGACATTTTAACCTTGTTACCAATTCCTCCCAGATGGCTATTTAGAGATGCAAAAGCCGGACATGTCTGGGGAAATACGGACGGATGGTAACCCTAGTTCAAGCCTTACACAGCATGGCTGCTCGGTCCCTGCAGCCCAGAGAGCAACAGACAAAGGGAAAGTTTCTTTCCCAAATTTAAAAAGTACTAGCCTTCGCATTGGCTCTTTTGGTCAGGTGCCCACTCCTTTTCTTTTACCTGTGGGCTTGTTAACCCTTTACAGGTAAAGCAAGCAGAGAACAGCTAATAAGAGGGATTTTACAGCTAACTGGCTGGCTGGATGTCCATCAAAGAGAGCTACTCCCACCCCCCTTCATGTATCACAGATGCTGATGGCATTGAAAAGTCTTTGAATGGTAACAATGGATGTTGGTACAAATCCTCTGTGTCAAGTTTAAAAGGAACAAACTTATAACGGCTGAGGGGAAAAAGGCTGAGAAAGCTGTAGTTCACTCTGGTGAACTGCAGGGAAATTCACTCGTTTAAGTGACCAACACAAAGTATCTCCAGAAAAAGAAGTGTGCTTTATTTGTGAAATGAACATACCGTCAGAAGATTTGCATGAAGCTTCTACTCTGGACATAGATCCTCAAGTCCACAGGCATGCAGTTCAGCTGAGAGATCAGTGCTTGCAAAAGTAAGGCTTTGTCTACACTGGCAAGTGAAAGACAAAACTTTTCTCGTTCGGAGATGTTAAAAAAAACACACACACCCCGAAAAACAAGTTTGTTGACATTAAGTGCTGGTGTGAACAGTGCTTTGTCGGCAGGAGTGCTCTACTAGAAATCTTTGAGGGGGTCAACAAGCATGTGGACAAGGGGGATCCAGTGGATATAGTGTACTTAGAGGCTCTTAAGCAAAGTAAGCTGTCATGGGATAAGAGGGAAGGTTCTCTCATGGATTGGTAACTGATTAAAAGATAGGAAACAAAGGGTAGGAATAAATGGTCAGTTTTCAGAATGGAGAGAGGTAAATAGTGGTGTCCCCCAGGGTCTGTACTGGGCCCAGTCCTGTTCAACATATTCATAAACGATCTGGAAAAAGGAGTAAACAGTGAGGTGGCAAAATTTGCAGATGACACAAAACTAGTCAAGATAGTTAAGTCTCAGGCAGACTGCGAAGAGGATCTCACAAAACTGGGTGACTGGGCAACAAAATGGCAGATGAAATTCAATGTTGATAAATGCAAGGTAATGCACATACTCTCAACAATACATATAAAATGATGGGGTCCAAATTAGCTGTTCTTCGAGTGATTGCTCAGGTGTATTCACAGTAGGTGTGCGTACTCGCCACGTGCACCGGTGTCGGAAGTTTTTCCCTTAGCAGTACCCGTAGTGGGGGAGCCCTGCTGCGACCCCTGGAGTGGTGCCTCTATATCGCACAATAAAGGGGGCTGCGCACTCCCCCCACCCTCAGTTCCTTCTTGCCGCCAGTGAAGGTAGTCGGAACTTGTGCTCCAGCTTTGCTGCAGCGTCTTCCTTAGTAGTACAATCTTCGACCGTTACTAGTTTCTACAGTTAGTGGCCTGGCCCGGGGCATGCCCCGAGCCCCAGGCTTCAAGTCGTGCGACTCCTGTCGCAATTCCATGCCCAGAAGCGATCCACACTCCGAGTGTCTTTGCTGTCTGGACGAGGCTCACATAAGTGAGCACTGTAAAAAATGTAAGTCCTTCAAGCCCCGGACTAAGCGCGAACGTGAGATCCGACTCCGGGCTCTGCTTATGGAGTCGGCTCTGGCACCGGTGCACCGACCCGACCCGGCCCAGGGCACCGCGTCCTCGGTGCGGAGCGAAGCCCCATCCACCAGTCGGCACCGCTCCCCTGCCAAGAGGCAAGGGAAGACCCAGTGGTGCCGAGACAAGGACAGGGGTGAGGCCGGACCTGCGTTGGGCAGCCCACGATCCCCCTCGGGACCCAGACCTTCGACTTGTGCGGAGTGGAGTAGTCCGGTCCCGTTCGCATGTGCCTCCCCGACGATGAGGATTCCATCGACGCCAGAGGCAGCCCAGGCAGCGCACGACATCCTCGTCATGCCGGTCCCGAGCGGGCCACCCGAGTTGGGGCCCCGGTCCCGAGGAAAGCCGCCGTTGGGCGCTCACCAGCCCTCACTGGCCAGGTCGGAGGTCAAGGTCCCTGCTTGATCCGCGGGGCCTTCCCGTAGCCCGCGACAGACCTCCACTCTGTTGTCAGGGTCGCCTGGGAGCGAGTCGCTGGAGTCTTCCTCGGTCCATAGGGCCCGCAGGCGCCAGGACAGAAAGCGTTGACGCTCCTGTGGAAGCAGAGACAGAACTGACAGGAAGGGGATTGCAATGCATGACAGTTCATTAGCAAGAGTTAGGCTAACTGTAACCCTAATAACGTGAGATTTGTAGAAGCGAGGAATGTGTGAGGCGAGTGGGAAAGAACTGTGTGAGAAGTTGTTGCAACCTTGTGTAGATAATATGGAATGTAGACTAAGAGTCTACATTGGTGAGCAAAACAAGATATCAGAATGACCTATATATAAACAAAATGCAGCTGTTGCTCATTATTGTCTGTAACAAAAGGTATCAATGCTTGCTGTAACTGTTTACCTGTTGAGAGACCTGTTTAGCTCTCTCCCTCTATGCAATTGATAGAGAGAAAATAAAGTATCTATTTTGCTGTACCCAAACAAAAAGTGAGAACTCTGTTAATCTCCGACACTCCTCATCCAGCCCCAGTGATAGCAAGTCTCGACGCCATCGGCACCCCCAATCGTACCACGACGCGTGCCATGCTCAGAATGCATTCCGACAGTCACTGGCACCGAGGCATCATAGCCGCGGTCACCGATGGGACTCTAGAGACAGTACCTCCGACGTATACGTCTCATTGTGGTCGAGGTCTAAATCCCAGGGCCGGACCTGACATGGACGGGAGTGGTCGAGCCACTCCTACAGCACCATGCGCTCCTCGGCCACCTCCGCCTCGGCTCCCAGCTGTCCTTCCCCGGGCCACACCGTCCCCCAGGAACATGTAACCCTGGTAGGACCCCAGGCGGCTCAGTGGCAAGGGGCGCCATGGCAAGGACAGTGGTGCCATGGGCACCGTGGCCCCAGGCGCCCACACCGCCGAGGCCCTGCTCTGTGGCTGGGACATCCCAAGCGCCCTCGGCCGCACCACCGGCACCGCACCTGGACCTGGACGTGGAGTGCATCCTACCAGCACCACCTGATGCCCTAGGGGCCATACCAGTCATCTTGTCAGCACCGGACAAGTCCATGGCGGTGCCGCCCCCTCCTTCTCAGGATTTCAAGGCTCATAAGGAGCTTCTCCGGCATGTAGCCACCAACCTCCAGCTCCAGGCGGAGGAGATGGAGGAGCTGCGAGCAGCGGCAGCCAACAGGGCGGCTAACAGGGGAGTTTGAGAGGGAGTTCTCATTGGAGGAGAAGGTACCTGTATTTGCATCTGTCCTGTGTGTTATTGGGTGCTCTTGTGTGTTTGTTTGTAGGGGCCGGCAGGGGCTGGGTGCTGAGAAGGACGCCGAGCCCTGAGCAGGGGGCGGGGCTTGGCTGATCAAGGGGCCCATAAAAGCGGCCGCCCAGCCAGGCAGCGGTACAGCTGCGAGCAGCGGCAGCCAACAGGGCGGCTAACAGGGGAGTTTGAGAGGGAGTTCTCATTGGAGGAGAAGGTACCTGTATTTGCATCTGTCCTGTGTGTTCTTGGGTGCTCTTGTGTGTTTGTTTGTAGGGGCCGGCAGGGGCTGGGTGCTGGGAAGGACGCCGAGCCCTGAGCAGGGGGCGGGGCTTGGCTGATCAAGGGGCCCATAAAAGCGGCCGCCCAGCCAGGCAGCGGTACAGCTGCGAGCAGCGGCAGCCAACAGGGCGGCTAACAGGGGAGTTTGAGAGGGAGGTAAAGGGGGAGGCAGGAGGGCGTGGTGTGTCGTGTGCCCTGTGTCCCCAGGTGCTGTGGGCAGAGACTGCAGCAGCCATGAGCCAAGCAGCAGCAGACAGAATGCAGATGGCCGCATGCGGAAGCTGTGGTATGTATATAGTCCTAGCAGGAGACCCAGAACAAAGGTATGTGTGTATGAAGTGTCGCCTTATAGTGTTACTGGAGGAAAAGATTAAGGGGCTGGAGATGCAGGTAGAGACCCTGGTGGAGTTTAGGCGGGGGTTTGAGCAGCTGATGGAGGATGGGCAAGGTGGGGCTGAAGGGGAAGGCTCTAGGGTGCAGGAGGAGGCAGTAGTAGATGACAGCGAGAGGGGAATGGAAGGAGGAGATCCAGGGAAGTGGAAGCATGTGACTGTGAGAAGTAGGCCAAGGAAAAGGAGGGCCAGTGAGGGGGGAATAGAACTCAGGAATAGGTTTGAGTGTTTGGATAACGAGGTAGAGGGGCAGCAGGTGGTGACTGAAGGTGGGAGGGTGAGGAAGAAGAGAAGAGCTGCTAGTCCGAGAGAGAGGGGGGAGGAGTTGATGGAGACAGCACCAATTATGGGCCACCAGAGGATACAGGAAGGCATAAGGGGGAGCATAAGGGAAGATAGGAGCAGACACAGGTCAGGACTAGAGGGATCGGAGACTAGATTACTAGATCGCACTGTTGCCAGGCGACGGCAGGTGTATGTAATTGGAGACTCTTTACTGAGGAGATTGGACAGGCCTGTGACCAGGGCGGACCCGGAGAACAGAAGGGTGTGCTGTCTACCGGGTGCAAAGATACGCGATGTGGACCTGCGGTTGAAAAGGATCCTAAAAGGAGCAGGTAAGAACCCCTTGATAATCCTTCATGTAGGAACGAATGACACGGCTAGGTTCTCGTTAGAGAGAATCAAGGGAGATTATGCCAGGCTGGGGAAGACTCTCAAGGAGATAGAGGCTCAGGTTATCTTTAGTGGGATTCTGCCTGTTCCGAGGGAAGGGCAGCAAAGGGCTGATAGGATTGTGAGGATAAATAGTTGGCTAAGGGAGTGGTGCTATAAGGAGGGCTTTGGGATGTATGGCCACTGGGAGGCTTTCGGGGACAGACACCTGTTCTCGCGGGATGGGCTTCACCTGAGTAGGGAAGGAAATAGACTTCTGGGAGGGAGGCTGGCTCATCTTATCAAAAGAGCTTTAAACTAGGAAGTTTGGGGAGATGGTTGGGAGATGCACAGTTAATCTCCACGCCAGTTTCCGGTATTGAAAAGCTGAGTGTAATAAGAGGAGACATAGCCGGGGAGATGAGATTGGACATAGGAGGGACAGGGGGGACGAACACAAAGAGGCCCGCAACATACAGTGCTAGTAATGGGAGACAGGCTAAACGACATACATTAGGCTGTTTGTACACCAATGCGAGAAGCCTAGGTAATAAAATGGAGGAATTGGAGCTCTTGGTCCGAGAATTGAAACCGGATATCGTAGGAATAACTGAAACGTGGTGGAATGGCGGTCACGACTGGAACGCAGGTATGGAGGGGTATGCGCTGTTTAGGAAAGACCGGGATAAAGGTAAAGGTGGGGGGGTGGCATTGTATGTCAATAGTGAAATAAGCTGTAAAGAAATAATAGTGGATGGAATAGATAACACAGAGTCCGTCTGGGCGATACTCAAGCTGGGTAAAAGTACTACTAGAGCCTCTCCGGGGATAGTGCTTGGGGTGTGCTATAGACCGCCGGGATCGACCCAGGATATGGATAAGGAATTGTTTAATGTATTAAGGGAGGTAAATACTAATAGAAACTGTGTAATTATGGGGGACTTTAACTTCCCGGATATAGATTGGGGAACAAACGCTAGTAGCAATAATAGGGCTCAGATGTTCCTAGATGTGCTTGCGGATCAATTCCTTTATCAAGTGGTAGCTGAGCCGACGAGGGGGGAGGCCATTTTAGATTTGATTCTGGTAAGTAGTGAGGACCTTGTTGAGGAAGTGGTAGTGGGGGACAACTTGGGCTCCAGTGATCATGAGCTAATTCGTTTTAAACTAAATGGAAAGAGTACCAGAATTAAGTCAAAGACTAGGGTTTATAATTTTGAAAAGGCCAATTTTAACAAATTAAGGGGACTGGTAAGGGAAGTGGATTGGGCAAACGTATTAAGGGACCTAAAGGCAGAAGAAGCCTGGGATTACTTTAAGTTAAAGATGCAAGAGCTGTCAGAGGCCTGTATCCCCAAAAAGGGAAAAAGATTACTAAGCAAGAGACTTAGACCGAGCTGGATGAGCTACCGGCTGAAAGGGGCGATTAGGAAAAAACAGAAAGCGTACAAAGAGTGGAAGAGGGGAGGGATCAGTAAGGAAACTTACCTTAGCGAAGTCAGAGAATGTAGAGATAGAGTGAGAAAGGCCAAAGGCCGGGAAGAGTTGGACTTAGCGAGGGGAATTAAAAGTAATAGTAAGAG
Source organism: Malaclemys terrapin pileata (assembly GCF_027887155.1). Taxonomy (NCBI): domain Eukaryota; kingdom Metazoa; phylum Chordata; order Testudines; family Emydidae; genus Malaclemys; species Malaclemys terrapin. The sequence goes on from NC_071523.1 coordinate 2,015,402, forward strand.
GTTTTACAGCCATATAAATAGGAAGAAAGCAAAGAAAGAAGAAGTGGGACCGCTGAAGACTATAGCCGGAGAGGAGATTAAAGATAATCTAGGCATGGCGCAATATCTCAATGAATATTTTGCATCGGTGTTTAATGAGGCCAATGAAGGTATTAGGGATACTAGCACCGTTACAGAGGGGCATACGGGATGGGGGATTACCGCATCCGAGGTAGAAACAAAACTAGAACGCCTTAATGGGACTAAGTCGGGTGGACCGGACGATCTTCATCCGAGAATATTGAAGGAATTGGCGCGGGAAATAGCAGGCCCATTAGCGACTATATTTAATGAATCTGTAAACTCGGGGGTAGTCCCGTTAGACTGGAGAATAGCCAATGTGGTTCCTATTTTCAAGAAAGGGAAAAAAAGTGACCCGGGTAACTATAGGCCTGTTAGTTTAACATCAGTAGTGTGCAAGGTGCTGGAGAAGATTCTGAAAGAGAAACTAGTTGAGGACCTTGAAGTTAATGGCAAATGCGATAAATTACAGCATGGTTTTACGAAGGGCAGATCGTGCCAAACGAATCTGATCTCCTTCTTTGAGAAAGTAACGGACTTATTAGATAAGGGAAATGCGGTGGACCTAATATACCTGGATTTCAGTAAAGCGTTTGATACAGTACCCCATGAGGAACTATTGGTTAAAATGAAAAACATTGGGATCGATATGAAAATCCAGAGGTGGATAGGGAATTGGTTAATGGGGAGAATGCAGCGGGTCGTATTAAAGGGTGAATTGTCGGGTTGGAGGGAGGTTACTAGTGGAGTGCCTCAAGGTTCGGTTTTGGGACCCATCTTATTTAATCTATTTATAACTGACCTCGGGACCGATTGCAAGAGTGGGCTGATAAAGTTTGCGGATGATACGAAGGTGGGAGGAGTTGCAAACTCGGAGGAGGATAGGGATACTCTGCAGGGAGACTTGAATGAGCTTGTGAATTGGAGTATCAGAAATAGGATGAAATTTAATAGTAAAAAGTGTAAGGTGATGCACTTGGGGACGAATAATAACAATTTTAGTTACAAGATGGGGACGCATTGGTTAGAAGTAACAGAAGAGGAGAAGGACCTAGGGGTCCTTGTGGACCGCAGGATGACTATGAGTCGACAATGTGACGTGGCGGTGAAAAAAGCCAATGCGGTCTTGGGATGTATTAGGCGAGGTATATCTAGTAGAGATAGGGAGGTCCTGCTTCCGTTGTATAAGGCGCTGGTGAGACCTCATTTGGAGTACTGTGTGCAGTTCTGGTCTCCAATGTTTAAAAAAGATGAACTCAAACTGGAACGGGTGCAGAGAAGGGCGACTAAGATGATCAGAGGAATGGAAAACCTGTCGTATGAAAAGAGATTAGAGGAGCTTGGGTTGTTTAGTCTGACAAAGCGAAGGCTGAGGGGGGATATGATTGCTATCTTTAAATATATCAGAGGGGTTAATACAAGGGAGGGAGAGGAATTATTCCAGTTTAGTACTAATGTGGACACGAGAACGAATGGATACAAACTGGCCGGGGGGAAGTTTAGGCTTGAAATTAGACGAAGGTTTCTGACCATCAGAGGGGTGAAATATTGGAACGGCCTTCCGAGGGAAACGGTGGGGGCGACGGACCTGTCTGGTTTTAAGATTAAGTTGGATAAGTTTATGGAGGGAATGGTTTAATGATAAAACATAGTAGCCAAGGAAAACCAAGCAATGGTACATGAACAGCATAATGGCCAACAAGGGTCAGGCTAGAGACTCTTGCCTATATGCTCGGGGTATTACTGATCGCCATATTTGGGGTCGGGAAGGAATTTTCCTCCAGGGTAGATTGGCTGAGCCTCTGGAGGTTTTTCGCCTTCCTCCGCAGCATGGGGCAGGGATCACTAGCAGGAGGGTCTCAGCCGATTGAAGTCACTAAAACACAGGATTGGGGACTTCAACGGTAGAGTCCAGGGAAGGGTCTTGCGGCCTGCAGCATGCAGGGGGTCAGACCAGATGATCATAATGGTCCCTTCTGACCTTAATGTCTATGAGTCTATGAGCTGTTGGACAATTTGTTTAATGTCCTGTCCTCCTCGGCACCGGGCCACGTGGCCCTACTGCTTCACCAAGGGGTAGCCAACATTTCAATTGGACTATGGCAAACCCCGGGCTCTCTGCTGCCCATTTCCAAGAAGGCAGAGCGGAAATACTTTGTGCCAACAAAGGGGCATAAGTATTTGTACACCCACCCTACCCCGAACTCACTGGAGGTGGAGTCCATCAACCACCGTGAAAGCCACAGCCAGCCCTCACCAACCCCCAAGGACAAGGATGCCAGGAGACTGGACACTTTTGGGAAAAGTTTATTCCTCTGCAAGTTTCCAGATCAGGATGGCAAACCATCAAGCACTCCTGAGCAGGTATGACTTCAACTTGTGGGGGTCTCTCCCAAAATTCGAGCCCTCCCTCCAAGAGCAGGACAGAAAGGAGTTCAGGGCTCTAGTTGACAAGGGTGCGGCGGCGGTGAAAGCAGCTCCCCAGGCTGCCTCGGATGCGGCTGATACAGCGGCTCATTCAATGGCCTCGGCTATCTCCATGCGACGAGCGTCGTGGCTTTCGCTGTCGGGGCTGTCAGTGGAATCCCAGCCCCTGATGCAAGACCTGCCATTTGACGGCAAGGCTTTATTTGCGGACCAGACAGACACTTGTCTGCACGGGATGAAGGACTCCCGCACCACCCTGGAGACTCTTGGTCTGTATGTCCCGCCAGCCCAGGACAAACCCAGACCGCAGCCCTCGGCTCCCCCCGCAAGGGGCAGGTACAAGCCCCCGCCCAAGAGACCTAGGGACCAGAGGTGCAGATCACAGCACCAGTCCCAGTCGGCCCCACGCCCCGGACCCTTGAAGGGTAAGAGGCGTTTTTTCACTCTTTGCGGGGGGTCACCTGGTCTGTTGCCAGGGAAACCCCCCAGTTAATAAAGTTGGTATTTGGCAACCGTTTATCGGCCTTCAGCGTGCATTGGTCCTGTATAACATCGGACCGGTGGGTCCTCAGGACCATCTCGGAGGGGTACAGGCTGCAGTTTGATTCACCCTCACCGCACCATCCTCCGTCCCAGGATGCCCCGGGGGACCCGGAACATGCCCTCCTTTTAAGTCAGGAGGTGACGCGCCTCCTCACCCTAGGCGCGGTGGAGAGGGTACCTCAGGAATTCCAGGCCAAAGGGTTTTACTCCCGGTACTTCCTGATCCCGAAGGCAAAAGGTGGGCTCAGGCCCATCCTTGACCTGCGGAATCTCAACCAGTTCCTGGTTCGTTGCAAGTTCCGCATGGTGTCCCTGGCCTCTATTGTCCCGTCCCTGGACCCGGGAGATTGGTTCGCAGCCCTGGACCTCCAGGATGCGTATTTCCATATCCACATTTTTGAGGGCCACAGGTGCTTCCTCCATTTCCTGGTAGGGACAGACCACTACCAGTTTACGGTCCTTCCCTTTGGTCTTTCTACGGCCCCCAGGGTTTTCACCAAATCCATGGCAGTGGTTGCATCCCACCTCAGGAGGAACGGGCTACAGATCTTCCCCTACCTGGACGACTGGCTGCTCAAGGGCAAGTCTCGGTCTCAGGTGCAGGCTCAGATGGAATTCCTGCTAGACACCTGCACGAGTCTAGGCCTAGTGGTAAACGAGGAACAATCCACGTTAGTCCGGGTTCAGCGCATACACTTCATAGGGGCGCCGTTAGACTCGCTGGTGGCCACGGCCTCCTTCCCCCGGGACAGATTCGAGACGCTCAAAGGTCTCATCGCCTCGGTCATGGCCTTCCCTGTGACGACGGCCCGGGTGTGCCTTCAAATCCTAGGCCATATGGCAGCATGCACCTTTGTGGTGTGACATGCCACTCTCAGGATGAGGCCCCTCCAGTTCTGGCTGACCTCCCAGTATTCCCAGGCCAAGGACGGCCTGGACAAGGTCATCACGTTGACACCCTATGTAGTGGCCGACCTGCAATGGTGGTCCCTCCTGAGCAACATGCTTCAGGGTATCCCCTTCCGGGAGCCCCCTCCCTCACTAGATCTGGTGTCGGACGCCTCGGACCTGGGATAGGGAGCCCATGTGGGGGGCTTCAAAACCCAGGGCAGATGGTCACCCTTGGAATTGTCCCCACACATAAATGTCAGGGAGCTCAGGGCAGTGCGCCTGGCGTGCGTAGCCTTCAGCCAGCACCTAGGGGGAAAGGTGGTCAGAGTCCTAATGGACAATACAACCATGATGTATTATATCAACAGACAAGGGGGCACGCGTGCCACGGCCTTGTGCCAGGAAGCCCAGCTCCTGTGGGAGTTCTGTATAGCCCACAACATCCTTCTGAGGGCTTTTCACCTGCCCGGCAAGCGCAATACACTCGCGGATCACTTGAGCAGGTTTTTCTCCCAACAGCACGAGTGGTCTCTACACAGGGAGGTGGCCAGGCAGCTCTTCCTACAGATCCCAGGTAGATCTGTTCACCACCGCCCAGAATCGCCTATGCCCACGAATCTGCTCCAGGGTGGGAGAGGGTGAAGGGGCAATATCGGACACGTTCCTAATCTCATGGTCGGGCCGCCTTTCTACGCCTTCCCGCCCTTCCCCCTGATAGGCAAGGTCCTACAGAAGGTGAAAGAGGATGGGGCGCGGATTATCCACATAGTCCTGGATTGGGCCCGGCAGCATTGGTACGGGACCCTCCTGCAGCTTTCAGTGGCCCACCCCGCACAGGCTGCCGCTTCGACCGGACCTCCTCTCCCAGGAGGGAGGACATCTCCTCCATCCCAACCTGGCCGCGCTCCACTTGACAGCGTGGCTGCTCCATGGTTAAATGAGGAGGAGGGGAGGTGTTCTGAGGGTGTTAGACAGGCCCTGCTGGAGAGTAGAAAACCGTCCACACATCGAACCTACCTGGCTAAATGGTATCGGTTCTCCAGGTGGGCGAGGGAGAAGGGTTCCTCCCCCTCCTCCGCATCTGTCCAACTCATCCTGGATTACCTCCTGTCCCTTAGGACCCAAGGGCTGGCGCCCTCCTCAGTCAGGGTGCACCTGGCAGCCATTTCGGCTTTCCACCCCCCGATGCAGGGCCACTCGGTGTTTTCACACCACATGACGTCCCGGTTCCTAAAAGGGCTGGATTGGGCTTTCCCTTACGCTAGACCCCCAGTCCCGCTCTGGGACCTGAACCTAATGCTCTCCCGCCTCACAGGGCCCCCTTTCGAGCCCTTGGCCACGTGTTCTTGTCCCACTTGTCATGGAAGGTGGCGTTCCTGGTGGCTATCACCTCAGCCCGCCAGGTCTCGGAGCTTAGGGTCCTGACCTCCGAGCCCCTGTACACGGTCTTCCATAGGGATAAGGTCCAGCTCCGCTCGCACCCGGCTTTTCTGCCAAAGGTAGTCTCGGCTTTTCACATAGAGCAGGACATTTTCCTCCCAGTCCTCTGTCCTAAGCCCCATTCCTCCAATGAGGAACGGCGCCTGCACATGCTAGATGTGCGTAGAGCACTGGCTTTTTACCTGGACAGAACCAGGCCATTCTGGAAATCCCCTCAGCTGTTTATTGCATCGGCCAAGCGCACGAGGGGGCGACCGGTCTCCACCCAGCGGATTTCCCGCTGGATCACCTCGTGCATATGCACGTGTTACGACCTGGCAGGGGTTCCCCCGCCTCCTATAGTAAAGACTCATTCGACGAGAGCTCAGGCCTTGTCGGCTGCCTACGTGGTTCATGTCCCTATTCAGGACATCCGCAGGGCTGCTACATGGTTCTCTGTCCCCATCTTCTCATCGCACTATGTGATCGTCCCCCAAACGCGGGATGATGCCGGGTTTGGTAGGGCGGTACTCCGCCCGGGCAACCCTTAAACTCCTATCCACCTCCATCAGGTATAGCTTGGAGTCACCTACTGTGGAATACACAGGAGCAATCGCTCGAAGAAGAAAGGACAGTTACCTGTTCCGTAACTGGCGTTCTTCGAGATGTTGCTCAGGTGTATTTCACATCCCGCCCTCCTTCCCCTCTGTCGGAGTTGTCTGGCAAGAAGGAACTGAGGGTGGGGGGAGCGCGCAGCCCCCCTAATGGCGTGATAAAGAGGCACCACTCCAGGGGTCGCAGCAGGGCTCCCCCACTACGGGTACTGCTAAGGGAAAAACTTCCAGCACCGGTGCACGTGGCGAGCACGCACACCTACTGTGGAATACACCTGAGCAACACATCTCGAAGAACGCCAGTTATGGAACAGGTAACTGTCCTTTACAACTCAAGAAAGAGATCTTGGAGTCATTGTGGATAGTTCTCTGAAAACATCCACTCAGTGTGCGGCGGCAGTCAGAAAAGTGAACAGAATCATTGGAATCATTAAGAAAGATAAGAAGACAGAAAATATATTGCCTCTATATATATCCATGGTACACCCACATCTTGAATACGGTGTGCAGATGTGGTCGCCCCATCTCAAAAAAGATATATTGGAATTGGGAAAGGTTCAGAAAAGGGCAACAAAAATGATTAGGGGAATGGAGCGTCTGCCATATGAGGAGAGATTAGTAAGACTGGGACTTTTCAGCTTGGAAAAAAGACGACTAAGGCGGGATATGAGAGAGGTCTATAAAATCATGACTGGTGTGGAGAACGGAAATAAGGAAGTGTTATTTTCTCCTTCTCATAACACAAGAACTAGGGGTCACCAAATGAAATGAACAGGCAGCATGTTTAAAACAAACAAAAGGAAGTATTTTTCACACAATGTAGTCAATCTGTGGAACTCCTTGCCAGAGGATGTTGTGAAGGCCAAGACTATAATAGGGTTCAAAAAAGAACTAGATAAGTTCATGGAGGATAGGTATATCAATGGCTATTAACCAAGATGGGCAGGAATGGTGTCCCTAGCCTCTGTTTGCCAGAAGCTGGGAATAGGCGACGGGATGGATCACTTGATGATTCCCTGTTCTGTTCATTCCTTCTGAGGCACCTGGCATTGGCCACTGTTGGAAGACAGGATACTGGGCTAGATGGACCTTTAGTCTGACCCAGTATGGCCATTCTTATGTTCTTAACTGACACAACATGCCCAGAGATGCCAGGGCTATGAACTGCCAGGCCCAGAGGTGCTGGGCCTAAGCCCTAGCAAGCCATGGCACAAATTAAGCAGTTTGTACCACAACAAAGCTCAAGAAATGCCTTTTCCAGTCTACGTTGGTTTGACACTTTATGCACAGACTGAAAAAAGTGAGCTAGTAGAAACTTCTTTAAACTTGGATTGTCCATCTCCTATGACAGAGCACTGGCTATCTCTACCAGCATGGCAAACATGCATGCCAACACTTCAAGAATGAGAATGCAGTCTGTCCTCTAAAGCTTCATGCTGGTCTGTTCACTGCTGTGGCCTTAAAAAACATAGATCACAATCCCAGCTCCGCCATGGCAACAGACTCCTTCCATGGAACTGGAATACACTTTTTCAGCATCCCAGTACTCAAATGGAGGGAGTTGTCTGTGAAATTCCCACCCTGGGCTGTGAGACGGCAGCATCAGTGAAGATGACTATATCATCACTTCCTGATGATATAGTCTTCACAATTGTCCTTCCATTGATCTTGCAGAAAACCAGTGCTCCCATCCCTGCTGCACATGCTGACGGGCAGCTCATTACACAAGCCCTGTAAAATGCAAATGGCTTGCAGCATGTCTGGATACCTTCAGTGGAGATCAAGACATTTCCGGGGCAGCTTAGCACGGCAGCAAACAGCCAGTGCAAGAGTTCACCCCAGCCTGCACTGCACTTCTTCCCTTCCTTCCAGATGACTCTGAGCCTGTGGCAATGATTCGCCCAGCCATGGATGTGATAAGGAACATTGTACATCACCACGCCAAGTGCCAGTGATCACTGTGGATCAGCCCCTTTTCACCATAACCAAACCGATACAGTGGACCTGGCCTGCTGGGGTGGAGAGGACAAATCTGGAAATGGCAAGTCATAAAGCTGATTTGAGATTGACTAGAAGAGAGTGGATGGACTGAACCCCTTGTTCAGGCCAAAGTGGCCTCTCCAGAAAAGGCTGACTCCTTCTTGAAAGTGTCTCATGTCACAGGTACTAGGCATGGCCACCAAGTAACTGCCAGCAGTCTGTACAGCTTGCTCCAACATGCACACACCCAAGGTCCCAGGGAAGATGAGGCCCCCCAGGGGGTATGTTAAATTAGAGAAAACAGCGTTCCATTTCTGGCATACCACACTTCACCTAGAAGATAATAAAGTGATAAGTAGCAGTCAGCATGGATTTGTCAAGAACAAATCATGTCAAACCAACCTAATATCTTTCTTTGACAGGGTAACAAGCCTTGTGGATGGGGGGGAAGTGGTAGATGTGGTATATCTTGACTTTAGTAAGGCTTCTGATACTGTCTCGCATGACCTTCTCATAAACAAAATAGGGAAATACAACCTAGATAGAGCTACTATATGGTGGGTGCATAACTGGTTGGAAAATAGTTCTCAGAGAGTAGTTATCAGTGGTTCACAGTCATGCTGGAAGGGCATAACGAGTGGGGTCCTGCAGGGATCAGTTCTGGGTCCAGTTCTGTTCAATATCTTCATCAATGTTTTAGATAATGGTACAGAGAGTACACTTATAAAGTTTGCAGACGATAACAAGCTGGGAGGGGTCGCAAGTGCTTTGGAGGATAGGATTAAAATTCAAAATAATCTGGAAAAAGTGGAGAAATGATCTGAAGTAAATACGATGAAATTCAATAAGGACAAATGCAAAGTACTCCACTTAGGAAGCAACAGTCAGTTGTACACATACAAAATGGGAAATTACTGCCTAGGAAGGAGTACCGAGGAAAGGGCTCTGGGAATAATAGTGATCACAAACTAAATATGAGTCAACAGTGTAACGCCGTTGCAAAAAAGCAAACATCATTCTGGGATATATTAGAGGGAATGTTGTAAGCAAGACATGAGAAGTAATTCTTCCACTCTACTCCACACTGGCCTCAACTGGAGTATTGTGTCCAGTTCTGAGTGTCACATTTCAGGAAGGATGTGGACAAATTGGAGAAAGTCCAAAGAAGAGCAACAAAAATGATTAAAGATCTAGAAAACATGACCTATGAGGGAAGATTGAAAAAAAAATGGGTTTGTTTAGTCTAGAGAAGAGAAGATGGGATGTTTCAATATGCTGAAGACTGTGAAAGACCTTCTTGTGTCTCCATTCGCATTAGGTAATGCGTAATGTTTAGGTAAACTGCCTTTTCAGTCTTTCTGAGACACAGCAATGTCTGGTTACGCACAGATCAATCTGAACTATCCTTATTAGCAGAGAGAAGTGTAACTTGCTGTTCTTGAACAGAAAATTGTAAACTTTGTGTTATTTTTCCATATAATTAATATGTTAGTAAATACTCCGTGAGGATCCGCTACGGAGCATGTTAATTCTTATTATAGCTGTACAATCTCAAGCCATTACAATTCATTGCTTTAGTTTTTAATACACCAAAGAAAATAGGAATATAAATGCATAAAAAACCCCTAGGGCATAGTTTAATACCATAACCAATCAGTATCATAGAATCATAGAATATCAGGGTTGGAAGGGACCTCAGGAGGTCATCTAGTCCAACCCCCTGCTCAAAGCAGGACCAATTCCCAACTAAATCATCCCAGCCAGGGCTTTGTCAAGCCGGGCCTTAAAAACCTCTAAGGAAGGAGATTCCACCACCTCCCTAGGTAAAGAATTCCAGTGCTTCATCACCCTCCTAGTGAAATAGTGTTTTCTAATATCCAACCTAGACCTCCCTCACTGCAACTTGAGACCATTACTCCTTGTTCTGTCATCTGCCACCACTGAGAACAGCCGAGCTCCATCCTCTTTGGAACCCCGCCTCAGGTAGTTGAAAGCAGCTATCAAATCCCCCCTCATTCTTCTCTTCTGCAGACTAAACAATCCCAGTTCCCTCAGCCTCTCCTCATAAGTCATGTGCTCCAGACCCCTAATCATTTTTGTTGCCCTCCGCTGGACTCTCTCCAATTTTTCCACATCCTTCTTGTAGTGTGGGGCCCAAAACTGGACACAGTACTCCAGATGAGGCCTCACCAATGTCGAATAAAGGGGAACGATCACGTTCCTCGATCTGCTGGCAATACTTATACAGCCCAAAATGCCATTAGCCTTCTTGGCAACAAGAGCACACTGTTGACTCATATCCAGCTTCTCGTCCACTGTGACCCCTAGGTCCTTTTCTGCAGAACTGCTACCTAGCCATTCGGTCCCTAGTCTGTAGCAGTGCATAGGATTCTTCCGTCCTAAGTGCAGGACTCTGCACTTGTCCTTGTTGAACCTCATCAGGTTTTTTTTGGCCCAATCCTCTAATTTGTCTAGGTCCCTCTGTATCTGATCCCTACCCTCCAGTGTATCTACCACGCCTCCCAGTTTAGTGTCATCTGCAAACTTGCTGAGAGTGCAATCCACACCATCCTCCAGATCATTAATAAAGATATTAAACAAAACCAGCCCCAGGACCGACCCTTGGGGCACTCCGCTTGAAACCGGCTGCCAACTAGACATGGAGCCATTGATCACTACCCATTGAGCCTGACAATCTAGCCAGCTTTCTATCCACCTTACAGTCCATTCATCCAGCCCATACTTCTTTAACTTGCCAGCAAGAATACTGTGGGAGACCGTATCAAAAGCTTTGCTAAAGTCAAGGAATAACACATCCACTGCTTTCCCCTCATCCACAGAGCCAGTTATCTCATCATAGAAGGCAATTAGGTTAGTCAGGCACAACTTCCCCTTGGTGAATCCATGCTGACTGTTCCTGATCACTTTCCTCTCCTCTAAATGTTTCATAATTGATTCCTTGAGGACCTGCTCCATGATTTTTCCAGGGACTGAGGTGAGGCTGACTGGCCTGTAGTTCCCAGATCCTCCTCCTTCCCTTTTTTAAAGATGGGCACTACATTAGCCTTTTTCCAGTCATCCGGGACCTCCCCCGATCGCCATGAGTTTTCAAAGATGATGGCCAATGGCTCCGCAATCACATCTGCCAACTCCTTTAGCATCCTCGGATGCAGCGCATCCGGCCCCATGGATTTGTGCTCATCCAGTTTTTCTAAATAGTCCCGAACCACTTCTTTCTCCACGGAGGGCTGGTTACCTCCTCCCCATACTGTGCTGCCCAGTCCAGCAGTCTGGTAGCTGACCTTGTTTGTGAAGACAGAGACAAAAAAAGCATTGAGTACATTAGCTTTTTCCACATCCTTGGTCACTAGGTTGCCTCCCTCATTCAGTAAGGGGCCCACACTTTCCTTGACTTTCTTCTTGTTGCTAACATACCTGAAGAAACCCTTCTTGTTACTCTTAACGTCTCTTGCTAGCTGCAACTCTAAGTGTGATTTGGCCTTCCTGATTTCACTCTTGCATGCCTGAGCAATATTTTTATACTCCTCCCTGGTCATTTGTCCAATCTTCCACTTCTTGTAAGCTTCTTTTTTGTGTTTAAGGTCAGCAAGGATTTCACTGTTAAGCCAAGCTGGTCGCATGCCATATTTACTATTCTTTCTACACGTCGGGATGGTTTGTTCCTGCAACCGCAATAAGGATTCTTTAAAATACAGCCAGCTCTCCTGGACCCCTTTGCCCTTCATGTTATTCTCCCAGGGGATCCTGCCCATCTGTTCCCTGAGGGAGCCAAAGTCTGCTTTTCTGAAGTCCAGGGTCCGTATTCTGCTGCTCTCCTTTCTTCCTTGTGTCAGGATCCTGAACTCGACCATCTCATGGTCACTGCCTCCCAGGTTCCCATCCACTTTTGCTTTCCCTACTAATTCTTCCCTGTTTGTGAGCAGCAGGTCAAGAAAAGCTCTGCCCCTAGTTGGTTCCTCCAGCACTTGCACCAGGAAATTGTCCCCTACACTTTCCAAAAACTTCCTGGATTTTCTGTGCACTGCTGTATTGCTCTCCCAGCAGATATCAGGGTGATTAAAGTCTCCCATGAAAAGCAGGGCCTGCGATCTAGCAACTTCTGTTAGTTGTCAGAAGAAAGCCTCGTCCACCTCATCCCCCTGGTCTGGTGGTCTATAGCAGACTCCGACCACGACATCACCCTTGCTGCTCACACTTCTAAACTTAATCCAAAGACTCTCAGGTTTTTCTGCAGTTTCATACCGGAGCTCTGAGCAGTCATACTCCTCTCTTACATACAACGCAACTCCCCCACCTTTTCTGCCCTGCCTGTCCTTCCTGAACTGTTTATATCCATCCATGACAGTACTCCAGTCATGTGAGTTATCCCACCAAGTCTCTGTTATTCCAACTGCATCATAGTTCCCTGACTGTGCCAGGACTTCCAGTTCTCCCTGCTTGTTTCCCAGGCTTCTTGTATTTGTGTATAGGCACTTAAGATAACTCATCGATCGTCCCTCTTTCTCAGTCTGACACAGGAGTCCTCCCCTCTTGCACTCTCCTGCTCTTGCTTCCTCCCAGCATCCCATTTCCCCACTTACCTCAGGGCTTTGGTCTCCTTCCCCTGGTGAACCTAGTTTAAAGCCCTCCTCACTAGGTTAGCCAGCCTGCTTGCGAAGGTGCTCTTCCCTCTCTTCGTTAGGTGGAGCCCGTCTCTGCCTAGCACTCCTCCTTCTTGGAACACCATCCCATGGTCGAAGAATCCAAAGCCTTCTCTCCGACACCACCTGCGTAGCCATTCGTTGACTTCCACGATTCGACGGTCTCTACCCAGGCCTTTTCCTTGCACAGGGAGGATGGACGAGAACACCACTTGCGCCTCAAACTCCTTTATCCTTCTTCCCAGAGCCACGTAGTCTGCAGTGATCCGCTCAAGGTCATTCTTGGCAGTATCATTGGTGCCCACGTGGAGAAGCAGGAAGGGGTTGCAATCTGAGGGCTTGATGAGTCTCGGCAGTCTCTCCGTCACGTCGTGTATCCTAGCTCCTGGCAAGCAGCAGACCTCTCTGTTTTCCTGGTCTGGGCGGCAGATAGATGACTCAGTCCCCCTGAGGAGGGAGTCCCCGACCACCACCACCCTCCTCCTCCTCTTGGGAGTGGTGGTTGTGGAACCCTCATCCCTAGGACAGTGCATCTTTTGCCTTCCAATCGGTGGAGTCTCCTTCTGCTTCCTTCCTTCAGATGTGTCATCTAGTCCACTCTCCGCATTAGTACCTGTAGAGAGAAGATGGAAACGATTGCTCACCTGTATCTCCATTGCTGGTACATGGACGCTACTCTTTCTCCTTCTGGAGGTCACATGCTGCCAAATTTCTTCACCATCCTTCTGCGCCTGCTCTGAATCTTCAGAACATTGTGGCCGTAGAAGCATCTCCTGACATCTGTCCAGGAAATCTTCATTTTCCCTTATGCAACGCAGAGTCGATACTCGTTTCTCCAGCCCTCGAACCTTCTCTTCCAATATGGAGACCAGCTTGCACTTTGTACACCTTCCTCTTAAGAGCTTCCTCAGCTGTTGCAGGAACTACTCAGAGAAACCTGCAGATGAAAGCCTCAGTGAGCTCTCCCCAGGCAACCTCCCTCTGTTAGCCTCTGCTGTTCGCCGCTCAGCTGGTTCGCTGCTGACTGTCCTTATATACCAGTCAGGCCCACCTGGAACAAAGCACTCCCAATTCCCACTTTTCAAACAAACAATCAAGCAATCAAGCACACAGTCAAACTGACAAACTGTCCCAGCAACAAACACTCAGATACTTACCAACACAGCCCCCCTAATGCAGCCCTTAGCGTACCTCCTCTCTGACAGATCCCAGGCAAACTCTCTCTGTTAGCCTCTGCTGTTCACCGCCCAGAAAAACATCAGTAGAAAAAAAGCATTTGGAATTTAAAATGGCTGCCACAGCCAACATGGCATGAGTTGAGGATGATCAAGGAGCTTAGAAATCCATTTGCCATGGGAAAATATGGAATTTGCATTTTTACTGAGAATCTTTAGTTTTTACATTTTGTGGGGGAAAAAAACATATTAATTTTGAACTAAATTTTACTGAAAGTACCAGTGTCACTTAGTCCAGTGGCCCTCAAACTTTCCAGACTGCTGTACCCCTGTCAGGAGTCTGATTTGTCTTGAGTACCCCAAATTTCACCTCATTTCAAAACTACTTGGTTACAAAATCAGATGTAGAAATACAAAAGTGTGACAGCACACTATTACTGAAAAATTGCTTATTTTCTCATTTTTACCATATAATTATCAAATAAATCAATTGGAATATAAATATTGTGCTTACATTTCAGTGTATAGTACATAGAGCAGTATAAACAAGTCATTGTTGAAATTTTAGTTTGTAGACCACACTTGTGCTTTTTACATAGCTTGTTGTAAAACTAGGCAAATATCTAGATGAGTTGATGTACCCCTAAAAGATATCTGCGTACCCCCAGGGATACGTGTCCCTTGGTTGAGAACCATTGACTTATTCAATGTGCACAGCCTCCCCCTCTTGGAGTTGATTTTTGAATGCACTTTAAATTTACAGTGGAACCCTGTTTATCCAATCTAATTGGGACTGAGGCCAGATCGGATAATCAGGAGGACTGGCACAGAGCTTTCTGTTCCTTATTTTAAGAGGCGGGGGAGGGAGGGAAGGGAGGGTCTCGGGTGGTCAGCCCTGGGATCTCAGCCAGTCAGCCCCGGGGAGGCTGATGGTTTGGTTAATACGGACAGCTGGATAGTGGAGGCTCAGATAAATAGGGTTCTACTGTATATCAATAAAACTTTGTGTTTAAGTGATACTTGTATATATTGTGGCTGGGAAAACGAAAGTTCAGCATTTCATTCAAGTTTTTTTATCAGAGAATTTTAGTTTTTTATCATGGATAACTAGGATCCCTGGTGATGACCCCTTTTCTGAAAATCTTTAGTAGGGCATGCCCTAAGACTCTAGCAAATCTCATGCTTTTTATCATGAAACCTGCAATTCTTTCACAAATCTGATCAGTTAATAATCACCTGATCATAACAACGGGGACTTCCGGGCAGGAAAGCTGCATGAAGGGCTGTGAGCTCCCTCACCTCCCAGTTACTAGCCTCTTCAGACACGGGCTTCCAAAGCTGCAAAGCCACTCACAGATGAACATATCACTTCCCTTCACTGCTCATCTCAGCAGCATATCCCTGTATTTTAGCATGACCTTCCCAGCAGTGGGATTTCCTAATGTGTGTGTTCTCGCGGGGCCCTTTGGATCAGTGTTCCTGTAGAACAGACAATAGCGTTTCTTTCACAATAAATCAGCACTGAGCAGCCTGATTTTCTGCCCATGCTGTTTAGCTCCCACAAGGCTATCCCCTCACAGCACATAAACTGGGGTGGGGAATTTGAAGGTGGGAATTTGAAGGGAGGGTTTTATTGCCATGGGGTTGGGGGGTTCCCATTCATAAGAGCAGGAGTTGGCAGTAAATGACACAAGTTTCCTGGAAAACGTTTACAGCTCCTCCTGCTCCCGTAGATTTTGTTTAAGGTGTTTATTTTGCTTTGTTTCATCCTATTTTTCATTCTCTCTTCCTCTTTGAAGTATCTTTTGCTCAGAGGTCTCCACCAGGCCAAGTCAGTTTGGAATTTTCTATGGTAGTATGTGGAATCAGGGTGGATAAAAATCAATGATTTAAAAAAAAATTGGATTTTTTAAATTTCAATCAGATTTTTTGATAAAATGCTTTTTGAGGAAAAAATCTATCTGAAGATAGTTTTAATTCAGATACATTGTAGCTCAAAGATATCTCATCATGGAATAAGGATTAGAAATTCTAATTCTATAGTATCAGACAATATATTCATGTAATGTTTAAGAAAAGTTTTGTACATGAGTTCCAATAGTTCATGGATTAGGGACCCAATCTTATGGGGTTCCAGGGGCTTCTGAAGAGATTATTTAGGTTAATCTTTCTATCTACCCAATGGGACTCGGTGCTCAGTCTAGAAGATACCATCAGAGATCCTTATTTTTGCAGTTCTCAAACTGTGGATTTGTGTCTCTGGAGATAACATCCTTGTTAACAGCAAAAATGTTTTTAAATAAATAATATATAGAGGTGAGAAATAACAGACCCCAGCCCTATTGTCCCTCTGCAAATTTGTGTACACAGAGTCAATCCCTTACTTCTCTCTAAAAGTGCAAAGTTTCAAAAAGTTCAATGAATAGAAGATTGTTGGGGGCGGAATAGAACTGGACAAGGAGAAGAAGTCTGGAGATAAATGTGAGAAGGGAGGGACAGGCAGTAGAAACAAAAGTGAAACTGTTTGAGCAGCATATTCCAGAAGTCTTGAGGTCTTTCTGAGTGTAGCCTTGCTTGATTTGAGATCTATCATACCATTCTCTCACTAGAAGGGAAAACCTATAATGGCAGCAAGCCGTAAAAGAGACCCAGCTTGGGAATATTTTAATGAAGTTCCTCTACCTGTGGGTAAGACACGCATGCGTGTGTTAGGCCCAAAAACCGAAAAACATGTTTATCTCGGCTTCTGCTTGTTATCCCAGTAAACATGCTTATCTCAGTTCTCACTGTTGTTTTCCATGCATGAAGCTGCACGTATACAGGATGTATAGAAGATATATGGAAAAGGGGAGGGGGTTGGACGGACCCTGGGAAAGGAATGTGAAGGACGGGAAGCTAAACAGATGTATCCTGATTACTACTAGAACTGAATTTAAACAATGCATAGGTTAGCAGAATTTAGACACGCTAAGTTGTTTGTCTCTCTGTATAAAAGAAGCCCAGTTGTGCTTGTAAGGTGTGTTCCTCCCTCTGGCATGAGTCGAGGGGGACACCCGCTCAGCTGACTGATCAATAAAGAACTTGAAGCCGTCTTCTCGACTCCCGTGCCTCCTTGGGGTAATTGGGCAGCTCCAGGGGGAAACGAGCCCATTTGGCTAACAAATGGCGACTCCGCCGGGACTTCTCTCCCTGTAGAGGGCACTGACCGACGGCCGAGGGCGATTCCGAGGAGTGGCCACCTCGAGCTGTTGCTTTGCTCGGGCCTCGGATCGTCACAATCGGTCGGGGCGGCTGTGTCCTCTCTAAAGAGAACTCTGAAGGACACGGAAGCAAGACGGCTTCAGAAGGAGGGGAAGTCTGACTGCCGGACGCGGCCACTTCGGGCGGTAAGTGCGTTTACCTCCTGGGTTAGAGGAATAACGCCCCCGAGGTGTGGGTTGGACAGTGGAAATCCCCTAGGCAGCCTGTATACGGGAAGGTATGTTAACATTATTGCAGCTTTGTAAATGTCTTGTTGTTGTGTTTTTGGTTAAAGGGTAAGCAAATAAGGGCCAATGACTAACGTAACTAACTCCACAAGTCCATGGGCCGTTTTTAACAATTATTGGGACTTGGAGCAACCTCAGGGATTACTCTTGTTTATAGGAAGGGTAATCTTGTTTCTCCTCTTAATGGTGTGTTGGAAACCGAGATTGTAACTGATTAAAGGATCTGTGTGAAAGATGAATGAGTGCTGCTGACAGGTCTGAGGCTTAAGCTGACTTCAGCCGCCCCAAGACTCCTGCAAGGGGAAACCCGATGACCAGGATATCTTGATTGCAAGGGGGGTCAGCCGAACCTCGTGACCCAGCGGATATCTGAGTTAGAACTAGATCTATACCTCTTCCCCCTCTTGATATCTCTGTCTCGGAAAACTCTGGGTAAAGCATAATGGGGTCCGGACAAAGCACCTTCTCCTGGATGTATGCTGCATAACTGGAAGGCGTTTAGATGCCAGGCTAATTATGGAATTGTATTATGTAAAGACAAGCTTGTAAAATTCTGTACTCTTGAATGGATGACATTCGGGGTGGAATGGCCCGAGGGAGGGACGCTCAAACCAGGGGTTGTACAAGCAGTACATAGCATTGTGACCTGGGATGGGCATTGGGACCAATATCCCTATATAGATATTTGGCAGGACCTTGTGGCCAATCATCCCCCATGGTTGCAAAAATGTAGATCACAAACTATTAAAACCTTAATGGCCCGTGCCCCTGTTAGGAAACCCTGTTTCCCTGTTAAGAAATCTTGTCTGCGGGCTGTGATTCCCTCTGCCCCTGATCCTATGCCCCCTCCCCCTTTGTATCCCGGTCTCCTGGCTCCGGTATCCTCAATTGAAATCCCAACCCCCTCCTCTGAGGATAATGGCTCAACTGAAAGGGGTGAGCCAAGCGACCAGGACTTTTCCAAACGGGAGCCCCCTCCAATCTCTCTAAGCTCCCCGGTGTCTAACCACACCAGGAGCAAGGGTGGCCCGGTATTCCAAGGGCCCCTACAACAGAATTATTTGTGTCCACTGCAGGAAACTGTAGCCCCTGAGGGTAATCTCACTATGGTATATGTTCCCTTTACCACTAGTGATCTATATAATTGGAAGCAACAGAAGCCCCCGTTCTCGGAAGAAAGGGGCCCGTGTTTTAGCCATGGCCCAAAGGAAAGGATATGAAGAAAGGGGGGACAAAGTTAAGGGACGGCCAGGGCCACCGGGGTAGGGGCGGGGCCCCTGCCTGGGTCGAAATCAGTGCGCTATCTGTAGGAAAGAGGGGCACTGGAAGAATGAATGCCCCCGGTGACAGGCCATGGGAAAGGAACGTAAAGATAAAACCCCGTCCCTTCCCATCCTCTACAACAGTACAGGACGTTCAGGGGAGGAGTCTTCCCCATAGGGGGGCTGGGGGACCCAGCGGCCCCTCCTGACAGCACAAGCTGCCAGCCTGGATCCCACGGTAAATATTAAAGTGGAGGGCTGCCCAATTGAAGCCCTTATTGATACTGGGGCCACTCTTAGTTTGCTCCCCCTTAATAAGGCTCCCCGAGATAGAGCTCGGGGACGTGCCATAGTCCAGGGGATAGAGGGACAAACTACAGCTTTGGAAAAAAACTTTGCCTCTCCTAGTAAAAATAGGGGACCGTCAAATTTGCCATCAGTTTGTTTGCAGTCCCTCCTGCCCCATAGCGCTGCTTGGACGAGATATCCTCACTAAATTACAGGCGGAGATCTCATTCGATACGGGACAATGGAAGTCAGAATCCCTAAGCAACAAGCCTCTAATTACCAGATGGCTCTCATAAATGCTAGAGATCACTCCCTGGAAGCCAGCTGCTGGGAGGGGGGTGTAAATCCCAAGGTCTGGGCGGAGGAAGGAGGCGTGGCCCGAGCCAGGAATGCTACACCAGTGCATATTTCCCTTAAGGAGGGAAGCAGCCCAGTCTGAATTCGACAATACCCCCTTAAGCTAACCACTCGGATCGGGTTAAAACCCCTGATTCAAAAGTTTTTGCAGTGCAGGTGGTTAAAGGAAGACACGTCCCCATACAATACTCCAATAATGGGGGTGCCTAAGCCTAATGGGCAGTATTGGTTGGTCCAGGACCTAAGACAAATTAACAAGTTAATAGCAGAGACTGTTTGCCTTTGAGTGGGAGGATCCGGACACCCATTACAGGGCCCAATATCTTTGGACTGTTGTCCCACAGAGACTCACCTGTGCACCAGAGATTTTTGGCAGCCAGCTAAAAAGGGACCTGGCCCCATTCCTGGCTAACCATCCTGCATGTAACATAGTTCAGTACTGCAATGATCTGCTCTTGAGTACTGAAACAGACAGTCTGCAAGGAGCAAACTGTAGATCTCCTCAATCCCCTTGGGGTACAGGGATATAAAGTATCAAAGGAAAAAGCTCAGTTGGTTAAGCAGCAGGTCACCTTCCTTGGATACCACCTCTGCCAAGGGAGTCGCAGTTTGGGCAAAGAAAGAATCCAGGTTATACTTGATAGCCCTCAACCCCGGCACCCCCGAGAACTAAGGGCTTTTCTGGGACTGACTGGCTTCTGTCGACTCTGGATCCCTGACTATGGGGGAAAAGCCAGACCACTATATGAGTCTTTAACTAAAGAAGGTCTGCTCCACTGGAAATGGACCAGGGAAATGGAAAAAGCATTTCGAGAGCTTAAAGAAGCCTTGGTTCAGCCTCCCGCTCTAGCCCTCCCAGATTCCCGGAAGCCATTCACCCTATACGTTCATGAAAGAGGAGGGGTGGCAGCTGGAATCCTGTGCCAAAGGTCAGGACCAACCTGGCGACCCATTGGATACTATTCGAAGTTCTTGGACCCTGTCGCCAAGGGGTGGCCTGCCTGCTTATGGGCCGTTGCAGCAACCGCTCTCCTTGTACAGGAGGCTGAAAAGTTTACCCTGGGGGGGGACACTGAGGTTGTGGTTCCCCACGGGATGCCTCAAATACTGGGGACAGGCGCTGGGGAAAAGCATCTAAATCCCAGTCGACATACCAGATATGAGGTAGGGCCCTTGCTAGCCCCTAACTTAACCTTTAGGACAGTTAGCTCCCTCAACCTAGCTACCCTATTGCCTGACCCTTGGGTTTCCTATGAGACCAGCCCCACTCATGACTGTATTGAAGTCTTGCAACAGGTGTCCCAGGCACTCGGTATACAATGGAGGTTGCATACCCCCTGGAGGCCGCAAAGCACAGGACAGGTGGAAAGAATGAATAGAACTCTCAAGGATACCCTCACTAAACTATGCACAGAGTCTAGTTTAAAGTGGCTTGATGCGCTACCGCTCGCCCTTACCCGCATTCGAAGGGCCCCATGTAAGGGTCTTAAGCTTTCACCATTATCCCGGGGTTCCGGGAGGATGTAAACTGGGAAATGGGGAAGGACTCCTTATGGAAACAGGTCTCTGGGTTGCAATCTGTTTTGTTACAGCTGCATCGACGTGGTGCCTTTTCAGGCCCTTCCCTTGGACCAGCCCATGTACCCGTTCCAGATCGGTGATCAGGTCCTCGTCAAGAAGTGGAAGCGTGATCCCCTAACTCCACGGTGGGACGGCCCGCACACTGTCTCGCTCATCAGCCAAGCTGCAGTCAAAGTTCTTGGGAGTGACAAATGGGCACACCATACACAGGTAAAGTGGTTTCTGAACCCTAACCCGGAGACTGAACTAGCGGAAGAGGACACCAGCCCTCTGCCCGCCCCGGCTCCGGATGCCCGGGGTGGCACAGGTGAAGACTCCACCTGGGAGTATCCGTACTTGGACGGACTAAAGGGACTGTTTAGAAAAAGATAATGAAATTATTGTTAATATTTTTGTTTATGCGCTTCCACCACTATTATGGTTGGGAAAATAGGTTTTTACAGCTGGGGGGAGACAATAGCAAAATCCATTAACCTCAGTAACTGTTGGGTACGCGGAGGCCCAGGGGAATTAAATGAATGGCCTTGGGTAGCCCAGCCTGTACAGCCCAAATGGTGGCTCAGCAATTTGAGTATAGTCCACGATGGAACGGGGGTTTGGACTGAGGATAGTAGCCGCTGGCGACTGTATTCTTCTGGAATGGGTATTCTCTGCCTTAATCGGACAAGGCGGGAGGGAGTGTACTTGGGAGAAAGCAAGTGTGATTGGACTCTATCCCCAGGGTTTGATTGCTGGGACCCTTATTGTCATCTGTATGACTGTTCTAAATATCAGGGGCAATGGAACCAGACCCATGTGAGGCTCACCAATAATAGTTGGGTGAAATGCTCCAAACAATACTACCCTACGGCCGAAGGTTGCAGGGCGGTAGGACAGGATGGGTTCTTTGACGCCCTATTCACGAGTTGCCAGGTAGACAATACCACTAGCAAGGACCACGTGGTACGGTGGTTTCAATGGGCATGGCAGAATCAGAATGGAACTCAAGTATGGGGTTTTAAACAATTCTGGTCTAGCACCAATCAGCCAAAATGGGGCTGCGATTGAGTCTGGAAAGCAGGAGCTGGGGCGTGGAGATGTGATTATTGCAGTTCAGCTGATGGAATGGTGGGGGGGACCTTTAGGGCCAGGTAATCCTTTATATTTTGACCATCTAGAGGACGATGAGAATGAGGAAACCTGGGATGGCCCCTTTGCTAATGGAACCTGGGCTCTAAAGGGCCATTATTGGATCTGCGGGTCCTATGCCTACTGAAGATTGCCTCCAAATTGGTCTGGGATATGTTATGTTGGATATATAAGACCCTTGTTCTTTCTATTACCCCAGATGCAGGGAAATAAATTGGGAATTAAGGTTTAATTAGAGAAAGGCGGTTCGTGGATTCCACCCTGACCGCCGGAAGCTCCCAAACATGGGGGGCTCAGGAGTGGCCCCCTGAGAGAATTATAAAACATTATGGTCCAGCTACATGGAATCCTAATGAGTGGATCTCAGGGGCAAGGGAGCCCATTTACAACTTGAATCGGATAATTAGGCTGCAAGCCATTTTAGAAATAATAACTAATCAGACGGATGCAGCTCTTGATCTTTTGGCCGATCAGTCCACTCAGATGAGGAATGTGCTCTACCAGCACCATCTAGTTCTTGATTATTTGCTGGCAGAAGAAGGGGGAATTTGTGCAAAATTAAACGAATCTAATTGCTGTTTACAAATAGATGATAATGGAAAGCCGGTAAAACAGCTAACAAAAGAAATGAGGAAGCTAGCCCATGTCCCGGTCCAAACATGGGGTGGGTGGAATATGGACTGGTTCACGTCCTGGTTACCGCAACTGGGATGGCTCCAAGAAGGCCTTCTTCTCTTTGTACTCTTTATTACAACCCTATTAACCCTAGCTTGCTTAGCTCCCTGTGTAGTTGCATTAGTCTGACGAATGGCTAATCAAATTATACACCAACAAATGATGGCCCTATACCAGCCGGTGAAGGCTGAGGATTGGGGGCCATAAGGCTCTCAAAATGCTTTTTAGGGGGGAATCTTGTTAGGCCCAAAAACCGAAAAACATGTTTATCTCGGCTTCTGCTTGTTATCCCAGTAAACATGCTTATCTCAGTTCTCACTGTTGTTTTCCATGCATGAAGCTGCACGTATACAGGATGTATAGAAGATATATGGAAAAGGGGAGGGGGTTGGACGGACCCTGGGAAAGGAATGTGAAGGACGGGAAGCTAAACAGATGTATCCTGATTACTACTAGAACTGAATTTAAACAATGCATAGGTTAGCAGAATTTAGACACGCTAAGTTGTTTGTCTCTCTGTATAAAAGAAGCCCAGTTGTGCTTGTAAGGTGTGTTCCTCCCTCTGGCATGAGTCGAGGGGGACACCCGCTCAGCTGACTGATCAATAAAGAACTTGAAGCCGTCTTCTCGACTCCCGTGCCTCCTTGGGGTAATTGGGCAGCTCCAGGGGGAAACGAGCCCATTTGGCTAACACGTGCACAATGCAAACAGTACAACAAAGAAATGCAAGGCCTGGTTGCCCAAATGAAACAACATCATGAGAAGTGTTCCTTCTCAGGAGGAAGCTGCCTTGAAGATGATGAAAGGAACACGTCTGAACATGCAGGATCTTCAGGTTGGTAAACTTTTTTATTTCATACTTCTTTCTTAAGGACTGCCTGTCTTCCTTCTAGACTATTCTTGAATTCTCATGTTTGAGCAAAAAATATAGTTGTTACTCTATGGTACTATCATTTTAGATGCAGTTGTGATAAAAATAAATAGCTGAAATAGGCAGATCTTCCTTTTACAATTTCACCTTTAAAGTAGTACCAAGTGTCAGTGAATGCAATGAGTAATAAAATGAGCAGTATGGTAATAATAATTAAATAACTGCATTGACTTATTTTGTTTAGGAGAATCCATCCTCAACATACAGGATTCTGAAGACTATCCACCCTCAAGATCACCATCATTTTCTATAGTTTCAGAGTTATCTGCCAACGATAGTGTTTCAGTCACATCATGTATGTCACTTAACCACAGTATATCACCTGTAGCAAAAAGAAAAAAAAAATCTCCATCATCCAGAAACAACCATCAGGGCCGGCTCCAGACACCAGCCAACCAAGCACGTGCTTGGGGCGGCACCTTGGGGCAGGGCAGCGCTCGGGATTTTATTTATTTATTGGTTCGTTGGGGCAGCGCTGGAGGGTTTTTTTTTTTTGTTTCCGTGTTGTGGCGCTCAGGGTGGTGGGGCTTCGGGTGGCACGGCGCTGGGGGGGGCAGGGGGGGGGCTGGCGCAGCGCGGCGCTCGGAGGGGGTGGGGGCTTCGGACGGCACGGCGCTTGGAGGGGGTGGGGCTTCAGGCAGCGTGGTGCTCGGGGGCGGGGATATGGCGGCACGGCGCTTGCGGGGGGGGGGGAGCGGCACCTCCTCTTTTTTGCCTGGGGTGGCAAAAAAGTTAGAGCCGGCCCTGACAACCATAGATAAGTTTGTGATAAGAACCAGCAAATTACAAAAAGGGGTAATTGAGGAAATAATAGCCCAGTTTGTTTATGCAACAAACTCTCCTTTCCATATGATTGAGACCCCACACTTCATTAGCATGGTTCAGTCATTAAGATCAGGCTACAGTCCACCTAACAGAGCAGGTGTCGCAGGCAAATTGCTGGATGAAGTGTATGAAAGAGAAATTGAGCAGTGTGCAGAAGGTCTAGAGGGTAAAATTGTTAACCTGAGTCTTGATGGGTGGAGCAATGTCTACAATGATCCTGTTGTATGTGCTTGTGTGACAACAGAAGAAGGGAATGTCTTCCTTACAGAAACAATTGATACATCCGGAAATGTGCACACAGCAGAATACTTACAAGAAGTAGCCGTAAAAGCTATAACAAACCGTGAAAACAAATTCAAATGTCTAGTACGCAGCTTGGTCACAGACAATGCTGCAAATGTATCCAAGATGAGAAGAAATTATTTAGAAGAGAGTCCCAAGCTAACAACATACGGTTGCAGTGCTCATTTGATGCACCTCCTAGCTAAAGACTTTAGTGTTCCAGAAATAAAGGCTAATGTTGTTGAAATTGCAAAATACTTCCATAACAACCACTTTGCAGCAGCTGCTCTGAAAAAAGTGGGAGGAACCAAGCTAACTCTCCCACAAGACGTGCGATGGAACTCAATAGGGGACTGTTTTGAGCACTATATCAAGAACTGGCCTAATCCGATGATCGTGAAAAAATAGATGGCACTGTCAAAGCCAAAGTTCTCAACCTTGGGCTTAAGAGAAATGTTGAACACATGTTGATAACCTTGAAGCCTATTTCTGTAGCCTTGAACAAAATGCAGGGAAATAGCTGTTTTATTGCTGACGCTGTTGAAATTTGGAAGGAACTGAGTGAGATCTTAAAAAGAGAAATATGCAATGACAGAGTTAAATTACAAGCATTAAAAAATGAATGGGACAAGCACTATCTCCAGCTCATTTTCTTGCAAATATTCTCAATACTCAGCACCAGGGTCAAACCTTAACTGCTGAAAAAGAGACATTGGTTATGACATGGACATCCAGCAATCATCCTTCCATAATGCCAACTATAATAAACTTCAGAGCTAAGAGTGAACCATTCAAGAAATATAGGTTTGCTGATGATGTTTTAAAGAAAGTCACACCAGTGAACTGGTGGAAGTCACTTAAGAACTTGGATTCAGAGACTGTTGAAGTGATAATCTCACTTTTAATAGCAATAGCTTCTTCTGCCAGTGTAGAAAGAATATTTTTTTTCTTTGGACTAATTCATTCCAAACTGAGAAATCGTTTGGGACCTGAAAAAGCAGGGAAGCTTGTTTTTCTTTTCCAGATTATGAAGAAACAGGAAAATGAAGGTGAAGACGACTGAGTTAACCGTAGAAGCCAATATTTTAAGTTTCTCATGTAGACCTGGCTGACATAGTCAATTTAATTTTTGTGGGTTTTTAAAAATATTTCATTTAACTATTTTAGTTAAAAACAATTTTAACAAAAACAAACCTGATTTTAAAAAACTTGAATGTTTAACTAAATTCAAAAATTCATATGCTTGTTTTGTTAAAATATTTTATGTTTGCTGTTGAAGAAAAAAATCCAGAATACATAACATTGTTGTTTTGGTTAAATAAAAATGTAAATGTCTGTCTCCTCCTAATACAGCATGGCAAGAAAATCCTCCAAATATTAATGATTAACCTGTGGAATTGGAGATAGTTCACCTCCCAATGACTTAATAAATATCCGCTTCAATTACCTTTGGTAAATGAAATAACCAATCATTCATTTTCTGATAGAGCTGTAAAACTCATCTGAAAAGTTTTCAAAATAAATCACTTAAAAATGTATAGTGTGTACCTTCTAAAAATGAAACCCAAATCTATCTCTGAGTTGTGAAGAATCTGTATTAAGTTTATAACAACCAACAAGAATACACTTTTATGTAGAAATCCATGATTAAATTGAGTCTTCCAGACTAGTGATTTAAATCATGATTTAAATGAAATCCACCATTTGTGGAATGCAGGAGTTTATGTACCTGTCAGAGGGAGATTGATTCTGCAAGTGCCTATGCTCCTAGCAATAAGGTTCTTCAAACTCGTTGATGCTGTAAATGTAAAGACAGACATTTATACTAACAGGGCAAAGGCCAAGTAAGTGTGTGTGTTAACTGCACAGACACCAAGCTGTTTCCTCAACTATAGCCCCTGACTTGCCTGGATTAATCAAACCTGCCTACTAGAGTCAAGCTTATCAAAGCCCAGAACCCCAATTGGTCCAAAAAGTTGTCAGTTAATAACCAACTCCCTCTACACCCGTCCACCCCTTTCTAGTTTGTAAGGACTGGGAAGGGATGGTTTCTCCAGCTCTTCAGGTTTTCAGATCAAAACTGGATGCCCTTCTAAAAGATCTGCTTTAGTCAAACAAAAATTGTTGGGCTCAGTACAGAAGTAACTGGATGAAATTCTCTCACCTGTGTTAAGCAGGTCAAACTACATGAACTAACGGTCCCTTCTGCTCTTGAAATCTAAGAATCTATAATGAGAACCCACATAAACAAGGACTAATCATCTTTAGGACAACCTGTCCAGCCATTTTATAGTCAGCATTGCTGAAGACATTAGTTCATGATGGATTGATTTAAATCACCAATTTTAATTATGATTTAAATCAGCAAGCAGGAAACCTTGATTTAAATAATCAAAGTTAATCATGTTTTGCATTTCTACATTTTAGTTACTTGCCTAAAGAAAGATTTAGTCTAATTTGTCAGTAACCATTAAAACATGTTAATTTGCAACTAAATATAGCCTTTATACAGGAACTCCTCGCTAAATGTTATGTTCCTGAAAAATGCGACTTTAAGCAAAACAATGTTAAGTGAATCCAATTTCCCCATAAGAATTAATGTAAATGGGGGGTTAGGTTCCAGGGAAATTTTTTTCACCAAAGGCTATATTATATATATATATATATATATATATATACACACACACACACACACACACACAGTGTATAAGTTTTAAACAAACAGTTTAATATTGGTACACAGCAATGATGATTGTGAAGCTTGGTTGAGGTGGTGGAGCCTGAGGGTGGGATATTTCCAGGGAATGCCTTACTGCTAAATGATCAGTTGAGCTCTCAAGGGTTAACCCATTGTTGTTAATGTAGCCTCACACTCTACAAGGCAGCAGGAATGGAGGGAGGGGAGACAGCATGGCAAACAGAGACACACACCATATGTGTGAAAGAGATGTGCATTGCCCCTTTAAGTACGCTGACCCCCCTCTAAGTACATTGCCTTTTTAAGTAGATCAGCAAGTTGAGACAGGAGCTGCTGCCAGGAAGCTCCCTCCGTCCTGAGCCCTGTTGTGTCGTGTCCCCCCCCACTCTATGGAAAGGGGGTAAGTGAGGGGTAGGAGCAGGGGGGAGGGAGACACCTTAACATTAGAACCCCCGCCCCCCCCCCCCCCCACACACACAGCAAGCAGGAGTCTCTGGGAGCAGCTCCAAGGCAGAGGGCAGGAGCAGCACATGGCAGTGGGGGGAGGGACAGCTGAACTGCTGGCAATTGATAGCCTGCTGGGCAGCTGCCACACAGGAAACTTAGGGGAATGGGGAGCTGCTGGGGGGCTGCTGGTCCACACTGGTTCCATGCCCCCACCAGCTCGCTCCAACGGGCTGGTCTTCCTGCAAGCAGTGGACAAAGTAGGTGGCTGCCAAACAACGTTATAAGGGAGCATTGTGCAACTTTAAACAAGCATGTTCTCTAATCGATCAGCAATGAAACAACGTTAACCGGGACGACTAAGTGAGGAGTTATTGTACTAAACTTAGTGCTTCTTTTTGCTAACCAGGAAGATACATTATCTATATACATTTAAGCAATTATGTAGCAGAACTTAAAAATATGAATAAATGTATCTTTTTATTATGGTAGAAAATGGCAAATGATGCATTTCTTATTTACTAGATGCTGGGTTTTTTTTACTTGTGATTTGTCAAACTCTATTTCAATGGAAATTCAAATAAAACTGCACAAAAACAGCATTTAAAAAATTACTTTAATCTATCTTAAACAGTGCTGGGTACACAAGGAAAAAAATTATCAAAATATTTTGCATTTAAAACTGATTTATTAAATGAAGGAAGCGTTATCTAAAGTTAGTGAATTGAACTAATTGTTCCAGATCTCATCCTCTCACACCTAATTTGTATTCATAGATTGAAAGAGGAAAACAAGCTTTCTTGCTTTGTCAACTCCCAATCGGTTTCTCAATTTTGAACGAACTAGCCATTGAAGTGAATTAGCTAAATACACAACAATGAAGAAAATATTCTCTCTGCACCTGCAGCAGAGGCTACTGCTGACAAAAGCTGATTTAGCTCTTCAACAAACGCTGGTTCCAGGGACTTAGCCAGAGACTTCCCCCAGTTCAGTGGTTTGACTTTCTTTAAAATTTGACAGCAAACATACTGCTTGTTATTTTTTGTATTTAATGTAATTGACTTTAAGGTACTATATGTTCAGGTGTTGATATAGATTTTCAATTTCAAATGTAAGTACATTTATTTTTAAAAAATAAATTGGTATTTAATTTAAATCAAAAATCCAGTTTTTGATTTAAATCAGATTTTTTACAATATCTTTAATCACTTTACTCATTAATTTGTATCCATCCTGCATCAGTCAGAGACACGGGGACACTCTTCTTTCACAAATCCTGGTCTTACAAACAGTGACACTTGTACTAAGTGCCCATTCAAGCGACTGCCAAAGAGGTGAGTAGTCTAATAAAGGTGACTGAATTTGAGCTGGGAAGATGAAGGGAATACAGGCAGAGATTCAAGCAGATGCATGTTTTAATACACACTTGTACTTAAATACCTGTAACAGAACCACTTGAATTTTTTTCAGTCAAAGTGAACATTTTCAGAAACACTCAGGAAGAACACAAGATACTGCTAGGCAGCCACAACTCCCCTTTCACAGAAGCCTCTTTTTGTTAGTGAGTTTCACTATCACCACTTTCTCAACACACAAGGGAAGAGGCGATGAGGGAGCTGCCTGGGCACAGCTTGCTCAAGCTACCGGCACCATGAGCAAGATGGAATGTGGTACCTATGGGGCTGTGAGGAGTGCATCTGCAAGCTGGAGGACAGCACGGGGTAGGTCCTACTAGGGTAGAGACTCTACACTCCATCTGCAGTATAGGAGGCTCACAAAGGTGTGACATGGCCCATTCATCACAATGGGAAGTTCTTAGCTGAATGAGCACATCCCCCCCAGATGAATACAGACAAACAATAGCTGAGAGGTATCAAATCCTGTCAGTGGGTACTCTCTTCCCAACCCTCCCCTGATCTCAGAGCTGTGTGCTAATGGCATGCTCTCTGCGTGTCCATTCTCTGCTCCCACGTTCTCAGCGCCCACCCAGTTACTGGTCGGTCTTGTATCCAGTAGCATTTAAAAGAAATGGGTGATAGTCTCATTCTCCTGGCCAACAGCTCACAGCTCCAACCATGACATCCTGCTTTTAGAAGACACTTCCCTTATGCGTCAGGACCAGGTAAGGGCAACCACAATTTTTATTTTAAAAAATGTTTATTTGTCAAACCAAAGTAATAAATACTTTTAAGAAGGACAGTGTTAAAACAATGAAAAATGTACCATCTTAACAAGGATGAACCAGAGGATTCTGCACTGCTGCTGGGAAAACTCCAGACAATGGGTCTGAGGCAGTTACAATGAAGGGCAGGTGGAGCAAGGTTCATGCCGTACAAGTGATCCTACCCCCTCTATATCTGCAAGTGTGCAGTTCTGTATGTTTTTTTTTATTATTGCCCATGGTCAGCAGAAAGATGCCTGGGAACACTGAGCTCTGACCACCACTCATCCATGTTGTTTCCTGGTCTAAAATGCCACTGGCAATCCTGGGATGGCAGACAGAGGGTCTCATTCTCCAGAAGCCTGCATCTGCTTGCAGAAGGCATCGAACTGCTGCTGTTCAAGCTCCGTCATCACTCTGTTCAGGGCGTAGATCTGTGCAGAGAAAAGAGAGGTGTCTGAGAATAACACTTGCCACGTAGGGCCGTAGTTTTCGTGCTGGGAGACTGAGGTCCTAGTCTGCTTCTAGGAATTGTCTCTTTCAAGCATTAAAGAAACTGTATCCATGCCAAGAGGCACCTCAACTTCTAACTACAAAGAGACCTTTGTCACTCTAAAAGTCACACTTGTCTCAAATGCTTTTACCTGCTACAAGTAACCCCCAAAGATTCCCATAGCTGAGGAGGAAAAATGATTTGCTGTTTTTTCAGCCTCCTTTCTGCACACTTGATGGTACAGCAGTCTAGCCAGTTTGTCAGGGTACACAGCTAGTCCCACCTGTTCAGTCAGTCACTGTCCCGTTTGTGGGTCTCTCTATATGGCAGAGGGGAAAGAAATACATGCGTTGAAATGTAAAGTGAGCCCCCTGGCCTGGACGATTTGGGGCAGGGGTCGCCCCCAAAGCCACATTTAACTCATTTCTGAAGGTGGCAGCATCAGTGGAGCACACAGTAAGGAAGAGCAGATCCCAGAGCTGCTGTGGCCATTGGCACGTTTGCCCTCAGCTAGAAGTGGGCTAGGGCTCCAAGGATGAGTGGGTTCTCTACAGACGAATGTTGAAGGCACTTTCAGGTTGACTGTAACTTCCCCTCTGCTGCCCTCCTGTGTTGATTTTCAAGGGAGCACATCTCATCAAGCTGCCACTGGGCTTTCTCCCAGATCACTTGAGTGCAACAGCTTTAACATCAGAGACCCACTGTTCAGATGCCCTCGCCAGAGCTCCTAATCAGGTGTCTGCTGCCAAAGCAGCACTTTGCACAGGAGAGAAGTGCTCTCTGCAACAAGCAGTATCTTTACAGCCGGAGAGAGCTATGGAGGGAGTGGATTACAGGTGCAGCCAGAAACAGACAGGCATTTTAAAGGACAACATTTAGTTGCTGCCATTGATCACGGAAACATTTTGGGAGGAGCAAAAGATCAGGAAAGAAAAAGTACGGAGATGGGAGCAAGAGCAAGCAGTGCTCCCAAGGGGTATGTCTACACTACAGCGGCACATCTATGGCGCTTCAGCTGTGCCATTGTAGCACCATGGCATAGCCACATCCCACAATGACAAAAGTGGTTTTTCTGTCACTGTAGTAAAAGCACCTCTCTGAGCAGTAGCTAGGTCTACTGAGGAATTTTTCCATTGAGTCTACAGTGGGGATTAGGGCAACCTAACTACATCAAACTGGACATGAAAGTCTTCCACAGCCTTGAACAACGTAGCTAGGTGGATCTAACTTTTAGGTGTAGACCAGGGTTACGAATGCCACATCATAGAATTACAGAATATTAGGGTTGGAAGAGACCTCAGGAGGTCATCTAGTCCAACCCCCTGCTCAAAGCAGGACCAACACCAACTAAATCATTCCAGCCAGGGCTTTGTCAAGCCGTACCTTAAAAGCCTCTAAGGATGGAGATTCCACCCCCTCCCTAGGTAACCCATTCCAGTGTTTCACCACCCTCCAAGTGAAATAGCGTTTCCTAATATCCAACCTAGACCTCCCCCACTGCAATTTGAGACCATTGCTTCTTGTTCTGTCATCTGCCACCACTGAACAGCCTAGCTCCATCCTCTTTGGAACGCCCCCCTTCAGATAGTTGAAGGCTATCAAATCCCCCCATACTCTTCTCTTCTGCAGACTAAATAACCTCAGCCTCTTCTCGTAAGTCATGTGCCCCAGCCCCCTAATCATTTTCGTTGCCCTCCGCTGGACTCCCATTTTCCCTCCACGGGAATCATGTGAGTCATCAACATTTAGGCACATGCTATGTGTGCAGCTTGGCAGTTCATTTGCCTACAGCATAAGAAGAAAAGTTCACTTGTGATAAACAATTCGTAAGAACAGAGCTGGAAAGTCCTTCTTCTATCACCCTTTTCCTACAATCCTAGGGGTGCAGTGTCATGCTCCCAGTCTCACTCCATTAGTTGGTGAAGGCAGCATGTAACCACGCATGGTGTAACTGTGCCCCCTATTGGTCCATGGGAATGGTATCAAGAACTTCAAGAGCAAACTCAGGAGCTGGAGGAGAGCAGCAAAGGCAAGAGGCATTTACAAGACAAGGAAGATTAGATGGGAAAGAAACAGCCCTCCAAGAACATGTTCAGATACAACATATGGCACCTTGCCTACACCGCATTTATTCATGTTTTATGCCATTATCAAGAACAATAAGGAAACTCATTTAAACACAGACAGGAAAGCAAGAGTTAAAGTTCTCATAGTCAAGGCCGCCGAGAGCAGGTTCGGGCCCCGCTGAAAAAAAATTTTTGGGCCCCCTAACAAGGGCGGACTGGCTAAACAAGGCCGACAAGGGGGAGCGAGGGCGGAAGCTGGGCCCGGAATTTTTTCAGGCCCCCCAGCAAGGGCGGACCGGCTAAATGGGACCGACGGGAGGGGAGGGGGGGGAGGAGGAGGAGGAAGAAGCCGGGCCCCTTTCCGGACCCCGGTAATTTGTACCAACTCCCCCGCTCTCATCCGCCCTGCTCATAGTAACTAGTTGACCTGCACTGCAAGCACTGTACTGGCTAATAACCTAACTGAAATGTTAGACATGAGGCAAGGCATTATGAGAACTCTAACTTTTAGATTTCCCAATTGTTTTACGTGGGCAACATTAATGGCACTTTACGTTGTTTCTACAGTTTCTGTTTGTCAGTACAGAAAAGAGGAGCAAAGGACTATTCCTT
The DNA here is from genome assembly GCF_027887155.1 of Malaclemys terrapin pileata. Lineage (NCBI taxonomy): Eukaryota > Metazoa > Chordata > Testudines > Emydidae > Malaclemys > Malaclemys terrapin. The sequence continues at coordinate 2,048,463 of NC_071523.1, forward strand.
AGCATGTTAGAATTTAAATGGTCCCAATTAGGTTTTGCTATTCATACTTCTCTGGCCCTGTCTGCACAAGGGACATGGCTACCATTTGCCAGCTGTTGCCAATACCAGTGTAAGCAATGCTGAAACTCTTCTGTAGATGCCTCTCCAACTGCCAGTCTTCTCAATGCTGTGTGAGTCAGACTTGCTCTAAAGAGGTTTACACACTACAGGCGTGTGGTCTACACACATAGCTGCACCTTAACTAGCAATGTGATTTTAAACTGATTAGACTAGTGCAAAACCCCCTGTGGGGTTAGTTACTCTTAAATCTGGATTACATCAATTTAGCTTGTGTCAGTGAATGTACATGGACATGCAAAGCAGATAGAACCACTTTAATTCTAGTCAAGTTCTTATACTGCCTTTATCAGCACAGTATCAAGCCCCTTCCGGATGTGCATTACATGGTGTGAAAAGGGCATGCCTACACTTGCCATTTAAAGTGGAAAAAGTCCCTTTTTTCCACAAAAACCGTGGGAGCATCTATACTTGCCATAACTTTTTGCAGTGAAACTCAAAAGTTTCACCGCAAAAAGAAAACCACCTCCACGAGAGGCATACAGCTCTTACCCGTGATGCTTCTGCGGTGATGTGCAAGTGAAGACACGTTCTTCCAGTTTACACAGCTTTTAGCCTCCTGAGGATATCCCACAGTGCCTAGGTGACCACTCTGGCCAGCAGCTCTGCTGCTCTGTTGCCAGGTAAACAGACATCCACCCCTCCCCCTGTAAAGCCCTGGGAACTTTGAAACTCCCCTTCCTGTTTTCTTGGTAAGTACTCACTTATCATCTATCCAGGTGACAATGGCTGCTCCATGGAGCAAGTGATCCCTTGCTTGGAGCAATGCTGACTACTGGAGCTTATCAGTGTTTGGGGAGAGGAGGTTGTGCAGGGACCCAGGATGCCCCGCAATCACCCTCCACTTCCCACAAGACCAATCCTCAAACTGGAGAGAACTGCACTGTGGGATGGCTGCCCTAAAGCACTGCTCTCATCCACGGAAGTGCTGCTAATGTAAACACTCTCTGACTTTTTTTGCCTGAGGAAGTGAGTACCCAAACTAGTGCTTTTCTTTCACCGGTTCCCTATCACCGGTGAAACTTACAGCGCAAACACTCTGCAAGTGTAGACATACCCTAAGAGCTGTAATGTGGGATTTTAAGCCAACGTAAGTATGTCCAGGCAGGGGTTGCCCCAGTTTACAAAGGAAGTTTAGTTAAACTAGTGTAATTTTTGTATGTAGCCAAGTCCACAGTATTATGCTCACTGGTAACCCATCTACCCATAGGGCTCTCAGCATCACTAGCTGCAGTGGAGCTGAACTAGTGTTTAGTACTGGGTCTACAATGGAGTGGAGGAAGGGGACACTTCACACTTTTGCAGCTGTAGTTATATGGCTGGCCACATTTTGCAGCAAGGGAAGATTAACAAGGCAACAGCACAGCTGAAAAAGCAAGAGACAAGGGCTGCAGTCACAGGAAAAGGTAGAAACATGGTTTACATTCTTGCAGTGGGTGTTTCACTGAGAAATTCACACCATCTCCCTGTCACTGACTAGCCCACTGGCCACCTATAAAGACAGGCAGAAAACTTTGGAGGGTCCCGAGAGGGCGCAGAGTTTTAGGGGCTTGAGAATGCCTCAGAGATGGGTCAGTCACATTCTTTTATCGAGCCCGTCGCTGGGGGGTCAGACTTTGGTTTCTCAAGCTGCATTTCAGCCTCAGAGGGGATCAGGCGCCCACGCCAATCGGAAAGAGAAGGAGGGATGGGGAACGGCTATGGCCAGGCAGATTGTCTGTGCACACCCCCCCCGACAGCCGGGCCGGGCCCCAGCCGAGCCGAGCCGAGCCGAGCCCCAGCCGAGCCGAGCCGAGCCCCAGCCGAGCCGAGCCTCCCTCGCTCTCACCTCTGCTCTCTGCCTCTGCTTCAGCTCCTGCTGGGCGGATTTCTGCTTGGCCTTCTCCAGGCGGCTGATGGGCTCCTTGGGTTTGGGTTTCTCCTTCCGCCCACCGCCGGGCTCCATGGCGCCTTCCCCCGGCCCGGCCCGGCTCGGGGCCGGCAAGGGAGACAGCAGCGTCACGCCCTGGCCCCCCGGCCTGGCCCAAGCCCCCGCCTCCCCCCGTTCAGGGCGGCCGGGCTCACCCGGGCCGGTACCTGCCGCGCCGCTTACTCGCGAGTGTAAAATGGCGGGGGAGGGGCCGGTCCCATCGAGGACTCGGCGCTCGATTACTCGTACGTGACCTCGGCCGGTAGGTCGCAGGAGATGGGAAGCGCGCGCACAAATATGAGCGAGTGCGCAGGCGCGAGTAAACGCATGCCTAAACGTTGCGTGAAAATTGGATAATACGCAGGCACAGCACGGGGGGGAAATCGAGTATAGCCTTGCGCATGCGCATGAAGTCGCACCGAGAGCTGCGCAGGGCGCCAGCAGAGCCCAGCATCTCGTGGGGAACCGCCTAGCGCAGCGCCCCCTGGTGGGGGAAGGTCCTCTCGGAGCTGGGCCCGGGGTAGGCTCTGCAACGGGGCCATTGGGCTGGGGCTGAGGAAGCCCATTGGGGAATGGGGGTGCCTGGGGGGGGATTGGCGTTGGGGGTACCAGTTGGGTGGTGCCTGTGGGGGGGCAGTGTCCGTGGGGGGGGGCACAGCTCAGGGCACCGGAAGACATGCAAAGGGGGCGGAGCCAAACCACCAAAATGGGCAGATTTGAGCTGCGCTGGGACCCCGTACCCCAGGTCACTCACTCAGATTGGGCTCAGCTGCTCCCCATCACGCCAGCTGTTCCACCACCCAGATCCAGACAGGGGCCAAGGGGGGCCCAGGCCCTGGCCCCCTCCACCCATTGCACCCCTGCCGAGTTCAGTTTCTCAAAGTGAGGGTCAATGCCCCTTTGGCCTCCCCATCTCCGACCCTATGGCCCAGGTTTGTGGGGATGAGGGTGGGGTCTGGGTGCAGGTGCCAGAGGCATGGGCACTGGTGTCAGGCAGTATCAAGCCTGGCTTGAGAGCCCTGTGCTGTCTGTGTCCTTGCTGCCCCGCTCAAGCTCAGATTTCCCCTGGCAGAGGGAGGAGGTTTAATCTTCCTGCATCATGCATGTCTAAGAAAGCATCTGTCTCATACTCCCTACCTCCACACCCACATTCCTGCTCCCTTCCCCACATTAGCTATGCTGGTGATCGCCACCCAAAACCCACCAGGTGTTCTGCAGACCTTTGGAGAGGCCCGCAACCATGGGCCTTATGTAAACTGTTGCCCGTTGGTGGTGACCCAGTATTCAGAGCCTTTCTGCGTTGTTTTCATTAGAAGGAAAAATCAGTGACACAAGTCAGATATATCTTTGGCGAATCCTGTTTATTTACAAAGAATCTCTGCAAAGACCTTTTTCCCTCAACTCGGTAGGAATAAACAACAGGAAGTAGTTTCTTGCTCACAGTTTCCAAGTCTGCCCTTTCCATCAGTCCTGCGCCCAAGGAGCTCTGTCTCTGCTCCCTCTCAGGGCCACACATGTTCATCACTCACATGACTGATTCACTTGTTTTCTCTGCTTTAACACAGGCACACAGCTTGCCAAACCATTTCCTAGGCTCTGTGTTTGCGGTGACTGAACCTCACAACCCACATGGTTTAGCTTCTGACCAGGCCTTGCCTTGCAGCCAGTTCCTTGGGCAGTCGCTTCTTTTGTTTCCAGCTATCACTATGTAAAGGGGCTTAATTTAGAATGAAAGCAGAGTGCTTGGCACACCCATTGGCTTTAACAAGACCTGCGATTGGCTATAGATCAAAGACCTGCTTGATGGCCACCATTAATGCCTTCCAGCATAACAAGACTATCTGGGAGTGAGACTTGGCTCAATTCAGCTCCTGAAGTTTTTGGCCCATAAGCCTTCACACACGTGAGTCTTCTTATCACAACTGTCTTTATAGGCTGAACAGTGTGGTGCACTACTGCTCTGTATGGTGAAGAGATTCCAGCATGTAAACACCTGGATGCTATAACAGAAACAAAACTACGCTGAGCTCAATGGTTCCTGGTCTTCCCTTTCCCCTGGCTACTAGTGCCTTCTGCAAATGAAATCAAGTCTCCGAAGAGCTACCCGGAGGAGAAAATTGGGTGCCTAAATAAACATCTTGTTACTAATTTTTAAATGAGAACAGCCATACCGGGTCAGACCAATGGTCCATCTATCCCAATGTCCTGTCTGCTGACAGTGGCCAATGCCAGGTGCTTCAAAGGGAGTCAACAGAGCAGAGCAATTATCAAGTGATCCATCCTCTGTCTTCCAGACCCAGCTTCTGGCAATCAAAGGCTTAAGGATACCCAAAGCATGGGGTTGCATCTCTGCCCATCTTGGCTAACAGCCATTGATGGACTTATTCTCCATGAACTTCTCTAATTCTTTTTTGAACCCGCTTACACTTTTGGCCTTCACAACTGATCATGGCTTGGCCTCCCAAGACAGAAAGCACAAAGCTGGTCATGTGTAGAAAAGCCACTGCCCTGCATTAATTCTCTTCCCTCCCAATCTCTTCCTTCCCCCGCCTTTCAAGTTGGGAGGTCTTGTTTGTTTTTAAAACTCCAATACTTTGCCCTTCTCATCTGAAGATCTCAAAGCACTATCAAGCAACTAGCTCTGCCTCAGTGCCTTTGAAAGGGGTAACTGTTGCCGGAGAAACTGATACATAGCTTTAGGCCCACATTTTCAGATGGGGCCATTGCTTTGGTGGACCCAACCTGAGTCACTTTGGTTTTGATTTTTCAGAGATGGTTCCATTGATTCCGGCTGGAGCAGCTGGCATTCAGCACTAAATCAAACCATTTATGTCTCAAGTTAGGCACTAACTATCACTCGCCTCTTATGAAGGTGCCCAAGGTTGTGACCAGTTAATGGCAGAGCTGGACCTAAAAATCCTGGCACCCACTCTCCTGCTCTAAACACTAGACCAAGCTGCCTCCCTGGTTTGCAGTTTGAGGGTGGGATTTTATTTGTAATTAAGATGTGTTTTTACTGTTGGACCAGAGGCGGGCAAACTTTTTGGCTCAGGGGCCACATCGGAGTTGTGAAATGGTATGGAGGGCCATGTAGGGAAGGCTGTGCCTCCCCAAACAGCCTGCCCCCCGCCCCCTATCCACCCCATCCCACTTCCCGCCCCCTGACTACCCCCCTCAGAACCTCCAACCCATCCAACCCCCCCCTGCTCCTTGTCCCCTGACCGCCTGCTCCCGGGATCCCTGCCCCTATCCGCCCCCCGGAACCCCACCCCCATCCAACCCCCCTGCTCCCTGTCCCCTGACTGCCCCCTCCTGGGACCCCTGCCCCTATCCGCCCCCCGGAACCCCACCCCCATCCAACCCCCCTGCTCCCTGTCCCCTGACTGCCCCCTCCTGGGACCCCCTGCCCCTAACCGCCCCCTGGAACCCTCTGCCCTATCCAACCCCCCCTCCCTGTCCCCTGACCGCCCCCTCCCCCTAACTGCCTCCCTGGGATCCTACCCCCTATTCAACCCCCCCCAGCCCCTTTCGGAATGTGGCCCTGTGAACATGGGCGGAGGACTCAGGAGGAGCAGGGGCAGCCGTGCAGCTGGAGAGAAGCCGTGGTTTCCCCTTCAAAACGCCGCTTCTCTCCGGCTGGCTGTGCGGCCGCCCACTGCTCTTCCTGAATCCTCTGGCCGCGTTCCCCATGCTTCTGCCACCCACACTACCCGCCTGCTCCCTTGCCCCCGCAGTGCAGCCCTTCCCCCTCCCCCGCGTGGGGGGGGTGCCGGTGCTGAGTGCCCGGCCCTGGGGCTCCCTGTTGTTTGGGGCCCCGTGCCAGGGCACCCTGTGTTCACTGGTAAATCTGACCCTGAGCCACACCGCCCAGCCAGAGCCAGCCACGCCGCCTCTCTGCCAGCATGGCAAGCTGAGGCTGTGGGGGAGGGGGAACAGTGGGGGTGGGGCCAGGGCCGGCCGGGAGCCCAGGGGCTGGGCAGGACGGCCCCGCGGGCTGTAGTTTGCCCTCCTCTGTGTTGGACAGTGACCCAGATGCTTTGGCATAGGGGAGGGATATAAATTTTTATTCTTAGTGTGTTCTGTCAACTTCCTGGTTAATGCCAAGATCACTTTCTTGTTTGCTAGGGTTGCCAACCCTCCCAGTTTGGCCAGGAGTCTCTGGGAATTGGGCTTGATCTCCTGGAGGCTACTGAAACCAATCCGGGAGATTTTAGGTTGCTAAAAGTCCGGCGGCCCAGCAGGACTAAGGCAGGCTCCCTACCTGCCCCGGCTCCATGCTGCTCCCGGAAGTGGCGATATGTCCGGCAGCAGCTCCTAGAAGGAGGTGCAGCCAGGGAGTCTCTGTGCGCTGCTCCCACCCCGAGCACCAACCATAGGCGCCAACTTCTCCTTTCACATTTTAAAAATAATAAACATGGAAATATAAACTTTGCTGCAGTCACCTTCTCTCTACTTCTCTGCCGGGCTCTTTCACAGGGACGTACTGTTGTTGTCCGTGTTGTGCTTTAAACAAGGATCAGAGAGACAGAGTTCCAAGGGGACTTCCCCAGGTGACACCCCAGCAATGTGTTGGTAGTCACTGAAGACCAGCCTCTCCGTGGCAGTAAGTGGCTCTGCCCCATTTGCATGGGGCATGTGAGAGTCCAGCTGGTTGATCAGCTGTGAAAACGTAGGCCTCTTAGAAGCTTTCCACTGCCAGCAACTCCTCATGATACGATACCTGTCATTAGTAATAGATACAAGTTATATTTATGCACAAGCTTTGCTTGAAGTCAAGAGAACAAACCAAGAAAGAAGCAAAGTCCCATGGTGTATGTCTCTGCATTGAACTCAACACGTAGTGATAATAGCTTAGCTCTCGCATACTTAAATTGGCTGCTAGTCTCTGTAGCCAGTAGAGACCTTGGAGATTTAAAGGTACAAGTTAAATTCCACATGGTGGGTGACTGAGCTGTGTTCAGATGGATTCAGGGCACTTGGCAGGTCATGTTGCCTTTTGGATTCAGTTTGGTTCAGGAAAGTAGTTAGTAGCTGGGAGGCCTTTGGGCAATGGTGCCCTAAACTGTATTGATGATTATTTTCAGGGATGGTGGTTTAAAGAGGCTGGAGAACAGTGCATCCAATCCCAGTGATCCCTCCCCTCGCTTGCAGGTAGGGTACCTTCTCATCACTGGCAAGTGGGGGATTTTGTTCTATTGAGTGCCAACAGTTCTTGAGAGCACTGATGGCTCTCACTTGGTCTGGGAGAAGGCGAGAGAGAGATGGCGGTGAGAGCGAGTGAAGGAGCAACCTTCTGACTTACCAGACCCCCACAAGCCACGGCTGGCATTGAAAGCTGCCTTCCCCTTCCCCCTGCCCAGGTTAGATCTCTGCCAGTACACAGCATGGGGCTGGGCGTCTCAATCAATGGCTGTGCCTGGGGTAACTCTTCTGCCTTGTGTGTCAGCCTCTGGCAAATAGGTCTGGTCAATTGTCCAGGCCCCACCATCCAGGAGACTGGCAATGAGATGCCAAGTGTCTCTCATAAGCTGCAGGTGGCCAGTTCAAACCCTGCTGAGGTGGGAAGTTGTGCCCCTGCATGAAATGGGTTGAGTCTCAGTTCCCAGTGGGCATGTGCCCCTATCCCAGAAACCACCACAAGGATGGGGCCCACGTCTGCAGTGTCAGTGCAGAAGGCGCCATAGAGAGGGGGTCCCATTCTCACACTTGGGAGTGGTCCCTCCAGCTGAGGGCAGCCTGGGGAACGCTCGTACTGCTTCTGCCCCAGGAATTGATTCAGGGCTTCAGCTTCAAAATAATGAGCAAGGGGAAAACGGAGGCATGCAACACTTAGCTCCGGAGCTGATAAAAGAGCTTGGCGAGAGCGGGAAGGGCCATGCTAACAGAATGTCCATTAAAAACAATCAAGCCATGGCACTGCTTCGGGTTAGGGGCCAACGGTTTCAAGCATCGCTGGAGCAATCACATATGGTAGCTTAGCCCCATGTAGTGAAAAGGCTTGTTGCCATGAAACCTGCATGTTGTGAAATATACCAAGCTCAGGCTGACCTGAGAGTAGTGTAAAGAGGTAAGGACGAGTAGTGGGAGGACACACATAGGAACAGTCTCACTGGGTCAGACCAACAGTCCATCTAGCCCAGCATCCTGTCTTCCGACAGTGGCCAGTGCCAGATGCTTCAGAGGGAATGAACAGAACAGGGCAATTTTAAGCGATCCATCCCCTGTCATCCAGTCACAGCTGTGGGCATCTGGCGGTTTAGGGACCCCTAGAGCATGGGGTTGTGTCCCTGACCATCTTGGCTACTAGCCATTAATGGACCTATCCTCCGGGAACTTATCTAGCTCTTTTTTGAATTCAGTTATGCTTTTGGCCTTCACAGTGTCCCCTGGCAATGAGTTCCACAGGTTGACTGTGCACTGTGGGAAGAATTTTTTGTTTGTTTTAAATCTGCTGACTATTAATTTTTTGGATGACCCCTAGTTCTTCTGTTATGTGATGGGATAAATAACACTTCCTTTTCACTTTCTTCACACCATTCATGATTTTATAGCCCTCTATCATATCCCCCCTTAGTCATCTCTTTTCTAAGATGAACAGTGCCAGTGTTTTTAATCTCTTCTCATATGGAAGCTGTTCCATTCCCCTAATCATTTTTGTAGCCCTTCTCTGTACCTTTTCCAATTCTAATATATATATTTTTTAAGATGACACAACGAGAACTGCACGCAGTATTCAAGGTGTGGGAATACCATGTATTTATGTAGTGGCATTATACTTTCTGTTTTATTATTTATTCCTTTCGTAATGGTTGCTAACATTCTGTTCTCTTTTTTGACGCTGCTGCACATTGAGCAGATGTTTTTAAAGAACTATCCAGGATGACCTCATGATCTCTTTCTTGGTGATAACTAATTTAGATCCCATCATTTTGTATGTATAGTTGAAATTGTTTTTCCCAGTGCTTTATTAATGTAATTTGTGTTGCTCTGGCACCTTCCACCCACAGATCTCCAGGGACTTTAGGCATCAGGGAGCTTATGGCTCACAGCCCCCACTGGGGTGGGTCAGCCTTATGATGCCCATTTTACACAGGAGGCACAGAGAGGGGAAGAGACAGAAATCACAGCTGCAAACCCAGCCAGGCAGCCCTGGGCTCTAAGCACAAGGCTATCCTTCCACTATCCAGTCAGGTCCCTCCCCTAGTGCTTTTACAGATGGACTCTGCCCCATTGGAATCAATCAGTGTGTTACCATGGAGAGACCTGGGTCTTTACTGAGCAGGGCAGGTTCCGAGTGGCTAGTAAAGGAGCTGAATGGTCAGCCCAGAGCACAGTTATAGCTAAGGCCTCACGGTTAGAAGGTGCTGTGGTTGGATATTCTGTGGGGGTTACAAGTCACTTACAGATTGCTACCACACTGCTGTGGCTTCTGCATGCGGTGCTGACGCTGTAACCAGGATAACACTTCAGAGGGCAGCAGGGTCGGGTAAGGGGGAGCACCTGGGGAAGGAGAATAAGGAGCCATCAGCAGATTAGACCCCGAGTCTGCCAAGGAATTAAAGGGACCATGTCACTAGCTGGCCTGAGGACCAAAGGGAAGGGAATGTGTCCCCTGTCCTGGGTTACAGTGGGCTGGCTTGGACAGGTTAGAGGAGCCCTACTTGGTGACAACAGCTCCTAGGGGATGCAGCAGGCAGCCAGGGATTAGCTGGTATGTCTTCTCCATGCTGAACTGGAGGGATAAAGGAGGCAGGCTCACACACCTGCTCTGTGCTCCCCTCCCACTTGGAGGAGGGCAGGGGCTAGCCATTGGTGAAGGGCCTGAAGCCCATCACACCCATTAACTAGCCCAGGCCCTACTGCTCCTGAGTCCCCAGAGAACCTCAGGTGTGCTCAGGCTACCTCCACCTGTGTGCGGGGAGGCACAGAGCCCAAGGTGTTACAAACTCTCCCTCTGCAGTGCGGGGGCTGGAGGCTCAGGGTGCCTTTTCACTGTGGCTGTGACAAAGGACAAGTCAGAAATCACCTGCCTCACACACTGGTGTGTCATCAACCTCCCCACTACCCATTCGGAGCAGGGACCAGTCACTTTTACATGCTTCCTGCAGTGGTGTGTTTACCTCACTCCCCTCTAAGCTGTTGGCCCTTGCTGACATTTCAAGAGGGAGCAGAGGCGCAGACAGTTTAGTGAAGTCAGAGGCAGAGCCAGGGAGAAACCCCTAGGCCACACTCCGCACTGCCTGAATGCTGACGGTTTGATTGCATCATCACATTTGCAAAGGTTACAAACCAATATTTTTTCAGGAGGGCAGTGCTGTCTACTGGTTAGGGCACGGCGGGGAGATGCAGGGTCTGGGTACTGTTCCAATACACTTCACACCTGTCTCTCGGTTTTCCCACCTCTAAATTAGGAATGACACTTCCCTTTGCAAGGTGCTTTGGGATCCTCTGAAGGGACTAGAGAAGTGCTAAACATGTTCTCAAGCAATTTCTTAGGGAATCAGTTTTGGCATTTGGGGCATGACGGTTTGATTTGTACACAAGTCACTCAAAATTTAGGGGACTGGACGCAGGCCACCTTCCCAGAGCTGGGCTGCTTCTCTTCCAGATGGCCGGTGCAGTGGAGAGGAAATGCGGACATGCCAGTGGTGTGATGGGATCTCTCCTTGAACAGTTATTGATCAATTCAGTTACAAGAACAAAGACGAGGGAGATGAGAGCAGTTACCGAGTGTGATCATTTCATACAGCAGAATCCCAAACGACCATCTGGGGAGAAAACATGAGTGAGACAAAGTCAAAACAGCTCCTCTCATGCATTTAAAAACCCGAGTTTGTTCCAACAGCCTCCTCCTTTCCACACCTTGTATCTATGGCTCCTTAACCGCACCTGTGCTCTTGCGCATCCCTCCGTCCCGCAGGAGTCATGTGGCTGCCACCTAGATGGATGGCACTGGCCCTTGAAAGAGGCCTACCCCTGAGAGGGAACCCAGGTGTCCTGCGTCAGGGGCTCTGTTATTTTGCCTAACTAAGATGGTTGAGTGGCCTGACCCTGTTGCATCACTGAGTGCAGTCACGAGAGATGCATGAAGATTGTGGGGTGGAAATAGTGACTGTTCTGCAAACACCAGTTTCTGTCTGAGGTTCAAGTGCTGGGATATCATCGGCTGAGAGTGGCTACACTAGAGAACTACAGCAGTGCAGCTGCATCGGTACAGCAGTGCCGCTGTAAGCTCTCTAGTATAGCCATAGCCTCAGAAGACCTGAGTTTTCATCCCCAGCCCTGCCACTGGCCTGCTGGGTGACCTGGGGCCAGTCACTTCCCCTCTCCGTTTCTCTGCTTGCCCTTTGTCTTCTACATTTAGACTCAGATTTCAGGGCAGTGACTGTCTCTTTTCATATGTTTATGCAGCACCCAGCACAATGGGGCCCTGAGCTCAGCTGCCACTGTAACACAAATGACTGGTTCCAAAGCTCCAGCATCCACACAGGATATTCTGGCCTTTGCTGGTTGCTGCTTTTTGTCCAATATTTCTGAATAGCAAATAGATTAGCTGACAATCCCTGGGTTCCTGGCAGTGCCCAGCTGCATTCAGCAAATACTATTCCCCCATCTCTGGAGAGTGCTCTGCCTCCCAGTGCGGAGTCCACAAGACCTTGATTCTGACCCACGTGTGGCTGGCTCCAAACTCTATGTTCTCAAGCACAGTGACTGCATTCTGCACTGGGTGTTGCGCCAGGCATTCTCAAAGGCTACAGATCAAGTTATATGCTATTAGGCTACCTGATGTGCCAGTCCACCAGTGTTGGACCTCTGGTCCATTGACACCCCATTAAAGCCCCTTAGCTTTGCTCACCCTCTCTCCAGTGAAGCCTCCTGACCTAGACAGCCCACTCCAGAGCCTGGCCAATCAAGTTTTACTGCTTCAGTTGATTACAGGGATGGTGATGAGTTCAAGCCTTTTTACAGCACTCGGTAAGAATGGGCTATGCTGTGACCAGCCACACACAAATATATCAACCTCCCATGGGTTTCTTGGTCACCCTGCTTCCCCTAGCCCTGGAACGTCCCCTTATTTTAGATAATGCAATAACTCTTATTCAGACTGGAAATAAAGTATAGCATTTTAACTGTGAAGGTAATCAACCACTGGAACAGTTCCTCAAGGGTCGGGGTAGATTCTGCATCCCTGTCCATTTTTAACTCAAGATTGGATGTGTTTCTAGAAGATCTGCTCTGGGAATTATTTGGGGGCAGGTCTCTCAGCGGTGCTGTACAGGAGGTTGGATTAGATGATTGCAATGGCCCCTTCTGGCCTTGGAATCTATGCATCGTAAGTTGGATTCCATTTTCTTGGCAGTTCCTTGTCCCTTCATTTTAATCCCCTCTTCTCTGACCAGGCTTTCTTCTCCACAGCACTTTATCCAATAACCTTCAGCCTCCCAGGAGGAGACCTGCGTGACCCCTTTGAGGGAAGTCTCCCTGCCTGTCACACCCTCTCTGCTGGCAATGGAGCTGGCATAGGCAGAGGCGCCTATGCCACCAGGTGCCTAACCCTGCTCAGAGCAAGTCTAAGCAGTGCAGTGACACAAATGCTGGTGTCTTCTCTGCATTTACTCCCTGTGAAGCTGCAATGAAGGGAGATGGCCCCACAGCCTGGTGCAGACACAGTCACAGTGCCATGGCTAGAGTGCAGGAAAGCTAGCAAGCAGGTCTGTTTACACCACCCTACCTCCCCACTGTCTCCAGGATCGCTCAGCAAGTCCTCCAGAGGAGCCTAGCTGCATCTAACTTCAGTCTCCTCTGTGCTAAAAATTTCCTGATCAAACCTCTCCGCTCCTTCCACAGCAGTCAAGGCACTTTAGGTCACAATTATTTGAAATCCTCACTCAGTCCATATCCAGTGACTCAGTGCACTAAAATGGCTTTTGAGCAAGGCAAGCACTAAGCTCAGTTGAACTTTGCCAGTAAACTACCCACCAAAGGCAACAGGCTTGCGCTAGTGAAATATGGCTGATAAAACTCCATCACCACAAATCCTTTACTCAGTGCTGGCTTATCTCTCATAGCACTGCACTTCATTAGTGACAAAACCCTCAAAGTGATTACTTTCCAGTGCACCTTTATTTGCTCAAAAACACGTGGTATGTTTAGTCTGGAGAAAAGAAGACTGGGGGAGGGGGGAAGCAACTGATAACAGCCTTCAAATATGGTAAGGGCTGTTTATAAAGAGGACAGTGATCTGTTGTTCTCCATGTCCACTGAAGGCAGGACAGGAAGCAATGGGCTTAATCTGTAACAAGGGGGACTTAGGTCAGATATTAGGGAAAACTTTTACTATAAGGACGGGTAAGCTCTGGAACAGGCTTCCAAGGGAGGCTGTGGAAGCTCCATCATTGGAGCTTTTTAAGAACAGGTTGAACAAACACATGTCAGGGATGGTCTAGGTCAGAGGTCGGCAACCTTTCAGAAGTGCTGTGCCAAGTCTTCATTTATTCACTCTAATTTAAGGTCACGTGCCAGTGATACATTTTAACGTTTTTAGAAGGTCTCTTTCTATAAGTCTATAATATATAACTAAACTATTGTTATATGTAAAATAAATAAGGATTTTAAAATGTTTAAGAAGCTTCATTTAAAATTACATTAAAAGGCAGAGCCCCCCGGACCGGTGGCCAGGACCCGGGCAGTGAGAGTACCACTGAAAATCAGCTCGTGTGCCGCCTTCAGTACGCGTGCCATGGGTTGCCTACCCCTGGTCTAGGTTTACTTGGTTCTGCCTCAGTGCAGAGGGGTGGACTTGACCCCTGGAGGTCCCTTCCAGCCCACATTTGTAAGATTCTAAGGTTCTGTCCATGACTCCTTTCACATAAGAGGTCCATTTGCGTTAGCAAAAGGCAACCTTCTCGTGACAGACAGTAAATTAACCTAATGCAAACTAGAGACTCTAAACAGTAACAAGAGAGTATCTGCCATTGCCAGAAGGTTTAGCAGGTTCTAAAGGGTCACATGATTTTTACCAGGGTAGATTTCTGGGCAGACAGTGCTAAACATTCCTTGGGGACAGCCATTTGAATTGGTTTGAAAATTCTCTTTGCCCGGGTTCATGCTCCCTTTGTATTAGCTCTCCAGGGTTAGTCTAGAGGATGTGTCTTTCTGGCAAGGAGAGGGAATTTAAAGCAAATATTGCAGAACATTTTCATAGAGTCATTCATAGATTTTGTTAAGCCAAAAGGGACCAGTTGGTCATCCAGTCTGACTTACTGTCCAGTAGGCCAGAGATGACAGTTAACCCTGTATTGAGCCCAATAACTCGTGTTTTACTAAAGCAGATCTTATAGAAAGGCATCCAGTCATGATCTGAAGACACCAAGAGATGGAAAATCCACCACTTCCTTGGGTCATTGGTTCCAATGGTCAAACACTGTTAAACATTTGTGCCTTCGTTCTAATTTGAATTTATCTGGCTTTAACTTCCAGCCATTGATTCTTATTCTGCTTGTGCTTGCTAGATCGAAGTGCCCTTTAGTCCCAATCCCTGGTATTTCTCCCCAAGAAGATACTTACATCCTGCAATTAAATCACCCCTTGACCTTTCTGAGAAGCTAAACAGATTGAGCTCCTTAAGTCTCTCACTGTAAGGAATTTTCTCCATCCCTGGAATCGTTTGTGTGGCCCTTCTCCAATTTTACCAATATCCTTTTTAAATTGTGGACTCCAGAACTGGGCACAGTATTCCATCAGTCTCACCAATGCCATACATAGAGGTAAAATCACTTCCCTACTCTTACTCCCTACCAAGATCCCATTCGCCTGTTTTGCCCCAGTGTTGCACCAGAAGCTTATGTTCAGTTGTTTGTCCACTCTGCCCCCTAAATCCTTTCGGAGTCCCTGCTTTCCAGGATACAGTCCCCCATTCTGTTGGTCTGGCCTGCATCCCTTGGTCCTAGATGTATAACTCTGCATTTGGCTGTATTAAAACATACTTTGTATGAATGGGCCCAGCCTACCAAGTGATCCAGATCACTCTGTGTGGCTGCCCCGTCATCATTATTTACCCCTCCATTGATCTTTGCTGATAAAAAGATTGTCATTCGCACATTTTATATTTACTTCCAGATCATTGATGAAAATACTGAATAGCATCAGACCTAGAACTGATCCCTGCAGAACCCCACTAGAAATACCCTCCATTCAGCGGTGGCTCCAGGCACCAGTGCTCCAAGCGCGTGCCTGGGGCAGCAAGCCATGGGGGGCACCCTGCCGGTCCCTGCGAGGGCGGCAGTCAGGCAGCCTTCGGCGGCATGCCTGCGGGAGGTCCGCCGGTTCCACAGCTTTGGTGTACCTGCTGCCGAATTGCCACCAAATCCGCAGGACCCGGGACCTCCTGCAGGCAAGCCACCGAAGGCAGCCTGCCTGCCGTGCTTGGGGCGGCAAAAAAGCTAGAGCCGCTCCTGCCCCCATTTGATAACTATTTCCCATGGACAACTGCCTTTTGGGATCTATCAGTTAGCCTGTTCTTAATCTAACATGTCCTTCATTGATATTGTCTAGTGCTAATTTGTGGAAGGTCTGAATTCAGAATCAGAATTGTGAGCATTGCCACAGAGTTATGCTTATCCAGTCAGGGAGTGGAATCCTAGTACATGACACCTATGTGTCCAATAAGAGTGCTCAATTTTGAATACTTGCAACATGTGGTTTGCAAACACTGTACAGGTCGAGAATTAGCATTTGGGGAGTCGCTCTGAACTGATGATCAGTTATCAGTGTCGCTCTGTCTGCAGCCAGTTTAAAGACAGAAATAGAGGCTTGAGACCCTGTCTGCTTCAGCTCTGCCTGGGCTGTGGGGTCCCTCTTTCCCTTGCTTGTGAGGCCATGTGGTGAGCTACACAGGCTCCAGGAAAAGGTGATTCAGGTAGAAGGCAGCAGCAGAGAAATGAGCCCAAAGATTTGAAATGGGACTGGGATGGGAGGAGCTGAGAGCCCTGTTAGTGGAGCTAACCTCTGTGCATCCTGTGATGTATGGGATCAGATGCAGGAGAACCAGGTAAATACAATTTTCAGGGTATTTCTACCCTGATTACAGCAGAGGAATCTCATGAGAAGGGACTGATCAAAATCTCATCTCAGAGAATCAAACCTGTGAACCCTTTGAGACTCCCCCAGCACTAGGTGTGTTAGGATACTGAGCGCAGGGAGTGGTGGAGAGAAAAACTTTGCTGTTTGAAACTTCAGGACACCTGCGGTCACCCTATCTGCCTGGGGCATCCTTAGCAAAGCAGGAGGCTCGCGAGCATGGGCAGCGGGTGAACCTCCCCTTTGGGGAGGTTAGCTCCAGGCCCCACCCCTTCCACCGGAGCCCCTGCCCACCGGAGCTCCGAGCCCTCCCCTGCCCCCCCCCAGCCAGAGGAACCCCTGCTGGCTTCAGGGGAGAGGGGGAGCGAGGGTGGGTCTTCAGGGTGGAGCATGGGTGAGGCCATGGCCTGGGTTAGGGGAGGCTTAGCCTCCCCTGGCCTATGATATCTGCTGCCCATGCTCGCGAGGTATAAAACTCACTCTCAGAAGAGCTACCCTTAGGCAGAGACTGAGCTCATGGTCTAATGATTAATTTTCCAAGAGAAAACACTCGTTGAAACCTTTGCCACATTAAATCCTGTAGAAACAGCTCCTGCAAACGAACATTCTCTCCTCACAGCTAAGTTTGTTCATCACAAGAAGCTTCATTCCCCTTCTAGTCTTCAGGCTTAACCTAGCTGATAAGAGTGAAGCTGTTTTTGCGCCGTATACATCAGTAATCGCAGAGCTGGGGCCTTCTGGCTATTATCAAACCGCCTGCAGAAGAGCAAGGGGCAGCTGTAGGTTTCTACTCTGAAAGGGAGGGGGAATATCAAGAACAGCAGAGGGCTGCGGCAGCTAGAAGTGGAGGTCAGGAGTGTAACATTATCTCAGACCTATCTCAGCTTCCCATGCAGGAAGCTCTATCACACCAAACTACTCTTCAAGCACGCTTAGGTGGCAGGTCATTGTTAGAGGGTTCTGTGACAGGGCTTACCCCCATCACCTGCAAGGCAAGGGAAAGAATCCCAGTTCGTCATGCTCTGGTGATTAACCAATTGTCTCCTGGCCTGAGGAGGTGGAGCTGGGCCTTGTAAGTGGACCGAGGGAGCTCAGAGGAGACAGGTCTCTGCCGGAGAGAAGCCCCAGGATAGGGTTTAACAGACAGGAAACAATGGAGAAGAACTCTAGAGGCGCAGGTCTGGCCCCTGCAGGGGAGTCCTGAGGCAGAGCCAACAAGGGATCTGCAGCGGAGCCTGAAGGGGGCGGAAGGGTTCTGAGTCTGAAGATTTGTTTGGACTTTCGTTACCCTGGAGTGGTTTTGATTTTCATGTGATTTGGCCAGTGGGCCAAGCCAGAGTACCCAGAGGAGGAGCCAGGAGAAGATGCAGGGCTGAGGGAAAGCTCAGTACAGTGCACCATAAACAAGGACCCCAGGAGATCAGAGAGGAGGTGAGGACACACCACTGCGGATTCAAATCACTGCCAAGAAGAGGGAAAAGTGCTGCTAGGAGCTGGAAGGGGCTTGTGAGATCTCCCTAGATCAGGGATCGGCAACCTTTTGGGCCGGTTTGTTTACCTGCAGGTTCAGCCGATCGCGGCTCCCACTGGCCGCGGTTCGCTGCTCTAGGCCAATGGGGGCTGTGGGAAGCGGCGGCCAGCACATCCCTCGTCCCGCGCCGCTTCCCGCAGCCCCCATTGGCCTGGAGCGGCGAACTGCAGCCAGTGGGAGCCGTGATTGGCCGAACCTGCTGACACGGCAGGTAAACAAACCGACCCGGCCCACCAGGGTGTTTACTATGATGAGCCACGTGCCAAAAGTTGCCAATCCCTGTCCTAGATGCTAGCACGGGGTGTGCACTCCCCAGTGAGCACTGTTTCTAACATGCTTCTCACAGCACACAGGACTGGAGCTTGGCAGCCCCTCAGGAACCCTCCTGTAAGGCCTTAATCTAGCCCAAGCATCTAGGCTGTTGGTGCCCAGGTTTCCCCTAAGAGCCGGCATGCATTTCCTTGGCTGCCCCTCTGCTATTCCCCAGTCAGCTCTGGAGAACAACTTGGTTTTGGGTGTGCTCTAGCCGGCGTTAATAACTCACACGTCACCCTTGGCTGTGACTGGGTGCTTCAGGATCCTTTCTGGTGGCAGCCACTTGATGGGCACCTCAGCTGCTTTCCTAGATGGCAGCATGCCCCTGCGGTAGACCTCTCCCGCGAGCCCCAGGCCGCAGAGCCGAACTGTCATATCCTGGTGGATCAGGACATTTCGAGCTGCTACGTCGCCATGGATCAGCTTCTGGCTCGCTGTCAGATATTCCTGAAATTAGAAGAGCCACGTTTGCAAAGGAGACTTTGGGACTGCGTGAGTAGCAAGTGGTCTGCCACCCCTGGTCTCAGCAGCCACAGTGTTAACTACTGCAACTGCGCTCTCCCGAATGGGGATCCTGCCTGTGATCTAGAATGGCTGAGAGGTTAAGGCGTTGGCCTGCCCATGGGCATATCTGTGCAAATTCCAGCCCCCTTTCTGGCAGCATTACTTAGCTGAATCCTACATTTGCCTTGTAGGGAAGGGGCTGTAATGCTCCAAGAGATCCCTTCTGTTCTCAGTATGATCTATGTGTTCTCCCAGCTGGGAACTGAGCTCAGGAACATCCTGTAGGATCAGCTAAATAAGACAACAGCTGTGGCGAGGTTTTGCCCATTGATTGTCCTCCAGGTCTAAGATCACCACAGGAACGAGCCATGCTTTCTTCTCTAAAGATTAATGAATTGACCTTGAAATAAACAAACCAGTGTATTTGCCCCACTCCCCTCCCCTCCATATGCAACACTTACCAGTCCGCGTGCAATTTGGATTGCCATGGTGAACACGCTCTTTTCTGTCAGCTCATAAAGATGCCCCTTAATGGGTAAGTCCCCCTACCAAGTCAAAAGAGGAAGAGACAGTTCACTCAGGCAGCCTCCGCCTCCCCACAAACACTGCCATGTTCTACAACAACTTCCGCTTGGGATTGCAATAATTACATTCTAATCCAATTGAAACTGCAGACAAGACAGGGAAGTCTAAGGATCAGGACCCTTTCGGTTTTAACCCCCCCTCCCCAATTTGAGTGTCAGAATTCCACTTCTCCCCTTTTCCCTGTAAACCAGGCGGCTAGCCCACCAGCCTGGGAAGCATCACACCAGAGTTTGTCTCAGGCTGTCACCTCAGGGCACAATGTATTGGTTAACCAGAAAACAGGCAAAATACCTAAATGCAATAATTCCTCTGGTTATAGTTCCTAGTTGGGTATTCTTTGCTCTGCTCAAAACTCTCTTCTATATGCTGCAGTACAAAATAGAGCCATTTGGGTTGGAAGGCAGTCGGGACCTCTCGTAAATCGTCTAGTTCCTACTCTCTGCTTTGTGGTAGGACTAGGAGAGATTTGATTATTCCTAAAGAATTCCCAATATCTACGGTAGGTCTAGCTAGGGCACCAGTCACCACATAGTATTTAGGAATAATCACATCTAGTCTTGAGTATGTTTAACATGAATTCCTATCTCCTGTAAAGCACATTTATAGATGTAACTATCGTAAAAAGCATATCTTATGCTCTGTAGAATTTCAGTGATATCTGCTCACTTTACTGACACAATTAAGTTGTTATTCATTTTCACACTGCAGTTATTTGAAAGAGACTTGGATTCTGTTTGATCTCATGCATGAACAGAACTGTCATCTAAACCCTGACAGCAGAAGCTTTCTTACTAGTGATAATGCAGAGGCAGAAAGCACAAGGCATTCAGAAACAATGCTGATGAGGTGGAATAAGAATCCAGACAGCAAAAATGGGATTTCGGAATTTGTGGTGCTGGCAGCTAGAATGAGTCCTGACTTACGCTGTAAAGTGAGCAAGTTCCACTCAGAAGTAGAGAGAATAAATGAGCCCTCACATTGTCAGATTTACGGGCTGTTCTCAGAGTACAGCTGCAGTGTCCAGACTCTGGGCCAGTAAAAGTTCTGCAGCAGCTGCTGCCTGGGGCGCTGGATCCCCTGGTGTCCCGAGAGAGGGACATCGTGGGCCAGGTACAATAGCCTGCGGTGACACTTCTGGGCCACCACCAGCTGCCTCCTGATTTCCCCCAGTTCTACATCCCCTTGGGGAGCCCATTCCCGGTACAGGAATCCCTTTTCCCATAGGAATCTTTCCCTGCAGCCTTCTCCAAGGGGGTTTGCAGCGCTGTGGCCAGCCAGTTCCCTCTGCTTCTCCAAGGAGGGATCCCTCTGCAAATTCAGAGAAATTCAGCTGCTGGGGAAGGGAGTGGGACCTGCTCCCTCTCGCTGGCTGGGCCTGGGGTCACAGCTCTGCTGAGCTCTGTCCCTAATAGCCCCCTCCCTGCCATGGGATCACTTCCCAGCAGCATGTCTGGACCAGGCAAACCTGGTTGGCAGCCAGCCTGCCCTGCCAGTGTCCCCCCACTCAGCTGGGGTCTCAGCTCCCACCATGCTCACCGCTGCCCTTGCTGTCCCAGTGGGGTCAGGCAGTGAGCTCGCTGCTTTGGTTACAGCATCAGAGCCAGCGTGGCCCCTTCTCCGGTGTGCAGGGAGGCGGGGAGCATCTCTCCCTCCCGCTCAGCCCCAGGGGTCTGGTTACAGACAGGCAGGTACCCTGAGCCTAGCAGCTCCTCCCCACTGCCATCCAGGCCATTTGCACTTTTACTGACCCCTTCAGTCTCAGCCGATTGGTTCCCTGGATTCAAATTCAAATTCTTGGCCATTACAGGAGCAGGGCCTGGATCCTGTCCCAAAGAGACACAGTCATCCCCCAACAGGATCTCACAGCTGATACCTTGGAAAACCCCAACTACCAGCCAGCCCGGCCCCTCCTGGGTCTGCACAGGGATCCAGGCCATAGGCAGGATGAGGGGCTTCATCCCGGGGACCTTCACTCAGGTCACACAGCCCCAAGAGGGCTAAAAACTAACTTTAAAAAAAATGAAAACTGAGATTCTCATGGAATAATATGACTCCAGGAACTTTTTCCACAGGTCAGATTAGCAGGGGACTTGCAGGTTTTCACCTTCCTCTGCAGCATGGAGCATGGGTCGCCTGCTGGAGTCATCAGGGCAAATCTCACATATCAATCCCCTGCCATTGCAGGGGTCTCAGGCATTGGTGGCACCTCAGACTCTCCTGTTCTCTGCCTCACAAGTTTGGTCTCCAGGACTGAAATTCTTTAACTAAAGTCTTTGGCCTCAACACAGAGGTTACTGGGTGAAATGCAATGGCCTGGGCTTTCTATCCCTTCTGGCCTTGAACTCTATCAAATTGGGGCTTTCACACAAACATCATGAGACTTTCCAACTCTCCTGACTTTATCCCAACACGTCTTGGAGTGCATTTGCTAAAGTCAAATGTTTTCCCACTTCTGCTTGGAGAATTACATTAACCCTAAAAAGGCCGCAATGCAGAGAGAAGTGGAAGGGGGCTGAGGGTGGTGCATTGCCCGGCATTCCCCCACTACAGCTTGCCCACGTCAAAACCCAACAGCTCCTCTCACCTGACGGGCTTGCCACAGGAACTGCAGTAAATTTCCTAGGCTCATGGCCTCCAGGATGAGGCAGAGGGGTAGTGCTTGGCTCTGACACCACAGGACCTTCACCAGGCTGTCATGTTTACAGATCTTGATGTGAAACTTCATCATTTCTATAAAATCCTTCATTTCCTGAGGGCTGGTGGCCACTGATGGAAAGGAACCAGAAGCAACATTAATACCAAGCATGGGCACCAAGAGGAGGAAAGCTGATGGTCTACAAGAAAGGGGACTAACCCTTGAGGAGCAAAATGTGGCTCAACAGGGACCAGATATGGGTTGGATTTGCAGCACAGAGCCAGATTTGCTACATGAGGCTTGGTCTATCGCATGCCCTGTTTAGATCCATGATTTTGGTTCTCCCCATTCTAGTGATATCAGGACTATCTGCTCTTGATTTGGACAAGGTGTGTTGGCTGTGGCCCAGAACTAGAACACAATAGCCAGACTATAGAAAGAATGTACCAAAGTGAATCTTTTGCTTTTGACAGTCAAAGGTCTCCTAACCCAATGGTTTGTTGGGCTGCCATGGCTAAGGCACAGCAGATTCATAGCCAACAGTAACAAGGATGTGAAACAGCCAACCACCTTGGGCTGCCCTGACGCAACAGAGCAGGTACTCATTCTGTAGCTGGGTGAACTGGAAGCAGGTTTTTAGTGGGAGATCAACTAAGACTAGAACCCACACCCATCTAGATTGTAGTTGAGCACCTTAACCACTCAGCCACTGCACCTCACCTCACCCCCTCCTTACATTTAAATAGTAACAGAGCTTATCTCACAACAAACTGGAGGGGCTGATTTTCAAACTATAGGCAGCCAGGCTGGTGGACAAAAATGCCCCCTTACTGTACACACATTTACCCATTGTGCCCCCTGCCTCCGGCTCAGTCATCTGCAGCGACTCAACCAGGGACCTCTGGCTCTAAAAGCAAGTCTATTCTTTGGGCTATTGGAGTTGATACAGGCATCTTGGGGCTGTAGTGGACTCAAACATTTCACCTGTCCAGCCACTAGAGGGAGACAAAGACCTTCAGTGGGTTAAAAGGGGTCACGCATGTGCAAATTGGAATAGTTGCACTTGTGCATATGGCAGCACATGTGCACATGCATTTTTGTAGGCCTCTGTTTATGAACGTTTTGTCCGGAAAGTCTCCTGCTTCTGTCATGCCTGCAATAGGAGCTGCATTGTCTGAGCCTTTCTCCTGCACCATCAGACTGGAGCAGCAGCTGGGGGGGAGGGGAGGTCACCAAAGAATCCTGGAGCTAGAGACACTGAAGGAGGAATTCCTAAAAGCTGCTTAGGTTTCCCTGGTCACATGCTCTTATTTAATAAGTGGTGTCTGTCCCACTGGTGAGTGTGTGGTACAGGACCCTCTCCTCCCCCCCGTGGTGCCTGAGGCCTGGTCTACATTACAAGTTTAGGTCGAATTTAGCAGCGTTAAATCGAATTAAGCCTGGACATGTCCACACGACGAAGCCCTTTTTTTCAACTTAAAGAGCCCTTTAAACCGGTTTCTTTATTCCACCTCCGACGAGGGGATTAGCGCTAAAATCGGCCTTTGCGGGTCGGATTTGGGGTAGTGTGGATGGAATTCGACGTTATTGGCCTCCGGGAGCTATCCCACAGTGCTTCATTGTGACCGCTCTGGACAGCACTCTCAACTCAGATGCACTGACCAGGTAGACAGGAAAAGCACCACGAACTTTTGAATTTCATTTCCTGTTTGCCCAGCGTGGAGAGCACAGGTGACCACGCAGAGCTCATCAGCACAGGTAACCATGATGGAGTCCCAGGATCGCAAAAGAGCTCCAGCATGGACTGAACGGGAGGTACGGGATCTGCTCGCCATATGGGGAGACGAATCAGTGCTAGCTGAACTCCGTAGCAGTAAACGAAATGGCAAAATATTAGAAAAAGTCTCAAAGGCCATGAAGGACAGAGGCCATAACAGGGATGCACAGCAGTGCTGTGTGAAAATTAAGGAGCTAAGGCAAGCCTACCACAAAGCCAGAGAGGCAAACGGAAGGTCCGGGCAGAGCCGCAAACATGCCGCTTCTACGCGGAGCTGCATGCCATGCTAGGGGGTGCAGCCACCACTACCCCAACCGTGTGCTTTGACTCTATCAATGGAGAATCACGCAACAGGGAAGAGGGTTCTGGGTACGAGGAAGATGATGATGAAGACAATGAAGATAGCTCACAGCAAGGAAGCGGAGAAACCGGTTTCCCCAATAGCCAGGATATGTTTATCACCCTGGACCTGGAACCAGTAACCTCTGAACTCACCCAAGGCGTGCTCCCAGACCCTGAGGACACACAAGGGACCTCTGGTGAGTGTACCTTTGTAAATATTACACATGGTTTAAAAGCAAGCGTGTTTAATGATTAATGATTAATTTGCCCTGGCAATCGCGGCCAGTACAGCTACTGGAAAAGTCTGTTAACGTGTATGGGGATGGAGCGGAAATCCTCCAGGGACATCTCCAGAAAGCTCTCCTTCATGTACTCCCAAAGCCTTTACAAAAGGCTTCTGGGGAGGGCTGCCTTATCCCGTCCACCATGGTAGGACACTTTACCATGTCAGGCCAGTAGCACGTAGTCTGGAATCATTGCATAACAAAGCATGGCAGCGTATGGTCCCGGTGTTTTGCTGGCATGCAGACAACATCCATTCCTTATCTCTCTTTGTTATCCTCAGGAGAGTGATATCATTCACAGTCACCTGGTTGAAATGGGGTGATTTTATTAAAGGGACATTCAGAGGTGCCCGTTCCTGCTCGGCTGAACAGAAATGTTCCCTGCTGTTAGCCACGCGGTGAGGGTGAGGGGTGAAGTGATCATCCCAGAGAATTGTGTGTGTGGGGGGGGGGGGTCGTTGGGTTTGTGCTGCATGTTAACCCGGAAACTGCAGCCCCTCCTTTTACATTGCAAACCCATTTTAAATGGCCAACCCATGGCATTAAGGGGTAGGCTGGGTCTCCAAGGATAACTATAGGCATTTCAACATATCCAACGGTTATTTTCTGGTCCGGGAAGAAAGTCCCTTCCTCCAGCTTTTGAAACAGACCAGAGTTCCTGAAGACGCGAGCATCATGTACCTTTCCCGGCCATCCCACGTTGATGTTAGTGAAATGTCCCTTGTGATCCACCAGGGCTTGCAGCAGCATTGAAAAGTACCTCTTGAGTTTATGTACTCGGTAGCTTGGTGCTCCGGTGACAAGATAGGGATATGGGTTCCATCTATCGCCCCACCACAGTTTGGGAATCCCATTGCAGCAAAGCCATCCATTATGACCTGCACGTTTCCCAGAGTCACTACCCTTGATATCAGCAGGTCTTTGATTGCGTTGGCTACTTGGATCACAGCAGCCCCCACAATAGATTTGACAACTCCAAATTGATTCCTGACTGACCGGTAGCTGTCTGGCATTGCAAGCTTCCACAGGGCTATCGCCACTCGTTTCTCAACTGTCAGGGCTGCTCTCATCCTGGTATTCTGGTGCTTCAGGGCAGGGGAAAGCAAGTCACAAAGTTCCATGAAAGTGCCCTTACCCATGCGAAAGTTTTGCAGCCACTGGGAATCATCCCACACCTGCAACACGATGCGGTCCCACCAGTCTGTGCTTGTTTCCCGGGCCCAGGATTGGTGTTCCACGGCATGAACCTGCCCCAGTAACACCATGATTTTCACATTGCTGGAGCCTGTACTTTGTGAGAGGTCTATGTCCATGTCGATTTCCTCATCACTCTCGTCGCCATGCTGCAATCGCTGCAATCGCCTCCTCGCCTGGTTTTGCTTTGGCATGTTCTGGCTCTGCATATACTCCAGGACAATGCGCGTGGTGTTCATAGTGCTCATAATTGCTGCGGTGATCTGAGCGGGCTCTATGATCCCAGTGCTATGGCGTCTGGGCTGAAAAAAGGCACGAAACTATTGTCTGACAGAGGGAGGGAGGGAGGGGTGAGTGACAACATGGCTTACAGGTACAGGGAATTAAAATCAACAAAGGTGGCTGTGCATCAGGGAGAAACACAAACAACTGTCACACAGAATGGCCCCCTCAAAGATTGAACTCAAAACCCTGGGTTTAGCAGGCCGTTGATTTCACGGAGGGAGGGGGAAGCAAATGAATACAGAACAAATCTGGTCCATCTATTTTTTACATCTTAAGCTGGCAGCAGACGGTGCAGCATGATTGATAGCCATTGGCATCTTCTGGGAGCTTGGCAGAAAATGCTGTACTACGGCTGCTAGCCATCATCGTCAAGACGGTTCAATAGGACTGCCGGCAGGACTGAGTCTCCAGGAGACAAAACATGTCTGCCCAGGTGCCGCTGACCAAACTCACTGAGGAATACGACGACGATGGATACCAGTCGTAATACACCATCTACTGCCAAAAGGCAAGGAGCTGCTGCTGTGTAGCAATGCAGTACCATGTCTGCTGGTACCCAGATGACATATGGTGATGGTGATGGTGAGCTGAGCTGAGCTGAGCGGGCTCCACACTTGCTGTGGTATGTTGTCTGCACAGGTAACCCAGGTAAAGAGGCGCCAATTGATTGTCTGCTGTTGCTCTGATGGAGGGGGAGGGGCCTGACGACATGTACCCAGAACCTCCCGCGACACTGTTTTTGCATCATCAGGCATTGGGATCTCAACCCAGAATTCCAATGGGCGGCGGAGACTGCGGGAACTGTGGGATAGCTACCCACAGTGCAACGCTCTGGAAGTCGACGCTAGCCTCAGTACTGTGGACACGGTCCGCCGACTTAATGCACTTAGAGCATTTTATGTGGGGACACACACAATCGACTGTATAAAACCAATTTCTATAAAACCGGCTTCTATAAATTCGACCTAATTTCGTAGTGTAGACGTACCCCTAGTCACAGAGGACACAAGTCTTCCCCTGCAAGAGGCTTAACTCAAGCTGCAGTAGCTCATGCATTTTGCTCTGGAGGTCCCTGGTTCAAACCTTGTTATGTTGGCCAAATTGGCCACTGTGACATTTACTTAGATGGCTAAAGTATAATTCTAGCTAATGCTTGCAGCTTTCTTTCTAGACCAGTCTCCTGTTCTAGACGTCCCATCTAGGCCATCACGCACCAGACAGCCCAGACCTGGCAGTGAGAGAAAACTCCTCTCCCCAACTTGCTCACCTGGTAGTTTCCTCAGAATCACAGACAGTGAAGGCCCCAAAGAACTTGTTTGGATGAGGGTGGCCCGGGAAATCTGTCCATATCGCCCCATGCCCAAAAACGCCTCCTCCTGGATGTTCCAGTCTTTAGGCAGCTCCCACTTTGCTAAGAGGGAATCCTTAAACTCCAATATTCTCTCTGCTGAAGTGGCTGTTGGCAGGGAGTCATATTCCTTCCCAGCTTGCCCTGGAACATCATCTGCCAAGAAAGTATCATCATACATGAGAACACGGTGAGAGACATCAGCCAGCACTGAGCATGGGTTCTATTCCCAGCTCCAGCACACACTCACTGTGTAACTTCTGACATAGCAAATCTAGCTTAGGTACTTGGCATTATTGGAGTATCTGAGCACCTCACCTTCCTCAGTGTGTAGAGTCACACCCCTACCCCAAGGCTGGGCAAGACTAGTATTGCTTTTGGACACATGGGAACTGAGACTCAGAGAGACTTTGCCAAAGTCCCAGGTGGAGTCTGCAGCAGAGCAGGGAGTTGAACCCAGCTCGCCAAAGGGCAAGAGGACCACCCAAACCACTAGGCCACCACTTCTTTCTGTACCTTTCCCTCTCTGTGAGAGGAGGAGGAAGCTATTGCTCCTTCTTATGCAGGAATTGTGTTACTGTTGGTAAAGCACTTCAAGGCTCTCCAGTGGAAGGTGGTGGGCAGACACAAAGCCCTGTCTTCAAAGGAACGGTGCTGTTATAACCCTATAAAGGCTGGCGACAGAGATTCCTTGGCAGTGACCTCTGGGATTCACTCCCTGCTGAAATATGACCAGAAGGAATGTGGCAGCTCTTAGACATGCCTCTTTGACCAGCTGGATTAAGCTGATTAAATCCTGTTTCCCAAGCTGACTAGTTCTGCAGGGAGCATGGAGTCTGGTTTCTAGACCTGAGATTTTGAACACCTCAGTTTAAGTCTTTTAAGGTGGCAGGATACCATGGTGATGGCCACCAAATACAGGATTGCAACTGTAGAGTTTGGTGAAATTGTTTTGGCAACTTGTAGATGTGATGCTGTACGGCATATGGGTGACCATTTAGAATATGATTGATACCAATATTACAAAATTGCATTGAATCTTACAATATATGCCATG
The DNA here is from genome assembly GCF_027887155.1 of Malaclemys terrapin pileata. Taxonomy (NCBI): domain Eukaryota; kingdom Metazoa; phylum Chordata; order Testudines; family Emydidae; genus Malaclemys; species Malaclemys terrapin. The sequence continues at coordinate 2,076,425 of NC_071523.1, forward strand.
TAAGGTATTAGTGGGAAAGTTATAATTGGCTAAATATGATAATTGTGTTTATATGTATGTATCATCTTATGCCCAAATAAATTTGTTAGTGTCTAAGGTGCCCCAAGGACTCCTCATTGTTTTTGCTTATACAGACTAACACGGCTACCACTCTGAAACCCATCTTCGTAGTGCGAGTTATAAATGTGTGGTATATTTGTATATCAAACTTGTGCTGTGTTTCTGAGTGACACTCCAGATTGGCATTGGCACTATCCAGCCTGCTTGATGGCCTGTCAAGGGTAATCAGCCGTACAATGAACCCATTGAGAGAAGCCAGGGGCTACAACTGTGAGTCAGCAGGACACCTAGAGTCATGCCTGTGGACAGGGGACTCCCAAGTGTTTTTCCAGGCCCATGTGCTGTGAGCTTGTGTTTGGGACAGAGGATGTACAAACCACATGGCAAAGGATAGAAAAGGCAGCTGCTCCATCTCCATTTTGTCTTCAATCTGGCTTCTTACCTCTGGAGCAACTTCTCTACAAACTGAAGCTTTGAAAAAAAGGTCTGAATGACCCATCCAAGCTTTGGATGTGTTCCAGAGGGACTCTACAAGCCAGCAAACTCACCAATGCTGCTGAGAACGTGATATATGGACTCTGAAGTCTTACATATGTATCTGATGGCTTTGACCATTTAACAACTCTCTTCTTTTTCTTTTCTTGTCTAATAAACCTTTAGTTTTAGTTACTAAAGACTGGCTGGCAGCGTGGTGTTTTGGATAAGATCCAAACTAATATTGACCTGGCAATGTGGCTGGCCTTTGGGGATCAGAAGAACATTTTGTATAGTGAGCAGAGTTTTAAATAGCTCCTCATTTTACTGGAGCTAGCCAGAGAACTGGAATGCAATAAAGGGGGCTGGATGATTTATTTCTTTTTTTGTTTAGCTTCTTGATAACCAATGTGGGGAATCAGGAGCAAAGTTTGTGCCTGGTTGGGGCATCTAACTGCCGTGTTAACCCCCAGTTCTGGGGGAACCTGCTCTCCTTCTGCAGCCTGCCCTGCCCTGGGCATTTTCAGTGTGGGCTGCCCCAGGCACCTCGGGTCACAGTAGATTTATTGAAAAATGCAGTTTTGAGACACCAAAACTACTCACCGATCTGGGTCAAACTGTTTAGGCCAATCCCATCCCACCAACCCTGAAAATGTTTTGGGGGGAATGTCACCATGTTTGAGTCTGACTTTTTCTAAACAAATGGTTTTGATGTTTTCTTTTGAAAATGCAAACAAATTGTTTTGTAAATATCATTTCAAATCGACATTCAAAATGTTTTGTTCGACCCGAATAAAAAAATTTTGTTTTTTCACTTTGGCAAGGGGAAAAAACCCTACATTTTGGTTTCAAACAAACCGTTTTTTCCAGGTTTTTCAGGTTGGCCACTGAACTGAAAAAAATCAACTAACCACTCAGCTCTGTTGGCTAGTAACTAATGATGCACTGCAGTATTACCATCACCTTTGCATACCGTCTGTGTATGATTGCAATATCTGTTCCTCAAATAATTTGTTCACTTTTGGTTGGTGTTAATATGGCAACAAACCCCTGGGACAATAACAGACATAAGTAAAATTACCACTTAAATCTGGGAGATTTTCTGGTACCTCAATAGCCCTCAGCACCACAGGACAGAGAGAGGTGTAGAGGAGATGGAATGGCTCTGGGCCTTGCTTCAGTTCTTTGTATTTCTCTTTCTTTTCCCCTTACGTTTGTGATTGAGCATAAAGGGCTCTGGAATGCTGCTCTCGTGTGCTGTACCTGGTGATGTATGAAATGTGATGATATTGCAACCTTTTATTTGGAGGGAGGAAGGGACATGCTAAAACACCAGCTGTCTCCAGTGCTGTATTTCCATGGACCTTCTTTCAGCTGGCGCTCAGCAGGGCTGGGCTGTAAGGCTGATCTCTGTCTACAAGAGGGGCTGACACACATGACCTTCAGTGGAACTGTTCAACCGTGGCAGGACTGACGAGCTCCCTCTCGGCTGGCTACTACTTCAGGATCCAGATCCTCTCTGCTTGGACTGTATGTTTCCACTGCAGAGGCTCCAGGGCCGGCGCTGCCAAGGGAGCTATCCCCAGAAACGATTGTGGCCTGGAGCTAAATCAATCTTGGTGCCACACAAGAGCCCTGCGAGGGGAGGGCTGGGATCCCTGTTGCCATGGCATCTCCCTGACCAGTGCAACAGAAACCGGGCTGAATCTCTACAGTCTAGTGGAATCTTTGCTTCCTGCTTCAGTGCGCTACACAGGCTGAACCTCCTCAACTGAACAGGACTGTAGCCTGGGGGGATATTCCTCTATTGCTCATCTTACACCCTCAATGATTGGCTGACTTTGACCAATCACTAGCCAGCAGGAAGTGTGACATAATGGTCAGAGAAGAGGACTTGAACTCACAACTCCCTCGTGCTCTGATCATCTTGACTTCCCTCTCAGAGGGGTTGTTCAGCTGAATTACACAGCAGCAGCCACCTCAAAGGTTTGGCTGAGATTTACACGCACTGTTGTGCACATCCCCTTTTCAGTCCTTTCCACGTCTCATGCTGGGTGCATGCCGTGTGTCCAGCTGGCAGCATTCTGTCCCTTCTGGAGGGGATCCAGACAAGCCATTTGGGAGCCGTGAGGCTTATTAGGGCTTGAAAACTCTCTTAACCCGGACTCACCTAGTAAGCTTTGCTGACGTGATCACTAAAAAATCTTGGCAAGATCAAGGGGCCAGGGCTGGAGATGGGCAAAGGCCTGTTTGGGGAGTGAGACCCAAAGCTGCAGAGCTCGTGTCCTTACCTTCCAGCAAGATGATGGGTTCCCTCTCAGCATCCCTCCCTCTCTGACACGTCTTCCAGACGATGACCGCCACCACCAGCAAGGTGGAGGAGGCCAGGAAGGAGGGGATAATGATCATTGCATGCCGCATCCCATTTTCATCTGCAACAAAGAACCGGGGGGAGATGCTAGAGAAGAACCTTTCAGTGCTGGCAAGGAGCCCTTGGCAGCTCCCGGTCGGCCCTGAGGAACTAGTGCAATGGCCAATGGTACAAGAGCTGGCCAAGGAGTTGGACCCTATGGCCCAGCACATCCCTGCTTGGCTTCTAAGGAGATGCCATTGGCTTGAGTCTGATTGGCCACAGGCTCCCTGACAAGATGGAGACAGAGAGGCCCTCAGGCCCTTTATCACTCGTCTCTTCAGGAGTCAAGGCTGCTCAGTAGATTCTCAGGGCCTCACAGTGCATCCCATGTATGGGACCTCGGGGTCCATCTGCACCAGAGCTGGAGGTGCACAGCCACCCCGGGGACCGTACGTACCCAGGGCAGCTCGCCCATCCCACCACCCAAGCAACTGCAGCTACGCTGCTATTTTTAGTGACTAGCTTAATCACAGCTAGTGTGGGTAAGTGCTTGTCGCCCCTGCCTTAGAGGACCGTTGTTCTGGGGGGAAATGCCCCTCCATTCCAGTGGAACAGCCGTGTTCCCTTGTGGGGTATCTGTTTCTTACAAACATATCCTATCCCATTCCCCCGGAGCAGGTGGATCATGGCAAGTGCAAACCATTCTCATGCTGCCAAACACTTCATCCCCTGCCAATCAGATGTAGCATTTCTGCAAGTTTTCACCCACAGGTGTCAAAGCGCTTCACCAAAGCAGGTCAGTAGCATTACCCCATTTTACAGATTGGGAAACTGAGGCACCAGGGATGTAGGGGAGAAGGGACTTGCCTAAAGCCCTGCCCAGCAGATCAGTGACAGAGCTGGGATTAGAGCCCAGGTCTCTTGATTCCCAGGCCTGTGTTCTAACTGCTCCTTAGTGCTACCTCCCTTTTAACTTAAAAACAAAACCAACAACCCACACCTCTGCACGCAGGCCACTGGCTAGCTTGCTTTTCCACCCACCCACACATGCTGCAGCCACTATCTAGCTCCCATTAAGCAGGTGCGGCCGACTGAAAAGTAGCAGGCATGCTGAGAGTCCACCTATCAGAGGGGCCCGAGGGCTGTCACTTGGCTTTAGGAGTGAGTAGCCAGGAGGGGTATGGTGCTCTGCTGGAGCGTGCTCACTGCTACATGGCTGGGGAAGCTGGAAGAAAGAAAACTTCCTAGTGTCTGATCACCACAGAGATTCAATATTTTCCAGAAAAGGACAATTTGAGGGAGGCCAGATTGTATCAGCGCTCAAGCCTCAACTGATTCCTAGATTCCAGGGCCAGGCGGGAGCATTGTGATCATTCTAGCCTGACCCCTGGATAGCACCGGCCAGAGACCTGCCCCACAATAGCTCCTGTCTGAACTAGAGGGAGAATCCTGGGTAAATTGTTCCAGTGGTTATTTACTCTCAATGGGCACTGGAGATGGAGTTATGATGTCAGTGTAGGAAGGCACATCAGCGGGAGCACGGCTGTAGTGTGTACACTGACATAGTGAGGTCAACATAAGCTGCCTTCTGTCAATCTAACTGTGTAGTGTTGACCAGGGCTATGGTGATGTCCCAGGACTAAAGATGACCTCCAACCCAGAAAAATGGGTTTGGGATTTTTTCACTTCCTTATGAGGTATACAGAAGGCCTGGGAATGTGTTTAAAGTTTTTTCTCTCCCCTTGGTTCTTTTTTAGGTTAGAAATTCAGTTTTATTAGTGTTTATTATTTATTATTATAGTGGAAAATATTAGAGGACCCAACCAAGATCAAGATCCCATTGTACTAGGCGCTATACATACACATAGAGAAAGAATCATAGAAGATTAGGGTTGGAAGAGACCTCAGACCCTAGTCCAACCCCCTGCTCAAAGCACGACCAATCCCCAACTAAAACATTGTAGCCAGGGCTTTGTCAAGCCAGGCCTTAAAAACCTCTAAGGATGGAGATTCCACCACCTCCCTAGGTAACCCATTCCAGTGCTTCACCACCCTCCTAGTGAAAAAGTGTTTCCTACTATCCAACCTAGACCTCCCCCACTGCAACTTGAGACCATTACTCCTTGTTCGTCATCTGGTACCACTGAGAACAGCCGAGCTCCATCCTCTTTGGAACCCCCTTTCAGGTAATTGAAGGCTGCTATCAAATCCCCCATCACTCTTCTCTGCTGAAGACTAAACAATCCCAGTTCCCTCAGCCTCTCCTCATAAGTCATATGCCCCAGCCCCCTGATCATTTTCGTTGCCCTCAGCTGGTCTGTCTCCAATTTGTCCACATCCTTTCTGTAGTGGGGGCCCCAAAACTGGATGCAGTACTCCAGATGTGGCCTCACCGGTGCCAAATAGAGGGGAATAATCACTTCTCTCGATTTGCTGGCAACGGTCCTACTAATGCAGCCCAATATGCTGTTGGCCTTCTTGGCAACAAGGGCAAACTGTTCACTCATATGCAGCTTCTCATCCACTGTAATCCCCAGGTCCTTTTCTGCCACTTAGCCAGTCAGTCCCCAGCCTGTAGTGGTGCATCCTAAGTGCAGGACTCTGCACTTGTCCTTGTTGAACCTCATCAGATTTCTTTTGGCCCAATCCTCTAATTTGTCCTTACCCTCCAGCGTATCTACCACTCCTCCCATCTTAGTGTCATCTGTGAACTTGCTGAGAGTGTAATCCATCCCATCATCCAGATCATTAATGAAGATGTTGAACAAAACCGGCCACAGGACCGACCCCTGGGGCACTCCGCTTGATCCCGGCTGCCAACTAGGCATCGAGCTGTTGATCACTAACCATTGAGCCCGACAATCTAGCCAGCTTTTTATCCACCTTATAGTCCATTCATCCAGCCCATACTTCTTTAACTTGCTGGCAAGAATACTGTGGGAGACCATATTAAAAGCTTTGCTAAAGTCAAGATATATCACATCCACCACTTTCCCCATATCCACAGAACCAGTTATCTCATCATAGAAGGCAATTAGGTTGGTCAGGCATGACTTGCTGTAGGTGAATCCATGTTGACTGTTCCTGATCACCTTCCTTTCCTCCAAGTGCTTCAAAATGGATTCCTTGAGGACCTGCTTGTAGCAGGGTGGACACTGCCCTGAGGGGTTGGAAAAGCCCTGGGAGAGGGCTGGGGCAGGGAAGCAGCTACTGGGCTGACTGGGGAAGTAGCTGCAGCTGGGCCACGCCCCAATCAGAGCCCAGCTGGCTGTATAAGAAGGCTGGGAGCCAGGAGCCCATAGAGAGAGATGGGCCTGGCTGCAGGGAGCTAAGACAGAATACCTGGGTGGAGCAGGGCTGGGGAAAGGCTGAGGTGCTTCAGCCTGGATAGCCCCAGGCTGTGGCCTAGGAGAAGGCTAAGAGGTACTGGGGGTTGCAGAGGGCAGCCCAGGGCTAGGCCAAGGCAGCAGGTCCCAACCTCCCTTGCCTGTGATGAGTGGCCTATACTGCAGTCTGCCCCAGAGAGTGGGGGCTAGTTGGTGACTGGCCATGGCCTTATCCTGAGGTGAAGTGGGGTTAGTGGGTGGGGGTTCCCCTGGGAGGGGAGACCTAGCGTGTGTGTGGGTATTGCCAGGGGGCAGCACCCAGGGCAAGGGGCACCGGGGTCCTGGGAGGGACACGGGGGCCAGAGAAGAGGATAAGGCGGATCACCGGCCTGCAGAGGGCGCTCCAGAGGCTGGTGAGCTAATTCCCTGGATGACCAGCAGGAAGTGCTGCAGGGGTGAGTCTGGACCTCTCACACTGCTTCATGATTTTTCTGGGGCCAGAGGTGAGGCTGTAGTCTGTAGTTCCCTGGGTTTTCCTTCTTCCCTTTTTAAAAGATGGGCACTATATTTGCCTTCAGTGCCATCCTGAGGATTTATGGAGCCCTATGCAGTATTATTAAACTGGTGCCCCTGTGCCCGATGGCAGGCTGGGTTCATATGTGTATTTTAGATAAGGGTGGTCTTTTGAAGGATTTATTTAAACTATGTCTGGAGAGCCAAGCATTTAAGGCTAAAGATGAATACTCAGATTGTACATCTAAAAATCCATGCAAGGATTTTTTAGAGATGTGAGTTTATAACCTATCCTGGAAAACGATCCCTCACTCTCACAGACCTTGGGAGACAGGCCAGTCCTTGCTTACAGACAACCCCCCACCCTGAAGCAAATACTCACCAGCAACTACACACCACACCACAGAAACATTAACACAGGAACCAATCCCTGTAGCAAACCCCATTGCCTACTCTACTCTATCTACTCTAGCGACATATCAGAGGACCCAACCACATCAGCCACACCATCAGGGACTCATTCACCTGCACATCTACTAATGTGATATATGCCATCATGTGCCAGCAATGCTCCTCTGCCATGTACATTGGCCAAACCGGACAGTCTCTATGTAAAAGAATAAATGGACACAAATCAGACATCAGGAATGGTAACATACAAAAGCCAGTAGGAGAACACTTCAATCTTCCTAGACATTCTATAACAGATCTAAAAGTAGCCATGCTTGAACAAAAAAACTTCAAAAATAGACTTCAAAGAGAAACTGCAGAACTAAAATTCATTTGCAAATTTAACACCATTAATTTGGGCTTGAATAGGAACTGGGAGTGGCTGGCTCATTACAGAAGCAGCTTTGCCTCTCTTGGAATTGACACCTCCTCATCTATTATTGGGAGTGGACTACTTCCACCCTGATCGAATTGGCCCTGTCAACACTGGCTCTCCACTTGTGAGGTAACTCCCTTCTCTTCACGTGTCAGTATATAATGCCTGCATCTGTAACTTTTACTCCATGCATCTGAAGAAGTGGGTTTTTTACCCACGAAAGCTTATGCCCAAATAAATCTGTTAGTCTTTAAGGTGCCACCGGACTCCTTGTTCTTTTTTTTAAAGAGACTGTTTGTTTAAGCCAGTGCCACTCTCCTCTACTGCTTGCTCTTCTGAGATGGGACATGAAGATGGGAAGGAGATTGATCATTTGAAAGATTTCTGGGGGGCAAAAGGAGAAAACAACCAGGGAAAAAATAATCAGACTCAAGAGGGGAAACCCACCTCCAAGATGACGTGTCGGATTGAGGGGTCATTTCAGTGGCTTTTCCTCACTGGAGGAAAATCCAGATGGCCCAAGTCTAACCCCCTGCATCCAAACATCCCTGACTTTTGCCATCCATCTAACCTTCAAGCTGCCCTCTTGTCGCATTCTGTTATGGGAACTGCTTCTGGCAGGGGACTTTTGAGGGTTTTTTATGCCTTGTTTATTAAGGCAGGATATTTTCCCCAAGAGCTTAGCACCCAATGTTCAGGGTGGGGAGCCCTTGACAAATCTGGCCATCAGCGTCCTCACAGGGGCAGCTGCTGGGAGCTGAGGCCCAGAGCCTCAATGGGAGTCAGGTGCCTAAATGCCTTTGAAGATCTGGGTTCAAGTGCTCCTGAAAACCAGGCCTCAGTTGTGTGTGTGGAGCTTGTGAACATCAGTCCCTGCATGCGTAGTGCAGTTCCATAGACCCCACGGTGCGGTCTCCTAGGTGACGACGGGGTGGAGGGAGGAGGGGGCGGTGTTAGGGCGGGGAAGGGGCGGAGTTGGGGCGTGGCTAGGGGTGGGGAAATGGGCGGGGGCAGGGCCCGTGGCGGGTCCTCTTTTTTTATTTATGAGATATGGTAACCCTAAACACACCCCAACTGCCCCTCAAACGCTTCTATCAAACATCTGGCAGTTGGGGTGTGTTTAGGGTTACCATAGGGTTCCCCGCGCTAACACCGCCCCCTCCTCTCTCCCACTCCCAGCCAGGGGGAAAGGGCTGCCCCAGCGCTACCGGCTTCAGGGTTTGCCGGGCAGCCCCCAGACCCTGCGCCCCCGGCCGGCGCTTCCCCAGCGCAGCTGGAGCCCAGGAGGGGAAGCGCCCAGCCGGGGGCGCAGGGTCTGGAGGCTGCCCGGCAAACCGTGAAGCCGGTAGCGCTCCGGCTTTGGGCAGCCCCTATGCCTCCGGACCCTGCGCCCCCAGCCGGGCACTTCCCCTCCCGGGCTCCGGCGGCGCAGGGTCCGGAGGCACGGGGGCTGCTGAAAACAGGAGATTGCAGGAGAATCTCAGCTCATTCAGGCATCATGGTTGCAGAGGAAAGCTTGAGAATGTGACCTGAGCGCAACCAAAAGGCTCAGAAGTGCAGACCAAACACAACCCTGGATGTGCCGGTATTTTAAAAACTCTCCTGGTTCCGTGCCTGTGCTTGGCATTCCTGGGTTCTGTGGCAGAAGTCAATGGGGCCTTTGTCAGGGATTTCAGGTGTGTGTGTGTGTGTGTGTGCGTGCGCAGGGAGCCTGTAGGAATGCAATGCATGGTTGCTTCGCTTGGTGTAACGTGTGTGATCCCCAGAGCTTGCACCTTTGTATTTTGAATTATTTCAGCTCCATTGTGTACCAACTAAAGCCAGTGTGTGGGGCGTCGCGCTGCAGTTTATGCTAGCGTTAGAGTGTATTGCAGACATAGCCTTTGAGTAGGGAATGGGGTTTTATAATCTAGTAACTCATTATTTTGACCTTGGCATATTAGCTCTGCAAATGCAAGGGGGCAAAGTTCAGGTTGAGAGTGAAGTATATAAATGGGGTGTGGTCACGGTGAGAGCTGGACTGCCTGGAGGTGGGGTGAGGTGGGGGCAGGGAGTGACTGTTCATTGCCACACTTAATTTTTGTTTTTAAATGTGTAACATTCTCGTAAGTGGGGTGTGAGCTGTGGATAAAACATGCCTTCAGCATTAACTCCTCTCGTAACCAAGTTCTTGGTTTAGGAATTTCCTTGTTTGTGTAACGGACATTGTCCAGCTGATGATAAAGCCAGCCAGCTCTGCACTGTCGGATATCATGAGCCCTCCAAAGAAGGACTCTCCACCTGCAAACTTTAGTGACCCACTCTATGGGTGGGCTGTGGCAAATGGAAGGGAGGGAAGCTCTTTAAGCCCTCGATGGTTTCAAAGACTTCTGGTTTTCAAACCCGGATAAAAGCCCCTGTCTTTCCATGCCCCCTCTCCTTTCTGTCCCACCACTGGGCCTTGTACCAACACATTTGGAACAGTATTTTTTTTTTCATCACAAATTGGCCTGGTCTCAATAATGAAAATTTTGTGACTTTTTTGTTTTGATTTTGAAATGTTTCTATTAAAAACTGAAAAATGATCAGGCCTTTTGGTTATTTTCCTTCCCTTCCTCTTTTTCAGGGGGAAAGGAAGAAAACAATAAAACCCTTGGTATTAAAACTCTCCCAACTTTTGAAAATGTTCTTGTTTTTTTTCCAGCCAGCTCTGTTCTTACCCCTTCACTGACCTCCATGCCCTGCCAATCCCCCCCTTTAGAGATCATTCTGAAACCACCCCTTCATTTGCTCCCCAGTATTCTCCCCTCCCCCACCCCATTGGTCCCTCCAAATTCGCTGTTCCTGGCTCTTTGCCTTTCCTCTGTACAGCCCTGGTAGGAAGGAGCACTGACTTGAGGCAGCAGAGGATCAGATTACTACTAATCGGGTGTTTGTGATCAAGTCATTTTGAAGATGTGGTGAGCTAAAAGAAAAACAAATTAGGTCACGTTTCCCTGTTGTGATTTGGTGTAAAGATTTAAACACCAAAACTTTGATATTTTTTCCCCAAACTTCCCAGACAAACTCTCTCCTGGGCAGAGAGGTGGCATGTGCCATCAGGGGATCTGGTTTCTTTTTGGGGAAGTTAGGAGTGGAGTCTGGTAAGTGGTTCTAATGGGAAGCTAGCTTCCGTCTTCGCTCTGGAGTGACTGCCATTGCTTGGTGATAGGCCTAGACAGACTAGGACTATGCACGGAGAACACCCCAAAGATGCCTAGACAAGAGGAAGTGAACAGGACTTACTGCAGAGATACTCTCCACTGGAGAAGTTGCAATGAGGGTGCTGGCTTCCCATTGGAGTGTCTTCTTCCAAGTGTAGCTCTCCAGCAAGTGTGGCTCAGCCTGCCCCAGCACCAGGGCTCCGAGCAGGAAAGGCATATGTCTCAGCGAGGGGACCTGGGTGCCCTGTAACGCTATGAGGCCTGGCCACCTCCTTCTCTTCTTCAGCTGCACAGGTAACCTGGGAGCCCTCTCCCACAGGCAGATGCCTTGGTGGACAGGTTACGACGTGAAGCGCTGGGCAAAGGTTTAAGAGCAGGCGGTTTTATGATTGCAGATGTGGCGCTTGGGTATCAGGCTCAAGTTCAAGGACTCCATGTGCTATTTATCTCTTTTATTTGTTGTCTCTAGTCTAGGGCAGGGCCTGATCCAGCCCCCACTGAACTCTGGGAAACTTCCATTGGCTTCCAGGAGAGCAGCATCGAGTTTAGTACTTTGTAGCCTCTTGTTGTTTCTTTCCTCTTTCTCTGGAGGCAGGAAATAATTGTAGAGAGGGAGGAAACGCTGGAGAGCTCCCAATGCACTGGCAGCCTTGGGGGCCTGCCAAGTAATCTCTGCACCTGCCTGCAGAGATCGCCTGGGGCTCAGGCAGCCTCTCCACTCTCTTGCCGTAGCTCATGACACACAGAGGAAAGGCAGGGCAGGTAATATGCTAATAGCCACCGGGCTAGCTCATTGCCATGCTGCCTGGGAACCAAACTCAAGGGGGGTTGTGACCTGGACTAGCCAGTGACCATCAGACCCACTGAGCTTCGCGTAGAGCAGGGATTGAATGCAGCTCTCCAGAGATGGGAAGCTCTTGCCCAAACCCACTTGTCTTCGTCCCTCTGCCCCCAGATTCTGTGTCTCCAGAATTTACTGAGCCAGTGTAGAACAGGCCTGGCCTGGTCCCGATGGGAGCTGTTACTACGGTGATACATGCAATACACAGACCACATGGTTCTTGACTTGTCTGCTCTCCATGTCTCATCTCTAAGAATCTCTGTTCTCCCTGCCTTATAATTATGGTGCCAGATTTATCCCTGGAACAATTTGACTGACTTAACAGAATTACACCATCTATGAATTTGGCTCAGTAACTCTATTTTTTAGGTGTGAACCTGGAAAAAAAACCAACTTGTGTAAATAAATTCCCACATGGCAAGACACCAGCTTTCTGGGGCATTTTGCCTGTCGTCTTGAGTTCTCTGGCTGTGTGATGTAACAATAACCCAGCAGACAAACTCACTGTCTCATTGCATGGATTCCCCATCAAGCTACACCTGTCTCCCTCGTGCACCTGGGATTTTCTGCTGGGCTCCAGGAGGTGAGATCTGCTGCTAAAGTCTTCTCAGGTATGTTGCTTTCAGAACTGGTCTACATCCTCAGTTACCTGGTGTTAGGACTGAGATTTCCACTTTGAACTTTAGGGTACAAATGTAGGGGCCTGCGTGAAAAACTTCTAAGCTTAACTACCAGCTTAGCTCTGGTTCGGCTGCCACCATCAATGGATTCCCTCCCTGGGAAGCCTTGAAAAACCCTCACCAAATCCCTGGTGAAAACAAATCCAAAACCCCTTGGATCTTAAAACAAGGAGAAATTAACCATTCCCCTCCTTCCTCCCACCAACTCCTGGTGAATCAGTTCCAACCCCCCCTGGGATCTACAACAGGGAGAAATTAACCATCCCCCCTCCTTCCTCCCACCAACTCCTGGTGAATCAAGATCCAAAACCCCTTTGGATCTAAAACAAGGAAAAATTAATTAGGTTCTTAAAAAGAAGGTTTTTAATTAAAGAAAAAGGTAAAAATCATCTCTGTAAAATCAGTATGGAAATTAACCTTACAGGGTAATCAAACTTAAAGAGCTCAGAGGACTCCCCTCTAGTCTCAGGTTCAAAATACAGCAAACAAAGATAAACACTCTAGTAAAAGGTACATTTACAAGTTGAGAAAAACAAAGGAAAACTAACACGCCTTGCCTGGCTATTTACTTACAAGTTTGAAATAGGAGAGGCTTGTTTAGAAAGATGTGGGGAACCTGGATTGAGGTCTGGTCCCTCTCAGTCCCCGAGAACGAACACACTCCCAAACAAAGAACACAAACAAAAGCCTTCCCCCCCCAAGATTTGAAAGTATCTTGTCCCCTTATTGGTCCTTTAGGTCAGATGCCAGCCAGGTTACCTGAGCTTCTTAACCCTTTACAGGGAAAAGGATTTTGGAGTCTCTGGCCAGGAGGGATTTATAGTACTGTACACAGGACAGCTATTACCCTTCCCTTTATAGTTATGACACCTGGATTTCTTGGGCGGGAGAAGGACCTGAATTTCATCCATAACCCCATTGGAGCCAAGAGCTATTATTATTTCTTTGGTGTGTGGTTGTGCACAGGCACCCAGCCATGGACCCATTGCACTTGTGCTGTGCAAACACAGAACAACAAGATGGCCCCTCCCGCGGCGAGCTGACCAACCCCCCCTCCCACTGGTTCCATTTCCCCAAGGGAAATGTGGCCAGAGTGTTTGAGCTGGGAAGCCAGAACTCCCAAACTCTTCACAGCTAGTGCCCAAAGGGCCGGCTTCACACCCATCTGTAGGCATGGCAGCACTCAGCCTTTCCGGTGCCTAGAAAATCGCTGGGACTTACAAAGCCGGAGTTAAGTGCCCAGGCGCCCTGTGCCATGAATGGGGAGAGACTGATGCCTCTGAGTGGGACTCACAACAGCACGGTAGGCAGGGCCTGACCTAAGCTGGAGGTGCCAAGCTAAGGGGTCTGTGCTAACTAAGTCCTGTTCCCTTCCTGGAGCTACGCACCTTAAAGTCCAGGCTGCAGGAAGGCACCGACTGCCTCAGCTGAACCCTCTCGTGGCGTTAGGCAGGGGAAAGGGGAGCTCCAGAGGCAGAAACACAGGTGCCTAGAGAGCTCTTATTGCGAACATTTAGGCTCTGAGTGATTTTTAGGCACCTACAGGATTCGGGTGAAGCTGGGCAGGGGTCGTGTGAATCCCCAGGGGGCCTGATTCTGGGATTTAGGGACCGTCTACACTGCGATAAAATCCCTGCAGCGCTCAGTCTCAGAGCTGGCTTGGGCTGCGGGGCTAGAATATTGCAGTGTAGACATTCAGGCTGGGACTGGAGCCTGGGCTCTGAGATCCTCCCCACTCGCGGGGCCTCAGAACCTGGGTTCCAGCCAGAGCCTGAATGTCTACATGGCGATTTTATAGGAAGCCTGAGTCAACTGAACCAGGCCAGCTGCAGCCATGCCGCGGTCTTGTATTGCAGTGTAGACGTACTCTTAGGCGCCGTAGTCCTTTTGTGAATCTAGCCCAGGATGGGAAAACTCTTTGGCCCGAGAGCCACGTCTGGGTATGGAAATTGTATGGCGGGCCATGAATGCTCACAAAATTGGGGGTTGGGGTGTGGGCTCTGGGGTGGGGCTGGGGATGAGGGGTTGGGGGTGCAGGAGGGTGCTCCGGGCTGGGACTGAGGGGTTTGGAGGGTGGGAGGGGGATCAGGGCTGAGGCAGGGGGTTGGGGTGTGGGAGGGGGTCAGGGGTGCAGGCTCTGGGCGGCACTTACCTCAAGCAGCTCCCAGAAGCAGCAGCATGTCCCCCCCTGGCTCCTACATGGAGGCTCACAGCCAGGCAGCTCTGCACACTGCCCTGTCTGCAGGCGCTTGGAGCAGGGGCAGCGTGCAAAGCCCCCTGACTGCCCCTACACCTAGGAGCCGGAGGGGGGGCATGCTGCTGCTTCTGGGAGCCGCGCAGAGCCGGCGAACAGCAGAGGCTAACAGAGGGAGTTTGCCTGGGAGCTGTCCGAGAGGAGGTACGCTAACTGCTGCATTAGGGGGGCTGTGTTGGTGAGTATCTGAGTGTCTGCTGCTGGGACAGTTGGTCAGTTTGACCGTGTGCTTGATTGCTTGCTTGTTTGTTTGAAAAGTGTGAATTGGGAGTGCTTTGTTCCAGGTGGGCCTTGAGTGGGCCTGACTGGTATATAAGGGCAGTCAGCAGCGAACCAGCTGAGCGGCGAACAGCAGAGGCTAACAGCGGGAGTTTGCGTGGGGAGAGCGCACTGAGGCTTTCATCTGCAGGTTTCTCTGAGTAGTTCCTGCAGCAGTTGAGGAAGCTCCTAAGAGGACGGTGATATGGAAGGTGAGCGATCAGCTGTTGTAACCTGCACAGGTTGTGCCATGTTTGTCTTTCTTCCACAGGACAGAAGCGACTTTGTCTGTACAAAGTGCAAGCTGGTCTCCATATTGGAAGAGAAGGTTCAAGGTCTGGAGAAACGAGTATCGACTCTGCGTTGCATAAGGGAAAATGAAGATTTCCTGAACAGATGTCAGGAGGTGCTTCTATGGCCACAATGTTCTGAAGATTCAGAGCAGGCACAGCAGGGACAGAAGGATTGTGAGGAGGTTTGGCAGCATGTGACCTCCAGAAGAAGAAAGAGGAGCGTCCATGCACCAGCAATGGAGATACAGGTGAGCAATCGTTTCCCTGTTCTCCCTACAGGTACTAATGTGGAGAGTGGACTAGATGACCCATCTGAGGGAAGGGAGCAGAAGGAGACTCCACCGATTGGAAGGCAAAAGATGCACTGTCCTAGGGATGGGGGTTCCACCACCACCACTCCCAAGAGGAGGAGGAGGGTGGTGGTGGTCGGGGACTCCCTCCTCAGGGGGACTGAGTCATCTATCTGCCGCCCCGACCGGGAAAACAGAGAGGTCTGCTGCTTGCCAGGAGCTAGGATACACGATGTGACGGAGAGACTGCCGAGACTCATCAAGCCCTTGGATCGCTACCCCTTCCTGCTTCTCCACGTGGGCACCAATGATACTGCCAAGAATGACCTTGAGCGGATCACTGCAGACTACATGGCTCTGGGAAGAAGGATAAAGGAGTTTGAGGCGCAAGTGGTGTTCTCGTCCATCCTCCCTGTGCAAGGAAAAGGCCTGGGTAGAGACCGTCGAATCGTGGAAGTCAACGAATGGCTACGCAGGTGGTGTTGGAGAGAAGGCTTTGGATTCTTTGACCATGGGATGGTGTTCCAAGAAGGAGGAGTGCTAGGCAGAGACAGGCTCCACCTAACGAAGAGAGGGAAGAGCATCTTTGCCAGCAGGCTGGCTAACCTAGTGAGGAGGGCTTTAAACTAGGTTCACCGGGGGAAGGAGACCAAAGCCCTGAGGTAAGTGGGGAAATGGGATCCTGGGAGGAAGCACAAGCAGGAAAGCGCAAGAGGGGAGGACTCCTGTCTCATACTGAGAAAGAGGGACGATCGATGAGTTATCTTAACTGCCTATACACAAATGAAACAAGCAGGGAGAACTGGAAGTCCTGGCACAGTCAGGGAACTATGCTGTGATTGGAATAACAGAGACTTGGTGGGATAACTCACATGACTGGAGTACTGTCATGGATGGATATAAACTGTTCAGGAAGGACAGGCAGGGCAGAAAAGGTGGGGGAGTTGCCTTGTATGTAAGAGGGGACAGCAAAATAGAGACAATGGATTTCAGGAAGGCAGATTTTGGGAAGCTCAGAGAGCTGATAGGTAAGGTCCCATGGGAATCAAGACTGAGGGGAAAAACAACTGAGGAGAGTTGGCAGTTTTTCAAAGGGACACTATTAAGGGCCCAAAAGCAAGCTATTCCGCTGGTTAGGAAAGATAGAAAATGTGGCAAAAGACCACCTTGGCTTAACCACGAGATCTTGCACGATCTAAAAAATAAAAAGGAGTCATATAAAAAATGGAAACTAGGACAGATTACAAAGGATGAATATAGGCAAACAACACAGGAATGCAGGGGCAAGATTAGAAAGGCAAAGGCACAAAATGAGCTCAAACTAGCTACGGGAATAAAGGGAAACAAGAAGACTTTTTATCAATACATTAGAAGCAAGAGGAAGACCAAAGACAGGGTAGGCCCACTGCTTAGTGAAGAGGGAGAAACAGTAACAGGAAACTTGGAAATGGCAGAGATGCTTAATGACTTCTTTGTTTCGGTCTTCACCGAGAAGTCTGAAGGAATGCCTAACATAGTGAATGCTAATGGGAAGGGGGTAGGTTTAGCGGATAAAATAAAAAAAGAACAAGTTAAAATTCACTTAGAAAAGTTAGATGCCTGCAAGTCACCCGGGCCTGATGAAATGCATCCTAGAATACTCAAGGAGCTAATAGAGGAGGTATCTGAGCCTCTAGCTATTATCTTTGGAAAGTCATGGGAGACGGGAGAGATTCCAGAAGACTGGAAAAGGGCAAATATAGTGCCCATCTATAAAAAGGGAAATAAAAACAACCCAGGTAACTACAGACCAGTTAGTTTAACTTCTGTGCCAGGGAAGATAATGGAGCAAGTAATTAAGGAAATCATCTGCCAACACTTGGAAGGTGGTAAGGTGATAGGGAATAGCCAGCATGGATTTGTGAAGAACAAATCATGTCAAACCAATCTGATAGCTTTCTTTGATAGGATAACGAGCCTTGTGGATAAGGGTGAAGCGGTGGATGTGGTATACCTAGACTTTAGTAAGGCATTTGATACAGTCTCGCATGATATTCTTATCGATAAACTAGGCAAATACAAATTAGATGGGGCTACTATAAGGTGGGTGCATAACTGGCTGGATAACCGTACTCAGAGAGTTGTTATTAATGGTTCCCAATCCTGCTGGAAAGGCGTAACGAGTGGGGTACCGCAGGGGTCTGTTTTGGGACCGGCTCTGTTCAATATCTTCATCAACGACTTAGATATTGGCATAGAAAGTACGCTTATTAAGTTTGCGGATGATACCAAACTGGGAGGGATTGCAACTACTTTGGAGGACAGGGTCATAATTCAAAATGATCTGGACAAATTGGAGAAATGGTCTGAGTTAAACAGGATGAAGTTTAACAAAGACAAATGCAAAGTGCTCCACTTAGGAAGGAAAAATCAATTTCACACATACAGAATGGGAAAAGACTGTCTAGGAAGGAGTACGGCAGAAAGGGATCTAGGGGTTATAGTGGACCACAAGCTAAATATGAGTCAACAGTGTGATGCTGTTGCAAAAAAAGCAAACATGATTCTGGGATGTATTAACAGGTGTGTTGTGAGCAAGACACGAGAAGTCATTCTTCCGCTCTACTCTGCTCTGGTTAGGCCTCAGCTGGAGTATTGTGTCCAGTTCTGGGCGCCGCATTTTAAAAAAGATGTGGAGAAATTGGAAAGGGTCCAAAGAAGAGCAACAAGAATGATTAAAGGTCTTGAGAACATGACCTATGAAGGAAGGCTGAAAGAACTGGGTTTGTTTAGTTTGGAAAAGAGAAGACTGAGAGGGGACATGATAGCAGTTTTCAGGTATATAAAAGGGTGTCATAAGGAGGAGGGAGAGAACTTGTTCACCTTAGCCTCTAAGGATAGAACCAGAAACAATGGGTTTAAACTGCAGCAAGGGAGGTCTAGGTTGGACATTAGGAAAAAGTTCCTAACTGTCAGGGTGGTTAAACACTGGAACAAATTGCCTAGGGAGGTTGTGGAATCTCCGTCTCTGGAGATATTTAAGAGTAGGTTAGATAAATGTCTATTAGGGATGGTCTAGGCAGTATTTGGTCCTGCCATGCGGGCAGGGGACTGGACTCGATGACCTCTCGAGGTCCCTTCCAGTCCTAGAATCTATGAATCTATGAATCTATGACTGCTCAGAGCTCCGATATGAAACTGCAGAAAAACCTGAGAGTCTCTGGATCAAGTTGAGAAGTGTGAGCAACAAGGGTGATGTCGTGGTCGGAGTCTGCTATAGACCACCAGACCAGGGGGATGAGGTGGACGAAGCTTTCTTCTGACAACTAGCAGAAGTTGCTAGATCGCAGGCCCTGGTTCTCATGAGAGACTTTAATCGCCCTGATATCTGCTGGGAGAGCAATACAGCAGTGCACAGAAAATCCAGGAAGTTTTTGGAAAGTGTAGGGAACAATTTCCTGGTGCAAGTGCTGGAGGAACTAACTAGGGGCAGAGCTTTTCTTGACCTGCTGCTCACAAACAGGGAAGAATTAGTAGGGGAAGCAAAAGTGGTTGGGAACCTGGGAGGCAGTGACCATGAGATGGTCGAGTTCAGGATCCTGACACAAGGAAGAAAGAGCAGCAGAATACGGACCCTGGACTTCAGAAAAGCAGACTTTGACTCCCTCAGGGAACAGATGGGCAGGGTCCCCTGGGAGAATAACATGAAGGGCAAAGGGGTCCAGGAGAGCTGGCTGTATTTTAAAGAATCCTTATTGTGGTTGCAGGAACAAACCATCCCGATGTGTAGAAAGAATAGTAAATATGGCAGGCGACCAGCTTGGCTAAACAGTGAAATCCTTGCTGATCTTAAACGCAAAAAAGAAGCTTACAAGAAGTGGAAGATTGGACAAATGACCAGGGAGGAGTATAAAAATATTGCTCAGGCATGCAAGAGTGAAATCAGGAAGGCCAAATCACACTTGGAGTTGCAGCTAGCAAGAGATGTTAAGAGTAACAAGAAGGGTTTCTTCAGGTATGTTAGCAACAAGAAGAAAGTCAAGGAAAGTGTGGGCCCCTTATTGAATGAGGGAGGCAACCTAGTGACCGAGGATGTGGAAAAAGCTAACGTACTCAATGCTTTTTTTGCCTCTGTCTTCATGAACAAGGTCAGCTCCCAGACTGCTGCACTGGGCAGCACAATATGGGGAGAAGGTGACCAGCCCTCTGTGGAGAAAGAAGTGGTTCGGGACTATTTAAAAAAACTGGACGTGCACAAGTCCGTGGGGCCGTATGCGCTGCATCTGAGGGTGCTAAAGGAGTTGGCGGATGAGATTGCAGAGCCATTGGCCATTATTTTTGAAAACTCATGGCGATCGGGGGAGGTCCCGGATGACTGGAAAAAGGCTAATGTAGTGCCCATCTTTAAAAAAGGGAAGGAGGAGGATCCGGGGAACTACAGACCAGTCAGCCTCACCTCAGTCCCTGGAAAAATCATGGAGCAGGTCCTCAAGGAATCAATTCTGAAACACTTAGAGGAGAGGAAAGTGATCAGGAACAGTCAGCATGGATTCACCAAGGGCAAGTCATGCCTGACTAACCTAATTGCCTTCTATGATGAGATAACTGGCTCTGTGGATGAGGGGAAAGCAGTGGATGTGTTATTCCTTGACTTTAGCAAAGCTTTTGATACAGTCTCCCACAGTATTCTTGCCGCCAAGTTAAAGAAGTATGGGCTGGATGAATGGACTGTAAGGTGGATAGAAAGCTGGCTAGATCGTCGGGCTCAACGGGTAGTGATCAATGGCTCCATGTCTAGTTGGCAGCCAGTTTCAAGCGGAGTGCCCCAAGGGTCGGTCGTGGGGCCAGTTTTGTTTAATATCTTTATTAATGATCTGGAGGATGGTGTGGACTGCACTCTCAGCAAGTTTGCAGATGACCCTAAACTAGGAGGCATGGTAGATACACTAGAGGGTAGGGATCGGATACAGAGGGACCTAGACAAATTAGAGGATTGGGCCAAAAAAAACCTGATGAGGTTCAACAAGGACAAGTGCAGAGTCCTGCACTTAGGACGGAAGAATCCCATGCACTGCTACAGACTAGGGACCGAATGGCTAGGTAGCAGTTCTGCAGAAAAGGACCTAGGGGTCACAGTGGACGAGAAGCTGGATATGAGTCAACAGTGTGCTCTTGTTGCCAAGAAGGCTAACGGCATTTTGGGCTGTATAAGTAGGGGTATTGCCAGCAGATTGAGGAACGTGATCGTTCCCCTTTATTCGACATTGGTGAGGCCTCATCTAGAATACTGTGTCCAGTTTTGGGCCCCACACTACAAGAAGGATGTGGAAAAATTGGAAAGAGTCCAGCGGAGGGCAACAAAAATGATTAGGGGTCTGGAGCACATGACTTATGAGGAGAGGCTGAGGGAACTGGAATTGTTTAGTCTGCAGAAGAGAAGAATGAGGGGGGATTTGATAGCAGCCTTCCCCTACCTGAAGGGGGGGTTCCAAAG
The DNA here is from genome assembly GCF_027887155.1 of Malaclemys terrapin pileata. Classification (NCBI taxonomy): domain Eukaryota; kingdom Metazoa; phylum Chordata; order Testudines; family Emydidae; genus Malaclemys; species Malaclemys terrapin. Next base: position 2,097,248 of record NC_071523.1, read on the forward strand.
AGGATGGAGCTCAGCTGTTCTCAGTGGTGGCAGATGACAGAACAAGAAGCAATGGTCTCAAGTTGCAGTGGGAGAGGTCCAGGTTGGATATTAGGAAACACTATTTCACTAGGAGGGTAGTGAAGCACTGGAATGTGTTACCTAGGGAGGTGGTGGAGTCTTCTTCCTTGGAGATTTTTAAGTCCCGGCTTGACAAAGCCCTGGCTGGGATGATTTAGTTGGGAATTGGTCCTGCTTTGAGCAGGGGGTTGGACTAGATGACCTCTTGAGGTCCCTTCCAACCCTGAGATTCTATGATTCTATGATTCAGAGTGGAGCAAACCCCTGACCCTGCTCCATGGTGGGAGTTCGAGGGCTGGATTAAAGCAGTTTGAGGGCTGGATGCAGTCCCCAGACCGTAGTTTGCCCACCCCTGATCCAGCCTGAAGTTCCTTTCCTAAGAGTTAATGCATAGGATGGTTTTGAACTAAACTGATCTTTCATATCGGACACCTACCAATGAAGCAATTCCTCTTAAGTGTGCACTGAAGTGATTAACCTTGAACAAATTTGCAGTAAAAGAGGCCTCAGGTTTCTCTTGAGAAACAGCAAGGCAACATAACAATTTCCTGACGAACGAAGCATGTATTTTATTGAGCTTTCTTCCAAAAAGCAAATGGTTTCAACAAGGACTGTAAGTACAACTTGTGAGAACTGATTTATCTCAAAGAAGGCTGGGTTGCAATCTGAAATGAACTGGGGTTGGTTTTATTGATAAAAATATGTGTGTATCTCCTGTGAGTTTGGAGAAATTACTCTGAATCCGTTTACAATGGAATGATTTATCTTCATGGAGCTTGTAATGAAATGAGTTTAGTGGGAATAAATGTCAAACTAGATATTGCCGAACGAATGTGGCAATGAGAAGAATAAGCATCAGCAATTCCTGACCAACAACATATTTGTTCTTTTTTCAGAAAGACTGCAGTACTCTGTGCCTTTGGGTTGCCAGCATGATTTGTCACCTGGCTGAGAGAACCGAGCTTCAGACGTACAATTGCCCTTGCTTCTCACAGACAAAGTAAAAACACAGTTTGACCTTGAAACTTTGGTTGTCATCACTACTTACCTAGAAAATGAATCTGTTTGTTCACCACGAGCTATATGCTTGTCGTGATGTCATGATCATAGTATTTAAAAAAACAATTCCTAGACTAACCCTTGGTTAGCTTTCACGTTAGATTGCTAAGTTATCCTCCCCCAAAAGCTTTTACTAGCAAATGGGTTTTATGAACAGAAAAGGCAAAAGCCCCATGTAAGTCAGGCAAAGCAGCCACTTTGCCCTCTCGTATAGGACAGTTTTTCCCCTGCTTCTATTTACACCCAGTCTTCTTTTTGGATGTTCTGCTCCTACCAAAACCAGCCAAAACTAAAACCAGACCGCGGGTGTTGGTTTGGGGGAGGGCTAGCTGAGCTGAGCCATAGAGCCTGGGGAGAAAGGTCACTTGGAGAGCACAAGACTTCATCAAATGGTCAAGAACTGTGAGACTTCTCATCAGAAAGCAATGGCAACAGACCGGGCCCGGGGAGGAGAGACAATATTGTGTTATGCAGCAACCTCCCTGCCGTGGATGGGTGGGCTCGTTACAGGAATAAGAGGGTTAATTCCCTGGCCTGTGTTAAGCAGATGGTCAGACTAGATGAGTTAATGGTCCCTTCGGGCCTTAGGTGCTCTGACTCAGGAATGGACATTAATGACAAATGGGCCCAGGGGATGAACCCCAAGTCCCCAGCAGCCCTCTCCCTGGCAGATCTTACCTGCCTTGGGAAGCGAGTACTTGACGGGTCTGACTCTGTTACACCTTGCCCAGACTTGTGTAGCTTGTCATGCCAATTAGGTCTGGTTGAGTTGAACGGGGAAAACCCCAAGGTTTTGCTGACACGTCTGTTGGGAAGGTTCCTTGGGTACAGGATGGGATTTCTGCTCAAAATGAGAGAGAGAGCCAGAGCCGCCCAGAGGATTCAGGGGGCCTGGGGTCTTCCCCCACCGCCGAATTGCCACTGAAGACCTGGCACTTCAGCGGTGGATCCTGGGGCGGAAGGACCCCCCACCGCGGGCCTCCAGGGCACTTCGGTGGCAGGTCCCGGAGCAGAAGGACCCCCTGCCGCCGAATTGCAGCCAAAGACCTGGAGCGAGTGAAGGACCCCACTCCAGGGGCCCCGAAAACTCTCGTGGGGGGGCCCCTGTGGGGCCCAGGGCCTGGGGCAAATTGCCCCACTTGCCCCCCCCTCTGGGCAGCTCTGGAGAGAGCGCCAGGTTCAAGTCCCTTCTCTATCTGCTTCAAAGCTGGGACCTGAACCTCAGTTTCCCAGAACTGCTGCGGGATTGGCTGTTCTGGGCAGGGTTTTTTTCCCAAGTGTTTTAAAGAAACGCTTTGGAAGGTCTCACTTTTGTTCTGATGGGAAACAAAAATAAAGTTTGGAACCTCAGCATTGTTTGCAAACTGTTTTGTTTTCCAGCCAGCATGGCAGAGTGATGCATTGTCTTGCTATGGGACCCCGAGGGCCATTTTACTAGGACCAAAGCATTGATATCCCCAGTTAATGCCGCTCACGAATACAGATCTCCATTAGTGTAGTCATTTTTCAGTGTCATTGGTGATCTGTGCTGCATGAATGCCGAGGAACAGGGCACGGCCCAGGGTCCCATTGGCCAGGTGCTGCAGACATTGAAGTGAAAGCGGTCCCTGCCCCATGGGTAAGAGAAGCGTGTCTGAAACTGAAGTTTCTCAAATGGGAGGGGGCAGCAAAGTGGCGTGTGTGCTCTTCCTGTTCGGCTGCCTGGAGCTCTCTGGAGGGCAGCCCGGACAGGGAGAGCACAGGCTGCAGGGAGGCTAGGCTTGTCTCTGGAATGGGATCGGCACCGTCTGGCTTCCAGCCAGTGGGAGGGTTGAGGAGGCAGCTGAAGCTCCCCAGCTCATGACAAAATGGTGGGTGGAAGGGGGTGTCTGGAGCACATGGTGGGATCTCAGGCCACTAATGAGAGTTTCTGGGGAGCGGGTTGAGTTTCTAGCTCTAGGCTAGTTTGGTGGGCGCAGGCCAGTTGGCGGCAGATAGTGGTGACCTTGTGGCCTGAGACATGAAGATGAGGTGGAGGGGGGCATTGATCTGAAGATGGGTGGGGGACAGAGTAAAGGAGGGTGAGCTCTGGGGAACAAGGTAGCTCCTTTCAGCTCTCCCTTTAGCATTGTACATGGGAGGATATTGCTGGGTTGCCTGTGATAGCAGGGTCCTGGATTTGAAGAGCTTTACTGCATTCCCAGGGCTGATGTCCTCTGAAGGGAGCACGTGATTTTTGTGTCTTGTTTATCACTGGGCATGGCGCTGACAGGCCTCCACCCTTTATCTCCTCTCCAGTGATGTGTCCATCTGGCTCCTGGTTCCTCAGGGGGAAACCACCCAGGGGGCCAGACCAGGGGGCCCCATTACTATCGCTGTGCTGAATTGGAGACACTGACCCATACCCGTGCATGAGAGCATGTTGGGAAGCCAGGAAAGCCCAGCCCCCTTTTCCCCCATGCCCCCAGACCCTGCTCAGCTTTGGCTGGTGAGTCAGGTGCAATAAAGGCCCATCTGGGGGGGGGGGGGGGAGGAAGCTGCGTCAGTTGAACTTTAGGTGTGACTTTATGTGGGTTTAACTGCACTGGTGCAACCCCCCATGTGGACACGCTGAATTTGGTTTCAAGCGAGGCTTATTTTGGTTTAGTTTACGCGTCGATGTAGGAGCAGGCTTAAGCTAAAGGGCAATAAGCTGCTCTCAACTGGAGTGGGTTGGAAAACTTCCCACACCAGGTTCCCTCATGGTCGTCTCAAGGGGTGCCAGGCTTGTCTTAGCGTTACCCCACTCACATGCAGGAGAAGTGTCCTGTCCTGGTCGAAAGACACCATTCAGCCCAGCCCTTGGACTAGGCGGGACACTGTGCTCTAGTATGCAAGTGAAACTGGCAAATCCTGAGCCATGTTTCAAGTCTGAGTCGCCCAAAGAAGTTATAAAAACAGCAAAGGGGGCCACATGGCAATACAACAAACACATGAATCAAATGTGAAACCAAGTTAGCTACTACAAGAAACGTGGAATCTGAATTCTTTATCTATGGTTTGTTAGCTTCAAATTAATTCAATTCAATGTGATTACTTTACTTTTATATTCATTTAATGTATTGTTTGGCTGTGTTTTATTTTAATTATTTAATTTTACAGTTATTTATTTTGGAATCCGATTATTTTAGTTTGCTGCAAATGTGATATGAGTAAGGCTACGATTTAGTCACGGGTATTTTTAGTAAAAGTCAGGGACAGGTCATGGGCAGGAAACAAAAATTCACGGCCCGGGACCTGTCCCTGACTTTTACTATACATCCCTGACTAAAAGTATGGGGGGAGTGGCTCGAGGGGGTGCCATGGTTGCGGGGCGGGGGGGCAGCCCAAGGGGTGCTGTGGGGGCACGGCCTGTGGGGTGGTGCCACAGGTGCTGGGGGGGGGTGTTAGTGGGGCTGGGGCAGGTTCCCTACCTGGCTCCTGGGAAGCGGTGACTCCATATAGCAGGAAGTCACCAGACAAACCCTGAAAAGTCACTAGATGCAGCTGTTTAAGCACTAAAAAGGAATCAAAAATGTCACCGAACAAAATTTCTAGAGAATTCATCAGAGAATTATACACACACACACACACACACGTATAGTCACAAAATCATTCACAAGCAGATCAATAGTGTTAATAAAATCCATTCCATGCTCTTCTTACTAGTTCTGTTGCACACCAGAAGCACCTACACCAGGACGCTGTCATCATCAGGAGGGCTCTTTGGGAAGGGCGCTCTGTACACAGCAGCCCAGCCCGGCTGGGGTTGGTTAATTTCAGATGAGCCTCCCTTTCTTGCCAGCCTGGATTTGAGCCGATGGGTGAGTGAAAGGGAGAGCGCAGAGCCAGGGGGAAGGAGGCATTCACCTGACCTGAGCTCGGCGCTGCAGGGAGCCAAGAAAGTAGATTTAAAAACAAAAATCCATCAGATGGACTCCCTTCCCCCTGCTTCCAGGGGTTCATTTCTGATTAGAGCTGGGCAGCGACCCCCAGGCCAAGTCAGGGGAAGGAGTAAAGGGAAACTGAAATCAAGCTAGCACTGCCTTTGATCCTGTAGCAAGGGTTTCATCCCTGGGGGCACTGTGCCCCCGCTCCATTGGGGCACATGGCCCTGTCTCATCCCACCCCATCTTCCATCCATGCGGCTCTCCTCGCTGGCTAACCTGCTTCCCCCACCCAGCCCGCTTCATTAGCCGTCTTTTCCTGCATCACAGGCTATGCTACCTACGACAGAGCAGCGAGAAAGAGCATCTGGGTAAAAACAAGCCCAGGCAAATGTGCTGCTCTCTCCAAAGTGCGCCTGGCTTTAGCAACGGATTTAATTGGCCTCCACAAACTTCCATTTCCTCGCCTGCAGATTATAGTGAGCTCAGCCCAAGAAGCGCTGGAATGCGATTCCTTCCGTGGACATGCTCAGTTGAGACGCAACTTGGGGTGCAACAGAACTAGTAAGAAGAGCATGGAATGGATTTTATTAACACTATTGAGCTGCTTGTGAACGATTTGGTGACTATACATATTGGTGACGTCTGTCTCTGAATGTCACTCTCATTGGCAGTGAAAGTCGCTAGATTTGTCACTGGTCACTTGGACACTTATTTTCTTGCTAGGGAAACCAAAAAGTCACTAAATCTAGTGACTAAGGGTATGTCTACGCTATGAAATTAGGTCGAATTTATAGAAGCCGGTTTTATAGAAATTGGTTTTATACAGTCGATTGTGTGTGTCCCCACATAAAATGCTCTAAGTGCATTAAGTCGGTGGACCGTGTCCACAGTACTGAGGCTAGCGTTGACTTCCAGAGCGTTGCACTGTGGGTAGCTATCCCACAGTTCCCGCAGTCTCCGCCGCCCATTGGAATTCTGGGTTGAGATCCCAATGCCTGATGATGCAAAAACAGTGTCGCGGGAGGTTCTGGGTACATGTCGTCAGGCCCCTCCCCCTCCATCAGAGCAACAGCAGACAATCGATTGGCGCCTCTTTACCTGGGTTACCTGTGCAGACAACATACCACAGCAAGTGTGGAGCCCGCTCAGCTCAGCTCAGCTCACCATCACCATCACCATATGTCATCTGGGTACCAGCAGACATGGTACTGCATTGCTACACAGCAGCAGCTAATTGCCTTTTGGCAGTAGATGGTGTATTACGACTGGTATCCATCGTCGTCGTATTCCTCCGTGAGTTTGGTCAGCGGCACCTGGGCAGACATGTTTTGTCTCCTGGAGACTCAGTCCTGCCGGCAGTCCTATTGAACCGTCTTGACGATGATGGCTAGCAATCGTAATGCAGCATTTTCTGCCAAGCACCCAGAAGATGCCGATGGCTATCAGCCATGCTGCACCGTCTGCTGCCAGCCTAAGATGTAAAAGATAGATGGACCAGATTTGTTCTGTATTCATTTGCTTCCCCCTCCCCCCGTGAAATCAACGGCCTGCTAAACCCAGGGTTTTGAGTTCAATCTTTGGGGGGGGCCATTCTGTGTGACAGTTGTTTGTGTTTCTCCCTGATGCACAGCCACCTTTGTTGATTTTAATTCCCTGTAAGCCATGTCGTCACTCGCCCCTCGCTCCCTCCCTCAGTCAAACAATAGTTTTGCGCCTTTTTTCAGCCCAGATGCCATAGCACTGGGATCATGGAGCCCGCTCAGATCACCGCAGCAATTATGAGCACGATGAACACCACGCGTATTGTCCTGGAGTATATGCAAAGCCAGAACATGCCAAAGCAAAACCAGGCGAGGTGGTGATTGCAGCACGGTGACGAGAGTGATGAAGAAATTCCCTGTTGCGTGATTCTCCATTGATGGAGTCAAAGCACAGGGTTGGGGTAGTGGTGGCTGCACCCCCTAGCATGGCATGCAGCTCCGCATAGAAGCGGCATGTTTGTGGCTCTGCCCCGGACCTTCCGTTTGCCTCTCTGGCTTTTGGTAGGCTTTGAGAGGGAGTGAACCTAACAGGCAATGATCAAGTGATCTCTCTCCTGCCATCCATCTCCATCCTCTGACAGACAGAGGCTAGGGACACCATTCCTTACCCGTCCTGGCTAATAGCCATTAATGGACTTAACCACCATGAATGTATTCAGTTCTCTTTTAAACCCTGTTATAGTCAATAGCCTTCCCAACCTCCTCAGGCAAGGAGTTCCACAGATTGACTGTGCGTTGTGTGAAGAAGAACTTCCTTTATTTGTTTTAAACCTGCTGCCCATTAATTTCATTTGGTGGCCCCTAGTTCTTATATTATGGGAACAAGTAAATAACTTTTCCTTATCCACTTTCTCCACATCACTCATGATTTTATATACCTCTATCATATCCCCCCTTAGTCTCCTCTTTTCCAAGCTGAAAAGTCCTAGCCTCTTTAATCTCTCCTCATATCGGACCCGTTCCAAACCCCTAATCATTGTAGTTGCCCTGCTCTGAACTTTTTCTAATGCCAGTATAGCTTTTTTGAGATGAGGAGACCACATCTGTACGCAGTATTCAAGATGTGGGCGTACCATGGATTTATATAAGGGCAATAATATATTCTCCGTCTTATTCTCCATCCCCTTTTTAATGATTCCTAACATCCTGTTTGCTTTTTTGACTGCCGCTGCACACTGTGTGGACGTTTTCAGAGAACTATCCACGATGACTCCAAGATCTTTTTCCTGATTCGTTGTAGCTAAATTAGCCCCCATCATATTGTATGTATAGTCGGGGTTATTTTTTCCAATGTGCATTACTTTACATTTATCCACATTAAATTTCATTTGCCATTTTGTTGCCCAATCACTTAGTTTTGTGAGATCTTTTTGAAGTTCTTCACAGCCTGCTTTGGTCTTAACTATCTTCAGCACTTTAGTATCATCTGCAAACTTTGCCTCCTCACTGTTTACCCCTTTCTCCAGATCATTTATGAATAAGTTGAATAGGATTGGTCCTACGACAGACCCTTGGGGAACACCACTAGTTACCCCTCTCCATTCTGATAATTTACCATTTATTCCTACCCTTTGTTCCCTGTCTTTTAACCAGTTCTCAATCCATGAAAGGATCTTCCCTCTTATCCCATGACAGCTTAATTTACATAAGAGCCTTTGGTGAGGAACTTTGTCAAAGGCTTTCTGAAAATCTAAGTACACTATGTCCACTGGATCCCCCTTGTCCACATGTTTGTTGATCCCTTCAAAGAACTCTAATAGATTAGTAAGACACGATTTCCCTTTACAGAAACCATGTTGACTTTTGCCCAACAATGTATGTTCTTCTATGTATCTGACAGTTTTATTCTTTACAATTGTTTCAACTAATTTGCCCAGTGCTGATGTTAGACTTACCGGTCTGTAATTGCCGGGATCACCTCTAGAGCCCTTTTAAAATATTGGTGTTATATTAGCTATCTTCCAGTCATTGGGTACAGAAGCCGATTTAAAGGACAGGTTACAAATCATAGTTAGTAGTTCCACAATTTCACATTTGAGTTCTTTCAGAACTCTTGGGTGAATCCCATCTGGTCCTGGTGACTTCTTACTGTTAAGTTTATCAATTAACTCCAAAACCTCCTCTAGTGACACCTCAATCTGTGACAATTCCTCAGATTTGTCACCTATAAAAGCCAACTCAGGTTTGGGAATCTCCCTAACTTCTTCAGCCGTGAAGACTGAAGCAAAGAATTCATTTAGTTTCTCCGCAATGACTTTGTCGTCTTTAAGCACTCCTTTTGTATCTCGATCGTCCAAGGGTCTCACTGGTTGTTTAGCAGGCTTCCTGCTTCCGATGTACTTAAAAAACATTTTGTTATTACCTTTGGAGTTTTTGGCTAGCAGATCTTCAAATGCCTTTTTGGTTTTTCTTATTACATTTTTACACTTAATTTGGCAGTGTTTATGCTCCTTTCTATTTACTTCACTTGGATTTGACTTCCACTTTTTAAAAGATGCCTTTTTATCTCTCACTGCTTCTTTTACATGGTTGTTAAGCCACGGTGGCTCTTTTTTAGTTCTTTTACTGTGTTTTTTAATTTGGGGTATACATTTCAATTGGGCCTCTATTATTACTTTAACTAATAGAATTGAGGCATGCAAATTAACTGATGAGGAATGGTGATTATTGGTTGAATTATCTCTGTCAGAAGAATGTTATTTAAGAATGTCTGATTATAGATCTTAAAGTCAAAGCACAGCTCCCTCTGGGAGTGGGCCAGGTAGTCTTTGGTGAAAGACAAAGGAATGGACCATGCAGGGTTCTGCTGTAGCCCCCGAATTTGACATTCCTGCATGTACCTCAGAATTTGACAGTACTGCAGTCAGCCTGCAACAAAGCAACACCCTGACACCCCATATTTACCATGGTGATATGATTATGATTTGTTTTGTACAGAATATACCTTGTGAGGTATTATTTTAAAAGTCTTGATCTGTTGGATTGTATATGTTGTCATTGTATGGGAAGTTATGAAGTTTTTCTATGTGTGTGTTACTGAAATATGTTGTATGGTTGGGAACACCCACAACCAGCTTTTCAGGTACAACAATGGGGCAGGCAGACACTGATGATGGCCCATTAAGGGGACTACACACTCACAAGGACTACCCCTGAGACCTCTCCGAGACAGCACATAGACACTGGAGACTGCTTGACTCAAGTCACAGCAAAGGATCTTTCCAGCAAGTTGGGAAGCTATAAAAGGGGCAAGTGACATCATTGCTTGTCCTCACTTCCCTCACAACTCAACACTTGGAAACACATCTGGAGAACAAAGACTGAATGGGGGAGGGGGTCCCAGGCTGAGAAGAGGACTCCCAGCCTGTGTCTGAAGGAGCTACACCATCAGGGTGAGACATTGCTTGATTCAAATCCTGTCTAGTTATAGAGCTCAGATTGAGATTTTACTTTTATTTCTTAGGTAACCAACTTTGATCTGTGCGATTATTACTTATAATCACTTACAATCTGTTTGGCTATAGTTAATAAATCTGTTTTATATTTTACCCTAAACAGTGTGTTTTGCTTGAAGTGACGGGGGAATCTGCTCAGGAACAAAAGCTGGTGCATTGTCCTCTCCACATTGAGGGAAGGGCAGACTAGGTAATGAATTTACGGTGGTCAGGCTTCTGACCAGGGCAAGACCATACAGCTCTGGGGTCCTAGGCTGGGGAGCTGGGGGAATTGGCTGGAGCCTCTCCATTGTTTCATGAGAAGCATTCGTGTAACTCAGCTGTGTGTGTCCCTGCCTGTGGATGTCTGTACAAGTGCAGTATCTGGAAAGGTTTGCAGTTTGTCACAGCATCACAGTGTGAGAGAGAGCCCCAGATGGTGAGACAAAGGGCTCAGCGGTACCCCAGTTTCAGGTTGCACCCTGGGGAACCCCTCACAGTATGTTCAACCACTGCCAGATGAAACCCAAACATTGCATGGCTAGAAATAGTTTTAGGACCCTGAGAGGCAAGGCCATGCAGCTGCACGTTTCCAGCACTGCCGTTCAGACCGGGAGGGTGGGACAGGGAGTTATGGCTCCGTGAAAACAGAAGGAATGTTTGGACAGCTGGCCTTGGGTTTAGGCGTCTCTGACATGTAAGATTTATTGTTGTTATGATTAGAAATGTTTTGTTGATAAGGAGAATAGTGAATTGTTATTGGCTGTTGCTAGGGAAATTGTTAGCCTATTGGGGGCTATTATGAGTTATGTGCTTTGTTCAGAGAAAATATATAAAAAGTTTAGTTAGAAAGTGTGCTTTGGAGCAGTCCGAAGGAGCTATTCATTGGGCAAAGATCTGACACCTAAGTTCCCCAGCGGCTAGATGGCAGGCAGGCCCCCCAGAAGCCTGGCTGCTGATTCCTCAAAACCATCTTAAATTTGATAAATGTAAAGATTTAATATGCTCTGAACCTACTGCTACAGCATGTGTGTGTTGTTTAGGTGAAAGCACTCTGGTTTGTATACATCATTTATCAGACAGAGGAGCTGTTCCCTCATTGATTTATTCCTGACACCTGCTGGAGAGAAACAGTTAGTTACCACTGCTTTGGGTTCTGCAAACCCCAGGTAACATGCCACCAGAGGGCACCCACATCACCACAGGAGCCTAATACAAACTAGGGCCTTTGGAAAATGGTTGTTTTATGCAAGAAATTTTTGAAAGTTCGGGTTTTGAAAATTGAGAAAAAATCTCTTTTCTTTCTCCTCACCATCTACCAGGGCAGGATTTTCACTCGCTCGGTGCTGAGGGTGCTGGGCGATGGTATAAAACCCTGCGAGAGAGATGGCATCGCTCACTGTGTCTCATCTGGCATTTGACAGGCTTTCCTCTTCCTCGGGCACTTGTGTTCCTTAGTCAGTCCAAGCCAGACGAAGGGGACCTCAGACCATCTCCAGTCCCCACCACAGGCCCAGCCCTTCACTCTTCAGTTCATAGCCAGCCTGGCTCCCACCCTATCCTGGCTGTCCATCAGACTTAGTTCCTTGACCCTTGATTCATTGTCCCTTGAGCAGCTGCATCAGGCCTTGTTAGAGCAGCAATCAGGGTCCCCTGGGGACTTGGGGAACATTCGTCAATTCCCTCCGTGCATGAGAACATGCAGCTCACACTTCCCTTGCTGGCCTGTGGGTGGCAGCATTTCACCACCTAGGTACCTGATTGATACCAGAGAGCTTGGCTATTAACTGCTCCACTCCAGCCCCTTTTACTGTGGGTCTGGCAAGGTGGCTGCTGAGTGATGCTACGAGCCTGCAGTGCCACTGGGAAAGCCAGGCCCCAGGCTTAGGGTGACCATATTTCCAAATGGGAAAATGGGACACGGTGCAGGCCTGGCCCAAACCCTCCCCTCCCCCAGCCACTCACCCTCCCCACTCCCTCCCCCTGCTTGGCTGGCCCCAGCTGCTCACCTGAGGGCCCTCCCCCAGCCACTCACCCTCCCCACTCCCTCCCCCTGCTTGGCTGGCCCCAGCTGCTCACCTGAGGGCCCTCCCCCCCATGTAAGACTGTCACTGGTCGCTCAAGCCCTCCCCCCCTGCGCGGGGCTGGCATCTCCCTCGTGACCCGCACCCCATTTTTTTGACAAAAGGGGCATCTGTCCTTTTTGCTCTTGCCAACTGATCAAGCTGGCAAGAGAAATTGGGACAAATGCCCACTTTTGCCAAAAAAACGTTGGGATGGTTGGGACTGTCCTGACCCAAACGGGACATATGGTCACTCTACCCAGGCTGCTACAAGAGCACAAAACGGAAGGGAGCTGAAACATGGCTGTACCCTCAAAAGTGGCCTAAAAATGCTCTGGCAGGCCCCTGTTCATTCCCCATCATAGGCCCAGCTCCAGCAGGCTCCATTCCCAAGACACTGGGGGATTTTTCTAGCTGTCCAGCACAGTCAACTGCCTGGGCTCTACAATCCCTGCTGGGCCCTCCCCCTCCTCAGAGACAATGCTGGGGTCGGTCCCTTACCCGCCTGCCCTGGTGATGCTGCAGGCAGGGCCGGCTCCGGCTTTTTTGCCACCCCAAGCAAAAAACAACAAACAAAAAACAAAAAAAACCTGCGGCGCGGCCGGAGCCAGGGTGCAGGGGGACTCCCTGCGCTGCAGATGTGCCCCAGCTAGCGGGGGGAGGGGGAAGGAGCGGGGGGAGAAAGAGAAGGGGGGCGGCCAGGGCTTCAGCGGGGCGCTGCCACGCGGCCCCGCCGCCTGCCAGGAGGGCTCCACGCTGCTCCGGTCGACGCGGACTGCCCTGCCGGGCTTGCTGCAGGGCGCTCCCCTCCTCCGCGCCGCCACCCTCTATAGGGCGGCCGGAGCGGAACAGACAAAAAAGCAGCCTACGATTGGGCGGAATACCACCTGGTACAATCTGCCGCCCCAAGCACGAGCTTGCTCGGCTGATGCCTGGAGCCGGCCCTGGCTGCAGGAGGCAGCATGCCCACCAGCCAGCTCCCCCAGGCTGGGCCAAGCCCTGCAGGGCTGGCAGGTGTCATCACGTTTCGGGGGCGGTCCAGCCAGCTGAGTACAAAGGGGCCTGTGAGACTGTGTTCAGCACATGAGCCATCGAAGCGACCGGCCCGCGCTTGCTGAGCAGCTGCTGCAACAAATCCCAGACCTCCTGCAGCTAACATCAAACCCACACCCAGTGGCCTCAGCGCCTCTCAGCACCCAGGCAGCCAGACGGAGAGTTCCTCTAGCTGTGGCTTTATTCCACGCCATTGCCTCAGGGGGAGTCTGCTCTCTGCACCCAGAGCTCAGCCGGGGTAAGGGAGCTGGGGAGGCGGCTGCAGGCCTGAGGAGGGTTGTATGGACTTGGAGAGAGCACAATGCAGCTGGGCCACTGGAGGCTGGCTCGTGGCTAGGCACGGGGCACAGTCTGGCGGCTAGGGCCGAGCGAGGCCGAACTCCTGACGCACGGGGCACAGTCTGGCGGCTAGCGCCGAGCGAGGCCGAACTCCTGACGCACGGGGCACAGTCTGGCGGCTAGCGCCGAGCGAGGCCGAACTCCTGACGCACGGGGCACAGTCTGGCGGCTAGCGCCGAGCGAGGCCGAACTCCTGACGCACGGGGCACAGTCTGGCGGCTAGCGCCGAGCGAGGCCGAACTCCTGACGCTCTCCACACACTCCTGGGACACTTTATACCTCGGGGGCGTCCCGGAACCCCCATATTCCTCATGTTTATATAGTTGTGATCTCACCTTACAAGGCATGCTTTATATGTATCAGGGAAAGGTTATGAGCCTCTGAAAGTCGTTTCTCTATCCATATATGTATATCATTACCAAAGAGAGACGGCTGAACTCGAATTAATATGCAAATTAGGCACAATTAACTTAGGCCTAAACAGAGACTGGGAATGGTTGGGTCATTACACTAATTGAATTTTTCCCCCCATGTTAAGTTCTCCTCACACCTTCTATGGGTCATCTCGATTATCACTTCAAAGGTTTTTCTTCTGCTGCTACTGATAGCTCATCTCAATTGATTGGCCTCTTACAATTGGTTTGCGAACTTCCACCTGTTCATGTTCTCTGTATGGATAAATATCTTCTGTCTGTGTGTGCCACTCTATGCATCCGATGAAGTGGGCTGTAGCCCACGAAAGCTTATGCTGAAATAAAAGTGTTAGTCTCTAAGGTGCCACAAGTACTCCTGTTCTTTTTGCGGATACAGACTAACACAGCTACCACTCTGAAACCTGTCATTAATGCATATGGAGTTATGAGAATTGAGTTGTATGGTGGTCACTAAAACATGCTGTAAGTTGGGGGATCAGCCAGAGATTAGCTCCCCAGAGGCAACAGCAAGGAAAGTAGCCAACGCCCAGGCGGGGTGTGAAACAACCCATCACCAGCCCTTGTCCAGCAAGAAGCTACTATGCAATGACTCACCTGCATGAGGCCACACCAGGGGAATTGCTCAACCTGCATTGGAGACTCAGCAATGCCCCCAGACATGCCTGGACTTGTGTTTCTCCAGCACGTGGACTGAGGGTATAAAACAGACACAGGGGCCCCATGCTGGGCCTTTCTCCCTCACCCACCTACGCTGCAAGCAACAAAGGACACTCTGAAGACTCCATCTGAGGGGACTGGCCCAGATGTCAAGGGTGAAATCTGTGTACTAGGAACTGCAATATCCAGTGGGGTGAGAAAAACTGCTTAATCTCAATGTTCCCTAGTCTAATAGAGTTGAGAGGTTAGACTGTGTGCTTATATTTTATTTCTTTTGGTAACTAACTCTGACTTTTTGCCTATCACTTAATATCACTTAAAAGCTGTATTTTATAGTCAATCCATTTGTTTAACTGTTTAGCTTTACCAGTGAGTTTGTATGAAGCGTGGGGCAGATCTGCTCAGGCTTTGCAAAGGCTGGTGTTGCCATTGATGAACTGGTGAACCAATGAATAAATCTGCACGGCTCATCTTGAGCAATGCAAGACGGTATATTGCTGGGGTACAGTGCTGGGAGCTGGGGCGATTCGGCTGGTGCCTTTCCCTGTGTGATTCATGAGTGGCTCTGGGGGCATGCATGCAATAGACTGGGTGTGGGCTCCACATGCTGTTGTGCTGAGTGATCACGGTGCCTGGAGGGGTTCTCTGCTGGTCACTAGCATGGCATGGTGAGAGACAGCCCAGGCTGGAGAGAGTTCAGGGGGCACAGTGCTCCCACGGTCCCAGGCTGCACCCTGGGGATCCCATCACACCCTCCTTACCCCTCTCCAGGAAACTTGGTCTCTTCTCTGCAGGCTGCCTCAGCCCCCATCGCCACCATAATATCTGAGCCGCTGGAAGCCATGTGCTGACAGACAGCTGTCATGGGGACGAGGGGGATCATTCTCTCTTTTCTCCTCCCCCCAGGTGCAGCCCTCTTCCTCCGAGTGCTACCAGGCAGGTGCCCCGCCTTCCTCAATGTGGGTGGAGTTGACACTGGGGAATAAACCATCAGTCCAGCACCTGACCCCCCCCTGATGCCAAGAGCCTGACAGGTACAGAAGCACTGACCACCGGGACCTGCTTGAGGATGAGGGATCGCTCAGTGGCTTGAGCATTGGCCTGCTAAACCCAAGGTTGTGAGTTCAATCCTTGAGGGGGCCATTTAGGGAACTGGGGTAAAAATCTGTCTGGGGATTGGTCCTGCTTTGAGCAGGGGGTTGGACTAAATACCCCCTGAGGTCCCTTCCAACCCTGATGTTCTATGAGAGTGGGGAGGGCGAGAGCAACAGCCTGCTGAATGTCGGGGGGTGACAGCAGAAAGGGGGGGTGGGCTATTGCTTCAAGGGGAACAGAAATTTAGAGCCATCTCTCAGACACTGGTGCAAGTCCATTGACATCACTGGAAACATGCCTGATTTACACCAAATGAGACCAGAATCAGGCCCACACTTGTGCATTAGTGTTGCTGCAAAGGTTTTGAGCTGTGGGCGCTCAGGACTGACAGCTCTGCTCTGGCCAGCACTGGCCGCAGCCACAAGGCACCGCCAGCACCGACTCCCTGGAAGGCCCAGAAGGGCGGCCAAGTGGCCCTCGGTCTCTCTTCAAGGTGTAAGAATTAGGCTCTCCACGGGGTTATTTCAGCTGAGTCCAGCTTGTACCTAGAGACTCTTTGCCAGTAGAGAAGTGCTGCAAATCCTCCTAGCGGAGACGCAGAGCGCTGTGCTAGTTACTCTTCTACGGTTCCCCCCGCAAACTATGCTGCCCCGGCAACAGTCCTCCTCTGCCAGTGGGCCTGTGTCGATGCAAGGCCGTCGCCAGGATAGAAATGTTGCTAAAGTTAAAATCACACCCTTAGGGAGAACTAATACTAATGAATTGAGTGTGTGTAAACGTGGGCTTCCCACATCCCCGCTGAGTGCCCAGCCCGCCAGTTAGATTCGCATGAAACGTGGAAAGGGCCCAATGGGAAATGCTCGTTTTTGCTTGACCAGAAAACAGTTCCGGGCCCATCGCTACCCTTCGCCAACAGTGCGATACTGGCAACAGCTTCTAGGGCAGCCGGGGTCTTAGGCTGAGGCCTGATTCTGCCCTCAGAGCAGCGGGCGGAGCCAGTCAAAAATCCCCAATTCTCTTTTGCAGGAAATTTCTTTTGTCTGTTTCCTTAAATTTTTGTGTGAAAACTTAATGAAACAACCTCCACCCCAACCCCCACCCCAAAAAATAAAAGATTTTTTCAGTAAAAAATTTTGGGTTTTAGTTTGCCAAAAAATGTTGGCTTTTGTAAAGCAACCCCCAAACGAAAACTTTAGCTGAAACTGTTTACTGTGGAGTCCCTTTGGCTTTGCACCAGCTGGTCCCTGAGGGCAGAATCTGTATTTGTGGCTCCACTTGGTCTGTGAAAATCCTTTGTTCCTTATTTTCCCAGGATCTATTGTCTCCCTTGCTTGTTTGCAAGTGCACAAGAAGGGTCTGCTCCCTCCCGGGCTGGCTTGAGAGTCAGCACTGACAGCAGTTTTGCAATTCAATGGGCGCCTCTGAATGCAGGCCCCGGGCGTGGCAGCGCTGAGCTGACAAATGACTTGCACTGCCCAGGCTCCCTCTGGAGAAAGCCGTGGTGCGTGGTACAGAGCTGGCTCGCTGCAGCTCGCCCATTAGGGAGAGGAGCTGGTAAGAGAGCTCATTTTGTCAGCAGAGGTGGGGGTGGCGGGGGGAGGGGCGCTTAGCTAGTCCTGCATTGTCTGTAATCCTGGAGGAGCCAGGCCAACGATGCAGAATACCCAGGAGACTCCATCCAGCTCCTCTCTCCACCCTCGTCTAACAGGGATGGAATTTAGGGCTTGGCTACACTGGCGCTGAACAGCCCTGCAACTTGCTGTGCTCAGGGGTGTGAAAACGCCCCCCCCCCAGCACAGCGCTGTAAAGCGCAGCGTGATCAGAGCCTGCAGCGCTGCACGCTCCCTCGCAGCACTGCACGCTATTCCCCTGGGAGAGGTGGAGTACATACAGCACTGAGAGAGCTCCCTCGCAGCACTGCACGCTATTCCCCTCGGCGAGGTGGAGGACATACAGCACTGAGAGAGCTCCCTCGCAGCACTGCACGCTATTCCCCTCGGCGAGGTGGAGGACATACAGCACTGAGAGAGCTCCCTCGCAGCGCTGCACGCTATTCCCCTCGGCGAGGTGGAGGACATACAGCACTGAGAGAGCTCCCTCGCAGCACTGCACGCTATTCCCCTCGGCGAGGTGGAGGACATACAGCACTGAGAGAGCTCCCTCGCAGCGCTGCACGCTATTCCCCTCGGCGAGGTGGAGTACATACAGCGCTGCGAGAGCTCCCTCGCAGCGCTGCACGCTATTCCCCTCGGCGAGGTGGAGGACATACAGCACTGAGAGAGCTCCCTCGCAGCACTGCACGCTATTCCCCTCGGCGAGGTGGAGGACATACAGCACTGAGAGAGCTCCCTCGCAGCGCTGCACGCTATTCCCCTGGGAGAGGTGGAGTACATACAGCACTGAGAGAGCTCCCTCGCAGCACTGCACGCTATTCCCCTCGGCGAGGTGGAGGACATACAGCACTGAGAGAGCTCCCTCGCAGCACTGCACGCTATTCCCCTCGGCGAGGTGGAGGACATACAGCACTGAGAGAGCTCCCTCGCAGCACTGCACGCTACTCCCCTCGGAGAGGTGGTGGACATACAGCACTGAGAGAGCTCCCTCGCAGCGCTGCACGCTATTCCCCTCGGCGAGGTGGAGGACATACAGCACTGAGAGAGCTCCCTCGCAGCGCTGCACGCTATTCCCCTCGGCGAGGTGGAGGACATACAGCACTGAGAGAGCTCCCTCGCAGCGCTGCACGCTATTCCCCTCGGCGAGGTGGAGGACATACAGCACTGAGAGAGCTCCCTCGCAGCGCTGCACGCTATTCCCCTCGGAGAGGTGGAGTACATACAGCACTGAGAGAGCTCCCTCGCAGCGCTGCACGCTATTCCCCTCGGAGAGGTGGAGTACATACAGCACTGAGAGAGCTCCCTCGCAGCGCTGCACGCTATTCCCCTCGGAGAGGTGGAGTACATACAGCACTGAGAGAGCTCCCTCGCAGCACTGCACGCTATTCCCCTCGGCGAGGTGGAGTACATACAGCACTGAGAGAGCTCCCTCGCAGCACTGCACGCTATTCCCCTCGGAGAGGTGGACATACAGCACTGAGAGAGCTCCCTCGCAGCACTGCACGCTATTCCCCTCGGCGAGGTGGAGGACATACAGCACTGAGAGAGCTCCCTCGCAGCACTGCACGCTACTCCCCTCGGAGAGGTGGAGTACATACAGCACTGAGAGAGCTCCCTCGCAGCACTGCACGCTATTCCCCTCGGAGAGGTGGAGGACATACAGCGCTGAGAGAGCTCCCTCGCAGCGCTGCACGCTATTCCCCTCGGAGAGGTGGAGGACATACAGCACTGAGAGAGCTCCCTCGCAGCACTGCACGCTATTCCCCTCGGCGAGGTGGAGGACATACAGAACTGAGAGAGCTCCCTCGCAGCGCTGCACGCTATTCCCCTCGGAGAGGTGGAGGACATACAGCACTGAGAGAGCTCCCTCGCAGCGCTGCACGCTATTCCCCTCGGCGAGGTGGAGGACATACAGCACTGTGAGAGCTCCCTCGCAGCACTGCACGCTATTCTCCTCGGCGAGGTGGAGGACATACAGCACTGAGAGAGCTCCCTCGCAGCGCCGCGAGCTATTCCCCTCGGAGAGGTGGAGGACATACAGCACTGAGAGAGCTCCCTCGCAGCGCTGCACGCTATTCCCCTCGGAGAGGTGGAGGACATACAGCACTGCGAGAGCTCCCTCGCAGCACTGCACGCTATTCCCCTCGGAGAGGTGGAGTACATACAGCACTGAGAGAGCTCCCTCGCAGCGCTGCACGCTATTCCCCTCGGAGAGGTGGAGGACATACAGCACTGAGAGAGCTCCCTCGCAGCACTGCACGCTATTCCCCTCGGAGAGGTGGAGGACATACAGCACTGCGAGAGCTCCCTCGCAGCGCTGCACGCTATTCCCCTCGGCGAGGTGGAGGACATACAGCACTGAGAGAGCTCCCTCGCAGCGCTGCACGCTATTCCCCTCGGCGAGGTGGAGTACATACAGCGCTGAGAGAGCTCCCTCGCAGCACTGCACGCTATTCCCCTCGGCGAGGTGGAGGACATACAGCGCTGCGAGAGCTCCCTCGCAGCACTGCACGCTATTCCCCTCGGCGAGGTGGAGGACATACAGCGCTGAGAGAGCTCCCTCGCAGCACTGCACGCTATTCCCCTCGGAGAGGTGGAGGACATACAGCGCTGAGAGAGCTCCCTCGCAGCACTGCACGCTATTCCCCTCGGAGAGGTGGAGGACATACAGCACTGAGAGAGCTCCCTCGCAGCACTGCACGCTATTCCCCTCGGCGAGGTGGAGGACATACAGCACTGAGAGAGCTCCCTCGCAGCACTGCACGCTATTCCCCTCGGCGAGGTGGAGTACATACAGCACTGAGAGAGCTCCCTCGCAGCACTGCACGCTATTCCCCTCGGCGAGGTGGAGGACATACAGCACTGAGAGAGCTCCCTCGCAGCGCTGCACGCTATTCCCCTCGGAGAGGTGGAGGACATACAGCACTGAGAGAGCTCCCTCGCAGCGCTGCACGCTATTCCCCTCAGAGAGGTGGAGGACATACAGCACTGAGAGAGCTCCCTCGCAGCACTGCAAGCTATTCCCCTCAGAGAGGTGGACATACAGCACTGAGAGAGCTCCCTCGCAGCACTGCACGCTATTCCCCTCGGCGAGGTGGAGTACATACAGCACTGAGAGAGCTCCCTCGCAGCACTGCACGCTATTCCCCTCGGAGAGGTGGAGTACATACAGCACTGAGAGAGCTCCCTCGCAGCACTGCACGCTATTCCCCTCGGAGAGGTGGAGGACATACAGCACTGAGAGAGCTCCCTCGCAGCACTGCACGCTATTCCCCTCGGCGAGGTGGAGGACATACAGCACTGAGAGAGCTCCCTCGCAGCACTGCACGCTATTCCCCTCGGAGAGGTGGAGGACATACAGCACTGAGAGAGCTCCCTCGCAGCACTGCACGCTATTCCCCTCGGCGAGGTGGAGGACATACAGCACTGAGAGAGCTCCCTCGCAGCACTGCACGCTATTCCCCTCGGAGAGGTGGAGGACATACAGCACTGCGAGAGCTCCCTCGCAGCACTGCACGCTATTCCCCTCGGAGAGGTGGACATACAGCACTGCGAGAGCTCCCTCGCAGCACTGCACGCTATTCCCCTCGGAGAGGTGGAGGACATACAGCACTGAGAGAGCTCCCTCGCAGCACTGCACGCTATTCCCCTCGGAGAGGTGGAGGACATACAGCACTGTGAGAGCTCCCTCGCAGCACTGCACGCTATTCCCCTCGGCGAGGTGGAGGACATACAGCACTGTGAGAGCTCCCTCGCAGCACTGCACGCTATTCCCCTCGGCGAGGTGGAGGACATACAGCACTGTGAGAGCTCCCTCGCAGCACTGCACGCTATTCCCCTCAGAGAGGTGGAGGACATACGGTGCTGCGAGAGCTCTCTCACAGCGCTGACGGTGCGACTACACTCGCGGCAGCCCTGTGAATTCCCGAGTGTAGCCAAGGCCTTTGTGAAACAGCAGCAGAGAGGGAATCAGGGCCCCTGTCACTGACTCTGGGCAAGTCACAGTCTTGGCACAAATATGGCCATCATTGCCTCAGTTTACCTATGCAGCTTGGGTTGTCTGGCTGTCCCTAAGGGCTGGCTGGCTCTTTGTTGCTGTGATGGGGTGTACAAACCCCACACTGGGAAACAAGGGGTTAAGGGATTATTTTGGGCTCAGCCACCCCAGCCCCACCATATCTGCAGCAAATGCTCCAGCCGCTGGAGGAATTAAAAGACAGGGAATTAGCTCATGTGGGTGGCAGAGCTGGAGGTGAGATCTGCAGCCTACAGCTCCAGCAGAGCCGAGCAGAGGGAAGCCTAAAGGCTCTGCCCAGAGGGGCCTGCCCTGCGGGAAGGGAGGACCCACCCCGGAGAGGGAAGTAGCCAGTGGATATGGGTGACCTCCTCTTACTCCTTTTGGTTTGGATTTCCCCAACAGGGGAAAGCCTGGACTAAGCTGACCCCAGAGAGGTGGATGAGAGGAAGAGACCCAGGGTTGACAGCTGTAAGCAGCCTTGGTTGCCAGACTGCCAGTAGCCCCAAGGGCCCTGGGTCAGAGCTCAGTGGAGTGGGAGGGCCCGGGCTCCCCTCCCACAATCCCCCTGACTGGCAGGAGCTGCAGCCATGACCACTAGGCCACGCTCCCCACGAGAGGGCCATTACAGTTTCCAACAGTAATATTTTGTAACTGAGGAGGGTCAGGACCCATGGATACAATGGTATAAAATCCAGTGTGTGTGACTCCACCGATGCTGAGATCTCGTGGTAGGGCACAGAGCTAAAGGACCTGATCTGCTCTCATATCTAGTTCTCCATGAGCAGTCACTTGCCTCAGGCCAATAGAACTGCACCAGCGAGAACAGAAGCGGGCCCAAGAGCGGTGTATAACACCTGCTACCTCGTGGGGGCGCTGTAGGAATGTTATGAACCAATGGGAGATCCCTGAATGGAAGGCAGAATAGCATGCAAATGGCAGCCAGCTGCATTGTGTCCTTGTTCTGTCTGTGTCTGCATGCAATCCACCAGGGCGTCTGCACGGAGACGGGGGCCAGGAGGGGAAGGCAGGAGCCCCAGGGGCAGCGGGATTGCAGAACGTGGTTTCCAGTCCTTTTTTAAAAAATTGCCTTTATTGCAGCAGTCGAAGAGCACATGCCACAGAACCAGGAATAAATACAGAATCCACCAGCTTCTGAAGAAGGAAAAACCACAGCGCTGGCAGAGCACGCAGGCAGAAGGTGGAAGTGCGCCCAGCAGGCACTGGACTCACCTGGATGGTGGAGCCAGGAAGGGCTAACTCCTGCCAGGCACTGAGCTTGCCTTGCAGGATCGCAGCGTGTGGGGGCACTACCCTGCGACACTCCATCCTGCCAGGCTCCAGGACGCTGCCCCCCACCCCACCAGCTCGCTCCCTGCAGCTCCTGTCCATACACCGGGATTTCTCAGTGATGTCAACAGCAGCCTCCTTGCCAAGAGGCTGAACCTGCTCAGATGAGTCACCTTATAGGGCTACATCCCTTAGGACTCCCTACACAGAGAAGGAGCTTTCAGGATTCGGCCCCAAAGGGGGATGGGGCTGAGTTTCAGCGACTCCCTCCAAATAGTTTCCTCAGCCTGGTCTGCAAGCTGGACCCGTTTTCCCAGCAAGAACTGGGCCAGGCTGGGGCAGACACCACGTGGCACCAGTGACATTGGTTTTGCTCCCTACATCCACCAGGCTGTGTGCAGGGTACTCAGAGGGGGGAGTAGCTCTCCGGGAGGTGGGGGAGTCTGCAGCCAGGATGGCCAGCTGCTGCCTTGGAGTTGGGCTTTCTGCCCTCCTGGTGGGATGAAGTGTTGCTCATCAGCTACCTCCAGTGGAAGCCATGAAATGGGGGAGCATCATTCTTCCCCTGTCTGTCACCAAGTGAGCCAGCAGGCCAGGCCACTCACTGAACACAAAGTCTCCAGGGAGCCTGGTGGCTGACATGACATGGCCCCAGAAGGGGCAAGAAGCAAACAACTCTGCATGGGATCCAGCTCACAGGGCCTGAGTCCAGTCACAACATCTTGTGTCCTCTGGCTCTCGGGTCCTTATGGTGGGTGGCTCCTGTGTCCCAGCTGGATCCCAGGAAGGGGAGAACGGGCTCTTCCTACAACCAGAGCAATCCCTGTCCCCACCCTTCTCCCCTCAACGCAGAGCAGATGTGCCCAAGACAGCGAGGTGCCAGGCTGCTGCCCAAGTTCTACAGAGAGCACAGCTGGCCGCTCCCCCTTGCTCAGACCAGAGCCCCTGACAAAGTTCATTTGTTTACAAAGTAACATGTTCAGCCTGGAGTCCCCAGAGCCAAGAAACACCAGTGGGGAACACCCTGTTTGTCTCTCCAAACGCCTGCAGACACTGGCTCCTTGGTGCTCACAAAACCTGGACTTTGCAGGCCTGTTGCCACGTGAAATTCACCACACACCAGACTGGAGCCACACATGTGTGGGGCTGCCTCTCTACCCGTCATGTTGCCACAGGGTCTCTGCATCCATTGCCCATGGGCTTCCTGGCTGCCAATCAGACACTACCATGGCGCTATTGCCCACAGAGGCACCACATCAAGTCCAAGGCCCCTGTGCTGCCACTGGCTTCTTGGTACAGGGAGGGGTGGGGTTTGATGACATCCACTGCCAGCTATGGACTTCTCCCTTGGGCACCCAGCCTGGGTCTGGGGAAGGTGGCAGGGCCCAGAACCAGGAATCAGCTGTAACTGCAGATTGTGATGCTCTTGCTCTGTTGTCAGGTGCTTTGAGATCAGTGACTATAGAGTGGAAAGTCTCATCAGCCTCCTGCCCTTCTCGCAGCCCTGGTGTGCAGGGCCCCACCTGCCTCCTTGGGGGTCTATTTCACTGCCTCAGGTTCTCACTGTTATGGAACCAATTCCCAAGGGCCTGTCACAAACACACTCCTGCTGAAGGCACAGAGCCTTTGACCTGAGTAAGGGCGTCAGGCCAGCACCAGATGGGCCCCAGGCAGCCTCAAGAGAATTACCTCAATGTTCAGCTTTGTACCTGCTCCCCACCATTGTGCATAACTCCTCGGTGCCCTGCGACGATCTCCACAGACAGGGCCCGACTTTGACTTCTGTCCAGATCTCTGTCCTTCAACCCCTTGCCACAGCCCCAAGGCAAATCTGCAGGCTCCATGCCTCCCGCTGGCAGGACATCCCCCAGCTAGCCTCCCTGCTGCTCTGGGTGCAGACCAGCGGCCCTGGCTCTGGGGCCAGCTACGGGCTTAGCGCCAGCTGGGCGAGGTGCTACCATTAACTGACTGCAACGTGAGGCCTATGTCTTCAGTCTTAGCAGCTGCTTTTGGGTGCCTGCTGTGAGCCCCTTTTGGCCTGGTCTCTGAGGTTCTAGCTAGTGTTGGTAGGCACCAGTGGTGTTGGCTCAGTGCCCCTAGATATCAAGCCCAAGGGGCCCCCCAAAACAGAAGCCCTTGTTAGGAAAGTCTGGGCCTCAGCCTTTTGTTAGCGGACTCGATCCAGATTCCCGACCAAGGTCCCCACCTGTATGCATTGGAGTGTTTCCAGTCCCACTCGGCTGCCGGGCCATGCAGGAGCTGATCGCGCTGACTGTGTTGGCCACCTGGGTCACGTGCTCTAGCTTCTGCCCCCGCTTGGGTGCCCAGCTCATTAATGAGGAGCCCAGCCCGTCATACTTCCTATTACAGGCCTTTGGAGGACACAGTGTTTGGAGCTGAAGCCCGTGAAAGTGCCAGAACTGACGGTGGCTCTGCGCAGAGACCCTGTCGGGCTGAATGCTCCTCAGGCGATCCAGGCCCCACCCACGGCAGGGGTACTTGCCAAGGCTGCCGCCTTCCGGCTGCCTCTGTACTGGTAGCAGAGCCTGGCAAAACGCCATTGCCCAGGGTAGTGTACGAGCACATCGCTCACAGTGCCCGTTTGACAGGCTGCCCTGAGCTGAGCACGGTCCCATCACCTGTCTGCCCCCCGCTGCAACTTGAGACCATTGCTCCTTGTTCTGTCATCTGCCACCACTGAGAACAGCCGAGCTCCATCCTCTTTGGAACCCCCCTTCAGGTAGTTGAAAGCAGCTATCAAATCCCACCTCACTCTTCTCTTCTGCAGACTAAACAATCCCAGTTCCCTCAGCCTCTCCTCGTAAGTCATGTGCTCCAGACCCCTAATCATTTTTGTTGCCCTCCGCTGGACTCTTTCCAATTTTTCCACATTCTTCTTGTAGTGGGGGGCCCAAAACTGGACACAGTATTCCAGATGCGGCCTCACCAATATCGAATAGAGGGGAATGATCACGTCCCTCGATCTGCTGGCAATGCCCCTACTTATGCAGCCCAAAATGCCGTTAGCCTTCTTGGCAACAAGGGCACACTGTCGATTCACATTGTTTCTTGTCCACTGTAACCCCTAGGTCCTTTTCTGCAGAACTGCTGCCTAGCCATTCGGTCCCTAGTCTGTAGCAGTGTATGGGATTCTTCCGTCCTAGAGTGCAGGACTCTGCACTTGTCCTTGTTGAACCTCATCAGGTTTCTTTTGGCCCAGTCCTCTAATTTGTCTAGGTCCCTCTGTATCCTATCCCTACCCTCCAGCGTATCTACCACTCCTCCCAGTTTAGTGTCATCTGCAAACTTGCTGAGGGTGCAATCCAAGCCATCCTCCAGATCATTAATGATCCTTGGGCCCCTGAATGCCAATGTAACACATACTAAGAGCAGATGCTGCCAGGTCACTAGCCCTGTGGAGGATAGTTCATGCTCTGTCCCCAGGAGCAAACCCAGCTGGGAGCTCACAGGTGAGCTGAGATACCACACAGCAGTTCAGTAGCAGCTCTGCAAGGTGCCCTGATCTCTGCTCCATGCGAGCACAGAGTCCAGTCTGCATCCATCCTGGCAGAGTGGCCATGGCGATGCCGGGATCATGCCAGGGATAGCCAGTTGTATGTCAATACTCAGCCCGGATCCTTGGGTTAGTCTGGAAACTGACGCAGACAGGGAGGCAGGAATGCTGCATCCTCGCATACTGAAATACCAACAGTGCCACAACCCCCCTGCCCCAGCCCTGCACCCTCCCACACCCGGATAATGCCAGGAGGTCCGAGCTAGGAACAGCACAGCCCCGGAGCCTGACAATCTCCCCATGCCCTGCAGGAAGGAGTAGGTGGGAACTGTCTTAGCAGGGACTCTCGACTCGCTGTACGGCTCCAGGCTCCCTTCCCTGCTCCCTCCTAGATCCGGACGGTGTTGATGCGGAGTGGCTGCACGTTCTTGCCATTCGCGTGGCTCTGGCCAGGACTAAAGTACGAGCAGAGCTTGCCGGGGAACTTCTCCCGGAAGGTGTAGAGCCACGACATGTCATCAGCGTTGTAGAAGATCAGGAGCCCTTTGTCATAGTCCAAGAAGACACCTACTTTCTCCAGCTTGCTCTTAACATTGAGCCGGGTCCAGGGCTCGGTGCAGGCGCTGTACTGGTTGCCGTCGTGCATGACGATGCAGTAAAAGCCACGGCTGGGCTGGATCTGAATGCTCCCCTTGCGCGTGACAGCCTCATGTGCCAGCCCGATCATCCACTGGGTCTTCTCCGAGACGATGACCTCCCAGTAGTGCACGCCGCTGCCGAAGGCCTCTGAGCCCAGCACCGACACCTCCACGTCAAAGCGCTTGGGTGAATCCTGCAGCGGCTGCGGGTGCAAGTTGCCGTAGGCCACGATGGTGCAGTCATCCGAGAGGATGAGGCGCTGGTGAGCTGTGACAGGGTCCAGCGTGAGGGCTGCTGGCACTGGGAAAGCAAAGGAGGGACAGGAAGGGGCTCAGAAGCTAGCCACACCTCCACACGGCTAGTCAATTACAGGCAAAGCACTTGATTACGTAAAGGGAATGTAACTGCCCCCAAAATAGGGGCCTGCAAGCACCCACCCAGCTACCCCTCACACAGACAGCACCGAGCAATGATCCACAGGGACACCAGAGGGCACTGTGCTGAGGCACATGTGATGGGGTCAGTCAGGTGGCTGGGCAGCCAGCTCCCTGTAACTCCCCATCTGCCCTTGTGCTGCATGCAGGGACTGCCCCACAGGCCGGGAAAGCTGTTGGAGGGACCTTCTTGGGACCCTGGAGCACGGGAGAGGCCGCAGAGCTAGCCTCTAACCGGCCCCCGGGACTCAGCTGCATTTAAAATCACACCCATGACACTGCTTAGCAATCCCTTTGGCACTGAGCCTTCCTTTCGGAGGAGGAAGATGCAAAGAGCTAGGTAGTGCTCTTATCAGAGTGCAGACCACATGCACAAATGCGCCAGGGCCTCGGAGATGGGGGCTGATGCTCTGGGGCCTTTCTGGGGGACCCCTTCCCCCTCCGTCCCGAGAGCTCCCCCAGTGGTGGGAGTTAGACACACAGATCAATGCCCTGGGTGAGCTGCTCTGGGGTGGGCTAACAAACACACCAACCAGGTGTGTCGCAGCGCATGGCTCTGCTGGGCTCCCAGCTCGAGATGTATCAGGCTAGCTCTGACTGAGCGAGCACGCTAAAAACAGACAGGTAGCCACAGCGGCACGAGGGGCCAGCCGCCCCACGAGACCCTAGGTGCAGATCCAGGGTGGCTAACGCTCCCCCGCCTGTGCAGCTGTGGCTGCAGCTCGATCAAAGCTAGTGTGGGCACGTCTGGAAATTACACCCCAGCGCCAGTGCAGATGTAGCCTCCCCGTGTGTGATGCCCCAGCACAAGCAGCAGCTTCCTTGGTGTCTGTAGCGGGATCCCCCCAGCAAGCTATAAAGGGTGACAGCACTTGCCCCACCCGGCCTCAAGGAATCTTTGATGAGGGTGGGTCTATGGATACAGGGGAATAGGGGAGAGTGGAGCCAGGAGGCCCGAGGGGGCAGGAATCTTGCTGCAAGGGGGAGTAGGGCACTGGAGAGCAGCTCAGAGGTGCCGCAGGAGAAGGTGGGGCGGCTGGAAGCACCAGAGCTCCCTGCCTGCTCCATCTAACAGACCTCCTGGGGTTTGGCAGAGGGGCCCCACGCTGCTCGGAACCACGGGGCAGGGTACAAGGCCAGCTCCAGGCTGGCTGGGGCAGTACATGCCTGGGGCGCCTTGCTGGGGGCCCCAGGATCCAGAGAGACTGGCTCCCTCACAAGCTTTGGACAAGCAGTTCCCATTGCCCAGCCCCTCCCCCCCCAGTGAGGGGGTTCCTGTGGGGAAAGGCCCACAGCCTCCTCCCTGGAAGCTCAGGTCCCCAGTGCTCACTGATGTCTCATGCTGGGCTTGGCAGAGCTGATGCTGCCTAGCGATATTAATTAACATCATCGGTAACTTCCCATTCATCAGCGAAAGGTGATGCTGGTGCCAAGCAGTCGAGCTCAGCGAGGGGAGCCAGGCACGGTGATTTCATCCCTCTCCTTTCTCTTGGTTTTGCTGCAGAGTGGTAAAGTCCACCCCCCACACGCGCTTTTGGAATGGTGAGGGATGCTTCCATGATTAGACAGTCATAATTCAGGAAGCCCTTGTCCAAGTCACTTCAAAATTTATAGACAAATTTGACCATGGCCCCAGGTCTAACTTACCAATTCTGAGGCCAATCTGACTTATTTTGTGGATGGAGGAGGGACAGGGGGAGAAAACTTGGTCTAAAAGGGAAACCCACAGTCACAATGGGTGGGCACCACTCGGAATCTGGCTCTTTGCAACCCAGATCCCGCCAACCCGTCAAAGGAGCTAGTCCCCACGGAGGCTGCAGGGAGCGTGACAGCTGCTGAGCAGAGTGCAGAGACAGATGGGTTTGGAGCAATGGCAGAGCTGGCCCAGTGCCATTGCACTTGACAGACCTTACGCCCAGGAGGGACAGAGGGTGAGGCCTGAATAAGCAAGAGCAGAAAGGCCAGCAGGCCTGGAGCAAGCTCTCGTACAGGTCCGTGTCTCAGCAGAACAGCTCCATGTCCCAGAGGACAGATCGGCTAATTAATAAACATCAGTTGTGAATGTCTGCATCAGGGATGGAGCTCAGTGGCAAGAAACCCAGATAGAAATGGAATTAACCCCCACCTCCCTGGATTAACCCTCTTCCCAGCCTGCCCCCAGGGCCCTGACTCCCCCAGCTGGTCTCCAGGCCAGCTCCAGCTGGGGCCATATCCTTGCACTGCAGGCCCCAATGCTCCCATTACCACAGCAGTGGAAGAAGCCCTGCAGAGAGGACCTTTGTCAGCCTCTGATGTGTTCTCCCTTCTCCCAGGAACAGGAGCTCGTGTCTGGGCTGCACACAGGACACGCATGGCCCTGGCTGGGGGAACAGCAGCAGCGGGGGGAGGGAGGAACAGCAAAGGAGAACAGATTGAAAGGGGCAGGGGGAGAAAGGGAGTGGAGCAGGAGAACTCCCCAATGCTGCACAGCACAGCAGGGGACGGGAGGGGACCCCATGCCATCACACCTACAGCTGCTGCTTTCCTTTAATGAGGTCATGTGCCTGGCAGGAAGGTCCCACGTGGGGGAGGCTGTTCCCCCATTTGACGGAGCGATGGGCCCCTTGCTGTGAGCTAAACCCTGGTGCAGCAGATTCCGAGCTGGGCCCGGAGAAGCCGAGCTCCCACGACCCCCAGGGGAATGGAGAGCTCTCAGGGGCTCCCCTAGGAGCTGGGGCTCTGTATGGCCAGCATTGATTCCCCACGAATGCCTTTGAACCTGGCCGGTAGAGGGAGTGAGAGGGGAAGTCAGTCCCATGGCCCACTCAGGGCTTGGCTGCTTTGCAAGGGGCAGATTGCATCACCAGTGACTGGTGCGTAGGCTGTGGTCCCCGTCCCTGCAGGATCTCAGGGCCCCCCAGATACAGGGTGTTTTCCCCAAGGCACTCTCACCCCCACTGCAGTCAATGGGCGCTTTGCTGCCTCGGCGCTCAGCCTTCTGCCCATTCGGATTTTGCATGGGTCATGGAGCAGCCACGTGCAACTACTGGCTGGGGGGGGGTTGAACCAGTGACCTGGAGGCAAAGAGTTCTGTCCCCTCACCAGGCTGCCCCTTGCAGGTCTCTAAAGGAGAAGCCCCCAGCACTCCCACAGAGCCCGAGAACAGGAGAAACATCAAACCACGTAACCGGAGCCCCTTTGACAGAGACGCAGCACGGACATGCCAGGTGCTGGATCCCAGGCACCGCTGTCAGACAGCCTGCTGCTGCTCGCCCCCAGCATGGGCTGAGTCCTGCAGCCCCACGACTCCCAGTTCAGAATCTGGCCCTACATGCTGGGTATTCCTGCCGGTGTCAGACCACAATGCCCTGAGGCGGTGGCCGGGGCCGTCAGTCTGCAGTTTAATCCCCCCAGCACACAGGCTGGGCCCAGCAGGCTGTATCTACCTAGCTAAGGCGACTCTCCCCACACGGCAGGCTTTGCAGGGAGGCTGAGCGTCGCCGCCCTCAGGCCAGTGGGTGCTCAACACTTCTGATAATCACGCCAGAGGCCCCGGCTGCCACATTATGCCAGGAAAGGCCGATAGTACGTCAGAGGGCACAGGCCGCTCTCCCTGGGCTGGGGAACCTTACCCGGATGGATGTCCTGGAAGAGCGATTTCCAGATCGTGTACTGCAGGGGGCCCATGTATTTGGAGGTAGGAAAGTCTTCATAGGTGAGGTTTGTTTCATGGATCTTTCCCTTGAGCCTGGTTGGAGAGTCAAGCTGGTTAGCACGGAGCCCCTGCAGTTCCCCTACCGCAATGTGGGGTTTGCTGGGGAGGAAGGGGAGAGGTTACAGGGGTAGGGGGTCAATTGAGTGAGGGCCTGGGCTAGAGGTAGGAGCTCTGCCCATGCCTCTCTTGCTGGGCAGCGGGTCTCAGGGCATAGGGCACTGCCTCTCGGGTCACAGCCACATGGGCCCTGGGGTGCATACACCATGGGAGCACTGAGTGAGGCCAGCCAGTGTGCACTCCCTGGCAGTGCCCCGTTGGTGCCAGGGTGGGTATGGGGAGATGCTCTGGACTAGGAAGGTCCTGTCCTCACCTGCTAAACCCTTGCGTGGGCGTGGGGCTAAGCAGGCCTTCAGGATGGGCAGGGACTAGGAATGGATGGGAGGGAGCAACAACAGGAAGGTCTTTGTCCTGAACTGGGCTGGGCCAGGCTGGGCTGGGTGGCTAAAGAGGGAAGAGCCATTGTCCAGGGAGATGGACTGAGGCAGTGCTGGGCTGTAAAGACCATATGCACCTCTCCGAGAGTCAGATGACGACACCCTCTGCCCCTCCCCCCCCGTAGCCCTCAGAGCCAGGTTACACCCCCCCCGTACTTCTCCGAGAGCGAGGCGACACCCCCTCCGCTCCCCCCCCGTACCTCTCCGAGAGCCAGGCAATGCCCCCCCCGTACCTCTCCGAGAGCGAGGCGACGCCCCCCCCGCCACTCCCCCCGTAGCCCTTCGAGAGCCAGGCGATGCCCCCGCCGCCACTCCCCCCGTACCTCTCCGAGAGCGAGGCGACGCCCCCCCCCGCCACTCCCCCCATAGCCCTTCGAGAGCCAGGCGATGCCCCCGCCGCCACTCCCCCCGTACCGCTCTGAGAGTCAGACAACGCCCCCCCGCAGCTCCCCCCCGTAGCCCTCAGAGCCAGGTGACGCCCTCCCCCGTACCTCTCTGAGAGCGAGGTGACCCCCCCCGTAGCCCTCAGAGCCAGGTGACGCCCCCCCGTACCTCTCCGAGAGCGAGGTGACCCCCCCTCCGCTCCCCCCCCCGTACCTCTCCGAGAGCGAGGCGATGCCTGCCAGGAAGGCGTGCCTGTCCACCTCAGCCAGCCGCTCCTGCAGGATCTGGCTGCCCTCCTGCACTTTGCGCAGCTGCTGGCTGTAGCGCTGGATCTTCTGCTCGATGTCGGTCAGAGTCCTGGCGGTGTCAGCCTCCAGCTCCTCCAGCATGGCCTTTTGGCGCTCGCGCAGGAGCCGGTGCAGCCGCTCAAAGGCCTCCCCGATGGTGGCTCGCAGGCTCTTGGCAGAGGACTGCATAGGACAGACAAGCAGAGAAGAGTCACACACCACCCTCACTACTTCCCCGACAGCTCCACCCGTACGCTGGTTAGCGGCAGGATTCCCAGCAAGGCTAGCTTTCCCCTCAGCTCCGCCAGTGCCCCCCATGCCTCACCCACGGCCCGCCCGGCCCTGCGCTCCCCACGCCCAGCTCCGCCAGTGCCCCCCATGCCTCTCCCACGGCCCGCCCGGCCCTGCGCTCCCCACGCCCAGCTCCGCCAGTGCCCCCCATGCCTCACCCACGGCCCGCCCGGCCCTGCGCTCCCCACGCCCAGCTCCGCCAGTGCCCCCCATGCCTCACCCACGGCCCGCCCGGCCCTGCGCTCCCCACGCCCAGCTCCGCCAGTGCCCCCCATGCCTCACCCACGGCCCGCCCGGCCCTGCGCTCCCCACGCCCAGCTCCGCCAGTGCCCCCCATGCCTCACCCACGGCCCGCCCGGCCCTGCGCTCCCCACGCCCAGCTCCGCCAGTGCCCCCCATGCCTCTCCCACGGCCCGCCCGGCCCTGCGCTCCCCACGCCCAGCTCCGCCAGTGCCCCCCATGCCTCACCCACGGCCCGCCCGGCCCTGCGCTCCCCACGCCCAGCTCCGCCAGTGCCCCCCATGCCTCTCCCACGGCCCGCCCGGCCCTGCGCTCCCCACGCCCAGCTCCGCCACTGCCCCCCATGCCTCACCCACGGCCCGCCCGGCCCTGCGCTCCCCACGCCCAGCTCCGCCACTGCCCCCCATGCCTCACCCACGGCCCGCCCGGCCCTGCGCTCCCCACGCCCAGCTCCGCCACTGCCCCCCATGCCTCACCCACGGCCCGCCCGGCCCTGCGCTCCCCACGCCCAGCTCCGCCACTGCCCCCCATGCCTCACCCACGGCCCGCCCGGCCCTGCGCTCCCCACGCCCAGCTCCGCCACTGCCCCCCATGCCTCACCCACGGCCCGCCCGGCCCTGCGCTCCCCACGCCCAGCTCCGCCACTGCCCCCCATGCCTCACCCACGGCCCGCCCGGCCCTGCGCTCCCCACGCCCAGCTCTGCCACTGCCCCCCATGCCTCACCCACGGCCCGCCCGGCCCTGCGCTCCCCACGCCCAGCTCTGCCACTGCCCCCCATGCCTCTCCCACGGCCCGCCCGGCCCTGCGCTCCCCACGCCCAGCTCTGCCACTGCCCCCCATGCCTCTCCCACGGCCCGCCCGGCCCTGCGCTCCCCACGCCCAGCTCTGCCAGTGCCCCCCATGCCTCACCCACGGCCCGCCCGGCCCTGAGCTCCCCACGCCCAGCTCTGCCAGTGCCCCCATGCCTCTCCCACGGCCCGCCCGGCCCTGAGCTCCCCACGCCCAGCTCTGCCAGTGCCCCTTGCTCCATAAGTGCAGCCCTTCCACTCTCCTTTCAGAGCTCATCTCTCTCATTGTGAATTAGAAGTGCACTCTAGACTGGCTGGTTTCTGAAAGCTCTGCCCCAGGACTCGACGATCACCGTGAATCTATGAATCATCTCTACAGGTTTGCTGAGACCCCTTCTCCAGCCCTGGGCTCCCCACGGACCTCCCTGCTCTGACCATTACTCCCTCACTATAGCAGCCAGCCCTGCTCTCTGGCTCTGCCAGGCACTGACACTGCCCCCAGCACCTTCATGGCACTGCACGGTCACTCTGCAAGGCCGGTCAGTATTACAGCCGGGGAGCTGGTCACCTGAGGTCAGCGACAGAGCCGGGACTGCAGCCCCTGGCACCTCGCCCCACACTTGACTCAGTCTCTCCTCCCTACAGCACCCAGCACCGCTGCCCTTCCCCCTTTCCCCCAGTCGCTTGCCTGTGGAAAGAACGTTAAGGATATTTAACAGCACTTTCACTGCCATTCAATCTCAGCTTCCCCTTCACCACACACCACTCCTGAGAGCTGCCTCGGCCTGTCTCCCACCTCCCATGGGCCACTTTGCCCCAGGATCCACGGTAAGAATCACACTGCTACTGCAAACCCTGTTCATGAGATTTTTTTCCCCTCCAAGGGACACAGTCGGCTTGAAATCTAGTCAGTTCTAAAACGGGAGGCTCAGGTGTGTCTGCCTCCATCCCCTTTTTACAATCACATTTCCCTATTGTTTAAAAAAAATGATTCTCTCCCCTGACACTGTCAAAAGATTCTTGCAGACTGGGGGGGGATGGGTGGACTGACTTACTGAGCAACAGAGAGTCCTGGGGCACCTTTAAGACTAACAGATGTATTGGAGCATAAGCTTTTGTGGGTGAATACCCACTTCGTCAGATGCATGCATTTCACCCACGAAAGCTCATGCTCCAATACATCTGTTAGTCTTAAAGGTGCCACAGGACTCTCTGTTGCTCTTACAGATCCAGTCTAACACGGCTCCCCTCTGATACTTGACTTACTGAGGGCACCCAGGAGAAGCAGTGAAAGAGAAAGTGGGGAACCAACTATCACAAAGGGGACATGTTTTCCAAAGAGCTGTTCCCATTTAGGGTGCTCAGGGACTTGGCACGCTGGGTGCAGGGCACTTCTGCCAACACAGCCAGAAGTGTCAGAATGGGGGCTGCTGGAAGCAAAGCGCTTGTGCAAACACAGACCTTATCCAATGGGAGCTGAGGTCTCGGGAACATCTGGCCCCAGCTGTAAGGGCTAAGCCTGGGGCTCTTTTGAAAATCTGACCCAGCAGGAATTCTAGTGATTTAATACTGGTATTGTGACAGCACCTGGCCAGGACCCCATGGCCCTAGTGCTGCACAAATGCAGAACAAAGAGATGGCCCCTGCTCCTCAGAGCTCACAGTCAAGGCCATCCCTAGACATTTTGGTGCCCTACGCAGCCCCACTTCCCACCGCCCAGTGATTGCAGGGCAGGCCTGATCCCTTCTGCAGTCCCCCAGGATGTAGCTCAGGGGAAGGGGTGGAGTGGGGGGCAGGGCTGGGGTGGAGCAGGGGTTTTGGGGAAGGGGTAGAACAGGGGTGGGGGCAGCTTTCCTGGCCGGCTCAGCTGGCCGGGGGATCAGGCTGGCTGCTGGAGCAGCACGCAGCTGTGTAGTTTGCGTATGGCTAAGGACGGCCCTGCTCACAGTGCAAGAGTGAGACAAGAGACAACAGATGGATAAGACAATACTGGCCAGCACCTTGGGCTGTGGTCCTAGTTGCCTAACCATTGCCAAGCTCTTGTAAGCATCTCAGCAAAGGAGAGTTTGGAGACCGGATGTGACTTGTAAGCACAGTTTTCAGGTGGAGCATGTTTTTTAAGTTGAGACTGTCCCTGTTAATTCAGGCCCAACATTTTGATGTAATAGAAACGGCTCTTAGGAAACATCATTCTGACTAGGAATAGGTTTTTGGTTTTGTTTTATTCTTAATTTCAGTGAAAACAAATGGCTTTTTCAGCAGGGCCAACTCTTGTAATTGTATTGCAAGTCCAGTGATATGTACAGGTTTTCTTAAAGCCCCTGCTCCTGGAATCATGTGACTAAGTGAGACTCTCAGCTTTCATTTAAAGGAAGTAAGGAAGGCTGAATCTGCTGCTTTAGGCTCCCTATCCAGTGAACAGGGAGAGCCAGGTGCCCTAGAATGTGATCCACAAACTGGGGAAAGGAAGTCGTTCCTCTGCCTAACTCGCATGCAGGGCTCAGTCTGGCAGGCGTGTTCAGCGGCCGCCTGGCTCACACAAACCAGATGGAGGAGGAGAAAAAAGAGAGGCCCACCCTACAGACTTTAGCCCAGTGGTTCAGGTACTCACTCGGGCTGTGGGAGATGCTTGGGTCATGTCCCCCCTCAGGGAGAAGGGATCTGAACAGGGACCTGCCACCTTTCAATGAGGGCTAGGGGCTATTCTCCCTCAATTTCTCCTGTTGAAGTTGTTCCAGTTTAATTGAATAATTTAATATCATTTGGGCCAGAAAAAGCATGAGAATCATAGAAATATCAGGCTGGCAGGGACCTTGAGAAGACATCTAGTCCAGCAACCTATGCTGAGGCAGGGCCAAGTAAACCTAGACCATCCCTGACATGGGTTTATCCAACCTGCTCTTAAAAACCTCCAGTGACGGGGATTTCACAACCCCCCTTGGAAGCCTGTTCCAGCGTTTAACTACTGTTATACTGAGAACGTTTTCCTAATATCTAACCTGAATCTCCCTTGCAGCAGATTAAGATCATCACTTTTTGTCCTACTTGGGGTGAACATTGAACCCTGTCCTCTTTATAAGAGCCCTTAGCAGATTTGGTGACTGTTATCAGGTCCCCCCTCCATTGTCTTTCCTCAAGACTCAACCACCCCAGTTCTTTTTTTTAAACTTTTCCTCTTAGGTCAGGTTTTCTAAACCATTTCTCATTTTTGTTGCTCTCCTCTGGACTCCCTCCAATTTCTCCACATCTTTCCTGAAGTGCAGCACCCAGAACTGGACACAGTGGCAGTACTTTGCACTTATCTTTATTAAATTTCATCTTGTTGATTTCAGACCAACTCACCACTTTGTCAAGGTCATTTTGAATTCTAATCCTGTCCTCCAAAGTGCTGGCAATCCCTCCCAGCTTGGTGGCATCTGAAATTTTATATGCATACTCTCTGCTCCATTATCCAATTCATTAATGAAAATATTGCATAATACCAGACTAACAACTGACCCTTGCAGGAGCCCACTATATGTGCCCCTCCTACTAGTTTAATAGCAAACCATTGATAACTACTCTTTGAGTATGTTCTTTCAACCAGCTGTGCATCCACCTTATAGTAATCTCATCTAGGCCACAATTCCTTAGTTTACTTAAGAGCGTGTCCTGTGGGACTGTGTCAAAAATCACTTTAAGAACATAAGAACGGCCACACTGGGTAAGACCAAAGGTCCATCTAGCCTAGTATCCTATCTTCCGACAGTGGCCAATGCCAGGTGCCCCAGAGGGGATGAAGAGAACGGGTAATCATCAAGTGATCCATCCCGTGTCGCCCATTCCCAGCTTCTGGCAAACAGAGGCTAAGGATACCATCCCTGCCCCTCCTGGCTAATAAAATTAAATGAATGGAGATATCCTATCTCCTAGAACTGGAAGGGACCTTGAAAGGTCATCAAGTCCAGGCCCCTGCCTTCACTAGCAGGACCAAGTACCGATTTTGCCCCAGATCCCTAAGTGGCCCCCTCAAGGATTGAACTCACAACCCCGGGTTTAGCAGGCCAACGCTCAAACCAGCCATTGATGGACCTATCCTCTGTGAACTTATCTAGTTCTTTTATGAACCCTGTTATAGTCTTGGCCTTCACAACATTCTCTGGCAAGGAGTTCCACATTGACTGTGCGTGGTGTGAAAAAATACTTCCTTTTGTTTGTTTTAAACCTACTGCCTATTAATTTCACTTGGTGACCCCTAGTTCTTATGTTATGAGGAGTAAATAACACTTCTCTATTTACTTTCTCCACACCAGTCATGATTTTATAGACCTCTATCATATCCCCCCCCCCCTTAGTCATCTCTTTTCCAAGATGAAAAGTCCCAGTCTTATTAATCTCTCCTCATATTGCAGCTGTTCCATACCCCTAATCATTTTTGTTGCCCCGTTCTGAACCTTTCCCAATTGCAATATATCTTCTTTGAGAAGGTACGACCACATCTGCACGCAGTATTCAAGATGTGGGCGTACCAGGATTTATATAGAGGTAATATGATATTTTCTGTCTTATTATCTATCCCTTCTTACAGATTCCCAACATTCTGTTCACCTTTTTGACTGCAGCTGCACACTGAGTGGATGTTTTCAGAGAACTATCCACAATGACTCTAAGATCTCTTTCTTGAGTGGTAATTTAGACCTCATCATTTTATATGTATAGACGTGATTATGTTTTCCAATGTGCATTACTTTGCATTTATCAACATTGAATTTCATCTGCCATTTTGCTGCCCACTCACCCAATTTTGAACGATCCTTTTGTAGCTCTTCACAGTCTGCCTGGGACTTATCTATCTTGAGAAGTTTTGTATCATCTGCAAATTTTGCCACCTCACTGTTTACCCCTTTTTCCAGATCATTTATGAATATGTTAAATAGGACTGGGCCCAGTACAGACCCCTGGGGGACACCACTATTTACCTCTCTCCATCCTTGTTTCCTACCTTTAAACCAGTTACCGATCCACGAGAGGACCTTCCCTCTTATCCCATGACAGCTTACTTCACCCAAGAGCCTTTGGTGAGGGACCTTGTCAAAGGCTTTCTGAAAATCTAAGTACACTATATCCACTGGATCCCTCTTGACAACATGCTTGTTGACCTCTTCAAAGAATTCTAGTAGATTGGTGAGGCAAGATTTCCATTTACAAAAACCATGTTGTCTTCCCCAACAAATTACGTTCATCTATGTGTCTGACAATTTTGTTCTTTACTATAGTTTCAACCGGTTTGTCCGGTACTGAAGTGAGGCTTACTGACCTGTAATTGCTGGGATCACCTCTAGAGCCCTCTTTAAAAATTGGCGTCACATTAGCTATCCTCCAGTCATCTGGTATGAAGCTGATTTAAATGATAGGTTACAGACTACAGTTAGCAGTTCTCCAATTTCACATTTGAGTTCCTTCAGAACTCTTAGGTGAATACCATCTGGTCCCGGTGACTTGTTACAGTTTAGTTTATCAATTTGTTCCAAAACCTCCTCTAATGACACCTTAATCTGGGACAGTTCCTCAGATTTGTGACCTAAAAAGAATGGCTCAGGTTTGGGAATCTCCCTCAGCTGTGAAGACCGATGCAAAGAATTCATTTAGTTTCTCCGAAATGGCCTTATCGTCCTTGAGCGTTCCTTTAGCATTTCGATTATCCAGTGGCCCCACTCGTTGTTTAGCAGCTTCCTGCTTCTGATGTACTTCAGAAAAGAAAAAAATTGCTGTTATTTTTTGAGTCTTTGGCTAGTTGTTCTTCAAATTCTTTTTTGGCCTTCCTCATTACATTTTTACACTTCATTTGCCAGAGTTGATGCTCCTTTCTATTTTCCTCACTAGGATTTAACTTCCACTTTTTAAAGGATGCCTTTTTGCCTCTCACTGCTTCTTTTACTTTGTTGTTTAGCTACAATAACACTTCTTTGGTTCTCTTACTATGCTTTTTAAATTTGGGGTAAACACTTAAGTTGAGCCTCTGTTATGGTGTGTCTAAAAAGTTTCCATGCAGCTTGCAGGGATTTCACTTTTGGCGCCGTACCTTTTAATTTCTGTTGAATTAACGTCCTCATTTTTGTGTAGTTCCCCTTTCTGAAATTAAATGCTACAGTGTTGGGCTGCTGTGGTGTTTTCCCTGCCACAGGGATGTTAAATTTAATTATATTATGGTCACTGTTACCAAGTAGTCCAGCTATGTTCACCTCTTGGACCAGATCCTGTGCTCCACTTAGGCTTAAATCAAGAATTGCCTCTTCTTCTGTGGGTTCCACGACTGGCTGCTCCAAGAAGCCGTCATTTAAGGTGTCAAGAAACTTTATCTCTGCATCCCGTCCTGAGGTGACATGTACCCAGTCAATATGGGGCTAGTTGAAATCCCCCATTATTATTGAGGTTTTTTTTTTAATAGCCTCTCTCATCTCCCTGAGCATTTCACAGTCACTATCACCATCCTAGCCAGAAAGAACAGGAGTACTTGTGGCATCTTAGAGACTAACACATTTATTTGAGCATAAACTTTCGTGGGCTACAGCCCACTTCATCAGCCCACGAAAGCGTATGCTCAAATAAATGTGTTAGTCTCTAAGGTGCCACAAGTACTCCTGTTCTTTTTGCTGATACAGACTAACACAGCTACCACTCTGAAACCTGTCATCCTGGTCAGGTGGCTGGTAATATATCCCTACGCTATATTCTTATTATTAGAGCAAGGAGTTGCTATCCATAGAGATCCTTTGGCACAGTTTGGTTCATTTAAGATTTTTACTTCATTTGATTCTACACTTTCTTTCCCATATAGTGCCACTCCCCAACCAGCACGACCTGTTCTATCCTTCCGATATATTTTGTGCCCTGATATTACTGTGTCCCATTGATTATCCTCATTCCACCAAGTTTCGGTGGTGCCTAGTATATCAATAGCCTCATTTAAAATGAGGCACTCTAGTTCACCCATCTTATTATTTAGACTTCTAACCTTGGTATATAAGCACTTAAAAAAATTGAAACTTTTCAGCTGTCTGCGATTACATGATGTAATTGAATGAGACTCTCTTTCATTTGACGGTTTCTCATCAGATCCTACCTGTATTTTAGCTTTCATCCTCTCCTGCTTACTAGGACATAGAAAATCTCCATTAATAGATCCTCCCCTAAAGGATGTCTCTGTCTGAATCGCGTGCTCTTCCGCAACTGTCAGCTTTCCCCCAGCCCTTAGTTTAAAAATTGTTCTACGACCTTTTTAATGGTAAGTGCCAGCAATCTGGTTCCATTTTGGTTTAGGTGGAGCCCATCCTTCCTGTACAGGTTTCCCCTTTCCCAAAAGTTTCCCTAGTTTTTAATAAATCTAAACCCCTCCTCCCTATGCCATCGTCTCATCCACGCATTGAGACCCTGCAGTTCTGCCTGTCTAACTGGCTCTGCGCATGGAACTGGGAGCATCTCAGAGAATGCTACCACGGAGGTCCTGGACTTCAATCACTTACCTAGCAGCCTAAATTTGGCCTCCAGGACATCTCTCCTACCCTTCCCTATGTCATTGGTATCTACATGTACCACCACCACCGGCTCCTCCCCGGCACTACACATAAGCCTATCTAAATGTCTTGAGATATCCACAACCTTCACACCAGGCAGGCAAGTCACCATTGTGGTTCTCCCGGTCATCGCAAACCCAGCTCTCTATGTTTCTAATGATCAAATCCCCCATAACTATTACCTGTCTCTTCCTAACTATACCTATCTTTTCCTTTATAGTCTGCACGTGCACTTGAAAGGGATCAGATCTCTGTTCAAATCCATTCTTTTCCTTAGACATAGGGGGGACTTGAACTGGGGGTCTCTCACATCCCAGGTGAGTGCCCTAGCCACTGGGTTAAAGGGACATCTTCCACCACCTTATCAGGAGTTAGGCGGCCTCTGAACATGCCTACCAGAGCATGCCCCTCAGATGAGTTAGGTATCCGAATGCCTATCTTCCCCCAGTTCGTGAAGCTCTCTGGAGCTTGGATGGAAGATCAGCCTCCAGATGCCCAGAGGGAGGCAGCAGTGTGCCTGGTCAGAGGCAGAAACATGGGCACCTAAGGAACTTTTGCTGCAGAAATGTAGGGGAGTTTAGGCACCTACAGAATTAGGTGGTAGCCAAGTGGGAGTTCTGTGATCCCAGAATGGCACCTAGAAACTGGACTTAGGTGGCTAAGTACCTTTGTGGATCGAGCCCTAAGTTTCTAGTCCTTCTGGTTTATTAGAAAAGCTTAAAAAGGGGACCCCTAAAGGTTCAAAAAACAGAAAGCAAAAGAAAAAGTATTTCTGTTATTTATTATTGTTTACAATTTTATAAGTATTTATTAATAGTTTATTGAATTTCATGAATTGTAAGTCTATTGTGCATTTTTAGGGCCTGACTCATGATTTTAGGATGCAAGGGTCTGGCAATACCAAACCTGTCCTGGAATGTAGGGAAGGAAACAAGATCAGAAACATGAAATGAAACTGATAGGTTTCCTTGCGATACAAAATGTGAAGGATAGATTGTACAAACGGTGAAAAGGTAAATCCAAGGTTTATGGTCCTTTCTGCTTCCACAATCTGAGGCATTTTAGGGCAGCCCTGCAAAAATCATGTTTTTAAATATGATTTTTTTAATCTTGATGGGCTAATTTTAAGTAAAGGAATCTGAATATCTGAAATGGGATATTTGATGGCTTAATATTCTGAATGATCTGATTTAAATCACACATTCACTTAACTTCCTCTTTGGTGCAGGCCTTTGTATAAAGAAAATGTCCTGGCACATTAAGC
Organism: Malaclemys terrapin pileata; assembly: GCF_027887155.1. Classification (NCBI taxonomy): domain Eukaryota; kingdom Metazoa; phylum Chordata; order Testudines; family Emydidae; genus Malaclemys; species Malaclemys terrapin. The sequence goes on from NC_071523.1 coordinate 2,139,371, forward strand.
TGTCCTGTCTCAGCAACAATTCCAGTTCTCGTAGCCTCCCATCATTTAAAGGTAATTAACAGTCGTTACATTTTATTTGTTTTAAAAAACAAATGTCCGGGGACGTTAACATGGCACTTTGCTCCAGGCGAGTTACAAGGAGCCTGGCTGGTGGAACATAATGCAGAGAGTTTAGGTAGCACTTTATCCCAATGCACCAGGATTGTAACCATGGAGAGGTGGGTTCAGTCCTTTTAAGTTCATGAGGAGAGTTTTGGGGATTCACCTTAGGCTCCAGGGAATCCACAGCCCCAAAGCCCCCCACAATTCGTGCCAGTCCCTGGAGAGGAGAGGTCCAGAACTAGAACAAGGGGAGCAGAAGCGAGGGGCATCAGCAGAGCGGTGTGAGCAGCGACCCCAGGGCTGGAACAGCAGGGGCTGTAGGTAAGGACTGAGGAGCTGTGGAAAAGCAGTGGAGCCCCACCCCAGGGCTGGAACTGCAGGGCAGAGCGGGGTGCGGGTCAGGAGGAAATTGTACCGGCACAGCTGGATGTGAGAGGCCCAGGACTGAAAAAACAGTAGGATCAAGGTGCCCTGGCAGAGCTGGGTGTGGGCAGGGGCACAAGATGCCTGGGTTCAGCTGCCAATCCCTCACTTTCATGAACTCTAAATTCATTCACAAACTGCAAGAAAAAGCAGCCAATTAAACACGGCATTTGAAAGAGGCCAAACCCAACCTGATCCAGCCAGAGAAGTGGTTTCCCCACTAATGACGTAGGGTGAGATTATCACCCCCACTCCAGCCCTTTACACCAGGTAAAAGGGCTGGAGTGATGTAAAGGGCTCTAAAAGCCCCAGATCCAGCTGGGGGAAGATGCCCCTACAGCAGGCGCTGCAGAAGATAGCACCAGGCAGCCCCCTGAGGACCCCCACGGAAGCCCTGCTGCAGGGGTGTGCTGGGGCTGCAGCACAGTGGAGATTCTGCCCCACTTTGCAGCTCACAGGCTGCCTGGGCCAAGATCATGGATCAGCCAAGAACTGGGATGGCCTAAAGGTGACAAAGCTCCCTAAGCCTCCCTGCCCTGGGCTGTGAGTTCTGATCTGTGCGTCCAAGGGTATGTCAACACTGCAGCCAGAGGTGTGACTGAGGCATGACCCCAGCTAACTCTGACCTAGCTAGCGTGAATAGCAACAGCAGTGACGCAGCGGCAGCATGGACTGAACAAGGCTGCCCAGGACCCTGGGTGTATATTTGAGTGGCTAGTCCCTGCTGATGAGCTACTGGGATCAAAGCTAGCTGGGGGTTGTCTACATATGCTGCAGTCACACCTTTGACTGCAGTATAAACATACCCTTAGCCTCTCAGCAACATCTCAGCCTCATATTCCACTATCCCAGGGGAGGGCAAACTACGGCCCGTGGGCTGGATCCGGCCCACGGGATTGCCAGCCCCGTGGCGCAGCAGGGCTAAGGCAGGCTTCCTGCCTGCCCTGGCCCTGCGCCGCTTCCGGAAGCAGCTGGCACCACATCCCTGTGACCCCTGGAGGGGTGAGGAGCGGCAGAGGGCACCATGCGCTGCCCTCGCCTGCAGGCACCGCTCCCACCAGAGGATTGTAGTTTCCTTATCTGGCTATGTAGACTCTCTCCTCAGGCCCTACACTCCCAGCTATCTTCGAGACACCACTGACTTCCTGAGGAAACTATAATCCTTTGGAATTAATTTGCAAACTGGACACCATTAAATTAGGCTTGAATAAAGACTGGGTGTGGATGGGTCATTACACAAAGTAAAAACTATTTCCCCATGCTAATTTTTTTCCCTACTGTTATACTCTCACCTTCTTGTCAACTGTTGGAAACGGGCATCCTGGTTATTACTACAAAAGTGTTTTCTCTCCTGCTGATAATAGCCCACCTTCATTGATTAGTCTCGTTACAGTTGGTATGGCAACCCCCATTTTTTCCATGTTCTCTGTGTATATATAACTTCCTAGTGTATTTTCCACTGCATTCATCCGATGAAGTGAGTTTTAGCCCATGAAAGCTTATGCTCAACGAAAATTTTTAGTCTCTAAGGTGCCACAAGTACACCTCGTTCTTTTTGCTGATACAGACTAACATGGCTACCACTCTGAATACAATCCATCGGTGATCTTCCAGAAAACACCATCATAGTCACTATGGATGTAGAAGCCCTCTACACCAATATTCCACACAAAGATGGCCTACAAGCCATCAGGAACAGTATCCCCGATAATGTCACGGCAAACCTGGTGGCTGAACTTTGTGACTTTGTCCTCACCCACAACTATTTCAGATTTGGGGACAATTTATACCTTCAAGTCAGTGGGACTGCTATGGGTATCCGCATGGCCCCTCAATATGCCAACATTTTTATGGCTGACTTAGAACAACGCTTCCTTAGCTCTCGTCCCCTAACGCCCCTACTCTACTTGCGCTACATTGATGACATCTTCATCATCTGGACCCATGGGAAGGAGGCCCTTGAGGAATTCCACCAAGATTTCAATGATTTCCACCCTACCATCAACCTCAGACTGGACCAGTCCACACAAGAGGTCCACTTCCTAGACACTACAGTGCTAATAAGCGATGGTCACATAAACACACCCTATACCAGAAACCTACTGACTGCTATACTTCCCTACATGCCTCCAGCTTTCATCCAGACCACACCACATGATCCATTGTCTACAGCCAAGCTCTAAGATACAACCGCATTTGATCCGATCCCTCAGACAGAGACAAACACCTACAGAATCTCTATCAAGCATTCTTAAACTGCAATACCCACCTGGTGAAGTGAAGAAACAGACGGACAGAGCCAGAAGGGTTCCGAGAAGTCACCTACTAGAAGAGTATCAGAGGGGTAGCCGTGTTAGTCTGAATCTGTAAAAAGCAACAGAGGGTCCTGTGGCACCTTAGAGACTAACAGAAGTATTGGGAGCATAAGCTTTCGTGGGTAAGAACCTCACTTCTTCAGATGCAAGTAATGGAAATCTCCAGAGGCAGGTATAAATCAGTATGGAGATAACAAGGTTAGTTCAATCAGGGAGGGTGAGGTACTCTGCTAGCAGTTGAGATGTGAACACCAAGGGAGGAGAAACTGCTTTTGTAGTTGGATAGCCATTCACAGTCTTTGTTTAATCCTGATCTGATGGTGTCAAATTTGCAAATGAACTGGAGCTCAGCAGTTTCTCTTTGGAGTCTGGTCCTGAAGTTTTTCTGCTGCAGGATGGCTACCTTTACATCTGCTATTGTGTGGCCAGGGAGGTTGAAGTGTTCTCCTACAGGTTTTTGTATATTGCCATTCCTGATATCTGACTTGTGTCCATTTATCCTCTTGCGTAGTGACTGTCCAGTTTGGCCAATGTACATAGCAGAGGGGCATTGCTGGCACATGATGGCATATATAACATTGGTGGACGTGCAGGTGAATGAGCCGGTGATGTTGTAGCTGATCTGGTTAGGTCCTGTGATGATGTTGCTGGTGTAGATATGTGGGCAGAGTTGGCATCGAGGTTTGTTGCATGGGTTGGTTCCTGAGTTAGAGTTGTTATGGTGCAGTGCGTGGTTGCTGGTAAGAATATGCTTAAGGTTGGCAGGTTGTCTGTGGGCGAGGACTGGCCTGCCTCCCAAGGTCTGTGAAAGTGAGGGATCATTGTCCAGGATGGGCTGTAGATCACTGATGATGCGTTGGAGAGGTTTAAGCTGAGGACTGTAGGTGATGGCCAGTGGAGTTCTGTTGGTTTCTCTTCTGGGCCTGTCTTGTAGCAGGAGGCTTCTAGGTACACATCTGGCTCTGTTGATTTGTTTCTTTATTTCCTTGTGTGGGTATCGTAGTTTTGAGAATGCTTGGTGAAGATCTTGTAGGTGTTGGTCTCTGTCTGAGGGGTTGGAGCAGATGCGATTGTACCTCAGTGCTTGGCTGTAGACGATGGATCGTGTGGTGTGACCGGGGTGGAAGCTGGAGGCATGAAGGTAGGCGTAGCGGTCGGTGGGTTTTCGGTATAGGGTGGTGTTAATGTGACCATCGCTTATTTGTACGGTTGTGTCTAGGAAGTGGACCTCCTGTGTAGATTGGTCCAGGCTGAGGTTGATGGTGGGGTGGAAGCTGTTGAAATCATGGTGGAATTCTTCCAGGGCCTCCTTCCCATGGGTCCAGATGATGAAGATGTCATCAATATACCGTAGGTAGAGAAGGGGCATGAGTGGACGAGAGCTGAGGAAGCGTTGTTCCAGGTCAGCCATAAAAATGTTGGCATATTGTGGGGCCATGCAGGTGCCCATAGCAGTGCCACTGGTCTGGAGGTATATATTGTCACCAAATTTGAAATAATTTGTGCATGAGGATAAAGTCACAGAGCTCAGCAATAAATTGTGCTGTGTCATCATCAGGGATACTGTTCCTGACAGCTTGTATTCCATCTGTATGTGGGATGTTTGTGTAGAGAGCCTCTACATCCATGGTGGCTAGGGTGGTGTTTTCTGGGAGGTCACCAATGCATTGTAGTTTTCTCAGGAAATCTGTGGTGTCACGGAGATAGCTGGGAGTGCTGGAATTAATTTGCAAACTAGATACCATCAGATTAGGCCTGAATAAAGACTGGGAGTGGTTGGGTCATTACAAACCTAAACTTAATTTCCCCCATACTAATTTCTCCCTACTGTTACTCCCACCTTCTTGTCAACTGTCTGTAATGGGCCACTCTCTTACCCCTTCAAAAGTTATTTTTCCTCCCTTGGTATCCTGCTGTTAATTGATTTATCTCGTTAGCCTGACCTCACACTTGGTAAAGCAATCCCCACCCTTTCATGTATTTATACCTGCTCCTGTATTTTTCACCTCATGCATCCGATGAAGGGGGTTCTAGCCCACGAAAGCTTATGCCCAAGTAAATTTGTTAGTCTCTAAGGTGCCACAAGGACTCCTTGTTGTTTGTGCTGATACAGACTAACACGGCTACCCTTCTGAAACCTGTCACCATTAAAAATAAAGTAAGTTTCCGGTCCCAGTGGTTGTGGAAAAAAAAGCATGAAAGCGTGACCTAAATGCTTCCTAAAAACTCAGAAACCACCACATAAACAAAGTATCAGAGGGGTGGCCGTGTTAGTCTGGATCTGTAAAAAGCAACAGAGGGTCCTGTGGCACCTTTAAGACTAACAGATGTATTGGAGCATGAGCTTTCGTGGGTGAATGCCCACTTCGTCAGACGCATGACGAAGTGGGTATTCACCCACGAAAGCTTATGCTCCAATACATCTGTTAGTCTTAAAGGTGCCACAGGACTCTCTGTTGCTTTTCACATAAATAAAGTGAACCCAACATTATTTTTGTTTAATCTCATGATTTTTAAGCCAATCTCATGATTCTTTGTGGCAATACCAGTCCCTCTTCCTCTCCTCGTTAGTGCGGTCAGCTGCAGTGGGGTGGGACACAGTGGAAAATAGGTGCAATGCCTGGACTAATGGCACCCAGCAGGGTTCCAGCCAAACTGGTCGGGCAGGTGCAGTGCTGGAGAGAGCTCACCCTGCAGCGGGTCAGGGAAGGGCTGACTCACAGGGAGATCAGACTCAAACTTGCAGGCAAGGCTAGAGAGCCCTTTTCAGAGAAGGGCAAACCACTTCAAAGCAGCCACTCCCCTGAAGGGAAACACTTGCTTTAAGCGCACCAGCTCCATTTCCACAAAAATGCCCCCGGGGTGCATCTACCTTAAATAAAAAGCTCTCCGCTGAAATAAAAGGGCCCTTCACCGTGCCCCCTTAAAAACCATCCACTTCGCCTCTATCACCAGCTGCTTGAGAAAGACAATTAAACTGCCACTGAAAGAAATGGCAGCCTCTCCAGGAATAAAAGTCACCTTTCCAATAACCACTAAAGCAAGCAGGAAGAATAAGGAGTCAAATAAAAACAGATCATTAAAAAAAAGCCGAGTGATGGATAAGCCACTGCAGCGGAGGGAACCAGACCTGGCTGTCGTCTGAAATACGACCTCATAAATGCACTGGGGAGAAATGGGAGGCGTTTCTCACATAAACAGCCCCCGCAAGGAAGCGAGGGAAGCCCAGGGCAGTGCAGCTGCCAGGGAGGAGTTCTAAGGCTGACCTCTCCCACCCCACTGGAAGGGTGATCCTGAAGCTCAGGAGGTGTGGGCTGAATTCCTGGCTGTGCCACGGGCTCCTGGCATGACCTTGGGCAAGTCACAAGTACAAAGCCTGCAGCAGCTGGTGTTGAGACAAATGCAGCCTCCTCCCAGCTGCAGAGAACAAGAGGAGCTGCTGGGTGGGGCACATGATCCTCTGCCATTCATCTCTCCGGGCCTTGCCTCCCCATCTGTACATGGGGTCATAGCACCGCCCTTCTCCCGCCCGCTGTCTGCCTCATTTGCTTCCACTGCTAGCTCAGAGCCACAGTGGCATTTAGGCTCCTCACTTCCACTGATTTCAGACAGCGGTAGAACCCGAACTAGCTTTATGGAGCTGGCCTGAGCTTTTTGGGGGCAGCCCCTAGTACAACGGGGCCTTGATTTCAGCCAGGGCCTCTAGGCTCTCCTGTAATACACAGCAAAAGGGATCCACAAGAGACGCTCAAAGGGCACTTTCCTCTGGACTGCGAGGCACAGACATCACCAGGAGTCCAAGGGCCTCAGGCCAGTGAAGAGTAAACATCTGCCTCCGCACATGATGCAAGGCTCCTGGCTGCACTCCTGAGCCGCCCCCCAGGCCTGGCACATATCAGGGCACGGCAGCCTGGGGAAGTGACGCCCAACCACAGCAGGTGGCTTTCTAGATTTGTCATGGCCAGTTGGGCTATGGTGTCACCGGCCCAAGGGAAGATCCTACCGCTGGGACACTGGGAACAAGGCGGGTGCAGCACGAGAAAATGGTCCGATAGGCACAGCCCTGCGTTGGCCAGCAGATGGGACCTAACAGGTCTGCTTGGTCTCTAGGGACCAGGTAAAGGTATTAAGGCACCAACCTCCAATTGACTTCAGTAGGAGTTTGGCATCTGAATACCTTTGATGATCTGGCCTGAGATCCTCTAGTCTGCAGTTCCTGGGAGTACACCCCACAGCCGCCGGTACACAAGCCTCCAGGTTTGGAAGGAGCTGGGCTTTTGTCTGGAGGCTGACGGGGACTGGAGATGGTGGGGGAGAACAAGGCTGTGAAAGGTCTGTCGCCCCATCCACGGACAGCAGCTCCTCCCAGTCTGAGACACCCAAGCTCGCTGGGACCTTCATCTCCACAGGCCACAGCTGGGGGCGCTCTGCACCGGAGTCACGGTTACCTTGGTCTCGGCTAGCTGGCGTCTGAGCAGGTGCAGGGCCTCCGTGTGGCCGCGCTCGCTGTCCTGCAGTGCCTGGAGCTGCTCCTTCAGTTCTCTCTGAAACACAAGGCGAGGAGACAGAAAAGAGCAGTCAGGCAAGGTCAGAGCCACCTGGCCTCATTGCTCCGGGCGGGGCGGGTTCTCTGAGCTACAATGAGCCCCAGAGCCACTCAGGAGAGAGGCGACCTCGTGCGCCATTGCCCAGAGCACCTTTCAAGGCAGTAAGGAATACGGAGACGGTTAGGTGCTGATGTGGATACAGAGCATTTTAATAAATCCGAGGGACTTTCACCGAGCCAGATCTCAGCACAGGCTTGCCAGCCTTCTGCCTCCCCAGCCCTGGGGTGGAGTAGGGATCCGGGCCCCATCCTACAGAGAAAGCAGTTTGTCCAAGGCCACCTGAGAGACAAGGCTTGAACCCACGAGCTCTGGGCAGCCAGCCCAGTGCTCACGCCACTAGATCACACTGCCTTGCTGTGCTCACAGCTGTCTTCTCTCCTAGCCCATCCCCTCACTCCCCACAAGCTCAGACTTCCAGGCTCACAGGTGACCAACCTGTCGTGATGGACACCCACCCCATCGGAGAGTCTGGGCAGAGGTTTATGGATGGGGGGATCTATCAATGGGGGAGTCAGAGAGAACGCATGGGGGAGCAAGGAAGAGCCTCCATTGCTGGGGTGTGCAGTGCTGGCACCCACAATCCAGTCCCTCAGCCCCCACCCTGTGCACACTCGGCTCCCCAGTGCTGGACAGGCTGTGACGTTCAAAGCAGCCCGTGGGCCCTGGGAATGTTGTGCCCAGATCCCCACGGCAGCGATGGAAATCTCAGCCAGAGCGTGATGGGGGAGCAGCCGCCCATCCTGCACTCAGGGAGAAGCAGCCATGCCAAGCGCCCCTCTCTGGCTGCCACACGGCCAACCCCCTCACCAGGCATCAGTGCAGGACATGCCTGCCAAGCCCAGATGCCAGAGCACCTCCCGCTGCTCCCTGGCAGGCAGCGCCATGCACACGAGAGACCACTCCTGGGGGCAGTGAGCTGCAGTGAAGATGGAGGGGAACCCCCCGGGCTGGATCTTACCCATTTCAGCCACTATAGCTTTCGATTTCGGAGGAGCCAATGGATGTGCTCAGTGCCAAAGGGCTAGTGCTGGTATTGAGGCATTAGCCTGTCTCTCCACAGCACAGTCAGAGCCAGGAGAGGGCTGCTCCGCCCCGGGAGGGCCCCGCCTACTGCAATGTGATGCTCAGGCGCTTGTCGCAGAAGAGGCCTGTGACAGGCCTTCAGCCCGGCAGTCAGTGCTGGGATGCGTGTGGGCCCCGTTCAGTGCAGGAGGGAATTCAGCTCTGTGCTCTCTGCCACAGTCACTCACGCCCACTCTGTAGCATCTAAGGGTGGGGGGGGGGTGGCCAGAGCCTGGGGAAACGGAGTGTGATGGCGCAGTAGGGGCCATATTCAGAACAGAGACAAGTGCAGGGGCCAGGAGCAGCCACCCCAATACCCCCCATATCCTCCCACACAGACCCCCCCCCCCCAAACACACCCCTTAACACACACACTTCCCCACCCCCACAAATACAGAACTCCTCAACATCCCCCACACACTCCCATCAGAATGCTTAGTTAGTAAAAACAACTCTGTCCTGTAAAAGGAGCCTGCTAAATACTTTCCGGATTACTCCAGCCCTGATGCTCAGACGGCCCCAGAACTGAAGTGTGCTTATGGCTGGCCATGGCAGACCATTGCAAGGTGCCACCAGCCAGCGCACATGGGACACTGCGCCCGCGGAGCCCAAATCCCTCCTAATGCTGCAGGTCTGCAGAGCCAGGCAGCGATCCCTAGAATCAGGCCCACTCTACCGAACGTATGGGCCTCTGATTTCCCCATTTTTGCGCGTCTCCCTGGAGCTGCAGGGGGGGAAACGAAGATGTATCAAAGATCTCACAACACTTCGCCCTTTCCCAATGCCCTTCCTCTGGGGAGCTCAAAGTGCTGCATGAGCATCGATGGATTTAGCCTCCCTGCTCCCCTGAGACGTGGGGCAGTACCACCTGGGTTACAGCAGAGGTGTACATAGACCTGGCCTTAACCTCTCAGACTTCCCATGGCCAGGTCAGAGGACACTTTGGGGCTCCAGGAACAGCAGCCAAAGGGCAGCTGGGTCATTAGCAAAACTCCCACAGGAAAGGGGATCCTCACGGCCCCAGTGGGCAGCCAGAGTGGGTTGGGAAGATCCCGTGTCAGGCTGTGAACGGAGTGGTTTGCATGCCGGAACGTGTGCCGGGACAGCTGAGGAAGGGACTTGGGCTGAAGCGAACACAGTGAGGGTTTTGGGGCTGCAGGAATCCCTACGCCTGCCTTGCAAGCACCAGCCTGCCTTAATCCCTGCAGCGAACGCTCTCTGGCACAGCACGGTCGTGATACCGAGGTGTGGCAGTGCGGGCAGGGAGACAAACTCCAGAGCCAGGAACAGGGTTTCCAGAAGCTCAACCTTGTGGATTCGGGGGTCTCGGGAGCAAAGCTGAAAGAAAACCATAACGTATCATACCATGGCCCTACACGCAGGAACCTCGGTCACCAGCGGGCTCTGCACGCCGCATCATCATCTGCTTGGGCAATAAGGCACCACGCTGGCTTAGCTGTTAGCGCATGGGCTGCTGTCAGTGACCGACAGCCTGCTACTTGCAGCTGGCAGAGTTGCTTGTTAGCTCCAGGGGCAGGGGCTTGAGGTCACCGATTTGATCTCTGCCAAGGACTGTAGCACCTGTATGTGCACAGCCACAATTTGTGAAAACAGAGGAGAAGAGGGAAGCATTATCCTCACGTAAAGAGAGACCAGAGAGGGAGGGTGCGGTGAAGGGAAGGGAGGAAGCCTTCAAACCAAGATGTGCAGCAGAAGGAGGGAACTAAACTAGCAGAGAAGGGGGGGGGGAGATGGTGAAGGTTAATTATTTAAACAATGTAGCTACAATGCAACAGAACTATTTAGAAGCAGTGAGGCCTAATGGTCAGGGCCCTGACCTGGCACCCATGAGAGCTGGGTTCTACTTCCAGCTCTGCCACTGGCCTTCTGGGTGACCTTGGGCAAGTCACTTTGCTGCTGTGTGCCTCAGTTTCTGCATCTGTACAATGAGGATAAGATCCTCACCTCCTCTGTACAGTGCTCCGAGAGCTGGAGCGAAAAGTGCAATTACTAGAACACTGCCCTTGAAGCAGTATTATACTTGTACAGCTACTAGAAGGCAGGGGACTCAGGGGTGCAATGGAAAAGCCAGGAGCTAGGATCACTGTTCCTGGCCAACAAGGGAGGCCTCTCCTCGCTCTCATTGCCTGGCCCCCGTAGCTCTGCTCACCTGCTCCAGGGAGCCAGTGCTACAGCAGGCTCCGCGCTGACGGCTCTCCATCACCTGTACATGGCAAGGTGGCCATGACCAAAGCTGGAGGGCTTTAAACTAGGTTCACCAGGGGAAGGAGACCAAAGCCCTGAGGTAAGTGGGGAAATGGGATACCAGGAGGAAGCACGAGCAGGAGAGTGCAAGAGGGGAGGACTCCTGTCTCATACTGTGAAAGCGGGACAATCAGCGAATTATCTTAAGTGCCTGTACACAAATGTAAGAAGCCTGGGAACCAAGCAGGGAGAACTGGAAGTCCTGGCACAGTCAGGGAACTATGATGTGATTGGAATAACAGAGACTTGGTGGGATAACTCACATGACTGGAGTACTGTCATGGATGGATATAAACTGTTCAGGAAGGACAAGCAGGGCAGAAAAGGTGGGGGAGTTGCGTTGTATGTAAGAGAGGAGTATGACTGCTCAGAGCTCCGGTATGAAACTGCAGAAAAACCTGAGAGTCTCTGGATTAAGTTGAGAAGTGTGAGCATCAAGGATGATGTCGTGGTGGGAGTCTGCTATAGACCACCAGACCAGGGGGATGAGGTGGACAAGACTTTCTTCCGGCAATTAACAGATCACAGGCCCTGGTTCTCATGGGAGACTTTAATCACCCTGATATCTGCTGGGAGAGCAATACAGCGGTGCACAGGCAATCCAGGAAGTTTTTGGAAAGTGTAGGGGACAATTTCCTGGTGCAAGTGCTGGAGGAACCAACTAGGGGCAGAGCTCTTCTAGACCTACTGCTCACAAACAGGGAAGAAATAGTAGGGGAAGCAAAAGTGGATGGGAACCTGGGAGGCAGTGACCATGAGATGGTTGAGTTCAGGATCCTGACACAAGGAAGAAAGGAGAGCAGCAGAATGCGGACCCCGGACTTCAGAAAAGCAGACTGACTCCCTCAGGGAACTGATGGGTAGGATCCCTTGGGAGAATAACATGAGGGGGAAAGGGGTCCAGTAGAGCTGGCTGTATTGTAAAGAATCCTTATTGAGGTTGCAGGAACAAACCATCCTGATGTGTAGAAAGAATAGTAAATATGGCAGGCGACCAGCTTGGCTAAACAGTGAAATCCTTGCTGAGCTTAAACACAAAAAAGAAGCTTACAAGAAGTGGAAGATTGGACAAATAACCAGGCAGGAGTATAAAAATATTGCTCAGGCATGCAGGAGTGAAATCAGGAAGGCCAAATCACACTTGGAGTTGCAGCTAACAAGAGATGTTAAGAGTAACAAGAAGGGTTTCTTTAGGTATGTTAAAACAAGAAGAAAGTCAAGGAAAATATGGGCCCCTTATTGAATGAGGGAAGCAACCTAGTGACAGAGGATGTGGAAAAAGCTAATGTACTCAATGATTTTTTTGCCTCTGTCTTCACGAACAAGGTCAGCTACCAGACTGCTGCAGTGGGCAGCACAGCATGGGGAGGAGGCGACCAGCCCTCTGTGGAGAAAGAAGTGGTTTGGGACTATTTAGAAAAGCTGGACGAGCACAAATCCATGGGGCCGGATGCGCTGCATCCGAGGGTGCTAAAGGAGTTGGCAGATGTGATTGCAGAGCCATTGGCCATTATCTTTGAAAACTCATGGCGATCGGGGGAGGTCCTGGATGACTGGAAAAAGGCTAATGTAGTGCCCATCTTTAAGAAAAGGAAGGAGGAGGATCTGGGGAACTACAGGCCAGTCAGCCTCACCTCAGTCCCTGGAAAAATCATGGAGCAGGTCCTCAAGGAATCAATTTTGAAGCACTTTGAAGAGAGGAAAGTGATCAGGAACAGTCAGCATAGATTCACCAAGGGCAAGTCATGCCTGACTAACCTTCTATGACGAGATAACTGGCTCTGTGGATGAGGGGAAAGCAGTAGATGTGTTATTCCTTGACTTTAGCAAAGCTTGTGATACGGTCTCCCATAGTATTCTTGCCAGCAAGTTAAAGAAGTATGGGCTGGATGAATGGACTGTAAGGTGGATAGAAAGCTGGCTAGATCGTCGGGCTTAACGGGTAGTGATCAACAGTTCCACGTCTAGTTGGCAGCTGGTATCAAGCGGAGTGCCCCAAGGGTCGGTCCTGGAGCCAGTTTTGTTCACTATCTTCATTAATGATCTGGAGGATGGTGTGGACTACACTCTCAGCAAGTCTGCAGATGACACTAAACTGGGAGGAGTGGTAGATACGCTGGAGGGTAGGGATCGGATACAGAGAGACCTAGACAAATTAGAGGACTGGGCCAAAAGAAACCTGATGAGGTTCAACAAGGACAAGTGCAGAGTCCTGCACTTAGGACGGAAGAATCCCATGCACTGCTACAGACTAGGGACCGAGTGGCTAGGCAGCAGTTCTGCAGAAAAGGACCTAAGGGTTACAGTGGACGAGAAGCTGGATATGAGTCAATGGTGTGCCCTTGTTGCCAAGAAGGCTAACGGCATTTTGGGCTGTATAAGCAGGGGCATTGCCAGCAGATCGAGGAACGTGATCGTTCCCCTTTATTCGACATTGGTGAGGCTTCATCTGGAGTACTGTGTCCAGTTTTGGGCACCACACTACAAGAAGGATGTGGAAAAATTGGAATGAGTCCAGCGAAGGGCAACAAAAATGATTAGGGGGCTGGAGCACATGACTTATGAGGAGAGGCTGAGGGAACTGGGATTGTTTAGTCTGCAGAAGAGAAGAATGAGGTGGGATTTGATAGCTGCTTTCAACTACGTGAAAGGGGGTTCCAAAGAGGATGGATCTAGACTGTTCTCGGTGGTAGCAGATGACAGAACAAGGAGCAATGGTCTCAAGTTGCAGCGGGGGAGGTTTAGGTTGGATATTAAGAAAAACTTTTTCACTAGGAGGGTGGTGAAGCACTGGAATGGGTTACCTAGGGAGGTGGTGGAATCTCCTTCCTTAGAGGTTTTTAAGGCCCGGCTTGACAAAGCCCTGCCTGGGATGATTTAGCTGGGGTTGGTCCTGCTTTGAGCAGGGGGTTGGACTAGATACCTCCTGAGGTCCCTTCCAACCCTGATATTCTATGATTCTATGGTGCTGGCAGCAGTGCGGGCACTCACCACAGGGCTGAATCTCGCTGAGGAAGCAACAGGCTCTTGGCGCCACCTCCCCTATGCATGTTTGCGCTGCTCGCTGTCATGTTCCCATCAAGACGTGCAGGAGCAACAAGCCCTTTCGTTCCAGCACCACACTCCATCTCCCTGCCTCGAGCGCCGCCGACACATGCCAGCGTCCCTGTTAACACCGTCTGCGGAGCGAGGCAATCGACGTCTGATCCTCCTGGCAGCTCAGTGAGGGCTGTGCAGAGAGTGCTCTGCCGCACAGCAGATCAGTGAGAGGCAGCTGATTAGCGAGCCCCATCCCCCCTCCCCGGGGCAGAGGGGAGGAGGCTGAAGCTGGGCCAGCAAAAAGGGGGTTTGCTGGGGTGGGCAATTAGGACCCCCCAGCCATCTGCTAATGACACATCATCCTATCTCCCGGGAGGTACCAGGTCAGCTGAGAGCCAGCCAGCAGAGAGCTTGTTGCTGTGCCAGCAGCACTGCTCTCGCACAACGCCACCGTACCTGAAGGATGCTCGTACTCCCAGCAGCACCCAGGGGATCGGTGGTGGTGGGACGGGGCGCTGCAGGGGGTGGGGACAGGATCACTCCTGCTGCTGCAAGACAAGGGTCTCTATGGAGGTAGCAGGAGACCCCGGCTGCTGCAGGGAGGCTTCTGACTGGCCACTTTCAAGACTCCCACTCATCCTGGTTAATTCGGTCAGGCCAGAGCCTCACCCAGCTGATGCCGGCCCCTTCCCATCTCCCCCACCCTGCACACAGCGCAGCTAGGCGCCACCAGGCGTCTCTGCGTTTGACTGAAGACTATAAGCCCAAGATTTCCTGATGGCTGGTCTCTATTACTCCATCAGTGACTGCGCACTGCTGGGCACTCACACAGGTAATGAGTTTGCTAGGCCTCCGGCTCAGATACCCTTCCTAGAGATTAACTCTCCAGGCAAAGTGCTTTCAAGCCTCGTGCTCCCCGGCAGCCTGCAGCACAGAGCCAAGCCAACCACAGGCCTGGCCTGCACTGAATGAGGTTTCGCCGTGCTGGTCTCCAAGGCTGGCCAGCACTGTGCATGTTGATAGGGACAAGCCAATTGAAAGAGCGCTAGGCAGGGATCTGCTTCCCAGGCAGGCAATGGCAGCACGCGCCTGGATTTCGGTGGGACCAGAGTGGGGTTCAGTGCTGCGCCTCCTAGGGCGTTAGGGAGAGGGGGCTGGGGGGGGGGGGGCTGGCCTGTGGTGTACATCAGAGCAGACCCAAGCCTTGTTCTAATTCAGAGCAGCTTCCACAGCCACCAATGGGCTGCTCTGTAACTCAGCTGCGAGCAGCTGCATGATGGGGTGGCGGAAGAGCCTCCCCTGGGCTGGGGCTCTTCACGCCGGCTCTGGGGCCCCAACAGCGGCTGAGCAGCTAGAAAGCAGCCACAGCAGAGCCAGGAATGGGGGGCTCGGTTTCTAAGTCAGGGCAGATGAGGCCCCACCCGGCTTGTTCTCCATAACACGGGAATCCTTGCTGTGCACTGGCCCTGGGGTGTGTCACCGGGGCTAGCACAGCCCCCAGGAGGGCACTATTAGGCTGATTCTGCACGGTGCCAGGCTAAAGCACAGACCCCCTCAAGGGACAGGGAGCTATTCCCAGTGCACTGACCCCCCCCCCCCAAACAAAGGAAGCACACCTCCGTTAACGTGCCCCATTGGTAGCAGAGCACAGGCCGGGCTGGTAGCCACCTCCCTTTAGTGCTGGCCTCTGCGGGATTCTGCTAATTGTCAGGCAGATTATTACCCGACAGCAAGGCTGGGGAGCTGGCCGCTGGCGCTCAGCAGAGGCACTAAGCCATCCCTAATCCCCACGTCGAGGGAGAGAGAGAGAGAAATCCCCCGCCTGTGTTCCGACAGCCAGTGCCAACCCCACTCCGGCTCCTCCCCACTCCCAGGCGCGGCCAGGCAGGCTGGGCAACCTGCTCCCAGGGTCACGCTCTGCAGCTGGCGTTCCCCAACCCAGGTTCCTGCTCACCCTTCGCATGCAAACGCGTTTCCCTTTGGGTTATCCTCCAGCACCCTGCTGCAATGGCTGAGATGTAAGTGCCGCAGGGGGTGGGGAAACCTGGGACCGAGGGGCGGAGCTGCAGCTCCCCAAGGTGAACTCTGCTCAGCAGCCTAAAAGGGGGCTTCAGGAAGACAGCTGGGCAGAGATAGAGGCACCTGCCTAATCCCATCCGATGCTAAATCTCCCAGGCCGCCTGCAGATGGGCAATGGCAGGCGCAGCTGACAGGCCCGAAGTTCAGTGAGTGCCAGCATGCGACACTCCACCGTGACCCAAGCCACACTGCGGGCCGGGGCCTCGGGGACCACACCACCCTCACAAGGGAGAGCTGCTGCAGTCTGTGGCACCACGCAGGTCTCCAGGGAAGGGACCAGTGCAGCCCTTGGCTGGACCCTCCTGACCTATAACCAACCTTCTTATTCCAGCAGCCCAACCCCACTCCCAGCCCCCCACATCCTGAACCTACAGGCATGAGTCACAGGCTGAGATGCAATCCTCCAGAGACACAGGAAGGTGAGGAGGAACAAGAGCCTTTCAGCTCAAGCCCACAGCAATCGGAGGAGCAGCAGGCTGCCCAGCAGGGCGGCCGAGGGGCTGCGTCTGGGGCCAGGCAGAGAACACCCTCCCCCCGGCTGATGGCGCCGCGCTCTCTGCTGCACAAGGAGAATGAAACGCTTTCCCCCGACTGTACCTGGACCACCTGGGTGCAACAAGGGGACAATTTCTGATGGAAAAATGACCATTTCCTCCTGCAAACACCATATAGATCCCTTAGCAGCCTCCGTCTCCCCAGTTAAACCTCTCATTAGATCCCACTGTTAGAGCCTTGATCTCACTGTTGCCACCCTTCACTGTCTATATTGCACCAGCAAGCTCTTTGAGGCAGGCCCTGGCATGACTGCGTTCACAACATGCACAATTACCATGCGATGCAAGTAACAAAGACTAACTCTGCTACCTGGCCTTGCAGCATGTATGCTAGATGTACGCAACCGCTTCAAGGGGGTTGCTAGCCAATGGCAGTGCTGCATCGCGTCCTGGGTGGGCAGCACGGGTGGAGCAGAAGCAGTACACATTGGGGGGCATGTGAAGCAGAGAGGTGGGCCGATTCCCCTCGGGGCAGTCAGCGATCCCTGCTGGAACAGAATACAGCTGCACACCTTCTCCACGGCTCAGGCCGCCATGGGTCAGTCTCTCCACTGGCTCCCAGTCGCCTTCAATGCCAATTTAACGCCTTGTTCCTAATTTTAAAAACAATTTATAGCCCTACCCCCAGCTATATCAATGACTGAATTCTGATCCATGAACTACTGTAACAGCTGTGCTTTTCAGGGACAATGTGGAGCGCTAAGCCCAGGACAAAGCAATCTTCCAAGCAGAATGGGGAAATCCTGAATCGGACCATCTTTAGGAAAGGCTGCAAAACTTTCCTTTCTGAGAAGCCCTTTCCACCACAAGAATGACACACACAGCACGACATCCCCTCTACAAGCCCCTACCACGACATCCCCTCTACAAGCCCCTACCAGCAAAAAAAGAAAAACCTACCCCAGCCAGAGTTTGGGTCCTGAAAATGGAGAAATGCCAGAGACCCCTACTAGGGACTTCACTATTGCTACTGATTTCACACTGAAGGTGTCCAGATACTATCATGATGAGTGGCAGGATAAAATCCTAAGATACGATATAAGCTCTGAGCAGCCAAGTCCCCCAGCCATTTCGCAGCTAATGTGACTAGTGCCAACGCACCACTATGGCAAGAGGAGAAATGGCCGGAGCCCCATCTGGATTCTCCAAGCAGGAGAGGTCGCCGTTCCTAGCCATGCAAAGCAACCGCTCAATCTAGCGTAGGCAGTGGAGGAAGCTGCTCAACCCGGCACAGCTACCATCACGTGCTGGGATGGCACAGGATTCCTGACCTAGCAAAGAGCAAGGCAACCAGATTCGGATCCACTCGGATCCACAAGACTGGCAAACCCCTCCCAGCTCCCATCAGTCCCCAATCAACCTTGGATTCCCAGTCTCCCAGAGCACCCCCCTTCCCAACCAAAAGCCCTAACTCCAGACCTGCTACTAAATACCAATAGCTTTCAAATGCAGCAAGAAAGAGCCTGAGGTAAGGTCAGAGTCACCAGTTGTTGCCAGGATGACCAGCCTGTTAGAGATTCACCGAGTGACAGAAGCTACTTATGTTTGTAAAATACAAATCTTCTGAAATCAGCCCAATTGCCTGTCACTGGCTGAGCAGAGTGCGCAGTGCAAAGCGGCGTATACCAACGCCAGAGTGAACACCTTGTGATCCTCTCACATTCAGTTCCCTGGAAAGAGGAGCTCCAGTCACCCTTTCTAAGAACAGGGCAGCAGCTCATAAAACTGGACGGCAGAAAAACCTAAAATGGATCCTAACAAATATTTCTCTACACAGCACAGTATTAACCTGTGGAACTCACTGCCACATAGTTCAAGAACTTATTAGGAAACCTAAATAAAAAGGATGAGAGGTTTATATGGATGGACGTTTTTACCTAACAAAGAGTCCTATGGCACCTTATAGACTAACAGATGTATTGGAGCATAAGCTTTCGTGGGTGAATACATCTGACGAAGTGGGTATTCACCCACGAAAGCTTATGCTCCAATACATCTGTTAGTCCATAAGGTGCCACAGTACCCCATGGCATGGTACACTGCAGACTAGAGAGAAAGCTGTTTACCGTGCTACCCCTTTCAGCAGCACTCAGGATAGAAGGAACGCCATATCACTCCCCAGCAGAGGGAAGTGGATTCATTCCACAGGGCTATCAGTCTTTCTGCACCATTTGGTCTTTGGCATCTTCCTAGTGGGTATTTGTAGCTCTGTGGACCGCAGGATCCTGGGAGCTAGTATATGGCCAGTCCATTATAATGCTACTCAAGTCAAGTACCATTTGAATCACTGGACGGTACCCAGGGGAGCTGAGATGCATGCTCAGACGGATGCACAGGGCAGCAAAGCAGGCAGATGGGGGTGAGAAGAGAACTGCGGGTGGGGGATGGGGTCAAGAGGAGGCCCATTTTGCTAAGGGTTGTTTGGGGGCATGATCCCTGCTAAGTGGCTCAGAAAGGGGCTGGCTGCTCCTTTTGTTAAATGAGGGGTTCACCACCCCTCCTTGTGAAGCAGCTGGAGGGGTGGTGAACCTGCCTGGGGAACAGGCCCTCCCCGGGGGCTGGCTCCAGTTAGAAACCCCGATAACAAGAACTGTGGTTAATGAAACGAGGGGAGGGTAGAGGATGAGACAAGACAGCCCCCTCCAGGGAAGGGACAGAAGGGGGGTATGTGGCACCATCTGTGCCCTCAGTAGAAGCTCTCTCCAGGAGCCCAGCATAGGGCTGATGTGCTAATGCTGGTCCTGCCACACAGCGCTCCCTCCCCGGGCATGGGGCAGGGGCTCTGGGCTCTCGTCAGCCGCCCCAGTAGAGAGCTACTGCCTGAGCCAAGCAGGTTGAGGGCTCTGGACCAGTCCAGAGCCGGACTGGGGGCAGGCACTGCCCTGTAGGGGGAATGGGAGCCCAGTTCAGAGCAGAGCGGCAGCTGGGCAGCCAAGCTGAGCTTAGGGGCACCTCTTTGGCAGAGCTCAGTGCGTAATGAAAGAGGTGCTGGGACACAAGCGATTTTTTTACATTCACAACTGAGTATCAGAGGGGGGCCCGGTTAGCCGGGGTCCACAAAAGCCACCAGGCGTCTGCTGGCACTTGAAAGACCAAATACATCTGATAGTCTTTCAAGTGCCACCAGACTCCTCCTTGTTTCTAGCCCTGCCAGGGCCAGACGGGTCGGGGCTCGGCCCTGCCAGGCAAGCCCGGCTCCCCCAGCACCAGCCAGCAGTAGGGCCTGGCACCTCCCCCGGGAGCCGGGCCCATCCCGTCTGCAGCCCCGGGGGCGCCCACCTGCAGCTCCTCGAAGGCGTCGTCCACGTTGGTGACCTGGTGCTGCTCGTGCACGGCGGGCTCGTCGCAGAA
The DNA here is from genome assembly GCF_027887155.1 of Malaclemys terrapin pileata. NCBI lineage: Eukaryota > Metazoa > Chordata > Testudines > Emydidae > Malaclemys > Malaclemys terrapin. The sequence goes on from NC_071523.1 coordinate 2,159,168, forward strand.
GAAGCAGACCACGGCGCGGTCCGTGAGGCAGAAGAGCTTGACCTTCTCGTGGTCCTTGCAGGGCGCGGAGCTGCGCCGCGCGCTCAGGATGGCGTCCAGCGGGAAGGCCGCGTAGCGCTCCACGATGTTGGCGAGCTTGAGGCTCGGCGCCAGCGTGGGCTCGGCGAAGGTGCGGCGGCACTCGGGGCAGTCGCGGGCGCCCTGGTGCTCCTGCCGGACCCAGTGCTCCGTGATGCATTTCCGGCAGAAGTAGTGCTCGCAGCCGAAGCTCACCGGGTCCTGGTAGATGCTCAGGCAGATGGAGCAGAGTAGCTCGTCTTTCAGGCTGCAGGCCATGGCGCCCGGGGGGCCAGGCGGGGGCAGGCGCCGCGGGTCCGGGCCCCCCGCCAAGCGGGGCTGCCCCGCCGGGCCCTAAAGCCGGGAAGCCCCAGGGGGCGGCTCTGCCCCCGACACTGGCTCCTCGCGCCTCCCCCGGCGGGGTTCAGCCGCGGAGCTGCGCGCCCCGGGCAGGCTGGTCCCGGCTCAGGGAGCGGATCCGCCCCCGCAGCGCGCACACGCCCAGCCTTTGTGTCCCTGCTTCCGCGGAGCCGGGCGGCCACCGGCACTTCGTGTCCACACCCGCCTTGGCGAACTGCCCCCGGGGGCCGATCCGAGCGGGGGACGCTGCCTTGGGGGGCTCGGGCCCGCTGTGTCCCTGGGCGCAGCGGCCTCCGGACTCTCCCGTGGCTCCAGCTCGGGGAGCGGCACCGGTGCAGTAGCTAGCGCGGAACCAGCCAAGCCCGGCTCGCTGGCAGGGGCAGGAGCGGGGGGTCTCGCCTCCCCTCGCCGCGCAGCTGCCAGGACAAAGGGAGAGCGCGGGGCTCCGCGCCGTGTCCCCCGCACCTGCTCTCCCCGTTCGTCAGTGGCAGCGACCGGGGAATTTCCTCCTAGTTCTGCGCACTGGCTGGGCGGGGGCGGGGAGGGGGCTAAAGGCGCAGGGATCCCGGGAGCCGGGGGCGGGCTGGGGGCGCTCCTCCCGCTGATATGGTGCCGCGGGCTCGGGAGGGCTGGGAGCGGGCCCGTCCGAGGATCGTCCGCTCCTGACAGCCATACGCGGAGCCCGCAAGAGGCACTGGCCGCAGAACAATACGTGAAGCAGCCCGCACCCCCCGCCGGCCCCCTGCACGTGTGTGGCGCCTGCTGCCTCCTCGGCACTGGGAAGCCTGCAGTGCCCAGCCCCCCTGGGAGCTCGGAGTTGCCTCCCCATTCGGGGGGTGCCTGGGACCCGGCCGCAGCACACAGCTGACTGCTCGGGGGGCGGGGAGGAGGAGGAGCAGGCTGTGCCCAGCGGGGGGCAGTGCCCTGCGGCCCCCAACCTCAGCACAACCCACGCGCGTCCGGACTCACTCGAGAGCCGGCGGGGAAAATGTTTGGTTGGAATTTGCTGATTTGGCGAAGTCGTGGGACTGGTTCCATTTCGCCCAAACTCGCAGAAATCAGGCAGGTTCCCCGCTCGGCTCCGGGCAGCCCGCCGGGCAGGTTGCTGGGTGCTAGCCAGGCGGAGTGCCCTTGCCCTGCCGCTGGGGCTGTGCCCCCCCCCCGCCCGGAGAATTTAGAACTTCGGGGCTTGGTTCCAAAGCGGACCCAAACCACATTCTGACCTATGGAACCCCCCCCTGAAAGGGAAGGAGTGAGTCCAGCTCTAGTTACCCTTTCAGGGGTTTCCCAGGCCTGAGACCCTGCCACTGTCTGTGGCTTAGTGGGTGCATCTGCCCTGCTGCCATCCCTAACAGTTCAAAAATCATGCCTCAGATCCCCACAATCACCAGATGATTTAAATAAGATTATTCTGTTTTTTTTCCACACTCCCCAACCCCCCCCCCATTGCATAGCGTGGGGCAGTTACAGCTTCCCCCCCCCCCCCATGCACAGTGCTGGGGCAGTTACAGCTCTGCCAGCCCCCCTTTCCCCCATTAGAAGTGAGGGCAGTTGGGTCCCAGTTACACCACAATCCCAGTCCCATTCCCAGCTCTGCCCCACCCGCAACTGTGGGGCCCTTGAGCCCTTCCCAAGGTCTAGGGCAGTAGCCACAGTGGGTTCCTCTTCTCCCCCGTCCCACACCTGGATGGGGGCAGCTCCAGGGAAGGCAGGGCTGCTCCTCTCCCTCCTCCCATACCCAAAACTCCTCGGGCTCCTGAGGGGAGGGGGGAGAGTGCTGCATGCATCCTGCAGCAGCTCTGTTGGGTTGCTTTTCCCGGGAGGATGGGGAACAGAGGGGGTTTCCCCTGGGTGGGGTTGGAAATCCCTTAGGATTTGCTGTCATTGATTTGCTCCAGCAAAGGTCAAAATCCCTGCAACTAGAGAGTAGGCATTTGTCCCTGCCATATCACTGGGCCTGAGGTCCCAATAAACAGGGAAAGCAGCAACTGCCTTGGCTCAAACACAGGTGGGATCCTGAAAGCCCTAAGGGCCAGATCCGTAAAGGTATTTAGGCTCCTAACTCCCATTACAATCAACAGTGTATGTCCCATTGACAACGGGGCTTGTGTTCCTAAATCAATCAGTTGCTTTGGAAAAGACCAATCTCCTCTCTGGTAGTTCTAGTCACCTTATATGTTACTTGTAACTGCAAATACATTTTCAGACCAAGGAGTGATTTTTAAATTGTCCTTCTAAGCTTTAAAGCCTCCCTCAGTCTCCCAAGATAACTATCACTGTCCCAATTTCATCAGCGGGGCTACTCAGCTACTGAGATGACTTGCCCAATAGCAGTGGTGGAACCAGGGCAGGAACCTAGATCACAGCCCTTCCCACAGCTGGGAGCAGAACCCAGGAGTCCTGACTTCTAGTTCCCTGCTTTAATGACTAGAGACCACACAACACGTGTGTCTGGTGATACTACAGAGCATGAGACCATAGCCTGAAGCTGGATTTAGAGCCTTAATGGAGGGACATTTCAGTGGGAAGGAGGGGACAGTATTTGATGGTATACTTGATTATAAAATACGATGTTCTCTTTTGTTTTATCCCTATCCCTTGAAACCATTTCCCACATTGTATCTTTGCTTCTCTGTACCATATGCTTTATTTCAAGCCCCTCACATCCATCTATCTGTCCCTATACTGCCCACTAGCTATCCATCTATCTGTCCCTATACTGCCCACTAGCTATCCCTCTATCTCTCCCTATACTGCCCACTAGCTATCCCTCTATCTCTCCCTATACTGCCCACTAGCTATCCATCTATCTCTCCCTATACTGCCCACTAGCTATCCCTCTATCTCTCCCTATACTGCCCACTAGCTATCCCTCTATCTCTCCCTATACTGCCCACTAGCTATCCCTCTATCTGTCCCTATACTGCCCACTAGCTATCCATCTATCTCTCCCTATACTGCCCACTAGCTATCCCTCTATCTCTCCCTATACTGCCCACTAGCTATCCCTCTATCTCTCCCTATACTGCCCACTAGCTATCCCTCTATCTCTCCCTATACTGCCCACTAGCTATCCCTCTATCTCTCCCTATACTGCCCACTAGCTATCCCTCTATCTCTCCCTATACTGCCCACTAGCTATCCCTCTATCTGTCCCTATACTGCCCACTAGCTATCCCTCTATCTGTCCCTATACTGCCCACTAGCTATCCCTCTATCTGTCCCTATACTGCCCACTAGCTATCCCTCTATCTGTCCCTATACTGCCCACTAGCTATCCCTCTATCTCTCCCTATACTGCCCACTAGCTATCCCTCTATCTCTCCCTATACTGCCCACTAGCTATCCCTCTATCTGTCCCTATACTGCCCACTAGCTATCCCTCTATCTCTCCCTATACTGCCCACTAGCTATCCCTCTATCTGTCCCTATACTGCCCACTAGCTATCCCTCTATCTGTCCCTATACTGCCCACTAGCTATCCCTCTATCTGTCCCTATACTGCCCACTAGCTATCCCTCTATCTCTCCCTATACTGCCCACTAGCTATCCCTCTATCTGTCCCTATACTGCCCACTAGCTATCCCTCTATCTCTCCCTATACTGCCCACTAGCTATCCCTCTATCTGTCCCTATACTGCCCACTAGCTATCCCTCTATCTCTCCCTATACTGCCCACTAGCTATCCCTCTATCTCTCCCTATACTGCCCACTAGCTATCCCTCTATCTGTCCCTATACTGCCCACTAGCTATCCCTCTATCTGTCCCTATACTGCCCACTAGCTATCCCTCTATCTGTCCCTATACTGCCCACTAGCTATCCCTCTATCTGTCCCTATACTGCCCACTAGCTATCCCTCTATCTCTCCCTATACTGCCCACTAGCTATCCCTCTATCTCTCCCTATACTGCCCACTAGCTATCCCTCTATCTGTCCCTATACTGCCCACTAGCTATCCCTCTATCTCTCCCTATACTGCCCACTAGCTATCCCTCTATCTCTCCCTATACTGCCCACTAGCTATCCCTCTATCTGTCCCTATACTGCCCACTAGCTATCCCTCTATCTGTCCCTATACTGCCCACTAGCTATCCCTCTATCTGTCCCTATACTGCCCACTAGCTATCCCTCTATCTCTCCCTATACTGCCCACTAGCTATCCCTCTATCTCTCCCTATACTGCCCACTAGCTATCCCTCTATCTCTCCCTATACTGCCCACTAGCTATCCCTCTATCTCTCCCTATACTGCCCACTAGCTATCCCTCTATCTCTCCCTATACTGCCCACTAGCTATCCCTCTATCTCTCCCTATACTGCCCACTAGCTATCCCTCTATCTCTCCCTATACTGCCCACTAGCTATCCCTCTATCTCTCCCTATACTGCCCACTAGCTATCCCTCTATCTGTCCCTATACTGCCCACTAGCTATCCCTCTATCTGTCCCTATACTGCCCACTAGCTATCCCTCTATCTCTCCCTATACTGCCCACTAGCTATCCCTCTATCTCTCCCTATACTGCCCACTAGCTATCCCTCTATCTCTCCCTATACTGCCCACTAGCTATCCCTCTATCTCTCCCTATACTGCCCACTAGCTATCCCTCTATCTCTCCCTATACTGCCCACTAGCTATCCCTCTATCTCTCCCTATACTGCCCACTAGCTATCCCTCTATCTCTCCCTATACTGCCCACTAGCTATCCCTCTATCTCTCCCTATACTGCCCACTAGCTATCCCTCTATCTCTCCCTATACTGCCCACTAGCTATCCCTCTATCTCTCCCTATACTGCCCACTAGCTATCCCTCTATCTCTCCCTATACTGCCCACTAGCTATCCCTCTATCTCTCCCTATACTGCCCACTAGCTATCCCTCTATCTCTCCCTATACTGCCCACTAGCTATCCCTCTATCTCTCCCTATACTGCCCACTAGCTATCCCTCTATCTCTCCCTATACTGCCCACTAGCTATCCCTCTATCTCTCCCTATACTGCCCACTAGCTATCCCTCTATCTGTCCCTATACTGCCCACTAGCTATCCCTCTATCTGTCCCTATACTGCCCACTAGCTATCCCTCTATCTCTCCCTATACTGCCCACTAGCTATCCCTCTATCTCTCCCTATACTGCCCACTAGCTATCCCTCTATCTCTCCCTATACTGCCCACTAGCTATCCCTCTATCTCTCCCTATACTGCCCACTAGCTATCCCTCTATCTCTCCCTATACTGCCCACTAGCTATCCCTCTATCTCTCCCTATACTGCCCACTAGCTATCCCTCTATCTCTCCCTATACTGCCCACTAGCTATCCCTCTATCTCTCCCTATACTGCCCACTAGCTATCCCTCTATCTCTCCCTATACTGCCCACTAGCTATCCCTCTATCTCTCCCTATACTGCCCACTAGCTATCCCTCTATCTCTCCCTATACTGCCCACTAGCTATCCCTCTATCTCTCCCTATACTGCCCACTAGCTATCCCTCTATCTCTCCCTATACTGCCCACTAGCTATCCCTCTATCTCTCCCTATACTGCCCACTAGCTATCCCTCTATCTCTCCCTATACTGCCCACTAGCTATCCCTCTATCTCTCCCTATACTGCCCACTAGCTATCCCTCTATCTCTCCCTATACTGCCCACTAGCTATCCCTCTATCTCTCCCTATACTGCCCACTAGCTATCCCTCTATCTCTCCCTATACTGCCCACTAGCTATCCCTCTATCTCTCCCTATACTGCCCACTAGCTATCCCTCTATCTCTCCCTATACTGCCCACTAGCTATCCCTCTATCTCTCCCTATACTGCCCACTAGCTATCCCTCTATCTGTCCCTATACTGCCCACTAGCTATCCCTCTATCTGTCCCTATACTGCCCACTAGCTATCCCTCTATCTCTCCCTATACTGCCCACTAGCTATCCCTCTATCTCTCCCTATACTGCCCACTAGCTATCCCTCTATCTCTCCCTATACTGCCCACTAGCTATCCCTCTATCTCTCCCTATACTGCCCACTAGCTATCCCTCTATCTCTCCCTATACTGCCCACTAGCTATCCCTCTATCTCTCCCTATACTGCCCACTAGCTATCCCTCTATCTGTCCCTATACTGCCCACTAGCTATCCCTCTATCTGTCCCTATACTGCCCACTAGCTATCCCTCTATCTCTCCCTATACTGCCCACTAGCTATCCCTCTATCTCTCCCTATACTGCCCACTAGCTATCCCTCTATCTCTCCCTATACTGCCCACTAGCTATCCCTCTATCTCTCCCTATACTGCCCACTAGCTATCCCTCTATCTCTCCCTATACTGCCCACTAGCTATCCCTCTATCTCTCCCTATACTGCCCACTAGCTATCCCTCTATCTCTCCCTATACTGCCCACTAGCTATCCCTCTATCTCTCCCTATACTGCCCACTAGCTATCCCTCTATCTCTCCCTATACTGCCCACTAGCTATCCCTCTATCTGTCCCTATACTGCCCACTAGCTATCCCTCTATCTGTCCCTATACTGCCCACTAGCTATCCCTCTATCTCTCCCTATACTGCCCACTAGCTATCCCTCTATCTCTCCCTATACTGCCCACTAGCTATCCCTCTATCTCTCCCTATACTGCCCACTAGCTATCCCTCTATCTCTCCCTATACTGCCCACTATCTGTCTAATCTGACTCGGGTATTCCAAGCTCACGTCTCTGCACTGGCCCCTCTTCCAGCCCCCACCTATCCCCTCGCTTGGCACTTTGAAATCTGACAGCCGGAAACGTTCCTTAAGGAGACTGTTGTTCCTTACTTTACAGACGCCACATTCTTATTACGACAAGAGACGCTGAGCGAGGAGAGCGCTAGGCTGTCCGCACCCGTTTGTTATTGTAGGGTTGCACACAGTGACAAAGGAGCTGCTGACTGATTTTTTTAAAAGCGGAAAACAGCACAGAAATATTTGCTTTGATAAAAAAAACACAATTTGAAGAATGGCCTGAAACTTGTGACTTTTGGATCAGACAGCGGGGGGTGGGGGGGGATTTTGAACTAATCCCCACCTCTAGCGCTCTTCCAGCACCCACATGAGTAGCGAGAAGCGATACTGCTCCCGGAGCTGCCGCTCACCCAGGCCGCAGCCTGTGCAGCGCAGATATATGACCCCAGCTTCAATATGAGCAAATTCCATCTTTCTGATATGAGTCTCGCTCATGGCCAAACTAAACACACGGGGAGGTTGGCTGCTGGCCAGGGCTGCGAGGGCCCCGCAAAGAGCCCCGGGGGAGTTTCTGTGCAGTGCTGTAATGGCTCTGCCAGGAATGTGCTGCTCCCTGGCCTCACAATGCTGCCTCACAGCTCGCTGGGGCAGCTCCAGCGCCATGTTTGCAGTCCAGGCTGTATGGCACTGCGGGTTCTGCAGGGGGGCCTAAGCCCGGAGGAGCGCAACCCATTCTCCCTGCCCCGAATGCCCTGGGGCAGCGCCCAGCTACAAAACCCTCTAATTGAATCCCAAGGAGACTCCAAAACAGAGTCCAGCTCACCCAGCATCCGCCCTGAGAGCACCCAGCACCTTTCAGACCAAGGTGCAAGAAACCCCCTAGTGGAGCACTAAGGAATAACCTGCCCATGGGTGAAGCATGGCCGCTGAGAGCAATTTTAGCCCGTCTAAGAATGTGTATTTCCTATCTATGGGGGTTCTCATTAGCCATTTACATGTCCACTCCCTATTTTAATCGTGCTGAGCTCCTCACCTATCTATCATAGGTATTTGCCTGGCCTCTGCTAACTTCCCAATCTTTAATGTATTTATCCTCACAACAGTTATGGGGGGGGGGGCTATTCTCCCCATGGGAAAATGAGACACAAACTAAAATAACATGTCTAAGGTCACACAGGAAGTCTATGGGGAGCAGAGAATTGAAGCCAGGTCTCCCAAGTGGCTAGGCTACTGCTTTGATCATCCTCCCTCTCTCAGAGATATCTTCTGGCAGTGAGTTCCACAGGTTCCACAATGTTTCCTTTTTCTGTGGTCATTGCCAGCGTGTTGGTTTTGTATTATGAGAAACGGTAAATGGGAGAATCTGGGCCATTCAGTGTCATATCCCTGCTTATTCATCTTCTCTCTAAACTAAACAGTCACAATCTTTGCAGTCTCCTTTTGTGTAGAAGTCTCACTAGGCTTCTAACCATTTTCAGTTCCCATCTCTGAACCCCTCTATCTTGCTGAGAAGGGGTCTACACACACTATTCCTAGCAGAGTGATAGAACGGCATTATAACGTTTGCTGTGTTATTCTCTATCCTACTCTTTTGGCATCCCAATATCATGTTTCCATTTCTGAATGTCGCTGTGCAAAGGATCTGAAAACATTTTACAAACTATTTGCCCAACATTTTCAGATGCGGCCCTGAAATTATGGGTGCCTCAGTTTTGGGGGAATCACATGAGACACCCCAATAATGAGGCATCCAAACCTCAAAGGCCACTTTTGAAAATGTTGGCCTATATCTGTAGGGATGACTTCACCCACCACTGGAATGCAGCCACCTCTGGGATGCTGCAGTGGTTTAACAGCGTAGAGCAATGTTACATAACAGTTTAGGACAAGTGAAGGAGAATATCATATCTTCATGAAATATAGGGGAATTTAAGGATGCTGAAGGTAATGAACTGCACTGGAATTTGCCCTGGATGTGTATATGAACAATTTGGCAGAACTTGCCACAGCAGCTAAATGACAGGGTTACGCACACAGATCTCTTCGTCTCCCTCCCAAGTGGTCCAGCCCAGCCAAGAAGGTTCTGTGCCCTGCATTGCCAGTTGCTGTTCTGCCCCAAGGCTGCAACCAGGCTCCCTCTGATCATGGGGCCCAGACCCTATTGATCCTACACAGCGAATGGTGGGAAGGGCTAGAGAAGGCAAAGATGAGGAAGGTGTATATGCACCTGGGGGATGAGGAAAGGAGGCAGCCAACCTATCCAGTTGCTTATGTAGCTTGGGGCAGGGACTGTGCCCTCCCGGATGTTTGATGCCAGGCTGAGCATCATGCTAGTGCTCAACAAATATCGATGATCACAATCAGCTCTAAGAAAGAAGAACAGGAGGACGTGTGGCACCTTAGAGACTAACATATGCATCCGACGAAGTGGGTTCTAGCCCACGACAGCTTATGCTCTAATAAATGTGTTAGTCTCTAAGGTGCCGCAAGTCCTCCTGTTCTTTCTGCAGATACAGGCTAACACGGCTGCTCCTCGGAAAACAGTCAGCTCTGACTGCCTGTGAGCAGTGGTCATTACCCTGGGCTTGTTGGGGAATTTGCCATGCCTCCCAGCGTGCAGTCTCAGGAACTCTTGACACTAGGGCAGTATTTTTGTGCTGTTGACCTGATACCATCACTGGACTCTGAGCAGCAGCAGGGTAATTGTAGGGACCAGTTGGTATTGGAGGAGCAATCAAGAAATGGGTGTATGTGAGAGAGAAGCATATCATGGGCCTGGAGCATTGAGCTTGTTTCCTTCACCTCCCCGGGATCAGCTCTGCAATGGCTTTGCCCCTGCAGTATTCCCCTCCACTCAGTGCTGCTCATCTAGCCTGGGTAATACAATTGCTGGTGAACTCATCACCTACAGGGACTGAACGCATGACCTGGGGATCTCAGACCCAGAGTCTCTAGTGCCTGAGCTCAAGGACAAGGTCCCCTGAAGGCAGCAGCAGACTCATCAAAGAGCCGCACTGTGTGAACACAGGGTACATCAGGCACACGTGGATCGCTGCAGAGCTGCTCATAGGAAGTGCTCCAGGTGTGGTGGCAGCACAGAGTGTGCCCAATCAGCACCCGGGCATCGCTGCCAGTAGAAGGTGCCTACCCAGTGGCTATTGCTAGGGCAAGCCAGGGTGGGAGACGGCAGAGAAGAACTGGGAGGAGGGAATGCTGTGGAAAGGGATGGGTGAGCAGAGAGTGAGGGAGATGGACCAACAGCCCCTTCCAGCTGAACACCTCTTTTTGCAGATGTGAAGGAATTTAGTCTCACAGCCTGAGAGGTGGGAGATTGTCGACAAGTCTTTGGAGCCAGAAATCACTTGGCAGCCCCGGGTAGCAGTGTGACGGAATGTCCTCTCATGACAGCAGTGTCATGGAAGGCGGAGATGAAGCCGGCCTGTCATGACCTGATCTGATTTAAAGGTGGACGGAAAATGTGCTGTAAAGAAACCATCCTTATTCTCCCTCCAGCTCTGAGTTCTAAACCTGCTCTGGGCTAGTCCCTGCACCAGTCACTCCCATAGAGCAGAAAGCAAGAGCCAGGCTTTGGAGTCTCACTTGACTCCTCGTTCCCCAAGCTCCTGTGGGTGCTGTGGACACAACAATCACGTTCAATCAGGGAGTCTGAGACGGACAGTTTTTGATTTCCTCTCACAAGCTATCATCCTTCAGCTCCACTCGCTGTCATGGGTTCCATCAATGTCGTTATCCTCACTGGAGCTTGAAAGGCCTGTGATTGATGTTTCCCCCGAAGGGGAGGCCAGCTGGGCTACATCTCTCTAGGGAGCTGCTGAAGGAGGCCGGGGCTGCTGCAGATCCTGCCAGCATTCAGAGAGGGCACAGCCTTCCCAGCTGTGAACTCAGTGGCTTTCCTCCCAGAGGACCAGCCTCTCTCATTCACACAGCTGCACTCCCAGCAGCTATTCTCTTGTGTCTCTAGCTCAGAAGTCACAGCTCCCTTTCAAACGTTGTGTCCCTGGTGCTGTCAGTGGGGAAACAATGTCTTAGGACAGGGGTCGGCAACGTTCGGCACGCGGCTCGCCAGGGCGAGAAGCCACGGCCAGCACATCGCTCGCCCGCGCCGCTTCTCGCTGCCCCCATTGGCCCGGGATGGCGAACCGCGGCCCGTGGGGGCCGCGATCGGCCGAACCTGCCACGTCACCAGGTAAATAAAACTGGCCCAGCCCGCCAGGGTGCTTACTCTGGCGAGCCGTGCGCCAAACATCGCTGATCCCTTTCTTAGGATGTGCTGCAGACTTCATTTCCCATCGTTCGCACGCAGGCTACATGCTGAGCATCCTCATCTGGAGTCCGAGACGCATCTGGAGCCTGTTACCTGATTCTGGTCTGATTACACTGTCACTAGGCCTGGATATCGGTAATACGCTGTTTGGATTTGGATTTCCAGCCTTATAATCAAGGCCGGCTCCAGGCACCAGATGAGAAAGCACGTGCCTGGGGCGGCACATTGTAAGGGGCGGCATTCCGGCCAATCTTGGGGCGGCCAGCCCAGCCCTGAAGGGGCACGGACCCCGACCCGGGGGGGCAGGAACTAGTGATCCCCGCTGCTCATCGTGCCGCCGGGCTCCCCTGGACGTGCCACTCCCCGCCACCTGCACCGGCCTCCGCCTCCCGCGCTGCTCTGAGCCCGGCCCGGCCGAGCCGCCTTTACAGGAGTGGCTGAGCCAGCACCTCCTGCAACCCCCGGGCACTGGAAGGAGGGAGGGTTCTGCGGCGGCCCGGCGGGCAGCGGAGGGAGGGAGGGTTCTGCGGCGGCCCGGCGGGCAGCGGAGGGGCGGGCCCCACTGATCCCTGTGCCGTTTGCACTGTGCCAAGCCCCGCTGCAAAGCCGGCCCCACGCGGAGGTCGCAGACCCCAGCCAGCGCTCCCTGTGTCGGCCCCCTTGGAGCCTGCCCGGCCAGGAGAGGCACCCCAAGGCCGGAGGGGGGGAGCCCCTCTCGCCGGGCTGCAAGTGGACCGCAGTGCCTGGCTGCCCACGGGCGGAGGGAGTGGGCGGGTGCCGCCCTTCACCCCCCTGCAAGCTGCCTTGACCGCCCTCCACGCGCTCCCTGCGGCTGCCGTTTGTGTTTGTTTTGCTTTGGCAGTCCAGCCGCCTTTTTGTGTGTGTGTGTGTGTTTGCCTGGGGCGGCAAAAAAGCTAGAGCCGGCCCTGCATACAGCTAGCTGGTGCTATCACATTTGTTAATCCCCACCCACTCCTTTGCTGTATCTGCCTGCTAAGCTTCACTTTGGGGCCAGGACTGTCACTGGCTGCATGTTTGTACAGCTCCAAGCACCAAGGAGCCCTGACCTCAGCTGAAACCTCTAGGCATCCTGCAGTGTAACCCAGAGGGCCGGTCTGTGTGTGGGCTGCTCCTTCCCACATTTCAAACAGCTGCTCTCCTCCGCTCGGTTCAAGTTAGTCTGTGGCTCAGCACTGTACAGCCTGAGAGCTGACATCAGGGAAGTCTAGTGCCTAGCACAGGGGATTGGGAATCGGGCCTCCATTCCTGACTCCAGCACAGGCCTGAGAGAAGTCGCTGTGCCTCAGTGTATGTCTACACTGCAGTGTGAGCCCAGGCTCAGGCTCAGTCCAGGATCCCCCTTCTGTCTACACCCACATCTCTCAGCCTTGGGCTCAGACTCAGGGTCCTAGGACCCTACGGGGGGTTCCAAACCTGAGTCCATCTGGGACCCAGGCTTCAAGCCCTATTATTTTGCAATGCGATGCAGCCATGCTGGACTTGTCAGCCCTGGAGAATGTGCCAACTCTATCCCACAACCCCATGGGCCAGTGTTCTTCGTTGTCTCTATCCCACAAGATGCCAGTCAACTCGCTTTGTTCAAATACAGCTCGGTGTTTAACCGCTAAGCTGCAAAATGCATGAACCTCCGGCACTTGCAATGGCCACTGACCAGCCCTTGTTTTCTGCCCCTTCCTCACAGGACAAATGTAGGACCCACAAGACCCACAACTTCCAGGTGGCAGGAGCACAACCAGATTTCGGTGACTCTCTGGTGTGAGGCCAGCAAAACTAACCATTTGCTTTTAGTAAGTCCAAGGAATGACTGCATCTACCCGCAAACCGCAAAGCAGTTGGCGGTGTTGGAAATTTCCCAAACCAGGATGTCAATGCAGGGATCAGATTAAGCAGCTCAACCATCGCAAAGCAAGGGACGAGAACCCCACCTCTGGGATGCACCATCATCATGCATCTTTTACCAGGACTTTGCCTGGGTGCTGGGCACTGCAGAGAATGGGAAATGAAAAATCACAATGGCTTTTTTCTCCGAAGTGCAGACTAGTCCGGGCTCTGGGGCAGGGCAGCTCCTGGGGCATTCCACATAAGGCGCCTCTACCCTTTCAGACGTTCCACATCTTGGAGGACACAAGGGTTTATTCCAAGCTGCCAGTGGCAAGCCAGCTGAAGTATTCAAATGTATGGTGATGACCAGCACATCTGTGAGTGGAATGGGCTGGTCAGCTACCGAGGTGGCCCTGAAAAATATTCCCTTCCCCAAAACGTGGCTGCCTATCTGGAATTCCTGCTCTGGGAAAAGCTTACAGCTACCAGCACCTGGGATTAGGTCAAAATTCATAAGGGAAACTACAGGATGCTACATTAGCATCCATATGGGTTGGTGCCTCCCCATGGTGTCCAGTACAGCCCATTATGACTGTATGGAAACCCACAGAACTCTGCTAGCACTCCCCTTCCTCCTCCCCCCCGCCCCCCCCCCCCACATTTCTGGGCTGCACTCAACCCCCCAGTGTATTCTGGACAAAAGATTTTGCCACCTGTGGACCAGATGGACTACACTGAACTGAACTGGACTACAATTGTAAATGGACCCCATTTCAACCCCCCTTCCCCAGTTCACTGCTAGCAGGCGGCTTGTTATATTGTTGATGTAATTACGCCTGCTGAGAGTGTACGTCAATCTTTTGGCAGAGCTTCTGAGATCAATTCCATAAGCCAAGGCAAAAAAGGGTGCACAGGGTCCCTAAGAGGAACAGTGGGGACACTAACTCCATTTAAGACAATGTCACTTGGTGGGAATAGTGCACAGCCTGTCCTTGGACGTAGATTCCTGATCAGCAGAAAACCCTGGCATCATGATCTTTCCCAGTGCAGCCAGGTTGCCGTTCATAAATCGGCCTCCGTGGTCCCCAAGGGCCTGCGTACCAATGGAGTACAACTCGCTGCGGTTTACATACTCATGTGCTCCTTGAGGAGGGCAAACTCTGGGCACGAGTCCCATCAGTGGCCCCGGCCCAGTCTGGAAACCCCATCCTCTCAAAGCCAGCAGCTACCTCTGGAATATCTAATGCTTGCCACTGTGGAGTAACCCACATGCTGGATCCCCTCAGAAATCTCCACCACTGCTGTACCCACAGTTCAGTTTCCAGTCCCAGAGTGGTTGGCAATGGACCTGGAACAGTCTGAGGTAGCTTCAGAGGGCTTATAGCAACCAGTGTCAGGACCAGTATGGCTGCCCTCATGCATGCGTGTACCGTGAAGATGGAGGGGTGGGGCAAGCTACTCACAAAGCTCCACATATGTAGCTTTCTTCAGGCAAAAGTTCTGGACCCACTGCTGGTCATCTCAGGTCTGCATGACTCTGTGCTTGTGGTGCTGCTCCAGACACGCCCGTCTATGAAGGGGACATCAGCGGCTGTGCTGAGTCATGAGCAACACCAGTCATTTCGAGTCTGCCGTGTCTGTGTCCTCCTCTGCCTGCTCCATCGTCAGCTGTGTCAGGTGCCTTCAGGGGGTCAGGTTGAGGCCTCTTGGGAGAAAGGTGTCCTGAGCAGGCGGGAGGCTTGGAGCTGGGGAGGATAGAGGGATAGTGGATCAAGTCAGGAAGGGGGCTTCTACTATAGGGGCCTCATGGAAGGAGTCAGAGAGACGAGAGGAGGGTTCTGTTAACAGTGCCCCTTTGGGCATCCTCAGAAAAGGACCTAGGGGTTACAGTGGATGAGAAGCTGGATATGAGTCGACAGTGTGCCCTTGTTGCCAAGAAGGCTAACGGCATTTTGGGATGTATAAGTAGGAGCATTGCCAGTAGATCGAGGAACGTGATCGTTCCTCTCTATTCGATATTGGTGAGGCCTCATCTGGAGTACTGTGTCCAGTTATGGGCCCCACACTACAAGAAGGATGTGGAAAAACTGGAAAGAGTCCAGCGGAAAGCAACAAAAATGATTAGGGGGCTGGAGCACATGACTTATGAGGAGAGGCTGGGGGAACTGGGATTGTTTAGTCTCCAGAAGAGAAGAATGAGGGGGGATTTGATAGCTGCTTTCAACTACCTGAAAGGGGGTTCCAAAGAGGATGGAGCTCGGCTGTTCTCGGTGGTAGCAGATGACAGAACAAGGAGTAATGGTCTCAAGTTGCAGTGGGGGAGGTTTAGGTTGGATATTAGGAAAAACTTTTTCACTAGGAGAGTGGTGAAGCACTGGAATGGGTTACCTAGGAAGGTGGTGGAATCTCCTTCCTTATAGGTTTTTAAGGTCAGGCTTGGCAAAGCCCTGGCTGGGATGATTTAGTTGGCATTGGTCCTGCTTTGAGCAGGTGGTTGGACGAGATACTTCCTGAGGTCCCTTCCAACCCTGATATTCTATGATTCTATGATCCCTAGCTAAGCAGTGATGATCCCTTGCTAAAGGTGCAATGAAGTTGTGTCTGGGGATACAGACAGGGCCAATGGCTTTGCTGGGGGCAGGACTGGGGCCAGGGTCCATAGCACAGGTCTCATGGCTAAGCGGCGAGTGATGTATTTGTTTCACAGCCACGTGCTCTAATGTCCCGACGTCAGCGATGTGGGAGCAGAACCATCTCCTGACCAGCTCAGTGCCATAATGCAGAGGGGCAGCTTCGCTGACAGAGCCCGGCGCATTGCTCAGGACAGGCTCACCTGTCTGTTCACGTCCAGCCTCTGCTGCTTGTAATTCACAGTGCTCCCGGGCGCCTGCTGGGAACGCGCTCGCTCCCTCTTGGTTAGACTGCACAGTTACCCCGAGCCCACAGCCAGGCAGCCCCAGGGCCCAGTCTGGGATAAGCAGGGTCAGAAGGTGCCCGCTAAGCTGCTCTAGCTAGCACCTCTGAAGAGTCCAGGCAAGGCTCTGTAGGCTTGTGCTGAGCTGGTGAAGTGAAACCCTCGCCTGCCCCGTGCTTTTCCTCAGCCAGCTTAGCACCTGTTTGGACCCGAGAGCTCAGTTCTTCCCCTGGGGAATGTGCTGTCTCCAGCCCGGCTGTGGAGGAGGAGGGGTACTTGACCTGTGCTCTCCCCTCGGTTTCCCTCTACCTGAACCTGAGTCTGATCTGCCAGATTACCCCTCCCCAGGGGTGCACAGTGGGGCAATAATCTTCTGGGGCCCAGGTTCCCCTCCCCTGTGACAATGTCTGGGAATGGGGGAGTTGGTGCATATCCCCCACCACGGTGCTGCCAGGGGCAAGATCCAGGATGAAGCCCACGATCTACAGCTCCGCTCCTCTGGCCCAGTGGAATCTCAACAAGAGCAAAGCTGGTCTGTGCGGGAGGCAGACCCTTCCCCGGGGGCTGCTCTGAGACTGCAGTGAACTCCCCCATCACACACCTCCCCACCTTCCAGTCCAAGCAGGAGCAGCAGAGGCACCCTAAAAGTGGGGGGGAGGGGCCGCAGGCGCCTGAACCGTGGCCCCACCCCCACATCATGTGTCCCCCCAAGGCCCTGCCCTTCTCCCTGAGCCGCTGCCCTCACACTGCCCCTTCCCCCAAGACCCTGCCCCTGCACCCTCTCTTTCCCCAAGGCCCCAGCCCCATGCTGTATCTTCCCCTCAAGACCCTGCCCCTCACTCATTCCTCTCTGCCTCCTCCCGCCTGTCGCTCACTCCGCCCCTTCCCCCTGTTCCAGTGCCCCAACTCCAAGTGTGAGGCACATTCTTTGGCCTGCCTTCGCTAACAGAAACACACAGCCAAGGTTATATTTAAAAAAAATACACACACTGCCAAGCTAAGCCAAGCCACTGAATGTAAGAACGCCCTGGCTCAGCCCAAAGATCCATCTACCCAGTGTCCTGTCTTCCGACAATGGCCAGTGCCAAGTGCTTCAGAGGCAATGAACAGAACAGGCCACTGAGAGATCCATCCTCTGTTGTCCACTCCCAGCTTCTGGCAAACAGAGGCTAGGGCACCACCCTGCACGTGCTTCTTCCTTTGAGGTGAGCGTGAGAGACCAAACACGTGAGAGCTGTGTAGTCACAGGGCTCAGTGCACCATTGGAGGGTGTCTAGGCCCCTATACTGCGCTCAGCACCTTCGTGCTCAGGTAGTCTGGTGATGAACGCAGTATAAGAACCGAGATAGAACAGAATTGAATAGAGGAGCTGCAGCCTCAGCTCCACCCAGGAAAGGCACCTGGAACCCCACAGACCTGGCCCACTGATACACACACATCTCCTGCCCCATGGATCTCCTACCCCACGTGCCAGGCCGGGGACGGTTTGTGTGGGACACACAGCTGTTGTATCTCAGCGTGGTATATTGGGATGTCCCCAGTGCAGCGGCGCTCTGAGCAGCACTCTCCATTGATGAGTAACGCAGACACTGACACACTGATCCGGCTAGTGCTGTGTCCCATCTCCTGCCCCTCCGGAGCAAACCACTGGGCCAGTGAGCATCCAGCAGCTTCCCTCTGACAGTGCCAAACATCTGGCGCTCTGCCTGGGGACCCACATCCTCAGATTTCTCAGCCCCCACTGGTGTGTGCTGGTGGGGTGCTGGGAATGGAGTGAGGCAGCAATAAGGATGGATTACCCATAGGCCTCTGCAGCAGGGCCCAGGCCACAAACTTGTGCCATGCCAGAAACTCCCACCACCCATGGCACTGAGCAGGGCCGGGCCATCCTGGGATCCCTTCCATGCCAGGGGAGGGGCAGGAGAATCCACTTCAGAGACGGGGCAGCAGGCTGAGATGGAAACCCCACAGCGACTACACAGTTGGCAGCATTGTAGATCCCTGGGCAGATCCCTGGGCACTGCCCTCTAGCCAAATCAGTACCCACATTCCAGCAATGGGACAGCTGCACTCGTCCTGGCAACACCTGGGCCAGTACCGGCTGGGCTCAGTGTCACGAACCCTTGCTCCATACTGGGAACAACACTTGAGCCATGCCTGCACTGGCACCCATGCTGCAGCTGACACAAGACCTGCTGGTGCATGTACCAGCTCCCACTGCTTGCTGAGCTCAGGCAGGGCTGACCCTTCCTGCAGGCACTGGCATCGGTGCCCACCCTTTACCGGCTGCATAGCAGAGCCGTGTGTCAATAGCACCCACTGTCGTCCACAGAGCCCCAGCCTGCTCTGGCTAACGGAGCTGCTGCTTTAGCTCTCCTGACTCGAGAGCCTGCATGGTCGGAGCCCACAGTGCTGTGTTCAAATCCTGCCCCTCTAGTGGGAATCTCTGGCTGACACCTGGAGTATTTCTGGGGGATGGGTAGTGTGTGATGCCCGCGCACCATGCTGTGACCCCACTCCTAAAGGATAATCAGTCTCTAATGTGTATGTCCCACTGCCCTCTACTGGAATATGCCAGAATTGCTCCTCTCTACTCACTCCTCAGGGCTGGTCACTGGGGGCTGAGAGTTATTGGTGTCTGGAGTTCGAATGCCACAGCCTGTGCTGTGCAGATGGCTAATGGCTGTGGTGCCCGGCGGCACTCGGCCACAGATCATTACAGCTGCTCTAGGACTCGGCTGGGTCGCTGTGATCAGGGGACAGCTATCCAGAGAGCGAAGGGCTTGACAGATGATTTGTGGCAGACCGGAGATGACAGGATGACAGGGAACATATGTTTTCGGTGTTTAATTTGTTGAAGGCAAATTGCTCTTCACAGCTCCGGCTCCCCAGCGGGGCCGGTGCCCGCGGTGGCGAGTGCTGATTGGAGCAGGTGGAGATTGCAGTGCCGCTGCTAGCATAGGAGAAACCCCTTCATCTGCGATCCGGGCCTGAAGCATCCCCCAGCTCCCCACACACTGGGGGAGACAAGTGACAAAGCTGCTAGGCCAGGCCCTGGAACGTCCGGCTGGCTCCCACACAATGCTGGGTGTGATCCGTGGTACCTGCCTGGCCAGGGACGGGGGAGGGGGAATGAGACACAGAAAGGCCGGGGAGAGTGGAGATGGGGAAGGGAAAAGCAGAGGCTGGCATGGAGGGGGAAGCCGCAAGGGAGGATGGGGTCCGTCTGGGAGAGCAGATGACGTTGGGCTTGGGCTGCTGCCTGGGTTCGTCTCCCTCCCCCGCATACCACCGCGAGTGATGCTGGGTGGTGCCGAGTGCCCAGTGGGCACGCTTTTGTCTTAGTGGTGCCAGCCCCACCAAGCCGGGTTCGTACACGTAGCCCCACTGGTCCCAGCAGGGCTGCTCATGGCAGTAAAAGCTACTGTTGCCAGCAGGCTTTGCAGAGTCAGGCCCATTCAGAAGCCATTTCGTCTCTTTACAGGGGTGGTGATTTATGTCGTCCTGCCCCCTGCTGGCCATAGGAAAATGGGCACCCCTGATCCGACGGGCCTGGCATGTCTGAGGAGCAGGCCGGGGGGCTGCCTGGGCTGTGCATTGTAGGAGCAGTCCTGAACCCCCTGCTCTAATGACAGCAGTAATCCAGGGTGGCCTACCAGAAGGGGCCTCCCCGGGGTGGTGGGGAGTCCTCGGCTCCCCCAGCCTCCGGCCATGCAGCTCTGTGCTCCATCCCCGGAAGGGGAGGGGAAAGTCTCTGACAATGAGCTGTTCATATTTCAGCTCAGCTCCCAGCCCTCCTCACGCCTACATGTGGCAGTGCAGAAAATCAAAGCCTACGAGCCTCGGAGTCCCACCTGTGCCATGATTAATGACACTCATTAGCAGCTGGCCGCGGAGCAGGCGCCGGAGAGCAGCCATGCTGGGCCTCCTTGCCGTGGGCATCTGGAGGCCTGAGAGAGACGAGAGGCTTGTTTCTGGACTCCACCATCGACGGATGCTCTGGGGACCCTCAACGGGTTCATGAGCCGTGTAACAAAGTCTCTGGTCACTGGGCTGGAACTCGCAACACACCAGACTGACGCTGGCTCCTTTACAGAGCCAGGAACTGGATCCCACCCCCACCCCCGATGGGTTTGTGCTAAACTAGAGGGGTGACCCACTGAAGGCTCTTTAGGGGGCACATCCCTTGTTGCCACCCTTTCACCTCCATCTCACCCCCTTGCTTCTCACTCAGCCCCTGCCACTGAAGAGTTAACTCTGAGGAGCCACATTCCTCAGCCCAGCTCCAGAGCTGGCCAAGGCTGCCTGCTGGCAGGATAATTGCACCTGCCTATTTTAATTGGCCCGAGGCAGAGCTGTCCCGGTAATTCAGCCAGGAGACCAAGGAGGCTGTGATCAAATCCCTGCGTTAGCGTGGCCCTGCCAAGGCTGCCTGGCTCATTATATCCTGCAATGCAGCTCAGGTCAGAGCCAGGCCTGTCTGGGCAGGCGAAGGGACAATGGGCGTGGAATGGCTCGCAGTGCAGTGCACAGCCCCCGCGCCTGGGCACTCACCATCAGAGAGAACCTCTGCAGAATGCGCTTAGCCCGGCCGGGTCCCCGTGCTGGGCAGTGACTGAACCGGCCATGTGCTCTGTCTCTGCGGCTGTAGCAGAGAGGGAGAGACCAGGCCTCCCCTGACTAGGGTTACCATACGTCCGGATTTTCCCGGACATGTCTGGCTTTTGGGGGTTCAAATCCCCGTCCGGGGGGAAATCCCCAAAAGCCGGGCATGTCCGGGAAAATCGGGAGGGAGGGCTCAGCCGGGGCCTCTTTGGCCAGGGCCGGTGCGGGGCTGGGGGCATGGTGCCGGGCCGGGAGCCGGGCCGGGCCCGCGGGGCCGGGGGCATGGTGCCGGGCCGGGCGTGGTGCCGGGCCGGGCCCGCGGGGCCGGGAGCCGGGCCGGGAGCCAGGCCGGGGTAGCGGGGGGGTGCGCTGGGCCGCAGGGCCGCCAGCTGGTCCGGGGTAGCGGGGGGGTGCGCTGGGCCGCGGGGTCGCGGAGCCGGGAGCCGGTCCGGGGTCGCGGGGGTGCGCTGGGCCGCCGGCAGTGCTGGGCGGGCCGGGGGTGGTGGGCCGGGGCCGGCACCCCAGGGCCCGAGCCGACCCAGGCTGGAGCCGCCGGGAGGCCAGCCTGGGCCGCGCCTCCTCCCCCCACTCCTCCCTTACCTGCTTCAGGCTTCCCGCGAATTAAATGTTCGCGGGAAGCAGGGGAGGGGGCGGAGACTTTGGGGGGGGCGGAGTTGGGGCGGGGGGCATGGGCGGGGCTGGGGGCGGGGCCGGGGCCCGTGGAGTGTCCTCCATTTGGAGGCACAAAATATGGTAACCCTATCTAATGTTATTTAAAGAGCAAAGATGTGACAGATTCCTTAGAATTGACCTCCCGCACTGGGATTAGCACTGTGCTGACACCTACAAATCACTGGAATGGGATTTCGGCTCTCAGAAGGTGACTATAGAATCTCCCCTATACCGTGTTTGAAGTTGCCTATGGGATTGGAATGCACCCCTGGACGGAAGTCAGGCACAAACCTTTGTATCTCTGAAGCCCAAGCATTGCACTGGCTTTCTTTGCATAGGTGAATTTCACCCACCATAAGGTAGAGCTAGTGAGTGTCTTGTACAGGAATCAGCCCTCTCCTGCCCTCTAGCAACAGTTTCACACGAGGGGATTTCTTTGCTTTATCATTTTCCTTTAGAAAAAACCGATCTAGGAAATCCTCTACAGCAACTCATTCATGTTGCAATACAGACGTCAGGTTTTGTGCACACTTGGCTCTGTCCCCTTGTGCATCTGCAAAACGATTTAGGCTCAGATTGTCCAGGTCCTATTAATTTCCAGTGGGAATTGGGCATCCAGACGCCTTTGAAAATCCCACCCACAGTCGTTAATTACATGATCACCTACTATTTCCCCCTGTAGTAGTTCCGGGGTGGGGCTCGTGCCTTCCTGGGGCGCCTGAAAGCCAGGCCGCCCCGCTACAAAGCGAATAACAGTTCAGGGACCCGACCTTTGGGTAGGGGCTAAGCACCCAATTGACAGTTCAGGGCTCAGGCCCTTATGCAGGGGCTGAGCAGACAATTCACAGTTCTGAGCTCAGGCCCTTTGTGCAGGGGCTGAGCAGACAATTAACAGTTCTGGGCTCAGGCCCTTTGTGCAGGGGCTGAGCAGACAATTAACAGTTCTGGGCTCAGGCCCTTTGTGCAGGGGCTGAGCAGACAATTAACAGTTCTGGGCACAGGCCCTTTGTGCAGGGGCTGAGCAGACAATTAACAGTTCTGAGCTCAGGCCCTTTGTGCAGGGGCTGAGCAGACAATTAACAGTTCTGAGCTCAGGCCCTTTGTGCAGGGGCTGAGCAGACAATTAACAGTTCTGAGCTCAGGCCCTTTGTGCAGTGAAGGCATAAGGTTGCAGCGCTAAATACCACCGCTGCAGCCACATATTATGGTCCTTCATGCGGGCCAACCACTGGAGAGCAGAGTGGTCGGTGACCAAGATGAAAGGGGCTCCCAGGAGATAGTACCGCAGGGCGTCACAAGCCCACTTCGCGGCTAGGGCTTCCTTTTCCACCACGGCATAGTTCTTTTCTCGGGGGAAGAGCTTCCGACTGATGTAAAGGACCGGGTGCTCTTCGCCGCCAACCTCTTGGGAGAGGACCGCCCCGAGACCCACCTCCGAAGCGTCGGTTTGCAGGATGAAGGCCTGCTTGAAATCGGGGCTATATAAGACTGGCTCTTGACACAGGCTTGTCTTGAGGGCTTGAAAGGCTTCGTCACACTCACGGGTCCAGACCACTTGCCGGGGGCTTTCCTTCGTTAAGAGTCCCGTCAAGGGGGCTGCGATCGCCGCAAAGTGGGGAATGAAGCGTCGATAATACCCCGCTAGCCCCAGAAACTGGTGTACTTGCCGTTTCGTGGTGGGCGGGGGGCAGGTCGCAATGGCCTGCACCTTGTCCACCAGTGGTTTCACCTGGCCGTGCCCGATAGCGTACCCCAGATACTTAGTTTCTTGTCGGCCGATGCAACACTTCTTCGGGTTGGCCGTTAACCCGGCGGCCCGCAAGGACCTCAGGACGGCGGCGACCTGTTCCAGATGGTTTTCCCACTGTGGGCTGTAAATGACTACGTCGTCCAAATAGGCCGCCGCGTAGTCTTGGTGGGGGAGGAGGAGGCGGTCCATCAGGCGCTGAAACGTGGCCGGGGCTCCGTGGAGGCCGAAGGGCATTCGAGTAAACTGGTATAGGCCTGTAGGGGTGGCAAACGCAGTTTTCTCCCTTGAAGTAGGATCCAGGGGGATTTGCCAATACCCCTTGCTGAGGTCCAGGGTCGTGATGTAACGAGCTCCTCCTAACCGAGCCAACAGCTCGTCTATCTGGGGCATGGGGTAGGCATCGAACTTGGAGATGGCGTTCACACGTCTAAAGTCGATGCAGAACCGTTGGGAGCCGTCGGGCTTCGGTACCAACATGATGGGGCTTCGCCACTCGCTGTGCGATGGTTCAATCACGCCCAGGTCCAGCATCGCCCGTACTTCCTCATCCACGGCGCCTCTCCGGTGATAAGGCAAGGGTCTGGTCGCGCCGCGAATCACCACCCCCGGCTCCGTTTGGATCCTATGGTACACCAGGGAGGTGGCTCCTGGTTGGGCAGTGAAGGTGTGACGGAATGCTCGTAGGAGGCACCGGGTTTGCTTGAGTTGTTCCTCCGTCAGGGTCTCCCCAAGTTGGGGTTCCTCAGGGTCCCGGGTATGGGCTACCTGGGGCCCTAGCTCGGGCTCTGGTGGGTAGGGGTTAATCAAAAGCCCTTCCCGTTCCCGCCAGGGCTTGAGCAGGTTGATGTGGTACTGCTGTATCCGCTTCTTCCGGTCGGGCTGGTCGATCTCATATGTAACCGGGCCCACTTTCCGGACCACCTCATATGGTCCTTGCCAGCGAGCCAGAACCTTCGACTCACTGGAGGGGAGAAGGAGTAATACCCGGTCTCCGGGTAAGAAGTCCCGTGCTTGGGCGTCCCGGTTGTAGGCCTGGGCTTGCGTCTCCTGGGCGGCTTTCAAATTCTCTTGGGCCCGGTCTCCCGCTTGCTTAAGACGCTCCTGGAGCTGGATCACGTACTTTAAGAGTCCCTGGGCCGGTGAGGGGGTTTGCTCCCAAGTTTCCCTCACTAGGTCCAATAGGCCTCGCGGTCGACGGCCGTAGAGCAGCTCGAACGGCGAGAATTTCGTCGACGACTGGGGGACCTCTCGGACCGCTAGGAGCAAGGGTGGGAGTAGCTGGTCCCATCGGCGAAGGTCTTCCGGGGGGAACTTACGGAGCATGTCTTTTAAGGTCCGGTTAAACCTCTCGACCAGCCCGTCCGTCTGGGGATGATAGACTGACGTTCGCAGTTGCTTGACCCCCAGAAGCTCACACACCTGGCGGAGCAACCGCGACGTAAAGTTTGTCCCTTGATCCGTGAGGATCTCGCGGGGTAGGCCAACACGGGCAAAAATCTTCACTAGCTCATCAGCGATGGTGCAGGCTGTAATGTTCCGGAGGGGAATTGCCTCGGGGAACCGGGTAGCATAGTCCAACATCACCAAGATGTATTGAAACCCTGCACTGCTTTTGGGAAGGGGCCCCACTAGGTCCATGGCCACGCGCTCGAAGGGTGTCTCAATCAGGGGCATCGGGATCAACGGGGCCTTGGGAGTCCGGGCCGGGGCGGCCAACTGGCAGCGCGGGCAGGAATTACAGTAGTTCTTCACCTCCTGGTACACCCCTGGCCAGAAGAAGCGTCCCAAAATCCGGGCCAGGGTTTTCTCGTGACCGAGGTGCCCAGCCGCGGGGACGTCATGGGCCAACTTCATGACGGACTGTCGATGACGCCGGGGAACGAGGAGTTGGGTTCGGGTCTCCCCCGTGTGGGGGTCCCGCTCGACCCGATACAGGCGGTCTTGCCGCAACTCAAAGTGTGGCCACTGGGCTGCTCGACCGGGGTCGAGGACAGTCCCATTCGCCATGGCCAATTGTTCGTATACTCGCTGAAGAGTGGGGTCGGCCCGTTGGTCCCGGCAGAAGTCCATGGTGGCCGAGGAATCTGTCGCCGCCCCTCGGGAAGCATCCTCTGGTTCTCCGGCCGAGCTGGTTGGCTCGGGGGGTTCCCTTTCCTCTCCTTCACTCTCGGGGGTCTCCCCTTCTAGGGCGGGCATGGCCCGCGGGTCGTCTCCTGCGTGCCGGCGGAGGAGTGCTGGAAACTCCGGCCAGTCTCGGCCCAGGATCACGGGGTATGCCAGTCGTGGGGCCAGTCCCACCACCATTGATCGGGTGACCCCCTCGATCGTCAGCTGGGCCCGGGTACTCAGGTAGGGCCGTACGTCTCCATGGATGCACTGCAGGCGAATTTCACCCAATCGGGCGTCAGCCGGGGGACCGAAGCGTTGGCGGACTAGCGTCTGTCCACAGCCTGAGTCGAGGAGGGCCACCGTCGGGTATCCTTCAAGGACCACCGGCACGGTGATCTTAGCCGCCTGGGAAGGACGGGCCCGAGCCTCCCCTGCACAGACCTGGCCAAAGGTCCACTCCAGCCCTGGGCAATCCCGCTGGAGATGGCCGTACTCCCCGCAGGAGAAACAGGGCCCCGGGGTGGCCCGCCCCGTCCGGGGCCGGACGCCGGGGGGGGTCCCGGCGGACTTCGGTGGTCTTTTTGCCCTATGGGGGTCGGGGTCCGAGCGGGTCGCCCGGGTGCCACCGGGGCCTGAGTCCAACCCTCGGCTCCCCGGGACGAAATCCGTGAATCTGCTCGAGCGGGTGTTCCTTTCTTCTCGGGGGTAGGGCGCTCCGCCCCGGGTGGGGGCCCTCGGAGTCCTGGGCCTATCGGCGGGTCAGCCGCGAGGAAGTCCTCCATTAGGGACACGGCGGCGGTCAGGGTCGCTGGTCGGTGCCGGAGGACCCAGGCCCGCCCCCGTGGTGGAAGAACATGGGTGAACTGCTCTAGCAGCACCTGTTCCATTACCTCCTCCGATGTTCGGTGCTCGGGTTGTAACCACCGCTTGCAGGTTTCCCGGAGTTCCTGAGCCACCTGCCGAGGTCGGGCCCCCGTGGGGTAGGTCAGACTCCTAAACCGCTGCCGGAAAGTCTCGGGGCTCACATCCAGGGCATCAAGAATGGCAGCCTTTACTTGGCTGTAGTCTTGGGCGGCTTCCACCTACAGGCCTCGGTAGACCATCTGCGCCGTCCCAGTCAGGTATGGGGCTAATATGGAAGCCCATAGCTCCGGGGCCCAACCGGCGACAACGGCCACCCGCTCGAAGGTGACGAGAAAGGCTTCGGGGTCATCGTCGGGCACCATTTTCGTCAGCCGGATCGGGGGGCTGGGCCGCGTAGTCCCGGCTGCGCCTCCAGGCTGGGCCAGCGTCGCTGTGAGTTGCTGGAGACATTCCCGCTGGAACTCCTGCTGCTGGGTGACCAGGTCTTGCACGAGCTGGTTCCGTTGAGTTCCAAGCTGCTCCATGAGCTGCTGCTGCTGTTGCAGCTGTGCGGCCTGCTGCTCCCTTTGCTGTTGCAGCTGGGCCGCCTGCTGCCGCTCCTGGGTTTCTGTCACCAGGGCCAAGAGCTGGGACAGATCCATGTCTCGGGAGGGGGATCTTTCTCCCCCGGCCCCTCTCTCCCCGGAGTCGAGGGTTCGCGCCCACATCCTGGGCGGGACTCCTGCCTGGCTTGCCACGTGTAGTAGTTCCGGGGTGGGGCTCGTGCCTTCCTGGGGCGCCTGAAAGCCAGGCCGCCCCGCTACAAAGCGAATAACAGTTCAGGGACCCGACCTTTGGGTAGGGGCTAAGCACCCAATTGACAGTTCAGGGCTCAGGCCCTTATGCAGGGGCTGAGCAGACAATTCACAGTTCTGAGCTCAGGCCCTTTGTGCAGGGGCTGAGCAGACAATTAACAGTTCTGGGCTCAGGCCCTTTGTGCAGGGGCTGAGCGGCCAATTAACAGTTCTGGGCACAGGCCCTTTGTGCAGGGGCTGAGCAGACAATTAACAGTTCTGGGCTCAGGCTCTTTGTGCAGGGGCTGAGCGGCCAATTAACAGTTCTGGGCTCAGGCCCTTTGTGCAGGGGCTGAGCAGACAATTAACAGTTCTGGGCTCAGGCTCTTTGTGCAGGGGCTGAGCGGCCAATTAACAGTTCTGCGCTCAGGCCCTTTGTGCAGGGGCTGAGCACACAATCAGCAGCTCCGGCCCTGGGTCAGGGCGGGGCAGCACACCAATAGTCAGTCAGTGGCCCAGGCCTTGTAGCAGGGGCTGGGTCAGTTTGGGTTAGCCCAGGCCCTAGGTCAGGGCAGGGCAGCCAACGGATAGTCTGTCAGGGGCCCAGGCCCCTTGGACAAGGAGGAGGAGAGACTGCCACCCGGCGCGGGGTGGCAGGGGGGAACACAGGCCCGCCCACTCCACTGTGTTCCAGCCCGGGGCCCTATCCGCAGCAGTCCATCTGCCGCGCAGTCAGTGGGGATCCTGACCGCAACACACTGACATGGGTTCGGGGTCTGCTATCCCCGGGCCACTTCCCACCTCCTCCTCCATGGGTACCTGCTCCTCCTGAGTTCCGTCTGCTGGGTCACAGATCATGGGCTCCTGCGGGCCCCGAGCAGCAGGTAGGTCTGTCGCTCCCTCTGGGCCCTCGGCGGGGGGAAGCTCAGACTGCTCCTCAGGATACCGGGCTCTCGGCAGGCTCGGCCAGTCCTCCTCAGGGTACCGGGCTCTCGGCAGGCTCGGCCAGTCCTCCTCAGGGTACCGGGCTCTCGGCCGGCTCGGCCAGTCCTCCTCAGGGTACCGGGCTCTCGGCCGGCTCGGCCAGTCCTCCTCAGGGTAACGGGCTCTCGGCAGGCTCAGGTCCGCGGGAGCTCGGGCACCAGCGTCTGTCCTCTCCCGCTGCCGGCCAGCTACTGAGCGCTGGGGCCTGGCCTTTATACTTCCTGTCCCGCCCCTTGACTTCCGGGGGGCAGGGACAGGCCGTGGTGGCTCCGCCCACTCTGGCGGCTTTTCTGGCTCATCGCTTCCTGGGGCGCCTGGAAGCCAGGCCGCCCCGCTACACCCCCCAAGACCCCTGACTCATTGTTCAGGTTGGGCAGTTTGCAGTAGATGAGGCTGGGAATCTTAGGATCTGTCCCCGATAAGGAACCTAATTCTATTTGTGATTACTAAGATGTAAATGCAAATGAACCTGATCTAACTGAGAACACACGAGGGCCCTCAGTGGGCAGGCTGGATGGTGTGAAGTGAAAGCAACAAGAATCCACTCAATGAATAATGAGGATAAAAATAAATATTGTACAGCTGCCTCCTTCACTGTGCTCCAGACAACAAACACAGGGTGGGAAGATAATATGTGATCGTGTCATTAAAGCTGTCGTGCACCGTGGGAGCACCAGGGGGCAGAGTGAAGGATACACAGGGAAGCTCAATATAGGCATTTCAGGTCAGATGTTTAAAAGTATGTGGGCACTTAATGGGATTTTCATAGAATGTAGAAATGTGGGGCTGGAAGGGACATTGAGAGGTCACCAAGTCCATCCCCTGGCCTGAGGCCGGACCAAGTAAACCTGCAGCATCCCTGGCAGCCTGTTCTTAAAACCCCACAATGACGGGGACTCCACAACCCCCCTTGGAAGCCAGGTCCAGAGCTTAGAAAGTTTTCCCTAATATCTAACCTACATCTCCCTTCCTGCAGATTAGCAAACAGAGTAACAGACTAGCAAGCATCTGTGCCCCAAACGAGCGAGTATGGCATTTAAATAGCTATTCATGGCGGCAAGCAGTGCTGCCGACTCTCATGAGTTTATTACAAGTATCACAGTATTTGCAAAAACAACAAGGAGTCTGGTGGCACCTTAAAGACTAACAGATTTATTTGGGCATAAGCTTTCGTGAGTAAAAACCTCACTTCTTCGAAGAAGTGAGGTTTTTACTCACGAAAGCTTATGCCCAAATAAATCTGTTAGTCTTTAAGGTGCCACCAGACTCCTTGTTGTTTTTGTAGATACAGACTAACACGGTTACCCCCTGATACTTGACACAGTATTTGGTATTTTTCGTCAAGCCCCAGCTCCTGGGATTGTGTAAGAATCCCAGCTTTCATTTAATGAAAAGAAAAAGTTTCACTCTAATGGTTGTGGAGCAAAGAGAAAGTGTGACCTGAGTTTGTCCACGCGGCTCCAAAGCCAGACGGCAAGGTAAAAGAGCTGCACAGTTATTACTTTTCCAAATCTCATGACTTTTTCTTTTGAACGCTCGGCTGGTGATCCTGGGGTAGGAGTCAGCTCTTGGTGCGGGACATGTGACCCAGAAGCAGCCAGTGTGTTTGAGGCACCTTCGCCAGGTGTACGAAAGCGCTTTTTGAAGGCTACTGCTCCAGGGCTAAGTGGCAGCCCTTGGTTAGGGCGCCAGCCAGGCACCAATGGGGACGTGGGATTACATCCTGATTGGGGCCACAAATGTAATAGGTTTAAAGGTCTCATTCAAGTGGCTGGTGGCTCAGAGAGCCCACCGTGCGCTGGGGCACAAGTGATAGTGTGCCTCCCGGAAAGTCCCAGAAGTGATGGTACAGCTCAGGAGTTCTGCCCCCATTTACCAGGGAGCAGCTTTCATGGGTCACCGAGCCTTCCAGCCCCCATAGCAACTGGCTCTGTCCATGGGGCAGGAGTCGGATAGTCCTGTTCACAGTGGATTCCTTCCCAGCCAGGAGACCAGCCACAGTCTTGCTGTAGCTGAGAGTGCAGTGAAGGAAGCGCTGGCTGATTTATTGGCGATTCGTCCCAGACACTCCCCATCTCTCTGATGTGGTTCCAGCATCATCGATCTTGGTGATGGAGGAGTCTGACCATGGAGCAACGCCGGGTGAATGGCTAAAGAGGAGTGGTGGCTCAGGGGAGAGACGATTATTGTCTGCAGAGGAGCAGAGGGAAGTTAGAAAGAGGAGAGGGATCGATTATTTGCATTACTCGGTGCGGACAGAACAAGAAGTAATGACCTGATGCTGCAGCAGGGAAAACTTAGTTTCACCACTATGAGAAAGAGCTATAAATCCAGGAGCCGCTCAGCAATGGACAAGCTGCCAACAGGAAGCGAATGGAGAGAACCCCAGTGAAGAGAGAGACCCATCCATTGGGGTTGTCCCAGGTGTTGAGATCAGTCCTGCAGGAGTGCAGGGGGAGTGATGGGAGGCTGCCCGAGGGGGCCCTCCAGTCCTCATTCTTCTCCAGGAGCAATGGCTGAAATGGTGTCCCGGAAAATGCAGCTGAATATCAGAATAACTTTGGGAGCTATTAGGCTGTGGAATAATCTCTCCCGGGGAAGGGCTGGGAGCCCCATTGCTTAAGTCATTTAAAATTTGTTTGGACAAGATGCTGAAGAATATATAGCCCCATATGGGACATCCCAGGTGAAATTTACCCCTGTGCATCGCTTATGGCTGGTCTTGCCTTTCACCTTGATGAGAATGGATTAGAGACACTTGTGAGTCTTTTTGATCTCTTATTTCCCTCTCCTGAAGGGAGGATGTGTTTGTGATGTTGCACTCCATATGATTTTATAAAAATATGCTTATGAGTGTGAATATCAGGTCGCGTTATAGCGGGGTAGAGGTGTATAACTCTGAGGTCCTATTGTAGTTATGCAAAGTGTGGGTCATTAATGGTGGTTTGGAATCTGTTGGCTCCCATCAACTAGGACAATTGGTTGTAAATGGCTCTGTTGACTTGCAAGCCTTCCTGTGAGTCAGACCAGGAAGAATGAAGGCTTGGGGTCTCACAGCACATGTGACCATGTCACCTGGTACTGGAATCCATCTTAAACCTGGTGCTTTTCCATTTAGAAGGAGGGGTGGGGACCCAGAGAGACAAAAGATTCTTGCCTTGTGCCAAAGCTATAAAAGGGGGTGGAACAGGACAAAGGAGGCTGCAGTTATGAGAAATCCCCTAGCTATCATCTGAGCTGGAACTAACAAGAACTGTACCAGGGGAAAGGATTGGACTCAGACTAAGAAGGAGTCTAGTCTGTGAAAGAAGCTTATTGGAACATCTCTGAGGGTGAGATCTACCTGTATTCAGTTTCTTAAATGTATTAGGTTTAGACTTGTGTGTTTTAATCATAGAATATCAGGGATGGAAGGGACCTCAGGAGGTCATCTAATCCAACTGCCTGCTCAATGCAGGACCGATCCCCAGACAGATTTTTGCCCCAAATGGTCCCCTCAAGGACTGAACTCACAATCCTGAGTTTAGCAGGCCAATGCTCAAACCACTGAGCTATTGTGTTTTATTTTGCTTAGCACCTTACTTTGTTCTGTCTGTTATTACTTGGAACCACTTAAATCCTACTTTTTATACTTAATAAAATCACTTTTGTTTATTATTGAACCCAGAGTAAGTGATTAATACCCGGGGGAGCAAACAGCTGTGCATATCTCTCTATCAGTGTTATAGAGAGTGGACAATTTATGAGTTTACCCTGTATAAGCTTCAAACAGAGTAAAACGGATTAATTTGGGGTTTGGATCCCATTGGGAGCTGGGTGTCTGGGTGCTGGAGACAGGAGCACTTCTTAACCTGTTTTCAATTAAGTCTGCAGCTTTGGGGCACGTGGTTCAGCCCCTGGGTCTGTGGTTGCAGCAGACGGGCGTGTCTGGCTCAACAAGGCAGAGTTCTGGAGGCCCAAACTGGCAGGGAAAACGGGCTCAGAGGTAGTCTCAGCACATCAGGTGACAGTCCCAAGGGGGTCTCCGTGATCAAACCCGTCACAATGTTGTCTACTGGCTAGAGCAGGGAACTGGGGATCAGGACTCCTGGGTTCTATTATTACGATTCATTATTATTTTATGTAATGTGTATACTGTATGTACCTGTACTGTGGTACTCCAGAGGCTGTAGTGAGGGCCTCAGTGTGCTGGGAGCTGTACACACATAGGGATAGACAGTCCTTCCTACAACATGTGTATTGTCTGCCATTCTCAGCCTCACCACTGACTCACTGTGTAACCTTGGGCAAGTCATTTAACCTCACTGGCTGTGACACTAGGCTTGTCTGTCAAACACTTGCCATCAGTGCTACCAGTGCTTTGTTACAGGCAGTGATAACATGATAAGAGTGGAAAAGAAGGTCTTCGGGCTTCAGGTTTGCCATCTATAATACACCTGGTGATGACAGTAAATCCTTATTTATGGGTGTAAGAGACCCTTGCTCTGTGCCTTGGGAGAAGATGGACAATAGGACTCCTGCGGGACCAAAGGACCATGAAAAGTGATACTAAGTCTGTCTACATTATTGAAAAGGGTCTATCGATCTCCCCATCCACCCCCATCCTTGCTCATCTGTCTGTCTGTCTAAGCTCCAATCCACAAAATGAGACTGATTCAGCAAGGAGCCTGCATTTCCTGTTCCTCTCAGGCTTATTCTCAGTTCTGGCAAGTCCCCTTGGTGTCTCTGGAGTCAGCTCCACACCTCTGCATCATCACTCATCCTGTTTCATCTTGTTCCTTTTGTCCTGAAACGACCGGTTGCTTTTTGTTCATGCAGCCCATTGGTGGCTGCCATCACCAGGCTGGGGGAAGCCCCAACAAGCCATCAGCTCAGCCCGCCCCTCACAGGAGATTCATCGCTGGATCTGTTAGCTAACAACAAACATCCCCTTGCTCCCTAATTGATGGAACGTGTCCAGAGTGCCTGGAAGTGAACTGGAAAGTTTAGTTAATAAAGGCATGTTCCCCTCCCTGGGATTAATTAATCATCAGTTAGTCATAAGGTAATTCATCAGCGCAAATGAGAATGTGATGAAATGTAATTACGGCTAGAGCGTTTGGCAAAGTAAAAGCTTTTATCGAACTGATCCTTCTTGCCAGAGTGATTGGCTGGGACGCCGCAGATGGATGGGCCAGCCTGTTATGTGCCAGCAGGACTCGCATCCCGCAGCAGCCCCAGCCCCTTCTGAGAGTCAGCGCCCGGTGCATTAGCACCATGTCCAGCCAGTGAGTGCAAGCTGGATGCAGGCACAGAACCTGCCCCGCTGCAGGTGGCAAGAGCCTGCCTCATGTATATGGGGCACCATGCTGGCCATGCGAGCTCAGAATTGGGCCCTGAAAACTGCAGTGGCAGCTGGTGGGTGGAATTCACCCCTATGCGGAGGGCTCTGCACCACCTGGGACTCCATGGTGCCCCGGGCTGGGGCTGGCTCTCGCATGGGGCTGAAATGCACCCTCTGGCAGTGACCCTAGGAGGGAAAAGAAGTGATTTATTTGATATTCGCATTACTGTAGCACCCAGGAGTCCCAGTCCTGAACCAGGACCCTCTGGTGCCAGGCGCTGTACAAAGAGTCCCTGCTCCAAAGAGCCCGCAGTCTAATTGCACTGTGCAGAGGAGCTGTCCCCAGATGGGCTCCTTAGTAACCAAGGCAGAGAGGAATTCAGAGACACTGGGAGAGGAGGAAAGAATGACAGTGGCTAAGACTGCTCAAGGCACCCAGAGCTGCAGAGGAGGAGGCTCTCGCACCAGGAGTGGTGGGAGGCTGGGATGGGATGGTAGCCACCAGCTCATCTCCCTAGGCCAATGGCTTTTTGTTGTGACCAACCCAGGGCAGCTTTGAACCAGCATCCTGTCTCCTGTCACCAAAGTCAGCTCGCCCCTTCCCCTGTGGCCCCTAGGATTGTCTCGGGGACTGACCCTGCTCAGATGCCAGGTGGCATGCCAAGGCTCACCATCCAGATGCTGGAAATGGTCCCGGAGGCCTTCAGCACCCCCGGATTCCCCAGGAGTACTCCTGCAAAGGGCTCTGCAATGTCTGCCCACACAGGTGGTGAAAGAGTTAATGTGGCCCTGAGAGGCCAGTGAATACACCTGGCTGCACCTGGAGGGTGAGGCCCAACTAGGGAGAGCTAAAGGGAGGAGGCCCAGATTAGACGGGGCTGCAGGGCAGAGGGAAGAATGCTGCAGTCCCTCTCTGAGCATAGGGAGTGGGACCCAGAGGTACAGAGAAGCAGCCGGGGTGCAGCCTGATCTGGTGGAGAGTCCAGACAGAAAAGCAGGACCTGGAGTGCCAGGGGGGTGTTTGACTGAAGAGAGTGTCTGGAGATGGGCTGTGATGGGAGAGGGCAGCAGGGGTGAAGGAGACTCCTGATTTGGGCCAGAGAGACGCCAACCCACTAACAGCGGCCTTGGGGGTGGACAGGAGTGGGGGAGCAGAGACAAGACTCCAGGAAGGCAGCGTTCTGCAGAGGACTGCAGAACCCAGATTGATTTACGTTTAAGCTCAAGGGAGGGGGCAGAAGTAGCTTCCATTGTAGTTTGTGTTTCGCTTTTGAGTTTGGTTGAGAGGCCCAGGGAGGAGTGTGGGGTCCTGCTCTGACTGCAGAGGAGCCCCGGAGGGCGGAAAACGTTGTCTTAGTGATCCGCAGCGTTAGGGACACTGTCCATGTGGGCTGTTGATACCTGGGAGGGGAAAGGCTTAGTGACCTGGTCTGAGGCTGAGCCATGGAAGTGGACAACCACAGGGCCAGAGCAACCATTGGTGCGGGGTGGTAGAGGAGAGCCTGCTATGCCCTGCCCAGCCATGGGTCGACTCTCCTGCAGGCTCCCAGGCAGGGGAGGATGCAGGGCCGGCTTTCGGGAAAATGGCGCCCTGGCCCCTGCTGCCTCCCTGCCCCCTCCATCCCCCCGGCCCCCGCTGCCTCCCAGGCATGCCCCCCCCAATCGCCCCAGCCATCGCTGCCTTCCGGCCTCTCCACCCTCCCACCCCCAATCACCCCAGCCCCTGCTGCCTCCCCATTCATCCTCCCATCCATTGCCCCTGGCCCCCGCTGCCTCCCCAGGCTCTCCAAACACCCCTCCCAATTGCCCCAGTCCCCACTACCTCCCACCATCACTCCTGGCCCCTGCTGCCTCCCACGGCCCCGCTGCCTCCCTCCCCTTTCACAACATTTCCCTCAGCTCCTTCCATGGACTTGCACCCCAAGCCTGCCCTGCTCCTTGACTCTTGGCCCCAGTGCCCCCCTCCACCCGACCACAGCGCCCTGGGTGGTTGCCCACCCATAAGGCTGGCCCTGGGAGGATAGCAGTGTGCTCAGTGTGAAGCCTTGCTCATTAGAGTCACACAGTTTGGATGCTGGCTGAAGCCCCCAGGAGGCAGGTGCGAGGGAGAGGGCCTACTCCCTCTGGGCTCCTCCAGGATAGTAGCTAGTGGTCCCTTTCCGTCCATCCCTGGGGCCCTGGATCAGTGTTCACATCGCACTCCCCATCAGTACCCGGCCTGGGCTGGGGAATCAAATTCGGTGATGAATCCTGGTCAGGTGCCACCTGAGTCATATGGCGCATACGCTAGGAAGCCCGTCCCTGGAGGAGGCTGCCAGAGCTGTAGCAAAAGCACTAAAGAGATGAGTAAGACGAGAGTCCCTGCCACTGGGTTAAACACCCGGGAGCCCCGCTGCGTCTGCATGGCCTGGCTAAGCTGCTCAGGGTGTCAGGCACTTTGGGAGAATCCTTCAGCCACTGCCTCACTGGCTCACCTATCGTTCCAAAGGCAGGGTCCTGCTAAGTACCCCCATGTGCAGACACGGCCTCAGTGCCGCGTGTGTTTGGCCACAGGCAATCGCCCAAGCAGACACAAGATGAAAATGACTCTGAAAGTGCGTGTGTGCGAGGAAGCATGTGTATGTGGGTGAAGGGGCTGGTGTGTATGTGTGAGCATGTGTATGCGTGTAAAAGGGGTGTGTGTCAGGGCGTGTGTGTGTAAGCATACATACATCTGTAAAGGGGTGTGTGTGAGAGAGCACACATGTGTACGTGTGTAAAAGGGGTGGTGTGTATCAGGGTGTGTATGTGTGGGAACATACATATGTCTGAAGAGGAGTGTGTGTGAGAGTGTGCTTGCATATGTGTGTAAAAGGGGTTGTGTGTGTCTCTGTGTGTAAGCATACACACAACTGGGAAGGGCGTGTGTGTGTATGAGAGAGCGCCTGGGTACATGTGTAAAAGGTGGTGTGCTGGGGGTGTGTGGGGAGCATACATATGTGTGTAAAGGGGGTGCTGGGAGATTGCGTATGTGTGTAAAGGGGTGTGTGTGTGTGAGCACATGTACGTGTGTAAATGGGTGTGTGTTGGGGTGGGGGGGGGAAAGGGGAGCATGCATACATGTGTGAGGGGGAGTGTGAGTGTGTGGAGAGCGCCAGCCTGGAGATGCCAGAGTGGGGAAGGGGTGTGCGCGTGCATTCCTTAGGCCCAGGCCATGCCCCAGAGCCAGGAAACCCAGGCTTCCCCTTCCCCATTTGCGTGCCCGGACACTCCCTGGGAGCCTCCCTATCAATCCCAGGGGAATCTTACCTGCTGATACAAACTGCGTCCCCAGGGGGCAGGGAGGGGAGGGCAGGCTGGGACGCGCCTGCCTGTTCTGAAGGGCACAGAGCCTGTTCCTTGATTTCAATCAGGGATGGTTTATTGCTCGTTAGGGTTGCAGCCTCACCCAACTTTAAAGACACCTCTGGGCTGTGTCCCATTAGAAGCGTAGGCCTGTGTCCTGGTCACATAGCTGGGAATCCACCGCAGTGAATGCTTGAAATATAGTGTGGTGTTAAGAACCTAGATAGAGATGGGTGTATGGGGACAGATTGATCTGAGACCAGAATAGGGAAAGAACAAGTTAAAGAATATTTAGGTAAGTTAAAGGTATTCAAGTTGTCCAGGCCCGATTAAATTCACTCTCTAGAATAATTAAGAAACTAGCCAAAGCAACCTCTGAACCATTAGTGATTACCTTTGAGAATTCATGGAGGACAGGTGAGGTCCCAGAGGACTGGAGAAGGGCAAACATAGCACCTATCTTCAAAAAGGGGGGAGGGGGAGGACATGCCGAACTGTAGACCCATCAGCCTAACTTTGATACCCAGAAAGATACCAGAACAAATTATTAAACAACCAGTTTGTACAACCCTGGAGGATAGCAAGGTAATAAGGAATGGCCAACATGGATTTATCAAGAACAAATCACGCCAAACCAATCCAGTTTCCTTCTTTGACAGGGTCCCTGGACTAGTGGAGGGGGGAAGCAGTAGACGTGATATACCTTGACTTTAGTAAAGCTTTTGACACTGTCCCACATGACATTCTCATAAGCAAACTAGGGAAATATGATCTAGTTCAGCGGTGGGCAAACTACAGCCCGCAGGCCACATCCGGCCCGCGGGACCATCCTGCCCGGCCCCCGAGCTCCCGTCCCGTCCCCTGCTGTTCCCCCTCCCCCGCAGCCTCAGCTCACGCCGCCACCAACACAATGCTCTGGGCGGCGGGGCTGTGAGCTCCTGGGGCAGCGCAGCTGCAGAGCCCGGCCTGACCCGGTCTCTGTGCTGTGTGGTGGCGGCGGCACCGTGGCTTGGCTCCAGCCGGGCGGCACGGCTGTAGCGCCGCCAGCCACCGGTGCTCCAGGCAGCGCGGTAAGGGGGCAGGGAGTGGGAAGTTGGATAGAGGGCAGGGGAGTTCTGGGGATTGTCGGGGGGCAGGGATGTGGATAGGGGTCGGGGGGAAAAAGGGGGTTGATGGGTGCAGGGGTCCTGAGGGGGCAGTCAGGAAGGAGTGGGGGTTGGATGGGGAAGCAGGGGGCAGTCAAGGGCAGGGGTTCCGGGGGCGGTCAGGGGACAGGGAGCGCAGGTGTGTGGATGGGGCAGGAGTCAGGGAACGGGGGGGTTGGATGGGGCAGGAGTCCCGGGGGGGGGGGCAGATAGGAGGTGGGGGCCGAGCCACAATCCCTTCCCCAACTGGCCCTCCATACAATTTACGAAACCCAATGCAGTCGTCAAGCCAAAAAGTTTGCTCACCCTGATCTAGTTGAAACTACTATAAGATGGAGGCACAACTGGTGGAGAGATCAGACTCAAAGAGTAGTTACCAATGGTCAGCTGTCAAACTGGAAGAACATGCCTGGTGGGTCCCACAGGGTCAGTCCTGGATATGGTCTAGTCAATATTTCCATTAATGACATGGAGTGTTGTATGTAAGACACAGGAGGTAATTGTCCTGAGCTACTTGGCAGTGGTGAGGCCTCAGCTGCAGTACTGTGTCCAGTTCTGGGCACCACACTTAAAGAAAGAGGTGAATAAATTGAAGAGTGTCCAGAGAAGAGCAACAAAAATGATAAGAAGGTATGTCATGTTTTCCAGAGAGGAAAGGTTGAATGAATTGGGCATGTTCCATTGAGAGAAGAGAAAGCTGAGGGGGCCATTATAACAGTCTGCCTGTTACAAAGAGGACAGTGATCAATTGTTCTCCATGTCCACTGAAGGTAGGAGAAGAATTAATTAGCTTAATCTGCAGCAAAGGAGAGTTAGGTTAGATATTCAGAAAACTTTCTAACTATAGGAATAGTTAAGCTCTGGAACAGATTTCCTAGGGAGGCTGTGGAATCTCCATCACTGGAGGTATTTAAGAGCAGATTAGACAAACTCCTGTCAGGGATGGGCTGGGTTTACTTGGTCCTGCCTCCATGCAGGGGGCTGGACTTGATGACCTCTCGAGGTCCCTTCCAGCCCCTCATTTCTGTGATTCAATAGATTGATATAGGTGGAGGTTCAGCTTGGGCAGCCCAGTAAGCTGCTGCTCTCAGGGATCCTTTGTATTGGGTCCGAGTGTGAATTCAAGTTTTAAGGCATTTATCCTTTTGCATAGTGACACCATCACAGGACCTAACCAGATCAGCCACATCATCACCGGTTCATTCACCTGCACGTCCACCAATGTGATATACGCCATCATGTGCCAGCAATGCCCCTCTGCTATGTACATCGACCAAACTGGACAGTCACTACGTAAAAGGATAAATGGACACAAGTCAGGAATGGCAATATACAAAACCTGTAGGAGAACTTCAACCTCCCTGGACACACAATAGCAGATGTAAAGGTAGCCATCCTGCAGCAAAAAAAATTCAGGACCAGACTCCAAAGAGAAACTGCTGAGCTCCAGTTCATTTGCAAATTTGACACCATCAGATCAGGATTAGACAAAGACTGTGAATGGCTAGCCAACTACAAAAGCAGTTTCTCCTCCCTTGGTGTTCACACCTCAACTGCTAGCAGAGCATCTCACCCTCCCTGACTGAACTAACCTCATTATCTCCAGACTGATTCTTGCCTGCATATTTATACCTGCCTCTGGAAATTTCCACTACATGCATCCGACGAAGTGGGTATTCACCCACGAAAGCTCATGCTCCAATACATCTGTTAGTCTATAAGGTGCCACAGGACTCTCTGTTGCTTTTTACAGATCCAGACTAACACGGCTCCCCTCTGATACTTGATATGTAATGCCAGTTTTTCAAAAAGACTTCAGAGGGGATCCTGCTGATTACAGGTGGGTAAGTCTAACTTCAGTGCCAGGCAAATTAGTTGAAACTATAGTAAAGAACAGAATTATCAGACACCTACATGAACACTATATGTTGGGAAAGAGTACATGACTCGAATCATCAATTTCTCCTCCTAACAGACACTGTCTGGCAAGGCTCCATGATCGGGCAAAGGGCAACATTATTATTGTGTAGCAATCTCATGCTCATTTGAAGCTGACTCGTGATGGCTGAAAGCTTGGGGCCAGCCGTGCTGTGTGATTAGCTCAAGGTCACACAGCAGGTCAGTGTCCAAGCTAGGAATATGAGGCAGGATCTGGCTCCTTGGGTGAGTTTTGAGAAGTGATTTAGGAAACTACGTTCCATGTTCATAAATGACATAGGCACTCAACAGCCTAATGATCATCGAAAGTCGGTGAGGCCACATCCACGTCTATACTACAAACTTTGGTCGACACAAGTTACATCAGTGTACAGGCACCAAAGTTGTATATGGCTTGGGTGCGTGCACATGTGGCTGCTTGCACTGGTGCTGCGTGTGCTCACCAAGAGGGCTTGTGTTGATGTGAAGTGCCATGCACCACGGGTAGGTATCCCAGTGTGCCACACGCCGCCATCTGGAACAATGCCTCTTGGGACATTTTTTCAGTGGTACATGGGATAGGAATGATTCACCCAGGAATCTCTGGAAACTAGGGGTCAAGTTCCCAGCATACAACTTTCTCCATCCACTAATGCCAGCCATATCCCATAATTTTGGTGCTTCTTTTTAAAGAATCCCACAAACCCACGTGATGATTTCAGTGTCCACCATCTCTGAAAGAGGCACGGAGCCTGCAGAGCTCTGCGCTAGTCTCATGAACAGTGCAAATACAGCATGCACAATTCTCCTTGATTTTCAGACCCTCAAGAAGTACCACATCAACCAGGATTTCTTCAAGGACAGATTGCTGTGGGACACAGTGAACAAACAATGTAAGGTTGTTGGTGGCATTCCCAGAACAGCTGCAGATGATGGAACAGCACTTCTGGCCTTGTGAAATGAGCACCGATTTATGGGATTACATTGTAATTTAGGTTTGGGGAAGGGTGACCAGATGTCCTGATTTTATAGGGACAGTCCCGATATTTGAGGCTTTTTCTTATATAGGTGCCTATTATCTCTCACCACGTCCCGATTTTTCACACTTGCTATCTGATCACCCTAGTTTGGGGTGATGTGACGTTGCACTGCATATGTTTATGAAAATATGCTTATGAGTGTGAATATTATGTAACTGGAATATGCTTTATGCAAAAGGTCTCTTGTAAGGTATCATTACAAAGCTTATAATCTACTGAGTGTGATCATCCTATTTGTATAAATGTATCACTCTTGTATCTGAAGCTAGAAATATGAAGTATTACTCTGAAGCCCTATTGTAACTATGCAAAGTGTGGGCCATTAATAGTGGCTCGGAATCTTGATGGCTCCCATTAACTAGGACAATTGGTTGTAAATGGCTCTGTTTACTTGTAAGTCTTCCTGTATACCTGTGTGCCAGCCAGTGGGTAATGAAGTCTCACGGGACATGTGAACATGTCACATGATACTGGAATCCATCTTAAACCTGGTACTTTTCCATTTAGAAGGAAGGGTGGGATCCCAGAGAGAGACTAAAGATTCCCACCTTGTGCCAAAGCTATAAAAGGGGGTGGAACAGAACAAAGGGAGGCTGCCAGTCATGAGAAATCCCCTAGCTACCACCTGAGCTGGAACTAACAAGAACTGTACTGGGGAAAGGATTGGGCTCAGACTAAGAAGGAGTCTAGTCTGTGAAAGAAGCTTAATGGAACATCTCTGATGGTGAGATTTATCTGTATTCAGTTTCTTAAATGTATTAGGCTTAGACGTGCGTGTTTTGTTTTATTTTGCTTGGCAACTTACTTTGTTCTGTCTGTTATTACTTGGAACCACTTAAATCCTACTTTTTATACTTAATAAAATCACTTTTGTTTATTAATTAACCTAGAGTACCTGGGGGAGCAAACAGCTGTGCATATCTCTCTATCAGTGTTATGCGGGGGGGGACGACAATTTATGAGTTTACCCTGTATAAGCTTTATACAGAGTAAAACGGATTTATTCGGGGTTCGGATCACATTGGGAACTGGGTGTCTGGGTGCTGGAAATAAGTGACTTGCTGAGCAGTTTTTGGTTAAAGTCTGCAGCTTTGAGGGCGTGGACCAGACCTGGGTCTGTGTTGCAGCAGACTAGCGTGTCTGGCTCAACAAGGCCGGGTTCTGGAGTCCCAAGCTGGCAGTGGAAAATGGGCTCAGAGATTATTCCAGCATGTCAGGTGACAGTCCCAAGAGCGTCTCTGTGACCGAACCCATCACGGGTGATGAGCAGCAGCTGCAGAACTGTCAGATGGAAAAGGCCACACTCCTGGATCTGTGTGCCTTGCTCACCCCAGCCCTCCAACTCAGGGATACCAGGATGAGAGCTGCATTGACAGCAGAGAATGATGTGAAGATTGCACTGTGAAGGCTTACAATGCCTGATTGCTACTGATCAGTGGGAAATCATTTTGGATTTGGAAAATCCACAGCGGGGGCCATTGTCATGCAAGTGTGCAGGGTCATTAATTGTCTCCTGCTAAGCAGGACTGTGACACTTGACCATGAGCAGGACCTAGTGGAGGGATATGCAGCAATGGGGTTCCTTAACTGCAGTGGGGCAACAGATGGCACACATAACCCTATTTTGGCACCAGCCCACATTGCCAGAGAGTACATCAACAGAAAGGGCTACTGTTCTATGGTTATGCCAGCGCTGGTAGATCACCGGGGACATTACACCAATATCAGTATGGGCTGGTCAGGGAAGGTACATGGGCCTCGCATCTCTAAGAACACAGGACTGTTCAGAAGGCTGCACGCTGCAAGCTATTGAGAGTCTTTGGGTTAAGTTTAGAGGTGAGCATAAGGGTGATGTCATGGTGGGCGTGTGCTCTAGACCAGTAGCGTCGCTAGCGGGGTGCAGGGGAAGCAGCTGCTTCCCCTCACTCCTTTTCCCAAAAGCAGCGCCTGCCGGGCCGGCGTCAGGGGCAGCACTGCCGGAGGAGCCGGGGGGTGGGGGCGGCAAGCGCAGACGGAGAAGAGAGGGGGCCGGCTCCTTGGACATCATGCCCCACGCGGCCCCAACATAGCCGCAGGCGCAACCACCTCCCCGCCCGGAGCCAGAGCTGGGACTGGGATCGGCCCGCGGTGCGGGGCCGGGATCAGCCGGTGACAGGCGGTGGCACAGGACAGCCGGGCCGGCGCTGGGGGCAGCACGGCCAGAGAAGCGATGGGGGGGGGCAGCAGGCGCAGCTGGAGGAGCGAGGGGGAGGGCGGCAGGCGCGGCCGGAGGAGAGAGGGGGGCCGGCTAATCAGCCATCGCGCCCCACGCGGCCCCAACATCACCGCAGGCGGCTCAGGGATCGGCGGCCAAGCGCTCCTCGCCCGGAGCCAGAGCCGGGATCCGCCCGGCACGGGGCCGGGATCGGCCAGGGACAGGCGGCGGCGCAGGACAGAACGTGAACGGCATGGGTCCGGTGCCTTGCACTGGGGGTCTCCTCCGGGCGAGGGGCTCCCCGGGGCCGGGCCCGCAGGGCGGGGGCGCAGGCCACGCTGTCTGAGACAAGGGGCCCTGGCGCGACGCAGGAGTCTGGAGCCCCGGGCGGGGGGGACGGGACCCCACGGGTGGGGCCAGCCGCTGCAGCCTGGCGGGGGACACCTGCAGAGCAGGCTGGGCAGGAGAGACTCTCCCGGGACCGCGGGGGGACGGGGCTATCCGCACCCCTGGGAAGCCCGCAGGAGTCCTGAGCCGGGCCTCGGGGTTAATCTGGGAGGGAAATGGGAGGAGCCAGGGGGCGTGGCCAGAGGAGGAGCTAAGGAGGA
The DNA here is from genome assembly GCF_027887155.1 of Malaclemys terrapin pileata. Taxonomy (NCBI): domain Eukaryota; kingdom Metazoa; phylum Chordata; order Testudines; family Emydidae; genus Malaclemys; species Malaclemys terrapin. The sequence continues at coordinate 2,202,650 of NC_071523.1, forward strand.
GCGCCTTTTTTCTGTTTGCTCCCCCTACACTTAGACCCTGGCTACGCCACTGCTCTAGACCACCGGATCAGAAGGATGAGGTGGACGAGGCTTTCTTCAGACAACTAACTGAAGTTTCCAGATCACAGGCCCTGGTACTAATGGGGGACTTCAATCACCCTAACATCTGCTGGGAGAGCAATACAGCAGTGCACAGACAATCCAGGAAGTTTGTGGAGAGTGTTGGGGACAACTTCATGGTGCATGGTGGTTGGAGGAACCAACTAGGGGCCGTGCTCCTCTTGACCTGCTGCTTACAAACACGGAAGAACTGGTAGGGGAAGTAGAAGTGGGTGGCAACCTAGGCAGCAGTGACCATGAGATGGTTGAGTTCAGGATCCTGACAAAAGGAAGAAAGGAGAGCAGCAGAATACAGACCCTGGACTTCAGAAAAGCAGACTTTGACTCCCGTAGGGAACTGATGGGCAGGATCCCCTAGGAAGCTAATATGAGGGGGCAAGGAATCCAGGAGAGCTGGCTGTATTTTAAAGAAGCCTTATTGAGGGCATAGGAACAAACCATCCCGAAGTGCAGAAAGAATAGCAAATATGGCAGGTGACCAACTTGGCTTAACAGTGAAATCTTCAGTGAGCTTAAATTCAAAAAGGAAGCTTACAAGAAGTGGAAATTTGGACAGATGACTAAGGAGGAATATAAAAATATTGCTAGAGCATGCAGGGATGTAATCAGGAAGGCCAAAGCACAATTGGAGTTGCAGCTAGCAAGGGATGTGAAGGGTAACAAGAAGGGTTTCTACAGGTATGTTAGCAACATGAAGAAGGTCAGGGAAAGTGTGGGACCCTTACTGAATAGGGGAGGCAACCTAGTGACAGATGATATGGAAAAAGCTGAAGGCTTTTTTTGCCTCGGTCTTCACAGACAAGGTCAGCTCCCAGACTGCTGCACTGGGCAACACAGTATGGGGAGGAGGTGAGCAGCCCTCAGTGGTGAAAGAACAGGTTAAGGGCTATTTAGAAAAGCTGGACATGCACAAGTCCATGGGTCCGTCCAGATCTAATGCATCCAAGGGTGCTGAGGGAGTTGGCTGATGTGATTGCAGAGCCATTGGCCATTATCTTTAAAAATTCATGGCGATCAGGGGAGGTCCCGGATGATTGGCAAGAGGCAAATATAGTGCCCATATTTTTTAAAAATGGAAGAAAGAGAACGTGGGGAACTACAGCCTCACTTCAGTCCCCGGCAAAATCATGCTGCAGGTCCTCAAGGAATCCATTTTGAAGTACTTGGAGGAGAGGAAGGTGATCAGGAACAGTCAACATGGATTCACCAAGGGCAAGTCATGCCTGACCAACCTGATTGCCTTCTATGATGAGATAACTGGCTCTGTGGATATGGGGAAAGTGGTGGATATGATATATATTGACTTTAGCAAAGCTTTTGATACGGTCTCCCACAGTATTCTGGCCAGCAAGTTAAAAAAGTATGGATTGGATGAATGGACTATAAGGTGGATAGAAAGCTGGCTAGATTGTCGGGTTCAACGGCTAGTGATCAATGGCTCCATGTCTAGTTGGCAACCGGTATCAAACAGAGTGCCCCAAGGGTCGGTCCTGGGGCCGGTTTTGTTCAACATCTTTATTAATGATCTGGATGATGGGATGGATTGCATCCTCAGCAAGTTCTGAGATGACACTAAGCTGAGGGGAGAGGTAGATATGCTGGAGGGTAGGGATAGGGTCCAGAGTGACTGAGACAAATTGAGGATTGGGCCAAAAGAAATCTGATGAGGTTCAACAAGGCCTGCGATGTGCAGGAGGTCAAACTAGATCATCATGATGGTCCCTTCTGACTTTCAAGTCTCTGAGTCTAAGATAGGATATTGGGCTAGATCAGGGATCGGCAACCTTTCAGAAGTGCTGTGTCGAGTCTTCATTTAATCACTCTAATTTAAGGTTTCCTGTGCCAGTGATACATTTTAACGTTTTTAGAAGGTCTCTTTCTATAAGTGTATAATATATAACTAAACTATTGTTGTAAGTAAAGTAAATAAGGTTTTTAAAATATTTAAGAAGTTTCATTTAAAATTAAATTAAAATGCAGAGCCCCACGGACCGGTGCCCAGGACCCGGGCAATGTGAGTACCACTGAAAATCAGCTTGCATGCTGCCTTCAGCACACGTGCCATAGGTTGCCTACCCCTGGGCTAGGTGGACTATTGGTCTCACCTATATGGTCATTCTTATACTATTTACTAGCAGGCGTTTAAATCTAGTGGAGAAAAGCAAAACAAGAACCAATGCCTGGAAGCTGAAGTCAGACAAAATGAGGCACACCTTTTTAACAGTCAGGGTGATCAACCATCGGAACAAACTCCCAAAGGAAGTGGTGAATTCTTCATCTCTTGATGACTTCACATCAAGACTGGATGCCGTTCTGGAAGGTGTGTGTCACAGGGTCCACCCACCATTGTGGCACCTCCTTGTGACTCGGTCTGGGGATCTGCTCTTTCCTGGTCTGGAATTCCCGGTGGAAGGAAAAGCTTTCTCAGTCTTAGTTTGTGGAAAAGTACAGGCACAAGATGGAGTCCAGAGTCACAGGAGACACTGACATGCTTTGATGATTCTTAGGAGCAGCCATTACCCATATTCTGGCTAAAGCATCCACAGGAAGGCTTGCTGGGTGGGATGATTTTTTTCTATGGCCCATTGTGAGAGTTAATTGCCTTCAATGGGCCATCAAGCTTGAATAGTCCATTCAAAATGGCTGGCTAGACTGGATGTAAACTACTCTGTGGTTGTTGGCCAGGAATACAGCACATAGGTAGGATGCCAGTATATAGTCAATATTTATAACTTGAGGTAAAAAATAATATATGCATATAAACAGGATAATCATACTCAGCCATTCATAACTTTTCTATTGACACCTTACATGATATACTTCGTACAAGATTTGTTGCAATTAACTAACAGTGACAATTGTAATGATATTAATGGTCATGTTTCAATCATACAGCATCATAGTGGCCTCAACGGGTGCCTTCTCCACACCCACAAACCACCTGACCCTGATGAGGAGAAAGATGAGGACAAGGGAGGACGTGTTCTGTGAGATCCGGCAAGCCACTGCTGCAGCTTTTCCCCCTTTGCCCCAAAGGTATTATGCAACAGACAGTATAACCATTGAGATATTTTTCTCACTGGGATCTAATTTAGTGAGTAAACACTAAGAATGTCCATATTGACACCAATGGTCCATCTAGCTGTCTTCTGACAGTGGCCAATGCCAGGTGCTTCAGGGGAATAAACAGAACAGGGCAATTATCGAGTGATCCATCCCCTGTTATCCAGTCCCAGCTTCTGGCAGTCAGAGGTTTAGGAACACCCAGACCATGGGGTTGCATCCCTGACCATCTTGGCTAATGGTCATTGAGGGACCTAACCTCCATGAACTTCTCTCATTCTTTTTTGAAACCACTTATACTTTTGGCCTTCACAACATCCCCTAGCAACAAGTTCCAAAGGTTGAAGTGTGAAGAAGTACTTCCTTATGTTTGCTTTAAACTAGGGCTGTCAAGTGATTTAAAAAATTAATCACGAATAATCGTGCTGTTAAACAATAGAATACCATTTATTTTAAATATTTTTGGATATTTTCTACATTTTCAAATATATTAATTTCAATTACAACACAGAATACAAAGTGTACAGTGCTCACTTTATATTTATTTTTTATTACAAATATTTGCAGTGTAAAAAACAAGACAAAAATATTTTCAGTACACCTTGTACAAGTACTGTAGTGCAATCTCTTTATCGCGAAAGTTGAATTTACAAATGTGGAATTATGTACAAAAAACCCTCTGCATTCAAAAATAAAACAATGTACAACTTTAGACCCTACAAGTCCACTCAGTCCTACTTCTTGGTCAGACAAACAAGGTTGGTTACAATTTACAGGAGATAATGCTGCCTGCTTCTTGTTTACAATGACACCTGAAAGTGAGAATAGGCCTTCGACATCGCATGCACTGTTGTAGCTGGCGTTGCAAAATATTTACATGCCAGATGTGCTAAAGATTCATATGTCCCTTCATGCTTCAATCACCATTCCAGAGGACATGCTTCCATGCTGATGACGGGTTCTGCTTGATAACAATCCAAAGCAGTGAGGACCGACGCATGTTCATTTTCATCATCTGAGTCAGATGCCACCAGCAGAAGATTGATTTTCTTATTTGGTTGTTTGGATTCTGTAGTTTCTGCATCAGAGTGTTGCTCTTTTAAGACTTCTGAAAGCATGCTCCACACCTCACCCCTCTCAGATTTTGGATGGCACTTCAGACTCTTAAACTTTGGGTCGAGTGCTGTAGCTATCTTTAGAAATCTCACATCGGTACCTTCTTCACGTTTTGTCAAATCTGCAGTGAAAGTGTTCTTAAAACGAACATGTGCTGGGTCATCATCCGAGACTGCTATAACATGAAATATATGCAGAATGTGGGTAAAACAGAGCAGGAGACATACAATTCTCCCCCCAAGGAGTACAGTCACAAATTTAATTGACACATTATTTTTTTAACAAGCATCATCAGCATGGAAGCACATCCTCTGGAATGGTGGCTGAAGCATGAAGGGGCATACAAATGTTTAGCATATCTGGCACGTAAATACCTTGCAACGCCAGCTACAAAAGTGCCATGCAAATGCCCATTCTCACTTTCAGGTGACATTGTAAATAAGAAGCAGGCAGCAGTATCTCCTGTCAATCTAACCAAACTTGTTTGTCTTAGTGATTGGCAGAATAAGCAGTAGGACTGAGTGAACTTGTAGTCTTTCAAGTTTTACACTGATTTGTTTTTGAGTGCAGTTATGTAACTAAAAAAAATCTGCATTTGTAAGTTACACTTTCAGGATAAAGCGATTGCACTTCAGTACTTGTATGAGATGAATTGAAAAATAATATTTCTTTTGTTTATCATTTTTACAGTGCACATATTTGTAATAAAAATAATAATATAAAGTGAGTACTGTGAACTTTGTATTCTGTGTTGTAATTGAAATCAATATTGAAAATGTAGAAAAACATCCAAAAATATTTAATAAATTTCAAATGGTATTCTATTGTTATAAGTGCAATTAATTGTGATTAATTTTTTTGAGTTAATTGGGTGAGTTAACTGTGATTAATTGATAGCCCTACTTTAAACCCGCTGCCTATTAATTTCATTGGGTGACCCCTGGTTCTTGTATTATGGGAAAGGGTATATAACACTTCCCTATTCACTTTCTCCACACCGTTCATGATTTTATAGACCTCTATCATATCCCACCTTAGTTTTCTCTTTTCTAAGCTGAACAGTCCCAGTCTTTTTAACTTCTCCTCATATGGAAGCTGTTCCCTAATTATTTTTTTCAATTATAATATATCTTTTTTAGATGGGACAACCAGAACTGCATGCAGGACTCAAGGTGTGGGTGTACCATGGATTTTTATAGTGGCATTAGGATGTTTTCTGTTTTATTTATTTATGCCTTTCCTAATGGTTCTGTTAACTGTTTTGACTGCCACCGGATGCTGAGCAGATGTTTTCAGAGAACCATCCATGAGGATTCTAAGATCTTTCCTGAGTGGTAACAGTTAATATAGACCCCATAATTTTGTATGTATAGTTGGAATTATGTTTTCTAATGTGCATTACTTTGCATTTATCAACATTGAATTTCATTTGCCATTTTGTTGCCCAGTCACCCAGTTTAGTGAGATCCCTTTGTAACTCTTCGCAGTCAGCTTTGGACTTAACTATCTTGAGTAATTTTGTATCATCTTCAAACTTTGCCACCTCACTGTTTGCCTCCTTTTCCAGATCATTTATGAATACATTGAATAGCACAGGTCCCAGTACAGATCCTTGGGGGACCCAGCTACTTACCTCTCTCCACTGAGAAAACTGACCATTTATTCCTACCCTTTGTTTCCTGTCTTTTAACCAGTTACTGATCCATTAGAGGACCTTCCCTCTTATCTGGTGGCAGCTTTCTTTGCTTAAGAGCTTTTGGTGAGGGACCTCGTCAAAGGATTTCTGAAAGTTCAAGTACACTATATCCACTGGATCACCCTTGTCCACCCATGTTTGTTGACCCCCTCAAATAATTCTAATAGATTGGTGAGGCATGATTTCCCTTCACAAAAGTCGTGTTGACCCAAAACTGGTGGTGTGTTCTATACTCAGATTTCACCAAGTCAGTAACAAATCTGAACTCTGAGATCACTATAACAGTCTTACCATGGAGTCACAGACAGTCCCCATAGACCAGGGGTGGGCAAACTATGGCTCACGGGCCAGATCTGGACGTTTTAAGCCAGCCTGCGAGCTCCTGCTGGGGAGCAGGGTCTGGGGGCTTGCCCTGCTCCGATGCTCCGGCTGGGGCACTGGGTCGGGGGCCGCATCACGCGGCTTGGACCCGCTCTGGCGTGCCAGCCGAGGTGGGGGCTGCACCACCTTCGAGGGTCAGGCTGGAGACTCTTGCCTACATGCTCGGGGTTTTACTGATCGCCATATTTGGGGTCGGGAAGAAATTTTCCTCCAGGGTAGATTGGCAGAGGCCCTGGAGGTTTTTCACCTTCCTCCGCAGCATGGGGCAAGGATCGCTAACTGGAGGATTCTCTGCTAATTGAAGTCTCTAAACCACAGGATTTGGGGACTTCAACAGCAGAGTCAAGGGAAAGGGGTTGGGACGGCTTTGTGGCCTGCAGCATGCAGGAGGTCAGACCAGATGATCATAATGGTCCCTTCTGACCTTAAAGTCTATGAGTCTATGAGACATGGTTCTTGGAAGCCAGGGCATGGCCCCGCTCCAGCACTCTAGCCAAGACGCAGGGTCAGGGGCCACTCCATGTGGCTCCCGTAAGCCACCGCATGGTCCCGCTTTGGCTCCTATGTGCTCCAATGGGAGCTTCAGGGGCGGTGCCTGCGGATGGGGCAATGTGCAGAGCTGCCTGGCTGCACCTCCGCGTAGGAGCTGGAGAAGGGACATGCCACTGCTTCCGGGAGCCACTTGAGGTAAGCAACAGAGAGTCCTGTGGCACCTTTAAGACCAACAGATGTATACATGTATACATCTGTTGGTCTTAAAGGTGCCACAGGACTCTTTTTACAGATCCAGACTAACACGGCTACCCCTCTGATACTTGAGGTAAGTGCCACTCGGAGCCTGCACCCCTGAGCCTCTCCCCAACACCCTGCCCCAGTCCTGATTCCCCTTCTGCTCTCCAAACCCCTCGATCCCAACCCAGAGCACCCTCCTGCACCCTAAACCTCTCATCGCTAGCCCCGCCCCAGAGCCCACATCCCCAGCCAGAACCTGCACCCCTTTCTGCACCCCTGCCGCAGACTTGATCCCACTCCTGCCCTCTGAACCCATTGATTCCAGCCCAGAGCACCCTCCTACACGCCAAACTCCTCATCCCCATCCCCACCCCAGAGCCCGCACCCTCAACCAGAGCCCTCACCCCCTCCCGCAGCCCAATCCCAATTTTGTGAGCATTCATAGCCCGCCTTACAATTTCTATTCCCCGATGTGGCCCTCAGGCCAAAAAGTTTGCCCACCCCTGCCATAGACTCTCCACTCTATCTTGCCACCAAGACAAACTGGACTTTGTGATAAAAGGTCACTTACACCACATCAAGTTGCTCCCAGTCCCAAGAGACCAGTCACTTACCCCAGATGAATTGATACTCTAGATCTTACACCAAAGATAATGCTGGCAACTAATTCTATAGTAAACTAACAAAAGGTTTAGTAGCTAATAAAAGGAAGTGAGAGTTATTGAGAGGTTAAAGCAGGTAAAATATATGTACAGGTGAGTCACCGTTTGTAATTCCAAATGGTGGCAGTGATGTAATAAACTGCCATTTTCCCCAGAGTTTTTTCAGGGTAGTCAGATTGTCTCTGGGGATCTCTGCTTTGCAGCTGTACATTTCCCTGTAAGAGTCCAAACAGTCCAGAGATCCAGGATCTTCCTTTGAATCCATATTTATAGCTTCTTCTCACAGAAAACAAGCTGACAGGGTCACTACTCATGTGGGCTTTTCCTTTGATGACACAGAGTGAGGAATGAATTTTTAGTCTTTGACTTCCAATTATCACACCCAATGACCACTGGCTTTGGAATTAGCACTTTAGTTCTTTATTTACATTCCACAAGGCTTTGTTCTCATTTGATGGGTTATTTAGCTACGAGGTACACACCATATAAATGTTTGCTCCTACATTATAACGGGATACAGATAAGTGAAAACAATGCAAGTAACATCCCACTAGTTTTCATGAAGTTTAAATGCCAAATACACTCTTATACTTTTAACAATCACTTTGATCTATACTAATACACAAGTGAATTGGCCTGGGGAACTGGCATAAGCTGGCACCTGGTCTGCCAGCATCACAGTTACCACAGACAATAAAGGAGAGGGGATGCAGATCAAGATAAGTAAAGAACATATCAGAGATCTTCTGACCAATTTGAATGAATTCAAGTCAGTGGGCCTGATGCTATTCACCCAGGGAAGTGAAGGAATTGTCTGAAGGAAAATCTTGGAGCCACTGGCAATAATATTTGCAAACTCATGGATGACAGGAGAGGTCCCGGAGAAGGGGTGATCACTAGCAGCCAGCATGGATCTAAGAACAAATCCTGCCAAACCAGCTTGATTCCTTCTTTGACAGGGTAAATACTTTGGTGGATGGGGGAATGTGGTTGACATATTATACCTGGACTTCAGCAAGGCTTCTGACACAGTCCCACATGACATTCTGATAAGTAAACTGGAGAAATGTGGGGTTGGCAGAATTACCATTAAGTGGATACATAATTGGTTAAACACCTGGAAACAAACTATTAATGGAATGATGTCAGATTGGAGGGAGGTCTCAAGTGGGGTTCCACAGGGATCTGTTCTGGGTCCGATGTTATTTAACATCTTTAGTAATGACCTGGATGTAGAAATAGAGAGCACACTGATCAAATCTGCAGATGACACAAAACTGGGGGTGGTTGCCAACATTTCAGAGGATAGAGCTAAAATTCGGTGGGAACTTGATAAATGGGAGACCTAGGCTATAGACAACAATATGAAATTCAACAAAGCCAAAGGTAAGGTGCTACACTTAGGGAAGAAAAACCAAATGGACACGTACAGAATGGGGGGAAACTAGCTCAGGAGCTGAGGTGCATCTGTTGTCAACCTACAAGGCAAAGACAGGGCTGGTGTAGCCCAGAGAAAAGTGCTTGGGAGGCTGACAGGCTGTTTGTGTTAGAATCATAGACTATCACGGTTGGAAGGGACCTCAGGAGGTATCTAGTCCAACCCCCTGCTCAAAGCAGGACCAACCCCAACTAACTCATCCAAGGGTGTCCAGCTAGTACAGGCAAGACTCCCTCATGCTGGAGGCAGTTGGTAAGAAGGTGCCCGGAGAAGCATCACACCTATTCTTCCAGTCAAGGGTAGGGGCCCAGACAGAGACAGCTGCATCCTGGAGGTGTTGCCCAGAGGGCTTTGGCTTTCTTGATCTGGGATGTTGTTCCGGGAAGAAGGACCACTAAGCAGAGATGGGGTTACCTATCGAGTAAGGAGAACAGCATACAGATTGGCTAACCTAGTGAGGAGGGCTTTAAACTAGGTTCAATGGGGTCAGGAGACAAAAGCCCACAGGTAAGTCAAAAACATGGAGACCTGGGAGAAGGGTTGGAATCTGGGAGGGGAGTGGGGGAGCATGGGCCATTATAGCAGGGATAAGGGGGGAAATCAAATCAGTATCTTAGATGTCTGTATACTAATGCAAGAAGTATGTGGAATAAGTAGGAAGAACAAGAAATGCTAGTTAATAAACACAACGATGGCATAGTTCGCATAAATTGGAATATTGGTATAGGGGGGTACAGGTTGAAGGACAGGCAGGGGGAAAAAGGGAGGAGGTATTGCCACATATATTAAAAATATATACACTTGGACTGAGGTTGAGATGGAAATAGGAGCCAGACTTGTTGAAAGTCTCTGAGTAAGGGTAAAAGGGGTAAAAAAACAAGGGTAGTGTCATGGTAGGGCTCTACTAGAGACAACCTAACCAGGAACAGGAAGTGGATGAGGTTTTTTATAAACAACTAACAAAATCACCCAAAGCACAGGACTTGGTGGTGATGGGGACTTCAACTCCCCAGACATCTGTTGGGAAAATAATACAGCAGGGCACAGATTATCCAACAAGTTATTGGAATGTATTTGGAGACAATTTTTCATTTCATAAGGTGGAGAAAGCTACTAGAGGGGAGGCTGTTCTAAATTTGATTTTGACATATAGGGAAGAACTTGTTGAAAATTTGAAAGTGGAAGGCAGCTTGGGCGAAAGTGATCATGAAATGGTAGAGTTCATGATTCTAAGGAATGGTGGGAGGGAAAACAGCATAATAAAGAAAATGGATTTCAAGAAGGCAGACTTTAGCAAACTCAGGGAGTTGGTAGGTAAAATCACTTGGGAAGCAAGTCTAAGGGGAAAAACAGTTCAAGAAAGTTGGCGGTTTTTCAAAGAGACATTATTAAGGGCCCAGGAGCAAACTATCCCACTGCTTAGGAAAGATAGGAAGTATGGCAAGAGATGACCCTGGCTTAACCAAAAGATCTTCAATGATCTAAAAATCAAAACACAGTCCTACAAAAAGTGAAACTAGGTCAAATTACAAAGGATGAATATAAACAAATTACTCAAACATGTAGGGATAAAATTGGAAAGACCAAGGCACAAAATGAGATTAAACTAGCTAGAGACATAAAATGTAACAAGAAAACATTCTACAAATACATTAGAAACAAGAGGCAGACCAATGACAGGGTAGGCCCATTACTCAATGAGGAGGGAAAAACAATAACAGAAAATGTGGAAAAGGCAGAAGTGCTAAATAACCTTTTTGTTTGTTTTCACCAAAAAGTTTAGTAGCAATTGGACATCTAACTTAATGAATGCCTGTGAAAATGAGGTAGGTGTGACATTCTATACCTTGGGGGAGTGTCCTGGAACTCCCATAGTCTCATTTTCATATAATTATGATCTTACATATAAAGCATGCCATGTGAGGTATCTGGGGAAAGGTTATGATCTGCTGAAAGTCATTGTTCTATCTAAATATGTGTATCATCAATGCATACGAAGTTATGAGAATTGTGTTGTATGGTTGTCACTAAAACATGCTGTGGGTTTGGGAGGTGCTCAGATACTGGCTCTACAGAGACAATGACAAGGGAGGTAACCAACACCTGGGTGGGTGCTGTTGAACAGAAATCACCAGGCATTGTCCAGAAAGGGAGCTACAATTCAGTGACTCACCTGCATAAGGCCACACCAGGGGAATTGCTCAACCTGCATTGGAGACTCTGCAATGCACCCAGAGATGCCTGGATTTGTATTCTCCAAGCACGTGGGCTAAGGGTATCAAAACCAAACACAGGGGCCCACGCTTGGCCTTTCTTCTTCACCCTCCTACACTGCAAGCAACAAGGAGGGTGAAGACTTGAGACCCCAGCTGAGGGGACTGGCCCAGATTTCAAAGGTGAAATCTCTATACTATGGACTACAATATCCAGTGGGGTGAGAAAAACTGCTTAACCTAGATGTTGCCACTCAAATACGGTTGAGAGCTTAGACAGAGTGCTTATATTTTATTTCTTTTGGTAACTAACTGTGACTTTTTGCCTATCACTTAATATCAGTTAAAATCTATCTTTTATAGTCAATAAATCCATTGAACTGTTTGTCTTTATCAGTGAGTTTGTATGTGGCAAATCTCAGGTTTTGCAAAGGCTGGTGTATGTCCACTTTCCATTGAGGAAGTGGTGAACCAATTAATAAATCTGCACTGCCCATCTTGAGCAGTGTAAGATGGTATATTCACGAGGTACAGTGCTGGGAACTGGGGGGATTTGGTTGGTGCCTTTCTCTGTGTGATTCATGAGTGGCTCTGGGAGCATTCATGCAATAGACTGGGTGTGGGCTCCACATGCTGTTGTGCTGAGTGATCACGGTGCCTGGAGGGGTTCTCTGCTGGTCACTAGCAAGGCATTGTGAGAGACAGCCCAGGTTGGAGAGAGTTAAGGGGACACGGCGGTCCCATGATCCGAGGCTGCACACTGGGGATCCCGTCACAGTAGGGTCTGAGGTTAAAATAGGGAAAGAACAAATTGAGAATTACTTAGGGCTTGTCTACACTACCAGCCGGATCGGCGGGCAGCGATCGATCCAATGGGGGTTGATTTATCGCGTCTAGTATATCTGTGATAAATCGACTGCTGAGCGCTCTCCTGTCGACTCTGGTACTCCACCAGAACGAGGAGCGCAAGCGGAGTCGACGGGAGAGCATCAGCAGTTGACTTACTGCAGTGAAGACACCGCGGTAAGTAGATGTAAGTACGTCGACTTCAGCTACACCATTCATATAGCTGAAGCTGCATATCTTAGATCGATCCCACACGGTAGTGTAGACAAGCGCTTAGACAAGTTAGATGCCTTCAAGTAACCAGGGCCTGATGAAAAACATCCTAAAATACTCAATGAGCTAACTGAGGAGGTATCTGAGCCATTACCAATTGTCTTTGAAAACTCATGGAAGACGAGAGAGATTCCAGAGGACTGGAAAATGGCACTATATTTGCCCATCTATAAAAAGAGGAATAAGGACAACCCGGGGAATTACAGACCAGTCAGCTTAACTTCAGTACCTAGAAAGATAATGGAGCAAATAATCAAGAAGTCAATTTGCAGACACCTAGAAGATAATAAGGTACTAAGTAAGAGTCAGCATGGATTTGTCAAGAATAAATCATGTCAAATCAACCTAATAGCTTTCTTTGACAGGGTAAGAAGCCTTGCGGATGGACAGAAGTGGTAGACATGGTATATCTTGACTTTAGTACGGCTTCTGATGCTGTCTCACATGATCTTCTCATAAACAAACTAGGGAAATACTGCCTAGATGGAGCCACTATGAGGTGGGTTCATAACTGGTTGGAAATCGATCCCAGAGAGTAGTTATCAGGGATTCAGTCAAGCTGGAAGGGCATCACGACTGGGATCCTGCAGGGATCAGTTCTGGGTCTGTGCTTTGGAGGATAGGGTTAAAATTAAATATGATCTGGACAAACTGGAGAAATGGTATGAAATAAACCGGATGAAATTCAATAAGGACAAATGCAAAGTACTGCACTTAGGAAGGAACAATCAGTTGCACACATACAAAGTGGGCAATGACTGCCTAGGAAGGAGTACCACGGAAAGGGATCTAGGGGTCATAGTGGATCACAAGGTAAATATGAGTCAACAGTGTTGCAAAAAAAGCAAACATCATTCTGGGATGTATTAGCAGGAGTTTTGTAAGCAAGATGAGAAGTAATTCTTCTGCTCTACTCCCCACTGATTAGGCCTCAACTCGGGGTGAAAGTAGCACAGATGACTTAAATGGTATGGGGGCCCAGCTCTCGGGCGGGGCCTCAAGCAGAAGGGGCAGGGCTAGGGGTCAGCGTCCCCTAGCCAGCCCATCCGCGCTGCCTGGCCTGTGCTGCTTGGGGCTCTACGGTAGTGTCTGGAACCCCGGGCCCTTTTAAATCGCCAAGCCCCGGGGAAGCTGCTCCTTTCCCCCACCCCACCCCTGTTGGCGGCCCTGCCAGCAGGATCCCTACCAGCAGGGACACCAATGGGGGGAGAGGGAGAGGGGGCAGCGACGTTATACATTATACATTTTAACTTCAGGTGTGTACGGGCCGATATCGGTGGCCACTTTTTACCGGTATGCCGTACTGGCCCGTACCGGCCCACTTTCACCCCTGCCTCAACTGGAGTATTGTGTCCAGTTCTGGGTGCCACATTTCAGGAAAGATATGGACAAATTGGAGAAAGTCCAGAGAAGAGCAACAAAAATGATTAACAGTCTAGACCAGTGGTTCTCAAACTAGGGCCGCCGCTTGTTCAGGGAAAGCCCCTGGTGGGCCGGGCCGGTTTGTTTACCTGCCGCGTCTGCAGGTTCGGCCGATTGCGACTCCCACTGGCCGCGGTTCGCTGCTCCAGGCCAATGGGGGCTGCAGATAGGGCGGCCAGCACATCCCTCGGCCCACGCCGCTTCCTGCAGCCCCCATTGGCCTGGAGCAGTGAACCACAGCCAGTGGGAGCCGCGATTGGCCGAACCGGCCCGGCCCGCCAGGGGCTTTCCCTGAACAAGCAGTGGCCCTAGTTTGAGAACCACTGGTCTAGAAAACATGATCTATGATGGAAGACTGAAAAAAAATTGGGTTTGTTTAGTCTGGAGAAGACAAGACTGAGGGGGGACATGATAACAGTTTTCAAGTACATAAAAGGTTGTTACAAGGAGGAGGGAGAAAAATTGTTCTCTTTAACGTTTGAGGATAGGACAAGAAGTAACGGGCTGAAAATGCAAGAAAGGCAGTTTAGGTAGGATTTTAAGGAAAACTTCCTACCTGTCAGGGTGGTTAAGCACTGGAATAAATTGCCTAGGGAGGCTGTGGCATCTCCATCATTAGAAGTTTTTAAGAGCAGGTTGGACAAACACCCGTCAGGGATGGTCTAGATAATACTCAGTCCTGCCTTGAGTGCAGGGGACTGGACTAGATGACCTCTCAAGATCTCTTTAGGGTTGCCAACTGTCTAATCGCACAAACCCAAACATCCTTGCCCTGCCCCCTTCCTCGCCCCTTCCCCGAGGCCCCGCCCCCACTCACTCCATCCCCCCTCCCTCCGTCGCTCACTCTCCCCCACCCTTACTCACTTTCCCCAGGTTGGGGTGCAGGAGGGGGTGCAGGCTCTGGGAGGAAGTTTGGGTGCAGGGTGCGGGCTCTGGGCTGGGGCAGGGGTGTAGGGGGGGTGAGGAGTGTGGGCTCCGGCCAGGCAGCACTTACCTCGGGCAGCTCCCAAAAGTGACCGGCACATCCTTCTGGCAGCGGCTCCTAGCTGAGGGGATCAGGGGGTCTCTGCGCGTTGCCCCTGCCTCCACAGCTCCCATTGACTGCGGTTCCCGGCCAATAGGAGCTGTGGAGTCGGCACTCAGGGCGGGGGCAGCGCGCGGAGACCCCCTTTCCCTCTCAGGGGCCGCAGGGATGTGCCGGCTGCTTCCAGGAGCGATGCAGAGCCAGGGCAGGCAGGGAGCCTGCCTTAGCCCCACTGCACTGCCGGATTTTTAGCACCTAAAATCTCTTGGTTTGGCTTCAGTAGCCTCTGGGAGATAGAGCCTGATTCCGGGAGACTTCTGGTGAAACCAGGAGGGTTGGCAACCCTAGGTCTCTTCCAGTCCTATGATTATTTCATCTTTCAATTCTAAACTCTCCCACTGTGACCAGAGCTTTACTGTGGCATTTTAAGGAGATACTGCATTTGGGGGGGGGGGGGTGTGTGTTTACCAGCTGATTTTTTTTCCCAACCACACACTATTCTAATATTAGGATCCTCTCTTTGGGAAGCTCTTAGATGCTCTGCAGTCCATTTCTGCAACCCCACCTCCACTCTTCCAGTGGCTGAATCAGGAACATTTGCACTTCTGTAAAGTTGGGGTAGGGGGTGGGAAGAGAGCCAGCCATCGCTCCCTGAGCACACTCATTCCCTCGAGTGGCCAATTCCTTGTTCTTCTACTTAGGGCAGTGCTAGCAATTAGCCTCCCAACAGGGCCATCTGGACAAGACATCAGCACTACCATGGGAAATTGTTCCCAGCCTGTGGGTTACTGTGAAATCATAACAATGCTGTTTTTCCAACCACCTCGCAAGTTGCCCCTCAGGATTCCTGACTCTAAGAGCCATTTCAGGGATGTGTGGTCTGTCGTGACCACAGACTTTCTCCCATACAGCTAGTGGTGAAAATGTTCTATAGATTTAATCACTGCTAGGAGTTACTTTTGGGTTGTGCAATAATCTCTCTAGAGAGAAATTAGACTTTTGCTGTAATAAGCCCTTGTGTTCTTGTATCAATACCGCCCCCAATGCATAAGCACCAGCAACATGTCCAATATGAAAGAGGTTTTGAAACACAGGTTGGCTAAGACTGGAGCAGTCACAAGGGCCTTTTTCAACTCTGAAAATGCTACATCACACTGTGCTGACCACTGAAATAGTTTCCCTTTGTCACCCCACCTATGCAGAGGTTTTGCAATACTGACAAACCCACAAATGAACCTTCTGTAACAGAAGCAGAACCCTATAAAACTCTGCCCATCTGTGAGTGTCTGGGGAGTTCACCAGCTCTGTGCAGTCTTGATTTCTGTTTTGTCATGGACATTTCTCCCCTCGCTAATTATGTGCCCAGCAGATTATCTCTTTTTTTTAAACAAGGCACATCTTTCTGGGTTGAGTTTCAGATTGGAAACCTTTACTGGAACACAGACCACTTGGAAATGTATCGATTCCAGTTCCCATTTTTTTAGCATGCACCAGATCGTGATCTAGGTATAACAAACAGGCTGAGAGGATCATGCCTTGTAATACCCTCTCCATTAGCCTCTCAAAGGTGGCCAGTGCATTACGCCAGTGGTCCTCAACTTTTCCAGACTACTGTACCCCTTTCAGGAGTCTGATTTGTCTTGCGAACCCCAAGTTACACCTCACTTAAGAGCTACTTGCTTACAAAATCAGACATAAAAATACAAAAGTGTCACAGCACCCTATTACTGTCAAATTGCTGACTTTCTCATTTTTACAACATAATTATAAAAATAAATGAATTGGAATATAAATATTGTACAGTACTTACATTTCAGAGTATGGTACATAGAGCAATATAAACAACTCATTGTCTGTATGAAATGATAGTTTGTACTGACTTTGCTAGTGCTTTTTATGTAGCTTGTTGTAAAACTAAGTAAATATCTAGATGAGTTGATGTACCCCCCAGAAGACCTCTGTGTACCCCCAGAGGTACATGAACCCCTGCTTGAAAACCACTGCCTTACATGAGCCGAAAGCCATCACTTTAAATTGCCACAGGCCTTGTCCTACTGTGAAAGCAGTTTTATCGCTGTCTTTTGGATCCACTTCCAGTTGCCAATACCCATTTTTAAATGCCAATGTGGAACGTCAGATTGAACCTGCTACAGCACCCAGGGTATCACCTATTTGTGGTAATGAAAACAAATCTTTTAAAGTGACTTCATTTAGTTTTCTATAGTCCACACAGAATTTGGTGCTGCCATATTTTTTCTTGCCCAGAACGATGAGTGAGGCTGAAGGTTCAGTTTTGCCTTCCTGATACATTTCTTTACTGGTCTATCAAGCCTCTTCCCCCTTTGCTGTTGGTGAATGGTGAGCTGGCAGCTGTTTAAGGGTGTTTCCCCCAGAGTCAATCTTATGCTGGACCAGTGCAGTACAACAACCTTAGCTGGATCAGGAGAACAGCTCCTGAACCCTAAGCAGAATGTGTCTCGGACCTTCTTCTTCTCATTGAAATGTACAGCACTGGGCTGGACCTAGGCTGGGGAGCTGGGGGTTATTTTGGCTGTGGCCTCTCTGTTGTTAGTACATGCAGTAGCTGGTCAGCTGCATGCAACTGTATCTGGGTGTGTCCCTTCCTGTGTGAATGCTGGTGGGAGTGTAGGACTGGGAGTGGTCTACATCTTGTGACAGCAACACAATGTAAAAGGAAACCCAGGCTGGTGAGTCAGAGGGCTCAGTGGTTCTCCAGTTCCAGGTGGCATCCCAGGGGAAACCCATAACACACTCCTTTACAGTCTCTTTGATAATCTAAATAGATCGAGTTCCTTGAGTCAATCATTATAAGGCATTTTTTCCGGTGCTTAATTTGTAATGAAAGAGGTTTCTGGACTCCAGCAATGAGGTGCCAGGGCTCAAGCCATCTTTTTACTTTCATAACTGACGTGGCAAGCCCAGAGGTGCTGGGGCTATGAATTGCCAAGCCTAGAGGTGCCGCGGCACAGCTCTAGCAAACCCTGGCACAAATTAAGCACTGATTTTTTCCAATCCTTTAATCATTCTCTTGGCTATTCTCTGACTCCTCTCCATTTTTTCTGTATCCTTCTTGAATTGTGGATGCCAGAACTGGACAGAAACTCCAGTAGCGGTCACATCAACAGTGCCAAATACAGAGGTAATATAACCACCCAATGTCTACACGATGATCTCTTGTTTATACATCCAAAGATCGCATTAGCCTTTGTAGCGTCATGGTTTCCAGCTTTTTTTTTTTTAATGAAAGCTGAGATTCTCACCTAATCCCATGACTCCAGGAGCTGGGGGTTTTAAAAGAAACACCAAATATTGCAAGAGTCATGATAACATTGCGATACCTGGCGACACTGCACACAGATCTACATTCTCAAAAGTGTCTGCTAATTTTCAATGCTTCCATTTTTAGGTTCCCATTTAGAGATACCTGCAACCTGATTTTCAAAGGCACCGAGCATCTTCTGCGCCCACTGAAAGGTGCCATTAGATGTACAAAGCCTTATTACATTGGTGCTTTTCATCTTCTAAGCACTTTGCGAATATTAACTAATCCTAATTAATCCTAATTAACTCATTAACAGCAAATGGTCCTCTACTTGAGGGTGGGGTGGGGTGGGTGAAGAGATAATTAACATACTGTAACTTTTTATCAGAGGAAATTTTCTAATCACCCGTCCCCCCAGCTTCAAACCAGCAGCTCCATCCATCACAGTGGTTCCAGCACAAGTTTAACAATGACACACTGCCACGCCTGCACATTTCAAAGTGGCTTTGCACATTCCAGGGCTTAATTTCATTTTTGTGCAGCTGCAGAAATCTGCATAACCACACACATGTCTGGACATGTGCATGCACACACGCACACACACACGCACACACACAGAAACACGCATGCATACACATGGACACATGAGTTCACATAAGGCAGGCATGCGCATGCACACACATCAACGCTCTTGCACACACACATTTTCAAATGTGGGAGACGGACTGGAAGAAAACTTCGTAAGTGGCTTTATTTGCAAGTTTCTTGCAGCCACAAATCCATTAATAGCCAAAGCCCTCAGACAAGCCTCTCCCTGCAATAATATCCATCATTCTGGGATGTTAGCAGGAATGCTGTAAGCAAGACACAAGAAGTAATTCTTCTGTTCTACTCCATGCTGATTAGGCCTCAACTGGAGTATTGTGTCCAGTTCTGGGCGATACATTTCAGGAAAGATGTGGACATATTGGAGAAAGTCCAGAGAAGAGCAACAAAAATGATTAAAGGTCTAGAAAGCATGACCTATGAGGGAAGATTGAAAAAAATGGGTTTGTTTAGTCTGGAGAAGAGAAGACTGAGAGGGAACATGAGAACAGTTTACAAATACATAAAAGGTTGTTAAAAGGAGAAGAGAGAAAAATTGTTCTTCTTAACCTCTGAGGATAGTTCAAGAAGCAATTGACTTAAACTGAGCAAGGGCAGTTTAGGTTGGACATTAGGAAAAACTTCCTACCTGTCAGGGTGGTTAAGCACTGGAATAAATTGCCTAGGGAGGTTGTGGAATCTCCATCATTGGGGATTTTTAAGAGCGTGTTGGACAAACCCCTGTCAGGGATGGTCTAGATAATACTTAGTCCTGCCTTGAGTGCATGGGACTGGACTAGATCACCTCTCGAGGTCCCGTCCAGTCCTATGAGTCTATGATACTAGAATGAAGCCTTGCACATTTCTCATTCCCTTTATTTTTCATTTCCTCTTGTGTGACATCAGGGCAGATTCTGGTCTGAATTATGCTGATGTAAATCCAGAGTAACTCCTTTAACGTAAATGGAGTTACTCTGGATTTACACTTGTATAAATCAGACCCACTAATTTCTCTGAAGAGGGAAGGGGAGGAACAGTGACCAGCCATCAGATGGTAACAACTTTTAGTCTCTTCCATGCCCATTGTTTTTACTTTGTCTGGCTCTTTCCCCAGAGCAGCAAGGTTCACAGATGCTGTCAAGGAAAGGGTTACATGGAATTGAAGGCCAGAAGTGACCACCAGATGATCTGGTTTGACATGTATATCACAGGCCAGTAATTAACACCCAGCCACCCCCACAACGCGCTCAGCAATCTAAACTAAACCAAAGTATCACAGCCCCCAAGAGACTGGACTATTGCGTGCCACCGGCACAGAACAGGAGGGACCAAAGCGCACCAATGTGCAAAGCCCTGCAATGTCCGGAAATTGGTTTACAAATCAAAGAAAAAGAGACAAAATGTGACAGAAATAGATAGTTCTAACCACAAACCTCAGTGACTTTACCTACACTAGCAACATTTTACAACCATTTCCCCCTGTTGGTACCCGGGTTAGCAGTTCTGGGAGCTATAATGCATGACCCATCCATGTGGATTATGCCACTGCTTCCAGCACTGCTGACACCAGCGGAGCTGAATCAGGGCAGCAATGGCAGAATGTGTTTTGTGCATTTCCTTGCTGTAGGGAAAGAGCCCTAGGGAGGGACCAACGTGATGCAGGAATTACTGGGTGAAATGCTATGGACAGCCTAGATGATCCCAGTCTATCGAAGAGAGTTATCTGCCCTCCATTATCACAGAATCTTGAATGTGTCACCCAGGTCCCCTGTGTGGCAGGGAAGAGCTAGTGTCCCTGTTCTAGACAGATGGAGAACTGAGAGTGAGAGACTTGTCCAAGGGCACACGGGAAACCTGTGACAGAGGAGGGGAATTGAACCAGTATTGTACTAGTGCCCTAACCGCTTGACCATCCTTTTCATCCCCTTTACCCTTAAAATAGGCACTTCTGGTCTCAAAATCCATGCATGGGACTTCCTTCCCGACCTCAGACCTGTCAAATTACAGTGAACTGATGTCTTTGTTCCCTGTTCGCTTGTCTCTGTCCTGGAAATGGGAACTGGGGGCAAAGCTGTTTTCTCCATACTCCTATCTCAGTTAAACAGGTGCAATTGCAGGGACTCTAACAAAAGGCTCCCAATAGATTCTCAGACCTGAGAGCTTCAGCTGACGGGGCTCTGTTCAAAACAAGTCTGGCCCCAGAAGCTCCCAAGTGCTTCCGTGAGTGGGGGGAGCACAATGTCTCGGCACCTCGTCTGGTCTATTTTCTGCATTCCACTGGACAGGAGGCAAGCTGGCTGGGAAGTGCCTGTGCAAACAGCTGCACACACTGTAGAGCTGTGGTTCTCAACCCGGGGTACACAGAGGTCTTCCAGGGGGTAAATCAACTCATCTAGAGATTTTACAACAGGCTACGTAAAAAGCACTAGTGAAGTCAGTACAAACTACAATTCCATAAATCTATACTGCTCTATATACTATACACTGAAATATAAGTACAATATTTATATCCCAATAGATTTATTTTATAATTACAGTAAAAGCTGTTTTATCCGGCATGTTGTGGGAATGGGGGGGGTGCCGGTAAGTAAAAAATGGCAGTTAATTAAGAGGGAGGCAGTTTGAGTGTGGGGTGTGTGTGTGCGGAGCTGGGGCTAGGGCGCAGGAGGGGGTGCAGGGCACAGGCTCTAAGAGGGAGTTTGGATGTGGGAGGGGACTTGGAGCAGCGGGTTGGGGCGCAGGAGAGGGAGCAGGGTGCCGGATCCGGGGGGCGCTCACTTCGGGCAGCTCCCCTCAAGTGGCGACCTGTTCCGGCTGCTCCTAGGCGGAGGCGTAGCAGGAGGCTCTGCGTGCTGCCCCCGCCCCAAGTACTAGCTCTGCAGTTCCCATTGGCTGGGAACCGCAGAATTCAAAAATAAAACAATGTAAAATTTTAGAGCCCGCAAGTCTACTCAGTCCTACTTCTTGGTCAGTCAATCGCTCTGACAAACAATTTGCAGGAGATAATGCTGCTCGCTTCTTGTTTACAATGTCACCTGAAAGTGAGAACAGGCATGCGCATGGCACTGTTGTAGCCGGCATTGCAAGATATTTATGTGCCAGATGCGCGAAAGATTCATATGTCCCTTCATGCTTCAATCATCATTCCAGAGGACGAGCGTCCATGCCGATGACGGGTTCTGCTCGATAACGATCCAAAGCAGTGCGGACCATTTTCATTCTCTGAATCAGAAGCCACAAGCAGAAGGTTGATTTTCTTTTTTGGTGGTTCGGGTTCTGTAGTTTCCGCATCAGAGTGTTACTCTTTTAGGACTTCTGAAAACATGCTCCACACCTCGTCCCTCTCAGATTTTGGATGGCACTTCAGATTCTTAAACCTTGGGTCGAGTGTTGTAGATATCTTTAGAAATGTCACATCAGTACCTTTTTTGCATTTTGTCAAATCTGCAGTGAAAGTGTTCTTAAAATGAACATGTGCTGGGTCATCATCCGAGACTGCTATAACATGAAATATATGGCAGAATGTGCGTAAAACAGAGCAGGGGACATACAGTTCTCCCCCAAGGAGTTCAGTCACAAATTTAATTGACACATTATTTTTTAACGAGTGTCATCAGCATGGAAGCATGTCCTCGGAATGGTGGCTGAAGAATGAAGGGACATATGAATGTTTAGCATATCTGGCACGTAAATACCTTGCAATGCTGGCTACAACAGTGGCATGCAAATGCCTGTTCTCACCTTCTGGTGACATTGTAAATAAGAAGAGGGCAGCAGCATCTCCTGTAAATGTAAACAAACTTGTTTGTCTTAGCGATTGGCTGACCAAGAAGTAGAACTGAGTGGACTTGAAGGCTTTGAAGTTTTACATTGTTTTGTTTTTGAGTGAAGTTATATAACAAAACAAAAAAAATCTACATTTGTAAGTTGCACTTTCACAACAAAGAAATTGCACTACAGTACTTGTATAAGGTGAATTGAAAAATACTATTTCTTTTATCATTTTTACAGTGTAAATATTTGTAATAAAAATATATACTTTGATTTCCATTACAACACAGAATACAATATATATGAAAATGAAGAAAAACATCCAAAATATTTAATAAATTTCAATTGGTATTCTATTGTTTAACAATGTGATTAAAACTGCAATACATTTTAAAAATTGTGATTAATTTTTTTGAGTTAATCGCGTGATTTAACTGCGATTAATTGCCAGCCCTAGTTCGTGAATGTCTAAAGCCAGCATTTTTGTCACTGTTCTATTTGCTTTGTGGTACTTGTTTTTAAGGACATCACAATTCAGAACATGCTGCTTATAGGGCCTGACCCCCAAACACTTTCTACCAAGACTTGTGCATACTACCATGGGGGATCCATGTGCTGGAACTATGGGTGCTGGGGGAGGGGCTGCCATACCCCTTGGCTTGAAGTGGATGAGACACGATAAATCGATCCCCGATAGATTGATTACTACCCGCTGATCCGGCGGGTAGTGAAGACATACCCTTAGTATAGTGAAGACATACCCTTAGCATCAGCAAAGCAGAGGGATCTTGCAAGTGTTTAGTTCCACTTCCCCCACCCCTCAAAACAACAAGAAAATGGAGAAATTAAATGCAAAAGTGACATTAATGCATTGTTAAGGTTGACAGGCACTTAGAGGTATAGCAAACCCTGAACAGATAGATAGAGATCTTAAGGTTTAATACTGCTGCCCATCCCCGGGTACCTGCCATGTAAAATCAACAACAATAGCAAAGTCCCTAGAGGATCTATGGAGTCTCTGGCATCTCTCCCTTCTTCCATTCCAAACCAAGCACTCAAAAGGCAGGAAATGCCTAACGCTAAGGTTTCTACCATAACATTAACTCAGCCATGTCACACATTAGCAGCATTTTCTATTACTCTTTTCCTTGTTAAATATCAACTTTAATGCCTTGCTGCTTCTTATTCAATCTGTGCCAGCAAATATTCAGGATGTGCAACAGGACTGAGTTAAAACCACTAGGTGTGATTTGCAGAGCTCCCAGTGCTCAGACTGCAATCAGTGGAGATTGGGCACAATTGAAAATCAGGCCGTTTAATTTTTCAGTATCCTACCTATTGAGCACTTGATTTCTAACCCTTACTATTACATCAACACTAGTTTTTGCATTGCATTGTTTGTTGATTGCCCAGAGCCTAGTGCTGTGGGTATATGTAACAAATGACCTTATTATGATACACTTAGGCTACGTCCTCACTACGGGGTGGGGGTGGGGGTCGATTTAAGATACACAAATTCAGCTATGCGAATAGCGTAGCTGAATTCGACGTATCGGAGCCAACTTACCCCGCTGTGAGGACGGCGGCAAATCGACCTCCGCGGCTCCCCCGTCGACGGCGCTTACTCCTACCTCCGCTGGTGGAGTACAAGTGTCGATTCGGGGATCGATTGTCGCGTCCCAACGAGACGCGATAATTCGATCCCCGAGAGATCGATTTCTACCCGCCGATTCAGGCAGTAGTGTAGACGTAGCCTCAGAAGGGAAAAAATGTAATATTTGTGTGGAAATCATCCTTCTGAATATTCTGACTTGTGCAGTTAAAGTCTAATCCTTAAGGATGCATTAATACATTTTAAAAATGATTTTTTTGCACCTGTAAAATTAAAATCATAGGATTTTACAAACTGATTGCTGCTCTGGAGAACTATTCATAGTCCGCTGGTGAAGGCAGACTGGGTACATGCAGCATTGAGAACAGAACTTGCAACTTTCCTCAAAAAGCAACAGAAACAGAACAGATTTCTGCTACTTGAGCCAAAGGAGAAGCTCTGTCAACAAGTATTTTATTTTCCTCACAGGCCTCTGGCCACTAAACTAATGACAAACCCTTGATCAGTTCTGACCCCACAAATACCGTTACATGCACATATAACCTGCCTCGAGTTGTCAGCAGCATTTGAACCTGGGAACTTGGTTGCTGTGTGCACCTCTGCCTCTTGAGCTAAACAAATAGCTAAAGGAGTGGCTGGTGGCTGTTATCCTCAGCTGTGAATCAACCACTTGAGAGGCACAAAGCTCCCCGTATTGCGCCAGGGTGGGTTACACTTGTGCTTGGCTAGTACAATGAATAGAGCTCAGCAAATAACAGAGTTTTCAAATTGGTGGTCAAACCAAAAACATTTAGTTTTGGGTTCAATTAAACAAAAATTGTTCAGTTTTTCTCGACAAATGAAAAACTGAAAAGAAAATGATTTGGGGTCAAACAATATGATTTTTGGGGGGGGTAATTTTGTTGTTGCATTTTTAATATTTTTAATAATATAATATAATATAATATAATATTTTAATATTTTAATATATTTTTTAAAATTCAATTTAAGTAAAGTCCAAACTGAAACATCTTTCCAAAATGAAAAATTAAAATGTTTCATTTCAGAGATGCTGAAATGAAACATGTAGATGGTTCAGGAACATTTTTAAAATTTATTTTTGACTGAAACTATTTGCCAAATTCACAAAGTTTCAATCAACCTGAACCTGCATAAGTTGGTGAAAAAACTATTTGCACAAAGAATTTCACCCAGCTCTAACAATGAAGTTCTGCTTTTGCTCAATTATTTCCCATATTCCTCTCCTTTTAGTCACAGCTGGTGTGACCCTGGCAGCCCCTCAACGCCGACTGGCAGAGGGCCCCCCATACGGTCACTCACATCAGACTTGATGCACTCATTGCCCCAACTGTTGTTATAATATACTCCTCAGAAGTGTCATGTAAGGTATCATATGTACATTGGTGACACACTGGTCCCCAAAATCATTGTGTGATGTATGTACAGACTGTGTACAAAAGGTTATATGTATGTGCTGGAAATTTGTTCTCAAAACATGTTTGGGAGGCAGAGCATAAAACCAGATTGCCCTAGACAAAGGAAAAGGAATTTTTACCAGTCTGACTGGCTTGGTTACAGGGTTGAGAACAATAAGAACATAAGAATGGCCATACTGGGTCAGGCCAATGGTCCATCTAGCCCAGTATCCTGTCTTTTGGCAGTGGCCAGTGCCAGATGCATCAGAGGGAATAAACAGAAGAGGGAAATTATTGAGTGATCCATCCCCTTTCGTCCAGTCCCAGCTTCTGGGTGTAGGTCATCAGTTTAGGGACACCCAAGCATGGGGTCGCATCACTGACCATCTCGACTAATAGCCATTCACGGATCTATCCTCCATGACCTTAGCTAATTCTTTTTTTGAACCCAGTTATACTTTTGGCCTTCACAAAATCCCCTGGCAATGAGTTCCACAGGTTGACTGTGGCCTGTGTGAATGTACATTTACATATAAGGTAAACAAAGACATCAAACTAAATAAGCAGGGGAGAAATCCGTTTAACAATCATACTGGGAGGACAGAATCTGCACCCAGGAAGCATTCCTGGTTCTCAAGGCAGAGACAATGAACTTCAGTAATATAAAGTGAGCAAAATGGACATTTTAGTTATTCATCACCGAGCCCATGAAAGCTGGCTTCTCTTGGCCTGTAAGGCAAGAGATGTTGGTAACTTAATGTAAGCAAGAAAATTGCTTATGCAGAGATGGGATCGTGGTAAAATTAAGTTTTAGTCACTAGAAAGCATGTTGTGTTGTGTTTGTAATCAGACCTGTCTCTTTTATTCTTGCTTAGTATCACTTAGATCTTTGTGCTTTGGTAAAAACATTATTCTTGTTTTATTACAAGTGCCGGGTATTAACCGTGGAGGGTGAGTCTGCAGCCAGTCTAACAGGCTGGTGTGTACACGGTCTCTTTGGAGGCAGCACACTTACTAGCGTCTCTGGGTGGCCAGTGAGAGGGACCGGACACTGCAGAGAGATGTCATTCGGGAAGTGGAGCTCACTGATTGTGACCTGTGACTTGACAGAGTCCTGAGGAGTTTGCTGGCCAGGCAGACAAGCTGGTGTGTCAGGGAGCTGACTCGCTTACCAGCAGCAAAACTCTTTATGCTGAGGCAGGGTGGTGGTGACACAGTGGCTCACAGTTCTGGGGGACCTGAGCAAGAAGTCACAGTTGGATTTGTCCCAGTGGGCTGAAGATCCCTTGAAATATTAAGCAAAAACTGAGGCTTGGGGTTCACAGCCAGCTTTATTTGCTCTTTGTATTTACAGCTTGAAACCCACTAAGCCGAGGACATGGATGGAGGTGGGGACACATGGGTGGAGGAAGGAGCACAGTCTGCCCTAGCACGTGCTGAGGATCAGCGTTCCAGCCAACAGATGCTAGGTGGGCTGGAACATCAGCATGCCAACTTGCAAGTTCAGGATGTATCACACCATTAGCTCACATAGGGACCATGACTAAGCCTAAAAAAATGTCATAGTTATTTTTAGTAAAAGTCTCGGACAGGTCACGGGCAATAAACAAAAGTTCACGGAAGCCGTGACCTGTCGGTGACTTTTGCTGCTGTGGCTCCATGGATTCCCCCACTACGATGGTGGCTGGGAGCTATGGGGTTCCCCCTCTGCCCATGGCAGCTGGAAGCTGTAGGGGCCCCCCTCCACCCACGGTGGCTGGGAGCTGCAGGGTGACCATATTTCCCAAAGAGAAAATGGGATGCCCCCAGGCACTCACCCAGGGCAGCCCCCTCTCTCCCGTGAGAGACTGTCGCCCGTCGCTGGAACCCTGAGGACGCCCCCCTCAGGAGTCTGTCACCTGTCGCTGGAACCTTGCAGGGGGCCCTGTTCTCTGTCGCTGCTGTCACTGGAACCCTGCTAGGGCCCCGCAGGCTGCCAGTTCCAGAGTCCTGCAACCAGGGCCGGTGCAACCTATTAGGCGACCTAGGCGGTCGCTTAGGGCACTAGCATTTGGGGGGCGGCATTTTCATCTTTGGCCGCCCCGGTTGCCACCGGCATTTAGGCGGAGAGAGCTGGGGCAGGGGGGCGCAGGGAGGGCCGCCTGCAGCAAGTAAGGAGGGGGGGGGGCGGCACGCAGGGGAACTTCCCGCCCCAGCTCACCTCTGCTCTGCCTCCTCCCTGCTCTGCTTCTCTCCCTCCCAGGCTTGCGGTGCCAAACAGCTGATTGGCGCCGCAAGCCTGGGAGGCGGGAGAAGTGGAGCAGCGACGGCGTGCTCGGGGAGGAAGTGGAGCAGAGGTGAGCTGGGGTGGGGAGCTGCCGCACGGCTCCCCGGGCGGGGGTGGAGCTACCATGGGGGGGCGCCTCAGGGCAGAGGGGGGGTGGGGAGCTGCCATGGGGGGGTGCCTCAGAGCGGAGGGGGGGTGGGGAGCTGCTGCAGGGCTTTGGGGAGGGGGCGGAGCAGAGGTGAGCTGGGGTGGGGCGCTGCCGCATGGCCTGGGGGGGGGAGCTGCCGCAGGGGGGGCGCCTCAGGGCGGAGGGGGGGCAGGGAGCTGCCGCAGGGCTCGGGGAGGGGGAGGGCGCAAGGTGGAAGTTTCGCCTTGGGCGTGAAACATCCTTGCACCGGCCCTGCCTGCAGCCCCTGGAGCTGAAGCACAGAATGTCACGGAGGTCTCTGGAAGTCACGGATTCCGTGTCTTCCATGACCTCCATGACATAAACGTAGCCTTAACCATGACACTAGAAGCCTTTCAGCAATTTCTGCCAACCTGGAATAGAGCCCTGACCAACAGCAGCTTTTAAAGGGACCAATTTCTCACAGCCAAAAACAATTAGGAGCAAAAATTGATTGGAAGGAAAAATTTGAACTAAACAATGTCAATGATGATTCGGAGCTATTTAGGAAAGTTGTCTCAGGTGCCTCACAATTTCACATCATGGAACAAGACTTCATCAGCTAAAAATACCATCCAGGTTCAGAAGGGAAGTGAAAGCTGCACTGAAAAGTGATAGAGCAGATGGAAAAAGGAGAAGTTGATAGCAATGACTATAAATTAGCAGTCAGTGATTAGAGCCCTGCAACCCGACCCCAACCTGACAGGACCGATTACAGGTGTTGGGTCCGGGTTGGGTTAGGTGGGA
The DNA here is from genome assembly GCF_027887155.1 of Malaclemys terrapin pileata. Lineage (NCBI taxonomy): Eukaryota > Metazoa > Chordata > Testudines > Emydidae > Malaclemys > Malaclemys terrapin. The sequence goes on from NC_071523.1 coordinate 2,231,481, forward strand.
AAACAACCAGACCCTGTTGGGATTCTGTCAGCTCTTCTCCTCCTGCCTGTTGGGTCAGCCTGCCAGGGGCTGCATCCCCTGCTCCTGCCCTCCGCCACCACCTCACTGAGCTGTGTGTGCCAAAAAGTCGCACTGTCCCTCACTTTGCAGCACACACAACACAGCAGGGAGAGGCGGACAGCAGGAGCAGGGCATTCAGCTGCAGACGCAGGCAGCTACCGCCGCACCAACTTCACAGACAAGTGGCGGCAGCGGTGGCAATGACTCAGGGCTGGGAGAAGGGTTGGATTGGTTCAGAAAATGACTCAACCCTCTCAGGTCAGGCCGGGTGAGCTTGGGTCCGGTTTGGGTCTGGTTCAGGCCTAAAAATTAGGCCTGAGCAGTCCTCTACAATTGATAAGGGAAACTAAAGGTATAAATGAAATATCTGTGGCCCGTAGGGCTGGGAACAATAAAAATTATTTTTTTAAAAATAGATCAGGTACAAAGGAAATCCTGGCAATCATCCAGGACTGTTACTAGGTAGAAATGGTAAAACTGTCAATAACAACGCATAAGCGTTCAATAAATATTTCTATTCCGTTCTTGGAAAGAAACTGGATGATGTATTCATAGCTTACAGTGATAATGACATACGTTCTATTCTAACAGTAACTAGGTAAGATGTTAAACAGCAACTGCTAAAGTTAAACATTTTAAAATCAGCCGTATCAGAGAACTTGCACTCAGGTTTTTTAAAAGAACTGGCTGAGGAGTATTCCTTGAGCCACTGATGTTGATATTTAACAAATCTGGGGAAGTTCCAGAGGACTAGAAAAAAGCTAATGTTGTGTCAATATTTAAGAAGGGTAAATAGGATGACCCAATCACTACAGGCCAGTTAGCATGACATTGATCCACGGCAAAATCATGGAAAGGCTGATATGGGACATAATCAGTAAAGAATTTAAGGATGGAACATAATTAATACCAATCAACATGGTTTCATGGAAATAGGTCTTGTCAAACTTGTTACAGTTTTGTTTTGTTTTTTTCAGATTACAAGGTTGGTCGACAAAGAAACCCGCTGACATAATATACTTAGACTTCTGTAAGACTTAGCATTGTCCCACACTCTGCTTAAAAAATTAGCAAAACCAATGCAGCACAGATTAAATTGATTAAAAATGGGCTGACTGATAGATCTCAAAGATCAAAGACCTGTAAATGAAAAATCATCATCTAAGGAAGGTGTTTCTAGGATCTGCTCTTGGCCCAATGTTACTCAATAGCTTTATCAATGAACTAGGAAAAAATATAAAATCGTTGCTGGTAAAGTTTTCAGATGTTATAAAAGTTGGTGGAGTAGTAAACAATAAGGACAGGTCAGTTCTACAGAACAATTTGTGTTGCACAACTCACTTGGACAACATGCATTTCAATATGTTTAACAGAAGATCATAGATCTAGGAACAAAGAATGTAGGGCACACTTATAGCATGGGGCCTGTATTTTGGAAAAAAGAGACTTAAAAAAGGACTTTGGTATTGTGGTGGAAACCGACTGAACATGAGCGTCAAGTGCAAATTGGTGCCTAGGTGAGCAAATGTGATCCTTGGATGTATAAGCAGGGGAAGAACAAGTAGAAGTAGTGAGGTGCTGATACCACTGCACATGGCATTAGTGAGACATTACTGGAATACGGGGTCCAGTTTTGGTGTCCACTATTTAAGAAGAATGTTGACAAGAGTTCAGAAAAGAGCGAAGTCTGGAAAACGTGTCTGACAATGAAAGACCTAAAGAAACACAATCTATTTAGCTTAACAAAGAGAAGGTTAAGAGGTGACTTGATCACAGTCTATAAGAAACTATATGGGGAGGAAATTTTTGATAGCAAAGAATCGATCAGACAAAGGCAGGAAAAGATCCAATAGTTGCAAATTGAAGCTAGACAAATCCAGGTATAAACAAAGCACACATTTTAAAAAGTGAGGGTAATCAACCATGGGAACAACTTATCTAGAGATGTCAAGTATCAGGGGGTAGCCGTGTTAGTCTGTATCTACAAAAACAACAAGGAGTCTGGTGGCACCTTAAAGACTAACAGATTTATTTGGGCATAAGCTTTCGTGAGACTCACGAAAGCTTATGCCCAAATAAATCTGTTAGTCTTTAAGGTGCCACCAGACTCCTTGTTGTTTTTACCTAGAGATGTGCCTTTTCCAGCATTTGAAGTCTTTAAACAGAGAACGCACGTCCTTTGAAAAGATATGCTGTAGCTCAGCCCACAGTTATGGCCTTGATGCAGGAATCACTCAGGGTTTGGCTGTGCTGCAAAAAAGACCCCATGGCAGCGAGTTTCAGAGCTCGGGTCAACTGACAGGCTCCCGGGGCTAAAAATAGAAGTGTTGATGTTCCTGCTCAGGCAGGGTCAATATTTTGACACAAACTATTTTTTGAGAGAGAGAAAAATGCTGATTCAGGTCGACTGAAACATTTCCTGAATTCGTGTCAATTTCAGAAAATTCTTTGGGTCAGGAAATTAAAAAAAAAATCCATAAAAATGAAATATTTTGACTTTTCAGGTCAAAGCAGCATTTTGTTTAGAGAGTTCCTTTTATTTTACTTTGTTTAAAAGTTAAAAATGCCCCCAATCTAAACAAAAGTTTTGTTTGACCCAAAATGAATGTTTTCCCTATTTTTTTGATTTGCCAAACATTCTGACACATTTCGTTTTGGGGTTGGCCCAGAATGAATTTTTGTCCCGATTCTTTGGAGCTGCCAGCTCTGGTTATTTGCAGCTCTGGTTAAGAGTGGGATTTTCAAAACTGCATAAGTGACTTAGGAGTCTTGTTGTAGCCATGTTAGTCCCAAGATATGAGCGAGACAAGGTGGGTGAGGGAATATCTTTTATTGGACCAACTCCTGTTGGAGAAGGAGACAAGCTCCACAGAGGTCTTCTTCAGTCCCAGATGTGACGAAGAGATCTAATCTATCTAACCTATCCAGATAGCAGGTTCACACTCGCTCCCTAGGGAAAGAAACTACATTCTTTCTTCTACAGAAACAGGCCTTTCCCAGTGAGGGACAGACTGGAAAGCACCATGACAGCAGGACTCCTGGGTTCCATTCCCAGCTCTGCCAATCAGCGCTGACCTACGGTGGAGGAGGCAGCAGTGATAGCCAGGGGGCTCCTCCCCTTCCTATACCCTCTGAAGGCTGGGCCCTGTAGGGGTCATACAGGGTTCTCCTCCTCCCTGGCCTGTGGTGTCAGTGGGCCTGAGACTGGGAGCAGTGGTGGGCCAGCTTCTTCCTATGCAGCCTGACAGCAGGCGCAGAGCAGTGGGACAGTGTCGTCCGCATCCCTCAGCCAGCTGGGCCCTCCCAGACCAGGGAGCAGTGGGGGGTGGCCACCATGGGTGGGGCCCAGCGGCAGGGAGTGCAGGGCTCCCAAGTGCCCACTGGGATCTCACACAGCCGTGTTCAGCCCGGGCAGCTGCATTTTCTCCTCCTGGCCACGGGCCCGCCAGGGAGTTCAGGCAGCTTCTCTGCTTCCCCTTCCTCTGCTCCCATGATGGCGCCAGGTGGGTGTGAGCCCACACACAGTGAGGAGGCAGCAGCTGGTAGGGAGGGGCTGGGGGTTGGAGGGGAGAGATGCGGGGGGCGCAGAATCTGGAAAGGGAGGTAATGGGGACATTGTCTGGGAGGGGAAAGAACGGGATCAGGGAAGAGAAAAAATGGTTACTCACCTCTCATAACTGTTGTTCCTCGAGATGTGTTGCTCACGTCCATTCCCATTAGGTGTGTGCGCGCCGTGTGCACAGTCGTCGGAAAGTTTTTCCCCTAGCAGCACCCATCGGGTTGGCTGTGGAGCCCCCTGGAATGGCACCTTCATGGCGCTCAATATATGACCCTGCCGACCCAGCGCCTCCTCAGTTCCTTCTTGCCGGCTACTCCGACCGAGGGGAAGGTGAGCAGGTTTGGAATGGATATGAGCAACACATCTCGAAGAACAACAGTTACAAAGGTGAGTAACCATTTTTTCTTCTTTGAGTGATTGGTCATATCGATTCCAATTAGATGACTCCCAAACCTTACCTAGGCGGTGTGTGTGACCCTCTGTGCCTCAGGGGAACACCCTGCACCCCCATGTTCATCTTTATGATTGTGTGGTGTCCAATGCAAAGTTTGTCATGTCAGGTGTCTTCAGAAGGCTCATGATGCACTGAGCATTGTTGTTATAGTGATGTTATAGGTTGTAATTTCATGTATATAGTTATGAGACTGAAAATGTGTCCTCATGGCTTAAAACAAGCCCAGGCACAACTCTTCAAGAGCAGAAGGGCAGTTCATACCTCATCAGGGCATGTATGGGACAAACCCAGCCCAGCCTCACAGGAACAAAGGACACTGGCCTAGGCAGCAACAAAAGATCTGTTGGACTCTCAAGTGAGTCACCCGCCCCCCTTCCTTTGGTCAGTTTGGGACTGCGATGAGGTAATGCTCACCTGACCCTGAAAGGGGGGGGGCAAAGCCAAGGGGGAAGAAAGAACATGATAAAAGGGAAAGACGTTTGCCATGCTCTTCCCCTCTTCCACCACCATCTACAGACATCACCACCAAGCGACTGAAGCGCTGATCAAAGGGGAGAGCTTGGCTGAAGGGCAACCAGCCAGCCTGTGGTGAGAAGCGTCTAAGTTTGTAAGGGCATTGGAAGTGTTAAGATCAGCTTAGAATGCGTTTTGCTTTTATTTCATTTGACCAAATCTGACTTCTTGTGCTTTGATTATAATCAATTAAAATCTATCTTTTGTAGTTAATAAATCTGTTTGTTTATTCTACCTGACGCAGGGCGTTTGGTTTGAAGTGTGTCAGAGACTCCCCTGGGGATAACAAGCCTGGTGCATAACAATTTCTTTGTTAAACTGATGAACTCATATAAGCTTGCCGCGTCCAGCGGGCATAACCGGACACTGCAAGACGGAGGTTCCTAGTGTTGCATTTGGGACCGGAGCTATTGGCTAGTGTCATTCGGTTGCACAATCCAAGGAGCAGCTTACATGCCAGAGGCTGTGCATGACTAGCCCAGGAGTGGGGGTTCTCACAGCAGAGCAGGGTAAGGCTGGCTCCCAGAGTTGAGGATTGGAGTGACCTAGCAGATCACCGGTCCAGATAATGCCAGGGGAACGTCACAGTGGGGTCGGAGTTAAGGAAACGCTGATTGTAGCACTGCTGTGCCGAAAGCCGCATCATCTCTGGCGTGCCGGACGATGGCATAGTGAGAGGTGAAGGTATGCACTGAGGACCAAGTTGCTGCCTTGCAGATTTCTTGGATCGGGACCTGGGCCAAGAACGCTGCTGATGAGGCCTGGGCCCTTGTGGAGTGTGCCATAAGAGCCGGGGCCAGTACTTTGGGCAGCTCATAGCATGTGCGGATGCATGATGTGATCCAGGAGGATATTCTTTGAGATGAGACCGGGAGCCCTTTCATCCAGTCTGCCACCGCTATGAACAACTGGTTCGACTTCCTGAATGGCTTAGTGCGCTCGATGTAGAAAGCTAGTGCTCACTGAACATCGAGGGAGTGCAGCAGCTGCTCCCGATTACTGGCATGAGGCTTAGGGTAAAAGACAGGCAGGAAAATGTCCTGGCTGGTGTGGAAATGAGACATTACCTTGGGGAGAAAGGCCAGGTGCGGCCTGAGTTGCACCTTATCCCTGTGGAAAACTGTGTGCGGTGGTTCTGAGGTGAGGGCCTTTAGCTCAGACACCCTCCTCACAGAAGTAATGGGGACCAGGAAAGCTACCTTCCATGACAGATACAGAAGGGAGCAAGTAGCCAGTGGTTCGAACAGGGGCCTAGAACCTGGAGAGGACCAGGTTAAGGTCCCACGTGGGGATAGGCTGCCTGATCTGGGAATATAGGTGGTCCAGGCCCTTGAGGAAGCGAAGACGGATCGCCTGGATGCTCCTGGGTGGAAAGCCGAGATAGCAGCGAGGCTTTGCTGTTTCAGGTGTAGGAGGTACTCCAAGATGAGAGGTACCAGCGCCTTGAAGGGGGTGTGTGCGATGCTGGTCACACCAACACGTGAATCTCTTCCACTTTGCCAGATAGGTGGCTCTAATGGAGGACTTCCTGCTGCCAAGGAGCACCTCCCTTACTTGTTCCAAGCACAGAAGTTCCACGGGGTTCAGCCATGAAGCTTCCAAGCCGTGAGTGGAGGGACCGCAGGTCGGGGTGATGGAGGCGACTGTGGTCCTGAGTGAGTAAGTTGGGGAGGAGAGGCAATGTGATTGGTGCATCCACCAACAGCTCCAGTAGCATAGTGTACCAGTGTTGCCAAGGCCACGCTGGGGCCACTAGAATTTTCTCTGCCCCTTCCCTGCGGGCTTTGAGCAGGACCTTGTGCACAAGAGGGAACGGGGAAAGGCGTAGAGCAGGCGACCTCTCCAGGGCAGCAGGAATGCATACGTGAGGGAGCCTGGGCTGCGGCCCTGGAAGGAGCAGAACATTGGGCACTTCCTGTTGTGGCAAGGTTGAGGGTTGTGGAAGGGGGCTCCTCCACACACCGCTTGAGGGTCGAGCCACCAATGGAGGGACATGAGGACCTGCCCTGGCACCGTCACCACTGAATTCAAGCTGTTGCGCCCCAGGCAGCAGGCAGCAGGCTGATGGGAGCCGTGCCTGCAGTGGTCTGAGCCGGAGCCTGGCGTGCCGGGTCATGTAAGTGCAACAGCCACGTGGCCGAGGAGACTCAGGCACTTCCTTGCTGTTGTGGTTGGGAATTGCTGGGGGCTTTGAATTATGTCCGTGATAGATCGGGATCGGGACCGCGATGGCCAGGGCAGTGCTGAGCAGAGCCGATCTAGCGAGCGGCACCGCACTGGGGAGCGGTGCCGCGAGGCTGGAGACTGGTGCCGTGACCTGGACCGGTGCTGCGATCTGAAGCTGTGTGGGGTTGCTGAGCAGTGCTGGAACTGGTGCCGGGAGTGGGACCTGCTCCGTGACAGAGATTGGCAGTCTGACCGGTGCCACGATTACAAGCAGTGCTGGGACTCCGAGTGGTGCTGTGATTCTATCAGCTGTGCCGAGGGACGGAGCATCGCCGGTTTGCCTCAAGACAGTGACCTCGGCGCTGTCATGGCAATGCGGTCCCTTGCGGCCTCAAAGGTGTCCAGGGTAGATGGCAGTTCCACCTCCTCGATGACCTGGGCCACGGAGTCCAACAGCATTGGACTCGACAGTCCCCCTTGCAGGGCCGAAGTCAATGATACCATCTCCACAGACTTCGGCGCTGGGTGCGCCTCTCGAGGACGCGCCCCATTGGCCGGCACCAGAGGGCTGGGCCTCTAGGATGGAGAGCCACTCTTCCCTTGCTTCTGGTGCTGCTTCTGCGCTGGGGAGTGGGAGCGCTCCTGGGTAGATCCCGCCGGTTTCGGCACCAGGAAGCGGCAGTGCTGCGGGTCTCTGCCATAGTCCTTCTGTGGTGCTGCTTCCACCACAGTTGCCGGGGCACTACGCACCGATGAACTCGGCGCTGGGTCTTGGTGCGCCGGCGGAGGCAGTGGTCTAAGTGCCGCCTCCATAAGGAACTGCTTGAGGTGAAAGTCTCGCTCCTTTTTAGTTCTGGGGCGAAACCCCTTGTAAATCCTGCACCTATCGGCTTGGTGAGCCAGACACTTGAGACGAGCATCGTGGGGGTTGCCCGTTGGCATAGGCTTGGAGCAGGACTTGCAGGGCTTGAACCCCTGGGACTTGGGCATGTAAGTCCTCCCAAGGAAAAACGGTCGGGACAGAGGGTAAACCCCCCATCCCAACTGTTAACTACTAATACTGACTAACAACTACGAACTAACTAATAAGTACAGAGAACAACAAACAACTGAAGCCAGGGAAACGTGGTAGAACTTGCTGAGCAAGACGCCACAGTTCCAACGACCGTCACAGGTGGTAAGAAGGAACTGAGGAGGCGCTGGGTTGGCAGGGTCATATATTGAGCACCATGGAGAGGGGTAGAATGGGGAGCTTCCCTCAGCTTGGCTGCTCCCCAGGGTATTCCCGTGCTCCCCACAGTGCATTGAGCAGTTCCCACTGAGCTTTCAGGACAAACCCTTGTTCCTTCTCCCTCCTTTGCCCTCCAAGAGGCTGCCTTTGTTGCCAACCCTCATGATTTTGTTGTGAGTCTCATGATATTTGATGTTTTTCTGCAGGCTCTGGCTCCTGGAGTCAGGTGATTAGGGGAGAATTTTGACTTTCATGAACAAAAAGAGTAAGTTTCTGGCTCTCCTGGTTGTGGGGAAAAGCCTGAAATGTGACCCTAACCAGAAGGCTAATAAAAGAAACCAAATGTTACTTTTTAATCTCAAGGGTTTTAAGCCAATCATCTGATTTTTTTGAAGCCTGACTCTTGATTTTTGAACATTGGTGCTGGCAATACTGAAATCAGGCTCTCGCAGAAGCACAGGGCCAGGCCCTGGGAAGCGCTGGGTACCCTCAGCTTCCATGAAAGCCATGGGCAGCAAAGGGAGCCTTCACTGTTCAGGACTAGGCCTTAAATTCCTGAATGAACCTAGCTATCTGATGCTGCCCCTGGAACTTTGCATCAGACTGGAAGTTGTGGTTAGAACACCTTCTGCTGACCCCTCTAAGGGGTGTGGGAAATGGGCAACACCGGCTGGCAGGAAATGGGGGACAGTGATTTATTGGGGCGACTGATTTCCCCGCAGGGAGTTGTATCATATCAGCCAAGAGGAGCTGAGGAACACAGTCCAAGTGCTCCCTCCCAAACCTCATAAAAAATCTGACAGACAACCTTTGAAACCAATGAGATCATCCTGTTCAGCACAAGCCCAGCTTCAACCCTTCACTCACTTGCAAACCCCGCCTTCCCTCACTGATCCTGACTTTAGCCCCCCCACAAGCCCCTCATGAAAGCCGGATGAACATGGAGGCTCCATGGGGGAAGAAAGCAGGTCAAGCTTCAGAAAGTTTCAGTCTCCAGAAGCGAGGTAAACTAGCATCTTTCACCAGAAACAAATACCTGTGGGGGGGAAAGTAATCAATGAATACTGGATAATAGTGAGGTCTGGTGTAAAATTTTTCCCTGGGGCTGCATTTGGCCCAATAAACCTTTGCCCCACAGGAGGCTGAGAATTAGATTCATGATTGTGTTTGTCTATGATTTGTTTTCTCCATAGCAGAAATCATGAGTGATTTCAACTTACAGTAAATGGCTCATGTCAACTTCTTTCTTCCCTCTTACCTTTAAGAGGCAGCGACTTCTATAGCCTTCTTCCAAAACTCATGATTGTACACCTGTCTGTCGTGAAAACTGGTCTCTCTGGTCTGCTGATACCTAGTCTTTGGCCTACTTCATCTTCCAGCCATGATCATTGCAGGGCCATTCTACCAATATAAGTCTTGGGTCTTCGCTGGACATGTTCATACCAACATAGCCTAGCCTCCCTCAACTTGTCTTCAATGGGGAAAACCCTCAGTAGACCCTCAAAACTTCATTTAATTTCCTAGCACGGAGTGTCCAACTATTTGACCAGCTCAATATCTTCATTTCCATAGCGGGGAGTACACTGATTTCTTTTCTTCTGGCTGGCCAACTCTCAATTCCGTACATTAGGGTGGGTTGAATTACAGGTTTATACGCTCTACCTTTTAACTTTAAGTTTCAGAGTAACAGCCGTGTTAGTCTGTATCCGCAAAAAGAAGAACAGGAGTACTTGTGGCACCTTAGAGACTAACAAATTTATTAGAGCATAAGCTTTCGTGGACTACAGCCCACTTCTTCGGATGCATATAGAATGGAACATATAATGAGGAGATATATATACACACATACAGAGAGCATAAACAGGTGGGAGTTGTCTTACCAACTCTGAGAGGCCAATTAATTAAGAGGAAAAAAAAAAAAAAAAAAACTTTTGAAGTGATAATCAAGCTAGCCGAGTACAGACAGTGTGATAAGAAGTGTGAGAGTACTTACAAGGGGAGATAGTCAACGTTTGTAATGGCTCAGCCATTCCCAGTCCTTATTCAAACCGGAGTTGATTGTGTCTAGTTTGCATATCAATTCTAGCTCTGTAGTCTCTCTTTGGAGTCTGTTTTTGAAGTTTTTCTGTTGTAATATAGCCACCCGCAGGTCTGTCACTGAATGACCAGACAGGTTAAAGTGTTCTCCCACTGGTTTTTGAGTATTTTGATTCCTGATGTCAGATTTGTGTCCATTAATTCTTTTGCGTAGAGACTGTCCGGTTTGGCCAATGTACATGGCAGAGGGGCATTGCTGGCACATGATGGCATAGATCACATTGGTAGATGTGCAGGTGAACGAGCCCCTGATGGTATGGCTGATGTGATTAGGTCCTATGATGATGTCACTTGAATAGATATGTGGACAGAGTTGGCATCGGGGTTTGTTACAAGGATAGGTTCCTGGGTTAGTGGTTTTGTTCAGTGATGTGTGGTTGCTGGTGAGTATTTGCTTTAGGTTGGGGGGTTGTCTGTAAGCGAGGACAGGTCTGTCTCCCAAGATCTGTGAGAGTAAAGGATCATCTTTCAGGATAGGTGCTGTCGTCATCATGAATAAATTGGAATATGACCAGGAGGCTAGTGGCCCTGACCCCGTTACAACCGTCAGACAAGGCTATTGTGCATCGCTTGCAGGGAAGCAGTTCACATGAGCATATCTATTGGACCAGCTTTACGGGTCAGCTGTACAGGCTGACACCCTTGGTTTGAAATCAGAGTTTCCCTTCTCCAATGTGAGCTGCTTACTGAGACTACCAAACCCCATCTGGCTTGGCAGGACTTATTTTACGGCAGTTTATATTCGCCTTGATATCTTCATCATAGGGCCTCGGTAGCATTTTATAGAGGTAGCTGTGCCACCAGCTACCCTCACACCCTGCTGAGAGATGCTCTTCAACTTCAACTTATTGGATATTTGCAGATATCTTGCCTCTGCAAGACATTCCCCATCTACCACCCGGGGTTGCACCAGTTGAGAGTTGGTCGCTTCTTCACAGGCTCATGTCAACTTGAAAAAAATCAGTAGCAGTCTATTCCAGTTCTGCCCACAATCCCAAGCTTCATCCACCAGCACTGAGGAGTCAGGTGTTTTTGCTAAAAAGCTCAGGGATAAAATAATTAATAGCGCTGACATTTCTATTGTCATCATTAGGCTTCAGAATCAACACACACCTGCGATGAGCTTAGAGAGGACTGTGATGGGTGCTACAGAGACATTTAAAATAGATTAGATTAGGTAGGGGAATGAGCAGTTTACACCTCTTAGTGCTATTGACTCTGTCCATCTAGCTGCAGATTCTATCTGATAGTGCTGCCCTGGGGCTCTTTCATGGGGGTTTCTTCTCAGAGGTGCAATGTTTGCATGGGAGGCAGCAAATCCAGATAAAGCACTGACTCATCTCACCCCAAGTTCTCTCCAGCATTCTCAGCCAAGCCTGGTCGAGATCCCACTTTCAGGAAGCAAATTTGCTGTCCATTTACTGCCTAGGTGAGGGATGGCAGGGTGTCGTCTTTATCTCCCAAAATAGTAGAGCAAACCTGTGATGTGCACCTCACAATAGGGTTCTCCCCCACTGCCATTTGCTTCTTCCTGTTACTTTTCTCTCTTTGAAGGTTTTCCACAATCTTTCATTAGCATTAGGTTCAGACTGGTGAGAGGAAACACACAATACTTAATTTAAATGTAAACAGCCAGATAGATAAACATCTCTTGTTTGAGACAAAACTTGTTTTTCACTTTGCAGGTGACTAGGCCCTAGGTACAAACTTTAAGAACACAATTTTTGGGGCATATACAAAACTCCTCACACAACATCTGTACGTGTGCTTTGTGATGATACTGATGACCAGTGGGACACAGATTTTCACCTGAGACCTCACAGGACACCCTTTGGCAAACTAGAATGTACATGCCAGACTCAGGAGCTCCCTGTAACCCTCAGCACCCTATCTGTGCCCATTGCCAGTTGGCACTAAGAGGTTCCTGGGTCACAGGTCCACTGGTGGGAGTGAAAGAGCATTCTCCACACAGGCCATGGCACTGGCGAAGATGGACTTTAATGGAATGCATCCGAAGAAGTGGGCTGTAGTCCACGAAAGCTTATGCTCTAATAAATGTGTTAGTCTCTGAGGTGCCACAAGTCCTCCTGTTCTTTTTAATGGAATAGTTCATTCCAATAGGCATGAACATTGAGTGAGACAGCAGTCGAATTAACATCCCTGTGGGCCCATTGGACGGGTAATCTATTGCACTCCAGCTCATCAATGGTGATTCTTAAAACTGCTTGTCACATGCTCCCCCAAAAGAGTCTCTCTGGCCGACTTTCCTTTTTACTGAATGTTGGCATCTCATCTAGCACCTCTCCTTGCAGTCTGTTAGCTAATGCAATCTTTCTATATTCAGTATTGTGTCTAATCTCTGTCTCTCTCTAGCTCAACAAGGTCTTCCTATCTAATCTATCACATCCCCTCTAGAGTATTTCGTCTTTCACTCTGTCTCTGTAGTATCTGACCCAACATGTTTTAATATGCCTATCACCCAGGTGTGTGGGCACCAGCAAAGTTAAATGCTGAGACACTCAGCCTAAGGGACTGCAGTCTATGCTGCTCATCATGATTCACCATCAGTATGTGAAGACCTGGGAGCCAAGCAGGGCTGGCCTTACCATGAGGCGAACTGAGGCGGCTGCCTCAGGTGCCAGACTGTGGGAAGGCGCCACTAGGACCCAGAGTGTAGAAAATTGTGTCTGCTGCGGGTGCCTATGTATTCTCTCTGCTCCAGATGCACAGAGATGGTGGAGTGCTGGGCTGGAGGAAGGAGGGCACAAGAGAAATAACAGGCAGGCAGGAGAAGAGGTGAGAGGGAATAACAGAAAGCAGCAGGAGCTGCAGGGAGAGAGAGGAGGAGGAGCCTCTTATGTACCTCTCCAGCACCTCCAGGAGCCTGGACTGATTCACACCAGCTTCTCAGGGAGCTTCCTGTTTCCTGCTGCTTCCCTGAACCCCCTTGAGGAGAACAGGCAGTCAACTGAAGCAGTAGGAGCCAGTTAGGCCCTTAAGATGCTGATATCTTCCCTCACTCAGGCCCTGCTACCAGCCTGCTTATTTGTCCCCTTCAACTGAGTGTTGAGAGATACTCTAGCTGGCACAGAACAGCAGTCATGAGTGAAAGAAGAAAATGCCCCTCTGGGGCAGCATTCAGAAAAAGAAAGAGAGCAAAGGAAGCTTTTCTATCTAAGCAGGAAGGAGCTCTCCTGAGATACATAGACACAAATGTTCACGGTGAACCTTCTGGCCCCAGTGAGGATGTGAGTGGTGAGGAGACGCCTGAACTTCCAGTTAGAGTGCAGGTGACCTGGCAGCTACTGCAGCATCCATATCTCCATCTCAAATGGATGTAACCATGCACATTCCTGAAGAAAAGTGTAGATCAGAGAAGAGAGTGGTGGAGGTGCAAGAAACAGCTGCTGCTGAGTTTAGTTCCTTAAGTCTAGATGATCCAGGACTGTGGACCCACTTGAGCAGTAGCCTGAGGGACTTCCTTGTACTGCATGGGCCACAGCAAGTGAAGAACTTCATGTTCCCCAAAGACAATGAAAATAATAGTTTCCATCCAACACATTACTGGTGTGAAATCCCCAATGGTGACAAAGTGGAGAGGCCATGGCTTATGTACTCAAAACCCAAGAATGCTGCATACTGTTTTTGTTGCAAATTCTTCCAGTCTAAAGAACAAGGAGTACTTGTGGCACCTTAGAGACTAACAAATGTATTTGAGCATAAGCTTTCATTGGCTAAAACCCACTTCATCAGATGCATGCAGTGGAAAATACAGTAGGAAGATATATACACACAGAGAACATGAAAAAATGGGTGTTGCCATACCAACTATAACGAGAGTAATCAATTAAGGTGAGCTATTATCAGCAGGAGAAAAAAACCTTTTGCAGTGATAATCAGGATGGCCCATTTCCAACAGTTGACAAGAAGATGTGAATAACAGTAGGGGAAAAAATTAGCATGGGGAAATAGTTTTTACTTTGTGTAATGGCCCATCCACTCCCAGTCTTTATTCAAGCCTAATTTAATGGTGTCCAGTTTGCAAATTAATTCCAATTCTGCAGTTTCTTGTTGGAGTCTGTTTTTGAAGTTTTTTTTGTTGGAGAATTGCGACTTTGAGGTCTGTAATTGAGTGACCAGGGAGGTTGAAGTGTTCTCCAACTGGCTTTTGAATGTTGTAATTCTTGACGTCTGATTTGTGTCCATTTATTCTTTTGCGTAGAGACTGTCTGGTTTGGCCAATGTACATGGCAGAGGGGCATTGCTGGCACATGATGGCATATATCACATTGGTAGATGTGCAGGTGAACGAGCCTCTGATACAGAGTCCTGTGGCACCTTTAAGACTAACAGATGTATTGGAGCATAAGCTTTCGTGGGTGAATACCCACTTCGTCAGACGCATGACATGCCACAGGACTCTCTGTTGCTTTTTACAGATCCAGACTAACATGGCTACCCTCTGATACAAGCCTATGATAGTGTGGCTGATGTGATTTGGTCCTATGATGGTGTCCCCTGAATAGATATGTGGACAGAGTTGGTAACAGGCTTTGTTGCAAGGATAGGTTCCTGAGTTGTGTTTTTGTTGTGTGGTTGCTGGTGAGTATTTGCCTTAGGTTAGGGGGCTGTCTGTAAGCAAGGACTGGCCTGACTCCCAAAATCTGTGAGAGTGAGGGATCGTCCTTCAGGATAGGTTGTAGATCCTTGATGATGCGCTGGAGAGATTTTAGTTGGGGGCTGAAGGTGACGGCTAGTGGCGTTCTGTTACTTTCTTCGTTGGGCCTGTCCTGTAGTAGGTGACTTCTGGGTACTCTTCTGGCTCTGTCAATCTGTTTCTTCACTTCAACAGGTGGGTATTGTAGTTGTAAGAATGCTTGATAGAGCTCTTGTAGGTGTTTGTCTCTGTCTGAGGGGTTGGAGAAAATGCGGTTGTATCTTAGAGCTTGGCTGTAGACAATGGATCGTGTGGTGTGGTCTGGATGAAAGCTGGAGGCATGTAGGTAAGTATAGCGGTCAGTAGGTTTGTTCCAGCCACATTGGGCTCTACAGGAATAAAGGACTGGAAAAATCTGGCTAGAAATCTGGCATGCCGTGAGAAGGCAGCTAATCACTAGAGAGCATTCCATAGGTGGAAAGAGCTTGAGATGAGACTAAGGTTAAAGGCCACCACAGATGATCAGCATCAAGAGAAGATTGCATCAGAGTCTCTTTACTGGCAAAATGTTCTGAAAAGGCTCATTGCCATTGTGAGAATGCTTGCTACCCAAAACCTGGCACTGCGTGGCACTTCAGATCAGCTGTATGTGCCAAAGAATGGAAACTTCCTTAAAATTGTGGAGCTGATGGCTGAGTTTGATGCTGTACTCCAGGAGCATCTAAGAAGAGTCACCACCCAAACAATGTACACACACCACTACCTTGGAAAAACAATTCAAAATGAGATCATACAGTTACTGGCAACAAAAGTCAAACAGAAGATTGTGGCAGATCTGAAGTCAGCAAGATATGACTCTGTTATTCTGGACTGCACACCTGACATCAGCCATATGGAAAAAATGATTTTAATGGTGCATTTTGTAACAACAACAGACCCTAGTGAAAATGTCCCTGCAATGGTGACTGTCAGAGAGCATTTTCTAGAATTTATTGACATTGATGATACTACAGGAGCTGGTATTACAAACATGCTTCTTAAAAAGCTGGAAGATATGGGAATTGCGATAGCTGACATGAGAGGTCAGGGCTACGGTACATAATGGTGCCAACCTGAGAGGAAAGAACAGAGGAGTGCAGACACGGATCCGAGAGTTAAACCCTTGAGCTTTTTTTGTCCCATGCAGTTCTCATTCATTGAACTTGGTGGTCAGTGATGCAGCATCAGCTTCTAGTGAGGCTGCTGAATTTTTTAATGTAATTCAAAGCGTCTATATATTTTTCTCTGCATCAAAATGGCAAATTTTGAAGCAACATCTGGGAACATCCTCTCTGACACTGAAACCACTGAGTGCCACACGATGGGAAAGTTGAGTGGAGGCGATAAAGTCTGTCAAACACCAAATTGGGAAGATAGATGATGCCATAGTTGCCATTATGGAGGATAATGCTATGACAGGAACTGTTTGTGGGAGAACAGTGGCAGAGAGAAATGGAATCACCAGAAACATACATAACTTCAAATTTCTGTGTGGCTGTGTTGTGGCATGACATACTGTTTGAAATAAATGTTGTAAGCAAGAGACTCCAAGGTGTTGACCTTGGTAAATCTGGAGCAATGGAACAACTGGACAAAGCAAAGTCACACCTACAGTCTTACTGGTCAGATGAGGGATTTCAAAACGTTCTGAAGTTGGCAGAGGAACTTCACACTGAAGTTATTTTCCCACCCATTCAAGAATACAAGAGTCACCGAAGAAGAAGACATTTTGATTATGAGGCACGGGATAATCTCATAAGAGACCCCAAACAACAATTCAAAGTTGAATTCTTTAACCAGGTGCTAGATTGTGCAATACAGTCAGTTGAAGAACGTTTCATGCAGCTCGAGGAACACAGCAGTATATGTGGGATGTTGTATGATATTCCAAAACTCCTCACTATACCTGAAGAAGACCTACACCAGCAATGCAGGGCACTAGAGACAGTGTTGACAGATGATGACATGCGCGATATTGATGCGAATGACTTAGGTGATGAACTGAAAGCCTTTTCAAGATACATTTCAGCAGGATCAACTCCAAAGGCTGTTCTGGAATATATGTGCACAAATAAGATGACCACCCTCTTTCCAAATGCTTTTGTTGCTCTGCGCATACTTCTAACACTTCCTGTAACAGTTGCCAGTGGAGAACGCAGCTTCTCCAAGCTGAAGTTAATAAAAACATATCTACGCTCCACAATGACACAGGAGAGGCTGGTCAGCCTTGCAAACATCTGAATAGAGCATGAGCTGGTGCAGACTGTGGACCTTCAGGAAGCAGTTCAGATCTTTGCAACCAAGAAGGCACGGAAAACACCACTTTAATTATTGGAAGAGATAAAAATGCCAGTGTTTATTATGCAGACCAGAAAAGTTACATTTGCTGTTCAGGCGTTTGAAAGTTAAGTGTTACTTAAAATTTTTGAACAAGGCATTTTAAGTTGTTAGTTCTCCTTTACTGGGGTAGGTAGCAGAGCAGTACCATGAGAGGAGCAGAACAGGAAGAAGGCAGAATTGAGACCTTTCAAAGTTTTGGCCCAAGTGATGGGGCATGGGGGCGTCATTTGAGCTCCCCACCTCAGGTGCCAAAATGTTGTGGGCCGGCCCTGGAGCCAAGGCTCTGATCTAAGGCCTAAATGGCCCAGAGATGACTAGTAGCAGAGCTTCAGATCCACCCTGCTCCTGAAAGAAAGGAGAACAGCAGAATACAGACCCTGGACTTCAGAAAAGCAGACTATGACTCCCTCAGGGAACAGATGGGCAGGATCCCCTGGGAGAATAACATAAAGGGCAAAGGGGTCCAGGAGAGCTGGCTGTATTTTAATGAATCCTTATTGCGGTTGCAGGAACAAACCATCCCGATGTGTAGAAAGAATAGTAAATATGGCAGGTGACCAGGTTGGATTAACAGTGAAATCCTTGCTGATCTTAAACACAAAAAAGAAGCTTATAAGAAGTGGAAGATTGGACAAATGACCAGGGAGGAGTATAAAAATATTGCTCAGGCATGCAGGAGTGAAATCAGGAAGGCCAAATCACACTTGGAGTTGCAGCTAGCAAGAGATGTTAAGAGTAACAAGAAGGGGTTTTACAGGTATGTTAGCAACAAGAAGAAAGTAAGGAAAGTGTGGGCCTCTTACTGAATGAGGGAGGCAACCTAGAGACCGAGGATGTGGAAAAAGCTAATGTACTCAATGATTTTTTTGCCTCTGTCTTCACAAACAAGGTCAGCTCCCAGACTGTGCACTGGGCAGCACAGTATGGGGAGAAGGTGACCAGCCCTCTGTGGAGAAAGAAGTGGTTCGGGACTACTTAGAAAAGCTGGATGAGCACAAGTCCATGGCGCCGGATGCGCTGCATCCAAGGGTGAAGATGGGCTGGATGAATGGACTATAAGGTGGATAGAAAGCCGGCTAGATCGTCAGGCTCAACGGGTAGTGATCAATGGCTCCATGTCTAGTTGGCAGCCGGTATCAAGCGGAGTGCCCCAAGGGTTAGTCCGGGGGCCAATTTTGTTCAAGATCTTCATTAATGATCTGGAGGATGGTGTGGACTGCACCCTCAGCAAGTCTGCAGATGACACTAAACTGGGAGGAGTGGTAGATACGCTGGAGGGTAGGGATAGGATACAGAGGGACCTAGACAAATTAGAGGATTGGGCCAAAAGAAACCTGATGAGGTTCAACAAGGACAAGTGCAGAGTCCTGCACTTAGGACGGAAGAATCCCATTCACTGCTACAGACTAGGGACCGAATGTGTAGGCAGCAGTTCTGCGGAAAAGGACCTAGGGGTCACAGTGGACGAGAAGCTGGATATGAGTCAACAGTGTGCTCTTGTTGCCAAGAAGGCTAACGGCATTTTGGGCTGTATAAGTAGGGGCATTGCCAGCAGATCGAGGAACGTGATCGTTCCCCTTTATTCGACATTGGTGAGGCCTTATCTGGAGTACTGTGTCCAGTTTTGGGCCCCACACTACAAGAAGAATGTGGAAAAATTGGAAAGAGTGCAGTGGAGGGCAACAAAAATGATTAGGGGTCTGGAGCACATGACTTATGAGGAGAGGCTGAGGGAACTGGGATTGTTTAGTCTGCAGAAGAGAAGAATGAGGGGGGACTGTAGATGGCTCTGTTTACCTGCAAGTCTCCAATGCATATGTGTGGTTCAAGTCCTGGAGGAATGGAGGGGGGCTCACAGGACATGTGATCATGTCACCTGAACTGGAATCCATCTTTAACCTGGTGCTTTTCCATTTAGAGGGAGGTGTGGGAACCCAGAGAGAGACAAAGGATTCCCACCTTGTGCCAAAGGTATAAAAGGGGGTGGAACAGAACAAAGGGTCCCAGTCATGTGGAATCCCCTGCTAACAAGGTCTGTAACAGGGGAAAGGATTGGGCCCAGACTAGGAAGGAGTCTAGTCTGTGAAAAAAGCTTATTGGAACATCTCTGAGGGTGAGATATTATCTGTAATCAGTTTCTTAATGCATTAGGCTTAGACTTGCGTGTTTTGTTTTATTTTGCTTGGTAACTTACTTTGTTCTGTCTGTTATTACCTGGAACCACTTACATCCTACTTTTTATACTTAATAAAATCACTTTTGTTTATTAATTAACCCAGAGTAAGTGATTAATACCTGGGGGAGCAAACAGCTCTCTATCAGTGTTATAAAGAGCACACAATTTATGAGTTTACCCTGTATAAGCTTCATACAGAGTAAAACGGATTTATTTGGGGTTTGGATCCCATTGGGAACTGGGTGCTGGAGATAGGTGACCTGCTGAGCAGTTTTTGGTTAAAGTCTGCAGCTTTGGGGGCGTGGACCAGACCTGGGTCTGTGTTGCAGCTGGCTAGTGTGTCTGGCTCAACAAGGTTCTGGAGTCCCAGGCTGGCAGGGAAAACGGGCTCAGAGGCAAATTCAGCACAATAGGTGACAGTCCCAAGGGGGTCTCTGTGACTGAACCCGTCACACTCCCGTCTTCCAGGACTTTTCAAAGATAATTGCTAATGGCTCAGATATCTCCTCAGTCAGTTCCTTGAGTATTCTAGGATGCATTTCATCAGGCTCTGGTGATTTGAAGACATTTAACTTCTGTAAGTAATTTTTTACTTGTTCTTTCCCTATTTTAGACTCTGATCCTACCTCATTTTCACTATGTTAGATGTCCAATCACCACCAACCTTCTTGGTGAAAACTGAAACAAAGAAGTCATTAAGCACCTCTGCCATTTCCACATTTTCTGTTATTGTCTTTCCCCCCCTCATTGAGTAACGGGCCTACTCTGTCCTTGCTCTTCCTCTTCCTTCTAATGTATTTATAGAATATTTTCTTGTTACCCTTTATGTCCCTAGCTAGTTTGATCTCGTTTTGCGCCTTGGCCTTTCTAATTTTGCCCCTACATACTTGTGTAATTTGTTTATATTCATCCTTTGTAATTTGACCGAGTTTCCACTTTTTGTAGGACTCTTTTTTTAGTTTTAGATCATTGAAGATCTCCTGGGTAAGCCAGGGTGGTCTCTTGCCAGACTTCCCATCTTTCCTACGCAGAGGGATAATTTGCTCTTGTGCCCTTAATAACGTCTCTTTGAAAAACTGCCAACTGTCTTCAATTGTTTTTCCCCTTAGATTTGCTTCCCAAGGGATTTTACCTACCAACTCCCTGAGTTTGCTAAAGTCGCCTTCTTGAAATCCATTGTGCTGTTCTCACGGGTCCAAACTGTGCCCTCGGGGAGGGGGAGAACCCAGCCTTCCGATTGCCCCAACCCCTAGGTTTTGCCACAAGGAAGGCAAAAAGCCCCAGCCAGTCTTGGGATATGGAGAAAAATTCCTTCCCAGCCCCAAAGTGGTGACAAGCACAGCCCCCAGCCCCCTAGATAAGGGATGGAGGGTGGGATGCCGCTGGAAACCAGCAAACAGGAGATGGCCCTGTGCAGAGGCTCCTGTCATGGCTCCAACTCTCCTGCCGAATCCCGCAAGACCTCAGGCCTATGCTGAAAGTCCTGTGAGGGCTGGACATCTTGCGGGACCCGGCCCATTCTGTCCTTTTACCCTCTCCCATCGCGGGACTCAACAAAACACCCCCACGCACACTAGGCTCACGGTCCTCTTAAACCAGCTAGGGCCATAAAAGGTAACAAGAAAACATTTTACAAACACATGAGAAGCAAGAGGAAGGCCCAGGCCATAGAGGGCAGGACAAGAGGCCCTGGGTTCAAACTCCAGCAGAGCAGATTTTGATTAAATCTCAGAAAAATCTTCCTAACTGTAGGAACAGTTGGCCAATGGAGCAGACGCCTCGGGAGGTTGTGGAAGCTCCTACACTGGAGGTTTTCAAAAGGAGGCTGGATAGTCACCGGCCTTGGATGGTTTAGACACACAGGGGGTTAGACTAGATGACCCTTGTAGTCCCTTCTTATCCTCTGGGTCTATGATTCAAGCACAGGGCAGACCCATTACTCAATGAGAAGGGAAAGACAATAACAGAAAACGCAGCAATGGACAAAGTGTTAAATGACTTTTTGGTTTCAGTTCTCCCCCAAAAGGGTAGCAGTGACCGGACGGCTCACAGTGAAGATAGTAAGGTGGTAAGTAAGAGTCCACATTTGTCAAGAACAAATCATGTCAAACCAACCTAATATCCTTCTTTGACGTGGTAACAAGCCTTGTGATGGGGGAAGCAGTAGATGTGATTTATCTCGACTTTAGTACGGCTTTTGATACTGTCTCACATAACCTTCGGAGAAGCAAACTAGGGAAATATAGCCCAGATTAACCTACTATAAGGTGGGTGCACAACTGGTTGGAAAATGGTACTCAGAGAATAGTTATCAATGGCTCACAGTCAAGCTGGAAGGGCATAATGAGTGGGGCCCCACAGGGATCTGTCCTGGGTCTGGTTCTATTTGATATCTTTATACATGATTTGAATAATGGCACAGAGGATATACTTGTAAAGTCTTTGGATGATACCAAGCTGGGTGGGGTTATAAGCACTTTAGAGGACAGGATTAGAATTCAAAGTGATCCTGACAAATTGGAGAAATGGTCTGAAATAAATAGGATGAAATTCAATAAGGACAGATGCAAAGTACTGCACTTAGGAAGGAACAATCAATTGCACAGATACAAAATGGACAATGGCTGTCTAGGAAGGAGTACTGCAGAAAAGGACCTGGAGGTTACAGACTAAATATGAGTCAACAAAAGTAAAGGACAACGTACTACTGTTGCAAAAAAAGCAAACATCATTCTGGGATGTATTAGCAGGAGCGTTGTAAGCAAGACATGACAAATAATTCTTTCACTCAGGACTGATAAGGCCTCAACTGGAGTACTGTGTTCAGTTTGGGGCACCACACTTTGGGAAAGATGTGGACAAACTGGAGAAAGTCCAGAGGAGAGCAACAAAAATGATTAAAGGTGCAGAGAAAACATGACCTGTGAGGAAAGATTGAAAAAACTGGGTTTGTTTAGTTTGGAGAAGAGAAGACTAATGGGGGGACATGATACCAGTCTTCAAATACCTAAAAGGTTGTTATAGAGAGGAGGGTGATAAATTGTTCTCCTTATCCACTGAAGACAGGAGAAGAAGTAATGGGCTTAAATTGCAGCAAGGGAGATATAGCTTAGACATTAGAGAAAACTTCCTAGCAGTAAGGATAGTTAATCGCTGGAACAAATTACCTAGGGAGGTTGTGGAAGCTCCGTCACTGGGGGGCTTTAGGAACAGGTTGGACAAACACCTGTCAGGGATGATCTAGATAATGCCTAGTCCTGCCTCAGTGCAGGGGACTGGACTGTATGACCTGGCACAGTCCCGTCCAGTCCTACATTGCTATGATTCTACAATTTACAGACTAACCAGGTCTTCTCTAGCCTTACACTGAGATTCTGGCAGGTTTGTTCTTATAAAGGTAGTACTTGATCCCTGAAATCCTCACTTGCCTGAGGAAGGGTTTGCTGGACTGGAGCGCTGGATGGGGGACTGGAGTAGTAGAAATGTGATGGAATATATCCACTGCATAGTGATCAATAGCCATATTTTAAAGGCGATTTAAAAATATTTTGACAAAATAAAATGCCCCGTGGATTAAAACATTTCGTATCAAGTGGCAGCTGAGTGGAGACTCAGAATGGGATTCTAATAATATTTTGTGCTTATCCAGCACTTTTGTATTCATTCTGGATGTCCAACTCCATGCTCAGTCCACTATCCCACAGCTGGAGCTGTGAGCATGCTGAGAACCTGAGAAAGACATTGAAAATGCTCCAGCGAGCAAATGGAAACCTATCTTTCTCTCTGCCACAGTGAAGTGCATGCAATTACTTTGGTCAGAGACTTTCCCAAAGGAATTGTTTAAACCTTATAAAATAAACTAACGCTACCCTGTCTGCTCCATGCCCACCCACCCTCAAAGAATGCCCCTCTGAAAACTACCCCATGTGGACAGTAAGCAGGACACCCGTGAACAGTAGCAAAGCAGCATGTGTGGCCCTGTACAGAGGAAAGAACCCATTTGGAAGCATGTGGCTGCAAATAGGCACAGAATTTTACTCTTTTGAACATAACTTGTCATGATTCTCAACGTTCTGGCTTAGAACCTGCCTATGAAGTAGCTAGCACATTCTTTGCACTAGACAAATACTAAATAACAAAGCCAATACAATGCTAATGAATAACAGTGCACAGATATTGCAGTGATGGAAATGTAGATAGAGAGAAACTGATTCAGTCAGTGGCCCCAATCCTGCAAGGAACTGCACTTGGGGGGGGGGGGGCTGTGCTCATGTGACGCATAAATAAAAGTGGATGGGGCTTTGCATGGGCTTGCGGATTTGCTTGCCAGGAGTGACTTTGCAGAACCAGGGCCCAACTCTCTATCCAACTTCCAAGCAGGTTCTAATGAAGAACCAGGCAGGGAAAATTACTTTAAAATTGATGCAAATTACTCTGACTATATCTTTCCAAACAGTAAGAGAAGCTGGGACAGTGCCAAGAAGGGTCTTTCATCGGGACTAAAACAGGCAGCATTTTCTCATTTTTCAAATAGAGCTGGGGAATATGGGACAGGCCACCTGGGTTCTAGTCCCAACATTGCCACTGACTCCCTGTGGAGAAAGCGCTTCAGTGCCTCAGTGTCCGCATCTGAAAAATGGGGATAAGAATTATTCTTGTATATATTGGTGATGGACCAGGACCCCATAATGCTAGGGGCTGTACAACACATCACAAAGCGTGTGTTGGCTTCCTCACTTTGGGGAAGCACTTTAAGCTCTGCAGAAAAGAGGGGCTATTGTCATGCAAAGTGTCGTTATCGTGGCCTATCAAGAGAGGAGGTGGAGAACTGTGTACAATCCCGGCTTCCCAAGGCTCTGTGGGTGGCTCGGCTCTGGCTCTAGGGCCAGGAAGGGAAACACTGGGCAACTTTTTTTGGGGGGGGGAATAGCGAAGGAGAGTCGAGAGACTGCGAGGGCGCCCCAAGGCCACCCTGCCCAGCCCTGCGCACTCTGCCTGGGCACTGCCCGGCGGCAGTCCCCCGCTCCTCTCGGCACGCAGCAGCAGCTCTCCCCCTCTGTTTTCTTTGCCAAAGGCTCCCTCCCCCATCTCTGATTAGAATATTGTGTCTGCCCATTTTTGGGAGCTCTTCCCCAGACTCCGGAAGGAGGGATGGGGGGGAGGGGGAGAAAAGGAGGTTCCCAGACACCACAAAGAGGGAGGAGGAGAAGAACCCCCCGAAACCTCCCTTGCAAAGGAGGTTCATGCACTTCCTACCGCCTCGGCTCTAGTGGTGCTTTGGTGCTTGCAGAACCCAGAAGTGAACAGCAGGCGACCCGGAAGGTTTGAACTAAGCCTTTAACACACAGCAAAGCCAGAAAGACCATCCCAACCTCGGCTTTGGGGCGGGGGGTGGGCTGGGGACAGGGGGTTTCTTTTTTTTTTATGTCTATTTGCCAAAAAAACAAAACAAAATCCAAAAAACCTGCAGTTAAGGCAAACCAAGGTCTGTATGCAACAACCCTCCCCCCAGGAGAGCAGTGGTGGTGGTGGTTGGGGGGCTCCCTGCTCCCAGCAAAGAAAGGAGCATGGAAGGGGGAGCCGCAAAAAGAGGGGGGATTTTTTTAAAGATGGGGTCGCAAGAAAAAGTTGCATGTAGTTTTCTGTCGCTCTTGGTCTCCTTTGCAAATTGCAATCGCATGTCAGTTTCCAGCGAGCGCTGCTGGGTTCGGGCTGCGGCTGCTGGAGTCTAGCGAGAGGAGGGTTTTAGGGTCTCCCCCCCCTTTTTTTTTTTAATCTGATGCATGCATTTGATCCCGATGAGTGTCGGCTGCGTGGGGGGCTCTCTCTTTTCAGTGCCCCCCAATGCACTAAAGCCTGGGCGGGTTGAGGAGGAGGAGGAGGAAGAGAGGAAGCTAAAGGGGGGAGCCCATTTTCTTCCTTGCAGACGGATCGCTGGCTGGATTGCAATTTGCAAAGGGAGCATGATTGTTGGTATAGGAAGTGTCTGCTTTTTTTTTTTTTTTTAAAGCCGGGTTATTCAAAAAACCCCTTTGGTGCAATTCTCCGGTAAACAATGATTCATGGGGCTTAATGCAAATAAACTGATTGCAAATGGAGCTTTCCCTTTGCACTTTGCAGCTGCCTGGGTTTTTTTGAGTGGCCAAGCCTCAGATTTCTGTCTTTTTTTGCAGATCTGCAGAATATGGCGTCCCTGTCCTGTTTTAAAAATAAGCCAGGCTGCCATTTTTGTTTTTCTTTTGTCTGAAAATTTTAATAAAACTGTCTGAGAATGTGGGAGAGGCAGCTGAAAGGCAAAAGGGGCACCTAAAGGGGTGTTTTTTCTTTGCTTTGCGTTTTTGTGTTGTTGCAAAGATGTTGCTTGCACGGGGGGGATACAATGTAATTGGACTTTTAAAAAAGGAAACAGTCAAACATTTCTGTGGGAGGGGGTTTAAGATTTAAAGTTAACTTATGCAAAAGTTTTTTTAAACAGCCTTTTTTAAAACAAAAACGCAATGAAAAACCCTGCTCTGTATTTTCTCTTTTTCCCTTTGGATTATTTAATGGAAAAGTTAATTGAATCTGAATGTAGCTATTTTTTAAAAAACAGATGGTTGTGAATGTTGCATGTTGGTTAAAAGGGATTCCGTTTTTTGGGGTGGTGATGGTGAAAAAGTGTTTTTTTTATATTTTGCTAGAAAGCAATATTATAAACGGAATGTTTAACCAGGAATATTTTGCAATTGCACTTTAGCAGGAATGTAGTGTTTTCAGAGTGTGGAATCTGCAGTTTTAGAAACTGACACAATTTTTCGTGCCGTTGTATAGAGAGGTCTGTGCATATGTGAACATGTATTTAGTGTGTGCTATCTATGTGCATCGTGTGTACACACATTTACTGTTTATACAGGCATCATTTTAAGTACATGTTGGATTGTACATACAGTCTGTTCTAGAATATTTAAAAGAGAGTCCGACTAAGAGAAGTATTCTAGGATATAAATGCTTTATTTTTAGAAAAGCTGCTCATTCAGAAGTATTGTACAGAGTGTAGTCAAGAGCACACATCCTTCTCAGATGCTACTGTATGGTTAGTGTTGCACTTTTATTTGCTGCCTGTTTTGGAAAAGTGAAGGACAATTTCTCAAATGCCGGTTTGAGCTGCTCTGTTACTGTTGCTCTGTGACTGATAGCAGATGGGTCAACGAGAGGCCTCTTAAAAGTCACATTTTGGGGAAGAGGCAAAAGTTTTTTAAATCCTGATTTAGAAGATTGGAGGGGGGTGGATGGAATCTGGCCCAGCCCTACGGCTGGTTCTGCTTTTGTCCAAATATTCCTAAATAGTTTAGTCCATCCCTGTTCCTGGGATAACTCCTCCGACTTCCATGGAGCTACTACAGGGAGAAATTTGGCCCTTTGTTTATTTTCTCTAAAGAGAATGCGGCATTCCCACGGATGTGTTAGTTTGGAGGCAGTATCTGTTGCCCCAGGTGTGTCTTCCTGGGCTCATTTTGGGGGTGTTTTCTGTGTATTTGGGATGTGTGTATTGGGGTGTGTGTGAAGTTGTCCTCCTTGTCCCCTATAGAACAACACCTTGCGCGCAACATCTGTGCTCTGCTAGCTCTGGAGATGGACAGATGTCAGGGGAAGCACCGACAGTACATACAGAGGTGGGCGCTCTGAGTTATGCTCAATGACAGATTTCTATGTGTCTTAGTAACCCACCAAAGTGCATGAAGCTGTTCGAAAGTAGGGCTGTGACAAATCAGACCCCATGTCCATGCTGGAGATCTTCCCAAGCCACCCACATGTGGACCTTGGTGAATGTCCATTGAGGGCTTCCTGCTGATTGCTGGATCCTGCCCCTCTAGAAATCCTTTTCATTGTAAGTCTGTGGATTGTTCAGATCTTGATCCCAAAACAGTCTGAAAAAACTACTTGGAATGAAGCGAAACAACATCTTCCTCAATAGCAGAAGTACATCAAACTGCAAGTTAGCCATCAGCACGTCTAAACATTACCCACAAGTGCATGTGTGTATAATGTCTGTCTGTCTGTCTGTCTGTCACAGAGCTGGGAATCAGTGGACGTGGGTTCTAATCCCAGTTCTGCTAACAACTTCCTGTGGGACCTGAGCAAGTCATTTAACTTCTCTGTGCCTCAATTTCCCCACGTGTAAGACTGATACAGGGATACTTACTTGTCTTTTTGTAAAGCACCTCGAGCTCTCTGGATGAAAAGGGCCTCTACAAGTGCTACATGTTGGTGTTCTTATCTATGCACTGTGCAGCTGTGGAAAACTACCGGGCTGCGTCTACACACCCTGATGCCAGATAACATGGTACTATAACATCACCCGCTGTCCTGATTTCTGCTGTCTCAGCAGTGAGCATTTGAAATCTGATGTGTCCAAAAGATGCTTTCCTAATTAGCACAAAAACTCTGCGTATAGGGAACTTTTTGTGGTGATCCAAATTGCTAACGAGGCCTGGTGCCCAGAGCTAGACACTAACGTGGTGTGGACTTCTTAAATGGCTTTGTTGTTGTAATGTTCAGGGCTTAGACAGGAGTTTTGCCTTCACAAGAGTGTGATAGAAATGCCTGTGTGTGTGTGTGTGTGTGTGAACTTTCCAGGGAGCACTCAAGGGAGAGAACAGGGCTTTTGCTTTGGCAGAAAGGGCGTTCTAATGAAGGTTTCCCTTTGGCCTGTGCACTCTGATGACGCTGCCTTTACACTTCATTGTTGGCGTGGGGTGGCGGCATTATTTATTTCTGTTACAGTAGCACAGAAATAACACCTTGAGCGTGATACACCCTTGCTCTGCCATTCTGCTCTGAGTGTTTTACACCCATGTTGCATTATAAATAAATCTATAAAGCATAACTCACCGGGAGCAACTTTGCTGATAGTAGCAGTGATGGAAGCACCAGTGTAGACAGGGCTTGGGTGCTTTTAGTGGCCTATTGTCTGACCTTGACAGTACGGTGATAGCCAACCTTGCCCTGTTTGTACCAGTGTGTCTGCTCTTGCCAGTGGAGATGCGGCCAGAGGGAGTTGGTGTGAGGTCTGGGATTAGGCCGCAGTAGTTCTTAGATCCTTGCTTTGTGATCTGCCATTCTGGAGTGGAAAGGCACAGAATTCCAGTAACATCTCTCCTGGTGTAAGTCACTTTCACTCTAGAAATCTTCCCTGGTGTGGACTGTGCCTCCAGCAGAGCTGGTTGGTGCCATGCACTGATCTTGTTAGGGGACGTGCAAGTCTGGCTTTGGGGCCTCGAGCTGAGACGGAGCTGGGCAAATGCTCTGAGCTTTGCGGCTTTGCTTTTATTTTAGTCTGATCCTCTCGATGGGGCCTGTTGGTGTCTCAGGTTCCCCTCAGTGGTTGCGGAGTCTTGTGGCTATTGCAGGTCACCCTGCCAGCCTTGCGCTGTCTGCTGGTAGAAAGGGTCTGGTTAGGCCTCTGCTTTCTCCTAACTATTCACCACCTGTTGGATGCCTCCTTCTGCCAACCCCAATGCTTTGACACTGGCGAATTCAACCCAGAGCGTGATGCGGCAGGTAAATGCATTTTAAACACAAGACCTCGCCATTCAGTTGTCTCTTGCGCTGAAGCCTCTGCATTAGAAACCCCGCAGCTGCGTCAGCTCTTAGGATGGTGGCCCTGAACTGCGCTCTTGCCCTGGGTGCCTCCATAGCTCTGCTAACTAACCAGCTTCAACCTCTGGCTGCAGATTTTCCCCATCTTTTGAACGTGTCAGAAGCAAATGCAGGAATCATGCTGCATGTGTTTCCCTGGGCCTTGATTTTCCTAATACACAGTGTGGGCAGAGACCTGGCCATTTCACCCTGTGATTATTGTAATGGGCTGGATAGTCACAGTTTCCCAGTGCAGGCGCTGACACAATTTTCCATATACACGTTGTAAGGGAGGCCCTTCGCCTCAATTGTACCTTTGCTCCTCGGGGTGGGTGTTTGTTTTCTCTCCTGACAAACGGTGCTGACGGGGTGGGAGGGGGTCTGGTCACTCGCACATTGTAAGAGTCACAGGTCATCCTGGAGGTGGCTGGGAGCCCGTCTTTTGCACAGCACGCGTTCCCGTTCCTGTATTACAGGAAGCCGGAGTCCGTGGCGGGGCCCTGTTGCGCTAGGCACCACTCAGCCAAAGAGAGAAGCATTGGCTCCCGCTCTAGAGGGCGCTCTTAGTCTCTCCGTGATTTACGAGGTGTGCACATGGAGAGGGCAGCTCTTCTAAGGCTTTGGAATTAGAGGTGTCAGTGCTGGTGTGACTCCGGATTAACACAACCATCAGTGATGGGTGTAGCGTGGGCAGTGCTGTGCAAGCTCCCCCAGACTCCTTCAGTCCTGATCTGCAGCTGTCCCAGCCTGGGTGTCTCACGCCGCCCCGGGAACGTGGGCCTCTGCCTGCCAAAGGGGCGTTAGTGGCTGGAGCAGGAGCATGGCCTGGTGGTGAGGGGGCCAGCCTGGGACTTGAGAGATACGAGTTGAGCCTCTTTGTGCCTCTATTCCCCTCTGTACAGCAGGGAGGGTGATAGTAGCCTGGCCCTGCCTCACAGGGGGTGTGAGAACAAATCCATTAATGCTTGTGAGGTGCTCAGTGATGGGGGGCCATGGGAGTGCCCAAGGCAGACCAAATCAGTGCCTTGTCCTAGTCCTGATGGGCCATCTGCAGCAGGTGAGTTTTCTCGCTAGCCTGTGTTTGGGTTAGGGATGGGTCAGGCCTCCAGTCTGGGCTGTGATCCCCCCAAGAGCTGCCCTGTGTGTGTTTGTTTTTAAAAACTCTCCCCAGAGGTGCTGGAGAGCTCTGGCAAGGGCTTGAAGAGCCAGTATGCTGGCAGCAGGCTCACGTACGTGCTCAAGGCTGCCCAAGGAGATGGGCTCTGGCTTTGGGGCTTTCCTGATGTGTATGGTACACTTGTGGTGGTGGCCTCCAGAAGTGAGGGAGGGTGGGTGACAGGGTCCCCTCGCCTCTTGTAGGGGAACTGCTAAAGACCTCTGCATTGCCCAGGGGCTGGGAATGCCCCCAGCTGTCAAGGAGGAGGTGGGTGCATGAGAGGGGGAGGGAGTTTGTTTTGGGGCTTTTGTCGGCTTTGATCAGGAAAGGAAATCGGAATGAAAACACCTTCAGGGGGCAGAAACACAGGGCTTCGTTTGGCTCCATCTTTGGTGAATTCTTTTCTGGTGCAGGATCCCCACGATTGCTCCTTCCGAAAAGTAAGATCTTGAGGCTGGGTTTCTAGACTCGCCTTCCTGGGTTTTCTGGCTGGGATTCTAGTTTTGGTTTGGGGCTTGTTTTTTTTTGCCTTCGTGGCTGTTATTCTTTCTGGTGTCTCTGCCTTGGGAGAAGTAGGGTTGGTGTGTGTGTAGGAAGAGGACCTCGTGTGTGATTTCACACCCATTGCCATGGAGAGCTGCACGGTGTCTCCTCAGCAGCTGCTTTCAGGAGGCCATGAGTTCCCATTGCAGAAAGGGCTTCCCAGTGCCAAGGCTCCCTTGGGGAGGCCAGTTCACTCCCAAGGTGAACCATTCCTCCCTGGGGCTGTCCGCAGGGCCTTGTCAAATGCTGACTGCCGAAATCATGGCACTGTGCAAAACATTAAAACCCTGATACAAATCCCCATCCGGAGAGTAGCCCATTCCCCCCCCACTCCCCATCCCACTCACTTCTGACTTGGGCAGAACAAGGGGGGAGGAGAGTGAATTTCAGCCCGTTCTTCCTGGGGTTCCCCTAGTGCTTTACATGGAGTGAGGAGTTGAAGCCCCACAATGAGGTAAGGTCACAATCGTTATCCCCATTTTATCAATGGGGAAACTGAGGCACGGAGCAGGACAGTGACTTGCCCACGGTCGCACAGTGAGTCAGTGGGAGAGCTGGGAATGGAACCTAGGAGTCTTCTGTCGTAACCACTGGATCAGTCTCTTCTTGGGTAGGGTGAGAACTTGCGGAGGGTGTGAGTGGGTGTGGGGAGAGAGAGAAGGGACCGAGCTGATGGATGGAGTGCAGAGAAAAGGCTGCAAGAGATGTGTTGGCAGTGCCAGGGGGACACCTGCTTTGGGATATTCGGAGGCCTGGCGCTGGCTGGGAGCTGGTCACAGGAGCCCAGTGCTGCTGTGGAGGGGACTGGGGTGGTAGCTCGCTTGGCTGCCCACTTGTTTGTGGTATTGCTACTGGCTTCCGGGGCTCTTCTTCACCCAGCTGTGCCCACAGCAGGGGGCAAACAGGAGCATCTTTGAGAGCTGACAGGTGGTGCTTTGGGCACTGGCATTTAAATGGCACATGATCTGCTGTCAGTGAGTTAGCCCCGTTCCGAGTCCCAGAGAGAAGCCGGACCAGTGCTTGTTCAGACCTGGCATCTCAACGTCTCCACAGAGATGGGACTCCAGATTCCATTCCCCCAGCCCTACAGTTTTACATCCTCCCTTCTTTCCCTGGACTGGCTGTGGCCTGGGGTTGCTGCTTGCTAGCAACTCAGTAGGTGGCTCACCCCCTCCCCTCCGGAGCGCTGTGCCGCAGGAAATCGCGTTGGAGTCCGTGCTGAACAGCTCCTGCATGGTGCCCGGGGATGCTCTGTTGGCACAGGGCTGTCTTTTGCATGGCAGGCTAACTAAGGTCTGACTCCTTCTGGCTGTTAAAGATCCCATGGCACTTTCCCCAAGAGCGGTGTGTTTAGTCCAGGTGTCCTGGCCAGACTGCAGCTGGGATAGTTTCTCTCTGCCTCCCTAGATCCTCCTGCAGCTTAAAACAGATACAGTCTCTTCCTTCCTTGCCCCAAACTGTAGTGTAGGGCTACTGGGTGCTGTTAATCAGCTGCCACATTCCTCCCCAGAGGTGGCTGCATGGGTCAGTGGTACTGGTGTCTCGGCCTCTACCGATGTGCTGACTCTGCTGGCCAGGAGCATACGCAGCCACGTGCTGCCTTGCGGTTTCCATGAAAAGAATCTCTTGTTTCTTTTTATTTCAGCAAAGACGAGACAGAGGGGGCTGCAAAAGTAGAGGAGTCCCCGATAGAAGTGTAGCTTGTGTTAACGGCAGTGGTAGGAATTGGTGAAGGCTAGTGTGCTTCTGGGACTGGGGCTTTTGCCCGCCTGCACCAGGAGGGATCGTCCACCTCCGCCAGCCTGGAGCATCATCTACACGTCTCCCCAGGCAGCTGCGGCCACCTGGCTTCTGAGGCCAGCCTGTGAGTACTGAAACGCGAGTGCACATAACGTCTTCCCTTTGCGGGGCCGTGACAGGTCCCCCTGCTGCCGCTGCCTTCTGAACCCCTTACCAGGGCTCCATCCCCTCCCCTCCCCCCCGGGGCCATGCAGATCCCCTTGTGCCAGCTGCTTTCCACGCCCTCTTGCCTTAGGGCTTCTAGTCACACCGCTGCCCTAGGGCTGCAACAGGTCCCCTCTGCTGCAGCGGCCTTATCTGAACTCTCCTCCCACCCTGGATCCATAGCCTGGGGCCACCAGGGGTCCTCTCCTACGCCCTGCCTACAAACCATGCTCCTAACTCCAGGCCAGGTCAGTGCTGTTTTCCACGCCCCTTTTCTCCCTGCCACCCAAACTCCCTGCGGCTGCCCTAGGTTCCCTCTCCCCAGCTGTTGTCCTGTCCTGAGGGGCTGGTTTTGCTCTGTCTGTTATCCCCGATCCCGGTGATGCAGGTAGCAACCTTGGGCTTGGGGTCTTTAGCTCCCGGGGTGTTTCCCCCATCAGAGTCCAGGCCCTTTTGCAGCAGATTCCCCTCTGATGAGATGGAGCCTGAAACACCCCCCCCCCCTCCCCAGTCACTGATTGAAGACCCGGGAGCAGGTCTGTGCCCTTGCCCCCCTGGGTGTCTGGGTGAGGCATAGGGAGGCGAGATCTCCTGTGCCCACCTGTGCCAGGCCTGGGACAAGTATCCGTGCTCTCTGGGCTCTGGGGTTTGAATGCGTTTTCATCCAGCGATTCCTACTGGCCCTCTGCTTCAGGAGCATCCTGCCCCCAGCTTACCCTCTGCTCAGCAGAAAGATCAGCCTCTTTCTCTAGGGAGCAATGCTGTCCCCTTGTGATGGGGCCACTCCCCCCATGGGCTAGAGCCTGCAGCCTCCACCCCAGCACGAGCTCTGCTCTCTGCAGGGGCAGCCACGTCTCCCCCGCACTGCAGCTTCCCCTGTGTCCTGGGGGCTGCCACCGGAGAGTGCCGGCCTTGCCCGTGGCCCCTGTCTGGGAGCATCTCACGGGCAGCGAGGACGCCAGGGCCCCTCCTCCTGTGTGTAGGGAGGGGCAGGAACTGAGCTCATAGATGAGCCACTCGGGAGCCATGGGTGAGGGACAGCTCAGGTATCCCTGGTACCCAGGAATCCCCCGCAGGCAGCTCCCCATGCGGCTCTCTTCTGCGCGGCTAGTGTCCTGCACTGCTCTCTCCGTTAGTCCTGCCTCCCGCTTCGGGGGACCCTGGGGCAGCCGACAGCCAGCAACCCGGGAAAAGAACCGCTCGGCACCAGCGTCAGCCTTTCCAGCAGCAGGGCTGTTTCCTGCTGTGCCTCCTTCTGGGCGGTAGCAGCAGATGCAGGCTGTGGGCGGGAGGGCGGCTCGGGGTTGGGAGTGAGGAGGCGAGAGCCAGGGTCCTACAGGGTGCGCGGAGGTGTCAGCAATGCCGTGTCTGCCTTGAGAACAGGCAGGGTGAGGAGTTGATTGCTCGGTGGGTGAGAGCTTGCACGCCAGTCCAGGCCTCGCTGTGCACACCTAAGTGTGTGCATGCTTGTGTCTGCTTTGTGTTGTGCGTGACCCTGCCTGACTCTGAGCGTGCACCTGTGTGTGTGCATCTCTCTGCCTGTCTCTGTGTGCCTGACTGCCTGGGCTTGGCCCTGCGTGCGTGTCTCTCTGCCTGCCCACTCCCCTGCGTGTGCTGTAGGCAGAGGGTGCATGGTGCCGGGCGCGGGCCAGGCCAGGTATTTGGGGCAAGACGCCTCCTTAGCCCATCTCTCCTGACTGCCAGTGGAGTGGCAGGAGTCGCTTTTCAGAGCAGTCAGGTTTTAATCTGAACCTGCGGCCCGGAGCTGGTGGCCGGTGTGCCCTGCCTGCATGGTGCTGCCAGCGGCGGCACTGGGTGTGGGCGAGAGAGGCCGAGGGGGCGCTTTGAGCTGAGGCATCTCCCGCAGGCCTGGGGGAGGTATCTGCTGCAGTGCTTCCCACCCTTCATCATTTCCATTTTAATGGCTTTTTTTGCTGTGTGTCAGCTTCCATTTTTCATATTTAGCTGGAAATAGAGAGAGGGAATTCATATATTTTCCATCTGTTTTATTTCCCTCTAGCCCCCCCAAATCTCCCCCCCCCCCCAAATCTAAGCTGAGCCTGCATCTTTCCAGCCTGTGGGGGAGGGAGGGCAATCCCATCTGTTCCAAGTGAAACACTGTACAATAGAGCTGGGACAGAAATAGATTGCTTGACATTGTTGTTCTTTTTTTATTCTTCTTCTAGGCAGGTTTGTAGATCTCCAACCATTACAGGTTTGGCCATCGTAGCAGCAACACTATTAAAGAGACCCCCCCTTCTAGGGGCAGGCCCGGACAGCAAGCCTTTTGGAGGGTCTTTCTCTGTTTACAAAGGCTGTGTCTTCCTCTCTGGGAAGCCTTGTTTTTTTAAGTTGCATTTTAATCTTAAAAAAGCTGCCACCAACCCCAGTGTTTACAACCAACCCTCCAATAATAAATGGCAGTCTTTGCAGCCTGGAGGTCATTGGTCACCCCACAATTACATACTGGTCAGCTCACTACCAGCTGTCTTGAGAGATCCTGCAAAGCCAAGCTTGATTCCTGCAAGCCACCCTACAGTAATAGATCGGCGGAGGTGGGGAGCGGGTTTTGGTGGTGGAGACAAGTTTCCATGCCAGGGTGGTGTGGCGGTGGGAGTGTGCAGCTCAGAGCCGCTCCTGGAGTGTAAGCCTTTCCATTCTGACGGGCTGATGCTGTCCTTAGCCAGTCACTCTCTGCCCAAAGGTGATTTTTATTGTGGTTGAAAGTTTGGGCAAAAATGGTTCAGCTGTTTCTGAGTCATGGAAAAATTATACAATTCGATCCTTGTTTTTAAGAGGCTGTAACGTGAATAGTGTTGGCACATCAGCAGGTTGGGATCGAAAAGCGAAATTCGACCCGGGGAGAGTCCCTAGGTCTGACTTGTGCCTTTCAGAGGTGTGATGAAAATCCATTTTGATTTGGCTCAATTATAAAGCATTGAAAATACACATGATGCGTGCATGGCAATCTCTTCATGACAAGGGTGGTCTGACAGTTGTCCTCTCTTGGCCCTGTGCATTGCAAAGCGGGGTGAACTCTTAGATCTTGGAAGGTATGGATGGAATAAGGCAGCGTGATGTGAACGTGTGCCGAATGAGATGCCGCTCTTATTTGTATTACGGTGCCACCTAGAGGCAGCAATTGAGATCAAAGCTGTGTTGTGCTAGGTGCTGCATAAAGTACATGGCGGTTTTGGCTCCCAGGAGCTTATAGTCCATACAGACAAAACAGGCAGAGGAGAGAGGAAGGGGGATTATTCCCGTTGTGTACATGGGGAATGAAGGCACAAAGCCCTTATTCCGCAAAGAATTTAAACAGGTAGTTAAAGTTAAGCCAAGAGATTGAAGGCTTGAGCCTGTGCTCATTGAACTCACTGAGAAAGCTCCCATTGACTTCAATGGATCAGGATCAGGGTCTAAGTGACTTTCCCAAGGTCGTTCAGTCTGTGGCAGAGCCAGGAATTGTGCCCAGGTTTTTGGAGTCCTAGGCTAGTGCTTTAACCAAGATCGTCCTCTTTTTGAATTGTGCCACGATTCCCAGAATGTAAATGTCCTTCGATGGTGAGTGCACATCCTGTGCTAAGCAGAATCACCTGCTGCTCACTCGCAAATCCCTCTACACTGTAGACTTCTTTGTGTGGGTGGGATCGGGATGGGGCGGGGGTGCCCTTTGGGAGCAGAGAGCTACGAAATTGACTAAATGAAAATCTATTCAGAGGATGTTAAGATTGTAAAGTGAGGCCTCAGCAGTCAGGAAATGTCATTGTAAAGGTTGTCCCTGCTCCCTTAACTCTTCCCGTTATGATAAAGGCTTTAATTGCATAACCACATGCCATTAATTCCTCAGGATCCCTGCACAGGGAATGAAGCAGGATACGTAGGGAATGAAGCACAGGGAGACAGTGGATCTGTGCCTTATTTTGGGTCAAATTCTTTGTAACAATCTGGAGTCAAGTTAGTGAAGCTAAATGCTGGTATAACTGAGAGTGCATCGGGGCCCTCCGCAGACAGCAATGTGTTTGGGGTCTGTTCCATTCGGTGCTCTCCTTCCCTGCTGAGCCCCGAACGGCGATGTCGGCTTTCTGCCTGAGGTACAGCATGGACCATTTCAGCTCCCTATATGGCTTTCTGAAAAGTTGTGCCCAGGGATTGAAAAAAGTGCACCAACTAACCCAAAGGCTGAGGGTACGTCTGCACTGCAATCGGGGATGTGCCTGCAGCATGTGTAGACATATCTGAGTCAGCTTTCATCTAGCTCGCAGGAGTACCAATAGCAGTGAAGCTGTGGCAGCACGGACTTCAGCATGGGACCCTGGGTACCTTCCCAGGCAGGCAGCCTCTGCTATCCTGGCTTCACTGCTGTCAGTACCCAAGCTAGCTAGATCAGGTCTGTCTGCCTGTGCTGCAATGACACCTCTGATTGCTGTGTAGACATAGCCAGAGTCTACTAGCCAGGGTGAAAAGTACCTGCGAGGCCACTCCCCTGCAATCTAAAGGAACAAGGGTCTATCCCACAACTTCCCTTGCATGAACTGTCCCATCCTAACTCCCGTAATTAGTCGCTCTGGTGCACAGGTGTTTGCAGAATCAGGCTAGGGATAGCTGTGCGCTGAGCTGTAAGGGTGGCTATCAGCTCCCTGTTTAATCATTCCCGTTACAAAGTGTAACTCCTGGGAGGGTGGGGTGGATGTGTTCCCAATACAGGGGATGAGCGATGTGCTGATGAACTGCAGAGCTGATGGAATCCCAATTTTGCTAAGTAGATTATTTGCTAATAACAATGCAATTGGCTGAGTAATATAGGAGAGTGCTGCGGGGCCATCCCCCTGTCCTGTGTCCCTTGCACCTTTGTTCCTCTTCTAGCTTCACTCCATTCTCTCCTGTGGAGTATCTTCCAGCGGTGCCCTCAGTGTCTCTGCTTTTCAGTCTCTCTCCTGCTGCTCCCTTATGGGCCAGTTTCTTAGAGCCCCAACCAGGTGTGCCCGGAGCAGCAAGGCACGAGCTCCTATCGTATGGCCGCTGGGCACTCTCTGCTTGCCTGCTGGCTGCCCGTGCCCCCAGGGGGACATTGTGGAAACTGGAGATTGCCAGCGGTGTAGGGAAATTGTAACTGGGCTACCTCTCCTTCGGCTACATCTCCTGCCTGGAGCCCAGGAGTGGGGTTGGCCTTTGTGAAACTCAGGATCTGCTCCCCTGTTTCCCTGTCTGCCTTTTCCCTTCTCTACATTGTGCATGGTCCCTCCTCCCTTAGCGGTAGTGTTACTTGCTTGTGTTATGGTTGCACCTAGCGGGCCCAGTCGGGATCAGGTCTCATTGTGCTGGAGACGGGGTACATTGGAGTTACCAGACTGGATCAAACCAGGGTTCCACCTAGCCCAGGAGCCTGGCTCTGAGAGTGGCCAGCACCAGCTGCTTCAGAGGGAAGAAACTCTGCAGTAGCGGCTATGGAGTAACCTGCCCCCAGGGGAAGCTCCCTCCTGACCCCCAGTAGCGCATGCCCCAAGGAAGGAGTGTTCGTATCCCTTCCAAGCATTTTTTAGTATTTTTGGTTCTAACTCCGATTGTCCTTTTATCCCTATAAATGTCTAATCCCTTTCTGAATCTTTCTAAGCGACTGACTGTGACAATATCTTGTAGCAGTGAAAGAAGCAGAGAGTCCTGTGGCACCTTATAGACTAACAGACGTATTGGAACATGAGCTTTCGTGGGTGAATACCCACTTCGTCGGATGCACGAAAGCTCATGCTCCAATACGTCTGTTAGTCTATAAGGTGCCACAGGACTCTTTTTGCTTCTTTTACAGATCCAGACTAACATGACTACCCCTTTGATACTTGTAGCAGTGAGTTCCACAGGCTAATTGTGTGTTTGCAAATACAGGACATGGTCCCCGCCCCACAGCGGTCAAGTTACGACAAGTCAAACAAATGGACTAAACAAAAGCAGAGCAGAGAGATTATGGTCACTAGCGGACAAGATGAGACCCTGTCCATTTTTTAAAAAGTCTCTTTATTTTTTATTTTTTTTTATTTCCTACACACTCTGTTTCTCTGCTTTATCCTGCCTGTCTCTCCCTCCCACTCTCATGCCCACTCACGCAGAGGGCTGGGAAATTTTACCAGACACCCAGTAGCCACAGGATTAAATCTGCCACCCTCCCGTTCCAGGCCCTTTTAGCTGTTGTGAGGATAGGGTGGTGGCTTTCTGGTGGCTGCTTAGGGCAGGTAGTATAGTGCCTATGTGTCTCTAGTACTTCTTGCCCTTCCCAAGCAGAGTGAAATTGACTTGATTTTTGTCAGTTTCACAGTTGCCCAAGCTGCCTGCCCAGTTCTGAATAGGGGCAGCAAAACTGCAGCTTTGGTTAGTTTGCACTCAGCTGTAACTTGGCAGAGTTCTGAGCAACTGCAGAGGCACTGGAGCTGTCTGTCCAGGGCCGGCCTTAGGATTTATGGGGCCCTACGCAGTATTATTAAACTGGTGCCCCTATGCTCCACTGAAGGTGGTCCCCAGCCGGCGCTGCTGATCCCAGTGTGTTGAGTGGGCACAGCCACCGCCCCGCCTGCGGACCCCCAGAGCCCCCTCCCCCCCATATTGCTGACTCACACACGCAGTGGCTCAAGGCCGGCTTCACGCTCTCACATGGGGGCTGCATCTTGCCATAGCCCACAGCCCCTCGCCACTCCTGGCTCACCACGAGCATTGTGACAGGAAGTACCAAGCAGTAATAGCAACAACAATAATGTGTGTGTGTGTGTGTGTCTGTTTGTGATAGAGACAGAGAGAGACAGTGTGTGTTGGAGGACTGTGTGGCCGAGTGTGTGTTGGGGAGTGTGAGACTGTGTGTGTGACAATCTGTGTTGGGGGACTGTGGGAGGCAGAGTGTATGTGGATGTGAGAGCCAGTCTGTGTGTGAGAGAGACAGTGTGTATTAGGAAAGTGTGAGAGACAGCGCACTGTCACTTTAAGCCCCCCTTCCTCCCTCCCCTGCTCAGCCCGGCTCTTCCCCCCCACCCCCACTCACATGAAAGTTTTGCTCCTGTCCTGGCCCCGGGCCACCCCTGCCAGAGACCGAGTGGGGCAGGCAGGGTCCAGGGAGGGACTCCACTTTGGGCGTCTGTGCGACGGGCCGTCGCGCTCCTCTAGGGCTAGGGTGACAGAGCCAGAGGAGTGTGTGTGTGTGTGGAGGGGTGTTGGGGGGGGGGGAGGGGAGAAAGAAGCCCACCGCCCCAGTGGGGGGAGGGGCAGGAGAAGAGAGAAGTCCAGCCGTGGCCAGTGAGGGGAATGGTGCCCCAAATTTTCGGGTGGCCTACACAGCCATGTATGCTGCGTATGCCTAAGGACAGCCCTGTGTCTGTCTGCAGACTCAGGCAGACATGGCTGGATTGGTCGTATTTGGTTCAAATTTGGCAGGTTTTCTTCACAACCACAAAGAGTAATTTTCGTAATGGAATCTGAAGTTCTGCAGCAGTTTATGGTGTTGCCTGGGAAAGTTTCTGACTCAGTCTGTCTAAGCATCTGAAAACACTGTGTGCGCACGTGCGTGTGTGTGTTTGTGTTGGGGGGTGTTTGTCTGTCTTGGTAATTTTTAGCTGTTGCCTGGCCACCAAGCAAACGTTACAGTTATGAGTGGGCCTGGTTCTGTGACCCTGGTCTGAAAGCAACTCCCGTTGCACTGTTGAAAATCACTTGAGAAGCTCAGGCCCAGTGGGGCAAATACATTAGTGTCAGCTCAGAATAGTGCCATTGAAATCAAAGCCAGGATCTGGCCCAGAAAGTCTGGTTCCCCCTTGTGGGGCCCGATCCCTGCAGCCCCCCGTGACCTCGGTGGGAGCTGCATGTGGAGGGTGAAGCTGAGCAGGCACTGCAGACGTGCATTCGGCACGGTGCGTAGGGCTTGGTATGGGCTCTGCACTCAGGATTGCAGGGCTGTGCCCAAACATACTGCTGGGTTTGCAGCCTCTGAAGCCCTGAACAACCGCAGCTGCCACTGGCTTCTGCGGTAGAAGCTCAGGACTGTTGATATTTCAGCAGTAGCAGGACTGGGCCCTTGGGCTCCAGGGCGTCACGGGTGCTCAGCAGTTGCAGGACCGAGTGCATAGAGCAAACGGAAAGGCATAATCTGGGCAGAGCGGTCACAGCGGCAGGGTGCCCCGGGGTGTGAGGTCATGTGGGGCCAGGTAGCTGGACTGTGAGTGGCTGGGATGTGGGAGTGCTTAGAACTGCCCTTTCCCAAAGAGCCAAACCTGACTCCTCCGGTGGATCATTGCTGGATGGTTTGGTTCAGGCGGGGCTGGAGGTGGGGAGTCAGATAAGGTGAGACCCTCCAGCTCCATGATGGCGCAAGCACTAATGATGGAGGAGGCTGATTTAAGGCAGCCCAAAGGGGATGTTATGGGGTGAAGATGGGAACCAAGCAAACGGACATTTAGTGGGGGACTACTGGGAAAAGCTTCCCAACCATCTGCCCAAGAGAGGGGCTGCGAGTCCCATCACTGGAGTAATTTCAAGCTGGTCTGGAGAGAGCTTTGAGAGTAGGCTGTAGGGGCACCTCTGCTCTACCCCCCCCCCCCCCCGAAGGAGAAGGGATCCCAGCGGAGGGCTCCATCTTCAGCCGCTCTGCGGGGTGTGTCTGTAGCAGGGTTTGGCTGCTGCGGGGCTGCTACTGCAGCACTGGGCATTTGTTTTCCCCTCTGGACTCCAGTCCCTGCTTCTGCCGGGGTGGGGAGAGATTAGCCTACTGCTGTGCCTGGGGTACATGGGCATAGTGGGGCCCCCAGGAGTGGCCAGTGGGTGGAGAGGGACCTAGAGAGAAGTGGTGGGCAGCAAGAGAGAGATTTCCCAACCCTGGAGATGTGAGCCAGGTGAAGGCCAGTGACCGATGGACTCAGTCCTGCCCCAGAGAGCCGGAGGGGAAAACTGAAGGGGGCTTTGACCAGCTGACATACGTAATGAAGCCCAAAGCTCCTCCCTTTGCACTGCCCCCAAAGGACTAGTACAGCAGGCCCTAGAAAGTTCCCAGGCCTTGTTCGGTGGAGCCGGGATAGCCCTTGGCACGTCATCTACAGATCGCTATGGTGTGAGGTCAGGTGGTGACGTGCCAGCACTAGAGACTGCAGCCCTCTGTCCACACGCGTTCCTGGCATCCAGTCTATGTACCTCAACCTTAATGGATCACGAGGCTGGTGTGCTGCGTCTCCCTGACTTGATTGTTCTTCTGCTGAGGCACCGGCTAGTGCCTGTGGATACTAATGCAACAGGCTGAGACCCACTTTACATGGGCTGCTGAACAGACGGTGACCAGGGCTGGCTTTGAATCAGGGACTTAGAGAGGGCGTCCCTGGCTTCCTGAGACACTTCCTGAGAACATCATGTTGTGATGTTCATTGCAGAGCTGGCCTGGCCTGGGGGCAGCACCGATCCGTTTCCTTTATGTGGATCCTTGTCTTGGAGAGTGAGGGGTGAAATCCTAACGCTCGAGCTTTCCTCTGCACCTTGGCAGAGCGCTAGGAAGGATGGCCTTGTGCTGAAGGCGCCAGGCTTTGGCTCAAAGACACCCCAAGCTGAAGGGGCTTGTAGCAGCGGGGAGGGGGAAAGTAGAGTGGAGGGAGGGGGTGCATGGCAGTGGGGGAGGAGCACATTGGGGAGAGGGGGTGCAGGGCAGTGGGATAGAGGAGTATAGGGGGGTGCAGGGCAGTGGGGCGGAGGAGTATGGGGGGTGTGGGGCAGTGGGGGAGGAGCACAGTGGGGAGAGGGGGTGCAGAGCAGTGGGGCGGAGGAGTATGGGGGGTGTGGGGGAGGAGCACAGTGGGAGAGGGGGTGCAGGGCAGTGGGGCGGAGGAGTACGGGGCGTGTGGGGCAGTGGTGGAGGAGCACAGTGGGGAAAGGGGGTGCAGGGCAGTGGGGCGGAGGAGTACAGTGGGGGGTGCGGGGCAGTGGGGGGAAGAGCACAGTGGGGAGAGGGGGTGCAGAGCAGTGGGGGAGCACAGTGAGGCGAAGGGTTGCAGGGCAGGGGGAGGAGCACAGTAGGAAGAGGGGGTGCAGGGCAGTGGGGTGGAGGAGTACGGGTGGTGTGGGGCAGTGGGGGAGGAGCACAGTGGGGAGAGGGGGTGCAGAGCAGTGGGGGGTGCAGGGCAGTGGGGCGGAGGAGTACAGTGGGGGGTGCAGGGCAGTGGGGGGAGGAGCACAGTGGGGAGAGGGGGTGCAGGGCAGTGGGGGGTGCAGGGCAGTGGGGCGGAGGAGTACGGGGGTGCAGGGCAGTGGGGCGGAGGAGTACGGGGGTGCAGGGCAGTGGTGGAGGAGCACAGTGGGAGAGGGGGTGCAGGGCAGTGGGGCGGAGGAGTACAGTGGGGAGAGGGGGTGCAGGGCAGTGGGGCGGAGGAGTACGGGGAGTGCAGGGCAGTGGTGGAGGAGCACAGTGGGGAGAGGGGGTGCAGGGCAGTGTGGGGAGGAGCACATGGTGCAGAGCAGTGCAAAGGGAGAGGAGCGGG
Source organism: Malaclemys terrapin pileata (assembly GCF_027887155.1). Classification (NCBI taxonomy): domain Eukaryota; kingdom Metazoa; phylum Chordata; order Testudines; family Emydidae; genus Malaclemys; species Malaclemys terrapin. The sequence goes on from NC_071523.1 coordinate 2,274,521, forward strand.
GGGCATGGTGAGAACCCGGGGGACAGGATGTGGGGCGACACCCAAGGTGAAGGAAGCTTGAGAAGCTCTTCCCGTCCTGCTTGGAACATGGCTCCTTTCCCGGGGGAGCTGGGGCCCCAGTTGGCCCTCGCCCAGCGGCGGGTGCGGAGCAGCTGGCCATGGCATTGGCTCTGGGAATGGCTCGCTGCACTGCCCAGGGACTGGGGGTGAGGACTGCCCGGGCCATGGAGGCTGACCTCCCTCTCCCCGGGTTCCCTGCAGGTCCTGCACTGGGCGGCGGAGGGGGTGGGGACCGTGTCTCCTCACTTCCCATGTGGATAAAGAGTGAGAGGCCTGGGCTGAGCTAGGTCCCCGCAGGACAGGGCCTGTGAGCGCCAGGCTCCGAGCTCGGCCCAGCCTCGTGGCAGACTCTCCAGGGCTGGGCCTGGATGCCCATCAGAGGACGGGGCAGGGGACTCACTCATGGGGCGACGCTTCCTGCCAGCGCCGTGGGGCTGGTGCCAGGCCCAAGCCCAGACGTCCTGAGCCAGAGGGGGAAGGGAGGGAGCTGCCCAGCGGCCACTTTTCATTTTCAGAGTGAACTTTCCTTGCGCTGGGATTCCTATGTCCTGAGACTCCGCAGGGGACTTTTAGGCTGTGGCTCAAACTCTGGCTTTGTCCCTCATGGACTTGCCAGGGCTGGGGAGCTCTCAGGAGGGATTTGCCATTAAACTCCATTGTAACTTGCTGGCCTAGGAGCAGGACTCATGCTAGGTATAAAAACTGGGGGGGGACACGGATTGCCTAGTGGTTACAGCACTGGCCTGGCACTCAGGACCCCTGAGGTCAGTTCCTGGATCAGCCACAAGTTTCCTGTGTGACCTTGGACAAGTCACTTAATCCACTTTGTGCCTTGTCTCCAGCTGTAAAGCTGTGATAACCCTTCCCTGCCTCCCAGCGGGGTTAGTGCTTCGGAGGCGCCCCACGCTACGGGGCTGAGAACACTGGAACTATAGAGGGAGAGGAGCTTTCTGATGGGACAGAGGAGATGGACACCCAGAACCAGCCCAACGTGTTAGCCCAGTTACATTGACGTGGTTAGGGTCCGTCTACACTAATCGTATCTGTGTTGTAACCAGATCCCCCTGCTTTGGCTATAGTTGTCATGCAGACAGGATCTTAGGGGACGCCCCCTCCCTGCCCTGAGCTGATGGCATTTCAGATTCTCAAACCTGCAAGACTTATGTAAACGTCCAGGGTAAAATCTGGGCTCCATTGAAGTGACGGCAAAACTCCCATTAAATTCAATGGGCCGGGATTTCCCTCCTCGGGTAGTTTTCAGTCTGTGAGTTCCTGTGCCTCCTCGGGGGGGGGGGGGTGTTAGTGAAAACGGAGGGGACGGGGTCTCCGTCACTTTGGTTTCAGTGTCAGTGTTTAGTTGATTTTGCTTTGTGGCTGTCCTGTGCTAGCAGTCTGCAGCAATGCTGGGTTGAAAGCGCTGTAGGATGAGCTTTCTCTGCGTCCATTGGAATTTCTGTTCCATTTTGCAGAGCTGTTTCTCTAGGGCTTGGATTCCTTAGCACCTTGTTCGTACCAAGCTTAAATTATGGGGCTAAACTTGACCTGACAGTTGCCCTTTAAATAGGGCTGGTGTGTGCGCCCCAAGAGGCGGTTGGCGGTTTTGCTGTGTGAGATAGTTTGGCCAATGCACAGATGTGTGTTACATGCACTGAACACGCTAAAGATGCCTTTGCATGTTCGCCGGTGATCCTTGCATCAGCCATGCAGGAGCCTTGCAGCTTTGCCAGCCCAAGTCTGTAGCACAGCTCAGGAGCAGGAGTAAAACCCCGCACGACCAGTCTGTGTTTTCAGTCGTGTTGGAGAGGAATGGGTATAACCATGTTCACAGCATGGTAGAAATAACAGGGCAGAGCAGCCGTGAAGCTGGGCTGGGCAGCAGGATAGGGGAGAGGGCTGGCTTTGGGTGAGGGGCAGTGCGGGGCTGCTTTGTGCCACAAGGAGAGGCGTGTGGCTCCGTCACCTGCTCCTCGGGGGAGAGGAGCTGCTGTCCAGCCCTGTTAGCCTGGGCTGGTTCCAAGAACCTTTTCTAATCATAGCCCTGACTTCCTGTTTTCCAGAACCTGCGGCCTGGGCTGAGGAGGGACCCGGGGCACTTCAGCTTCCCGTGCTATAGGCCTTCCACTTGCTGGGCTTCAATGGGGAGCTCCAGCAGCTGAAGGGGGGCAGTTAGATCTAGGGGTTGGGGATGTCCCCCGCTCCCTGGCCCAAGCTGGGGGACACTTTCACTCTGCTTGTGTGAGAAACCATCATTAAAGCAGATAGTATGTCCCCCAGATCTCCATTTGGTGACCCCCTAAAAAGAGTGCCCTGCATCTCACTAGGGCTTTGTACTGCTTCCGTTCTTTCTCCTCCTCCTCCTCACCTGATGCAGTCTTGTCGTGTTGATTCAGTGCATCCAACCATCCATCCGTTCGTTCGTTCTCCCCTTTACGTGCAGTATTTACTCTCTCCCTCCTTCTCCACGTGACGGGTGCCGCCTGCTGCCCAAACGTGGGTGCTGGGGCACCCGTGGGTCACTTTCTGTGGCTGGAGGAAGCGGGTGAAGCCGCAGCCGGACGAGCTGTGCAGCATTTGGGGGAGGTGGTGCACGGAGGCTGTCGCTCCAGCCTTGGCTCCCTGCAGTTTGTGAACAACCTGTCTTGGCCACCGGCTGGGGAGTGGATGGGATCCCGGCCCTTCGGGTACAAGTAGCTCGTGCCCTACAGGCCCTGTTTGCTGACAGTGACTGGATCCTGGTCCCGGGGAATCTCGGGGGAAATGCCTGTTGGTTTGGGGGGAGCAGGCTGGATCCCTGCTAACCTGGGCGCTTGTAGCAGCAGCAGCATGTAGGTCTGGGCTGGGGGAGGCACACCACGGTTCAGTTGTCTGCCTTCCACCCTCGCCCTCACCCTGGCATGGCCGGCCAGGGAGACTGCGTCCTTCTCTCGAGAGTCTCCTTTTATGTTTCTTTGATTTGGGGGCCAGGGGTGCTGGAACGAGGGGGCCAAGGGGCCATGGCTCTTCCACTTTTCACCACGGGCCTGGCCCCCTGCCTTTCCTCCCCCCCCTCCCCCGCCCCAAGGCCCTGCCCCCCAGCCAGGATGGAAGCTGGAGCCTGGCCCAGGGAGCCCAGACAGCTGTAGAGAGCTGCAGACCCTGCACCTGCCCTAGATGGAGGCCTGGGGGGGGGGAACACGGGCCAGGGACTGCTCTCGGGGGGGCCCCTCCCCCAGCTCTGGCTTTTGGCTTGGCCAGGGTGCAGGACCTTGGGGGTGGGGGGAGAGGAGAGGGAGGAGGGACAGGGTGGGGCCATGGAGGGGGCAGGGCCTCATGGCCGCACCCTCCCACTTTTAGGAAGAATCCGTCACCCCTCTTGGGGGTGCCCTCCTCCACTGTCCCCCAGTAGAAAGGGCTCACCTCCCAGGGCATTCCTATCCCGGCTGGGTTGGTGGGGATACTTCAAAGCTCCCTTGTGCTCCTGAAAGGGGTCTGCTCTAGCTAAATGCCCAGCCAGGAATCTGCTTCTAATTACAAAATACTAGGGGCCCCCCTTTGAGGAGGATGGGGGGGATGCAGGAGGGAGTGAGGAGGATGGGGGGCAAGGGAGCCTCCTCATTCGGAGGCTGGAGAGGTAGGAAGGGGTGGAGTCAGGCTGGATTTGCCGCACTTTCGGGCACCTGAGCTGCTGCTGAATTTCAGGGGTTGATTCTGTCTCTCCTGTCCTGGTTTGCGTTGGGCTTTTCACCTTCCCGGCTCATGTGTCTGGCTTGGGGAGAAGCAGGAGGGAAAATCCGAGAGCTGGCTCCTCTCCCTAGCGCTGGCACTGAGACGCGACGGCGGGGAGCGCAGTGTAAGAATAGAGCAGCCAGTAGACGTGCATAGGAACAAATCTGTTCCCAGCAATAAATTGGGACTCTGGGAACAGAGGAGGTGACTCAGCAGATCTGCAGCCGCCGCTGCTGGCCTGGGCCTTGAGTCAGGTGGCTGCGGGAGCTGAGGCTAGTGTGGTACAGGCTAGGACCCAGCTATTGCACACCTGTGGGGAGGGCTGTGGGGCTCAGCACCCCCCAGGATCTGGCTCTTCTGGGATGTTTATTTTCTCACTTACTTTGGGGGGAGAGGGTTTTTTTTTTCGTAACTTTTGTTTTGAAATTCTGTTGTATTGTCGATAGTCGCTGTTCTGTATTTATAATATTTCATCCTGACTGGGAATCGGGGCTCCTGGGTTCTGTTCCTAACTTTGCTATTGACTCACTGTGTGACTTAGGGCAAGTCACTGCCCTGTTCTGTGCCTCAGTTTCCCCATCTTAAATGAGGAGAGTAATACTAAATAAAGGCCAGGAACGTAACAAGTTTCAAACAAGGGATTGGGCATTTATATGGATGACAAGAACATCTTGAGTTGTCATAGTTAACAACAACAATTGTGGAAGAGATATTAACCCTCATGCTTTAGGGGTTAAGCCAACCTCTAATATTAGAGATCAGGATGAGAGTTAGGTGGGGGCAGATTATCCCACCTCTGCTCCTGTGGGGTTACACCTTCCTGTGAAGCACCTGGAAGTGGGCACTGTCACAGACCGGATACTGGGCTAGATGGGCCCCAGTTGGAGCCATTCGGGCAGTTCCTGTGGTCCTATCCTCGCCTTCTAAGGGTTTATTGGGAGACTTAATTCAGTCCTTGGGAGGAGCAAAGTACCAGGCAGCCTTGCAGAGCTGCCATGACCTTTCACTAGCCCAGGAGCAAAATCTACTTCGACGTCCTTGCTGATGGTGGGGAAACCCCTGTTCCAGCCCGGAGCGGGAGTGGAATTCTGCTTGGCTGCACTGAGACTGTGTAGATGTGTTCCCGGTGCTGCGGTGTCTGGCCGGCGCCAGTGCATTGCCATGGAGACTCCGGTCCCCCGGGCCGCAGGAAACACAAGCCAGCCACTCGGGTCAGTGGCTGTAGAGCTGCATTGTTGTAATAGCAGCTGAGTCTAAACACCTTTACTGGCAGCAGGGTGCTGTAGGAATGGAATCCGAATGGGCTCGTCGTCATAGCCCCCAGCCAGTTCCTCTCCCCCTTCCTGCTCCCAGTGCCTGCTCTGTCACCAGGAGCCGTGTTTGCCCGCTCAGGGCTGCTGGCGTGAGGTTCAGCAGTGCCCTCAGCTGAGCTGCTAATCAGTAAAAGCATCTCCACAGCCTTCCCCATCGCCCGCCAGGATCTCTTGCGGATGGGATGCGAGAGTCGCGCAGCAGATGGGTGGGAGCTGGGGAGTTGTTAATGGGACTGGAGGGGGCTGTGTTGAGAGCCACAGTTGCTCTGATGACTGGGATTTAGAGTGAGGATGCAGGGGCCATCGGGGAAAACGAATGCTTATTACTGAGCCATTACTGGAAAATCATTGTGTTCCTCCACTCCCCCCGGAGTTCAGCGCAGAGCCAAGCTCCCGTGCCAGGGCAGCAAATGTCTAACAGAACAGGGATCGCTAAGTGCGGCTCCGAGACTGAGATCCTTGGAGCTGTACAGTGCAGCTTGCAGCCACCTTCGTCTGCCCACAGATCACAGCCATGTCGTGATGCATGCTGGGATCCAGTTCCTCTGGCGTGCGCGTTTGTGCTACAGATGAGGGCAGCTGGAAATCTGTTCTGTGCCAGCTGGGTGCAGCATACTGAGTCCGGGAAAGATGCAGAGTTGGTCCCCAGCTGGGCAAAGTTAGGGCACCTTGCTTCCTTGGGATTGACCCACTGGAAAGTGTCTTAGATCCAGGCCTCCCTAGCATTTGAACACCCTTTGATGTCACGGGAGGTATCTCCAGGCTGGGAGCCAGAAGTGCCTGTATGCTAATTCTGCCTCTGCCACTGACTCAGTGTGGGCCTTGGGCCAGTCACTTCTGTTTGCATTGCACAGCGCCCAAAAGCCCATTATGCAGTGTCGGTACAAAAGCAGATGAAGACATAGTCCCTGCCCTGAAGGCACATAATCTAATTCAAACCAGGACTCAATAAGTGAGTGTAATAGACAGTAGGAGGGAAGCACAGAGGACAGTGATAAGTCCCATGGATAAGCTCTGTGCATTGCCTGATGGGGCTGAATCATTTGAAAGCACTTTCTCTCCTTCTATTGCTAAGTAGCTAATTTCTGCTCTTCCCAGCTGCCCTGCAAGCTGGCCAGTGTTCTGTGGGTTTTGGGGAGGGTAACAGTGGTATGGATCAGGGGTGGCACTTCTGGCATAAGGGTAGTGTGGGAGGAAACAGATGGTTGGAGAAGCCGAGAGACTGTGCTCCAGGCTGGCATCGCTGGGGGAGTGGGAGGGGGCAGATAAGAGACCAGAGCAGAGTTAGGCAGGGCCGTGATGCTGATGGCAAGAAACCTGAATTTTCTGCACAGTGGAAGGGTTCACAGAAGGGGTGACATGGGCGGTGTGATGGGCAAAGAGGGTTATTTTATCAGCATCATTTTTTATGGCCTGGAGACCAGGCCAGGTGTCCGCGAGGCCTCAGACTAGAGTTTGGCTGCCTGGGTGGGAAAGCATGGATCTCCGAGATGCTGAGGAGCAGGAAACAGCAGGACTTGGACACAGCTTGGATGTGTCAGGAGAGGGAAGATGCCTCCCAGGCTACAGGGAGGATGGTGGGGTTTGAACGGTGATGGAGAGGCTGGGCTGAGAGATTAGTTTGGGGCATGTTAAGTTGAGCGTAACAGCCAGACATCCTGGAGATGTCAGAGAGCCGGGGACTGGAGGGCGGAGACAAGTCCGGAACGGGAAGGCAGCTGTTGAGTCATCAGTGTAAGGATGGTAAATGAAACCATGTGAGTGGATGAGATCACTCAGGGAGAGGGGCAGACATCCTGATTGGCCATGGGAGTGGATGAGATCACTCAGGGAGAGGGGGCAGACATCTTAATTGGCTGGAGTGACGCACTGTCATTTCCACCGGGGATGATTCACTTATCTACATTTTTAACATCCCATTGGCAATAAATAGCCATAGCGGGATTGGAGTGCCCAAGTCACAGGCTAATGGCCCTAGTGTCTGGGGTGGGGGGGGTATGATTTCCACCCAAGGGGCAAATGTTGGGGGGAAATCCAGCCTGTCGGTTGGATAGCTGCCCAATGTCAACTATGATTTTTTTTTTTGTCCTGGAGAGGCAGTATGGTCTAGTGGCTAACGCCCAGGATTGTGACTTGAGAGACTTGGGTTCTGTTCCTGGCTCTGCTACTGATTTACTGGGTGACCTGGGGCAAGTCAATTTCTCTCTCTGTACGCCAGTGTCCGCACCTGCATGGTGGTGATGGGCACACTGACCCCCTTTGGAAAGTGCTCTGAGAGATGCAGGTGAGAAGCTGTTCACTAGATAGTAGTAGTAGTTTTTTTCAAACCCAGTTTCTGAGAGTGCCCCCTTTAATAGTGAGGCTTCAGCAAGGCACTCCCTGAGAGTCTGGATAATTTGCACGTGATAACCCTGGTGATACCGGTAGGGCCATCCCTACCCATACGCAAATTACGCAGCTGCTCAGGGCACCAGGAAATTTGGGGTACCAAATTGCCCCAAATTTCCTGGTGCCCTACACAGCTGCATCCAGTTCCAGCGGCCAGCACGATCCCCCTCGTGAGCTGCGCACAGCAGGGCCTAGGAAAGCTGCCTCCGCCCCTGCCCAACCCCTTCCCCTCAGCCCCCGCCCCTGCTCCGCCCACACCCTGCCTCTTCCTGCTCCTGCTTTGCCCCCACTCCATCCCTTCCCCCCCCCAAACCCTGTCCCCTGATCCATGTGTCCTGGGAGACTTCAGCAGGGGTCAGGGTCGGGCCCGCCCTGCACTCACAGGGTGGCGGGAAGTGGAGTGACTCGGCCCCAGCCCACTACGCTATGCTGGCTCCCGGCCGGGGAGTGCTGGGGGGCGGTTCTCCCCCTTCCTCCAAGCCTGGGAGCCAGGGGAGCAGAAGGGAGCAGGCTGGGGCTGGGTCACTCCTCTTCCCGCCGCCCTGTGAGTACAGGGGCGGGTCGGACCCCTGATGCCTTCCTGCACTGGCTGCTCCTGCCTTCCAAAGCCCTTGGGTGCAGCCCCTCCCCCTTGGAGGCCCCGGGGCGGCCCCCCTGCAAGGGGGCTGCGTGGGGCACCACAATCTCTAGGGACGGCCCTGGATACCGGTACTTGGTGTGCTCCTGTGGTTGCTGATACAGAACCTCTTGCATCCTGTGTTCCTTGAGGAATCCAGTTATCACCTTTTTCTCCTGTGTCAGCAGGTATCTGGCACATCTCGGGTATTTCAGGCAAATCTCTCTTTCTCCAGCCCAGACAGACCGTCTGTTTCCAACAGCTTGCAATTGTGTCTCTGCTGTGGGGTAACAGTTTTTGCTGCCTTCCTGCTGTTCCCAGGTAGATGGCATGTCCAGACGGCAGCGTGGACAGTGGCTTTGTGTGTGTGTCTTAGGCGAGTTTCTGTCTCTCTTGCTTTCCTTCCAGTGTGTATTTGTCTAGTCTGTTCTTTTTGTAGCTTTGAGCAACTGCAGTCTTATGGGAGGCAAAACTTTGTCTGGCTGGTAGCAGGTGTGCTGGGAAAACAGATCCTTCTCTCTGGATATTTCTGAGTTCCAGCAGGGCTGGACACAGACCTCTGTCTCGGTTAGTTTCTTTGAGGGAGATTTTCACTGTCCGGGTAAGTCTCTTGGCTGTCCCGTTACCCTGGGATACACTGGCAAGGAGGTGATGGCCGGTCAGGGCAAATTCCTGAGATTCTGCGTGTGAGAGCTGGGTCAGTAATTAGGGGCTTTGGTAATTTCAGGTCTTGCTGATTGTGATGGGATCTGGGTAAGCACTGAGTGCTGCTTGTGTCTGATTGTTTGACATCTCCATGAATTTGCTAGTAATGAATAAATGGGTTTCTTTGCCAACCTGAAATAAATCTCTCCCCAGCTTTTGCTCCAGTCTCTTTGGCACGTTTTGATCCTGGGTTGCCTCATTTTGGTTTTGCTCTTGGGAAATGATTACATGCATTACAGCGAGCAGGCATGTCTCTTATTTGAGCAATTGTTTCAGGCAAGAACAAAATCTCTCTTGGCCTTCGCTTGCATTTCTCGATACCTCAATGACGGCAATGTTTTCGTTTTTTTGCTGAGCATCTTTTCTCAGAGTTTCTGACAGTCAAGTCTTTTTCCTGGCCTTCCCTAACTGGCCAGTGTGGTTTCAGTTTCAGGTCTTATGCTACTGGCCTTTCCTTGTCAAACTGGTGATTCACGTTCACTCTGTTTTAATGTGAAATGCCTCCCTTCTTGACTTTCACGTTCATCAGTCTTGGCATCAGGTGATGTTGATCTATTTACTTCCCTAATAAGGGAATCCAGTTCTTGACTGATTTATATTCCACATGGAGGTCACGTCTTTGAAGCTTCACCACGCTGTGGATTGTAGGTAGTGCAAAAGAAACTTTGTGATGGCTTGTGATCGATTCTACAGTATTCTTTTCTTTCTGATGCAGCTAATCTAATCCATCCTGTCTGCGTATGAATTTCAAACAGCCAGTCACAATACTCAACCTCTCCTTTTCAATCTGGACAATTTCCTTCTCCTTCGTTTAGGGGTCTCAGTATAAATGCAAGTGGCTACTGTTCTGTTATAAGGGGGCTGCACTCAGAAGTGGCAGCTGCAACTGGCTTAATTAAACCCTCTTTTAAAACTAGCAGATTCGTAATCAGTGATGCAGGCCTTGATCCTGGAAAGGGTTGTGCATACATTTATCTGTTACCCATGTGAATTGTCCTATTGACTTCAGTGAGACTGCTCATGTGCTTAATAAGGTTAAGCCCATGTTTAAGAGCTTCACAGAACTGGGGCTTTAAACTGCTGTTTAAATCAGGTCATTTGTTATTGCCACTTTTCTGAGCTTCCTTTAAAATGTTTTTTATTAGCCAATGATAGATTTGGAATGAATGTTTCCAAATAATTTATCATCCTCCACTTTACAGTGTGAGACAAAGCATTTCAGATGTGGCTTCTAGTTTATCTGGATCCGCCATTAAGGTAAATTTCAGTTGGACTTTGGGTTTTGGCCTTTGAAAGGGTTTTTGAGTTTTGGTGTCTCTCCCTCGCTGTCTGCCAAACTTGCCCAAGTCTTTCGTTGCCCAGCCCAAATGAAAACATTATTCACTTTATAACTTGAGCACCTTTGAAAAGTCTGAGCAGTAACTCTTTGAAATACCACAGGAGCAGAACTAATACCTACAGGGGGAATTCACTTCACCTTCTGATATCCAAATGACATATTAAAAGTCACTAGCTTAGTGCTTGATTCATCTGACTCCTCTTGCCAAAATGCATGTCCTGCATCTAATATTGAGAATGTTGGTTTTTTTCTTGAGAGAGTTTAGCTGCTGCTCCTTGACCAGTTTTCAGTGGATTATGTTTCCATTTATGTCTTTATTTAAATCATATGGCTCAGTGCATATCTGCACTTTATATTTGGCTTTTCAGTTACAGCCCTAGAATTAATCTGAGATGTAGGTTATTTGGATTTTCTACAACCCCAAGCATTTTACAAAGCTCAATTTTTATCTTTGCATTCAGGGGAATAAATAAATAAATAAATATTTTTTTTTTTTTTTACGGTGGATGGATCACCAGTGTTGCTGATTCCTCTGTCTTATCATGTCACGTTCAACCCATATGTGATACTGGGGCATTTGCAGCCAACAGCCTTGAAACTGAGGCCCGGTCTACACTAGAAAATTAGCTACGTTTAACTACGTCAGGCAAGGATGTGAAAAATCCCCCCCGAGTGGCTCAGTTAAGCCAACCTAAGACCCCATGTAGCCAGCAATAGGCTGATGGGCGAATCCCTCCTCTCGGGGAGGTGTGTCTACACCGAAGCACTACAGAGGCACCGCTGTAGTATTTTAAGTGTAGACAAGCCCTAAGTTTATGGTTTTAATCCTACCCCAGCTGGAACATCGGTATTAACTGCTTGGAAAGTTATGAAGTGATCCCCGTTCTTTAGAACAAGCCGTCATTGTTCCGTGTCCTGGGATTTTAGGTCCGGGATAGGACCTCCGCTTTCCTTTAGGTTGCTAGGCAGGACTCTTAGCTACTCTCCTATGTAGTTTACTTGCAATAACATTGCATTTTACTCCAGCGACCAGTTTAAAGGCTGCTGCTCTTTCCTCCAGCTTGCTGAGGCCATCCCTTCAGGGTGGGGCTTAGAGAGAGAATTATTTGTGGGTGGAGCTAAAATGTGACTCTCTGGGAGTGTCAGTGGGTGACATGCAGACATGTGAGATTGCCCAATTTCCAGGGATGCGCCTGATTCTGGCATGCTCTCCCAGGCACCGAGTAACTGCCTCTCATGTTTTGTTTTTTAAGGAAAGGCAGCTGCTTGGTTTCCCCAACAGGGAGCCTAATGCAATGGAGACTGGGTTTGAGAGAGCTGTAAATAAAAGTGGGGTAGAGACAGCAGCTGCAGCGTGGTCCCTTCAGCGGGAAGATCCAGAGTGCTGGTGGGAATGCGGCAGGCGGACCCAGTGGCGGGAGCGGGTCCCTGCAGCTCAGGAAATGGGGCAGCTGGAAGAGGTGTGGGTACAAGGCAAAGGGGGTGGTTTGACTCTGAGCAGGACACACAGCACAAAACAGTCACAAGGGGAAGGCAAATGCCCTGGAGACCACAGGGAGGGATTTTAGCTAGGCTGGGAGCCCTGGGTTCACATCCTGCTCCTTAGGCAGAAGGGAGTTAGAAGCCCCACAAGATATTTAACTCTCCCCATATATATGCTATGTAGCAGCCCCATATTGCCGCCTCCTGCAGTTACATGTCATGAACTGGGCCCGAATGTAAGATTAAATCATGTGTTTTGGTCTGTGTCTGAGCTCCCCCCAGGGTGTGTGCCATGGGGCCAGAGCTGCCAACTCTCTTATGTTCATAGTAATTGAGGCACTCCCATGCGGCCCCTGTTGAGACTGGGCCCGTTGTGCTAGGCACTGCACAGACACGCAGGAAGATACCAGGCAAGCCTCTTGGGCAGTCCTGCTTTTGCAGTGTCCGGCACTCGCACAGAATCGGACCTGAGGTTGAGCGGTGTCAGACAGGGGATGCCATTTTAAAGAGCGCGCCACTCCGCCCCAGCTGGCGGGACCTCGCACACATGGTCACTCTGGCGGGAGCGGAGTAGTGAAAAATGTCCCCTCCCTTCCATGTGGCCTGTGTGCGAGATCCCACTGCATGGGAGGAGGGCGCCATTTCCACCCCCCACACACACATAGTGTGACCTCACATGCACTGTGCGTCTGAAGTCATCCAAGTGGGGGTGGGGTCTTGGCAGGGGCAGGCTCACACCATTCCCAGAGGTACCGGAGTCTCTGGGAATGCATGAGTGGCCACCTTATAGGAGACAGACCCTGCCCCGAAGAGCTTGCAGTCTAGTGCAAAGCATGATGGTGAGTTTGGGATGTGGGAGCTGGAACAGATCCTCCCCAAACACTGTTAGCTGGGCCCAGCCTGGGAAGCTGGGCTGGGTTTACACTGGTGACGTACAGGCCCAGGGTTCTCAGTGCCCTGAGGGATCCAGTGCCCATAAGCACCCACGTTACACCTTGGGGAACGAGGCTGCTTGGTGGGAAGATGAAGGTATTAAATCAGGTTCTGCCCTTAGTGGTTCTGTCACAGGCAGGGTCTGCTCCTCTCTGGGCACAGGAAACATCTCCTGCACTCTCTGCTCTGTCTCCAGCTGGTTCTGAAAGGGACAGCTCCCACTGATACCAAACAAATGCAATAGTGAAACACCTTTTAATAGACCATCCCAATTCACTGCTAAAAGCAGTGCTTTGCCATATAAAATCCTTCCCACAGCTAAGCCAGCTTCCCAGGTAAATATATTTTTTTCTCCTCCATAGTGGGTCATCAACAGGGTTTAAACCAGAGGTGGGCAAACTTTTTGGCCTGAGGGCCACATTGGTTTTCATAAATTGTATGGAGGGCTGGTTAGGGGAGGAGGTCGTGGCCCAGCTCCTGTTTGCCCTCCCCAGGACTCCTGCCCCATCCAACCCCCCCTGTTCCCTGACAGTCCCTGTGGGACCCCTGCCGCATCCACACATCCCCACTCCTTGTCCCCTGACCGCCCCCGGAGCCCCTGCCCCTGACTTCCCCCTGCTGCCCCATCCAACCCCCCCTCCTTCCTGACTGCCCTCCGGGACCCCTGCCCCCATTCAACCCCCTTTTTCCCCTCTGACCGCCCCGACCCCTATCCACACCCCTGCCCCTATCCAACCCCCTCGCTCCCTGCCCCCTTACCGTGCTGCCTGGAGCACCGGTGGTTGGCGGCACTACAGCCGCGCCGCCCGGCTGGAGCCAGCCACGCTGCTGCCGCCACCACACAGCACAGAGACCGGGTCAGGCCGGGCTCTGCAGCTGCGCTGCCCCAGGAGCTCACAGCCCCGCTGCCCAGAGCATTGCGCCGGAGCAAGCGAGCTGAGGCTGCAGGGGAGGGGGGTGAGCCTCCTGGGCCAGGAGCTCGGGCAGGACGGTCCCGCAGGCTGGATGTGGTTTGCGGGCCATAGTTTGCCCACCTCTGGTTTAAACTCCCACTATTCAGATCCACAGCACAGACCTGTTTGCACTTAGCTCTAGGAGTAACTGCTCGGGAAGGTGTGTTATTCCCCTTGCCAGCTCACACACGTGTCACCCACCGGCAACGGCTCACCCGGGCAGCAGGATTCCTGGCTCTGGGAGCAGACAGCGGTTTAGTGATTCCAGACGGCACAGCCAAATGTCACAACACTCCCCAGTCGGGTTAGGAGCGCTGAGTGCAAACACAGGGGCTGTACCACTGAAGCTAGCAGGGAGGTAGTATCAGAGTCACAAACATCTACGTGGACAAGTGGCTAGAGTGTAACACGGAGCTGCCCTTTGTTACTGTGGGTTTTAGAAGCCTCTAATTTGCCATGTTCTTCTAACAGTCTGTGGGTCTGTCTTCACTGCAGTTATTCCATATGATTGGCACTTGGGTTAGTCTAGCCCAGGTGTGAGCAGCTGCGCTGCAACACCTTACCTGGCTTACCATGTCCTCACGGGTGTTGCACACCCCTGTGTGTGTCACTAGGACATCGGGGGGCACATCCGCATGGTTCTTTGTGCTGCAGCGACCTGAGTCACTCTGTGATTCTTCCCCAGTGAGTTGTGGGAGAACTTCTCTGTCCTGGCACGTGAGAAGGCATTAGAGGACTGGCAGGACCTGCGTAGCATCCTCATCGCAAGGTGGCCAGTTTACCAGTGTTAGCGTTCTAACCCTTCCCCCAAGCTGGGCCAGCTCGCCTGGGGTGAAAATAGTGCCACACTCAGGCCAGAGGGATTTAAGGGGGGGGATAGGGCACAGGGGGGCAGGCAAGCACCCTAGTAAGAAGCCAGGCTAAGGCTTGGTCTGCACTGCCCTAACTATGTCAGTGTCTACACTACAGCTGTGCTCCTGCTGATGTAAGTGCTCTACTACACCGACATAACTCCTCCGCCGCGAGAGGTGTAGGGCTTATGTGGGTGTAGTTAGGGTGAGACACTGCGTTCCTTACATCAGCTGTTGGCTGGCTTGTTAATTTCACGATGCCCCTGCTACAAGCTGGGGGTGGAGGGCAAGAAGCCCGGGGGCAGCTGGGCTCCTGGCATGGAGCTGCGCAGAGCTGAGAGTCTTGGCTCTCAGCCTCCCACACGGCCCCTCTTCAGTCAACGGAACCACTAACAGAAGAAGGGTAGTGTGGACATCACCTAATGTAGGTAGACTTAAAATTGTAGTGTAGACATGCCCTAACTCTGCAGGGCAGACAACCCCTTTAGCAAAGCTTTTGATACGGTTTCCCACAGTATTCTTGCCAGCAAGTTAAAGAAGTATGGGCTGCATGAATGGACTATAAGGTGGATAGAAAGCTGGCTAGATCTTCAGGCTCAACGAGTAGTGATCAACGGCTCAATGTCTAGTTGGCAGCCGGTAGCAAGCGGAGTGCCCCAAGGGTCAGTCCTGGGGCCGGTTTTGTTCAATATCTTCATTAATGATCTGGATGATGGGATGAATTGCACCCTCAGCAAGTTCGCGGCTGACACTAAGCTGGGGGAGAGGTAGATACGCTGGAAGGTAGGGATAGGGTCCAGAGTGACCTAGACAAATTGGAGGATTGGGCCAAAAGAAACCTCATGAGGTTCAACAAGGACAAGTGCAGAGTCCTGCACTTAGGATGGAAGAATCCCATGCACCACTACAGGCTGGGGACTGACTGGCTAAGCGTCCGTTCGGCAGAAAAGGACTTTGGGATTACAGTGGACGAGAAGCTGGATATGAGTCAGTAGTGTGCCCTTGTTGCCAAGAAGGCTAATGGCATATTGGGCTGCATTAGTAGGAGCATTGCCAGCAGATGGAGGGAAGTGATTATTCCCCTCTATTCGGCACTGGTGAGGCCACATCTCCGTCCAGTTTTGAGCACCCCCACTACAGAAGGGATGTGGACAAATTGGAGAGAGTCCAGTGGAGGGCAATGAAAATTATTAGGGAGCTGGGGCCCATGACTTATGAGGAGAGGCTGAGGGAACTGGGCTTATTTAGCCTGCAGAAGAGAAGAGTGAGGAGGGATTTGATAGCAGCCTTCAACTACAAGGGGGGTTCCAAAGAGGATGGAGCTTGGCTGTTCATAGTGGTAGCAGATGACAGAACAAGGAGCAATGGTCTCAAGTTGCAGTGGTGGAGGTCTAGGTTGGATATTAGGAAACACTATTTCACTAGGAGGGTGGTGAAGCACTGGAATGGGTTATCAAGGGAGGTGGTGGAATCTCCTTCCTTAGAGGTTTTTAAGGCCTGGCCTGACAAAGCCCTGGCTGGGATGATTTAGTTGGGGATTGGTCCTGCTTTGAGCAGGGGGCTGGACTAGATGACCTCCTGAGGTCTCTTCCAACTCTGAGATTCTATGATTCCTGTGAGGACATGAGAAATCCTGGCTTTCACATGATTTCAGGGAAGCAAAGTACAGTGAGTGAAAGGCCTACGTGCCGTGCCCAGGAGAGGGCCACTAAAATACAAGCTTAGAGCCCATGAGATCTAGCCCCAGCTCCTCCGCTGCCCGCTGCTGCTATTTCTATGCCCTTTCCTCACCCTTATTCTGAACCCAACTCTCCTACTGTTACCTTGGGGGTAACCAACGTTCACCCATTTTACAGGCCAGGTTGACACTAAAAAGTTGGGCTAGCAGAGCTCCGTTGGCTATTCATAGCCCTAGGTGAACATGCTGGCAAAGCCCGCAGTGCAGATGCAGCTAAGCCAACAGAAAAAAGTGCTTCGGTCACCCCGTCATTCAGGGAGATAGCGTTACTACCGGGCAGAAAAGCTCCTTCTGTTGACATACCAGGGGCCATGCTGACATAGGCCCTGTAGTGTAGACATGTCCACAGAGAACTGAGCACGAGGGCTCATTTTCACTCCCCTTCTGACCCTGAGTCCCGTTCACACACAAAACCCCTTTGTGAGTATGACGGCACTTTTAATTCCAGTTGGCTGGCCCATCAGGGTCCGGGCTGTTGCTCGAGTTAGCACAACTCCTCAGCTGTGAACACAATCACACTGCTGCTAATCCAATCACTCCGGGCCACCTGTGTGTGACTTCACAGCATGGCCGCTCTCCCTTGACCTAGGTTAACTTGAGCCGCATTAACTCAATGGTAGATCATGCAAGTGAACTGTTAAGACCTAGTGTAAGAACTTGCACAGAGTCCTACAGGCAGAGCTAGGAACAGAATCAGTAACACAGCCAAGTCTCCTCCACTTTGCCACGTAGGGGTTGTCTGCCCTGCAGAGTTAGGGGATGGCTACACTACAATTTTCCCCTCATCCACAGAGCCAGTTATCTCATCAAATATCTATAGCAGGGGCCAAAATCCTGTTGCTTGCATAATTGTTGGCAACATTAACATCTTATCAGACAGCACAGATTTTATTTATTTACTCGTGTCATTTTTTAATCCAACTTCAGTTGCCACAAGGTGTCCAGGTGCCACTTGGGCCCACACCCGCCTCCGTGCAGGTATCAGGTCACGCCCATGGCTGCCTCCTTGCAGGGAGGAACTTACGGCTGAGAGGGGGAGAGAGAGAATTAGTTCAGGGCAGACAGGCAGTGGGTGGTGTGTTATGAACCTGAAAAATTATAACTCAGTTAATTTCTGGTCTGCATGTAAATGAAGAAATGCATATTCATCAACTATGCAAATTAGACAGTGCCATTTGCTTTAATTCTCCAGCTTTCTGGCCCTTCAGCCTTACCAGATATGGACATGAAGAACCACGTTTTCAAGTGGCCTCTGATTTTTGGGTGCCTGCCTTAAGTTCTGGTCCCAGCTTGAGACACCTGTGGCCAGACTTGCAAGTGTACTGACCACCCACATCTTCAGATGTCAGTGGGAGCTGTGAGTGCTGGAAATCCGGCGCAGGGGTCTCATGTCTGGCAACGCGGAGGGAAGGCACCTAAAAGCAGAGGCCATGTGCAAACAGAGCTGTCAGTGAGGGTTTGGTGCTGTGTGTGCGAGGGTGAGCGTAGATAGCATTCGGGCCTGGGACTGTGAAATCCTTCCTTCCTGTATCCCCAGAGGGACTCCCTGGTAAGGAGGGAGAGCCACTGAGATCTCTTGCTTAACGACTCAGCTGAGCATCGCCTGGAGAGAGATGGCCATGGTGACCCTGCACAGGCGTTCGTGGGTGTAAAACCCAAGGAGGGAGAAGGAATGATTGTTCCAGCTGGCAGTTGGGGGTAGGACTTAGGCCCACCTGTCTGACTCCTCATTCCCTATCGGGGAGCAGTGTAGTGTAGAGGTGGGATTAAAGAAAAACACCCTTGTGCTCCCACAGTCGCAATGACCAGAGGTGAGTTAGGGGCCCGAATGTTGCTGCTGAGGAATGGGATGAGAGGCAGCAAGGCGAGGCGTAGCCTCAGGGCTAGGCTAGCTGTATTAGCCATGGGTAGACAGCTAGGGAGAGAGGAGAAGCGCAGGGCCAGCCCCATGGAAAACCATCCTGCTGAGGGAGTGGGAAGAACGTTAGGGGTCTGTGCTGTAAGGAGAGGGGCCGTGTTCCTCCTCAGTGGGTTGAGCGGCTGTGCATGTCTGGCTGTCGGAGCTATTCGGCTGCAGCATCGTCTCCCTGGGGATGTTCTGGGAACCTGCTTGCTGAGGGCCCTGCCATTCCATTGCGCACAGCCCAGGGAGCCGATTGCAGGGGACGCTTCTGCCTGCCCCTCCTCCCCCAGTGCTGGATTAGATGGGCCCTAACTAGTCTCTGCTTCTCTGCTGAGTTCTGGTGGGTACTGGGTTCCTGCTGAAGGGGTATGAGGTGGTGTGGACTGTTGTTGCTTCATTATCTTCTGGGTCTTTTGTGATCCTCCATGGTCCCACGCTCCCTGTGCAGGGATGGTCTGGGGAAGGCACCCTCCATCTTGGAGCCACAGGGCTTTCCTGCATGGCGCTGAGGGGTGCCGTCCTCATCCCACGCTGAGCCCTTGGGGACGCCTTGCTTTGCCTTCGACCCTCAATGGTTGTGTTGTTGCCACCATCTTTCCAGCCAAACGGATCCTGGAGCAGCTGCTCCTTAGCAGCCCCATCTCCATCAGGGTCTGGGTTTGATTGCCAGGCCTGGGGGTGTTGTGCCTCACCCCAGCCAGGCAGCGACACTGGGCTCCCAGGTCCCTGAGCCGGAGGTGAACGGCTCCAGTGACGGGAGCAGAGGGTGGTCTCTAGGGAGTGAAGGGGGAATCCTTTTGGCTGTGGGAGCCCTGCTGCCCGAGATGGTGACTACACCAGGGCCATGCTGGTGGGGGTGGGGGGCACTCGGCTGCCTCACGGGCCATTGCCCTTCCTGGGGCAGGAGGGGCAGCCTTCTGCTGCTGTCAGCCGGCACCCGGGGGCAGGACCCCCACACTGTCACCTACAGGGGACAGAGGGGCTGCCCTGAAGCAGAGGCCGCGACACTGATTTCACTGGTGCACTAAGCCTGAGGAGATGGGCCGGGGCATGGGACTGGTGTGTGGAGCGGGAGAGGATAAACCATGCACAGATGCGCTGAATAAACCCACTGCATGCGCCCCTGCCCCATGGAGTCGGGCCCAGGCCCGGAGCGGTGTCCGGGAGCGCAGGCTCTGGGTAAAGCTCCCGTGTCATCTCCGAGTTGCAGCTCTGGCACAGTCTGTTCCGCATGGGGAGGGGGCTGGGCCTGGCAGGGGGTGGGGGGATGCGTGACCAGCGGCCTGGCCAGGCCTTGCCGTGTGGCACCTACTGAGTTGTGGGGAGGGGGGAACGGAGCCCAGCAGCAAGTGCCACCCTGTGACCCTCTCTCTGTTTGCCTCCTTGCAGGATGGCGGAGCCTCGATTTAACAACCCCTACTTCTGGCCGCCCCCTCCCACCATGCCCAGCCAGGTAAGACCCCCTCCCTACCCTGCAGCCAGAGAAGCGAGGAGGGGCAGCTTTTTGCAGTCGTGGGTGAGATCCGGCTGCAGAGCAGCGCGATCCCAGGTAGTGGCTGTTGGGGGCTGTGGCAGGGCCAGCCAAGATCCCGGGAAGAGCAGTGGGCAGGGCCATGGCCGGGGGGGACTGACCCCTGGGGAGAAATGAAGGTTGCTAAAGTCCTGTGGCCAGTGGTGATGAGGCGGGATCCAGACACTTAGACCACGTCTCAGGACCCACGGAGCTGTTGGGCTGGGGAGCGTCATGCCAGGGAAGGGAGCCCCCTTGCGAGGCTCAGGGATAGGTGAGAAGGGACAATCCGGCCCTGAGCTCCTGGAGGGCCGGGGGGAGGTGAGTGCATTAGATGAGCTATTACCTCTGCTCCGTCTGCAGCGTCTATGGTAGATACCCCAGCTGCAGCTGGCTGGGAGAGGGGCAGCCTTTGGCAGGCGTCCCAGCGCAGAGCAGTGTGCCACTAGCTTAGTGGGTGGGTGGAATCCCAGTGCCACGTGCTGGCATGGGAACTGCCAGTGCTGGGGGCCCCACTGCATGTTGGGAAGCGTGCAGCTCCAGGAGTCTGGCCCCTCTTTCCTCCAAGCAGTCGCAGAGGTGGGGCCGTGGGGGGAGAACCCTTCCCCACTCCACACGTGGACTTGCAGGGGAGGGGCCGTGCCCCAGAATAGTGGCACAGTTGGGGGTGGGAGCCAGTGTCTCCTCACCTGCGCTGTGCCAGGGCTGGCAGCTTCCCCGTGGGGCACCTGCCGTGCTCCCGTGCCTCTGGCAGTGACGTGTGCGTCTTGCTTTCCTCGTCCCAGCTGGACAACTTGGTTCTGATCAATAAAATCAAGGAGCAGCTGATGGCAGAGAAGATCCGGCCCCCTCACCTGCCCCCCACCTCGGTGTCCTCCCAGCAGCCCCTGCTGGTGCCCCCCTCGCCTGCAGAGAGCAGCCAGTCCATCATGTCCCTCCCCAAACTGCAGCAGGTCCCAGGGCTGCACCCACAGGCCGTCCCCCAGCCTGACGTGGCCCTGCATGCCCGGCCGGCCACCAGCACGGTCACAGGTAACCACAGCCCAGCAGCACCGTGGGGAGCACTGCGGGTGGGGCTGGGAGGGGAAAGGTTAGAGGGACGGGTGTGCATCTCTGCACAGGCAGGAGGGGACAGGACTCCAGAAGAGGGGGGCCCCCTGTGTTTGAGGGAACCCAGATTACCTGGTAGGATCCCTAGGCAGAGGCTGGCGCTGCCCCCCACTCCTAGGCCATGCTCTCCCCCTTGGCAGGACGGTCTGTTTCACCCGCTGCCCTTTCTGCCGATGGGGTACGGAGGTGGAACCTCTCAGTGCCATGTTGCAGCTGCAGGGGGTCCCCTCCTCTGCCTCTATTCTCAGGGGCTGGGAGTTTGGGGGGGGGCAATGGGTCAGCCTCCCTCCCCTAGCTAGGGTCCCCTAAGTGGGATCAGCTGTACTGGGGAAGCCATGCCTGTCTGGGAAGCTTCCTGCGATGGGGTCTCAGTATCCCAAAGCCAGCTGCCCCCTGGGGGAGAAGGGCGAGCTCCATCCCTGCGCAGCTGCGTTCCAGTGATCCCCCCCCCCCTTTACCTTTCAGGTCTGGGGCTGGCCTCCCGTGCCCCCGCAGTCAGCACCTCGGAATCCAGCACTGGCACCAGCACCCCTTCCACCCCCACCTCCACCAGTCAGAGCAGACTCATCGCCTCCTCGCCCACCCTCATCTCAGGGATCACCAGCCCCCCGCTCCTGGACTCCATCAAGACAATCCAGGGCCACAGCCTGCTGGGGGCGCCCAAGTCAGAGCGAGGGAGGAAGAAGATCAAGGCGGAGAACCCGTCGGGGCCGCCCGTCCTCGTGGTGCCCTACCCCATCCTGGCCTCGGGCGAGACGGCTAAAGAGGGCAAAACCTACAGGTTGGGCTGCCCCCACCCCAGCTGGGCACTCCCAGCCTGGTCTGCTGGCTGCTCCCTTCCTCTGCTGAGGAGGGCACCTGGCAGGGGAACATGGCAACAGCCCCTTTCTGTTCAGGTGCCACCCTACGGCCTTCATTTGGCCAGGCCTCTGCTGGGGTGTGGCCCCACCCTCCATGCACCACCCCCTCTCTGCCAGTGTGGGGGCATGAGCACAGGACTGGCACCTAGGACTCCTGTGTTCTAGTCCCAGCTCTAGGAAGGGGATGGGAATCAGGGTGGCTGGGTTCCTTCTGTTCCTGGTTCTGACACTGATTCCCTGGGTGACCTTGTGTGGACTGAAAGGTCAGATGATCCCCTGTGCTGGTGAGCGGAAGCTGTGCTCAGTCCCTGCATTGCTAGCTTCTGCAGACATGTCCCTGCTGTGGGGCCCATCAGAGACTAGCTGCCCTGCCCGACCATGCTGGCGCCCCACAGCCTACAGAACAGTGTGTGCCCATCGCCGGGCCGGGCAGAGGGAGGGGAATGGGACAAGTCCTGGGTAAGAAGCCAGGCCTGTGGGGTGGATCTGGCCCGTAGCAGCCAGGCCGGAGTTACTCCCGGGGCAGGCTGGGGCTGCAACAGCCTCATGTCCCGCACTGCTTTCAGCCCCTGGCCCCTGCAACGCTGCAGGGCACACTGTCCTAGAGCTGGCAGTGCAGGTGCCTCGCGGGGGGCCTGGGCTGGGGTGTGCTGCTTGCCATGCCCTTGCCTGATGCCCCCCGGGCCCCTCTCGCTGTCCCTCCCCAGGTGTAAAGTCTGCCCCCTGACCTTCTTCACCAAGTCGGAGATGCAGATCCACTCCAAGTCGCACACAGAGGCCAAACCCCACAAGTGCCCGCACTGCTCCAAATCCTTCGCTAACGCCTCCTACTTGGCCCAGCACCTGCGCATCCACCTGGGCGTGAAGCCGTATCACTGCTCCTACTGTGAGAAATCCTTCCGCCAGCTCTCCCATCTCCAGCAGCACACCAGGTGAGGGGCGGGGCTGCAATGGCCAGTGTCTGGCTGGCTCTGAGCAGGTGCCACCTGCACGCCCCATGGAATCCCAGAGCAAACAAGCCTCTGACAGCTGGACCAAGCCTGTAACTCCTGTCTGGCTGAACTGGTTCGTCCCACAGCCTTTGTCCCCAAGCGGCTGGGAAGCTGTAGCCTCTGTCCTCCCGATGGTCCCGCAGTGCAGTGCTCTGTATGGGGAAATGACTCCTAACCACCTGCACCCACCAACAGTGCCAGGCACTATGGGTAGGGCCCTACCAAATTCATGGTCCTTCTTAGTCAATTTCATGGTCATTGGATTTTAAAAATAGTGAATTTCATGATTTCAGCTGTTTAAACCTGAAATTTGATGGTGGTGTAATTGTAGAGGTCCTGACCCAAAAAGGAGTTGTGAGGGGGTCACAAGGTTATTGTAAGGGGGGTTAGTACGGCTACCCTTCTGCACTGTTGCTGGCGGGGCGCTGCCTTCAGAGCTGGGCACCTAGCCAACAGCCGCCCACTCTCTGGCTGCCAAGTTCGGAAAGTAACGCAGGAGTAAGGGTGGCAATACCGTGACCCCTCTAAAATAACCTTGCGACCCCCCCCCCCCCCAAAAAAAAACCCCTCCCTTTTGGGTAGGGTTACCATCTTTGGTTGGATGAATTCCTGGAGGTTTCATCACATGACATTATCTTTAATTAAAGATTAATTCCTGGAGAGTCCAGGACAATCCTGGAGGGTAGGCAACCCTACTTTTGGGTCAGGACCCCCAATTTGAGAAACGCTGGTCTCCCCCATGAAATCTGTGTAGTAGAGGGTAAAAGCTCACAAAAGACCAGATTTCACAGGGGGAGACCAGATTTCACAGGCCGTGATGCGTTTTTCATGGCCGTGAATTGGGTAGGGCCCTAACTATGGAGTCCCAGAATGCACTGGGATAAGCACAGCATGGGCATGCCACCACTGTCCTGTCAGGAGCCGGGCTGCTGGTGGTCCCTGCTTTGTCCAGCCTTGAGCGCCCCAAGAGCCATGTAAAAATTCACCAGCACCTATGAGACCCGGCTCTTGTGGGCACGCCAGTGGTGTAGGTCTGCGCCCTTGCACCAGTGTTTGCATGCAGTGGGTGTGTGGCACGTGTCCCTGGTCTCACATGCCCAGGTGCCCGATTTTGCCTGTGAACAGGTGCCCAGCCATCCTGTTGCATGGAGCTGTGGAATCGAGCCCAGGTTTTCCCATTGGGCCTACCTGGGAGAGCGTTTCTCTGGCCACCTCAGGACCCCTAGAGTGATGCAGGGTTTGACTCCTATTCCCAGCCTGGGCTTCCTCTCCCTATGCCCCTGGATTCCTGCGCTGCCCCCCAGCATCAAACATGAAGGAGCAGGCGGCCTTCAGAAAGCACCTGCTGGCCTCTCTACTCTGGGAGCCTGTGTGGAATGAAGCCAGAGGGACAACTGCCTCCTGTGAGCCCTTGGGACAGGCCAGCCATCCTCTGCCTGCCTCCGTGGACTGGCCCTATAAACCTCCCTCCCTCTTTCCCTTCGGGACGCCACCTGTCCAGGTTTGCCCAGGATCGACCCTCTTTTGAGGTAGCTGTGCTGGGACACCTGTCAAGTGCTCAGTACACGGCCAGCTGACCAGTCTGACGGGCCCAGGAGCATCCTGGTTGTCCTGGGTTTTTGTACCTCAGAGGTGGCAGCTCTGCCCTCCCTCCGGGCTGAACCAGTCAGACTCCATGATCTTGCTGAGCAGGAAGTAACTAACCTGTGGGGTGGTGCCAATGTGTCTTCATCACGGAGTTAGCTCGAGTGACTCCTCTCGAGCGAGCCCAGCTCCCGTGAGCACGGCCATGCTGTGTCTGGGCTCTCCCACTGCCAGGTCTGCGCTGGCACTGCCCGCGCTCGTGTGAGGCGCTAGGACTTCTGGGGGCACAGCCCAGGACGTTCGCATGGAGGGGGCTGGGCGGCTCTGTGAGTACGTTCCCAGTGAATTGAGGGAGAACTCATCTGTCCTTCCAGGAACAGGGGGCATGGTAAGAAGGCCTTGGCAGACTGGCAGCACTCGAGTGGCGCTAGCTGTGTCCCCACTGCAGGGCAGGTGACGAGCGGTGCACGTCTCAGGCCAGCCAACTTGAGCTAAAAGCACCCCTGGACTCGCGTGAAGGCGTTTCTGTGCGGACGGGACATTCGAGTTATAACTCCAATGACGGCAAGGGGAGGCTTGCCCCAAGCTGGCGCTGGCTAGGCAGCATGCTGGGAGCCCATTGCCCTGCAGCTGGGGTGGTCCGTCTCCATCCCGTTGCTGGAGAGGGCTGGCTCCTGCTTTTGTGTACCTGGCCCCCGCAGGGCTGGAATCCAGCGTGCTAACAGAGGCAGCCCTTTGGGGGACAGAGCCACCTTCACCCCCTTGCTCGCTGAGTGGGCAGGAGAGGAGAGGGGCTGTCCAGGTGCCCTGTGTGTGCTGGGGCCTTAGAGGGCTGCTGCACCCCCACAGCAGAGTAGGGCACGGGGTTTGATCCCATTCTAGGCGGTGCCTGTGTTGACGTTCCTGTTGCTGTGTTGCAGAATTCACACTGGCGACAGACCCTACAAGTGCCCACACCCTGGCTGTGAAAAGGCTTTCACGCAGCTCTCCAACCTCCAGGTCAGTGCCCTGTTGGGGCCCGGCAGGTTCCCAACCCACGGGGGGCCGAGCCCTTGGGGAGGGGAAACACAAGTGGTTGCGGGGTGGGGGGCGCAGGCGCAGAAAATAAGAAGCTGATGGGGGGAGGGGACCTAGGTCATGGAGCTGGGCAGTTGATGGGAAGGGGGAGATGGATGTGGTTCCAGGGAGCAGCATCAGTGTCTGGGGGCCTAGGACTGGGGGAGGTGGCGCCGATGCCCCGAGCCCTGCAGGGGGCTGTGGGGATCGATAGTCGTTGGCCCCTGTCCCACAGGGGTGTCTACTCTGCCATTGGTGTGGATCCTGGGAGCAGAGCAGGCTGCTCTACATGGTCCCCCAGCCGCTGGGCTCCGTGTCCCCATGGGGTGGGGGCGTGGCCCAAGAGCTGCCAAGGATTGTGCCACGTAACACTGCCCCGGCCTCCTCCCGCCCTCGCAGTCACACCAGCGACAGCACAACAAGGATAAGCCCTACAAATGTCCGAACTGCTACCGGGCGTACTCGGACTCGGCATCGCTGCAGATCCACCTCTCTGCACACGCCATCAAACACGCCAAGGCCTACTGCTGCAGCATGTGTGGGCGGGCCTACACCTCGGTGAGTGGCAGGAGGCGTGGGGAGCCAGGCACTGGCCAAGGCAGGGACGGGGCCGCCATGGGGCCAGAGGTGCCACGGGGCAGGGTCTGTTCCAGAGACGGCTCATGCCCCCTGCCTGTGCCAGCTGAGCCCCGCGGGATGAGAAAGGGAGGGTCTCTGCCCACAGCCAGGTGCTCGTTGGGTGAGGAGCTCCTTAGCACAGCAGTCATCCCAGCACTGGCAAGGGAGGCTCTTACGGTGCTGCAGGGATCAGGCTCCAGCCAATCGCAAACCAGCTGGTAAGAGAAAATTGCTCTCTATTGGCTAGAGCCTGAAGCCTGGGCTTCTTCCCGCCAGGTGGAGGCGGATCCCTTGGGAGAGCCAATCAGCTTGTCACCTCTGAGCTGTCCTGTAGCGCTCCCAGGCGTGTGAATGAGGATGGATTCTGGGCAGGGGCATGGGATGGGGGCTCTCTTCTGGGCACAGGGGGCGAGGCAGACAGTGGACCCACCCCTCCTCGCTGCACTGCTTACCCTGCTGTCCGGCTGTCTCTCTCCCCCCAGGAGACGTATTTGATGAAGCACATGTCCAAACACACCGTGGTGGAACACCTAGTGAGCCAGCACTCGCCACAAAGGACGGAGTCCCCCGGCATCCCAGTGCGGATCTCACTCATCTAATCTGGGGCTCCCTCGCCCACCCCTACCCTGCGCAGCTCTCCTCCCCCCAATTCCGGATCGCCAGGGGCCAGGGGGCGGCTTGGAGACGATCACACAGACCACCCCCCCAGCACCGCCACCGAGTGCCCGCGCCTGCCGAGCCACGGGGAGCGACTGCGAAGACACTCATCTTTTGGGAGAAATTAATGAATGAATTAATGTTTGGAAAACACCCCTCGGCCCTGGTCCCGTCCCCAGCACCCTGCCGGGAGAGCCAGGGACTCGTCCACAGTTTTGGTGAAATCCAAAGACTATTTCAGAGCACTTTGAATCTCTGTGTTTGGTTTCTTCATTTTCTTTCTTTTTTTCCCCTTCTTTCTGCCCCCGCCCCCATCCTCCGTGCTCCTTTCTGCTCTCTTTTGGATACAAGTAGAGATATATATATATATATATATATTGGCCAAGAAGTTGGTGCTGCTAAAACCGAAAACCCGAACTGGACAGAGACGCGCTGGATGGCATGGCGGGCAGGATCCAGGGCCTGGCACTCGGGCTCCTTCAGCCTCAGGATGAGACTCTGGGATGTGCCCAGCCTGGCGCTTGGTATCTGCTGCTCCTCCTGGACTCTCTGTTGGGAGCCAGCGTGAGGCCAGTTGAGAGGGGAATGGGTTAACCTGTTGGCTGGAGAGGTGAGATCTGCGGCTCTGCTGGCGTGGGGACAGGCGCTCGAGCAGCAGCCGCAGGAGGGAGACCTTTGTTCTGCAGAGGTCGCTGTTCCCCGCTGGGGCTTGTCCCTCTGCCGCTTTGTCTAACCTCGTTGGGACGTTTTGGTTGTTTCCTTTGGTTTGTTTCCTTTGTCCTGGTTCGAGCTGCACAGGACTGGCTGGCCCCGCGGCCACGCCGTGGTCCGTGCACGTTTCACCCGCGCCCTCCGCCCGGCTGGGGTAAGTGTGGTGGCTGCCGGAGGAGGCGCTCAGCCTACGACAGGCACACAGCCGGGGCTGGCCATGCCTGTGCAGAATCCAGAGATGCAGCCCATGGAGACCACAGGTCCCAGCATGCCGTGCTGTAGTTTGAGCTAAGCAGTATCCCACCAGATCGGGAAAGTGCATTGCCTGCTGGGAGCTGTAGTCTATAGGATTGGGGCAGCGAGTCAGGCAGACAGTGGCCAGCTCTGGTATAGTCCCAGCTGTGGGGCTCCCCTTTCCAGCCCCCAGCTCTGCTAGGCCAGCCATGGCATGTGGGAGTGGAGGGGCACTTTGGCCATGATGCTGAGGATTGGGGACGGGGGGGGGGGGGGGGGGGGCATGGGGTTTCACAGCAGGAGTTTGGGAGTCTCAGCTGTCCACGATCCGCTGCCCTTCCTCTCTCCCCCCCCCCCCCCCCCCCCAGTCCACCTGGTGCTAACTAGGGATTGTCCTGAGCTATGAAGGGGCGTTTGCTAAGGAAGAGTGAGTGTGAGAGACGGGGGCGGGGGGTACTCGCCGCAGGTTATGCTCTTTGACGTGGATTATTTTTCAATCTCTCTTCCCCACTATGGGCATCTAGTGCTGCTGCTCTGGAAGCCCGGGCACCACAGCAGCCCGGGGCAAGGGGGCAGCCTGGGGTCTCCTCTGTCTCCATTACCTCCTGGAGCCTGTGTTTGCTTATCGAGGGGCTGGGCCCCAGGCAGAGTGTTGCATGTGGGAGAGGGGGGTCTGCCCCATGGGAAAGCTCCCTCCAGACCACCCCAACCAGGAATGTCTCTACCCCCTGTGCCCCGGCTCTGCCCCTCCCTCTGGGTTCCCAGCAGGGCACTGGCAAACACTTTCTGCACCTTCACAGGATTCACATAGAAACCCCATCCAGTCCCTGAACCCTGCGGCAGGGTTAGCGCTGGCTCAGTCCCTGGGGCTTGGGCACCAGCCAGCTGCCGTGAGAATTTCCCTTTCTCCTGCTGTGTCTGTGCAGGATGGTAATGAAGCCACCTGCAGAGCACCTGTTGGCTGGCACAGTAACACCTGGAACATCTGCTGGCTGGGCACAGCTCCCGTTAGCCCTATCCACACTA
The DNA here is from genome assembly GCF_027887155.1 of Malaclemys terrapin pileata. Taxonomy (NCBI): domain Eukaryota; kingdom Metazoa; phylum Chordata; order Testudines; family Emydidae; genus Malaclemys; species Malaclemys terrapin. Next base: position 2,302,865 of record NC_071523.1, read on the forward strand.
GGGCCTGTGACTGGCTCCATTTCTGGCCCAGCTATAACCCTGCCCATGCTCAGAGCACCTGTCAGTTGTTCTGAACTTGGCTGACCCTACCTTGGCTCAGCCGGGACCATGGTTTGGGCTGTAGCTTGTGCTCTGTGAAACGGGGCCGATTAGAATCAGGTTTGAGGGTCACTTGCAAACAGGGCTGTACTGAGCACAGTAGGGCTCTGCAGGACTTGGGGAGATCAGCAGGGGATAGCCTGCATTGCCCCCACTCCCTGCTGCTGGCATCGGAGGTGAGCTGTGACATTAGCACCGCTTGGATCTGAAATTCTGATCCATTGGGGTCTGATTCTGCTGCCATGACAAAGCTCTCCCAGAGGTTAGTGGGGCAGGATTAGGCTGTGAGCCCCCCTGGCTCCTGGGATGCAGGGAACAAACCAGCTCCCTCCTGAGCAAACTAAAACACTAAAGGGGAAGAGGAAAGCCAGCGTGTGCCCAGTAGCAGGGACTGGCAGTGCCTGAGGGGGCTGACTTAGTCTGTCCTGGGACCGTGTGGCTGGTCAGACGGGCGATGGGAGAAACGCAGAGCGGTCTGTATTCCCGGAGAGACGTTCCTTCCCCATCTCCCCTGGCACCTCCTGGAAATCAGCCCCCCACCAGTGCAGTCCCCTGGCAGGGAACCTTGGAGCAGGCTTAGGAGGGAGAAATCCAGCAACAAGAGACACGAGGCCCTTCCCTTCCCTGGGGTCACCTCATTGGGTACAGTAGTGGTACCACAGGCATGGATCCCACTGCCCTCCACGTGATTCCCTCGGGGCACCTGGGCACCAGCTTGATCTCTGGCCTTTGGGGGACTGAGCTGTTCTGGGAGCTGCAGAGCCTGCTCTCAGGCCAGCTGGACTGGACGGGGATTCCCCCAGCCAAGGGTGCTGTGATCCGCCTCTCTGCCCTGCAGAATCCCACATACCAGACACCGAGAAGCAAATGCAGCAGGAAGAATGATTTGCAATGTGTAAATACCTCCAATGGAGCAGCTTTGGAGGGGCCTGGCCCAGCCAGAGTCAACGGCAGCAGCAGGCCCTGCAGGGAACAAATACACTAGGGCAGCGTTTCTTGGGCGGGAGCTCAGAGCTAACTCAGCTCAGCAGGGCCATGGTAGGGTCTAGGTAGGAGCTCGCACTGATGGAGAGCTCACCACTGCTCCAGCTGGAAGCACTGGCTGGCTGCTCATGCACTAACCCAGCTTCTCCCAGCAGGAGGCGCTGTGCATTGCTGGAGAGAACATCCTCCCACGCAGGAGGTGATACAGCCACCTGTGGCCACTTAAGCCTTTCACTGCCAGAACAGAAACCCTCCCAACCATGAGAGATTTATAAAAGCAGAGCAGATCCCTCCCCTCCCTCTCCCCCTCCAGCAGCAAATCATAGATCCCTTCCTGTTGGGTGAAACCAATTCAATATAGTATTAAAGAAGCAGCAAGCAGAGGGGCTTGCCCTCCTCCCTGTTTGGAAAGCCGTGCCCATGCCTGTGTGGGGCTGGATGGATACATGGAGTTATATAAATATACGTGTGTGTGTGTATATATAACACCTATGTATAGAGATGGAAGAATGCCCCACGTCCCCCAGCCCTCCAAGAAAGACTAGACAAAAACTCATATATATTATGTACTCTTTGGTTCCGTTTTGGATATTAACTGTTATTTTTATACACTTTTTAAGCCTTAACTATATCATTGTTTTACCAGGTTGTTTGTTTATTGCCTACTCTGTTTATTAATTTGATTCTCTTTTTACCCTGCCCTCTGCCCTGACCTTTGTTTCTGAATCGATGTTGTACGATATTCAATATTGTAACCTTTTTGTCAGCATGTTAATACTGTGTAAATATGCCTCTTATACATACTGTTAACACATCTTTTTGTTTTATTTTTTTTTCTATATGAAAATCCAGGCCACGTGTCTCTAGATCTAGTTATTACCTTATTAAAAAAGAAAAAAGGAAAAAAAAAAAGGATTCTCCCTCCCCCTTCTCTCTGTCTCGCATTGTGGTTAACGGAAAGACATGAGGAGGCTGCGGCTTCCGTATGGAAAGTTTGCATTATGTTTAAAAGAAAAAGAATTTAAAAAAAAAAATTCCAAACAATTTTGCTCTTTGTATTTCTGTTGTGAAACAAAATAAACTGTACATGCAAACTTCTGAAGGCCTGGCACTTGTGAGGCTGGTTTGTTCGGGGAGAGCCTGGGTGGAGACAGGCCACAGTATAGCAGTGGAAATCGGAGCTCCTGGGTTCTCTCCTCTTTGCTGTATGACCCTGGCAGAGTCACTTTGCCTCCACATCAATTTCCCCGTGTGTAAAATGGGGATGATGAAACTGAGCCACTGCTGAACGGTGCTCTGAGATGCAGGGCTGAGCCTGGAAGGGGAAGTGTGATTTGACCATGTTGGGCAATGTGTGCAAGGCACAGTACAGGGTCGGGAGTGTCATTTACACTGGGTGCAAGAGGCTCCCATTGGGGTGAGCAGAGAATGCAGATGGGGTCATATTTTATACCCCCTTGCACGGGTGTGAATAATGACACAAGGTGTGAGGCAGAGGGACTCAGCCCACAGCCATCCATCATCCCTGCTCCCCTCCTGTCCTGGCTTGCAGTACTAGAACTTGCTGTCTCTCAGCAGCTCACCTGGCAGAGAGAACCCACCCAGCAGGCTCAGGGGAAGGTGTGCGCTCTGCAGATGCAACTGGGACCTGGGGCATCTGTAGGGCTTTGTTACTCTGAGAGGGCTCTCAGACAGTGAGTACGTAGAAACGCCGAACTGTCAGGTTGGAAGGGACCTCCAGAAGTCACCTAGTCCAGCCCCCTGCACTGAGGCGGGCCCAAGCGAACCTAGACCATCCAACAGGTGTTTGGCCAACCTGTTCTGAAAAGCCTCCAATGACAGGGATTCCAGAACCTTCCTGGGAAGCCTGTTCCAGAGCTTAACTACACTTAGAGCTGGCACGTTTTTCCTAATATCTAACCTAAATCTCCCATGCTGCAGCTTAAACCCATTATTTACCCCTTCCCATAACACAAGAACTAGGGGTCACCCAATGAAATGAGCAGGCACCAGGTTTAAAACAAACATAAGTAAAGAACCAATCTGAGATCTTCTGACCAGTTTGAATGAATACAGGTCAGTGGGCCTGATGCTATTCATCCCAGGGAAGTGAAGGAATTGGCTGAAGAAATCTTGGAGCCACTGGCAATAATATTTGCAAACTCATGGATGACAGGAGAGGGCCCGGAAGACTGGAGAAGGGCTAACATAGGGCCCATCTTTAAAAAGGAGGAACTGGGGAACTACAGACCAGTCAGCCTGACCTCAGTACCTGGGAAGCTACCAGAGCAATGTCTCAAACATTCAATTTGTGAATACCTGGAGGATGAAGGGTGATCACTAGCAGCCAGCATGGATTTACCAAGAACAACTCCTGCCAAACCAGCTTGATTTCCTTCTTTGATAGGGTAGCTGATTTGGTGAATGGGGGAATACGGTGGGCATAATATACCTGAACTTCAGCAAGGCTTCTGACACAGTCCCACACGACATTCTGATAAGTAAGCTGGAGAAATGTGGGCTCGACAAAACTAACCTTAAATGGATACATAATTGGCTAAACAACCACAAACGGAGTCACTCTTAATGGAATGTCAGATTGGAGGGAGGTTTCAAGTGGGGGTCCACAGGGATCTTTTCTGGATCCCGTGTTATTTAACATCTTGATTAAAGACCTGGATGTAGGACTAGAGAGCACACTGATCAAGTTTGCAGATGACACAAAGCTAGAGGGAGTTGCCAACACTTTGGAGGACAGAGCTAACATTCAGAGGAATCTTGATAAATTGAAGAACTGGGCTATAGACAACAAAATGAAATTCAACAAAGATGAATGTAAGGTTCTACACTTTGTTTTTTCTTCCCTAACGCACAAATACACAATGGGGGATAACTGGCTTGGCAGCTGAGAAGGATCTGGGAGTTGTGGTGGATCACAACCTCAACATGAGTCAGCAGTGTGATGCTGTTGCAAACAAAACAAACAAACAAATGCAGTTTCAGGTTGCATTAACAGAGGCAGAGCATACAAGTCATGGGAGGTGATAGTACCGCTCTAATCAGCGCTGGGGAGGCCTCAGCTGGAGTACTGTGTCCAGTTTTGGTCAGCAATGTATAGAAAGGATGTAGAGAAACTGGAAAGGATCCTGAGGCGAGTGACAAAGATAGACAAGGGATAGAATGCAGCCATACAAGCAAAGGCTGAAGGAACTGAGTGGTTCGTTTGGAAAAAAGGAGATTAAGGGGGGACGTGATGGTCGTCTTCAAATTGTAGATCAATCTCTGATAATTTTCATATGACTTTGCATTGTGCCTCTTCATATAACCTTGTGGTGGGTCTACCCACGTGTGACCTCTGTTTTCATGGGACTTTGTATCAAAGCCTCATTTAGAAACTTTGCATTGCCCTTGGTATAATATTATAGCCCCTAAGGATAGAATAAGATAGAAGAAAAATTCCTTTTTGCTAGCAGTAGAACAAGAGCTCTCCCCCCCCCCCCACTCTTAATCAATTGCCCTGTTGAATGAATCAAGTGTGGATGAGCAAGGCATGGAAGGCAGCACCTCCAGACAGCCTCAACTGTTGGAGAGGGGCTGGGAGCCAGACCCAAGGACAATAAAACGTGTCAAGTGGGCTCATTAAAGACAAGCAGACATACCGAGGGCCTCGGGGGTTAGAAGCAAGCACCTTCTTTTGGAAACACCCTCTTTGCAGCATTGGGACAACACTCAAAAGAAAGCAGCACAAAGGACCAATGAACACAGACACAGAGTTTGAATCTGGTATAGATTTGCATAAGAGGTGTCTTGCAGAGGACCCCAGGTCTCGTCTTGTCAACATGGGAGCATCGATCCGAATTGGCAGAAGCCCGGCTCCACCCCCTCCCCCATCTAACTCACCTGGCCAGTGAAGTTAAGGGGAGCAACTAATTGGTAACAACAAGACGGAGTGTGTTTGTGTGTGTGTGTGAGTGTAAGTGTAATATATTATATGCATAGGATACAGTGTTAATGAATACATGTATTACTAATAAATGTGGCGTTTTGCCTTATTGCCCCTGAAAAGATCCTGTGCAGTACTTTAAGTACAACAAAATACTTGAAAGGCTGCCATAAAAAAAGATGGAGAAAAGTTGTTTTCTCTTGCCACAGAGGGCAGGACACGAGGCAATGGGTTCAAACTACAGCATGGCAGATTTAGATTAAACTTCCTAACTGGAAGGACAGCAGGACAATGGAACAGACACCTAGGCAGGTTGTGGAATCTCCTTCATTGGAGGTTTTCAAAAGGAGGCTGGATAGTCACCTGTCTTGGATGGTTTAGACACAACAAATCTTGCATCCTGGGAGGGGGTTAGACTAGATGACCCTTGTGGTCCCTTCTAACCCTCTGGATCTATGAACAACCCTGAACATATTTGAAGACTATCAGGACACAAGAACAGAAGGAGATTCATGGAAATAACGTAGGTGGGGAGACTCTAGGGTATGTCTACACTAGCAGAGTTCCAGCGCCGCTCAGAGAGCACTGAAGGGAAACCGCTGTTGTGTGTTCACACTGTCAACTGCCAGCACAATAGCGTGTTCATACTTGCAGCACTTGCATTGGTATTCAGAGCGGTGCACTCTGGGCAGCTATCCCACAGAGCATCTCTTCCTCTTCTGCGGCCTTAGTTGTGGGAAGGTGGAGGGGGTTGTGGGGCATCCTGGGTCCTGTCCCAATACCCCGTGATGCATTGCTTCACATCCCAGCAATCCCTCCTGTGCCTCCGGCTGCATTTGGCGCCATCTTACAACCGTTTGTGTACTGGGCGCCCTGCTTCTTCAGTCTGCAGGAACGGATCCTGCACTGTTGACCAATATGCTGCTCGCTCTCATGAACACATCACAAGTGGCAGTGCTGTTATCGACCAGGATGTCTACACTGGTACCGCGGCGCTGTAGCCCTGGCACAGAAAGCTGTACGCCTCGTCGGGGTGGGTTTTTTATAGCACTGCAACTGGGCAGTTTCTGCGCACTAAGTGGCTCGGCCGTGTGTAATCTCGGGAGCTACAGCGCAGAAAGCTGCTTTACTGCACAGAAACTTGCCAGTGTAGACAAGGCCTTAGAGCACTGCTGCTGGCCTGCTGTGAGACCTTGGGTGGGGTGAATGAGCAGAGCCTGCAACCACCATCCTGCACAGCACCTGAGTGTAGTTGAGAGATACAGGGGAGGGTCCCAAGGGAAGGATCACTCAGAGGGGTCAGAGGGAGGGGGAGATGAGAAGCAGGGAGTCAGAGCCCTCTGGCTGTGGAACATCTTTAAAAAACTAAGGAAATTCCCAGGCAAAAATCTCTGAGCAGAGGTTAGGGCTGACAGTTAATAGCAAAGTAATGGGTGTGTTAGGGCTGAATCCCCACTCTGTCACTCTGAGTACAGGAAGTGGGGGCCCGCAAGGATTTTAAAAATTAATACTGGCCACTCCAGGCTTGTATTACACTCCCAAGGTTACAGCTTTTCTCTGACCTTGGCTTAGTAAACGCTGCCACCACCCAAATGCAAAAAACCCCTTGAACCCAGGAAGGAGCACTTGGGAATTCCTCCCTGTGGATACCCACAAGCCCTTTCACACCCCCCCTCGGGAACAGCTGAGAAAGAAAACAAAGGAAATTAATTGTTGTCACCAGCTAATTAAACAGCATATGCACAAACCTCTTAGGATGCCAAAAATCAAATTCTGTTCTTAAAAAAAAGGTAAATTTTATTAAAAACAAAAAGGAAGAAAATACATCTGGAACTTAGGCTTTTGCTAGATTTTAAAAGAGCAATTCCAAACATTAAGCACCGAAATAAGCTTTCTTGGGGGTTCAGCTTAAAGGTTACAAGCAAACAAAAGCATCTGGGGTTAGCACAGAGGAGATCCACAAGCCAAAATAAAGAAATAAACCTGATCGCGTCGAGCTAAACATTCCCTGTCCCCATGATTCCTTCTAGGTATGGAAGATAGGTTTGAACCAGGTATGAAAAAGTTACACAGAATTGCTGCTTATAGCATTGCTGCTCTGTGTCCCTGCAGCCCAGCGAGAACAACAGACAACAAAGGGGAAGTTTTTTCCCCCATTTTAAAAAGTTCTAGCCCTCCCATTGGCTCTTTTGGTCAGGTGCCCGCGCCCTTTTTTTTTGTTGTTTTCTTTTTTGTACCTATGCAGGGAGGCTTTTTAACCTTTCACAGGTAAAGCAAGCAGAGAACAGCTACCTAGAGGGATTTTACAGTTAACTGGCTGGCTGGGTGTCTATAAAAGGGAGCTACCCTCCCTTCATTTATCACAGGGTGTTAAACTTGATAAGCATCCAGTTATTCGTGTAAGGGGGGAGAACAGGGGCTTGTGCCCTTTGCTACTTCCTGGCGGTAAAGAGAGCCGGAACATTCATGTGACCAAAATTGTTTGGTTTGGTTTGTTCCACTGGAATTCAGGTCTTGTCTAGACTCACTGGCCGATGGAGCATTGACAGGTTTGCGGCATTGGGGACAACTCAGGTGGGTCTGACCCTGCCCCATTGCAGCCAAGGGGAGTCTGAACATTGACCGCGAGGGCAGAAGGGTCACAGGATCGCTGGGTGGGAACAGTTTTCCTGCTTTGCACTGAGACCTTTTGAGATTTTTTGCAACTGTTTCCCGTCCCCACCAAAAACAAAAAAGGGAGGGAGAGAAACCCTAGAATAGCTGGCAGCCTGGTAGTTCAGGCACTGCTGGGATGTGTCTTTGTTGAGCGAGGAGGTATCCCAGAGGCAGCAGCTGCATGACACAGCTGGGGGAATTGCTTGCCGTTGGGGTGATTAGTGCATCTCTTGCAGAGCAACACAGCTCTAAATGTGATCCCACCCCTAGTAGGCATCCTTCAGTCTCGAGAGACCATGGGGATACGCCCCTGAGAGGTAAAGAGTTTACTCACTTGATTTTATGGCAGCTGCAAACATGGCTGAAGAGACCCATTCAAGAGAGACAATCTCTGTCACATTTAAAGGTGATGTTTCGATCCTTTGGGCTCTGCCTTCTGAGCGCTCTTTTCTCCTCTGCTAAGCTGGATGGCTTCCTTGTAACTCCAGAGACCTGTGTTAAGCTGTTGTCCTCAGGGTGATCTTCCCAGTTGGCCACATCCATGTCCATTTCTTTGAGGTCTCGCTTGCACCCATCCTTGAACCACAATTTTGGGCATCCTTTGGGTCTTTTTCCAGATGCCAATTGGCCGTAGTGGATGTCCTTTGGGATGTGCCCATCATTCACTCAGCACACATGCCCAAGCCTGCCTGAGGAGTGTTTGCATGCTGGCCTGTTTGAGCACCTCAGTGTTTGTGACTCTGTCCCTCTAGGAGATGCCAAAAAGATTCAAGGAAGGCAACACATATGAAAGTTGTGTTGAGCCTCTTTTCCTGATGCTATAAAGGTCCATGTCTCACTCCCGTACAAAAGTGTGCTGATAACACATGCACAATACACACAGATCTTTATGTGTTCTGTCAGTGTGTTGTTTTGCCATATCCTCTTGCTTAGACTAGACATTGTGGCCATAGGTGCTGGAGCACCCATGGGAAAAAACTACTGGGTGCTGAGAACCCACTGGCAGCCCCCCTGTTCAACACCTTCTGCTCCCCCCAGTGGCCCCAATCAATCAACTCCTCCCTCTTGCAATCAGCTGTTCTGCAGCTGGGCAGAAGGTGCTGGGGGAGGAGCACAGGTGACACATGACATACTGGGGTCCCACTGAGCCCACCCATTCCACCAGCCTGGGCTTCCTCACCCTGTCCTGCTAAGCCAGACCCTTAAGCCTAGAAGATCAGGGTTGGAAGGGACCTCAGGAGGTCATCTAATCAAACCCCTGATCAAAGCAGGACCAAACCCCAGACAGATTTTTGCCCCAGATCCCTAACTGGGATTGAACTCACAACCCTGGGTTTAGCAGGCCAATGCTCAAACCACTGAGCTATCCCTCCCCTCCCATCTCAGCACACACACAGGTAAGGCCACACCCAGCTGAAATCAACTCTGTGTGGGAGGATTCAACTCAGGGATTTACCCAGCACCCATGTGCACACCTCCCTTGGGGTGTAAACCCCAAATAATATTGTCTTGCGTGGTATAAAGAGATCTGTACAGTGAAAGCTCATAAAAATCATTCCCTCCGTCAGTGTGGAGGGAGATATCTACAGCTCCCTCCCCCGCCATGAATTGCACAAACTGAGTTTTAAAATAAACAAAAAACAAGTTTAACTACAAAAAGGTAAATGTTAAGTGAATATAAGGGACAGCAAACAGAACAAAGCAGATTACTGAGCAAATAAAACAAAACATACAAACTAAGCTTAATCCACTAAAGAAGCAGGTTACAAATAGTAACTTCTCACCCGAAAGGTTGTTTTGGGCAGGTTGCCGAGTTTCTGCAGCTCAGAGTTCCAGTTACTTCTCTTCATAGGCTAGACCCTGTCTCAGCCTGGACTCAGCCCTTGCCTTGCCCCAGTTTAAATTCTTTGTTTCTTCAAGTGTTTTCAGCAGTCTTCCTCCTTGGGTGGGGAGGCCGAGGAGAAGAGCCAAGATTGACTCACTTCCCAGCCTTAAATAGGGTTTACACAAGGCAGGAATCCTTTGTTTCCAATACCAGCAGCGTCTAACGTGGTACTCTGTACCAGGTGACATTATCACATAACCTTGCAGTGTTCGAGCCCCAACCATGAGACAAGGTCCATAGGAAGGAACTCCAGGAAGATGAGAGATCAGCATCCTCAAAAACCCATTTTTATTCCTAATGGCTCATCCCGGCTGATTGGTGGGCATTTCCCAGGTGTAACCACAGTTGTAATTGTTACATAGGAATATTGCCTCACTTCAGCTACAGAAATGATGCATGTATACAAATGGGATAATCATATTCAGTAAAACATGACCCATCTTGCATAAAACATATCTTAGTTATGCCATATTTATGTCATAACATTTCTATGAAGAATATGGGGTATAGCATCACACCTCTCCCCTTAGATTACTGCTAGAGGGTTGGTTACTTACCAATGCAAAGGCAGTGTGCTAAAATTTTCTGTTAGTTTTTAAGGTGCCACCAGACTCCTCATGGTCTTTTGTTCTTGGTTATCTAATTTTAGTGTTACCAAAAATTGTACTGTCACCCACCAATGTTTTTACAAAGTTCTGGGTACCTTTTTCCAAGTTGCTTGAAAGTCTTTTAGAGTACAGCATTATTAATACAATGTATATAATAATATCTTCTAGATGTAGATGTCCTGGCATTTAGCCACCAATACCATGAGGTGGCGTGCCTCAGTTTCCCATTCCACACAGCAGTCTAGATTGGTTATGCTTTCCCTGCCTTGCCAAGCTCTAAGCCTGTTTACAGGTACTAGCTGATAAGTAGTATTCTTCCAAGACTTCCTTGTTACCACTCCTAGCCTGTACCAAAGTTTCTTCTAAAAATCATGCATGGTACATATTTTAAAGTATTTACCATCAGTACCAAATTCTGTGTCTTAACAGCCTTACACTCCGCTTGATGGCATGGCTGTGTCTGTCTGTCATGCGATGACTGGGGAGCGCCATATCTGATCAATCCCAGAACTGCAGGAATTGGTCTAGGAGTCAATGAGCAGAACCCTGTTTTGGTGAAAAATGAGAAGAGGGAAATGGGGGACACATGGACCCCAGCCACCTCTGTAATAGGTCAAAAATCCACTTCATGGGCCTTTGTCACCTTGCAGAATAACACACACATACACCTCATTCCATCCTCTGATCATCCGCCCAGCCTAGTCCAACCTGTGGACACCCTGAATGACATCTCCCAGACAAGAAGAAAAGAAAGAATAATCGTATGTGGCAGGAGGGGATGGGGCTGAATGGGGCAGGCACAGAGAGCCTGGCATGGAGGGGAGCGGATATGGGGGGCATGCAGAGCCCCTGGCATGGAGGGGAGGAAGTTTAGGGAGTCCCTGAACTAGAAGGGCAGTGGATGTGACACGCAGGAGACTTGTGGAGGGAATGGAGGGATGTCAGGAGCCCCGCATGCGGTCGGTGAGTTCGGCCGACAGAAGCTATGAAGCGAGTGACGTCTTAGTTGATAGACTATTCCCCAAGTCCCCATGCTGGGTTCCAGCCACGTGCCCCCTTGGGGCTCTTGCTGGTGGAGTCACCAATCTGTCGGGCGCACCATGCTGTGCTGCTTCTCGGCCCACACCAGCCTAGAAACGCAGGTGTCTCCACGTGGCCCGACGGCCTCATCTCAGCAGTACTCCGGAGACAAGATCTTGGCTGGCTCTCGTCATGCCAAGGGGGCCTCCGCGCCGTTCTGCTTGACCTGCAGAACAGCCTGGAAGCAGCTTTCCATCAGGTTCTTCACCACTGGCATGACCCCCAAACACTGCTGTGGTAGTAGCAGTCCCCTTCACCTGGGCCCAGGAAGGCAGCTGATCTGGGGTTCCGGTCATAGGTGAAGGAGAAGTGGGTCCACCGGTTGAAATAGGAATGGAGCAGGGCAACGGACTTGGCCAGCACTTCCGACCCGAAGGCTCCAACAAAGAACTGGTCGACATCCATGCAGAAGATGTACTGGGCCTCCCTGCAGATGGCGGGGTACAGGCCCTGCCTGAGCCAATGCATCCTCATCATGGAGATGTCCTGCCGGCACTTCTGGTTCTCCACCATCAGGGTCCGCAGGTGCCGCCCTGTGGCCAGGCGGAGCTGTGGCACCATGCCCGGCCTGTCTGTGAAGACGTAGTAGATCACCCTCCAGCCCACCCCTTCCTGCTTCTCCACATGGGCACCAATCATACTGCCAAGAATGACCTTGAGCGGATCACTGCAGACTACGTGGCTCTGGAAAGAAGGATAAAGGAGTTTGAGGTGCAAGTGGTGTTCTCGTCCATCCTCCCTGTGCAGGGAAAAGGCCTGGGTAGAGACCGTCGAATTGTGGAAGTCAATGAATGGCTACGCAGGTGGTGTCGGAGAGAAGGCTTTGGATTCTTTGACCATGGGATGGTGTTCCAAGAAGGTGTGCTAGGCAGAGACGGGCTCCACCTAACGAAGAGAGGGAAGAACATCTTCGCAAGCAGGCTGGCTAACCTAGTGAGGAGGGCTTTAAACTAGGTTCACCGGGGGAAGGAGACCAAAGCCCTGAGGTAAGTGGGGAAATGGGATACCGGGTGGAAGCACAAGCAGGAGAGTGCAAGAGGGGAGGACTCCTGTCTCAGACTGAGAAAGCGGGACAATCAGCAAGTTATCTTAAGTGGCTATACACAACTGCAAGAAGCCTGGGAAACAAGCAGGGAGAACAGGAAGTCGTGGCACAGTCAGGGAACTATGATGTGATTGGAATAACAGAGACTTGGTGGGATAACTCACATGACTGGAGTACTGTCATGGATGGATATAAACTGTTCAGGAAGGACAGGCAGAGCAGAAAAGGTGGGGGAGTTGCGTTGTATGTAAGAGAGGAGTACGACTGCTCAGAGCTCGGGTATGAAACTGCAGAAAAACCTGAGAGAGAAAAACTCTGGATTAAGTTTAGAAGTGTGAGCAACAAGGGTGATGTTGTGGTGGGAGTCTGCTATAGACCACCAGACCAGGGGGACGAGGTGGACGAGGCTTTCTTCTGGCAACTAGCAGAAGTTACTAGATCACAGGCCCTGGTTCTCATGGGAGACTTTAATCACCCTGATATCTGCTGGGAGAGCAATACAGCGGTGCACAGACAATCCAGGAAGTTTTTGGAAACTGTAGGGGACAATTTCCTGGTGCAAGTGCTGGAGGAACCAACTAGGGGCAGAGCTCTTCTAGACCTGCTGCTCACAAACCAGGAAGAATTAGTAGGGGAAGCAAAAGTGGATGGGAACCTGGGATGCGGTGACCATGAGATGGTAGAGTTCAGGATCCTGACACAAGGAAGAAAGGAGAGCAGCAGAATACGGACCCTGGACTTCAGAAAAGCAGACTTTGACTCCCTCAGGGAACTGATGGGCAGGATCCCCTGGGAGAATAACATGAGGGGTAAAGGAGTCCAGGAGAGCTGGCTCTATTTTAAAGAATCTTTATTGAGGTTGCAGGAAAAAAACATCCCAATGTGTAGAAAGAACAGCAAATATGGCAGGCGACCAGCTTGGCTTAACAGTGAAATCCTTGCTGACCTTAAACGCAAAAAAGAAGCTTACAAGAAGAAGATTGGACAAATGACCAGGGAGGACTATAAAAATATTGCTCAGGCATGCAGGAGTGAAATCAGGAAGGCCAAATCACACTTGGAGTTGCAGCTAGCAAGAGATGTTAAGAGTAACAAGAAGGGTTTCTTCAGGTATGTTAGCAACAAGAAGAAAGTCAAGGAAAGTGTGGGCCCCTTACTGAATGAGGGAGGCAACCTAGTAACAGAGGATGTGGAAAAAGCTAATGTACTCAATGATTTTTTTTTGTCTCTGTCTTCACGAACAAGGTCAGCTCCCAGACTACTGCACTGGGCAGCACAGTATGGGGAGAAGGTGACCAGCCCTCTGTGGAGGAAGAAGTGGTTCGGGACTATTTAGAAAAACTGGACGAGCACAAGTCCATGGGGCCGGATGCACTGCATCCGAGGGTGCTAAAGGAGTTGGCGGACGTGATTGCAGAGCCATTGGCCATTATCTTTGAAAACTCATAGCGATTGGGGGAGGTCCCAGATGACTGGAAAAAGGCTAATGTAGTGCCCATCTTTAAAAAAGGGAAGGAGGAGGATCCGGGGAACTACAGGCCAGTCAGCCTCACCTCAGTCCCTGGAAAAATCATGGAGCAGGTCCTCAAGGAATCAATTCTGAAGCACTTAGAGGAGAGGAAAGTGATCAGGAACAGTCAGCATGGATTCATCAAGGGCAAGTCATGCCTGACTAACCTAATTGCCTGCTATGAGGAGATAACTGGCTCTGTGGATGAGGGGAAAGCAGTGGATGTGTTATTCCTTGACTTTAGCAAAGCTTTTGATACGGTCTCCCACAGTATTCTTGCCAGCAAGTTAAAGAAGTATGGGCTGGATGAACGGACTATAAAGTGGATAGAAAACTGGCTAGATCGTCGGGCTCAACGGGTAGTGATCAATGGCTCCATGTCTAGTTGGCAGCCGGTTTCAAGTGGAGTTCCCAGGGGTCGGTCCTGGGGCCGGTTTTGTTCAATATCTTCATTAATGATCTGGAGGATGGTGTGGACTGCACTCTCAGCAAGTTTGCAGATGACACTAAACTGGGAGGAGTGGTAGATATGCTAGCGGGTAGGGATAGGGTACAGAGGGACCTAGACAAATTAGAGGATTGGGACAAAAGAAACCTGATGAGGTTCAACGAGGACAAGCGCAGAGTCCTGCATTTAGGACGGAAGAATCCCATGCACTGCTACAGACTAGGGACCGAATGGCTAGGAAGCAGTTCTGCAGAAAAGGACCTAGGGGTTACAGTGGATGAGAAGCTGGATATGAGTCAACAGTGTGCACTTGTTGCCAAGAAGGCTAATGGCATTTTGGGATGTATAAGTAGGGGCATTGCCAGCAGATCGAGGGACGTGATCATTCCTCTTTATTCGACATTGGTGAGGCCTCATCTGGAGTACTGTGTCCAGTTTCGGGCCCCCCACTACAAGAAGGATGTGGAAAAATTGGAAAGAGTCCCGCGGAGGGCAACAAAAATGATTAGGGGTCTGGAGCACATGACTTATGAGGAGAGGCTGAGGGAACTGGGATTGTTTAGTCTGCAGAAGAGAAGAATGAGGGGAGATTTGATAGCTGCTTTCAACTACCTGAAAGGGGGTTCCAAAGAGGATGGATCTAGACTGTTCTCAGTGGTACCTGATGACAGAACAAGGAGCAATGGTCTCAAGTTGCAGTGGGGGAGGTTTAGGTTGGATATTAGGAAAACCTTTTTCACTAGGAGGGTGGTGAAGCACTGGAATGGGTTACCTAGGGAGGTGGTGGAATCTCCTTCCTTGGAGGTTTTTAAGGCCCGGCTTGACAAAGCCCTGGCTGGGATGATTTAGTTGGCGTTGGTCCTGCTTTGAGCAGGGGGTTGGACTAGATGATCTCCTGAGGTCCCTTCCAACCCTGAGATTCTAAGTGCTCCTCAGCCATCACCAGGAAATGCTCCAGGAACTTAGCCAGATACCTGCACAAGAGGCGGCAGAGGGTTAGGGGACCAGGCTGGCCCCAGGCGCCTGGGACTGCCTAGGGAAGAAGGATGGTCCCATGGTTCAGGAACAGGAAGGGAAGTCAGGTCTACTGGGTTCTCTCCTGGCTCTACCACACTCATTATGGGACCTCAGGAAATCCTGTCCCTTCTCTGGGCCTCAGTTTCCCCACCTATGAAATGTGGTTTGGGTTGCAGGGTTGATCTGTGTTTAGGGAGGGTCACGGGTGGGTCATTATTAACCCTCAGGAGCAGCCTCAGTGGCTCTAGTGAAGGGTGCAAGGGCCTCACCCTGGGTCAGAAGGGGCTTCTAGTCAGCATGGGCCCCCTGTGAATAGCTCTTCATGGCAGTTGTACCTGTCTAGTTCCCTACAGCTGTGATGGGGGCCCTGACTCGGTGGGGGGCTCTGCTCCTAGCCGGCTCTGCCTGTGGTCCAGGAGCAGTGAGTCAGGTGCTTCATGGGATCAGGCCCAGCCTCACTGCAGGGGCCCAAGTATGTGTGCATGGAGGGGGACAGGACCCTTGTGCCCTGTCCCTGCCACGTGCTTGCTCAAGATTTCCTCACCCCCGGGCCCACACCTAGTGCCAGGAGGGGAGTTCCCTTGCCATGGCCCATTCAGCCGTCGCCTTTGTAGCTGAAGCTGCCAAGGGGCCAGTTAGTGTCAGGCAGATGGGTTCACTGGGAATTAGACTGAGCGCCCTCCCCAGCGACTCTCACTCACTGCTGGCCACAGCTGGGGTGGAAGGCTCCACAGTTCGCTACCAGCCCCCTCAGCCAGGCCGTCCCCACGTGCAGACCACTGTCAAGAGGCCCTCACCTTCCAACGGCAAACACCCTCGGGCCAATAGTGAGATTCCAGCGCCCATATTCCTGCTGCTAGATCTCGGGATGGAACATCCCCTCCCAGACAATGGGAGCACCCCAATGTGCGTAGGTGAGCACGTCCCACCTCAACCTGCACCAGAGAGCAAAGCCAGTGATACAGCTCCGGAGCTCTCCGGAGAGCTGGCTTGCCAACGATGGGTGGGAATTGCAAATTCAGGTGCACAAGTCTCATGGAACAGAGCCTTGTTCTCCTGGGTCACTTGGGACAGAATGGGCTGAATAATGGATGTCTCAGTTCACTGGCAATTCTCAAAAAACAGAAGAGAATTGTGTTTTAGGTCAAACTTAAAATGAAATTTTTGGTGAATCCAAAGGTCAAAAAATATTTTGTATCAGATGGAACAAACCATCTTGTTTGGATTTAGGCCATAGCTAAATGGTTTTGATAGCTGTGGGAATGAACTTAAAGGATATTTTGAATAGAAAAATAAAACTGTTCTGATTTTCATGGAATTTGTTGTAGGTTTTTTTCTGACAGGAACAATGGGGGGAAACTGACATGGGGGTAAGTTGTTGGGGTTGCTGAATCTGCATTTTTAGCTGAAAAAAGTTTAGATTAAAAACTTGACCCAGTGTAAGTGGACTTTGAACACACATCCCTTCCCCCACCCAGCATTGCTGGGCCACAGTGAGGGGAGCTGGGACAGAGAGTTAGTTAGGCTCTGTGTTTGCAACAGATACCGAGCCAGAGGAGGGGCAAAGACAGACCAGGGCACAGAACTGCCGCCATGGTGGAAGAGAGTGAAGCGGATCTAGAACTTTCATCCAGTGGACCAGGTCTGCACTAGGGCTTGGTCACCTTTAAGGTGGCAATCGAGCTATGAATATGACCAGCTCCTCAGCAAGGGTAAATTGGCTTCGTTCCACTGAGGATATTGCCCAAGTTAGAAACTGAAGTAACGAAAGGCAGAGAGAAAAGCTAAGCCAGTGATCTAGAGCTAAACCTTCATGCTAGGATCTGAGCACAGCAAGAATCAGACAGGTGCACTATGGGGTGTGACAGGCTGTACCTCAAAAGAGCACCCTGGAACCCCACATTCACATGCTTATGGTATGTTTTGTACAAAGTATGCTGGGTGAGGGATCACTGAAAAAGTCTTGATGTATGGAACATTGCTATCCTGTTGCATTGTGGGTACTATCCTTGTATGTGAAATTAGGAAGTGTTGCTGTATATTTGTTACTGAAATATGGGGCAAGTGGAAAACACTCACAGCCTGCCTCTCAATGGTAAAGGAGTAAGGCGCTGGTGAGACCTCATTTGGAGTACTGTGTGCAGTTCTGGTCTCCCATGTTTAAAAAAGATGAACTCAAACTGGAACGGGTGCAGAGAAGGGCGACTAGGATGATCAGAGGAATGGAAAACCTGTCGTATGAAAAGAGACTAGAGGAGCTTGGGTTGTTTAGTCTGACAAAGCGAAGGCTGAGGGGGGATATGATTGCTATCTTTAAATATATCAGAGGGATAAATACAAGGGAGGGAGAGGAATTATTCCAGCTTAGTACTAATGTGGACACGAGAACGAATGGATATAAACCGGCCGTGGGGAAGTTCAGGCTTGAAATTAGACGAAGGTTTCTGACCGTCAGAGGGGTGAAATATTGGAACGGCCTTCCGAAGGAAACGGTGGGGGCAACGGACCTGTCTGGTTTTAAGATTAAGTTAGATAAGTTTATGGAGGGAATGGTTTAATGGTAAAACATAGTAGCCAAAGGAATACCAAGCAATGGTACGTAAATAGCATAATGGCCAACAAGGGTCAGGCTAGAGACTCTTGCCTACATGCTCGGGGTATTACTTAGGGTTACCATATTTTGTGACTCCAAATGGAGGACACCCCCAGGGACCCCGGCCCCGCCCCCAGCCCCGCCCACGCCCCCGCCCCAACTCCGCCCCCTCCCAAAGTCTCTGCCCCCTCCCCTGCTTCCCGCGAACATTTGAGTCGCGGGAAGCCTGTAGCAGGTAAGGGGCGGTGTGGGGGGAGGAGGCGCGGCCCAGGCTGGCCCCCCGGCGGCTCCAGCCTGGGTCGGCTCGGGCCCTGGGGTGCCGGCCCCGGCCCACCACCCCTGGCCCGCCCAGCACTGCCGGCCCCCCGGACCCCCCGGCTCGAGGCCCCCCGGACCCCCCGGCTCGCAGCCCAGCGGCCCCCCCGGCCCGCGGCCCCGCGGACCCCTCCGGCTCGCGGCCCCGCGGCCCAGCGGACCCCCCGGCTCCTGGCCCCGCGGCCCAGCGGACCCCCCGGCCCGCAGCCCAGCGGCCCCCCCAGCCCAGCGGACCCCACGGCCCCTCCGGCTCGTGGCCCCGCGGCCCCTCCGACTCGCGGCCCCGCGGCCCCTCCGACTCGCGGCCCCGCGGACCCCGCGGCCCAGCGGACCCCCCCGGCCCCGCGGCCCAGCGGACCCGCCGGCCCAGCGGACCCCGCGGACCCCCCGGCTCGCGGACCTCCCGGCCCAGCGGACCCCCCCGGCTCGCGGCCCAGCGGACCCGCCGGCCCAGCGGACCCCGCGGACCCCCCGGCTCGCGGACCCCGCGGCCCAGCGGACCCCCCCGGCTCGCGGCCCAGCGGACCCGCCGGCCCAGCGGACCCCCCGGCTCAGCGGACCCCCCGGCTCGCAGCCCCGCAGACCCCGCGGACCCCCCGGCCCTCGCGGCCCCGCAGACCCCCCGGACCCTCCGGCTCCCCGCCCGGCCCCGCGCCCACCCCGGACCGGCACTGCGACCCCGGCCCGGCACCGCGCGCCCGGCCGGGCTCGGCACCATGCCCCCGGCCCCGCGGCCCCGGCCAAAGAGCCCTCCTGATTTTCCCGGACATGCCCGGCTTTTGGGGATTTCCCCCCGGACGGGGATTTGAGCCCCCAAAAGCCAGACATGTCCGGGAAAATCCGGACGTATAGTAACCCTAGTATTACTGATCGCCATATTTGGGGTCGGGAAGGAATTTTCCTCCAGGGTAGATTGGCTGAGCCTCTGGAGGTTTTTCGCCTTCCTCCGCAGCCTGGGGCAGGGATCACTAGCAGGAGGGTCTCTGCCGATTGAAGTCACTAAAACACAGGATTGGGGACTTCAACGGCAGAGTCCAGGGAAGGGTCTTGTGGCCTGCAGCATGCAGGGGGTCAGACCAGATGATCATAATGGTCCCTTCTGACCTTAAAGTCTATGAGTAACTAACACCGATCAAGACAGATTTACATCGAGATTGGCCAGACAGGCGCTGATGGCCCATTAAGGGGAATCGAGTCGCCCACTGGCCGTCCCAGAGACACCGCAGAGGGCAGGTGCATGACGGAGGCAGCCTCGCTCCGAGGACACAGCAAGGATCTTTCTAGCAGCTGGAAGAGGGACAGTGACATCACCACTTTGCCTCTCTCCTTCCCCACCTACTCCGAAGACTTGGGCCTGGGGAGATTGAACACAGAATTCCGCCTGTGTGTTAAGAACTGGGACCTTTCTCCAGCAGCGGGAGGTGGGGGAAGCTGTTTGATTCAAATCTTGCTTAGTCTGATAAAGCTTAGAATTTAGACTGAGATTTCATATCTTACGTAATCAACTTTGACCTCTTGCCTAACACTTATAGTCATCACTTAAAATCCACCTTTCTGCAGTTAAACTCATTTTAATGTTTTATCCTTACAAGTGAGTTTGTCTAAAGTACTTGGGGAATCTGCTCAGATTACAAGGCTGGTGCATGTCCTTTGATGAAGTAGTGAACTAATTAAGGAGCTTGCATTGTTCAAGAGAACGCCTTGAACAGTGCAAGGCAGTACCTTTCTGGGGTGAAGCTGGAGGTATTTGCTGGTGTCTCTGTATAATTCATGAGTGGCTTAGAAAGCATTCATGCAAGTTAGCTAGGTGTGTCTCTGCATGGTGGTGGTGGTCCATGGGGGATGGAGTCATCCATCTGCCGTCCAGACTGGGAAACTTGAGAAGTGTGCTGCTTGCCTGGAGCTAGAATTCAGGATGTGACAGAGTGTCTGCCGAGACGGATCAAGCCCTTGGACTGCTACCCCTTCCTACTTCTCCACGTGGGCACCAGTGATACTGCCAAGAATGACCTTGAGCAGTTCACTGCAGACTACGTGGCTCTGGGAAGAAGGATAAAGGAGTTTGAGGCACAGGTCGTGTTCTTGTCCATCCTCCCTGTTGAAGGAAAAGGCCCAGATAGGGACCATCGAATTGTGGAGGTAAATGCGTGGTTACACAGGTGGTGTTGGAGAGAGGGCTTTGGATTCTTCAGCCATGGGATGTTGTTCCAAGAAGAAGGATCAGTAGGAAGAGATGGGATCCACCTAACGAAGAGAGGGAAGAACATCTTTGCAGGCAGCCTTGCTAACCTAGTGAGGAGAGCTTTAAACTAGGCTCCCTGGGGGATGGAGACCTAAGCCCGGAGGTAAGTAGGGGGATACCAGGAGGAAATACAAGGAGGAGAGTGCAACAGGGGAGGCCTTCTGATTCATACTAAGAAAGCAGGGCAATCAATTAGTTATCTTAGGTGCCTGTACACAGACGCAAGAAGTCTGGGAAACAAGCAGGAAGAACTGGAAATCCTGGCAGTCAAGGATCTAGGATTCTATGATGTGATAGGAATAACAGAGACTTGGTGGGGTAACTCACATGTTTCCAGATCACAGGCTCTGGCTCTCATGGGGGAATTCAATCATCCTGACCTCCACTGGGAGAGCAATACAGCAGTGCACAGACAATCCAGAAAGTTTTTGGAGAGTGTTGGGGACAACTTCCTCGTGCAAGTGCTGGAGGAACCAGCTAGGGGCCATGCTCCTCTTGACCTACTGCTCACAAACAGTGAAGAATTGTTAGGGGCAGTAGACCTGGGCAGCAGTGACCATGAGATGGTCAAGGTCAGGATCCTGAAAAAAGGAGAGCAGCAGAACACAGACAACTTCAGAAAAGCAGACTGACTCTGTAACGGAGCCCTCCTTGATCCTCCACAAAACTCAGTCGGAGACCACTCCAACTGTATGCACCAGTGCTCTTTTATTCTTGTGCCAGTTCCCACCACTTTCTCTATACACTGTCTTCAGGCCAACACCCAGGGGGACCACTAGCTTCCCCAGCTAGCAGGGGTCTAGAGCCACATGCTTCTCCCTTTCCTGTCCCCCTTCCCCTTTAGTTTTATAGGCCAGCTTTATATGACTGGCCGATTAGGCCCACAGGTGCCGATGCTCAAGTAATCAGGGTGTGGTCTCCCCTGCCAGCCCCAACTAATCCCCTTAATTGGAGAGGGGCTAACAGGGACCTGGCCAGCACCCGGTTACAGACTCCCTCAGGGAACCGATGGGCAGGATCCCCTGGGAGGCTAACATGAGGGGGAAAGGAGTCCAGGAGAGCTGGCTGTATTGTAAAGAATCCTTATTGAGGTTGCAGGAACAAACCATCCCGATGTGCAGAAAGAATAGTAAATATGGCAGATGAGCAGCTTGGCTTAACAAAGAAATCTTTGACGAGCTTAAGCACAAAAAGGAAGCCTACAAGAAGTGGAAACTTGGACTGATGACTGGGGAAGAGTATAAAAATATTGCTCAAGCATAGATTATTAGGGACCTATGAAGGTTGTCTAGTCCAACCCCCTGCTCAAAGCAGGACCAATTCCCAACTAAATCCCCAAATGGCCCCCTCAAGGATTGAACTCCCACCCCTGTGTTTAGCAAGTCAATGTTCAAACCACTGAGCTATCCCTCCTCCATGCAGGAGTGAAATCAGGAAGGCCAGGTACAATTGGAGTTGCAGCTAGCAAGGGATGTGAAGGGTAACAAGAAGGGTTTCTACAGGTATGTTAGCAACAAGAAGGTGGTCAGGGAAAGTGAGAGACCCTTACTGAATGAGGGAGGCAAACTAGTGACTGATGATGTGGAGAAAGTTAAAGTACTCCAGGCTTTTTTTGCCTCCATCTTCACAGACAAGGTCAGCTCCCAGACTGCTGCACTGGGCAACACAGTACGGGAAGGAGGTGAGCAGCCCTCAGTGGTGAAAGAGCTATTTAGAAAAGCTGGCCATGCAGAAGTCCATGGGGCCGGATGCGCTGCATCTGACGGTGCTGAGGGAGTTGGCTGATGTGATTGCAGAGCCATTGGCCATTATCTTTGAAAACTCGTGGCGACCAGGGGAGGTCTTGGACAATTGGAAAAAGGCAAATATAGTGCCCATCTTTAAAAAAGGAAAGAAGGGGAATCCAGGGAACTAGAGACCAGTCAGCCTCACCTCAGTCCCTGGAAAAATCATGGAGCAGGTCCTCAAGGAATCCAATTTGAAGCACTTGGAGGAGAGGAAGGTGATCAGGAACAGTCAGCATGGATTCACTAAGGGCAAGTCATGCCTGACCAACCTGATTGCCTTCTATGATGATGTAGAGGTGTGGACTCACCCCTGGGGTTGAGTCAGGGAATTAGCTCATTCCAGCATTGGAGTGCCCTCTGCAGGCCAGTGAGCCACCTCTCCTCTGGCCCCATGTCCCTCCCAGGACCCTGGTGCCCTTTTGTCTGGGGTGCTGCCCCCTGGCAGTAACCCCACAGTCTTAGGGTCTCCCCTCCCCAGGGAACCCCCACCCACTATCCCCACCTCACCTCAGAATAAGGTCACTGCCAGTCACCAACTAGCCCCTGCTCCCTGGGGCAGACTGCAGTATAGGCCACTCATCACAGGCAAGGGAGGTTTGGACCTGCTGCCTTGGCCTAGCCCTGGGCTGCCCTCTGCAACCCCCAGTACCCCTTGGCCTTCCACTAGGCCACAGCCTGGGGCTTTCCAGGCTGGAGCTCCCCAGCCTGTACCCAACCCTGCTCCCCTCAGGTACCCTGGCTCTAGCTCACTGCAGCCAGGCCCTTCTCTCTCTGAAGGCAGAGAGAAACTGCTTGGCCACTGCCTCACAGCCTCTTATATAGGGTCAGCTGTGGCCTGATTGGGGTGTGGCCCAGCTGCTTCCCCAATCAGCCCAGCTTTTAGAGCTGCTGCCCGTCCACAGCCCTCCACCAGCGCAGTTCTAAACCCCTCAGGGCAGGAGTGGGTAACTACCCCACTACAGATGAGATAACTGGCTCTGTGGATGAGGGGAAAGCAGTGGATGTGATATACCTTGACTTTAGCAAAGCTTTTGATATGGTCTCCCACAGTATTTTTGCCAGCAAGTTAAAGCAGTATGGATTGGATGAATGGACTGTAATGTGGATAGAAACCTGGCTAGATTGTCAGGCTCAACGGGTAGTGATCAACGGATCAATGTCTAGTTGACAGCCAATATCAATCAAAGTGTCCCAGGGGTCAGTCCTGGGGCCGGTTTTGTTCAACATCCCCATCAGATGGGATGGATTGCACTCTCAGCAAGTTCGCAGCTGACACTAAGCTGGGGGGAGAGGTAAATATGCTAGAGGGTAGGGATAGGGTCCAGAGTGACCTCAACAAATTGGAGGATTGCCTCAAAAGAAATCTGATGAAATTCAACAAGGACAAATCCAGAGTCCTGCACTTAGGACAGAAGAATCCCATGCACCACTATAGGTTGGGGACCGACTGGCTAAGCGGCCGTTCGGCAGAAAAGGACCTGGGGATTACAGTGGATGAGAAGCTGGGTATGAATCAGCAGTGTGCCCTTGTTGCCAAGAAGGCCAATGGCATATTGGGCTGCATTAGTAGGAGCATTGCCAGCAGATCAAGGGAAGTGATTATTCCCCTCTAGTCAGATGTAGCCTCACCAGGGCTGGAGTACTGCGTCCAGTTTTGGGCCCCCCACTACAGAAGGGATGTGGACAAATTGGAGAGAGTCCAGCAGAGAGCAAAGAAAATGATTAGGGGGCTGGGGCACATGACTTATGAGGAGAGGCTGAGGGAACTGGGATTGTTTAGTCTCCAGAAGAGAAGAATGAGGGGGGATTTGATAGCAGCCTTCAACTACCTGAAAGGGGGTTCCAAAGAGGATGGAGCTCGGCTGTTATCAGTGGGGGCAAATGGCAGAACAAGGAGCAACGGTCTCAAGCAGGGCCAGCTCCAGGTTTTTTGCTGCCCCAAGCAACAAAAAAAAAAAAAAAAAAAAAAAAAAAGGCAGGAGTGCCGCCCCTTGAAAAGTGCCACCCCCAAAGGGCCAGAATGCTGCCCCTTGAAAAGGGTTGCCCCAGCACATGCTTGGAACACTTGTGCCTAGAGCCGGCCCTGGTCTCAAGTTGCAGTGGGGGAGGTTTAGGTTGGATATTAGGAAAAACTTTTTCACTAGGAGGGTGGTGAAGCACTGGAATGGGTTCCCTAGGGAGGTGGTGGAATCTCCTTCCTTAGAGGTTTTTAAGGCCTGGTTTTGGGGGGGATAGCTCAGTGGTTTGAACGTTGGCCTGCTAAACCCAGGGTTGTGAGTTCAATCCTTGAGGGGGGCATTTAGTAGGAAAGTGGGGTAAAAATGTGTCTGGGGATTGGCCCTGCTTTGAGCAGGGGGTTGGACTAGATCCCTCCTGATGTCTGTTCCAACCCTGATCTTCTATGCTGTTGGCTGAGTGATCACAGCATGTGGAGGGGTTTGCTGCTTGTCACTAGCATGGCAGTGTAAGAGACAGCCCAGGGAGGAGGCACAGCAGTCCTACAGCTCCAGGTTGTACTCCTTGGGAGTGTCACAGGGCTTCTCTAGTACTCGGAAGCAGCAGGTTGAGACAGGCTATTGGGCTGGATGAACCAGGGCCCGGAGCCTCAGAGGAATTCCAATGGAAAACAGGAGCCAAAGGACCCTTGAGGATCTGGGCCCAATCGTCTGGCCTGACCCATTCGGCAAGTGGCAATGGGAGAACCAGGCTAGAAGGACGAGGGTTTGAGCTGGTAGGGCAGAAGGTGGACACCAGCTGAGATGGTCCAGTGCTCTGATCCAGGATGTTCTGACGTAGACAGGAGGACAAAGAAAGTGAAAGCAGTTCCCTGCCAGATGTTAAGGGAGCTGTGAGAGTCCATGCCAGGACGATGGAAATGAGCATCCTGGGGTAACGGACAGACTTCCATGGGGATGAAACCTTCCATGTACCTGCAATAAGAGAAGTGCTTTATTGAGCTGTGCTGCTGACTTCATTAGGAACGCCAGATGAGGCCTATCCAGAGAGCTCTCTCTGCTCCCAGGGTGTAGCTAGCAGACTGAAATTGGTGAAAACAGTGGCCAGTCATTTTGCTTGCTTCTGACATTATACCCATAATCCCCCTGGCCAGCCCAGCCCACTGTGGCCACTGGAGCTGGGGAAATTCTGCAAACACTACATTGACAAGCATTTGTTCCTATATCAAAGAGCTGTCCGAGTGAGCCCTGATCCTGCCCTGGACTAGCTGTGCTTTG
Organism: Malaclemys terrapin pileata; assembly: GCF_027887155.1. Classification (NCBI taxonomy): domain Eukaryota; kingdom Metazoa; phylum Chordata; order Testudines; family Emydidae; genus Malaclemys; species Malaclemys terrapin. Next base: position 2,328,309 of record NC_071523.1, read on the forward strand.
TGGAGGGGTTTTGCTCACATGGGTATATGGGCAATGGCTGTTCCTCCTATGGATAACCCCCTCCAACATGATGATGGAGATTCATGCATGAACAAGAGCATTCACTATTCCTTACTCTCTGGTTCATAACTTTTCATTCCTAGAGTGAGGGAGCAGAAACAATACCATGCGGCCAAAGACACCAGCCCGGCAATTTGTTTGCAAGGAGTCCATTGCTGAGATTGGTTTGCAGCAAGGACCCAGTGCACAGAAACCCAAGTCTGTGTGGGGCGAAACAGCACCACAGAGAAGGGCTAAGGAGGGGTTGTGGGAGTTGGCAGCCCAGGGTTCAGTGTGCGTCTTACCTGAGGGTGTCAAAACCATACAGGGAATCAGCAGAGCCACACAGAGACTGAGTATTACCGTCCACTTCACGGTCACGAAGAACCTGGGAGAGAGGAGGAGCAGGCAGATGCAAGATGTCAAAACCGTTCCCCAGAGGCTATGCACGTGTTGTCTTTCCATATCAAAGCCTAAAAATGACCGTTTAGATCAGAGGAAACCACAAGACAAGAACATACAATCTACAGGAGCGAGCACAGCGTGTGCCTCTTCTTGGGAACAGACTGCAACAACACTGAAGCCAAAATGCCTGCAATCTCTGTACACACATGTAAAGGCACAGCACACAGAGTACAAAGGTACATCTGTATCCTCTGAAGACTTCCTTCCATTTCCTTCCCCCCAGTACTCACTATCAACCATGAGGAGGGGGAGAACTAGCTAGTGTCAGCATTAAATGAAACCCCAAAGGAATACGTGTTTTATTTTTAATATAGATGAATTTCTTGGAGCACTCAGCCGTCTGACCAAAGCAGCATGCGGGAGACTTTCCAAATCAGATTTTAAATTACTTGGTTTAAAATATATTTATAGAGATGAGGCCTGATCCAGAACCCCAGAGACGAGGCCTGATCCAGAACCCCAAATCCATACGCCCCTGAACTTGGACCCAAGATCATCACTACAGATCATTTCCATGTTTCCTGTTGCAAAATGGGGAGCAAGCACTAATCCCCACCAGAATTTGACTCCAAGCCCCTCATGCTCCTGTAGTGCAACTGGAGCAGGTTGTGTGGCAGGGGGACATGGGGGCTTTTCAGCAGAGATGGGCCGGAAGCTACAGCTGCTCCCCATGGTGCTCACACAGCAAATGGTGCCTGAACCCAAAAGTCAGTTACGCCAGAGAAACCTAGGCCTGTGTGTGCTTGTCCACAGGGCTAAAATGCCCTGGGCAGTCCCGAGTTCTTTAGAAAGCTGTGCGCCCCCCAGGCGGACAATTAGCTTCTGAGTCACCAGTCCAATTGGGGGTGCAGTCTGTGCAGAAACCCCTGGGAAAGGAAAACACCTGCAGCCACCTATTCCAAAGTGGCCTCTGATTTTGGGGGTCCCCCAGCTTTGAGACATCTTAAAGAACAGGGAGGCAGGGATGGACCAAGAAGGGTCTTTGTCCTGACAGGCTCAAATAACTCAAAACCCATTTCTCACGAGTGTCTGCACTTAATGCTGAAAAAGGCCTTCACCACTGTAATGATCCAAGCGGTTAGCCACATCTGGGTCACTACATGGTTGTTCCAGGCCTCTTCCAGCTAGCCCTCTGCCCAGAAGCCTGCTTTTCTCAGGTTCATGCTTGTTCTGATTGTATCCTTGGCTTTTTCTGCCCTACGTTTTCTCCTGTTTCTCTCTCACAGACACACAAACCTTCACAAAACAATAGCCAGCAAAATCCCTCTGTCCACATGTGCCTTTGTTTTGGGTGTGGTGACACGTGCATGTATTTGGGGGGAAGGGGCAGCCGCTGTTGGTTCAGCTATCTGGTTCCATAGAGTAGCTTCACTGTTTCTCACACCTGTTTAAATGAGGGGTGGTGGTGATGACCCGTAACAATACATTCACTTGCAGTCAATAATTCAGCCACTAGATGACACACTGCTGAACGGCATTCCATGGTGGTGGCCCCCAGTGAACAGGGAGACAACGCTGAAATTCAGGCTGTGTAGAAACCTCTTTGTTTGTGCCTGGAGTTCAGAGATGATTTTTTTTAAATAAACATCTCCCTTTTAAGGGCCTGTCTTCACTGACAAGTAAAGTTATAACTTGAGTGTTGCCCCAAGCTCAAGTGCTGTCCACATACAAAAGCCTTTACCTTGATCCTAGTGGTGCTTTTAGCTCGAGTTTGCTGGCCCAAGGATAGGGGGATAGACTAAAACGTGTCTCAGCTCGACTCATTAGCTGCTAACATGACTACTCTGTAGTGTGGACGCAGTTGAGTGCCATTAGTCCTCCAGTGCTTTCCCACAATTCCCCCATGGGCCAGAAAGGACAATTCTCTTGGAAAGAATTCATACAGCCACTCAGCTTCCTGGGATGTGCTTCCAGAAGCGTTAGCAGCACACCTGAGTGAGTGCAGGACTAAGGGTTCTGTTGCAGAGTCACCTTCCTCACTGTATCTGGGCTAACTCAAGAGGAGTCACTCGAGTGTAGATCACTCACGCTAACTGCAGTGAAAACAAACCCTCCAAGGGGCTGAGTCCATGCGCCATGATGGTTCCAGCCCTGGGTAAGCTCTGAGCTGCCATTTGAATGACAGGAAGGGCAGCCTGGTGACATGTAGCATGGCAGAAAGCTCAGAACTGGATCCAGAGACAGAGGGCTGCTACCTCGTCCCTCTCCCCCACCCCCAGCTCAGCTTCCCTTTCCTCTTGCTACAAACCCGGACGTGTGAAGCGTCAGCAGCCAAGCCCACAAAAGACCCAGTCCGTAACTGGAAAGAGCTGTGGAAATCTGCTGTTCCCTTGCTGCCGTTCTCATTAGAACTGGGATGGAGCTGAATTTTCTGTTACGTGAGAAGTTCTACAATTTCAGGGGTTCCTCCCCCCATTTCAAAACAGAATGAAAACCAAACCCCAAAATTTTCAGACAAATGAAATGCTGCCCCTCCACTTCCCTCCCCAAAAAAAATTTTGGGGGGGTTGATCAAAATGTTTTGTTGCAATAAAATCAAAACATTCCATTCCAATTTTGATCCTTTCAAACTTTTTTTAAAACTATACACCTATAAACAGTGGTGAGCTGGAGCCGGCTCCCACCGATTCACAAGAACTGATTGCTAAATTTAGAAGCCGGTGTAGAACCGGTTCCTAAAGGGGCGGGCAGGTGGGCAAACTCCGGTCCGCGGGCCACATCCGGCCCGCAGGACTGTCCTGTCTGGCCCACCTGAGCTTCCAGCTGGGGAGGCCAAGGCTCCCCCGGCCCCTCCCCCGCAGAGCCGCCGGAGCCCTGGGGAAGCGGCGGGGATCCCACGGCTATTTAAAGGACCAGGGCGGCAGAGGCAGCTGGAGCCCTGGCCCTTTAAATAGCCCCCAGAGCCCTGGGGCAGTGGAGGCGGGGCTCCAGCAGCTATTTAAAGGGCCGGGGGCCGTAGAAGCAGTGGGAGCCCTGGTCTTTTTAAATAGCCCCCAGAGCCCCACTGCCGCTACCCCGGGGTTCCAGCAGTGAGGCTCTGGTGGCAATTTAAAGGGCCTGGGGCTCCCTGGGGAAGCTGGGCCACCCCGGTACGGCGCACCAGCTCTTGCCAGTACGCCGTACGGGGGCATACCGGCTTACTTTCACCTCTGGGTCAGGGGGGTGGGGCTGCAAGCTCCAGCAGCTGCGTGGCATCCTTACACAGCAGCATGGTAAGGGGGCCAGCTGGGGCTGGGAGGAGGGGTTGGATAAGGGGTAGGGAGCGGTTGGAGGGGGCGGAGGTTATGGGGAGGCGGTCAGGGGACGGGGAATGGGTTGGATAGGCGTGGGAGTCCTGGGGGTCTGTCGGGGTGGTGGTGGATGGGGTTGGGGCAATCAGGGGACAGGGATTGGGGCGCGTTGGGTAGGGGGTAGGGTCCTGGGGGGCAGTTAGGGTGGGGGGTCTTGGGAGGGGGTGGTCAGGGGACAAGGAGGGGGGTTGATGGGTTGCGGGTTCTGAGGGAGCAGTTGGGGGCAGGACGTGGGTTAGGGTCGGATGGGTGGGTGGCGTGGAGGAGACAGGCACGTGGGGCTTGTACTCACCGTGCAGTTCCCTACCGGGTCTTCGGCGGCAGGTCCTTCACTTGCTCCGGGTGAAGGACCTGCCGCCGAAAACCCGGAGCGAGTGACGACCCCCCTGCCGCCGAGGACCCGGTAAGGAACCGGTTCTTAGGATTTTGGGAGCTCATCACTGTCTATAAACCAGTGAATTCTGTGTAGACAAGCCATTTTGAACTGAAAAATCCAAACGGTCCCTTCTGAAAATGTCAAAGCAGGACACTTTTGACTTTATCAAAATTCTTCACTTCAAGTTTTTGCTAAAGGAATGTTTGAAGTGTCTCATTTCAGATGAAAACAGTTTTTGTCAAAAAACATTTCAATGAAAAATTCCCAAGCAGGTGTAGCCCCGATCACCTGGTTTGCTAGGTGGTGTAGCCTCATAACAGGGCAGCTCCCTGCTTCATGCTGGTGTTTTATACGCAGTGATTTACCCTAGTTGGGCCTTGTGATAGTCTGCTTCCCTTTAACAGAAGTTGTTAAGTTCGGGTCCGAAGCGCCGCAAAGACCAGGATGGGGGTTTGGAACTAAAGTTCTGGTTTGGCCCCCCCGGGACAAGACCAACTTGCGGAGATCAGACGCAGAGCTGCAGTTGCCCAGCGTCTGCGAGGTTTGGAGTTGGGGCTCCAGTTCTGGTCTGTTCCTGGTATTTAAGCACCTGCTTAATGAGATGGTTTTTCGCCTGCTGTTCACAGGGAAATAGACGGAGTCACCGCTGCAAATAGGCAAGATCCACTGCTAACGTGGCTAGAGCCAGCTCAAGCTCCAGTTAATGCAACGCTCCAGCTTCCCATCCTCTAGGAGTGGAACATCCTCCCCCGTTTGTACTGTTACCTGCTTGTTCCCCTCCAGTCATCAGCCAGAACCATATGACCCATCCTGTTGTGCCATGAGCATATTCCCTTCAACCCCCATGAACTACCGGTTAGGGTTACCATACGTCCTCTTTTTCCCGGACATGTCCGGCTTTTCGGCAGTCAAACCCCCGTCCGGGGGGAATTGCCAAAAAGCCGAACATGTCCGGGAAAATGGCGGCTCTGCTCCTCCCCGACTCTTCGGCTCTGTTTAAGAGCCGGGCTGCCCGAGCGCTACCGGCTTCGGGCAGCCCCCGTGCCTCCGGACCCTGCGCCGCCGGAGCCCGGGAGGGGAAGTGCCCGGCTGGGGGCGCAGGGTCCGGAGGCATAGGGGCTGCCCAAAGCCCGAGTGCTACCGGCTTCACGGTTTGCAGGGCAGCCTCCAGACCCTGCGCCCCCGGCTGGGCGCTTCCCCTCCCGGGCTCCAGCTGCACTGGGGAAGCGCCGGCTGGGGGCGCCGGGTCTGGGGGCTGCCTGGCAAACCCTGAAGCCGGTAGCACTGGGGCAGCCCTTTCCCCCTGGCTGGGAGTGGGAGGGAGGAGGGGGCGGAGTTAGGGTGGGGAAGGGGCGGGGCTGGGGGTTGGGAAATGGGCGGGGCCAGGGCCCGTGGAGGGTCCTCTTTTTTTATTTATGAGATATGGTAACCCTACTACCGGTCAGCTACTAAGTGAGAGCTAATGGGGCAGATTTTCAAACACCGCCGGCCATTTCTGCGCCACTAGTCATTGTTTGTGCAGTTTAGACCATTCAGAAGTTGGAGCACCAGATTTGTGGGGCCTCAAAATGACATGAATTGTGGAGGCAGAAATGGAGGCCAGGCTGGGTGGGACTGACTTTAAAACCAGATGGCGGAAGCCCTCCCCCAACCCTGGTGCATGCTGGGAGAAAGGAAGGTTGGGGTCAGGCATGCGAGACAGTGCATGCAGCAGAGTGACCTCCTTTCGAGCCGTGGGACTGTCTCTCTGGTGCCGCCGATTAGGAAGTGACACCTGCGGTGGGCAGTGCGAGCGACCCCCCCGGCAGCAGCTACACGGCCCCTTTTGAGCTGGGTTTAAATTAAACTCAAGGCCCAGATCAGGAAGTGGTGGGCTGATTTCCAGCAGCGCTGCCGAGTGGGCTGAGGGGCAGTGGTGTCTAGCACATTAGCCTAGGGTTGAGGAGACCTGGGGTCTGCTGCTGATCTGCTGGGTGTCCTTGGGCAAGTCCCTTCCCTCCGGCTCTCTGCCATGCTCTGTTTGGATTATAAACTCTTCGGGGCAGAGAGCGTGTCACACGGAGTGTGCATCACCTCGCACGATGGGGCCTCCAGGGGCGACTGTCCTACGAAGAGCAGTAGGTTCAGGAAGCTGGTGACCACTTGGAAAGGGAGACGGAGCCAGATTGTAATGGGCTAATCTGCTCAGCCTGGTCTCTAGAGGTCAGTTTAAGCCCTGGAGCGTGACGTTTTCTGTCCCTTGCAAACCTCTTTTGTCCGCATAAACTACCCTGACTCTGGTTCTGGTTCTCTTTATGACCATCTTTGCCTTCCTTGAATCTTGCTACGCTCTTGGCCTCAGCAATATCCAGGCACTGAGTCCCCCCGGCTAATTACACACGGAGTGGGAAAGCATTTCCTTGCAGGAGGTTTGAATTTGCTCCCTTTCCATTTCATTGACTGTCTCCTAGCTGCTGCGTTTGTCTCTGGGGAGACACAGTCAGACAGACGAGGGGCAGACAGACGGGGCTTTGTTGGGTCTAATAGCAGATGGGGAGCCAATGGAAGAATTCAAGCCACCATCAAGCTGGCAGGCAGGTGTGTTTAGTACGGACTGTAGGAGGTGACGTGGGCATGTTTGGAACAGCACAATCCCTAGCTCCTAGCACTTTTTATCAGGAGATCTCAAAGGCACTTTACAAAGGAGGCCAGTATCATTATCTCCATTCTACTGATAGGAAAACTGAGTCACAGAGCAATGCCATGACTTGCCCAAGGTCACCCAACAAGGTAGTGGCAGAGTAAGGACTTGAACCCTGGTCTCCTGAACCCTCCTTTAGCATCCTAGCCACTAGGCTAGCAATCAAGGCTGAACCATAACAGGCTTCTAGGTGGCAGATCTGGCTGTGGGGACAGAGAGCTAGAAACGGGCCTGTATGCTGCTGAGCAGAAAAAGGAGGCAGGATGGGCATGGCCTGGATATGTGGGGCAAGGGGGCAGGAGGAGACCCAATGGCCCTTGCCAAGCCCACTTACAAGAAGCTATTTTGGTTTGTTTGTTTTTGTAATTGCTCTGAACGTGTTATAAATGGCAGGTTGCAGGTTTGGGGGGTTGGATAAGAAATGGCTGTTAGAAAGTTCCCTAAGGTTAAATGATCTGTTCCAAACTTGGTGAACTGCAAAAAGTGAGTAGCCTAAATGATAGACCGGGGTGGGCAAACTTTTTGGCCCGAGAGCCACATCGGGGTTGCACAACTGTATGGAGGGCCGGGTAGGGATGGCTGTGCCTCCCCAAACAGCCTGGTCCCCGCCCCCTCCCACTGACTGCCCCTCTCAGAACCTCCAACCCATCCAATCCCTCTTCTCCTTGTTCCCTGACCGCCCCCTCCCGGGACCTCTGCCCCCTATCCAACCCCCCTGCTCCCTATCCCCTGACTGCCCCGACCCATATCCACAGCCCTGCCCCTGACAGCCCCCCCAGGACTCCCATCCCCTATCCAACCCCTCTGCTCCCTGTCCCCTGACTGCCCTCCTGACCCCTATCCACATCCCTCCCCCGACAGGCTCCCTGGGACTCCCACTCCCAACCCTCCCTGTTCCCCATCCCCTGACTGCCCCTCAGAACCTCCGCCCCATCCAACTGCCCCCTCCTCCCTGACTGCCCCCCAGGATCCCCTGCTCCCTTACCCAACCCCCCCGCTCCCCACCCCCTTACCAGTAGCAGGAGCTCGCAGCCGCGACACCCGGCCAGAGCCAGCTGCGCTCTCCATGCTGCCCAGTGGGAGCAGTGGGCCTGAGCGTGGCCCACGCTGTGGCTTGGCTGTGGGAGAGGGGGGCCAGGGACTAGGCTCCCCAGCCGGGAGCTCAGGGGCCGGGCAGGACGGTCCCACGGGCCGGATGTGGCCCACAGGCCGTACTTTGCCCACATCTGTGATAGAAAGTAATTGAAGGTTTTTCTACAATTGTTTCAATTGTTGGATTCAAGAGGTGGTAACAAAGTTATTACTATCTTTCTTTAAGAAGAGAACTGATTTTTTAGACAAAGGAAATACACCTTTCAGTATGACCCATTATAGTCTCCCCTTCAACCAGTTCCTTATCCACCTTTCAGTTTTCATATTAATCCCCATTAATTGTCAACTTCAAGAGATCAAAAATCCTGAGTCAGACCCCTCCAAAATCGTGCGATTGGTCCTAAAATCATGTCATTTTAAAAATTAAAGATCATAGTGTGTTCTTAGGTCAGTCTCTTGATGTTTGGACTCCCTGTGCCCATCTCAGGGAGTGGGCATGTGACAACTGGTGCTCCCCACTCTCCCACATGTACTGGGTAAGGTGATTTTAGCCTTCACCCCCACATCTGCCCCTCTCCTGCCCAACAATTAACCCTGTCCCCCATCAATTCAGTCCCGCAGCCCCCATGATCACCACCCCATCAGTTCATTCCCCCACCCCATCAACCCCCACCCACCTCAGTTCACCCTACCAGCACTGACCCCATCTGCCCAGAACTCACCATCAGTACAGGCCCCCATTAGCTCCCACCCTCAGCATTTCAGCCCCTCTGTAGCCTCCAGGCCATAGGTCTGCCCTCCCAGCCTCACCTCTGCGCCTTAGAGCTCTTCACCTACCCCAGGTTTGGGGGGCTGCTTGGGGTCCCCGCTCTCACTTCCCAGGCTGGCAGGGGAGCAGCCACCGGGGGCTGACAGCTGGAGCCCCAACCATGCCCAGGCCAGTTGACAGGATTGCTAAGGAAAATGAAGCCTCACTTTTAGAACTCTCAAATGTTGGGATTTTTTTTTCCAGTTGATTCAATTCCTTATTTGAGGTTATATCTGAGCTGACGTTCCTCTGCCCTGTGCCCTGCTGCCTCTTCCCCACTGGTTAGCCTGTTAGCGTTGTGTATCTGAGCAATACATACATTCTCATTTCAGAGCGGTAGCCGTGTTAGTCTGTATCAGCAAAAAGAACAAGGAGTACAGATCTCTCGCATTCTTACGCGCATTTAACAGGCGCGATTTCAGCTTTACGCGGTTGGCAAAAAACAAAAAAAGGAGAAAAATAACAATTTTAATACTGTACCTATAGTGCGGGCGATTCCGCCTGCCATTCAACTCAATGGGGTTTTGGCTATACGCCGTTTTCGCTTTACGCGCTAACCGCGGAATGGAACCCCTGCGTAAGATGAGACTCGCCTGTACTTGTGGCACCTTAGAGACTAACAAATTTATTTGAGCATAAGCTTTCATGGGCTAAAACCCACTTCATTGGATGCATGCAGTGGAAAATACAGTAGGAAGATATATATACACGGAGAACATGAAACAATGGGGGTTGCCATATCAACTCTAACGAGACTAATCAATTAAGATGGGCTATTATCAGCAGGAGAAAAAAACTGCTGTCTGCTGCCCCCGGGTCCTAGCGCCCCCCATCCACTAATGGGAAGACAGGCTGCCCTTACCCTGCCCTTCCACCCTAGCCCTGAGCCTCTCCAACGCCCCAAACCCCTCATCCCCAGCCCTCATCCCCCTGCACCCTAATCCTCTGCCCCAGCCCTGAGCCTCCTCCTGCATCATGAACCCCTCATCCTCAGACCCACAGCCCTCACCCCTGCATCCCCTCCTATCCCCAAACTCCCTCCCAAACCCCCTCCCCACACACCCCCTCCTGCCCTCAAACTCCCTCCCAAAGCCTGCACCCCCTCCCTTGGCACCGCCTCCCACCCCCAAACTCCATCCCAGAGCCTGCACCCCTCACCCCCTCCTGCACACCCACCCCCTGCCCCAGCCCGGAGCCTGCACCCAGCACCCAAACTCTATCCCAGAACCTGCACCCTGCACCCTAATCCCCAGCCCAGGACCTGCACCCCAGACCTCCTCCCTCCACCCAACCCCCCTCCCAGAGCCTTAGGCAGGTGTGTGTGGGGGGTTCTGAGCACCACCAAAATTTCTACAACCCTGCCACCCATGCGAGTGGATAAGGGTCGGGGCAGTCAGGGGACAGGTAGGGTCCTAGGGGGGCAGTTAGGGTGGGGGGATTCTCAGCAGGGGGCAGTCAGGGGACAAGAAGTGGGGGGGTTGGGGGTTCTGAGGGGGGCAGTCAGGGGGTGGGAAGTGGGAGGGAGTGGATGGGGGCGGGGCTAGGGCGGGGCTTCCCCCCCCCCTCAGTGTCCTCTTTTTTGATTGTGGAAATATGGTAACCCTAACGTTACAGATGTTTGAGCTTGGGGCCCCTGTACAGCAGTCCCCCTTTCCCTGCCTCTCCTCAGCCCTGCTTAGGGGTGTCACCTCTTCTGCTCTTTACAACAAACATAATATGCAGGGTCCACCCGGGCATGGCGTGGGCCAAACCACTGTGTTCATTAGCGTGACGGCCCAGCTACACACACACAACAGGCTGCACCACTAAAGGGCTCACAACTATTGAAATGGGGCACTGCCCAATTCCTATATGCTACCCGGGCATGCTGGGATGGGGAGGGCAATGGGGTGGCTGGAGACTGAAGGACTGTCAGGCAGTTCAAAGGCCTTTGGAAAGGGGGGTGGACGCACTTGTCAAATGGTGCAGAAGTATAGAGGTGTAGTTAGGCAGATTTGGTATGATTAGCTTTGCCGTGTTAGACAATTAGATCCCCTTTAGGAGGAAGTTAAGGACTTTTTCAGGTAGTGCCACAGACTTGAGTGAGCCGTAACCACTGCGTAAGGAAATCGATAGGACTGATAAACAAGTGAGTGTGATGCAGGCGGGTGTGGGCAGACACACACAAAGCACAGCTGAGCATGTCCGCAAGCCAAGAGAGGGATGAAAGTGGGGGAGTTGGCCCAGAAGGTCTGTCGGTTGCCAGAAACATGGGGTGACAGATGATAAGAGCCTGTAATATTCGGAACAAACCTGGAATTAGGCTACGCTTTACCAAGTTAAGTTAAACCTGTTAGCACCTTTGGTGTCCATTGTATTAATGCAGGTGTGTATGAGTTATTGTGGAATTGTGTGTGTTTCCTCTGGGAGGGTGGGGGGATGCTAATGAAATTCTCCGTCATCAGCCTTTGAAGCCCCCACTCCCCAGAGATATCCATATATTGGTTCAAACTGGATTCTCCAGAGACCACTCAACAAAGAAAAGACTTCTCACTAAAAAGCCTGGATTTTAAGCTGACTTGGGGGCTTCTTCTTGATCCAGCAAACGGACAGGACCCCTGGTCCCCCGGAGGGCTCCAGTCCTGGGAGAGGGTTGGAAGGACTTGGCCTTACAGAACTGTGAGCTTGGTCTGGGCTGAAGCTCTGATGAACTTGTAGCTACAAAGAAATCCCTAGGGTGGCGTGATGCCTGGTGAGTTGAGATGCCTGGCATGCGTGGAGGTTCTTTTACTGTTTCTAATGTGCTGTCTCTGTGGTGCTCTGTACCTTCAAACTAGCGCAGACCTGCACAGGAAGTGCTGCGTGGTGACTGATGTCTGTGGCAATCACTTTATCAGGATCCGAAGAGGAAGCAAGCAGGTCTGTGTAGGCAGAGCGTGAAGACGATAAGTCGTTTCCCACCTTACTTCCCTGTTCTGTTGGCCCCTGCGCCAATGCTGTGGTGGTGGTGGGCTGGGGAGAGAGGTGAATGGGGGGAGCAGAGGGCAGGCTACTGACTGCATGTGCACATCTGCAGACTGTTCTCACATTGGAGGAGTTTACCCTGAGGCAGAGAAGGGTGCTGGTCAAAAAGGCTGTGGCCTAACTGGGGAGCTGTGACACGCTGCTATTCGCCAGGATGGTACCCCCACAGCTGGTGCAGAAGTGGAAGAGGCTGGACAGCCATCTGTCTTGGATGGCGTTTAGGCCAAGTCTAGGCTACAGAGTTAAGTCGACTTAAGTTTTGTCAACGATCATGTCACTTTAATAACATCGGGAGACCACGTCCACACAGTGCTCCTTGTGTTGGCTGAGCGCGTCCATAGTCGTTGCTCTTGCATCGACAAACAGAGCATTGCATCATGGGTAGCTATCCCACAGTGCAACTCGCCACCCTTTGTCACCCTCTGGTGCTGGGAGCTCTGGGAATGGATCGTGGGGCTTCATGGGGACGTGCTCGCCATCCCATGATGCAGTTCTTTCTGTCCCATCATTCCATAGGCTTTCTACTTTGTTTTGCACCATTTTTCAACAGCCCGTGTAAACTGTGCACCTGCCATCTCTGCCTGGCAGCACAGATCCTGAGCTGCTGACCATTTTGGTGATGAGCGTTATGAACACAACACGGCTGGTCCTGCAGTATTTCATCAGCTGCGAAACAGAGAGTGAATCGGTGATGCCTGCCCTGCTGTCTGCCATGGAAACAAATAGTTCAGGATTGCTGCTGGCACTCATGGACCAGCTTGTCACGGTGGACCGTCAGTACTGGGTTGGGGAAACAAGCACTGAGTGGTGGGATCACACCAGGATGCATCTAGGGGATGATGAGCAATGGCTGCAGAACTTTCCAATGTGCCAAGCCACCTTCCTGAAGCTATTTGCAGAGCTCACGCCAGCACTGTGGCACAAGGACACCAGGATGAGAGCTGCCCGCATGGTGGAGAAACGAGTGGCGATTGCTGTGTGGAAGCTGGCAACTACGGACTGCTACCGGTCAGTCGCGAATCAGTTTGGAGCTGGAAAGTCCACCGTGGGGGCTGCAGTGATGCAAGTGTGCAGGGCCATTAATCACCTCCTGCTACGAAGGTCTGTGACTCTCAGTAATATGCAGGAAATAACGGATGACTTTGTGGCAACAGGATTCCCTAACTGCGGCAGGGCGATAGATGAAATGCATATCCCAATTTTGGCCCCCAACCATCTTGTGACGGAGGATATCAACTGAAAAGGCTACTTCTCCATGGTCTTGTAGGCACTGGTGGATCACCAGGGCTATTTCACTGCATCAAGGCGGGGTGGTCAGGGAAGGTGCATGATGCATGCATCTTTCAGAATACTGGACTGTATAGAAAGCTGCATGCTGGGACTTTCTTTATATATAAGGGACTGCCCTTATATACCAGTCAGGTCCCCTTGAGTGGGCCTGACTGGTATATAAGGGCAGTCAGCAGCGAACCAGCTGAGCGGCAAACAGCAGAGGCTAACAGAGAGAGTTTGCCTGGGATCTGTCCGAGAGGAGGTACGCTAACTGCTGCATTAGGGGGGCTGTGTTGGTGAGTATCTGAGTGTCTGTCGCTGGGACAGTTTGTCAGTTTGACCGTGTGCTTGATTGCTTGCTTGTTTGTTTGAAAAGTGTGAATTGGGAGTGCTTTGTTCCAGGTGGGCCTGACTGGTATATAAGGACAGTCAGCAGCGAACCAGCTGAGCGGCGAACAGCAGAGGCTAACAGCGGGAGTGCGCCTGGGGAGAGCTCACTGAGGCTTTCATCTGCTGGTTTCTCTGAGTAGTTCCTGCAACAGTTGAGGAAGCTCTTAAGAGGACGGAGATATGGAAGGTGAGCGATCAGCTGTTGTAACCTGCACAGGTTGTGCCATGTTTGTCTTTCTTCCACAGAACAGAAGCGACTTTGTCTGTACAAAGTGTAAGCTGGTCTCCATATTGGAAGAGAAGGTTCGAGGGCTGGAGAAACGAGTATCGACTCTGCGTTGCATAAGAGAAAATGAAGATTTCCTGGACAGACGTCAGGAGATGCTTCTACGGCCACAATGTTCTGAAGATTCAGAGCAGGCGCAGGAGGGACAGGATGGTGAAGAAGTTTGGCAGCATGTGATCTCCAGAAGGAGAAAGAGGAGCGTCCATGTACCAGCAATGGAGATACAGGTGAGCAATCGTTTCCATCTTCTCTCTACAGGTACTAATGCGGAGAGTGGACTAGATGACCCATCTGAGGGAAGGGAGCAGAAGGAGACTCCACCGATTGGAAGGCAAAAGATGCACTGTCCTAGGGATGAGGGTTCCACGACCACCACTCCCAAGAGGAGGAGGAGGGTGGTGGTGGTCGGGGACTCCCTCCTCAGGGGGACTGAGTCATCTATCTGCCGCCCCGACCGGGAAAACCGAGAGGTCTGCTGCTTGCCAAGAGCTAGGATACACGATGTGACGGAGAGACTGCCGAGACTCATCAAGCCCTCGGATCGCTACCCCTTCCTGCTTCTCCACTTGGGCACCAAAGATGCTGCCAAGAATGACCTTGAGCGGATCACTGCAGACTACGTGGCTCTGGGAAGAAGGATAAAGGCGTTTGAGGCACAAGTGGTGTTCTCGTCCATTCTCCCTGTGCAAGGAAAAGGCCTGGGTAGAGACCGTCGAATCGTGGAAGTCAACGAATGGCTACGCAGGTGGTGTCGGAGAGAAGGCTTTGGATTCTTCGACCATGGGATGGTGTTCCAAGAAGGAGGAGTGCTAGGCAGAGACGGGCTCCACCTAACGAAGAGAGGGAAGAGCATCTTCGCAAGCAGGCTGGCTAACCTAGTGAGGAGGGCTTTAAACTAGGTTCACCGAGGGAAGGAGACCAAAGCCCTGAGGTAAGTGGGGAAATGGGATCCTGGGAGGAAGCACAAGCAGGAGAGCGCAAGAGGGGAGGACTCCTGTCTCATGCTGAGAAAGAGGGACGATCGATGAGTTATCTTAAGTGCCTATACACAACTGCAAGAAGCCTGGGAAACAAGCAGGGAGAACTGGAAGTCCTGGCACAGTCAGGGAACTATGATGCGATTGGAATAACAGAGACTTGGTGGGATAACTCACATGACTGGAGTACTGTCATGGATGGATATAAACTGTTCAGGAAGGACAGGCAGGGCAGAAAAGGTGGGGGAGTTGCGTTGTATGTAAGAGAGGAGTATGACTGCTCAGAGCTCCGGTATGATACTGCAGAAAAACCTGAGAGTCTCTGGATAAAGTTGAGAAGTGTGAGCAACAAGGGTGATGTCGTGGTGGGAGTCTGCTATAGATCACCAGACCAGGGGCATGAGGTGGACGAGGCTTTCTTCCGCAACTAACAGAAGTTTCTAGATCACAGGCCCTGGTTCTCATGGGAGACTTTAATCACTCTGATATCTGCTGGGAGAGCAATACAGCGGTGTACAGACAATCCAGGAAGTTTTTGGAAAGTGTAGGGGACAATTTCCTGGTGCAAGTGCTGGAGGAACCAACTAGGGGCAGAGCTTTTCTTGACCTGCTGCTCACAAACAGGGAAGAATTAGTAGGGGAAGCAAAAGTGGACGGGAACCTGTGAGGCAATGACCATGAGATGGTCGAGTTCAGGATTCTGACACAAGGAAGAAAGGAGAACGGCAGAATACAGACCCTGGACTTCAGAAAAGCAGACTTTGACTCCCTCAGGGAACAGATTGGCAGGATCCCCTGGAAGAATAACATGAAGGGCAAAGGGGTCCAGGAGAGCTGGCTGTATTTTAAAGAATCCTTATTGCGGTTGCAGGAACAAACCATCCCGATGTGTAGAAAGAATAGTAAATATGGCAGGCGACCAGCTTGGCTTAACAGTGAAATCCTTGCTGATCTTAAATGCAAAAAAGAAGCTTACAAGAAGTGGAAGATTGGACAAATGACCAGGGAGGAGTATAAAAATATTGCTCAGGCATGCAAGAGTGAAATCAGGAAGGCCAAATCGCACTTGGAGTTGCAGCTAGCAAGAGATGTTAAGAGTAACAAGAAGGGTTTCTTCAGTTATGTTAGCAACAAGAAGAAAGTCAAGGAAAGTGTGGGCCCCTAACTAAATGAGGGAGGCAACCTAGTGACAGAGTATGTGGAAAAAGCTGATGTACTCAATGCTTTTTTTGCCTCTGTCTTCACGAACAAGGTCAGCTCCCAGACTGCTGCACTGGGCAGCACAGTATGGGGAAGAGGTGACCAGCCCTCCGTGGAGAAAGAAGTGGTTCGGGACTATTTAGAAAAACTGGATGAGCACAAATCCATGGGGCCGGATGCGCTGCATCCGAGGGTGCTAAAGGAGTTGGCGGATGTGATTGCGGAGCCATTGGCCATCATCTTTGAAAACTCATGGCGATCGGGGGAGGTCCCGGATGACTGGAAAAAGGCTAATGTAGTGCCCATCTTTAAAAAAGGGAAGAAGGAGGATCCGGGGAACTACAGGCCAGTCAGCCTCACCTTAGTCCCTGGAAAAATCATGGAGCAGGTCCTCAAGGAATCAATTATGAAACACTTAGAGGAGAGGAAAGTGATCAGGAACAGTCAGCATGGATTCACCAAGGGGAAGTCGTGCCTGACTAACCTAATTGCCTTCTATGATGAGATAACTGACTCCGTGGATGAGGGGAAAGCAGTGGACGTGTTATTCCTTGACTTTAGCAAAGCTTTTGATACGGTCTCCCACAGTATTCTTGCCACCAAGTTAAAGAAGTATGGGCTGGATGAATGGACTGTAAGGTGGATAGAAAGCTGGCTAGATCGTTGGGCTTAACACGTAGTGATCAATGGCTCCATGTCTAGTTGGCAGCCAGTTTCAAGCGGAGTGCCCCAAGGGTCGGTCCTGGGGTCGGTTTAGTTTAATATCTTTATTAATGATCTGGAGGATGGTGTGGATTGCACTCTCAGCAAGTTTGCAGATGACACTAAACTGGGAGGAGTGGTAGATACACAGAAGGGTAGGGATCAGATACAGAGGGACCTAGACAAATTAGAGTATTGGGCCAAAAAAAACCTGATCAGGTTCAACAAGGACAAGTGCAGAGTCCTGCACTTAGGACGGAAGAATCCTATGCACTTCTACAGACTAGGGACCGAATGGCTAGGTAGCAGTTCTGCAGAAAAGGACCTGGGGGTCACAGTGGACGAGAAGCTGGATATGAGTCAACAGTGTGCTCTTGTTGCCAAGAAGGCTAACGGCATTTTGGGCTGTATAAGTAGGGGCATTGCCAGCAGATCGAGGAACATGATCGTTCCCCTTTATTCAACATTGGTGAGGCCTCATCTGGAGTACTGTGTCCAGTTTTGGGCTCCCCACTACAAGAAGGATGTGGAAAAATTGGAAAGAGTCCAACGGAGGGCAACAAAAATGATTGGGGGGCTGGAGCACATGACTTATGAGGAGAGGCTATGGGAACTTGTATTGTTTAGTCTGCAGAAGAGAAGAATGAGGGGGGATTTGATAGCTGCTTTCAACTACCTGAAGGGGGGTTCCAAAGAGGATGGATCTAGACTGTTCTCAGTGGTGGCAGATGACAGAACAAGGAGCAATGGTCTCAAGTTGCAGTGGGGAAGGTCTAGGCTGGATATTTGGAAACACTATTTCACTAGGAGGGTGGTGAAGCACTGGAATGGGTTACCTAGGGAGGTGGTGGAATCTCCTTCCTTGGAGGTTTTTAAGGCCCAGCTTGACAAAGCCCTGGCTGGGATGATTTAGTTGGGAATTGTCCTGCTTTGAGCAGGGGGTTGGACTAGATGACCTCCCGAGGTCCCTTCCAACCCTGATATTTTATGATTCTATGATTTCCAGACCAGAAGATTCCAGTGGGGGATATGAAAATGCCCATAGTGATCCTTGGAGACCCAGCATACTGCTTGCTCCCGTGGCTTGTGAAATCTTACACGGGGAACCTAGACAGCAGCAAGAGGTGATTCAACATCAGGCACAGCACATACTGAATGACCGTTGAATGTGCTTTTCGCCGATTAAAAGGTCGCTGGTGCTGTCTTTTTGGCTGGTTAGACCTCAATAAGGAAAATATTCCGATGGTCATTGCGGCCTGCTGTGCTCTCCATAATATTTATGAATCGAACAGGGAAAAGTTACCCCAGGGGTGGACTGCTGAGGCTGATTTTGAGCAGCCAGATACAAGGGCAATTAGAAGGGAGCAATCAGAGGCTATTCGAATCAGCGAGGCTTTGAAGGAGCATTTTGAGAATGATTCCCAGTAATATGTCTGTATATGATGCATTCGGCCAGTCAGTGTTTACTTGCCATCATGAATTACCCCTGTAGTGCTTGCTTCTTGAGTATTAATTGCAAGGAGCAAATATTCCTACCTATAACCACTGTGTTTCAATGTTAGCACTGAGATATGTATGTATGTCCTAAATAAGACTCATTTTATTTCAAAGACTCAAGTTTAATAACGAGATAAAACACAAACTTTTGGACAAACAGGGAACATGAAATGAGGAACAGTCTCACAGTTAGGGTTCTCACAGCTGGGTGTAACTCCAGTTTGCATTGGAAAAAACAGTCCCCAGGCACGGCGTGCACGGGGTACTGTGAGGGATTGGGAACACATGATGAATGAGGTGGGGGAGTTTGGGGAGGGCATGGACTGGAGTACTGTAATGGTTGGAGGGGGAGTCGGACATAGATTTGCTCTGATTGCAGGCTAATGAGGGACTTCAACATCTCTGTCTGGCCCTCTAGGAGCTTTATCATCTGCTCCCATCTCGTCTTCTTTCCTGGCTATCCAGCCTGAATTTTTCATTAATTGTCTCCCTCCATGTTCTTGCTTCTCTATGTGCTGCATCTGTTGACTGCAGTGCTTTGCGAAACAGATCCTCCTTATTCCTGGGTCGCCGCCTTATCTGATGGAGGCGCTCCACCAGTGTGGAGGAGTGTGTTCTCAAGGGCTCATCAGCAGAAGGCAAAGAAACAATGAACAGAACCAGTATTATGATTGCGCTCACAGCCATGAGTCACAAAAGTTACACACCCTTCTTTGTTGTTGTCCTTTGGCTAGCACACAGGTCCCAATTATGGTGAGTTTGGGGGGAGGGAAGGGGGAAAGGGCAAGAAGGGACAAAGGTGGTTTCCAAAGGGGGTTACTATAAGCGTCTAGGGAGTCTGTTCTGAATATTGGTACCCTTTTCCACAGGCTAGGATAATCGAACCCGATATCTCACTCCTAAGGGTAACCTAGGATGCATGGGTGCATCTCTGCATGCGTGTGGCTTAAGGTGACCAGACAACAAATGTGAAAAACCGGGACAGGGGGTTGGGGGTAATAGGAGCCTATATAAGAAAAAGACCCAAAAATCGGGACTGTCCCTATAAAATCGGGACATCTGGTCACCCTCGTGTGGCTTCAGACTGTCTCTGTATGCTACTCATCTGTGTGCCGCTCTGGCTAGACCCCTCCGGAGTGAAAAGAGGGCCTGACTCGTCGCACCACCAGATGAGAACATAAAAACATAAGAATGGCTCTATTGGGCAGATTGGCAGAGGCCCTGGGGGGGTTTCGTCTTCCTCTGCAGTGTGGGGCACGGGTCACTTGCTGGAGGATTCTCTGCACCTTGACGTCTTTAAACCACGATTTGAGGACTTCAATAGTTCAGACATAGGTTAGGGGTTTGTTACAGGAGTGGGTGGGTGAGATTCTGTGGCCTGTGTTGTGCAGGAGGTCAGACTAGATGATCAAAATGGTCCCTTCTGACCGTAAAGTCTATGACTATATGACCAAAGGTCCATCTAGCCCAGTATTCTGTCTTCCAACAGTGGCCAGTGCTAGGTGCCCCAGAGGGAATGACCAGAAAAGGTAATCATCAAGTGATCCATCCCCTGTCGCACATTCCCAGCTTCTGACAAACAGAGGCTAGGGACATCATTCCTGCCCATCATGGCTAGTAGCCTTTGATGGACCCCTCCATGAACTTATCTAGTTCTTTTTTGAACCCTGTTATGGTCTTGGACATCACAACATCCTCTGGCAAGGAGTTCCACAAGTTGAATGTAAGTTGTGTGAAGAAATACTTCCTTTTATTTGTTTTAAACCTACTGACTATTAATTTCATTTGGTGACCCCCAGTTCTTGTGTTATGAGAAGTAGTAAACAACACTTCCTTATCTACTTTCTCTACACCAGTCATGATTTTATAGACCTCAATCATATCTCCCCTTAGCCATCTCTTTTCCAGTCTTATTAATCTCTCCTCATACCCCTAATCATTTTTGTTGCCCTTTTCTGAACCTTTTCCAATTCCAATATATATTTTTTGAGATGGGGCGACCACATCTGCACACAATATTCAAAATGTGGGCATACCATGGATTTAGATAGAGGCAACATGATATTTTCTGTCTTATTATCTATCCCTTTCTTAATTATTCCCAACATTCTGTTAATTTTTTTAACTGCTGCTGCACATTGAGTGGATGTTTTCAGAGAACTATCCACAATGACTCCAAGATCTCTTTCTTGAGTGGTAACAGCTAATTTAGACCCCATCATTTTATATGTATAGTTGGGATTATGGTTTCCAATCTGCATTACTTTGCATTTATCAACATTAAATTTCATCTGCCATTTTGTTGCCCTGTCACCTAGTTTTGAGAGACCCTTTTGTAGCTCTTCGCAATCTGCCTGGATCTTAACTATCTTTAGTGGTTTTGTATCATCTGCAAATTTTGCCACCTCCCTGTTTACCCCTTTTTCCAGATCATTTATGAATATGTTGAACAGGACTGGGACCAGTACAGACCCTGGGGGACACCACTATTTACGTCTCTCCATTCTGAAAACTGACCATTTATACCTACCCTTTGTTTCCATGAGAGCACCTTCCCGCTCATCCTGTGGCAGCTTACTTTGTGTAAGAGCCTGTAGTGAGGGACCTTGTCAAAGGCTTTCTGAAAATCTAAGTACACTATATCCACAGGATTCCCTTGGTCCACATGCTTGTTGACCCCTTCAAAGAAGTCTAGTAGATTAGTACTAAAACCATGTTGACTCTTCCTCAACAAGTTATGTTCATCTATATGTCTGACACTATTGTTCTTTATTATAGTTTCAGCCAGTTTGCCCAGTACTGAAGTCAGGCTTACAGGCCTGTAATTGCCGGGGTCACCTCTGGAGCCTTTTTAAAAATTAGCGTCACATTAGCTATCTCCAGTCATCTGGTACAGAAGCTGATTTAAATGATAGGTTACATACCACAGTTAGCAGTTCTGCAATTTCACATTTGAGTTCCTTCAGAACTCTTGGGTGAATCCCATCTGGGCCTGGTGACTTATTACTGTTTAATTTATCTATTTGTTCCAAAACCTCCTCAATCTGGGACAGTTCCTCAGATCTGTCACCTAAAAAGAATGGTTTGGGTGTGGGAATCTCCCTCATATCCTCAGCCGTTAAGACCGATGCAAAGAATTCATTTAGTTTCTCCGCAATGGCCTTATCGTCCTTGAGTGCTTCTTTAGCACCTTGATCGTCCAGTAGCCCCACTGGTTGTTTAGCAGCTTCCTGCTTCTGATGTACTTAAAAAAAAATTGCTATTACTTTTTGAGTCTTTGGCTAGCTGTTCCTCAAATTCTTTTTTGGCCTTCCTCATTACATTTTTACACTTCATTTGCCAGTGTTTATGCTCCTTTCTATTTTCCTCACTAGGATTTAACTTCCACTTTTTAAAGGATGCCTTTTTGCCTCTCACTGCTTCTTTTACTTTGTTGTTTAACGACAGTGGCTCTTTTTTGGTTCTCTTGCTATGTTTTTTAATTTGGGGTGTACATTTAAGTTGTGCCTCTATTATGGTGTCTTTATAAAGTTTCCATGCAGCTTACAGAGATTTCACTTTTGGCACCGTACCTTTTAATACACCTCTACCCCGATATAATGCGACCCGATGTAACACGAATTCAGATATAACGCGGTAAAGCAGCGCTCCGGGGGTGCGGGGCTGCGCACTCCGGTGGATCAAAGCAAGTTCGATATAATGGGGTTTCACCTATAACGCGGTAAGATTTTTTGGCTCCCGAGGACAGCGTTATATCATGGTAGAGGTGTATCTGTTTAACTAGCTTCCTCATTTTTGTGTAGTTCCCCTTTCTGAAATTAAATGCTACAGTGTTGGGCTGCTGTGATGTTTTTCCAGCCACAGGGATACTAAATTTAATTATATTATTGTCATAAACTTACAGCTAAGGGTAGCATAAAATCCCTCCTTACCTGTAAAGGGTTAAGAAGCTCTAATAACCTGGTGGGCACCCTGACCAGAAGGACCAATGGGGAAAGAAAATACTTTCAAATCTGGGGGGGCGAAAAGGCTTTGTTTTGTGCTGTGTGGGTGTTCTCTCCGGAGACAAAGGGAGAGACCAAGCAAGTAATCCAGCTCCCACTAAAATAATACATCTAATATTACAAAAATAGTAAGTAATAGGGGGGAGGGATAGCTCAGTGGTTTGAGCACTGGCCTGCTAAACCCAGGGTTGTGAGTTTAATCATGGAGGGGGCCACTTGGGGATCTGGGGCAAAATCAGTACTTGGTCCTGCTAGTGAAGGCAGGGGGCTGGACTCAATGACCTTTCAAGGTCCTTTCCAGTTATAGGAGATCTCCATTAATTAATTAGAATAGCAAGGAAATGCATTAGAGTATCTTTTGTTTTCACTTGTAAATTTTCCCTGTGCTAAGAGGAAGGTTTATTCCTAGGTGGGTTTTTCTGTGTGTATCTTTAAAGTTTTGCCAAGAGGGGAAATCCTCTGTGTTTTGGGGGAATAGGACTCCAAGTGGTCCTTTCCCTAATTCTTTGTCTAAATCACTTGGTAGTGGCAGCATACTGTTCAAGGACAAGGTGAAACTTGTGCCTTGAAAAAGTTTTTAACCTAAGCTGGTAAAAATAAGCTTAGGGGGTCTTTCATGCGGGTCCCCACATCTGTACCCCAGAGTTCAGAGTGGGAAAGGAACCCTAACAATTATGGTCACTGTTACCAAGCTGTCCGACTATATTCACCTCTTGGACCAGATCCTGTGTTCCACTTAGGACTAAATCAAGAATCGCCTCTCCTCTTGTGGGTTCCAGGACCAGCTGCTCCAAGAAGCAGTCATTTAAGGTGTCAAGAAACTTTATCTCTGCATCCCATCCTGAGGTGACATGTGCCCAGTCAATATGGAGATAATTGAAATCCTCCATTATTATTATTGAGTTTTTTATGTTAACAGTCACTATCACCATCCTGGTCAGGTGGTCTGTAATATATCCCTACCGCTATATTCTTATTATTAGAGCAAGGAATTACTATCTACAGAGATTCTACGTTACAGTTTGATTCATTTACGATTTTTACTTCATTTGATTCTACGCTTTCTTTCACATATAGTGCCACTCCCCAACCAGCACGACCTGTTCTGTCCTTCTGATATATTTTGTACCCTGGTATTACTGTGTCCCATTGATTATCCTCATTCCACCAAGTTTCTGTGATGACTGTTATATCAATATCCTCATTTAATACTGGGCACTCTAGTTCACCCATTTTATTACTTAGACTTCTAGCATTGGTATACCAGCACTTTAAAAACTTGTCTCCTTTTAGCTGTCTGCCATTATATGATGTAATTGAACAGGACTCTTTTTTATTTGACTGTTTCTGATCAGATCCTGCCTGTATTTTATCATTTTCCATCCTCTTGTCCTCACTAGGACATAGAGATTCTCTATTAATAGATCCTCCCCTAAGGGATGTCCGAACCACGTGCTCCTCCACACCTGACAGCTTTCCCCAAGTCCTTAGTTTAAAAAGTGCTCTACAACCTTTTTAATGTTGAGTGCCAGCAATCTGGTTCCGTTTTGGTTTAGGTGGAGCCCATCCTTCCTGTACAGGTTTCCCCTTTCCCAAAAGTTTCCCCAGTTTCTAATAAATCTAAACCCCTCCTCCCTATACCATTGTCTCATCCACGCATTGAGACCCTGCAGTTCTGCCTGTCTAACTGGCCCTGCGTGTGGAACTGGGAGCATCTCAGAGAATGCTACCATGGAAGTCCTGGACTTCAATCTCTTACCTTTGCTTTCTGCTCCATATTGTACGCCAGCTCCACTTCCTCATCCACCACTTGGTCACCAGGGTTGAGTCCACTGGCTGCTGCCTCCAGACTAGTCCCCCAGAAGTATCCACGGGGCTCATGGTGGTGGAGGTGGGTTTGCTGCCGAGGATGGTGTGAAGATCCTTGTAGAAGCACATCTTCAGCGCTGCACCAGAGCAATGGTTGGCCTCACTTGCCTTCTGGTACACCTGCCTCAGCTCCTTTATTTTAGCACAATCCTGCTGCATGTCCCTCTCCTGCCCCTTCTTCTGCATGTCACTAGCAATCATCCTGTAGGTATCAAAATGGTGCGAAGCTGTGACTGCACAGACTCCTCTCCCCATAGACTCAGCAGAGCCAACAATTCGGCGTGCTCCACGTGGAGAACGTCTGCTGCGGACAGCTGGCATGTTCAGTGGCATGAACAGTGCAGGACATTTCAAAAATTCCCAGGCCTTTAACCGGGGGAGAGGGGCAGAGCTGTGTACCTTCAGGGCAGCAGAGTTCAAACCGCTGACCATAGCCGTCAGGATAGGATTGTGGGGCACCTCCTGGAGGTCAGTTAGGGCGACATAACCAAGCAAGGTGTCTACACGGATGCTACATTGCTCTAACTACGTCACAAAAAGCTCTATGCTGCTCAGGGAGGTGGTTTTATTATGTCGTCCTAGCAGGGGAGTTACATCAGTGGGAAGAGCATTTCCAGGTGTACACCTCCACTGATAACTTTTGTCGACAAAACCTTGTTGTGTAGACAATGCCTTAGACGCAACAAATCCTGCATCTTGGCAGGGGCTTAGGCTAGATGACCCTTGTGGTCCCTGCTAACCCTCTGGTTCTATCTATATTGGCAGCCCCAAGCCATCTGCCTTTCCTTGCAATGTGTGCACCAGAATAGCGCACTCTCTTTGCCTTATGTTGTCCTTTCTGTCACCAGCAGGTCAGTACAAAGTACACAGTAAAATAATAGACTTTTGCAGTCATTGTTCTGAACCACGGGGTGGGAGTAAAAATAGCCACAAATATCTTAGAACACTTTGCATTTGACATGTCTCTAGCCAAATTAGGGCAATTTATCCCGTAAAATGTAAAGGCAGCTAAACGCTCGGGAACTGACCACACTATGAGGCAGGGCACTTTTCCTGTTGCTTTTTCTCTTTCTGCTCATGCTGCTACAATAAACGTTCCTGCCAGGACAATGCATTTGATTTTTATCCCCCCCGAGTGATGCCATCTTGGGCAGAGGGGGCAGAGGGTGTTACGGCCGTTGACCAGGAGGGAAGGTGGCATTAAGCAGCAGGGGATGGGGTGGCACATTTGCCGATGGTTGTGGGATTTGATATTTCAGAGAAATAAACACTCTGGAGAGTAAATTCTCTGGTGAGGATGCCATTTCGAGCACTCTAGGGCCAGCTGGGGGCTGGGGGGTCAGAGGGAGGCAATAAAGACTGAGCAGGTGAAGGCAGGACTGGCCTTACCACGAGGCAAACTGAGGCGGCAGCCTCAGATGCCAGACTGGGGCGGGGGGCGCCACCAGGACCCAGAGTGTAGACAATTGTGTCTGCTGCGGGTGCCTATGTATTCTCCCTGCTCCAGATGCACAGAGATGGTGGAGTGCTGGGCTGGAGGAAGGAGGGCACAAGAGACATAAGAGGCAGGGAGGAGAAAAGGTGAGAGGGAAGAACAGAAAGCAGCAGGAGCTGCAGGGAGAGAGAGTGTGTAACCATGCACATTCCTGAAGAAAAGTGTAGATCAGAGAAGAGTGTGGTGGAGGCGCAAGAAACAGCTGCTGCTGAGTTTAGTTCCTTAAGTCTAGAGGATCCAGGACTGTGAACCCACTTGAGCAGTAGCCTGAGGGACTTCCTTGTACTGCATGGGCCACAGCAAGTGAAGAACTTCATGTTCCCCAAAGACAATGAAAATAATAGTTTCCATCCAACACATTACTGGCGTGAAATCCCCAATGGTGACAAAGTAGAGAGGCCATGGCTTATATACTCAAAAACCCAGAATGCTGCATACTGTTTTTGTTGCAAACTCTTCCAGTCTAATGTTCCAGCCACATTGGGTTCTACAGGAACAAAGGACTGGAAAAATCTGGCTAGAAATCTGGCATGCCATGAGAAGGCAGCAAATCACCAGAGAGCATTCCATAGGTGGAAAGAGCTTGAGATGAGACTAAGGTTAAAGGCCACCACAGATGATCAGCATCAAGAGAAGATTGCATCAGAGTCTCTTTACTAGCAAAATGTTCTGAAAAGGCTCATTGCCATTGTGAGAATGCTTGCTACCCAAAACCTAGCACTGCGTGGCACTTCAGATCAGTCGTATGTGCCAAACAATGGAAACGTCCTTAAAATTGTGGAGCTGATGGCTGAGTTTGATGCTGTACTCCAGGAGCATCTAAGAAGAGTCATCACCCAAGAAATGTACACACACCACTACCTTGGAAAAACAATTCAAAATGAGATCATACAGTTACTGGCAACAAAAGTCAAACAGAAGATTGTGGCAGATCTGAAGTCAGCAAGATATGACTCTGTTATTCTGGACTGCACACCTGACATCAGGCATACGGAACAAATGACTTTAATGGTGCATTTTGTAACAACAACAGACCCTAGTGAAAATGTCCCTGCAATGGTGACTGTCAGAGAGCATTTTCTAGAATTTATTGACATTGATGATACTACAGGAGCTGGTATTACAAACGTGCTTCTTAAAAAGGTGGAAGATATGGGAATTGCGATAGCTGACATGAGAGGTCAGGGCTACGATAATGGTGCTAACCTGAGAGGAAAGAACAGAGGAGTGCAGACACGGATCCGAGAGTTAAACCCTTGAGCTTTTTTTGTCCCATGCAGTTCTCGTTCATTGAACTTGGTGGTCAATGATGCAGCATCAGCTTCTAGTGAGGCTGCTGAATTTTTTAATGTAATTCAAAGCATCTATGTGTTTTTCTCTGCATCAACTCATCGATGGCACATTTTGAAGCAACATCTGGGAACATCCTCTCTGACACTGAAACCACTGAGTGCCACACGATGGGAAAGTCGAGTGGAGGCGATAAAGCCGATCAAACACCAAATTGGGAAGATAGATGATGCCATAGTTGCCATTATGGAGGATAATGCTATGACAGGATCTGTTGGTGGGAGAACAGTGGCAGAGGGGAATGGAATCACCAGAAACATACATAACTTCAAATTTCTGTGTGGCTTAGTGTTGTGGCATGACATACTGTTTGAAATAAATGTTGTAAGCAAGAGACTCCAAGGTGTTGACCTTGATATATCTGGAGCAATGGAACAACTGGACAAAGCAAAGTCATACCTACAGTCTTACTGGTCAGATGAGGGATTTCAAAACGTTCTGAAGTTGGCAGAGGAACTTCACACTGAAGCTATTTTCCCACCCATTCAAGAATACAAAAGTCACCGAAGAAGACATTTTGATTACGAGGCCCGGGATAATCTCATAGGAGACGCCAAACAACAATTCAAAGTTGAATTCTTTAACCAGGTGCTAGATTGTGCAATACAGTCAGTTGAAGAACGTTTCATGCAGCTCGAGGAACACAGCAGTATATTTGGGATGTTGTATGATATTCCCAAACTCCTCACTATACCTGAAGAAGATCTACACCAGCAATGCAGAGCTCTAGAGACAGTGTTGACACATGATGACATGCGCGATATTGATGCGAGTGATTTAGGTGATGAACTGAAAGCCCTTTCAAAATACATGTCAGCAGGATCAACTCCAAAGGCTGGTCTGGAATATATGTGCACAAGTAAGATGACCACCCTCTTTCCAAATGCTTTTGTTGCTCTGCGCATACTTCTAACACTTCCTGTAACAGTTGCCCTCCCCCGCAGCCTCCGCTTGCTCGCTCTGCCGCCGGCGCAATGCTCTGGGCAGCGGGGCTGTGAGCTCCTGGGGCAGCGCAGCTGCAGAGCCCGGCCTGACCCGGTCTCTGTGCTGTGTGGTGGCGGCGGCAGCGTGGCTGGCTCCAGCCGGGCGGCGCGGCTGTAGTGCCGCCAACCACTGGTGCTCCAGGCAGCACGGTAAGGGGGCAGGGAGCGGGGCGGGGGGGTTGGATAGAGGGCAGGGGAGTTCGCAGTGGTGGTCAGGGGCGCAGGGCCGGCTTTAGGCCGATTCCCCCAATTCCCCGGAATCGGGCCCCACGCCTAAGAGGGCCCCTTAGGCACCTTTTTAATTTTTTTTACTCACCTGGCGGCGGGGGATCCGCTTTGGGTCTTCGGCGGCACTTCAGCGGCGGGGGGTCCTTCACTCGGCTCCGGATCTTCCGTGGCACTGAAGGACCCCCCGCCGCCAAAGTGCCGCCGAAGACCTGGACCACCGCCGGGTATTCGAATTGGGCCCCGCAGGTCCTAAAGCCGGCCTGGGGTGGGGGTGTGGATAGGGGTCGGGGGGGGGAATAGGGGGGTTGAATGGGGGCAGGGGTCCCGGGGGGGCAGTCAGGAATGAAAGGGGGGGTTGGATGAAGCGGCAGGGGGCAGTCAGGGGCAGGGGTTTCGGGGGCAGTCAGGGGACAGGAAGAAGGGGTGGTTGGATGGGGCAGGGGTCCCAGGGAGGCAGTCAGGAATGAGAGGAGGGGTTGGATGGGGCAGTGGGGGTCCGGGGGCAGTCAGGGGAGAGGGAGTGGGGCTGTGTGGATGGGGCAGGGGTCCCAGAGGGGCCATCAGGGAACAGGGGGGTTGGATGGGGCAGGAGTCCCAGGGAGGGGGCAGATAGGAGATGGGGGCTGGGCCACGACCTCCTCCCCTAACAGGCCCTCCATACAATTTATGAAACCCGATGCGGCCCTCAGGCCAAAAAGTTTGCCCGCCCCAGCAATAGAGCATGAGCTGGCCCAGACTGTGGACCTTCAGGAAGCAGTTCAAATCTTTGCAACCAAGAAGGCACAGAAAGCACCACTTGGATTATTCAAACAGATTAAAATGCCAGTGTTTACTATGCAGACAAGAAAAGTGACATTTGCTGTTCAGGCGTTTGAAAGTAAAATGTTACTTAAAATTTTTGAACAAGGCATTTTAAGTTGCTAGTTCTCCTTTACTGGGGTAGGTAGCAGAGCAGTACCATGAGAGGAGTAGAACAGGAAGAAGGCAGAATTGAGACCTTTCAAAGTTTTGGCCCAAGCGAGGGGGTATGGAGGTGTCATTTGAGCTCCCCGCCTCAGGTGCTAAAATGTTGTGGGCCTGCCCTGGATGAAGGGCAGCTCCCAGCTCACATCTGCCCCACATGGGGGTGCCCTGATGGTGGTTTAAATCCCCTTATTTAGCGGTATTGTGATACAGCCCCTAATACTGACTGGCAGAGGTGTGTGCTGTCAAACTGAATCTCTGCCTGGGTTTAGGGGGCTGTCTCTGCCCTGCCTTGCCGCTGAAGGGCTCCTGGCAGTCCAGGGCGATCTCCTGCCCAAGGTCAGTGGTTGCTGGCTGCCGGAGGTGCTGTTCAGAACACACCAGGTTCAGGGGTGGCCTCCCAGCCCGTCTCTCCACAACAGGCGCAGGTACAAGGACCATTGCTGGAGGGCCTGGGGCTGTTGCTCCCTGGCGTTATCCCTTTGCTTTGCTGCAGGACTGGGCCGGGACCCCCAAGGGCTCCCTCTCCTCCAGTCGGTCTGTGAGCCACTCAGAGATCTTGGCGTTCTGGGCTGCTGCATGGGACCGCATGGAAGCATGAGGCGTACGTGACTCCAGGTGTGTGAACTACTCCCCATGAGGTGGCATGGCAAAGGGGTGTAGCTGGCTCGTGCCAGCAGGGTCATAACTAGGATGGGGTGACTGGGGAAGCTGCCCAGGGTGCAGAGCCGCCAGGGGTGAAAAAATGGGGCGGCCTGCAGAATTGGGCCCAGCAATATCAGCCCTCCTCCCCCCCCCCGCCCCCCTGCAGGATCAGGCCAATATGGTGGTAATTCAATAGCTGGATAATCCAGGAATTGTAGGGTATAGCCCGAAGAAATTGTGTCGCGCACCCAACGGTCCGAGGGCAGCGGAGCCCAGGCCGACCGGAAGGGGTGTAGACAGTCGAGGAAAAAGGGGGCTGGATCCTGGGCAGTGGCATCCTCAGCCGCATCCTCAAAATGCCCATTTCTGGCTGCCCTGGTCTCTGGAGGGGCCAGGCTGGGCAGAGGAGCGGGATGCCGCAGGGAACCGTCACTTCACCCCCTTGTCTTTCTCTCTCTTTCCGTAGGAGCTGCACTGGGGGGGACCCCACGACGTTGACGGAGGTGGAGGAGGCAGCAGCTGGAATTGCGTTTTAGCCTGTTGAGGGGGGTGCAGGCCAAGGACTGGAAGGTGGCACAGGTTGATGTTGTACCTGCCTAGCAGGGCCTGATGGAGAGACGCCCGGAATTGCAGGCTGGCCGTTGAATAAATTTTCCAGCCAAACAAGTCCAAATAAAGTCTTGGTGTCTTTATTTTTGGGTGTGCCACTGGCCTGGCCCTGCCTGGCCCTTTCATTGATGGCAGACACTGCCAGGGACCCTGCAGGAGGGTGGATGTACAGCTATTCAAATCCCTTTGCTGGGACATATTTCTTTTCCGCTTTCTTGGTAGGCAGAATGGAAGAGGGGGTCCTGTCACACAGACTTGGCAATTTTCAGGACCCTAGGGTGAACGGGCAACGCAACCAGGGCCGGGGTGGAGGAGGGGATGATGCTGAAGAGGTCGTTGGACTCCTACACTAGCTCCTCGACCTCCAAGTTCAGGTTGGCAGCCACCCTTCTGAGCAGGGCCTGGTGCTCCTTGAAATCATCGGGGGGCTGCTCGCTTGCGAGGGGCAGGGCCGTCCTTACCCATACACAAAGTACGCAGCTGCATAGGGCACCAGGAAATTTGGGGCACCACATTTCCTGGTGCCCTGAGCAACTACATGCTGCTTCAGCCCCTGCCCTGTCTCTTCCCCATGGCCCCACCCCTGCTGCACCCAAGCCCCACCTCTTCCCGCCCCCTGCTCTGCCCCAGCCCCACCCCCACTCCCCTGAGCTCTGCAGCAGGGCTGGCCCTGCATTCACTGGTGGCGGGAAGTGCAGCGACCCAGCCCCAGCCGCACTGCTGGTGAGTCCTGGGGGGTGGTTCCCTCCTGCCCTCCAAGCCAGCCCCCCACCACGGAGGCCTGTGGCCAGCCCCCCACGCTGCCCCCGCAGAGGCCTGCCTCCCCCCCCCCCCCCCGCAGGCCCCAGAATAGCCAGGGTCGGCCCTGGCGAGGGGCCTGCCACCGCCACGTCCAGAGGCGACGAAGATGACTGCACCGCAGGGCGAGGGGTGGCTTCCCCTTGCCTGTCTGGGGACGGCTCCTTGGGCCTGCTGCGCCGCTCCCGCGGGCCCGAGTGCCCAAGGCTGGGCCGGAGGCAATTTGTCCGATGTGGCCTGAGAAGAACGTTGGGAATATGGGACCTGCACGCCCTGGACTCCCGTATTGATACTGGCCACTGTCCCTGCTGCCGCCACGCCGCCGCCACCGGGGCCATGCCGGTCTCACAGGCTGTCGGTGATTCGCCTCTCCTAGGTGAGGGGCTGAATTCTCCCTCCGAGTCGGACCACTGCCCTTCCGGCGACCAGGGCAGAGCCGTAGATGCCTGAGTCTGTCGGCGACTGGTAAGGAAAGGGCGAGGAACGGTTGTTACAAGGAGGGAGAAAATTGGTTTTTCTTAACCGCTGAGGATCGGACAAGAAGCAATGGGCTTAAATTGCAGCAAGGGCAGTTTAGGTTGGACATTAGGAAAAACTTCAGTGTCAGAGTGGCTAAGCACTGGAATAAATTGCCTAGGGAGGTTGTGGAATCTCCACCATTGGGGCTTTTTAAGAGCAGGTTGGACAAACCCCTGTCAGGGATGGTCTAGATAATACTTAGTCCTGCCATGAGTGCAGGGGCCTGGACTAGATCACCTCTCGAGGGCCCTTCCCGTTCTGTTTCTATGAGTCTATGAATGAGCTTGATACGTTTGTGGAGGGGATGGTATGATGGGACTTCCTACAATGGCATGTAGCCGATCTGTGACTGTTAGCAGCAAATATCCCCAGTGGCCAGTGATGGGACACTAGATGGGGAGGGCTCTGAGTTACTACAGAGAATTCTTTCCCAGGTGTCTGCCTGGAGGGTCTTGCCCACAAGCTCAGGGTCTAACTGATCACCATATTTGGATGGGGAAGGAATTTCCCCTGGGTCAGATTGGCAGAGACCCTGGGGGGGTTTCACCTTCTTCTGCAGCATGGGGCATAAGGTCACTTGCAAATTTAAACTAGTGTAAATGGTGAATTCTCTGTAATTTGAAGTCTTTAAACCGTGATTTGAGGACTTCAGGAACTCAGCCAGAGCTGAGGGGTCTAGTACAGGAGTGGGGGGGTGGGGTTCTGTGGCCTGCAGCATGGTCAGATTAGATGATCACGATGGTCCCTTCTGGCCTTACAGTCTATGAATCTATCCAACAAACTTGACTGTCCAGAGGATAAGGAAAGTCACCCTGTGGGATTCATGAAGGGGAAGTCGTGCCTGACTAACCTAATTGCCTTCTATGAGGAGATAACTGGCTCTGTGGATGAGGGGAAAGCAGTGGACGTGTTATTCCTTGACTTTAGCAAAGCTTTTGATACGGTCTCCCACAGTATTCTTGCCGCCAAGTTAAAGAAGTATGGGCTGGATGAATGGACTGTAAGGTGGATAGAAAGCTGGCTGGATCGTCGGGCTCAACGGGTAGTGATCAATGGCTCCAGGTCTAGTTGGCAGCCGGTTTCAAGCGGAGTGCCCCAAGGGTCGGTCGTGGGGCCGGTTTTGTTTAATATCTTCATTAATGATCTGGAGGATGGTGTGGACTGCACTCTCAGCAAGTTTGCAGATGACACTAAACTAGGAGGCGTGGTAGATACACTACAGGGTAGGGATCGGATACAGAGGGACCTAGACAAATTAGAGGATTGGGCCAAAAAAAACCTGATGAGGTTCAACAAGGACAAGTGCAGAGTCCTGCACTTAGGACGGAAGAATCCCATGCACTGCTACAGACTAGGGACCGAATGGCTAGGTAGCAGTTCTGCTGAAAAGGACCTAGGGGTCACAGTGGATGAGAAGCTGGATATGAGCCAACAGTGTGCTCTTGTTGCCAAGAAGGCTAACGGCATTTTGGGCTGTATAAGTAGGGGCATTGCCAGCAGATCGAGGAACGTGATTGTTCCCCTTTATTCGACATTGGTGAGGCCTCATCTGGAATACTGTGTCCAGTTTTGGGCCCCACACTACAAGAAGGATGTGGAAAAATTGGAAAGAGTCCAACGGAGGGCAACAAAAATGATTGGGGTCTGGAGCACATGACTTATCAGGAGAGGCTGAGGGAACTGGGATTGTTTAGTCTCCAGAAGAGAAGAATGAGGGGGGATTTGATAGCAGCCTTCAACTACCTGAAGGGGGGTTCCAAAGAGGATGGAGCTCGGCTGTTCTCAGTGGTGGCAGATGACAGAACAAGGAGCAATGGTCTCAAGTTGCAGTGGGGGAGGTCCAGGTTGGATATTAAGAAAAACTATTTCACTAGGAGGGTGGTGAAACACTGGAATGCGTTACCTAGGGAGATGGTGGAGTCTCCTTCCTTGGAGGTTTTTAAGGCCCGGCTTGACAAAGCCCTGGCTGGGATGATTTAGTTGGGAATTGGTCCTGCTTTGAGCAGGGGGTTGGACTAGATGACCTCTTGAGGTCCCTTCCAACCCTGATATTCTATGATTCTATGATTGATTCTATGATTGTGGGATCCTTTTCACACTCATAGCATTAATCCAGTGGGACTGCATCTACACTGCAAAACAGGGCTTGAACCCTGGGTCCCAGCTTGACTCAGACTCAGACTCCCCACCCCCATTGGGTCCAATCCCTGGGTTAGTGTGATTTGTGTGTAGACAGAA
This sequence comes from Malaclemys terrapin pileata, assembly GCF_027887155.1. NCBI lineage: Eukaryota > Metazoa > Chordata > Testudines > Emydidae > Malaclemys > Malaclemys terrapin. Next base: position 2,362,087 of record NC_071523.1, read on the forward strand.
GGGAGGTTAGCCGAGTTTGACCCCCAGGCTGCCACTGCAGTGTGGACAGACCCATAGTGCCATTGCAGCACTGCCGTTTCCATGCACAGTCAGGAGGTGTCAGCAGAGGCTCGACACGCAGAGGCAGCCCCAGGCTTAGCTTGTAACAGGGTGGAGGGGGCCAGTAGCCATGGGGATGAGCTCAGCTGCCCCTGCCAAGGATGTGCACCATTCCCCGCCCCACTGAAATCAAATGGGCTTTCCCAGGGGCAGCCAATTAACCCTTTGTGTTCATAGATCCCCAGGCAAACTGCAAAGTGGGATAAACTCTCCCCAGGCATCCCCTCAACGGGTCCCTCCCCCTTGGGCTTGTACCTGGGGATCATGCCCCCACCCAGCAGATTTAACCCTTTCCCTATTGCTCAGCACCTTGGTTATCGACATGCTCTCCTCTAGGTTGTCAGACTGAAGTTCCCCCAAGCACCCCATTATTGTAGGCAGCAGGCTTGCCACCTACCCACTCCAGATACGATGCTTGGCAGTGCCAGCAGGTGAGAGCAGCACCTCTTGGAGACCCACGTTGACCACATTCAGCCAGGGGCCCTAGGCCGTGAAATCAGAGGAGGGGAGAGGTGTCTCATCCAGGCTAGCCCCAGGCAGGGCAGGAGCATTGCCCGCAGCCCAAGCTCCGGTGACTGGCTCCATGGTCCAGATCTCCCCTAGGCACTGGCAGTGATACCACTATGACTAACCCTCTCTCTGAGGTGCTCTCGCTCTCCCCGAGCCGTAGAAGTGTCTCACATCCCCACCTCCAGCATATGGCCTAGCTCCTCTGCTGCTCACCTCTGAACCCCTTTGGTTGTCCCACACTCCAGCACCAGCCATGGCCACTCCACGGTGCCTCCTGCGCGGTGCAGCCCCTATGCGCACTAGCTCTCCATTGGTCAGCGGGTTGTAGGCTGACTCCATCAGACCATTTCTAAAGCACCCACCATGCGTGGGCTGGCTTGTATTTCTACCCTCTCCCACGACCGCTGTGTCATTCCCTGGGCAGTTTGCAAAGCCTCCCCGCGTGTCGAGGTTAACCTGCAACTTACCCCCAGGCGTGGAAACCTTGAGCAGCAGCACAGTGTTGTGCCCTCCTCGCCCCGTGGCCCCCAGCACCCCTCAGAGCCAAGAAACGTCCAGAGGGAGATTTAACCTGCTCCTAAACTCCAGATGAGGGGGGGGCTAAGCTGCCAGACTCTCTATTCTAATGTGGTGCTAAGCCCCACCCCCCACCAGCACTCCTGCTTTGACCCTTGCAAGTGAAGGGGGTGGTGGGAGGGTACTGAGCCAGGGTTGGGGGGACTTTGGACTTGTGGGCTAGCTGAGCAGGGCCTGAGCCCCGGCACAAACGGCGCTACTGGCACCTTGCAGGACCGGATGCTACAGCTGCTCCCACTGAAGCCAACGGGAGCATCCAGCATATGCAGCCTCAGCAAAGGGCTGCTGACATGGCCACCACTGCCCCTGCAACTCCCCGGAGCGTGCTCAGCTCCTTGGCACTGCAGCCTGGAGCACACGCTCCCTGCTGCCCCCCCGGCAGCCAGAATCCAAAGTGCTGCCACCACCAAGGGCAAGTGAGTGCCACACTCTAGGCTGGGGTGGGAGAGACCTGGGATCAAGGCCCTGCCTGGGAAAGACACTTAGGCACAGATCTTCAGAGATGAGATTTTCCATTGAGCTCAACATGAGTTAGGGGGCCACCTACCTTTAGGGATCTGGGCTTTTGTGCCTCAGTTTCCCCCACAGGGATAACAGCCCTGCCCTACATGAGGCTAAATCCACTGAAGACTGGGAGGTGCTCAGCTACCAGGCTGAGACTTTGCAGGAGGGGGAGAAGAGTGAAGGATACAAACAGAGCTGGGGACAGATTGACTGTTTTGCCAAGAAACAGGCGTTTTTCAGAAACCAGGTTTGTGAGACCAGTTGGTTTCCCAAGTTTTCCAGGGGCTGGTCTACACTTAGGGAGAACTGATCCAAGATACACAACTTCAGAAGAGCGTAGCTGAAGTCGAAGTATCTTGGATGGAATTACCTGGGGTCCACACAGCCCGGGAATCGACAGCCACGGCTCCCCCGTTGACTGCGCTACCGCCGCTCGCTCAGGTGGAGTTCAGAGTCGACAGTGAGCACGTTCTGGGATCGATATATTACGTCTTAACGAGACGCAATACATCGATCCCAGATAAATCAATTGCTACCCGCCAATACGCGGGTAGTGAAGACATACCCCAGGACTCTCAGGGCTCCCCCTGCTCCTGTTTGGGGCCTCTCCAAGGGGTTTGGTGTTTTTTCATTTGTTGGTTTCCAACTCTCTGCCCCCTTCCCTGGCCCACCTGGTTGGGGCAGAGGGCAGCCAATTTTCTGGCTTAGAAGTTTCAGTTTTGAAAAACATTTTCAAAAGTGAAAAGAAGAATTCTGGCCCCTGGGCCCTGCTCAGTGTCAACCCAACAGAACAGGGACTCTCACCCTGCCCCTTCCTCGTGGATTTCACGAGCTCCAGCCACGCAACAGGGCTGACACTGGCTCCTCTCCCCCTTGTACCCTTTCATTCAACCCTCTCTCCACACCCCCACTCATTTCCAGCTCTTAGCAGTGGGGAGACTGGGTAAACCTGAGTCAACGCTGCGCTGCCAGAGCCTGCAGTGTCAAACCATCACCCAGGTAGCAGGTCTCCACCCCGGGCAGGGCAGTGATGAAACGTTCCACCCAGCCGAGCCCCCACCGGTGTTACTCACCAGCAGAAGGGTGGCTGGTGCCCAGCACGCTCCTAGGCCCAGAAAAGCCCCCGCGCGGAGGTTGGTGGAGTTTTTTGTAACGTTTATTAAAAACCAACAGGAAAAAAAGGGTTTTAAAAAGACCTTCCCAGCCCAGCCTCCCTCAGTCTAGAGCCGGGAGCAGCTCCCTACCTGCTGGGGGACGCTTGCAGCCGGCAGCTCTGCTGTGTGGAGGGGAAGATGGAGCTGCATATCTCCCCAACTCAAAAGAGGAATGATTCTCACTGGGGCTTAGAGCCCCCCACCCTGGTGCATACAGGCAGCTTCGGCCGTATTATGGCAGCCTGAGGACAGGCGCTAAGGGAATCCCCAGGAAGGCCTGTGCAGATGCCCCCCAAGCCAGCGTGGGGGACAGCTCTGCTAGCATTAGCCGCTACACTGGCACCAGGAGCCTGGAGGGACACCCACCCTGCCCCCTCCACAGCACAGATGCTCTTGGGCCACTGGGGCCAGCGGTGTCCATGCCCAGGGAACATAGCAGGCCCTGCTGCAATGCAGCCCCCTGCCAAGGGGCACTGGGCACTCTTCCCCCCCTCAGCCAGCCAGGAGCCTGCTCCCCCCTGTGCTGTCCCAGGAGCCGGGCCCCCACCACCCAGGAGCCATCCCCAGTGGGACATGCTGGCTTCCGCGTGAACAGTCTGAGCCACATGACACACTGCCCCCCCCCAGCAGCCTCGGCCACGGGCTTGGAGCACACGGGGGGGGGGCAGGAAGTGGCCCCCTGCCAGGGGTGGGGGGCAGTGCCTGGCACCACAACCACACACAACTTTAAGGCAACCGTCCTGTTTGGCATTGAGAGTCGGGGGTTGGGTCCAGCACGAGCCCCTCAGCCTCTCCGGGGGTGGCAAGTCTGCAGTTCTTGGCGGGAGGGGGTAGCTGAGGAGCTAGAGAGGGGAGTGGGGCTCCTGTGGGTCACACAGCCAGGCGGGTACAGGGGAAAATCAGCCCAGCCCTGCCTAATACCAGCCAGCACCCGGCCAGGGGGGCACTGCCCGTTGAACAGCCCCAGCCTGCCCTGCAGCCACGACCCCCTCTCCCCGTGCACCATGGGGCAGGCTGGGGCTGCAGAAGGGAAAGCTAATGCTACAGAATATGTACAGCCCCACAAGACCCAGCCTCTGCCCCAGCCAGGAGGTGGGAAGACGGGGATCCAGGCAGACCCTAGCTCTGGGATTCAGGGGCCCTTTGTGCTCCGGGCCACAGGGAGCTCATGGGCCCAATGTCGTCCCCCCAGCTCCTAGCGACAGCCGGTCCCCAAAGGGCTTCTGTAGGCAGGTGCCTCTGCCCTGTGCGGGAGTGTCCAGGGGGGCTGCCCATGCCACGCATGCGGGCGCCTCTAGGAGTCCTTGAGCATGCTGATGCGGGCATAGATCTTCAGCGCCGGGCCCAGCTTGATGTTCATGGCGCTCATGAGGTGATCCTCCTTCAACAGCAGCAGGGCCTGCCCGTCGATCTCCTGGGCGCGGAACTCCTCCGCAATCTCCTGGCACCCTGCAGGGAGCCAGTGAGGCCATCAGCATGGGCGCCAGCCCAGCCACCCACTGCTCCCCCGCAGGCCAGCTCTGCCCTCTCCGGCTCCCTACGCCAAGCAGATCTGTGCTGGCTCAGGGCTGGATGGGAGCCTGAGGCAGTGCGGGGGAACAGGACTGGCAGGGAGTGCTGTCCCCTCGCACGCAGCCCGTTGTGCTGGGACCTTCCTCTTGGCAGAAAAACGGAACAGCTCCTGACCCCAGCACCCAGGCACCACGGCCAGAACTAGCTCAGGTGTGTTTCTGTCCCTGGCCCAATCTCTTGCTGTGAGCTGTTAAATAGCTCCTGTGTCCCACCCACAGGTGGCTGCAGTGCTCCCGAGGCAGGAGCAGGGATGCGCCGCGACCCGCTGCCCCCACTGGAAGGGCAGTCAGCACACGGCTCCGGGGCGCCTTGTTTCTGATGGAGGGGGGTTGGGAAGACTCCTCCCTCCCAGGGAGGCCCAGACAAACCCTCTGCCTGCGTCACACAGAAGAGCAGGGGCAGGTCAGGGCATCTCACAGCGATGTGACAGGTGGGGCCGAAGGAGCGGGATGCTGACGGCAGAGGCCAGGAGCAGTCAAGGGGTGCAGGAATGCCCCTGGGGGAACCCCTGCAGGACAGACTAACAGCTCAGACAGAGGGGGGGCAGTGGCCTGTCCAAGTCCCAGCGCTGGAGGCAGGCACTCAGGGTCAGCACAGGCGAGAGAGAGGGCAGGGTGGCTGTTGAGGGGCCTCCCAGCCTGGCCACCAGCTCTCTGATTTGGGGGCAGAGTGGTTTACTCTAGTTGAACCCTGCTGCCTAGCTCACTAGCTTCTCCCTGGAAGTCAAAGCATGGCTCCCCCATGCTCTTTGCTCCTTGCCATGCTAACTCCAGCCCATCCCGCTGGATAGCACAGAACAGCTGCTGGGCTCCACCCCAGAGCTAGCTACATGTCAGCAGTGGGCAAAGCAACCCCCCCGACATGCAGGCCTCAAAGATCCTGCAGGCCCTGGCTGGCCCAGGGCCTATGTGGCAGGGAGGGGAGCAAGGCCAGGAGGGTCCCTCACCTGGCAAGGAGCGGATGAATTCATAGACATCCTCCACATTCCACTTGGTGGGCTCGCTGGGCAGGAAGTGGTGCCCAATGCCTACCAGGTCCCGCATGTGCATGTCGGGCAGCTCCAGTTCGCGCTCGCCCTGCCGCCGGCGTGAGGTGGACGAGCTGGCCGAGAGGGGCGACAGCGGCTCCTCGTAGCTCGAGTTATCGGAGCAGCGGCTGGAATCCTCCTGGCTGCGGTTGAGCTGAAGTGAGGCTGTGACTGAGAGCGGCACCGAGCCCGTGGAGAGGGACACCGGAGTCTGCGGGGCAGCGGAGAGGTCAGCCTATGGAGGGGCCAGCCCCGCCCCGTGCAACACCCACCTCCCCAGTTTCTTCAGCTCTGCAGGCAACTGGGAGCCGGGACACCTAGGTCCTATTGCTCCCTCTGGGAGGGCTGCAGTGTAATCCTCAGAACCAGGGCAGGACTCCTGGGGTCTATTGCTGGCGCTGAAGGGAGTGCAGTCTAGTGGTTAGAGGGCGGGGGACGGAGCCCAAAGTCCTGAGTTCTAGTCCCAGCTTCAGCAAAAAGTTGATTGTCTGTCAAGAGGTTCTTAGGTTCTGTTCCCTCCCTGCCCCCATGCCCTCTCCACATGTTACTGCCCCTCCCTCCCAGCTAGGCAATGGGGCTAACTGATGGTGATGATCATTGTAGCCCCATCTGCCCAAGAACCCGCAGCAGCGCTTGCCCCTCAGCCCTGAGGTGAGCAGGGGGTGCCCACAGAGGCGCAGCCATTTGCCAAGGGGCAGCCCAGGCTCACACATTAGCTCCTGGGGGAGGGAAGGGGGTTAGGATCACCACCCCGGGGGGTAGACAGCAGCTCACCTGTTTCTTGGTGTCCTTGCTGAGGACAGGTAAGGCTCCCTTGCAGGTGCGACGGCGCCCGTGCGTGGCCGCCCCCGGTTTCTGGAGCTTGCTGCGGTCAGGGTGGAAGAGCCCCACCCGCTTCGTGCACCCCACGTTGTACCTGCCAGGGGAGCCAGGAGCGGGTCAATGACGGGGTCTCAGTTCAGCAGCCTCACAACCCTGCCTCGCTCCCCACAGTGGCAGGATGGGTGCAGATGGCACCTGGGGGAGCCCTGCACGAGGCAGCACCCCGGCCCCTGGAGCCAGCATGTTGGGGGGCAGATGATGCTGAGAGGGATGGGGCGGGACTCGGGGGCTTTGCCCTATGGTGGGGTTGACATGTACAAAGGGGTTGGGCAATGCTAGGGGGCCTTGCCCAGCAGCAGAGCCGGGAATGCTGCTCGGCGGCTGTGGTGGTAGTGGGGTCTGGCACCCCTCTGTGGGGGGTAGGGTGGGGAGGGGGGGTGGGCAGGCGCCACTCAGCAGTGGTTACCTCTTGGCACAGGCCATGGAGCAGAAGCGTTTGGACCTCTTGAACTTGTAGGCGAAGTCAACGCGGCCACAGAGCTCACACTTCAGCTTCGGGGGGTTCCCCTCCTCTTTGGATTCTGTGGACACAGCGGGACACAGGGACAGACACAGGCACACCCGGCTCTTAGTGACGGCTCGCACAAGCCTGGCATGCAGCGGGGCCTTAGCCACTGCCTGGACAGAGCAACCCTGCCCCCCGGCACAGGCCAGCACTGGCCCCCAGCAGTGCCTCTCCCAGCACAGCCAATCCCCCCGCCACACACAGGTCACCCACCGTAGGCAAGAACGCTACCCCGCTTCCCCTGGCCACACAGCCCCCCCAGCAGGCCACTCTCGGCAGGCGCCTGGGTTGCTCTAGGTGAGGGGGTGACTGCCCCCGAAGGTTCCCTCTCTCTTAAAGGCCAGACGAGGGGATACAGCCGCCCTGCAGACACTCTGGCTCTCCCATGCCAGACAGGCAGGCTGGCCTGCCTCTGAGTGCCACGGGATCCTGCTTTAGTGGGTGGGCAAACGAATGTTATTCCTGGAGCCACGGGCTTGAGGGAGCAGCACAGGGACCCCGAGATGTTCCTGCCTCTTAACCCAGCAGCCCTGAGAAGACTGAACAACATCTGGGTGTTGGAGGCATCTCGGCCTTTACGTGTCCCCCCCCCACACACATTTTACCCACATTAGCAAATGGTTGCTGCACAATCGGTCTGAATGACTCATCCCCCCTTTGCATCCTGGCCCCCCAGCTCCCTCCATGGGTCCTGCTGCCAGACACCAGGCTGCCCCCCGAACCTGGAAGCCAGGCCAGGGTCCCTGGAAAGGCCCCAGGTGACAGGCCTGGCCCTAGCCCATAAGCCTATAGGCTGGAGGTCGAGAGCAGAAGCTCCCCAGCACAGCTACCTCTCAGCTCATCTGCCCTCCCCCCTTCCGCACTGTCCTTGTTCTCCACCCTCAGCGCCCTTTTCTCACCCCACAAAGTGTTGTGCAGCCTTCAATGGGCCCTCACAGTCCTTGGGAGGGGAGTCAGGATCATCACCCCCTCCCCCAAACCTTATGGCTGGGGAAACTGAGGCACAAAAAGGGGAAAGTGACTCTCACAGTCACCTGGGAGGGTAGTGGCAGAGGCAGAAATAGAACCCTGGTCTCCTGACTCCCAGCTCTAACCACTAGCCCATGCTCCCACCGCCCTATTCCCTGTGGTCTCTTCCTCCCCCGCTCCCCAGTGGGAATAGTGCAGAGGGCTGCTCTGCCTGGTCATCCCATAGCGTCCCCTCTGGTGGGGGCAGTGGGAAGGTTTGCCCCTCAGTACCCACTGGGTTCCCAAGGGAGCAGGCAGCCCCCGACCTCAGCTCCTAACGAATGCGACGGCTGCTCCCTCCCAACTAGAGGCATGGGACAATCAGCGGCAGGCGCCCCAGCTCTCTAGCGCCCCTGCTGGCCGGGGCCTACCTTGCAGATAGGGCTCCTCCATGTCAGAGTCAGTGGTGGTTGTATTGTCCTGCTGTGGGAGTTTCTCAGCCAAGAGGCCCTGGGCATACTTCTTCTTGAGATTCCCCACGAGCAGTGAAGAGCGCCCCACCTGGAGAGCCGGAGACACAGGGCGAGACAGGTTAGAGGGCTGCTCTGCCTGCAGCCTTGGGCCGGCTCTCGGCAGGCCTCCAGAAACCCTGCAGTGGGTGGAAAGAAGGGGGCTTCTCCCTGCAGGTGCCTGCCCCAGAACTCAGCTCCAAAACCACAGACCTTTGCTGTTGGGAGTTGGAGGAGAGCTTCCCCAGCTGGCAGCAGCGATAGGTCTGTTAGCGGCTCAGTGAGGCAGCCACTGAAGGGCAACAGCAGTGACCCACCAAGCCAGGCCGCTCTGGTGGGCCAGCTAGGGGGCAGAGGGATGCAGAGCAAAGCAAGGCTCCTGCTTCACGCTGCTCTGCCATGCTCCCTGCTGCACCAGCGGCGCTCCTGGCCTGCATGGAGTGGAGTTACTCAGGGGCACGCCCCGCTCGGGTTTGGAGGTGGAGCTGGAAGTTCGTGTGTCCAGGTACCCCACCATACCGCTCTGCTCCACTCCCCATGCCCCATCTGAACTCCCAGCTTACCACTTGCAAGCATGAGGCCAGCCGGCAACCCAGCTCAACCAGCTTGCAGCAAACTGGTATTAGAGGGTGCCAGGTCCAGAGGCTGAAACGACTTGCTCAGCCCCACACGCTGGGGAAAGCCGCCCCTCTCCTGTGCCTCTAAGGTGCATTTCTCCTCCACACAGAGTGCCGCGATCTTTGCCTCATCCCCATCTCCCCACTTCAGCAGCCAGCTCGCATGCTCAGTGCAACCTCCCTCAGTCATGCAGCAGATGCACGCAGGCCCCAATCCTGCATTACCCACCTGCTGCAAGCAGTCTCATCACGGCCTGAGTCAAAGGGCCATGTGAACCGCACAAGCAGTGGTGAAATCCACCCTGGGCAGTAGAAGGCCTCGGCACCACCGATATCCCGCAGGTTTAGGAAGGGCACGTATCTCATGCTAGGCCTCTGCGTGGGGGTGAATTTCATCCACTGCAATTTGCAGAGTCTCACAGCTCAGTCACCTGTCTGATTATTTTCCCCAGTATCAGAGGGTAGCCGTGTTAGTCTGAATCTGTAAAAAGCAACAGAGGGTCCTGTGGCACCTTTAAGACTAACAGAAGTATTGGGAGCATGAGCTTTCGTGGGTAAGAACCTCACTTCTTCAGATGCAAGAAGATGCATCTGAAGAAGTGAGGTTCTTACCCACGAAAGCTTATGCTCCCAATACTTCTGTTAGTCTTAAAGGTGCCACAGGTCCCTCTGTTATTTTCCCCAGGGCTCTCTCCCCAGGGAGGGCTGTTTCCTGCCCTGCCAGCTCACCGGGGAAGACAGTGTCGAAGGAGGTTTTGTTTTTGTTCTGAGGACAGTTGATCTTTTTCTCTAGCTCTAAAGCAGCTTGACCATTTTCGCGCCAAGTGGAATATTCCCCTTTGGACAGAGACCAGGCGGAGAGGAGACGGCTGGAATGGACCCCTGTAAGCACAGCAGCTGCTGCTCCTTCCTCAGGAGCGCTTGATGCAATGCACAGCTGGGCATGTCACTGTCTGTACCGACCCAAGTGCTCTGGCAAAGCGCGGGGGGGGGGGGGGGGTTCCTATCCTCAGGCTGAAGCTCTGACGGGGCTGCAGGCCCCCCACCCCCAGTTCCTGAGCACTTGGTTCTGCTAGGCGGCTGCACAGACAGGTTAACAGCACAAGATTTAGTTAAAGGTTCTTGTAAATAAAGTTAACAATAAAACTGAAACCGATGCCCAGAAGCGTCCCCGCCCCTTTCAAAGGCAGTAATTCCATTCCGCACTTTCACCTTCGTGCACGGTGAATCCAAGGGCTTTGAAAACAGCGACAAGTTTGAATCATAACCCTTGGGTTAGTGCTTTTCACCCCCGCCTCCCACAGTGCTTCCCAAAGTCTCATTATCCCCATGGCTCGCATGGGGAAACTGAGGCAGAGCAACTAAGGCCCCCATTTTTCAAAAGCGGCCTTGGATTTGGGGGACCTCAGGGCCCAGGTGCCCCAGTGGACACACCTAGGGCCTCATTTCCTGAAGCGCTGAGCACCCTCCGTGGGCGTGCACCATCCCAAACAAGGCCCAAAGTGTCTAAAACTGGGCACACAAATTCAGAGGCCACTTTTGAAAAGGAGCCTCACCCAGGATCACACCTGTCAGTGGAAGAGCTAGGAATGGAACTCAGGAGTCCTGACTCCCAGTCCTGTGCTCTAACCATTAGACCATCTGGCCCAGAATAGCACCCCACTGCAGGGGCAGGGTCTGCATCTCTCACAGCAGAGGTGAGCGCCCCCCTCAGGCTGAGCCATGGCACGGCAAAGACTGGAGGCCTATGCTCAGCTGGTTCCTGCTATCGTCAGGGAAACAGAGTGGGAGCAAGACCTGCGCGTGCGCCAAAGCGAGAACACAAAAAGCGAACAGCGTAAAGAGGGGAAAAGAAGAAGGTGCGTACCGGGAACGGCTCTGCCCCCTCCTGGATCACAAACCCTTCGATAACATGCGTCAGGACTTGGGGTTTCACAATGGCCTGTGGTGGTTTATTCTCACCATTCTGGGGGGCAGTGCCAGCGACAGTAGAGGCAGAGTTTCCGTTCCCTGATGTCATGCCGGGGCTGCTGGGGTCGTTCTGCACATGAACACGGTCCTGTCCCGGCTCTGCAGGGGGGAGACGAGATTGAGCTGCAGGGGTGGGGCTTGCACAGAGACACACAAATACATCCACAACTGGTGACAACGATGTGCGCACACCGCCACAGAGAACGCAGCCAGCGCGAGCAGTGACAGCACGCCCAGAGTGCAATAAGCATGCGCACACACGGCTAGGAGAGGCAGGGTGGGCCAGGCCTCCCATCCCCTTGCTCCCCCCAGGTGGGGCGGGCATGTGGCAAGGCAGTTGATCTTAGTAGGATTAGCAGCCTGTGTGGGATCTGCCCCCACACTGTTCAGTGGGGCAGCCATTACCATACAGCTGACTCCCCGGCTGTCCCCCCGGGACGGATGAATGGCCCAGCGCAGCCAGTCACATGGCACTCTCCCCCCGCCAGCCGGCGCACACAGGCTGGATTGTATGGAGCTGAATGCTCTCCAAGAACCCCCATGGGCAGAGTCAATGGACAGAGCACACTCCCCTCCAGCTGCGACTCTCCCAGGCACAATGAACAGAGGGGAGCGCCAGGAGGTCTGTGGGCAGCTGACTCCACTGTGCCCAGAGGATCTGGAATTAGAGGGGCCCAATCTCTACAGAGGATACACTAAAATACAGCAGGTCCTGTGCACAGCACCCCCGCCTCCCCCCCCCACACACACTCCATCACCCCGGCACTTAAGCTGGGGTATTCAAGCAATGAAGCATGGGGACCCCATACTGACTGTCCTTCTGAGCTGCTAGGGGCCTAGACGGACACCGGAGCCTTATCCACAGTGCCAGGCAGCGGGCCTCTCCAGCCCCATCAGACACTCTGCTACAGGAGGGCAGGGGGCTGGGAGCGGAGCCAGCTGGGATGGGGGGTGAGAGGCTCTGGGTGCTCCGAGGAGGCTCCCGCATACAATCTGGCACCAAGGGGATCCCTGCCAAGTAGGGGAGCGATTCCCCCTCTGCTGCAGCCCCTGGACACTGTCCTAAGTGCCACCTGCTCCCCCGGCACAGGAGGGTCCCTGAGGGGCCAGCAGCACAGAGAACAGAGATCCTGGAGTGATCCAGATTGCAAAGCTTTCCAGGGCTACTCTAGGTTATGCTGCGGCCAGCCCTGATACCAAGGTGCGGAGAGCGGTATAAGAATCTGTGCAGAACAGGAAGGGCTGCCTGGCCATCAGCAGAGCCTCAGCCCTGGTTGCCCGACACAAGGAAGAGCAAGTGGAGTGCAGGGCCCACAAACCGGCTATGGAGCCTTTGGATGCTAGGGAACGCATAGAAGTCGAGTCCCGGCTGGCAGTGGGGGAGTGCGCCAGTGCCCCCTGTTCACTGTGGCTGCTCTCTGGCCGCACAAACCAAGTTTGGCAGGGCTCAGCCTAGCTCCATGTGGGCAGGTGTCCAATAAACGCCATCACAGGGGCCAATAGCACGGGGGGGCCATAAGGCCAGACTCTCAGAACAGGCACACTGGGTGCAGAGCCCTTATGGAGCTGGGGCCCGTGATGTCCATGCCCCTCTCTCCCCCCATGACAGCATCCCCACTGGCTCAAGGCTAAAACATAACCAGAAGAGGCCACATGTGTGGGATGCCTGTCCCACCACCAGACCCTTTGCCCCTGAGGTGCTGCTCTGGCCACCTGGGCAGGGCTAGGCCATGAGAACAGAGCTAGCAGGGCACAGCCAGGGGATTTATGGCACCAGAGCACCGCAGAGCCCTGGAGGCATGTGCCTCTGTCTTAGCAGCAAGGAGCCTCTCATGGCAAATCTGTGCCATCCCCCAGGTTACCCCGGCACCCTGCCACGGCGCCTCTTCTCAGTATGACTGTGCAAAGTAACACCTGGGGCAGAGCCAGGGCTGAGAGCACTGCAAGGCAGCTAAATGGGCATGCGGTGTCAGCGCACATCCAAGTAGTTCTCATTGCAGGAAATCTGCCTTGGACTACACTACCCAGAATCCCTCACGGGAAGCAGCATGAGGACTCCGAGGCAGCCAATGCAGCAGCCCAGTGATTTGCTGGCTGCAAACCTTGTGGTCGCAGTGGGTCTGTACAGCCTAACCCCCTACATGGACGGAGAGCAGCACAGGCCAGGGCAGGCCTGGTTCCCAGCAGAGCCGAGTCCCATGGGTGTGCCACCCCCCAAGCCCCTGCAAAGGAGCCCAAATGGGCCTCTCTCACCCCCACCACTGTGACGTCAGTGCGCCTTACGTCCATGGCAGGGGGAATCGCCGCCCCTCCCATCCTCCCAGCCAAGCACCCTTTCCCTCCCCAGAGGGTGGAGTTTTCTTCTCCCTCCTTTGTAGGGCAGAAAGGGATTCACTGACCTGAGCTGGGGAGACTCTTGCAGGGCTTGTGGTTTCACCCCCTGGACTCTAAAGCAGGTCCCTTTGCTGCACAGCGCTAGCACCTCCTCCCATCTCTGCCCCCGCCTTCCCAGCAAACATCAGTGCAGCAGTCATTAAACATTAAACACATGCAGCGGGCAGGGGCCCAGTGTGGCTGGGAGCAGGATGTTCCCAGAACCGGCATGCGCTGGCTGGGCCCAGCCCCTGCTGGAGTCTCATTGGCTCCTATTAGGAGAACAATGTGGCTAGGCTAGGCTAGGGCAGGGCAAGCAGGCTGCGGTTTAACTTACTGCCCCTGGAGAGTTTAGGCCAGGGAAGGGGTGGAAGCTGGCTGCTGGGCATGGTTGCGGGCCGAGTAGTCTGCACACGCAATGCACTGACAGCGTGCGTGTAGGTGCAGACTGTGGGGGCGCGTGCAGGCAGTGTAGTGCACAGACTGTGCGAATGAGGGGAGCAGATGGGAATGGGGTGGGCAGACGAGATGGGGCAGCAGGAGGGGGCTGATAATCCTAGAAAAGCAGGGCTGGAAGGGGCCTCAAGAGATCATCTAGTCAGGACAAGACCAAGAAAACACCACCTGTGCAGAGTTTGCAATTAGAGAACCCCCCCCACCCCCATGGCTGGAATTGAGGCTCCTCCCCCCCCACGCAGCTGCAGCCCCCCCATTAAGGCGCAGTGGGCAGGATGGGGCGTTCAGGGTGATGAGACGAGAGCGGCACAGGAACCAGGACACACCCACGGCTCTGAAGAGGAGTCTGAGCGCAGGCTAGGACCCTCTGTGCTCCCTACAGCTCAGCCACAACAGGGGGAGGGGGACCCAGGGAGGCTCCTCTCAAACACTGAGATCCTGCCCTCTTCCCCCATGGGGGCAGACAGGAGAACGTGACTAACGATGCGAGGGTCAGGGTCTCTGCCCATTGCCAAGGAGGAGGAACGACACTCAGCCCCAGAATGAAAAGGCGGATTGACAGGAAAGCCAGCTGAGGGTGGCTGGGAAGTGGCAGTAGAATGGGGACCCCAGAACCCGGTCTCCCCCCAGAGAAGGGCCTGTGCGATTGGAGGTCGGCAGGTGGGGTGACTGGAGATGCCAGAAGGGGGACTGGACTGAGCCTGGAAGCAGCTGGAAAGCCTGTGAGGTTGGGTGTAGCACTCTGCATCACAAGGAGACCATGGAGTCCAGCCCCAGCAGGGCCCCCCCAGACCACAGGGTGGTGCCATTGACAGGGCCACAGACAGACAACAGAGAGAGGGTCACGGATTGCCTTGAGGTTCCTGGGACTGGGAGCAAAGCAGGAGCCTGAGTTAAGGAGAACAATGGCCCCGAGGAGCCAGGCCGAGGAGGAGGGAGTCCACACACTTCAGGGAGTTCCTGGAGCAAAGGCCAAAGGAGATGGCAGATGGGGACGGAGAGATTCGGGAGCAAGTCCCAGGAGCTGCTGGACAAGGAGATGATCCAGGTCAAAGCAAGCAATAGGGCACCCCAGGGACAGGGAGCCCAGAGCCTGGGGCAGGCGTTTCCAGGAACAAAGGATGAAGTATTAGCAAGTCCAGAAGCAGACCAGACTTGGGACTCCAGCTGCTCCAGCCCAGGGAGATCAATTGCATCAAAAGCCCAGCTGGGCGTAGTGCTGGTGTGATGAGATCAAAGGCTCTGGCCACCCAGGAAGTGCAGTCCCGGTGCTGGGGAGCCATGCTCTGGGGGAGAGGGAAGACTCCTGCTGTGCAAAGGGCGCTGTGGCAGTGGGTAATCCTCTGTGCGGAGATGGGGTATCTCTGCAACACTCCCCCAGGGAAAGCAGCATTTGCAATCCGAGGGGATAGACGATCTACAGGCAGCTGTAAACAGCTCAGGCTGGTTGGTGCTGGGGGGGTGGCGCCGCATACTCTGGGACCCCTTTAACATCAGTGTCACTCTGCAAAAGTTGCCGGAGGCCTCCATGCGCCGCAGGGGGAGCAGCATCATTCCTCCCTGAGCTAGCGCACACACACCCCCCACCCCGGAGCGAGAGGGGAGCTCAGTCTCCATGGCTCAATCATCCTTTTCTTTTCTGCAGAGGCTGCCAGACAAGCGGCCCCAACAGTGACAACTGCGAGGGTGGATTCCTTGTCATGTGGACACCTGTCAGCTGAGACCCCTCAACTCGTTGCACCTAGAGGCTCCTGAAGCTATTTGAGAACAGCACTCCACTAGCCTGAGCTAGAGTCAAGACTCTTAACCCCCTGAAGCAGCCAGCCCCCTTCCTGCCACGCAGTGAGTATTCCAGGGAACCCACCAGCCCCTCTGAGATCAGAAGCAGAAGAGACACAGAACAGGGATCCTTTGGAGCCTGGGAAATCCTCACCAGAAAACCCCACGCTCACTGCCTCCCCCATCACCATCTGCAACATGTACTCTGGCCATGCCAGGCTGAGAGCAGAGGGAAGAAGGGGTCCTGGCACATCCTAGGGACCAGGCCTATCCTACCCCCCACACCCTCCTTCCCCAGCCTGGGTTACAATGCAGCTCCAATCATACTTTGGCAGCCTCAGCCTAGTGGCTGATTCACACTCTACGTTGAGGCTGGTGTGAGGAGCTGGCTCTTGAGTTTTCAGCCACCTACTTATGTCCAGGCCTTTGTGGTTCACTCTGCATCAGCACTGAATGCTGAATACTTCTGGGGCCCAGTGCCGGATGGTGCTGGTGCCCACAACGCCAGGTGAAGTCACTGGGAGCGATGGATGCGCAGCACCTTTGAAAGCCGGGTCAGGAATGTGCATGCACACGGGTTCCAGCAGGATCTGGATTTTTCCAGCCTACCGGGGGCAGCTACAGCGTCCCTCTAGCAAAGATGCAACACGCAATGTATCTACCAGCCTGGTCACACGAACCACATAAGCCCCAGGGCACAACCCCCTCCCCCATTGGCCACACGCTGCACAGCAGCAGAGGGGCAACTGGTCCAGCCCCGGACTGGCAGTTTCCCCCGCCAACCCCTCCTCCTCGTGTGCCAAGGAGACACCCCACTGGGCTGCCGGGGTCCGCTGGGCTGCAACTTCCATGGCTCCCTCCAGCGCCCCCGGCAGCTAGGCTCCCCGCCTCCCCTTCCCCTCCCACGCCCCCGCCCCTCGTGTCCTCCGCTGAACCCGGGAGCTGCGCTGCGCTGTGTATCCGGAGCCCGGCCGCGAGCACTAACCTGAGCGAATCAAAGGCGCAGCGGCCGGTCCCGCGATCCCGCCCGGGGGTGGCCCCCCCGGAGCCCCATCTCCGGAACGAGCGCTCGGCACAAACAAAGGGCCAGCCCCGCTGCCGCTCCCTGCGCCCGGGCGCTACGGCTGGGAGGGGAGCCAGCTCCGGCCTGGAGCCCCCAGCGCAGCCTCCGGCCGCCCGCGCCGGGGCATCGGAGGAGGTCGAGACAAAGGAGCCGCCGCCCCGGCGCTGGGGGCGGCGGAGAAATGCCCCGCCCGGCCCCGGGGTCAGGCTGGGCCCGGCCTCGGGCAGGCGGGAGCGGGAGCGGTCGCGGCCCCGGGCCGGGCTGCGCTCGAGCTCTGCGATGGCACCGGCCCCTCGCGTCTCCGCTCCGGCTCCCGGGCGGCGTCAGGCAGCGGGCGCAACCGGCCGCATCCCCCGGCCGCCCCGCCCCGCCGGCTTGGCCGCGCTCAGTCGCTCCGAGGCTGGGCAAGGCGGTCGCGGGCGGCGCAGACAATGCGAGTGCGCGCAGCCTGCGCGGGGGGAGCGGGCAGGGCGCGTCGGCCGCTTTGTAAGGCCGCCCGAGCCACGCAGGCGAGCGCTGCCATTGGCCGCCCGGCCCGGGCCCGCCTCCAATCCCCGCGCCGCGAGGGGGCGGCGGCAGCAGCTGCTGGGGCAGGGCCCAGCTGGCCCCGCCGGGAGGGAAGCGGCTCCGCGCAGCAAGGCCCGGGAAGGCGCCGGCTAGGAGCTAAGGCCGGCCCCAGAGCCGGCGGGGGCCGGATAGAGCAGGCCCCGCGCTGCACGGAGCGCGCCCCTTCGCCCGGGCCCTGCACGCTGAGAGCCCCGGGGGGGCGGGCGCACACAGACGGTAGCCCGGGGCCCCGGCCCTAGCTCTAGGGCCAGGAAAGGCTCCCGTGCGTGCGCAAGGCCGGGCCTGGGAGAAAGAGGCAGCGGCTGGGGGTGCATGGAAGCGGCTTTGGTCCAGGCAGCACCGCGCAGACGGGCTGCCATAGATTGGGGGCGGTTTAGCCCGCTGAGAAGATGCACAGTTTGATGCTATTAGTGAGATTGTGAGGACACTAATGCCTGCAGCTGTAATTTTCACTCCATGCAGCGGAAGAAGTGGGGTTTTTATCCACAAAAGCTTAAGGCTAAATAAATCTGTTAGCCTTTAAGGCCGGGGTTCTCAAACTGGGGGTCGGGACCACTCAGGGGGTCACGAGGTCATTACATGGAGGGTCATGAGCTGTCAACCTCCACCCCAAACTCCGCTTGCCGCCGGCATTTATAATGGTGTTAAATATATTTAAAAGCGTGTTTAATTTATTACTCAGAGGCTTGTACTGGTGACCCCTTTCACATCACAAAAGTTTGAGACCCACTGCTTTAAGGTGCCACCGGACACCTTGTTGTTGTGAGGATGGGGACTATTAAAAGGATTGTCAACTGTATTACTATTTATTTTGTTTAAAATTGTATTCTAGCTTGTAAACATTAATAAACTATCATAATGCACACAATACCCAGACCCCCACATGTGCTCTCTTCACAAACTCACACACATGCACACCATAACAGTCCCCACACACACTATGCACAGACACACTCCCATGCACTATTCTCAAACACATTGCACACACCCTGGATGTTAAATCAGGCACTTCCACCGACAGCAAGTACATACTTTACAATTCCATTATATCCTATCCTGTGTGGGTGTCATGTTGTGAGGTACAAGTCTGATGGCCTGAGCACAAGGCTGGGGACCAGGTACCGCTGATTTCTCAACCCGGCCCTAACACTGGCTCCTTGTACAAGAGCAAAGCCCGCTGCTGCTCTGCACCTCAGTTTCCTCACCTGTAAAAGCAAATGTTGGCAGAGTGCTCTGGACTTTGTAAATATACTGAGTGAGGATATTTGTGTATTATAGGAGCCCTGCCTTTCTATTGGTTCCTGCACCAACCTGACTGCTAGGAAACAACCCATTCTGGCAAGCAGACACTGTCTCTGTGACAATGTGCAGTTAAACTGCAGTGTTTCCTACATAAAGAGGTTGTTATTTTAGATGAACAGTAATGACCTCTGGGTCAGGCATTACCTGGTTAAAAGGCCTCTGCTGTTCCTATTCACTGCACAATTTGGATTGTATAAAGCAAACCGTAACACAAACAGAAATAAGTTTCCATGGCTTAAAAACAATAAATATTAAGTCCAGTGGAAACAATGTTTTGTAAACTTCCCCTGCAGAGTTTTCAGCCCAAAGGCTGCAGCGCTGAGAACCTCAAAGTGAAACTGAGAAGAAACCAAAGGGCAACACCGGATGCTAATGTTTGTTATTGCCTACGCAGTGACACTGAAATAGGGACAAATCAGAGATTTTACAAGCACTTTCCCTTGTAAAGACTTCATGTGGTTTTTAGCAACACACATACAGAAACAGCTGTTTGCAATACACAGGGTGCCAGCGATACCATGAAATCCACCAGGGATTTAGCTATTGATCTTGGTTTTACGTGGAGGGTGCCTAGAGACTATGGTGATGGGCAGCTGGAGAACATCCTAAGGGTTGGTCTACACTTAAAGGTTTTATCAGCATATTTATGCCATTAAAAGCCCTAGTGTAGACAGTTCTATTGGTACAGAAGTGACTATACCAGTCGAGTTGATGCCAGGTCCCCGATATAGTGTGTAAGCACTTTATACTGATAGACCACACCTACACTAAGCAAGTTTTGGTGGCTTAACTAAAGATCCAGATACATTGGCAAAACCTTTCCGTAGTGTAGACAAGGGGCTGGATTAGATTAGATAGATAAGGTCTGTCTGAGTTGTACTTGGTGAAGGACCTGACGTGGTGGGCAAATAAGCATAGCTTGGCCCAACCTTGGTGACTGCCCAGCCCTGCAGCCGGCCCCCTGTGTAAATCAGAACAGCTCAT
This sequence comes from Malaclemys terrapin pileata, assembly GCF_027887155.1. Classification (NCBI taxonomy): domain Eukaryota; kingdom Metazoa; phylum Chordata; order Testudines; family Emydidae; genus Malaclemys; species Malaclemys terrapin. The sequence goes on from NC_071523.1 coordinate 2,381,485, forward strand.
GGGCGTCTCTAATTACACCCAGCTGCCCACTGGCACCAAAGGGCCATTCCAGCAGCCAGGAGTAGCCGGAGTACACAGGCAGTTTGCCCACACCCCCTTGCCCACAGCTGGGCTCTCACTAATGCCAGGGGAAAAGCTGGGGGTGGCATAGTTCCATCAGAGAGGTGTGTGAATTTCAGTGAAGGGCCTGATTCTGAGTTCACGTACACCTGTGTAAATCAGGATTAACTCCCATGAAGTCTATGGCGTTACACTGGCATAAGGGAACCGGATCAAGCTATTGTGTGTCCTGTGCTTTTGGGTCCTTCAGGATGGGAAGCACTACAGCAGTGTGAGGAATTAATTCTTTATGCTGTAACTACTGGTGGGAAGACATGGAATACATGAGGAAATCATGGGCCACATTCTGTCCCACTCCAGCAATGCAGGACAGCCTGGAAACTCAATTCCCAGCTGGTAACTGCCAATATCACTCCTCGCTTTTGGGTACCACATTTGCTTCTCTCCACTCCACCAGCATCTCTCCCATTCTCCATGACTTCTGTGAAAAACAGCTTCTTTAGCTGATACCTCAAGGAGATCTATACAGGCAGAATAGAGCCACCCAGGCTGGAGTGGGGCCCAGACTCCCTCTGTTGCAAAAGGAGTCAGATGACCTTAAATGGCCATGACAGGTTATAATGGGCTAATGTATCAAACTCTCCTGTCCTTTCTGCTCCCGCTCTGCAGAGGGACAGTGTGGAGCTGCAGGAGCTCTCTGTCTCTCTCTCACATCCATGCCAACCCATTTCCAAACCACGCTGGACTGCTGAGTCCATACCAGGCTCCTAAGGGAAGGGCACTTCCAGAGTTTTAGGCTCCCACTTGACCCTTAAGAGCATCAGTTTGTGACCTGAAAAATCCTCTGGATTTTCTGGGCTTGCATCTGTTGCTCCCAGCTCCTTTATACTGTTTTGGAGGCAAAAGGGGGCCTGAAGGTGCCCCAGGGAAACCCTCCTGCACAGCTCCCACCTCCCTCCAGCAGAGTGGAATGCCCATCAGGACTCTAGGCCAACTCCTTTCCCAGCCCGTGCTGTGCAGGCACCCAGAGCGCTCCAACCGTTCTCTGCTGCCTGTGGCCGACATGGGGAAATGAGAATAAGTCAGAGCGGTCCCAAGGCTGCTCTAAATTACACCAGGGGCCAGGCACGCCCAGGGGGTTGAGAAGCAGGAATGTGGCTTAAAGCCACCGATGCCCCTGCCCGTCCTGTGCAGAGGAATGGGGTAACACGACTTTCCCCCCCCCAGCACTAATGGTGGCCCCTCCTAGGCCAGGCTGGAGCACATTGTGGGGCTGAAGAGACAGCACTGCGATCTCTGCTCTCCCCAGGTCCATCTGAGCCTGATCTCCCCTCACTGGCTTTAACTGCACACTGCGTCCCCCTCCAGGTAGGCCCCCGAGCAAACTGAGTCAGGCAGAAGGGAGCTAGGGCTGGTGTGTGGGGGAGGGGACCCTGGAAGCACTATAAGGGTGCGCAGTGTGTGGGCTGAGCCCCTACTGACAGGCCCCCCCCAGCAGCAAGTGGTGCCGGGGAAGGGGCCGTCAGTGGGAGCAGAAGGCAGATTTGCACAGTGCTGCAAGGGATCAGTCCCTGCATAGGCTGCACCTGAATTCAGCTGTGAGCAGAGCCAGGCGGGCGGGGGAGGGGTTGCTCCATTTCATTTGTTTGAAGGCCAGCGGCTGCACCCGGAGGCTGTTGCCCTTCAACCCCAGTGCAGGCACCTCCCCCCATGCATTGCCCCCACCAAGGTGCCTCAGCCCGGGGGCCAGAGGGGAGCTCAATCCTCGCCCTTCTACTGAGGCTGCCAGCGAGAGTAGACCCACCAAACGCATTTCCCAGAGGCCCCAGGTGCGGGCAGATGAGAATTCCCTGCAGCCACTACGCACTGGGCTGTCCTTTGAAACCCAGGGGGATTTGTGAGCACAGCTGCCCTGGACTCTCCCAGCGGGGCTATGCAGCTCCCCGGGGTAGGGGGGTGTTGTCTCAAAGGGTAGCTACTCCGAACGTGCTCGCTGGTTGCTGGAGTCACACAATATTCAGCCCCAGTCTGCTATTTTGGGGCTGCGGTTTGGAGTTCGTTTGGGTGGAGTTGTCAGAAAGAGCCCAGCCCCTGCAAGGTCCTAGTGGGGCACTGGCTCAGTCAGCTCTACCACTTCCCACCGCCTGGGCCATTCTTTGAAGGGCTCTCACATCCTGATGTGTTTGGAGGCCAGCGGCTGCACCAGGAGCCTGTTGCCCTTCAGCCCCAGTGCAGGCAACCTGCATAGCCCAGCTGGGAGAATCCAGGGCCTGTCCTGGGGCTGAAGGGCAACAGGCTCCTGGTGCAGGCGCTGGCCTTCGAACACATCAGGATGTGAGAGCCCTTCAAAGAATGGCCCGTGGCGGTGGGAAGTGGTAGAGCTGACTGATCCAGTGCCCCAGTCGGACCTTGCAGGGGCTGGGCTCTTTCAAACAAGAGACTCGGGCCACTCGTCAGTGCAGGTCCCATGGCACTTTGCATGAGCATTGCATTAGCCCGGGTGTCCTGGCTGAATTCCACATGGCTAGCTATAGCCTGCCTCCCTACATCTCCAGGTGCAGTTTCAATTCACTGCTCTCTTCTACTTTGCTTCCTGTTCTAAACTATTGTGGAAGGACTCTTGTGAGCTGACACGTCCCACCCCAGACGTGGCTGCATTTCAGTGCTCACTGGAAGGGTTCCTGTACAGATGTAAAGGAGTGACTGGAGTTAGGGACTGAAGTCATGAGTCTTGGGTTCTCTTCCCTAGCCTTCCATGGATTCACTATCTGGTCTCAATCAAGTCACGTCCCTGCTCCATGCCTCAGTTTCCCCATCTAGAGAATGTGGCTAAGGCTATTTCCCTACCTTGCAGTGCTTTGGGATCCTGCAGGGTGCTGTAGAAAAGCAAGGTGAATGGGTGCCCAGGGCCCTGCTCGAGCATGGGAAGCCTGCAGCCTTTGAAGTTGCTGCCAACAAAGAGTGCGGACTTTCCACACTCCGGGGCTCCTACATTATTTCCAATGGGGACAGGCGTCGCAGGCAGGAGCCCATGCTGGGGAATACCAGGCTAGCTGGGGATGCAAGTGGAGCACACAATCGTCCCATCCCTGGGCTCCAACCTGAGCAGCACTAACCCCGGGCTTCACTGATGTGCCGGCTGCACTAAGACCAGGGAGGAATCGTAGGGAGACAAGGGCCTCCTGCTTTCCTGGAACGGTGCATCCAGCGCTGATTCCAGCCAGCGCAGCTCTCTGGTCTCTGCTGGGCAGGGATGGGAAAAAAGCTGTTGCCAAGAATAAAGGGAGTGGTTGCTCCATGGTGGTTCATGAGTCTGGTGAGACCAAGGACAAGGCGCAGGCTTAGACCAAGCTCCTAGAGCATGGAGGGGGGATGAGGGAGACTGGGTGTGCGTCTTTCACAGAGGTGGTGACTGCGACCTGATCTCACCCCAGCTCGCTCTCACCTGCTCTTCGCTACCCAGGCCCAGCTGAGAAGCAAGCTCTCCTGCCTGCCCAGATGCCATGGCCTGAGCCTCGTGCCACCATTTACACCAGTGCACAGTGGGGGTGGAAGGCCACCAGCCTAACTGGGCAATGTCTCCCTCCACTTTGTAAGGGACGGGCCAAGCTGCAGGGCCACAGTGAAACACTGGAATTCTCCTCCATCGCAGATCCCCTCCCAGGGGGCACTCTGCCCCAGGCTGTGCCAGCTTTGCCCGGTATGATTCCTGCTGGGATCATGCCTGCACACTGCCCCCAGCACCCTTGCACCCCACATGCACAACCCCCCCATGCCCACTACAGCGGGCAAAGAATGGGAGATGGAGTCACTGGGGCGGTTATGTTCCAACATGGGAAAATGACGCGGAAAACATTAGTTTGTTGAATAAATGATCAAACCACCTCTGCACACAAGAGTTCTGCGCACCCCAACATACAGTACACAGCCTCACAACACCCCCACCCCTCCAAGACATACCCCCGCACAACCCAACACACTCCCAGCGCACAACCCCCGGACACACACACTCACAATACATCCCACACAGGCCCCTCCCCAGGAGCATTTGCAGCTCTGAAGCCCCGTCCCCTTTCCCCATGCCTCCCGACTGGAGCAGGAAGACGCTCTGCCAGAGGAGGCTATGGGGATGGATACAGCCCAATGACCCTGACAGATGGGTCCATGCCGTGCTGTGGCTTTTCCAGTCCAGAATATCCCAGAGGCTTGGCGTCTCAGGGGAGCCTGGCTCCACTTAGCAGGCAGATGGCATTAATGAGGCTGGCCCCATGCTGACTATGCCCCCGGCACTTGGCATTCGGGGGCTGACTGTCTGGGGGAACATGACGTTTCCACCCCCAGCTCGTCTGCTGACTGGCTGCAAGTCAGATTGTTCAAGACAAGCCAAGGCTGGGGACGATCAGACACTGGAATAACAAGAATGTCTGGGTGTGGGGAGAGGAGCCCTCCTGCCCCCAGCATGGGGCAGCCCCCCACTGACGGGGGTGGTCAGACAGCTGTGGTTCTGGCTAGGCCGGCGGCTCCTCTGGCCAGTTCTTGCCCTGTGTTGTTCACGTCCCGTGACCTCACTGCAGCACAGAGGGTGGCTGAAGTCCCCTGCCACATCCCTGCCATTTGTGCTGTCACTGCCCATGGACCAACCGATCAGTTCCCCCCGGCTCCCGTGCCCAGGCACAGTGCTGCAAGGGCTGGGCTGGGAATGCGGAATCTGACCCCCAACCTGTTTGCATTGGAATTCAAAGTAAAATCCTGGAAAGGCTCTGGCTTTATAAAACCAGCCAGATCGAAACGTGGGGCCTAATGAGCGCGGCAGCACCCTGCAATGATGTGCTCTGGGCATGTCTCTGCCTGGCCTTCCTGCCCTACAGAGAGATGCTCAGGGTCGGGAGCAAGGGATTCATTACAGCTCCCAGACACCCACAGCCAGGATGCAGGAGGCCTGGGGTTGAGTTGGGCCTAGCACAGGTTCCCCAGGCTGGTCCCATCCCAGCCAGCAGTCCTAAAACAGCCCAAGGCTGGAAACCAGGGGAACTTTCTGAGCTGCCCCCCAACTGCGGGTTCAGAGCAGCAGTGCTCAGTGCGGTGGGGAAGGCCAGAGCTTGATGAGATGTGGCAATAGCACCTCACTCCCATCTCTTGTGTTGGGAAACACGCTGCTGGAATCCACCCCTCCGAGGCACTTCCACAGCACCCATCAGCACGGGACCTGTGCTGCAGGGTGAACAGGGCCATGGATCCCCCAGATGGGAGCAGCCAGCTCTCAGGTGCACCTGCACCAGTGCAGCTCCCCTGTAAAGGCAGGATCAGCATCACCAGTCAGGGAACCTGCTGCACCCTTTGCATTGCCTGGTGATGGGGCTGATGCCACCACCCATGCAGGCCTGCTACATTGCCAGCATTACTGCCCAGGCAGGCCAGCCACAGCATTGGGATTCCCATGTGAGTGTGCCCCCCACACCACTGGTGTCACTGCCCAGGGCACACGCCATGCTGCTGGCATCACCACACAGGCAAGACCCTGCATGACTGAGTCACTGACTGGGGAACCGACCGTACCACCACCCATTAATGCTAGTCACCCCAGGACGCCCAGAGCCATGGTGCTGTCTCCTAGCCAGGCAGGCACTGACTGCTGATGGTGTTTGGGGGGCGGCAGGAGGAGTAACCCCTCATCTAAGAACTGCTTTGCACCAAAGCACCACTGCTCGGGAGCCAGCCCGAAGGACCCACCCACTGCCAGGTCTGATGCCCTGGAGTCTGGGAACTGTGTTGACACCTGCCCCTATCTGCCCCACACACACCGTGAGAGCCTTCTCCTCTGCAGCTCCTGCCAATGGCAGCAGCCTCCGGTAGCTCTTCACCTCGTCCTCCCTGCACCTCTTACCCCCTGTGCTGGCACTGCTCTCTCCACCTGGAGCTCGGCCGGGGAGCTGCTCCCCCAGCGTGAGTCAGAGCAGGCTGGGCGGCCTGTGGACGCAGCGCAGTGCAGTGCAGATCCCGGTGGTGGCACGCTCTGGGGCCTTGCCTGTTGGGCTGGGCACCGGGGGCCCACTTGCAGTATCTTTGCATCCAGGGTGTTCTCCCTTGTTCTGCCTCTCTGATGGGCCCTGTGCGCTGCTGGTGTGCACATGGAGATCCAATGGGGGAGTGAGGCTGCAAAGCCCCCTGGGGTGTGGTTTATTTCCAAGGTGCTGCCCAGAATACACTCAGGAACTTTCCCCCATGCCCCAGCTTCCCCTGAACACTCCCCAGCAATCCAGCTCTGCCCCATTCCCTAAGCAGGGCCCTGCCCGTCCCCTTTGTCTGAGCCAGGACACAAGATGTCTCAGAGCAGGGGGTGGGCAAGGCAGCCGCTCCTGGTAACATCCCACTACACAGCCAAGGCTCCTTACCATGAGTAGGGGGCCTGTTGCCCTCAGAGACCTCTGGGTCTGGGGGTGCAGTTGGGGGCATCAGGGCAGCCTGTGGCGGCTGCAGAGCTGGCAGGCTTTCCGGGTTCTTATCAGCAGGAAGGATGTCTTTCCTGGCATTCTCCTGGACGCTGAGCTGAGGCTGTCAGAGAGGCAGGCAAGAAGGAGAGTGTAACAGCAGCCAGTGCCTGGAGTGATCCCAGGGCTCCCACAGACACAGGCATGAAACATGAGCACCTCTGGGGTGGAACGTGGTGGCTGTTTAACAGCGCACAGAAAAATCCCACAGGAGTGGAGGCCAAGAAGCGAAGAAGAATCCTGTATCCAGCTGAGGGGGACACTGTTAACAATCAAACATTTACAGTACGATCCCTACATTTCCTCCTCCAAGTCACAACCAAACCCAAGCCCAAACCTGGGACCAAATCTCCCAACGTCCCCCAGTGGCTGGCACCACATTCCCCGGCCATGCCACACTCACCGTCCCGATGGCTGGCTGGAGCTGCAGGATCACGGCTGAGGCATGCTGGAACTTGCGCTGCGTGGCATGGTTCAGGCACCCGGGGTGTCCGTTCTGAGGCCCGCCCTCAGGCGCTGGCTGGGCTGGGCCCACAGCTTGGAGCCCAGGGGCGTGCAGAGCGGGCTGGTATGGCTGGTTGGCACTAGGTTTGTGTTGACTAGAAGCTTGGCACTGCGGCGGGTGGGACAGGGGGGCTGGGCCCTGTGGGGCGGTGTGGCTCTGGCCCTGCACCTGCGGGCTGGGCTGCACTGCCAGGCTGGGTGTGGGCGGGGGCAGTGGCTGCAGCTGGGGTGAGGTGTTGGCACCGCCCTGGATGAGCTGAGGCTGGGGCCTGGGCTGGAGCTGCTGCTGCTGGATCACAAACTGGTGCTGGATCTGCTTCTGCTGCTGAATGAGCTGGTGGGGCTGCAGCTGGGCGTACGCTGGAGGGGGAAGCAGAGCACAGAGCCGTTCGTCACGAGCCCTTCACCCTCCCAGCTGCGCAGCCCCTGCTCACGCACGCGGAACATTAGCCTCTTTGTTCCAGAGACACCTGGGCTGGCCACGCCCGCCAGCCCCCTTCAGCTGCACCAGGGGCATAGCCACCCCCGTCCTCTGAGGTGCCCAGGCACGAGGCGCCTCGCCCGTTCTGTTCCCCTCCCCCCTGCACAGCCGGGGCCAGACTCCCCTTGGGGAGATGCATGAGGCACTGGACCGTGACTCCGGCGGCTTTATTGTGTCTGCCTAAGTGGTGTGCCCCTCCCTTGCTCCCCCAGGCACATTAGCAAGGGACAGGCGGGCAGGGAACGGGCATGAGGGGGAGAGCACGGGTGCTGTGGCATTTGGTCTCCCACAAACAGGGACCCTGAGCCCCCTCTGACTCCGTGTCACCCACGGGGACAGGGACTGTTCGCTTGAATTCTTGCTGCTGTCACCAGGGCTGGTTGTTTCTAGCCCAGCTGGTCAGGAAGGAAAGCTTCGGGCTGTGACCCACTGCCTGATGTGTGCCCGAGCCTGCCGGCTGGAACACGAGGAATGGGAACCGGTCCACTCAGTGGATGTTCACTCCGGTGCTTAATGTTATCACTGTCAACCACAAAACATTTCAAAATATGTGGGCATCCTGGGATTGTGGGCGGAGCTTGGGTGTTGGGGTGGAGCTTCAGTAGAGCACAATTCCCCATCCTGCATAAAATCTCTCTGCATGTCAGAAGCACAGGTCTCTCTGGGGTAGGGATAAGTGCTGTGTGTTGGTGAGGCCCTGCCCCATTCCTGGCAGGGAGGAAGCACTCAGAAAGCAACAAGGTAAAACGGTGCCTTTTCCCTCACGTCTCGGCTCCCTGATTGGCCGGCTTCCCCAGCACAGAGACACGGTGATTCCTGCCAGCCCTGCAGGGGATGGTGCAGCCATGGGGGCACCGGCTGGAGCCATTCTGCCTTCTGCACCATCACCTGGGCTGCTGAATCAGGTACCACCGACCCCAGAGTCCATCCCCTGTGAGGGACAGATGCAGGATAGACCAAGATGGAATTGCAGACTCCAGGTGGAGCCAGCCATGCTGGGCAGCTGGAAACATCCCCCAGTGACTTGGGAACGGAGCCCACTGGAACTGTAGCCACGCAGGGGAAAAACAGGGGATTGCACTGGGTGTTTGCATGGCTACCTGGCCAATGTAACAACTGTCAGGAGAGCAGGGCATTTAGCACAGGCCTGGGAATGGGGTGCTAACCTCAGCTCTATCCTTGGGTGGGTCAATGCTGTGGTCTGTACCTCACTAAGAGGGTGGTGAAGCGCTGTAATGGGTTACCTAGGGAGGTGGTGGAATCTCCTTCCTTATTGGTTTTGAAGGTCAGGCTTGACAAAGCCCTGCCTGGGATGATTTAGTTGGGGATTGGTCCTGCTTTGAGCAGGGGGCTGGACTAGATGACCTCCTGAGGTCCCTTCCAACCCTGAGATTCTATGATTTTACGCACAGGAAGGGACAGGTTGCCAGATGGGTGACACCTGGAGACTGGTTTTACAGGGGGCTGAGGGGCCGGTAGGGGCCTGGTGCTGGGAGAGCTCTGGCATGGGGTGATTCTCAGCCAAACTGACCTCTTGGAATGGGTCTGTGGGCTTGGAGGGGACAGGGGGCTGGAGTGGGTTGGGGGAGCTGGGAAGGGGCCACAGCTTCTTCGAGGAGGGCCCAGGGGCTGGAGCTGGAGATGTGGCCAGAACTGGCCCCTGGCTGTTGTGCGTTGGGAATCCATGGGCCCCACGTCTGAGCATGGAACGGAGCTTTGCAAACCCCAGTTCAGCCCCTCCCCATGGCCGGAGGGTCCAGAGAAGGAGGAAGGAGCTGAGGCTGACCTTACACATCCTCAGCAGCGTAGTGGTTAAAGCAGCCGCCTCTGGCCAGGCAGGGGCTTGCCCTCGTTTCAGGGTAGACTCTGCTGCTCTGGCCTTTCCCCTCCGGCTGCAAGCTGCCTGCCCGCCCCCTGCACAATTATCCAGCAGCCAGGAACTAAGTCTGTGCCACTGCGGCAGATGGTTCTCTCAGAGCTGGAGCTCCAGGCGCCAGCACTTAGCGGGGGCCATTCCGTGCCTCGGCCTGGCAGGGGGATGCAAGGGGTGTCAAGACCTGACCGCAGGCTACACCGCAGCCACGGCAGCTCTGGGGAGCCCTTCAGGCCTGAGCTGGGGGATGGGGTTGGGGGAAAAAAGGGCAGGAGATTTTGGATTTGGTGTAGCAGCGGTGCAGGGCAGGGGCCTACATCCAGTTCTCACACAATAGCTTGGGAGTTGAACCTGCAGCCAAGTCCCTCAGCCCTCCCTAGTGTGCTTGGCTGCCCCCCCCCCCCCAACTGGGGAAGCCCCAGAGCACATGAGATTGGCTTAGAGCCTGGCAGAGAACCCAGACCCACCCCCCTGCCACATGATCTGACTCGAGCAGCTAAGGGAGAGGGATGCCCCTACACTATTGTAGGGCAAGGCTATTGTCTCCTAGTCACCCCTCCCAGCCGTCATGCAGGCCCCAGGGGACCCCGGGGGTTTGGCTGCATTTTGTGCCATCGCTGACAGGTCACGGGCTTGCACTAGCCAAGCTGGTTTTAAAGGTGTCTCTCCACTTTGTGAATTAGACAAACCAGTCTGGCAACCTACAACAGCTGGAGGTGTGGGCCCAGGGAGGGGTCCCTGTCTGGGCACCATGCGGGGGGCAGAGACTGGGGGGCAGGGGCCCTGCCTGGGCTCCACGCAGGGCACAGGGAGCGGGGGGCGGGGTCCCTGTCTGGGCTCCATGCAGGGCGCAGGGACCGGGGGGCGGCGTCCCTGTCTGGGGGGTTATTTCATTGGCTGAACTGGTCTAAGCTGGACCAGCCAACGCGCTCCCTGGCTGGCTAAGCTGCAGCTCGGTGAAGAGGGTTTGCCGGCAGAGCTAACCAGCACATCGCTGGTGTGGACCTGGCCAAAGTCCTTTCTGGGCCTGGATCGGGGGAGCCGCAGTGCCAGGGGCTCAAACTCCACCCCTTCTTCCTTCACCAGGCTAGATGTCCAGGAAGGCCTCAGTCGCCTCCTGCTGCTCCCAGCGCCCCAGGGCCCAGCCCCAGGGCAGGCAGGTGCAGGTGCCCGGAGGGCAGGGGTTAGGACTGGGCTGGCTTAGGCCCTTTCCCGCTGCTCCCCTCACACCGACCCTCAGCTTTTTAAATGCAGATTTGGCCTTTCTGCTTGTGAAATGCCTACAAAAGAGGAGTTGCCATGGCAACCCCAGCGCAGGAGGGGGGATGGTGGCGTTTCCAAAGCTGCCAGGTCAGTGATCAGGGCAGGCGGGGCCAGGTCTTGTTGGCCAAACACAGATGGGGACAAAGTGGGGCCAGTGCCAGGGAGCGAAACCAGCTGCTATTTCCTAGTGCGAGCGAGAGAGCTGGGGAGACCCTGGGTAGCTCCAGAACGCAGCATCCCCACCCCAGCCCCAGCACATGCCTCTAGGGCAGGAGCTTCAGTACTCCATGGACCAGGGCATGGGCCTCACTGCACACAGCCCCCCACCCCCAGGCCAGGCCAGGCCAGCCCCCCCAGCCCGCTGGGCCCTGACACTTTGTTAAAGACACTTTCACCCCCCACTGTGGGGGGGCCACACTGCACCAAACCCCTCACTGCTGGGCAGCGCCAGGGCGCTCACACACTGGTAGAGTGGGTCCCACCTGGCTGGGTAATAACAGCGATGTAGCCAATCCACAAGCTCCTCCGACTTTCCCTGTGCTACACACAGCCAGTGCACACAACTTCATGGCTACAGCTGGGGTGGAGCTCACAACCTCCAGCCCTAAAAAACTCTCTGTTAGCCTTACAGGGTGTATGACACACAAGCAATGCTGATCTGTTCCAGTAGAGGGCAGTGACACACACACACTCTTCATTAGACTATAATTAGCAGTTCCACAGCACTTCGCCCGTTTAGATCAAATATATGCCAAGCCCATTTTAGCCTGCAGCGTTGTCTCACCGTGTTTAAAGCTGCCCCATAATATCATGGGGTTAACGTAAGCGTAGTAGAGGTGTGCCAGCCCAGAACCCAGACAGTTTTGAGCCATTTATTTTGCAGGATTCAGGCTCAGAGTGTTACTAGCCACAGCTCTTGCTCCTAACCAAAGGTACCGAAAGATGCCGTACGGCCTAGGCTGTGTGGTGAGTGCAGCAGCCAGGTAATCAAGGGTCCTGGATTCTATGCCCCTCTTAGCTATGGATGGGGCAGTTCATAAGACTGGGTCGGACACTCTGCCTGCCTGTATACTACCGGCCATAGGACTGCTCTGACTTCATGTCCGTTTGAACTAGGGTGTAGCTTTTAGAAAAACATTCAATCTCAATTTCCAGATTTCCAGTGATGGAGAGTCCACCACAACCCTTGGTAAGTTGTTCCAATGGTTAATTACCCTCCCTGTTAAAATCTGCCCTTATTTTCAATCTGAATTTGTCAGGCTTCAACTTCTAGCCACTGGATCATGTTAGACCTTTGTCTGCTAGATGGAAGAGAATCCTATTGTCAAATTTTGGTTCCCCAGGTAGGCACTATGGATTGTGATCTAGTCACCCATTAGCCTTCTCCTGGACAAGCGAAATAGACTGCACTTCTTGAGTCTGTAACAACACGGCATATTTTCCAATCCTTTAGTCATTCTAGCAGCTCTTCTCTGAACCTGCCCCAATTTTTCAGTTTCCCCATCTTTGTAACATGATTCAAGGTTGTTAGTGCACAGAATTAACGAGCGCAGTAACAGTATCCCCTAACGATCACCCCAGCCAGGCCTCTCCGGCTGCAAGCAGCAAGGCCCACGGGTCTGGGAGACAGCATGATCCTCGCAGGCAGCTCCAAGCAACGAGGGATTGCTCCGGGCAGCCAAGTGCCATCTGTTGCTCAGGGAGCCCCTCTGCCCACCTGAGCACATCTGCTGCTTTTGGCACTCTCAGCCCCGATTGTGTTGCCCCCTTTAACAGGTCTGCTTTGAGTCAGACCCCCAAATGCAAGGCCCCTGCAGGGTATCTGCTGGGACCACTCGCTCAGGTTTGCAGGGTCATTGTCTGGAGGAGCTGCAGCCCAGCTGCCGCCGCAGCAGGAGGCAAGCATCTTATCTCCGGGCGCGGCAGATGCTGAGGCCAAATCCCACTCGTCACCAGGGCCCGGATTCCATTGTCTCTGCTCTGGCTACTAGCCAAGGCCTGTGAAAGCCCCATCCAGGCTGGGGCCAGAGAGACACAACCCCCCGGGCTCTGGAGAGGGGATGCCCCCCAGTGGGAAGAGCCGGAGGAGCCCCAGCTCCCCCAGGCCTATAAGAGCACAGTGGGGGGGGGGGGGTCAGAGGGGCTCACACAGGGCTGGTTGCTGCCCCCCCCCGCCCACTTTGCCAGCTCCCTTCCTGCTGAGGCGGTTATTTATTTATACCCCACTGCAAAGCTGCTGTTTCCACAGCAACCAACCACCACATGGGAAGAATAGCAGCCAGAAGGCAATAATGGCAGGTGTGGGGGGAGGCGGGAAGGGGAAGGGGGAGGGAGTCCTAGGGAGAGCACAGGGGCTAGCCTGGGCAGAGTACTGGGTGAATGGGGTTGAGCGCCGGTGTAAGGCAAGTGCCGGGCATCATCCCGCTTCAAGCAGTAGCATGTGTGCTCTCATCTCCCCCCTTAGGACAGCTGGGCCCCTCCCCACCCATCCGATTGCTCTGGGAGGGGGGTAATGAGGGAGCCCCAAACGGAGCAGGAGCTGGCATGAGGCAGAGCTGGTGCTAGGCTGGCACTGGGCAGCTCTGGGCAAGGCGGGGCTGGGGATCCAGCCCACAGGAGGCATGAGGAAAAGGTGCCTCCCATGAGGCAGCTGCTGGAGTCCCTGGGGAGTCTAGTTAAGGGCCCAATATACCCAGGGAGCTGGGCAGAGCTCAGACAGGCCATGTGGGCCCAAAGAGGGGGGCCTGCCTGGAGGCCGAACCACTGAAAGGCCCAGCCCAGAATGCTCCCACAGAGAGCACTTGAAGGACGAGAGGCCAGTGGGTAATGGCTTCTGGGCCCACGGCTGGCAGGGGAGAGGCCAGTGGGCACTGGGCGGCAGGGGAAGAGAAGCCGTGGCAGCTGGAGACATGGTCAGTGGTGGCACAGGCAGCCTGGGCAATAGCTTTTGAGTAGCCCAAAAAATTCAGGCCTAACGCATCTTAATTCCCCAGAAAATTCCCCAGTCACCCCATCCCCTCCCCAGGCAGCCCCAGGGGTACATGCAGACACCAGCCTGGCTAGAAACAGCGACTGCAGGTTTGGGGGGGAGTGGGTCAGCTCTAGGGTTACCATATTAAAACATTTTAAAAAAGAGGACACTCCACAGGGCCCCGCCCAACTCCGCCCCCATTCCAACCCCTTCCCCAAAGTCCCCGCCCCAACTCTGCTCCCTCCCCTGAGCGCCCCGCATTCCCCCTCCTCCTCCTCCCTCCCAGCCACGCGAAACAGCTGCCCGAGCGCTACCGGCTTCACGGTTTGCCGGGCAGCCCCCAGCCCTCCAGACCCTGCGCCCCCAGCCGGGTGCTTCCCCTCCCAGGCTCCGGCTGCACTGGGGAAGTGCCCGGCCAGGGGTGCAGGGTCTGGAGGGCTGGGCGCTGCCTGGCAAACCGTGAAGCCGGTAGCGCTCGGGCAGCTCCGCTCTTCAGCTACACAGAGCTGAGGTGTCTGGGGGGAGCAGCAGCCGCCGCCGGCTCTAAGGTAAGCAGGGGACAGGGATGCCGGCAAAGCATTTCCCCGGACATGTTCGGCTTTTTGGCAATTCCCCCCAGACGGGGATTTGAGGACCAAAAAGCCGGACATGTCCGGGAAAATCCGGACATATGATAACCCTAGTCAGCTCCCAGATGGCTCCTCACCTCTGTGTTGCGGAAGAGCTGTCAGACTCCGGAGGAAGCACTGACTACGAAGGCCCCTGCCCACCCGCCCTCCCTTGTGCCTGACACGCTAGCCGACCCCTTTGTGCAGGCAACTCGGGCCGAGCTCTTTGGGACGCTTTGGCTCCCACAGGGGAAGCTGTAGAATTCCCTTAGCTCCTCCAAGGGGTCCTGGTTCAGCCGCCCTTCTCCTTCCTTCTCATCCTCCCCTTCGCATCCAGGGCACTCACATCCCAGCTCGTCAGGCAGGGCACCGTGGCGGCGCTATTCTACATGCCCAGGCAATGCTCAGTCTGGAGCCGTGTCACGGGGTTTGCGCCACTCGCTGGGCTGGCACCTCCTTGGGGCTCATCTGGGGATCACTCACCTCGGGGGGTTTCTCAGCCCCCTTTTCCCAATCTCGCACAGCACTGCCTTGGCTCTGGGCCAGGTCAGTAGAGTTCCTCTCCTGGCAGGGTGTTAGAGTCTCTCTAACCACGAGGGCCGCAGTCTGACTGGCCTGGCCCCACCCCAGTGTCTCTGGGTGAGGTTCCTCCTGCATCTTGTTCTCTGCTGGCGCAGCTCCTGACTCAGGCTGCTCTTCCTTCAGCTTGGCTGGTTATAGCACTCGCTGCCTGGACCTGGCCCAGCCTCCCCGCCCCGTTCAGCTGCTCTCCCTCTCCCAGCCCGGCCCCTGCTCCAGCTGGGGCTTCCCCCTGCAGCCAGCTCCTGTCTGCAGCCTGCTCCAGGCACACGTTGGCCCACTCCCTGTCTCCTGCCCCCAGCTGCCACTCTGGCTCACTCAGTGTCTTCGACTGGCTAGATGCCGCTCTAGGCCCCATTCCTCCCAGAATGACCCGTGGCCAACTCTTGCTCTCCTCTGAAGGGCTCTCTGGGGTGGGGGTTACCCAGAAAGTCCCCCCAGTACTCTTGCGCCTCTCCCTTCACAAGTCACTACCACATACTCCCCTGCCCCAAACACCCCCCTGCCCATGAACACGTGGCCTGCACGCCATGCAGTGCTAAACAGCTTCTGGTTCCACATGGGGCTGGCCCTGTGTGTGGATGCAGGGTTTGTCTGGGAAACAGTCACTACGGATCTCCCAGGGTAGGAGGCATGCTGGGACAGGGTCACAGAGTGCAGGACACCAACCACACAGCATGCTCTCAAGTGCCAAGGGAGCATGTTCTCCGAGGTGAGCTCAGCCAAGATTTGGCAGCTCTCTGGTTGGCAATGGTGCGGCCGCATCTCTGGCACTAATGGTGGGAGGACAGTAATCAACATGACAGGGATATGAGACAGTCCGTGCAGAAGCCCTGGGCAGTTTATTTTGGTATTAAATGTAATTCATTCTTGGCTGTCCCACAGCATCTGTTTTCCATCTGCCTCAGATGTTTGCACTGACCAGGCGTTACTGTACCCTAGGAGCCAGAGGGGAAGTGGGAGGTTTTGGCACCTGGGAGGTGGCATGGGACTGTGGGATAAATACATCCACTGGAAGTTTCAGCAGTGAAAGAGTTAAATTGCCATCATTAGGTTTCAGAGTCAACACACCTTTTAGATGAACAGCTCCAAATTATTAAGCCTCATCCCATATTGTGACCTGGTACCTTCTGTGCTTGGAAAGTGGCACAATCTCCCCCGCTGGGGATTGCCCCTGCCTTGCAGTCCCCAGCATAGGAGCTGTGTCAGCACTACTGCGCTCCAGCAATCCCTAGCTGGCAGACATACCCAGGGGGCTGTTGGTGTAGGTTAGTGCAGCCCCCTGGCTCCTGTAACATGTACTAGGGTCAGGGCAGGCATAGAACCCGCCCTGGAATCAGGGAGCTGCAGTGGTTTCCTTTGCAGCTCTTCCCTCCTGTTGGCTGAGTTTAGAGAACCTTGGGCTGAGCAGCTGGCCCACTGTTTCAGGCTTTCTGCAGACTCAGGCAGACGTTCCTGTGCCAGTTACAGCTCCTATTTCCCAAGTTCAACCATCTATCTGGAGGGAAAGCTAAGATTCCGGGGCCTGATCCTCCAGCAAGGGGCAGATCCTGACAGACTGCACTGGGCCCTGCCATTGGCCAGTGGCCTGGCACACAGCAGGGAGGCACTACCAAGCAACCCCTCGTGGGCAGCAACAGGTCCACGTGCTTGAGCTGTGGGACAAAGAGCAGGCAGCCAGCCCAGCTGGAGGGTCTGAGCAGTCATCACATGCAACACATGTACATGTGAACACACACGCCGACACATGAACACACGTGGCTACAGATCAGCTTCACGCTCTGGCCTGTACCTTCTGATTGACTGGCAACTGGGCTGAGTCCAGGGACCCAGCATCTCACCCACACCCGATTCATCCCCTCTGCCTCAGTCTCAAGAATGCACTCGCCCTTCCCAGCCCTTGGAGCCTTCTACTCCGTCCCTCAGCAGGCACCACCGGCCAGAGTGTGGCACGTGCAGCAATAAACAACCAAGGGACTTTGGCAGAACCCTGAGCCGCATCACACTGTGGCATCATGATGTGTCTGACCCCAGGGGACCAGCACCCACCACAGAGCACCAGCATGCAGGACCACCGCAGAGTGTGGGCCCATAGCACGGTGGCTTCACCACAGCATACAGGCGTGTGTCACGGCCACCAAGTACTTGCACGTGGCACTGCAGCATCTCTACAGAGCACCAGCACCTGGCACCACGCACCGCTGTGGGGCACCGGCACCATGACATCACCACCCAGCCCAGCCACATTTGTCAGAGGTTCTGCCACTCGGCACCCTGTGCACAGCATGGCTCCCGCCCACCAAGGACGCCGGGGGCCTTACCTGGGGCGATGAGTGGGTGGGTGGTCACCGGTGTCACCGTCCGGCTCATGGGGTGCCCTCGGCTGTCCATGCTGGTGGGCACGCTGCCGTCTCCCTTTTTAAGGTGCTCTGCTGCCTGCTCAACCTGGCTGCCCTTGGTGCCCGCAGAGGGAGCTGGCCCCACGGCCTTGCCCTGAGAAGTGTTGGAGGCCGGCTGGCTGCTGCTTGGAGCTGGCTTCATGGCCAGGGTGGGGAGCTGCTGGGCTTGGGAGGAAGCCACTCCTTGTGCTACTGTCTGCTGGGCTCTTATGGCCAAATTCTGGACCTGGAGCAGAGGGGCAGGAGGGCCCAAGGCCTCAGCATGGGGCCCAGACACAGCCCCCAAGACGCACATCCCAGGGCTGGGCTGGCAGGATCGGCCCCTTTGCACAGCCCCTGGGGGGGCAGAGAGCGACTGACGGGGTGGGCACCTAGCCACCGGGAAATGGCCCCACAAGTCTCTGGCAGCACCAGCTCAGACACCCCTGGGCACAGCTGGATTGGAGCGGGCTAGAGTGGAAAAGCCCCTCTGAGCCACCCAGTCGCTAAGGCCTTCCCTGTGGCTCCCGCCCCCTCCCACCAATGGCCCCTCCTGCCCATGCCCCATCTCTCCGGCCAGTGCCTTGCATCGCAGCACTGACCTCCCCACCACAAACTCAGTCATGGGGAAGGTACCTCGGCCCCCCCGGTGGGAGTGCGTGGGCCAGCTCTGGGCACTCCAAGGGCTAGGCTCTCCTAACCCTCTCCCCCCCCCAGCAGGGGCGGCAGGCGAGGGGGGCTGTCTCTCACCTGAGCAGTGGTGGTGGATGGCTGGGAGGTGGGGGCTGCGCTGCCCTCGGGCTGCACCGCGGTGACTGTGGCCGTAGGAGTGAAGATGAGCTGGGGGGATAAAGGAACAGCACGGCCTAGGCTCCTAGCTACTTGCACAAGGTTACTTTGCTGGGCCTGGAAATTACATGAAATGTGTTGCCTTTTACATCACCCGCTGCCGGCTCAGGCCGAGAAAGCAAAACCAGCAGCCCCGAGTCCCCCAGGGCCGGGGTCGGCCACGGGACAGGCCTTGGGGGCACAGAGGCAGCTAGGGCAAAGGTGAGGCCAGGGGAGGTGGGGCACTGCAGAGACGGAAGTGTGGGGCGGGGTGAGAGAGACTGGCTGTGGGGATGTGTAATGGGGGAAGTGGGTCCCTACAACAAAGGATAACAGTTCTGTCACCGATTCTGGGATGTCTTCTGGGGTACGGCTGGAGCTGCAGTGGGACTGCAGCAGCAGCTGGGGTTGGGTCAGCAACCCTGGGGCTGGAGTAGCTGTCAGTGGTCAGTCCCGGTGCTGCCAGAGCAGAAGCAGCGGCCGGGGTGGGTCAGCCCAGGAGCCGCCGGAGCGGGTCAGCCCCTGTGCAGGATCAATGACGGGGCTGGAGCAGCTACAAGTGCCCGGCAGCGATCGAACTGTTCACCCCGCACCCGGGTATTTTTAGTAAAAGTCAGGGACAGGTCACAGGCGTCGGTGAATTTTTATGGCCTGTGACCTGTCCCTGACTGTTACTAACAACACCCATGAGAGAATGGGGTGTGTACGTGTGTAGCGGGGCGGGGTGGGGTGTGAGCGCCTGATTGAGGCAGTGACTGGATGACGATTGTGCGAGTGGGAACTGGCGTGGGGGAGGGAATTTCTGCCATTGGATCGAATGGTGGTGGTGATGGATGAAGCGGTCGAACTCCACGGAGCTGCTGTGCAGTCTCTGTAAGAGCACTAATATCCTGGCCCCATGCGGCTGCAGCCCCACACGTGGGAACCCGACGCTCAGGTCAGGTCATTGGGATCTTATGGCAGGACGAGCTGGAGCAATGTGAGAGTGTTCTCGGGCTGAACGGGTGGGATTTCCCGCCCCCCGCGGTCCGTCTGTCACACCTGCTCTAGGCCAGTGGTTTTCAAACTGCGGGTTGCAACCCAGAACTGGGTCGCAGAAAGTCAGGCGCTGGGCTGCGGTGGCTCTGGTGAGCACCACCAACCGGGCTGTTAAAAGTCCCGTCGGCAGTGCAGCCCGGGTAAGGCAGACTAGTCCCTACCTGTGCTGACACCGCACTGCGCCCAGGAAGCGGCCAGCAGCAGGTCTGGCTGCTAGGCGGGGAACCACGGGGCTCTGCGCTCTGCCCCCGCCCCAAGCACCAGCTCCATACTCCCATTGGCTGGAAACCAGCCAATGGAAGCTTGTGGGGGTGGTGCCTGCGGGCAAGAGCCGCATGGAGCCACTTGCGTGCCTCCGCCTAGGAGCTGGACCTGCTGCTGGCCGCTTCCAGGGCGCAGCGCGGTCCGCGGTGCCAGGACAGGCAGGCAGCCTGCCTTAGCCCCTGTGCTGCGACGCTGACCAGGAGCCACTCGAGGTAAGCCCATGCCCCAATCCCCTGACCCAGCCCTGAGCCCCCCTCAAACCCAGATCCCCTTCCTGCACCTCAAACCCCTCATTCACGGCCCCACCCTAGAGCCTGCACCCCCAGCCCAGAGCCCTGACCCCCTCCTGCACCCCAACCCCCTGCCCTAGCCTAGAGCCCCCTCCCACACCCTGAACCCCTCATTCCCTGTCCCACCCCGCAGCCTACACCCCAGCATTCCAAGCCTCTGCCCCAGCCCAGAACCCCTCCCACACCCCAAACCCCTCCTCCCCAGCTCCGTTGGGTCATGGGCATCAATAATTTTTTTCAACTTGGTCACCAGAAAAAAAAGTTTGAAAACCACTGCTCTAGTGGCCTGACTCTTGCGGGGTGACCCTGACTGTGAGCGTGCGACATTAGCTGTGTGCACGCGCGTCCCTGACTCTGGGGCGTGTGACCAGTTCTGTGTGTGGGTGCACAGGAGACACTGGGAGGTGGGGGTGCACAGGGGATAGTGGTGGCGGGGGGGAGGAGGCAGGGGTGCACAGGGGACATTGGTGGCAGGGGGGGAGGAGAGGGGCGATCGGCCCCAGGAAATATTTTTTCTTCACGGCCGGCTGGCTCTGGGGGGAGGCACCAAGCCACATCCTCAGCCAATCACAACGGCGGCTGCCATCAATAACTAATCAGAAGTGCCCCCGACAGACCCACCGTGAGCCAGGGAGCCAGCAGGCAGCCTGATCCACCCCCTGCTGCAGCCTGGATGGTGCCACTTGGCCTGGGGCTTTGACAGGCAGCACTCCCCAGACTGCGCCCTCGCCCACCTTGGAATCAGCACTCGCTCATGCCCCCTCCCGACCCCTCCCCCGTGCGCGGGCAGCAGGGCAGCTGTGAGTGCCGCATGGCTGCAGGGCCACCCTTGCCAGATGACTGATTTCTGCAAATCATGCAGCCCTGGGGGCGCAGCCCTGACACAAAGGGGTCCTGCATCCAGGCTGACCAGGTGGAGCTGAGAGCCCTGCCTCCCCCGAGTGTGAAATGCATGGAGCTCCCTGGGACACTGCTGCTGGGATTTGAACCAAGCTCCCCAAGAGACTAGAGATAAAACTTGTCACCTGCTTCCCAGCATCCTCCCTGTGGGCTGTCTGGGGGGATGGACCCAGAGCATTCAGTGCCATGACCCTCTAGCACGGAAGATACAGGAGTAGCTCCACTACCTAGCAACAGCAATAGGCTGTTATCCTCTTGTGTGGCCAAGCCATTGAGGAGAAACATTCTAGTAAGGGATGACTGGGGTCCCTGACAACCCCTGCCCCCCGAGCCCTGAAGGTGCCCTCCCAGCTCCAGCCTGGGGACTGTGGCACAATCCAGGCTCGGCCCCAGGCTCCCCACAGACCCCAGCAGAAAGCACAGAGGCCAGAAAGCAGAGCTCCCCTCCCAGGTGTCTGTGCAAAGCGCCCAGCCCCGGGTGCCACCCCACCCCGCTAGACCGGCAGGCACCCCGTTCCCCTGTGCCTACCCGAGCGGGGGTGCCCCGGGGCAACAGCAGCTCCTGCTGGGGTATCGGGGAGGCCCGGGAGGGGATCTGGAGCCAACGCTGGGGGCCCCTCCCCCTCTGCATTCGGCCCCCGCTCACTTCCAGCTGGAGCCCAAAAGGGAGGAAACAGAGTCTCAGGTACAAACACTGTGCAGGGGAGCAGGGAGGGCACAAGCAAGGCCAGGCCACGTACCCAAACTATGGCACAAACACAGGGGTGACCAGGGCTCCCCATGCACTGCTGCTAAAGAGACACCTGGGCCCAGGGCAGCTGCTGGAGGAGCAAGGGCTGCAGGGGGCTGGGGACAGTAGGGGGCTGCACCACCAGCTCGATGGAGCCTGTTGAGTACCCAGGCAGGAAACCCGCGCCGCTGGCTGCTTCGGCATAGGGTGAAGCCAGCTGACTGGAAGAGCAGGGGGCTGCGTGTCGGGATTGAGGGGCATCGGCACAGCTGGGGGAGAAGCCTGTCCTATGCCTTGTGCTAGCCAGAGTTTCAGCCTCATTCATTCATTTCCATGAGCACCAAGTTCCCCCCTTTCTGTACCTAAGAAGCCCCAGAGGCTTTTCCTTCAGTTTTCCCCGATCTCCGCAGCTCAGGCAGGCAGACAGACCCGCAGACGTGGGTAGATGCACAGACAGCAAGGCCCACTCCCACCCTGACTAACTGCCATGGGGGGGAGGGGGGAAGGTTCAGAAAAGAACTAGGTACGTTCATGGAGCTATCATGGTCCATCAATGGCTATCAGCCAGGATGAGCAGGGATGTGTCCCTAGCCTCTGTTTACAGAAGCTGGGAATGGGCGACGGGATGGGTCACTGGATAATTCCCTGTTCTGTTCATTCCCTCTGGGGCACCTGGCATTGGCCACTGTCGGTAGACAGGATACTGGGCTAGATGGGCCTTTGGTCTGACCAAGTATGGCCGTTCTTATGTTCTTAAAGTGCTGAGGAACTCCATGGGGCTGTTCGTTTCCCCTGCTTTGCCCAGCACGTGTCCAGCCCCACAGTGCTGCCGGCTGGGAGCAAGTTCCCTCGACAGCTGTAGGGCTGGCTCCTCACCGGCCATCCTGCTTCTCCAGCAGCACGGCACCATGGGGAGGCGCCAGCATGAGTGTCAGGGGCCTGATGGGACAGCGGCAGAGCAAGGGGACCCCAGAGGCATGAGACACGCGGGCTGCCTAGGCAGGGCTCAGGGCTGGCGAGGGGTGGGAGTGAGCGATACGACCTCCCAGCCTTCGGCCCTGTGCCAGCCTGTCACCAGGGTGGCCATGGAGCTCTGATGTGCCAGCATGTGGGGCTAGGACCAGAGCAGGTGGCTCTTCTAAGGGTCACTGCTGCCCTCTGGTGGAGAAAATCAGAACTGATCACAGGTGTGAATGTGCATGTGCCTCACCACTGCCCTCTGCTGGTAGGAGTCCGAGCTGCACATGGGTATGGGGACTCTGCCACTTCCAGCGCCATGGCAGGAGTGGCAGGCCCAGGACCTTTGATCCTTGGACGGGGGGGGGGAGGGGGAGGAGAGCAATGGGGAGTTCACACTAAGGCCCCCACCCTCATTGGTGTCTCTTTAAAAGCAGCGGGAGAGGGAGGGAGGGCAGGTGATGCCCGCGTGTGGCACATTCCGCGCCTGCCTCTTACCATCTGGGCCCGGAGGTACATCTGGGCCTGGCTGGCCGTCAGGGCGGGGGAGGTGGCATTCCCCAGGAGTACAGCTTGCTGGGTGATGCCTGAGGCAGCTGCAGAGTTCACACTCTGAGCTCGGTTGATCAGCTGGGCGGCAGCAGGGGACGTGGCCAGGTTTATCTGGGGAGAGAGAAGGAGCCATGGGATGGGGCATGCTGCCATTCAGACCCACTGCGGGCTCAGAGCCCCTCCCACCAAGTGCCCTCCCGAGAGCCAAGGAGGCTGGAGGCCATGTCGTGGGAGAGGGGAGCCCCATAGCCTCTGGCCAAGAGAGGAGGGGGCAGCCGCAATCAGGCTCCCTGGGTCCGGATGCCAGCCCAGTAGGGAGGGGGTGGAGATGGGGTGCTGTGGACACTGGGGCTCTGAAGTAAGCTCAGCTCCTACAGCGGCTGAGACTCTCGTCCTCCGCAGCTCCTCCCCCAATGCCCTTCTGCCAGAGGGCTTTGCCCCGTGCCCCTCACCCTCTCACTGGACACCTGCACAGCCCACCCTGCCCCCGGGAATTCCCAGGCCAGCCCTGCCCAGTGCCCCGCAGCACAGTGCACGGCATGCTGGGTCCTGGGGGGCGCCCTCTGTTGGCTGGACTCAGAGCTCCAGGGCTGCTGGAGGGAGCTGTCCTGGAGCTCCAGCGGCACGCGGGGTATGTGTGTGTTAATACATGGGCATCACTGCCCAGGAAGAGCTGGAGCAGTCCAGGATCCCACCGGGGGTTCCTCAGCCCGTGGGCCGAGGGGCACTGCCCTGGGGCGGGACTTACCGTGGGCTGCTGGGATGGTGTCTGTGCGGGAGCATTGCTGCCGGAGGAGCCGCCCTGCCTGTTAGCAGCCAGACTCGCCTGGAAGAACGAGAAAAGGCAGGTCACCCCCACCCCAGATCCCAGCCCAGGCGGGGAGTCCTGCACCAACAGCCCCCTGGTCCCTCCTGACCCTTCAACATGGGGCCAGGGGTTCACAGAGCTCTTCCCTGCAAACCCCAGCCCCATTAAAACCCAGCCACACCTAATTCCCGAGTGAAATTAGAACGAAACCCTGACATTCAGCAGAGTTCATTTGGGCCGCGACCCCGTCCGCGTGGTGCCTGCTGGCATCAGCTGCGCAGCCAGACACAGGCTCACACCCCGCTGGGCAGGACTCGTGCCCAGAGCCGAGCACTTGTTCTCCATTCCGACGGCTGGCGTCACACCCAGGTGGCTGCAGGGGCTCGGCTGCTCCTGTTCACCCGGCTGCACTGGGGCACAAACAGAGCCAGTGTTTAAAACGCTCATCTGGGTCCCCAACTCGGGGTAGGTAGCGCAGACCTCTGCCTATTGCCAGCACTGGAGCAGTCCCAACTCCTCCCCTCCAGCTGCCTCTCGCCCCAGGGGGCAACAGCCCAGTGACCCACCCTGAAGGGCACAGAGCCTGGGGGTGCCTGAGCAGCCCACCCTCATCACCCATGGGCTCCTCCTTGCCTGCCAGTGTCACGGTGCCCACCTGTGGGACGGCCCTTTGGAACCCCTGGGTGGTACCTAGATACCATGGTGATGGGTGCCTGGGCTGAGTGGGGAGCGGACAGATTCAGCACATAAAAGAGAGATCGAAGTCCCTGCCCCGTGCCCATCACTACAGTACAACTAGTGGGGGCCTGATTCTGGGCCCCGAGCCCAGTGCCAGTCTGAAGCCAGCAGGATAGGGGCAATGTAAAGAGCAGGGAGGGAGACTCGGGCATCCAGAGGAGATAAGCACTCACCCTCTGCAGCCGTGCCCCCCAGCGTTTGTAACCCGCGATCCCCCCGTACCTGTTGCACGGCCGCCAGGCTCTGGAGCTGGGCGCTGCTGAGGTGCTGCTGCTGCAGGGCGGCCGTCTGCAGCATGAGGTGCTGCTGCTGTGCGGCGTACATCTGCTGCAGGTACTGCGCCGCGGTGCTGGGCTGCCGGTGCAGGGCCTGCTGGATCACCTGGCAAGAGGGGGCGGAGGCTTGAGTCCCTCAGCAAACACGGGCCCCGCACAGCCCCAGGCCTGCCCCACGGCAGTGCCTTGGCCTGTGGCTGGGCCCCTCCAGCCAAGGCTGCATTTTGCTCTGAGAGAACCCCTGGGCCAGATCTGGGGCTGCCCTCTGGGCCAAGTGGAAAACAAGGACCCCACCGCACGAGCAGCCCTGCCTGGAACTTTGCTAAGGGCAGGTCAGAGAGATCACGGAGCGTTAATCTCTTGCGGAGGTTTTCAATCTGCTTGGGGCCATGATGCCCAGGGCTCCCCCATCCATCACAGCCCGGGGCCCGCCCCCCAGCGATCCATCACTCCACACAAAGCAGGCTGACAGCTCTTCTCTGGCCAGCCTGTCTGGCATCTGACCCAGGCCGGAAGGGAGGCCAGCCCGGGGAATTCAGGGAACTTATGGTGAATGATGGGGCTTTGGCCAAGTGGTTTCAGCCAGGGGATCCGGTAGCAGGAGGCATCTGGGAGTGGACTGGCCAATGGCCCTGCACCAGAGCGTTTACACCATACTTCACTTACATGGCGGACCAGCACCCGCAAAGCCACAGAGACCCCCAGGCTTAGAGCTAAGTAGCGGGTGCTTCTCTCTACAGCCCTGATCCCCACGGCGTCCGAGCGCCGGGCTGGAGCCAGTCTCCAGCACTCCCAGCCCGGTCACAGGCTCCTGCCAAGAGCCTTCTGGGAGGCACCGTGTCCTTCCAACTCCACGTCACTCAGCATTGCACAGGAGCGGGCCCTGCGTCTACACACTTTCCAGCAGAAGAGCTGAAGCTGGGGTCCTCCCAACCTGCCTGCCAGGACCTGGGTTCTAGCGCCTGGACAGCACTTTTCAGCAGCAGCTCTCCAAGGGGTTTACACAGGCAGCGCTCAGTGACACTACCCACACTGCACTGCTGGGGAAGCTGAGGCCAGAGGCTGGCTGGGAATGGAATTCCGGTCTCCCGAGTCCCACCCCAATGCTTTATACACAGAGTTCAGGGAGCCGAGTGAACACGCACACATCGCCAAGCAGAGCAATGGCTGAGTTCAACGAGCAGCACCAAATCCTTGCCTCCGGGCCAGCAGGGGTGGGGGCTGGGACTGCTCCAGCTTTGTTTTGTGCACTGCACCTTTAAATGTCTAGGAGCTCGACAGCAGTAGGGGGAGCTGCCGTTCTGGGGGGCAGGGTCACTGCAGCAGGTTCCAGAGGAGATGCCCACACTGTGCTCTCTCCCGGAGACTTTACTTTTGTTCTTTCTTGTCTTGATTTCTCTTAATCCAAGTCAGTCACAGTGAAAGGCTCACTTTGATCTTAGTGAATGGAAAACACAGCAAGGTGTGTGCAGTGCAGACAAAAACAATGGGACAGATCCCCAGCTGGTGCCAATCAACAGCTCTCCACTGTAGGCTGATTTACACCTGCTCTCCACTGTAGGCCCAGAAGCTCTGAGAGAGATGTCAAGCTTTCCTCTTTCATTTCAATGGTGCTAAAGGTGACTTGGAAAGAGACAAATAAAAGTTTGTGCCCTTTGTTGCATCTGAATGGGGGGTAAAGAACGTCTGGAAAGGTTTGCTCTTTTTAAAAGACGTTTTTCTGGTTGTCTTCTTGTCAGAAATCCAGCTCGGCTGAGCTCTGTTCCCTGGAGCGCTATGGAGGACAGGATGAAATCACACATACCAAGGGAGTGACACTCGGTTCCCGCAGACGGGAAGAGCTGTCACGTCCAGTCCCCGGGGTTGGTTTGCATTTAACTCACATACCTAACAAATCCTGGCAGAAAAGCAGTCTTTGGTAAAGGACCAACATCCCAGCTCCTTCGATTAACTTCCACCCTACTGCCCTGAGCCTTCCAAGGGGTCCTCCAGCCAAGCCCGGGCAGCCCCTCATCTATCCCCTAGGGGGAACCAAGCCCTAAAAAGAGCCAGCCAGACCTACTTTGTGCATCAGAGAGAAGGAAAGGCCCAAACCTGCCTGTCTCCGTGCAGCTCACCTCAAACTCTGAGGCTTAGTGGCAAATGACAAGGCCACATTAACTCTTTCACTGCTGGTCATCTCATCACAAATATCTACCTATTGTAGGTAGTTATCTGGCCCCACCACTGTAGTGTCTGCACTCCAGCTTAAATATATTTCTCCTCCCACCCCCATGGCAAGCATGGCAGGGCTGTTATTCCCATTGTACCAGGTGTGTGTGTGTGTGGGGGGGGGGGGGGGGGGGGGGGCGGAGGGAATGAGGCCCAGAGTGACTAAGTGACTTTCCCATGGTCACACAGAGCGTCTGTGGCCAAGCAGGGACTTGGCCCTAGGGGTCTCCAGCCATGTGCTCACATCTTAATGACTGGTCCTCTCTAGCCCACCTGGGATCCGGGGTGGAGTCAGCCCTTCTTTACCTTAGCGGGGAGGGCTAGCTCAGTGGTTCGAGCATTAGCCTGCTAAACCCTGGGTTGTGAGTTCAATCCTTGAGGGGGCAATTTGGGGCAAAAATCTGTCTGGGGATTAGGTCCTGCTTTGAGCAGGGGGTTGGACTAGATGACCTCCTGAGGTCCCTTCCAACCCTAATATTCTATGATCTCCACTGTGACCTCTGGCCTGAATGGAGTGGTAACAGTCAGTTCCATGTTAGACCCTAGTACATTGACCATACAGTCCTGCCATCATGGGCATGAACCCACCCAGCATTTATTAATATCTAGGAGACGCCTGTAACCAAAAGACCATAAAGCACTTTGCAGACATTAATAAACAATACCTTAAACAACATGCTGGGACAGGTCAGAATGCTCGCCTTCTTTTTAGAGGTGGGGAAACTGAGGCACAAAGCAGGGACATGCCCACAGCCACAAACCAAGAGCAAGGGGTAGAACCCAGTGCCCCTCTCTAACCAAGCAGGCCTTGAAGTTGAGAGCAGAAGGTACTAGCTTGGGGGCGAAAATCCTGATGAGAACATTGTAGGGCTCCAAACAAGCCTCCGAGAGACAGGAAACCCAGAAGTAAGAAAGCACTGGGCAAATCGCTGCTCCCCTCTGCACCCCGACAACGGAGTAAGGGCAGCACCAGGCGAGCTTCAGCACAGCTCCACTGCCCCCCTGCTACCACGGGCATCCTGAGCTCACACCTCCGGCTACAACCTGGCGGCAGGTGTCAGACGCACCGGACCCCATGGCACAGTGATCCCGGATCGCCCCTCTCACTTGCTTGGGAGAGATCGCAAGCCCACCCCCGCGGGCCCAGCTGCCAAGGGCCAGTCCGAGCTGCACCTCTGAGCAGCGATCAGACTCCATTTCATCCCCCGCCCCTTCGCAGAGATCCTCTGCCCCTTCTACACAACACCACAAAGTTCAGCCAATGGCTAAAATCAGGGGCTTATCAGTATGCACTGAGCCAGCCCCCTCCCCCGCTGCAGCCTCCCTGGCACACCCCTCCCCCACAGCCCATTCCAAACAGTGCTGAATTCATCCCCCGGGGGCCGTTGTTCAGACCATGTCACTGCCTCTCTAGATCCCGGTGCAAAGTCCATCACCCCCGTCCGCCCTTCATGGCTTTGCTCCCCCAACTCACCCACCTTGGGCTACTTCTGCCCATCCTGGCGGGACACCAGCCTCGGCAGCCCCCCGTCTCCTCAGGGCAGCACGCCCTCCCTGAACTGATCTGTGAGCCCACTGCCCTCTCCTCTTTCCACCCCTCCCAGTGTAGGGCCTTTAATGGGGATCAGCCAATGGAGGGGCAGAGGAGACTTGACAGAACCCCCAAGGACACAGGAACATAGGTGGGGGTGTCTGCAAACCACACGCTCCTCCATTGTGTCTGGCCCATGGCACCCACAGCGTGTGGCCTGTTCTCTGTGGCCAGTGCGTGCACAATGGGTACAACGCACTGCTGTGCCGACCCCAGAAGGGTCTGCCACTCCCCCGCCCAGGGCAGATGGCCACACAAGGTGCAGGGCTCAGGGCCTCAGGCGGTAAGCTCTTTGGGGCAGGAAGTGCGTGCGTGTGCGCACACCCATCTTCTGGGCACTGCCCCTCTAGGAATGGTACCACAGCCAGGCCTCAGTGCACACGGGGCCACCACGCGAGCTCAGCCCATGCCGAGCCACGCCCCAGAAGACCACGCATGTGTTTCTCCTCAGGGGGCTGATTCCCAAAGGTTGCTCCAGGCCCAAAGCTCCGGCTGCTGCACGGAGGCTGGGGACCAGCTGGCAGGAGTGGGGGAGCTCGTTCTTGTATCATGCACAGGGGTGCAGAGAGTTCAGGGGGTTGCTAGTACCAGTCCCCCAATGTCAGGGTGTCCCTGGAGCCCAGGGAGCAGTATCTGTTGTATATGTGGAAGGGTTGGTTTTATGTCTGTGGAAGCAGAGAAAAGAACTGACAGAAGGGAACTGCAATGCATGATGGTTGTTAGCAAGAGTCAGGCTTCGTTAGCAAGAGACAGTCTTTGTTAGCAAGAGTCAAGCTAGCTGTGACCCTGATAACCCTGGCGAGATTTGTAGAAGCGAGGATTGTGTGAGGATTGTGTGAGACGGGTGAGAAAGAGCTGTGTAAGAAGTCATTGTGACCTCAGTATAGATAAGGTGTAGAAGACCTTGTGTAGATAAGGTATAGAAACTAATTGTATGTAGGCAAGAGTCAAAACAAGTAAGGAAATGAGATATCAAGATGGCCTATGTATAAACAAAATGCAGCTGTCCCTCATTATTTCTGTAATGAAAGGTATAAATGCTTGCTGTAATTAGTTACCAGAGAGAGACCTGCTTGCTCTCTCCTCTGCACATGTGAGAGTTAATAATAAAGCCTCTGACTTGCTGTACCTAAACAAAATAGTGAGAACTCAGTTTTTCTCCGACAATTTGGGGGCTCGTCCGGGATGGCAACGCCCACTGAGGCAACGGCAGCTGCTACGGATCGTTCCCCTTCGAACCCCATGGCGCCACAATAGAGGTAAGAGACCTTTTGAAATCTCTATTGGGGTGTCGGAGGAGGACTGTCCGTGGGGCCGTCTGCCCCTGTTGGGCTCACGCCATCCGAACTTATTGACTGTGCAGCAAGGTCAGATGCTGAGCGGCGTAATAGGGGAATTGTTTGCCGCCCCCTGTAAGCATATGCTAGGTGCATAGGGTTTGCACCTGTATTGAGGAGTTGTTACTGCCTCAAGAGGGGTTTTTACCACCTCAAGTGATGCATCAAGGTACTTGGGAATAGTACCTGGAGGTACTCAGGAGTAGTACCTGGTATAAGGCCTTGGTATGTTGGTGTGTGTAGTCTGTGTGTGTGTGTGGTGTGTGTGTGTGTGTGTGTGTGTGTGTACACAGTGTGAATTGAGTGTTACCGGAAGACGCCCAGAGTACTCTGCGAAGTCTTTTGGCTCGTGACCAGAACTACTCTAACGCAAGCCCGGTAACTAGAGGATCTTTAGGAGATCCGACCCATGTAAGTTGACTCGGCCTGGCATCGTCCGGCGAGGAGGCTACCTGGGTCTAGGAGTGTGTGCACCCATCTTCCCTCCCCTTTTCCTCTCCGTGTGAGCCACTGACAGTCTGACCATCTCACTGGATGCAACAGAGTAAGCGGCGCTTTCTCTCTGAGATTAGCCGACGCTCTTTGCTGAAGGGAGGTGTAGGGGGTCATGGCTATCCTCGTTAGTCACTCCTGTGTGAATACCCTGTAGGGAGAGATCCTTAGTTTATGAGCCGCTAGCGCGGACAGGGCATCCTTCCCCCTTTGAGTGTGTGATTGGAAAATGGGTGGGGGACAGTCTAAGTCTTCCCTCTCACCCCCTAAGGGTACCCCAGCTTATTTCATGTACGTACATTATGGCCCGAAAACCTGCAGGTATTTAGATAATTGGAATCTTTACACGCGTGCAAATCCATCTAAACAATGTCCACTAGAAGGTACCTTTGATTTAGACAAACTTAAATACCTTAAAGAAACTCTGGCTTCACCAAAAGCCTCTGATACACAGTGGGAGCAATTTGTCTGTTGGTGGGAGGAAGCAACAAAGAGACTCCACGAGTCTCGAGTGCGGAGTCTAAAGGACTCCCAGGAAAAGTTAAAAGCCCAAGTGCAACATTTACAGCTTAAATGCAAGGCATCCAGCTGTTTAACCCCTAGAGCGATTCCTTCTGCTCCTGTGTATCCTAATCCCGTTCAAGCAATTCCTTCTGCTCCCCTTTATCCCCAATTAGTTAGGTCTGACAGTGAGGAGGAAACTGCTGAGGATATTTTAGATTTCTTTAGTAACATTCAGCAGCAGCAGCAGCCCATGCTGCCTCCTCCCCCTGCACAGCCTGGGTCTGCTAACGAATCTCACCCGGCAGTGCCAGTTTCACCACCGCATGTATCAGCTGCATACATTGTTCTCTCTTCCCCTGGGAGAGAAGCCTCCTCTTCACCACAAAGAGGTGATTCTGAGCCTCCCAGTAGCTCCCCTGATTCTAATCCCTCTGAGGAAAGTACCCGTTATCTTACTAGAAGTGTGGCACATGCACTCCAGGTTCCTTTAAGAGGCCTGGAACTATTTCTCAAATGCGTACTTTTCTTGGCATGACTGGGTACTGTAGACAATGGATTTTAGGCTATGCAACAATGATTAAACCCTTACAGGATCTGACTAAGTCAGGTACCCCTGATCCTCTTCCTTGGTCTCCAGAGGCTGAACAAGCTTTTGTTGCTATCAAGCAAAGTCTGTCCAGTGCACCAGCCCTGGGACTTCCTGATTATGCTAAACCATTCACTCTTTTCTGTCATGAGCGTAATGGGTTTGCTTTGGCTGTATTAACGCAAAAGCACGGAGACGAACACCGTCCCATTGCTTATTACAGTACTACCCTAGATGCTGTGGCAGCTGGATTTCTCCCTTGCCTGCGTGCTGTAGCTGCAGCAGCTCTTGCTGTTCAGGTATCTGAATCTATTGTCTTAGGATCTCCTTTGATTGTTGCTGTCCCTCATGCTGTGGCTGCTCTCTTGTTAAAATCTAAGACACAGCATCTATCCACTTCTCGTCTTACAAAATATGAGCTTGTCTTGTTGTCTTCATCCCATATTACTTTGGCTCGTTGCCCTGTTCTAAATCCTGCCTCCTTGTTGCCTGGGCCCGAAGATGGAGACCCACATGACTGTGTGTCTGTGACATCGGTTCTCTCTCGTCCAAGAGATGATTTACTAGATGTGCCTTTGCAAAATCCTGATCTTATTTACTTTGTAGATGGTTCGTGGTTCGTGCTCGCGAGATTCTAAGGGCAAATTGGTTGCTGGTTATGCTGTGTGTTCTGCACATGCTGTTATTGAAAGTGCTTTCCTTCCTTCTGTGTTTTCTGCTCAAGTGGCCGAACTTGTAGCTTTAACTCGAGCCTGCATTCTCGCTCAGGATCAAGCAGTTACAATCTATACAGACTCTCGTTATGCTTTTGGAGTGGTACATGATTATGGGTTGCTCTGGAAGTATAGAGGTTTTCTTACATCCACTGGTTCTCCTATTAAGAACAGTCTGTATGTCTCTGCTCTTTTAGATGCTCTTTTATTGCCCAAAGCTATAGCTGTCGTGAAATGTACAGCTCACCAGACCCCTCATGATGAAGTTACCCGTGGAAATGCTTTGGCAGACTCTGCAGCCAAAGCAGCGGCCCTTTCTGCACCTCAGGCTGAATATACTTGTGCTTTGATTGAACAGCCTCCACTAGCCTCCCTTGAGGATCTGGCCAAGATCCAGGAAGCTGCACCGGCAGCTGAGAAACGTTTATGGAGTGCTAATGGCTGTATTCTACACCCTGATCATCTTTGGCGTGCCCCAGCTGGTCGCCTGGTTGCACCGAAGATGCTAATGCCCTATCTTGCTCGTGTATACCACGGAATGGCTCACGTGAGCAAAGGGGGGAATGGTTGCTGCGGTTAACCGAGATTGGTGTGCGTTCGGGTTCCCAGTCATTGCACATCACTACTGTCAACAATGTGTGATTTGTCAGCAGCATAACATTGGTAAAGCTGTTAAAGTTAGGCAGGCAGCTCACCCTCCCCCTTGGGGACCTTTCGTAAATATTCAGATTGATTTTATTCAACTGTCTAAATGTTGTGGCTATGAATATGTATTGGTTTTGGTGGATGTATTTTCAAATTGGGTTGAAGCTTTTCCCTGCAGGAAAGCAGATGCCAGGACTGTTGTGAAACTTCTGCTTAAAGATTTTGTACCACGATTTGGCATCCCTGTGAGTATCAACAGTGACCGTGGAACTCATTTTACTGGACAGATTGTAAAGGAGTTATGTGCAGCTTTGCAGACTCAACACAACCTTCACTGCCCCCACCATCCGCAGTCTGCTGGGACAGTGGAACGCCAGAATGGAATTCTGAAAAATAAACTGGCCAAGATTTGTGCTGAAACAAACTTGAAGTGGCCAGATGCCCTTCCTCTGGCACTAATGAGTATGAGGGCCACTCCCAATCAAAAGACTGGACTCAGCCCTCATGAGATTCTGACAGGGCGCCCGATGAGACTACCAGCTGCGCCCCCACTGACCCTAGCTCAGATGGACATTCATTTAATGGATGACACAATGCTTAAGTATTGTCAGGCACTAATGAAATGTGTTAAGTCTTTCTATACACAGGTGAAAGAAGCACTACCCAAGGATCCTGTGCAGCCCTGCCACTCGCTGGAACCAGGAGACTGGGTCTACATAAAGGTCCATCAGCGAAAGACTGCCTTGGCTCCACGCTGGAAAGGCCCTTTCCAAGTCCTGCTAACTACCAACACTGCTGTGAAGTGCCAAGGACTGCCCACCTGGACCCATGCTTCGCACTGCAAAAAGACCCCTCCGCCTGGAGAGGATTCTCCAGCTGCTGATCAGCCTATTTCTCCTGCTAACTCTGCTGTGCCTCCTGGACAGCAGGGAAAGAGGACAAGGTGAAGTGCTAGTAACCTCTCCCTTGTCCACTGACAGATCTACTGTGCCTTTGAATTCTTTTACAGGAACCACACCAGTACAGGGTGAAGTGCTAGTAACCTCTCCCCTGCACTGTGGTGAATCACAACTGTTTTTGAAGAAGAAAAGAAGAAACACTCGCTCTGCTGAAACCACCAAAGTCCAGAACTTTCTAACTACAAAAGACATTAAGAACTGGCCCTGGTGGAAGAAACGAAGTATTGTTTATTGGCAAGGAGGGAACTGTGGGGAACGTTCCTGGGAATGTGGGGTCCAGTGGTGGGGTGGATTCTTTCCAGGATCAGGGCTTTGTGCTTATGGACAGGTACCTTCAGGATGCACTGCCCTCCCTAATTGGCTTTCAGATGATGAATATCAAAAACGCCTTGCCACTACAAAGACTACACCTACCACTAGTCCCTTGACCCTTGCCACCACCACTGTAACTTATCCAGATACAAACAGTACTACACATTCCAATGATGAGAAATTGGGCCAACTAGAGAAGGCCATAGGCCTTGTTTCTGGAGCACAACTAACCCAGGTACAGGCTGGAGTTGGTGAGTTACATGTTATCTCCGCCCTTAGTTCTATGACCCAGAAGTTACTGACAGAGATGGTATTGAATATCACTGAGGCTGGGAAGGCATTGCAGTGGGATCTAGCATGCTCAGAGATTCAGGATTTCTTGAATGACCAGCTAATGGCCATTCGGAATGATCTAGAGCACCAGGCTTGGCCCACTGCCCTTACAGACACGTCAGGAGTGCCATCTGACCTGTGGCCATGGAGACATACTTGGAAACTTTCTGGGTGGAAGTGTGGACGTTCTCAGTGCTCCTTCCAAGCATATGGACCGGTACAGGGGGTGTGGGCTCCCACATACCGTATCCTGCCAGGTCCATGGGGAGGATGCATATGGGATTGGGTAATTCATCGAGACATCTGGGAAATTAGACCACCTGGTATGCCCAATCGATTTTTAGTTAGTGCTCCTAGGATTACACCTAACATTTGGATGGGGTTAGGTAACCTGTGGACATTCTGGCCATTAGAACCCCCACAGCTTCAGTGTACACGTAAACTGAAGCCAGGAGAAGTTGTCACTGTCTATGACTACGTTTGCTGGGAGGGTAGGGGACAAGGAACTACCCTGACAGGACACTTACTCTTCCAAGCTAATGATAGCTGTGTGTATGTTAATGACACCATATCACAAGACATACATTTTAATCTCATTACCACTGCAGGCAATCATATCATTTACTGGCCTGCAGATAGAGTTTTTCAAGTAGCCCTTAGGTTCCAGATATCCTTTAATTGGACTAGTTTACTATCTGATAGATTTCAAAATTTGCTTTCATTGTTACCTGAGATTCAGAAAATCTCTGAAGTACAAGGGCAAATTCACATGCTTCAAAATGTATATCAAGTAGAAAAGTATGCCTTTCACACTGCTTATAGAGTATCTACCTTATGTACTAAATATGATGTATTGTGCTTTATGACAAAGGCTGTACAACAACCCCATTACAGTATTGCTATGGGAATGTTATTGCTTGTATTGTTATTAGTTAGTTTAGGATTATGTTACTGTTGTTGTAAAAGACGTAATAATAGTAATACCTTTCATGTTCATGCTAATCATGCATTATCATTGCATCCAATCAAAACCCCTAAGGTTGAAGCATCTAATTTAGAATCTGAAGTCCAGGACTTGATGCAAATAGAGATTTGAGAATGTTTGTTGTACTAGAAGTACAAAAGGGGGGGGTTGTGGAAGCAGAGAAAAGAACTGACAGAAGGGAACTGCAATGCATGATGGTTGTTAGCAAGAGTCAGGCTTCGTTAGCAAGAGACAGTCTTTGTTAGCAAGAGTCAAGCTAGCTGTGACCCTGATAACCCTGGCGAGATTTGTAGAAGCGAGGATTGTGTGAGGATTGTGTGAGACGGGTGAGAAAGAGCTGTGTAAGAAGTCATTGTGACCTCAGTATAGATAAGGTGTAGAAGACCTTGTGTAGATAAGGTATAGAAACTAATTGTATGTAGGCAAGAGTCAAAACAAGTAAGGAAATGAGATATCAAGATGGCCTATGTATAAACAAAATGCAGCTGTCCCTCATTATTTCTGTAATGAAAGGTATAAATGCTTGCTGTAATTAGTTACCAGAGAGAGACCTGCTTGCTCTCTCCTCTGCACATGTGAGAGTTAATAATAAAGCCTCTGACTTGCTGTACCTAAACAAAATAGTGAGAACTCAGTTTTTCTCCGACATGTCGCACACAGAACTCAGGGAGGCCGACCCAGAGAGGAGAAAGTGTTCGTGGAGTTTGTTACCAACCCAATCTCCAGAGCCCCTCTGGAGTCAGCAGGAGCCCAGGAGGGTCCCTGAGTTGCCAAGTGAGCCTGGGGCGCCACCCCCATCTCTAAAGCAAAGAGCAGGGGCCGGAGCTGGTGACACTCCCATCGCATCTCAAGGCCTTCAGGGTGCAGCCCTCTCAGACGGACCCCAAACCAGGTTCCCATGAGCCAAGGCCAGGTGTGCAAAGAGGCTGGGCAGGTCGGGGGCAGGCTGGGTGCTGAGCGTTCCTGGACGTCCGGCCCCAGTGGTGGGTGCGGAGCTATTGATAACCTGGCCCCAAGTTTCCTACAGCACCAGCAGCTGCACTATTCCCACAACACACAAACCAGGGATCACCCAATGAAATTAACAGGCAGCAGGTTTAACACAAACAAGAGGATGTACTTCTTCACACAATGCTCAGCTAATCCGGGGAACCCACTGCCATGGCATGTTGTGAAGGCCAAAAGTAAAACTGGGTTCAGCAAAGAATAGATAAATTCACGGAGAATGGGTCCATCAATAGCTATTAGCCAGGATGGGCAGGGACGTAACCCCATGCTCGGGGCAACCCTAAACCCCTGACTGCCAGAAGCCAGGAGTGGAAGACGGGGTGTATCACTCCAGAACTGGCCTGTTCTATACACTCTCCCCAAAGCGCTAGTCCTGGCCACTGGAGGACACTGGGCTAGATGGACCATTGGCCTGGCCCAGAGCTGCAGCGCTTATGTTCTGACTGACACCACAAGCAGCAGATGCAGACTGCCTAGGGGGGTGGGGGGAGACGGGGCTGCCTGGATCCCCATAAACAGCCAAAGAGGGGAGCGGGAGGCAATCAAAGCTATGATTTCCCATCATTATTCCCTGCTCAGTGGCTTCTTGCAGCAACCTTGTCCCAGGAAGCTCCGAGGGCCCATGGGCTCCACAGGAGAGGGAGCGAACAGCGACAGAGAGCGGCAGGTTCCACAATCAGGTCCCTGACTTTGCTGAGGCCCCAAATCAGAAAGAAAAGCTCCTTCCATATAACCCCCCCAATATCCCCTCCCAGCCCCCCCCCCAATACTCCCCCATATCCTTCCTCCCCAAATACCCCCTTCCCGCCCCCCCATATCCCCTCCCAGCTCCTCCCCCCAAATACTCCCCCATATCCTTCCTCCCCAAATACCCCCTTCCCGCCCCCCATATCCCCTCCCAGCTCCTCCCCCCAAATACTCCCCCATATCCTTCCTCCCCAAATACCCCCTTCCCGCCCCCCATATCCCCTCCCAGCTCCTCCCCCCCAAATACTCCCCCATATCCTTCCTCCCCAAATACCCCCCTTCCCGCCGCCCCCCATATCCCCTCCCAGCTCCTCCCCCCCAAATACTCCCCCATACCTTCCTCCCTAAATACCCCCCTTCCCGCCCCCCCATATCCCCTCCCAGCTCCTCCCCCCCAAATACTCCCCCATATCCTTCCTCCCCAAATACCCCCTTCCCGCCCCCCATATCCCCTCCCAGCTCCTCCCCCCAAATACTCCCCCATATCCTTCCTCCCCAAATACCCCCTTCCCGCCCCCCATATCCCCTCCCAGCTCCTCCCCCCCAAATACTCCCCCATATCCTTCCTCCCCAAATACCCCCCTTCCCGCCGCCCCCCATATCCCCTCCCAGCTCCTCCCCCCCAAATACTCCCCCATACCTTCCTCCCTAAATACCCCCCTTCCCGCCCCCCCATATCCCCTCCCAGCTCCTCCCCCCAAATACTCCCCCATATCCTTCCTCCCCAAATACCCCCTTCCCGTCCCCCCATATCCCCTCCCAGCTCCTCCCCCCCAAATACCCCCCTTCCCGCCACCCCCCATATCCCCTCCCAGCTCCTCCCCCCCAAATACTCCCCCATATCCTTCCTCCCCAAATACCCCCCTTCCCGCCGCCCCCCATATCCCCTCCCAGCTCCTCCCCCCCAAATACTCCCCCATATCCTTCCTCCCCAAATACCCCCTTCCCGCCCCCCATATCCCCTCCCAGCTCCTCCCCCCCAAATACTCCCCCATACCTTCCTCCCCAAATACCCCTCCCCGCCCCCCCATATCCACCCGACCCCTCGCACAGGCTGAGCGCCAGACACTCACTTCGCTTCTGGCTGCGCCGCGGATCCTCCTTCCGGGGGCGGCACAAGCGGGCTCCGGCCCCAGGCTGGGCGCGCTGCCGGGTCCCGCGGGCGCCCCAGCTGCCGGCCGCTCCCCGCGCCGGAGCGAGTCCCCGGGAGCGCCCGGCTCCAGCCCCGGCCAACAACAAAAGCGGCCGCCTCGGCCGGCCGGCGCCGTGTGATTGGCTGCGGGAGGCCGCGGGGCAATGGCGGGGCGCTGCCCGCGCTGCTCCGGCCGGCGGGACAAAGAGCTGCCCCCTGACCCCGCAGGCGGGTCCAGACCCGGCCGCCTCCCCCAGGGCAGAGCGTGGCCGGGCGCTGCTGCTCGGCGGCGGAGCAGGGGGTGAAACTAGCGAGGCTGGGACCTGCCTCTCCCCCAGCTACACTCCCGCGCTGGCCGGTTGTTTTCCACCCCTGGAGTTGGAGGAGATCCAGTGGGTCAGCTGGTCCCTTCCCAAGCCCTCGGGTGGTGCAGGGTCCCCCCCCCCCCCCGACACAGCCTGGCCTGCTCCAGACACAGGTGTAGCTTTTTCAGTGGGGGGGGGGTTACCAATCTAGCTGTACTGGTGCAACTCCTGGCAGAAGCTCTCATGGTATCTGCACTGGTATGCCAGTATAGTTATATCCACACTGGGGGACTGTGCTGCTTGAACTATACTGATATTGTTAACGCTATACAACTTTCTAGCGTGGACACTCCTTCCCCGCCCCTTAAGAAATCTCACCCTCGGGAGCTTTCCTGAGATAAACATTTCCCTTCCCTCCGTTTCATCCCATCCCACTATTTCTTTCTCTTACAGAGCAATTCTGCAGTAACCACCCCAGACCCTGCAGTGCTGCGGTTGTGAGCCTGAGCAGTTTGGATCATTTGTGCACAATTAGTGTCAGACTTTCCCCCAGGGAAGAATCTCTACTCCCACATACCTCCCTGAGCACTTCCTCCATGCAGATGACACCTTGTACCCCATACCGCAGTCAGTGTGGGACTTTGCACAACTTCTCTTTGTGACCGACTGCTTCACAGGAGGCCTTTAAATGTCTGGCTCCTGATGTGTTACATTCCGTTCTGTGTAGCCCTTACCCTGCTAGATCTGCCTCTCCTCTTTGCTTACCACCCTTTGCTGTTCTAGAACCCAGTCCTACAAGATGCTTGTAATGCTTTAACAACAGGCATTATTTTTGTTTGCATGACCTGTGGGCAGCAGCTCTGAAATTAAGCAATGATTCAGTCAGAGACAGACTAAGGTAGAGTGAACATTACTGTCCCATACACTCAGCTGTTAGAGAGAATTGCACCACAATTAACAATAAGCATGTCTCCAAGATCTACTTGCCCATTCACCCACGAAAGCTTATGCTCCAATACATCTGTTAGTCTATAAGGTGCCACAGGACTCTTTGCTGCTTTTTACAGATCCAGACTAACTCGGCTACCCCTCTGATACTTGCCCATTCAGTGAGTTAGACAGAACTTGTAGGGCTGTGTAACAGTGCCACCTGACATGCATCCGATGAAGTGGGTATTCACCCACGAAAGCTTATGCTCCAATACATCTGTTAGTCTATAAGGTGCCACAGGACTCTTTGCTGCTTTTACAGATCCAGACTAACACGGCCACCCCTTTGATAAGTGCCACCTGGTGACTTTAAATAATATTACAGAGCTGAGCTTCCCTTGGTCATGTGAGATTTGAAGCTACTCAGCACTTTGCAGAACTGCGGCTCCTGAGTGAAAGGGAAGGAGACCACAGAAGAGAGGCAAGAAAAGGAGAGATGGCAGCACCTATTCTGTGCCAGGGCACAGTGTGAGGGGGGCCAAGGATGGGTGGACTGGGGAATACCCATCCCCCAACCTGTTATGGGGGGACTCCCCTGCTGAGGAACTAGGACGCACTCTTGTACATGCAGTCTCTCTGTTGCACATCTGGGGTTTATTTTTGTTACATTACTTTTAGTCTCCCTAACAAGCTGTTAATGAGCGTCCAATTACTTATGTATATCAGGAGTTCAAGTGACTGCCAAGTCAAAACCTTGTGAGGAGTGAGAAGCACCAGAACTTAATCCCAAATGGACAGAGGCCTGGCTTCTTCTGGTATCAGTTTAGTGCTGTAGCACATCAGAGAGAAGGGCAGCAAAGGGAGGATGGGGGGGTCCTTACATTTTATTATATAATAATGATTTTCCTTTCTACAAGCCTGGCATTCAAGAACCACCCTACAATAACAAAACTGTATGCACATCACACTGCTCATGAGCAACCCTACAATAACACAGCAGCGGGCGCACCACACAATAGAAAGGCAGCGTGTTTCAGTCCCAGGCATTACTTTGCACATAAGCAGTGGTGGGACACAACGAGCTGGCTCTCTCCTGGAGCTGAGTTCCCCGGGGCGCAGCAGAGGTTACATTTCCAAAGGACTGGCAGCAGCAGGGCCAGGGTTAATTTCACGGAGTGGGGAAGGCAGCACAACCAGGGGTCCCTCTCCGCAGAGGGGAGCCATTCACACCCTGAGGTTTACAGGGAGAAAAACTCCCCCTGGTGATTTCTCCTGCATGAGGAAATACAGGGTGACTGAGTCCCTTCCCCCACTGGTCATATCCCCCCTCTCCCTTCACACATCTCCTTCGTTCACATCCCCCCTCTCCCTGCCCAGCCCCCATCGTTACAGCTGCTCCAAAACCAGGAGGAACTTCTGGGTTTCAATTTCCAGCACCAGTTCTCACCAACGTTTCTATCAGAATTGTTGTTGAAGTTTTTCACTTGCATTTCTCTCCCAGGTTTTGGTCAGTGACAAACGGCAAAAGGGTTTCTGATAAAAGAAATATGGTGGGAAATGTTCAGGAAAATGAGAAGTGTCGACAGTGGTCGATTTCTCCAGAGGGGTTTGATTTTGAAATAAGGCCACGTTCCCACGAAACAGCTCTTAGTGTGAAACGTTCCTGAGTCCTGTTGTGGCTCAGTCACTCAGGGCTAATCTTACGCACAGAACGTCTGCTGCTTCCGCTAAGGCCAGGTCCACACAACGGACATCGCCCTGTCCATCAGGCTGTGCTGGGATGTGATCGCTGACTCAGTGTAGGCCTGGCCTTAGGGTGTTGGAATTGGTTTAATGAAACCAGCGTAACTTTGTGGGAGAGCAGTGTATTGCTGTAAGCTAAGGGTATATCAG
The DNA here is from genome assembly GCF_027887155.1 of Malaclemys terrapin pileata. Classification (NCBI taxonomy): domain Eukaryota; kingdom Metazoa; phylum Chordata; order Testudines; family Emydidae; genus Malaclemys; species Malaclemys terrapin. The sequence continues at coordinate 2,422,753 of NC_071523.1, forward strand.
TTTAATGGGCTTTTCTGCATGGGAAAGTTGGCCAGTCTCAAGAACAGGAGGACTTGTGGCACCTCAGAGACTAACACATTTATTAGAGCATAAGCTTTCGTGGGCTTCAACCCACTTCTTCGGATGCATATCAGTGGGCTGTAGTCCACGAAAGCTTATGCTCTAATAAATTTGTTAGTCTCTAAGGTGCCACAAGGACTCCTGTTCTTCTTTTTGCGGATACAGACTAACACGGCTGCTACTCTGCAACCTGTCTCTATTCTCTATAGTCTCTTTTCTTGCCCTCATCACCGTAGTATCTGAGCCCCAGCCAGTTGCGCATTGAGTCATGTGACTAACATCTGATATGTGAGGTTCGTTGTCTATCTCCTCTCCCCAGGAGAGAATTGTTTGTGCAGTGGAGAGGTTTGTTTTGGGTTGGGTTTTGTTTACACATCCAGGCTGCTCAGTGTTTGTATCAGTGAAGGCAGGATGGAGCAGCGACTGGCATCTAGACTGGGAGGTTTGGGATGGTTCTAGGTCCCCATGGGAGATTGTTCCCTAGTCTGGCACTGGCCCCGAGGAAGCCCTGTTGAGGACAGACGAGGTCCCCCGTATTGTAGAGCGTTCCATGGGACCTGTGGAACAGTTATCGACCATGGTCTTCATCCCGCAACGTGAGGCTCTTTCAGCTATCCTGGCTGAGCACCTTGAAGATACGGACTGAGACCTTGGACTTGACTCTGATCTGTGGGAAGGCAGCGTAGAGAGTAGGAGATGGGCTGATTGGCTGATGCGCTTAAGGTAGCTGGAGTTTCTGAAGTGCTGAAGGCTTGGTGCCTAGGCCTATCACTGCCTAGGTCCAGCCGGAAGGTGGTGAAGGTGTGAATAACAAGGGCCAAGTCCTCACCTGCTAGCATGGGACAGTGTCTCAACTGGAGATGGGAGAAAGCGTCACCCACAGACATTGCTATGGAAGAGCTCGGAATCAGTGAGGAAGCCAGGAGCTTCCTGAACCAGGCCCTGAATTGGCCAGTTGTGGGTGTGAACGTGCCACCAGAAGCAAACTCCTCTGCCCAGAGCATCACCGCTGCCACCTTGGGTTCAGGTGCAAAGGTGCTTGTCCCAGTATAGCTAATCCCACGGGGGAGGGGAATAAGCTAGACTGGTCTAAGGCACCTTTATACAGTATAAGCGCATCCCCACAAGGGGGGCTGGAAGCGGTATAACTAAGGCTATGATGTAGTCATGGGTATTTTTAGTAAAAGTCATGGACCGGTCATGGGCAATAACTAAAAAGTCACGGCATGTGACCGGTCCACAACTTTTACTAAAAATACCCCTAACTAAATCTTAGGTGCTGGGGGGCTCCTGCGGATGCTACTGCTCTGGGGGTGGGGGGGTTCCAGAAGACACTGCTGCTCCTGGGTGGGGTGGGGCGCTCCAGAGCCCTGCCGCTGCTGCTGGGGCGGGGCAGCACAGGCGCTGCTGCTGTGGGCCTGGGGCCACCTGAGGGTCGCCCTGGGGTCAGCTGCACCAGCCACTGCAGAAGTCACAGAGGTCCCGGAAAGTCAGGGAATTCCTGACTTTGTGACCTCTATGAAAGACTCGCAACCTTTTGTATATCAGTAAAAACTCGCACCCCAAAGTGACAGCAAAACTGTGAGTAGAGCAGGCTAAACTACCCCAGAATGAGTGTCCCCACTGGCGCTGGCACTGTGTACCCACATCAGTTTAAATCAAGAACTGACTTAGGTTAAAACCAGTGCAACTTTCCCAAGTAAACAAGGCCCACGCTTCACAGGGGAACTAAAGGCACAGACCCAGCTTCCACCCACTCTGGCTGTGTCCACACAGGGATCTGCCCCCGTCTGACCAACCCCCTGCCAGACTGTGTATGGCCAAGACTGTCGCTTTGAAGGGTAAATCCAGGATAATTTTCTGCAGCTGCAAATCTCTGAGCTCCCAAGCCCCACAGCCCCAGAAGTCTCAGCCCAGCCTGCTCCTCAGGGCCACTCCGGGGTGATGGACGGCTTGGACCCGCAGCACCAGGGGGAAGCGCTCAGTGCCAGGGAGCCTGTGAAAGGACCAGGCTCAGGGATAAGACAGGGGAGTGGGGGGAGCAGAGGGCTATAACTCCCCTCTAGCCAGGACAAGTGCCCTACCCCCTGCCCCCAGGCCTCCCTTCAGCCCTGGCTGACACAGTGACCACTCCCCAGGCTGGGCTGGGGTGTTTCTGGTGTTTTGTGAACTGTCAGGTTGGAAGGAGGTCACCAGTGGAGTTCCTCAAGGTTCCGTTTTGGGTCCAATTTTATTTAATCTATTTATCACTGACCTCGGAACCAAATGTAGGAGTGGGCTGATAAAGTTTGCGGATGACACAAAGTTGGGAGGTATTGCCAATTCGGAGAAGGATCGGGATATCCTGCAGGGAGACTTGGATGACCTTGTAAATTGGAGTAATAGTAATAGGATGAAATTTAATAGTGAGAAGTGTAAGGTGATGCATTTAGGGATGACTAACAAGAATTTTAGTTATAAGCTGGGGACACATCGGTTGGAAGTAACAGAGGAGGAGAAGGACCTCGGAGTCCTGGTAGACCGCAGGATGACTATGAGTCAGCAATGTGACGTGGCCGTGAAAAAAGCTAATGCGGTCTTGGGATGCATTAGGCGAGGTATTTCTAGTAGGGACAAGGAGGTGCTGCTTCCGTTATACAAGGCACTGGTGAGACCTCATTTGGAGTACTGTGTGCAGTTCTGGTCTCCAATGTTTAAAAAAGATGAACTCAAACTGGAACGGGTACAGAGAAGGGCCACTAGGATGATCAGAGGAATGGAAAACCTGTCGTATGAAAGGAGACTCGAGGAGCTCGGGTTGTTTAGCCTAACCAAATGAAGGCTGAGGGGGGATATGATTGCTCTCTTTAAATATATCAGAGGGATAAATACCAGGGAGGGAGAGGAATTATTTCAGCTCAGTACTAATGTGGACACGAGAACGAATGGATATAAACTGGCCGTGGGGAAGTTTAGGCTTGAAATTAGACGAAGGTTTCTAACCATCAGAGGGGTGAAACTTTGGAACAGCCTTCCGAGGGAAACAGTGGGGGCGAAAGACCTCTCTGGCTTTAAGATTAAGCTAGATAAGTTTATGGAGGGAATGGTTTGATGGGATAACGTGATCTTAGTCAATTAGTCAATAACGTGCCATCGCTGGTAAATAGTATCAATGGTCAATGAGGGTCTGGCTGGAGAATCTTGCCTGTATGCTCAGGGTTCTACTGATCGCCATATTTGGGGTCGGGAAGGAATTTTCCTCCAGGGTAGATTGGCAGAGGCCCTGGAGGTTTTTTGCCTTCCTCCGCAGCATGGGGCAGGGGTCGCTTGCTGGAGGATTCTCTGCAACTTGAAGTTTTTAAATCACAGTCTGGGGACTTCAACAGCTGAGTTAAGGGACAGTGGGTGGGTCAGCTTTTGTGGCCTGCATAATGCGGGAGGTCAGACTAGATGATCATAATGGTCCCTTCTGACCTTAAAGTCTATGAGTCTATGAGCATTTCCTGACAGCACCCAGGGCCAGCTCCCACCTCCTCCTGGGGAGAGGGGGATATTGTGCCCCACTCCTGCTGCCTCCCACTTCCTCCCCATCTGCACCCCCCTCCACCTGCTCTACAAATCTCCATTCAATCTCTCTTGGGAAATGGCGTAATGTTCTAAAATCTTTTGAAGTGCAGGAAGGCCATTCCCCCTGGGTGGGGGTATCGGGGCCATGGGTGTGAAAGCTCACCACCTCCCTCAAGCTACATCTGGACAGATTCTCTATCCCAGTAGGAACTGGGGCAAACAGCCCCAGGGACATAGAATCATAGAATGTCAGGGTTGGAAGGGACCTCAGGAGGTCATCTAGTCCAACCCCCTGCTCAAAGCAGGACCAATTCCCAACTAAATCATCCCAGCCAGGGCTTTGTCAAGCCTGACCTTAAAAACCTCTAAGGAAGGAGATTCCACCACCTCCCTAGGTAACCCATTCCAGTGCTTCACCACCCTCCTAGTGAAAAAGTTTTTTCTAACATCCAACCTAGACCTCCCCCACTGCAACTTGAGACCATTGCTTCTTGTTCTGTCATCTGCCACCACTGAAACAGCCGAGCTCCATCCTCTGTGGAACCCCACTTCAGGTAGTTGAAAGCAGCTATCAAATCCCCCCTCACTCTTCTCTTCTGCAGACTAAATAAGACCAGTTCCCTCAGCCTCCCCTCATAAGTCATGTGCCCCAGCTCCCTAATCATTTTTGTTGCCCTCCGCAGGACTCTCTCCAATTGGTCCACATCCTTTCTGTAGTGGGGGCCCCCAAACTGGACGCAATACTCCAGATGTGGCTTCACCAGTGCCAAATAGAGGGGAATAATCACTTCCCTCGATCTGCTGGCAATGCTCCTACTAATACAGCCAGCTCTTCTGGACTCCTTTCCTCCTCAGATTGGTCTCCCAGGGGATCCTGCCCATCAGTTTCCTGAGGGAGTCAGTCTGCTTTTCTGAAGTCCAGGGTCTGTATTCTGCTGCTCTCCTTTCTTCCTATACACACTGCACCTGAACACAGACCTGCTGCACACACACAGTGCATGCAAACACTTCAGACACACGTGCTGTACACATGCATACTACGCACACATGCTGCAGACATACTGCATATACGCACCACACACACTGCACACACACATGTGCACACACACACACACACACACCACACACATATGCTGTGCGCGCACACACACACTACACATCTGTGTGCCCAGATAGGGCCTTGCTTGGAGAAATGAACACCTTCACTTCTCCCTCTACCTCCCTGTGCCCGGTCACCCCACCATGATGTTACAAGGTCGCCTCAGCACATGGATAAGTAACACCAGCCCCCAGGATTGGGGAGCCCTCCCCCACCCCGCTGGCTGTCCTGGACTGCAGCCGCTGTGCCCTGGGCAGCGGGCTGGATCTGTGACTCCAGGCAGGTCAGTTGGATATTCTGGGGCCAGCACTTGGGGCTGCCTTTAAATACACTGAGTAAATAAAGGGGCCCCTCCAGCAAGTGGAACTGAACTGAACCATCCTCTCCCCCAGTCCTGGGACCCCAGAGCATGACCCTCCACCCACGTTTGTTTCACTGACAGCCAGGGCTTGCTGACCCCAGGGCCTCCATGTGTAAGAGCAGCTCAGCGGCTCTGGGTGTATCTAGAGATCCCAGCTGACCTCAGGGCCTTGCCCCACAGAGCTCAGAGCCTGAATAGACCCGATAGATTATTAGCCCCAATTTAAGGAGGGGGGAAACTGAGGCACGGAGACAGAAACACGAAAAGTCAGTAGCAGAGTCAGGGCTGGCACCCATATTGGCTGAGTGGCAGGCCAGAGCCATGGCCACAGAACCACTGGGGGCCCTGGATCACCCCCACCGCTCCCCTCCCCTCCACCCTCTCAGATATTTAGTGTCTCAGCACATCTTCTGCATGGCTCATTAACGGCTACTGATTATCCCCCCTCTGCTGCCTCGGGCCCTCTCCCCCCACCATTTCATTCCCATCCCTCCCCCTCTCTCTTTCACTCCTTTGTTACTGTCCATACCCAGCCCTCCCAACCCCAGGAAAGAGGGAGGGGTAGAAGAACATACAGACCGCTGGTCTAGGAAGGGCAGCTGGGAGCCAGGGAAGACCAGGGCCCATAGCCAAGGGGGTGGGGTCCCAGGCATTTGCCCTGGGGTTCAGGGCGAGTGGAATTGCCCCAGATGGTTCCCAGCTCAGACATGGAATTGCTCTCGGGAGCTCTGCCCACCGGATTCAGAACCGGCCCTGATCTGGGGTGCTTCTGGAGTTCCCTAGGTCCCAGTGTGTGAGGCAGTGCCCCCTGGTGGCCGTTCACGTACCTGTGGTGCCTTTCCAAGCATATTATGCAGTTGACCAAAGGAGGTGGATGACATGACTTTTCACATGGGGCTAGAGAGCGAGCCCGCCTCGCACACACCCAGCAGCAGCAGCTGTCCCATGGGGCTGGCTTCCCACTCCGCCATGACTGAGGCCAAACAGGAAGGACGGTGCGACCCCGTGTGCCAGGCGGCAGTGCGCAGGGCAGGGAGCCGGGCCCAGGTGCCAGGTGAGCGTAAGATGTGCTCGCTCTCTAGCCACCCCCTCCCAGACCTTCCCTCCGCACCAGGCCGGGATTGGGCTTGTGGTGCGTGCGGCGTGGGTGTCACGGAGCGGGCGGTGCACCCACTGAACAGGGAGGCACTGCTGATATCCATCGCCCCTGGTTGCACCACTGCTGAGCGCCTCTCAAATGTCCAGTGCGGTGCCGCCGGGCACCCAGCCATCAGAGTACATGCACTAGGGGCCCATGGCAGTCAGCTCTCATGGTCAGAGGCCCGGAGTCCAGTAGAGGGCGCTGCTTGACCACAGCCCCTGCAGCCTGGGGAGGTGCTGGCGAGGGGGCTGCTGTACGGAGCGGGTCAGAGGGGCCTGGCCCTGCTCCGGCTGCAAAACCAGGGAACCCCAGAGTGTCTGAAGCTGTGGCGGGAAGCAGGGGGAACTGGGAGCCCAGGGCCTTCGCCAAAACCAGGAACTCCCTGAGATTGTGTGTCCAGCGTGGGTGTTGTGTGCAGCGTGTGGGCATATGCACGTGCTCTGTGTGCGTGCATGCACATGGATTGTGCATGTGTGCGCAGTGCACATTATCCTGTGTGTGTGTGTGTATGTGTGTGTGTGCACATGCTCGTGTGTGTGTTCTGAGTGAGCCTGTTTGCGCGTGCAGGGACTGGATCCCTCTGTGTCTGCCTCCCGGGCAGAGGAGCCGGTTCCCCTGGCTCGGGGCTCTGGATGCTGATTGTCCCCTGACTGGCAATGGCTCCCTAGGCAAGCAGGGAGAAATTCCAAGTGCACCGGAAGGAAAGAGACCCAGGGTTTGTGAGTGGAAAAGTCCCACTGGCTCTCACAGAGAAGCTGCCCCTGGGCACCCCAGCCATGGAGCGTAGCGGAGGGAGCTCACTCGCTGACAAACCTACAGAGTCGCAGAGTCATTTCTAGGGCTCCTGCTAGGTTCAGGCCTATTGCTCTGCAGGACTTTTCTCAGGGGACAAGGCCCCATCAGAAACGAAAGCTCCAGGATGGGGTAAAGCCTCTGGACTAATAGAACCAACTGCCCAGCCAACCCTATGTTCTCATGGAATGCCTACGCTGTCTTTCCTTCCCTGGGGGCCGTGAAAGCGCTCCTCACTTTTATTTTGTTATTTTAGCAATAAAGCTTTAAACTTAAACCCTTGGTGTGCTGCGTCCTCTCCTCCCTGAAAAGATCCGGAGGCCTCAGCCTAATCAATGCCTTCAAGCAAATTAGTAACAAAAATCTGTCACAGGAGGGTGCAAGTGTCCCTCATCTCCTCCAGGAGGAGGCACCGAAGGGCTGGGGTGTTTAGAGCCTCACTGGTACCAAGGGATCACGGATACATGTGATACAGAGCTCGTCCCGTCAGTGCTCAGTGCATGGAGCTCGTCCCGTCGGCACTGGGGCTCCGGGGTCTCAGTGCGTGGGGCTCGTCCCGTCAGCGCCAGGGCTCCGGGTCTCAGTGCGCGGAGCTTGTCCCGTCGGCGCCCGGGCTCCGGGGTCTCAGTGTGCAGAGCTTGTCCCGTCGGCGCTAGGGCTCCGGGGTCTCAGTGCGCGGAGCTCGTCCCGTCGGCGCCGGGGCTCCGGGGTCTCAGTGTGTGGAGCTCGTCCCGTTGGCTCCGGGGTCTCAGTGTGCGGAGCTCGTCCCGTCGGCTCCGGGGTCTCAGTGCGCGGAGCTCGTCCCGTCGGCTCCGGGGTCTCAGTGCGCGGAGCTCGTCCCGTCGGCTCCGGGGTCTCAGTACGCGGAGCTCGTCCCGTCGGCGCCAGGGCTCCGGGGTCTCAGTGCGCGGAGCTCGTCCCTTCGGCGCCAGGGCTCCGGGGTCTCAGTGCGCGGAGCTCGTCCCTTCGGCGCCCGGGCTCCGGGGTCTCAGTGCGCAGAGCTCGCCCCGTTGGCGCCCGGGCTCCGGGGTCTCAGTGCGCGGAGCTTGCCCCGTCGGCGCCCAGGCTCCGGGGTCTCAGTGCGCGGAGCTCATCCTGTCAGGGCTCCGGGGTCTCAGTGCGCAGAGCTCATCCTGTCAGGGCTCCGGGGTCTCAGTGCATGGAGCTCGTCCCGTCGGCACTGGGGCTCCGGGGTCTCAGTGCGTGGAGCTCGTCCCGTCGGCGCCGGGGCTCCGGGGTCTCAGTGCGTGGAGCTCGTCCCGTCGGCGCCGGCGCTCCGGGGTCTCAGTGCGCGGAGCTCATCCTGTCGGGGCTCCGGGGTCTCAGTGCGCGGAGCTCATCCTGTTGGGGCTCCGGGGTCTCAGTGCGCGGAGCTCGTCCCGTCGGCGCCGGGGCTCCGGGGTCTCAGTGCGCGGAGCTCGTCCCGTCGGCGCCGGGGCTCCGGGGTCTCAGTGCGCGGAGCTCGTCCCGTCGGCGCCGGGGCTCCGGGGTCTCAGTGCGCGGAGCTCGTCCCGTCGGCGCCGGGGCTCCGGGGTCTCAGTGCGCGGAGCTCGTCCCGTCGGCGCCGGGGCTCCGGGGTCTCAGTGCGCGGAGCTCGTCCCGTCGGCGCCGGGGCTCCGGGGTCTCAGTGCGCGGAGCTCGTCCCGTCGGCGCCGGGGCTCCGGGGTCTCAGTGCGCGGAGCTCGTCCCGTCGGCGCCGGGGTCTCAGTGCGCGGAGCTCGTCCCGTCGGCTCCGGGGTCTCAGTACGCGGAGCTCGTCCCGTCGGCGCCAGGGCTCCGGGGTCTCAGTGCGCGGAGCTCGTCCCTTCGGCGCCAGGGCTCCGGGGTCTCAGTGCGCGGAGCTCGTCCCTTCGGCGCCCGGGCTCCGGGGTCTCAGTGCGCAGAGCTCGCCCCGTTGGCGCCCGGGCTCCGGGGTCTCAGTGCGCGGAGCTTGCCCCGTCGGCGCCCAGGCTCCGGGGTCTCAGTGCGCGGAGCTCATCCTGTCAGGGCTCCGGGGTCTCAGTGCGCAGAGCTCATCCTGTCAGGGCTCCGGGGTCTCAGTGCATGGAGCTCGTCCCGTCGGCACTGGGGCTCCGGGGTCTCAGTGCGTGGAGCTCGTCCCGTCGGCGCCGGGGCTCCGGGGTCTCAGTGCGTGGAGCTCGTCCCGTCGGCGCCGGCGCTCCGGGGTCTCAGTGCGCGGAGCTCATCCTGTCGGGGCTCCGGGGTCTCAGTGCGCGGAGCTCATCCTGTTGGGGCTCCGGGGTCTCAGTGCGCGGAGCTCGTCCCGTCGGCGCCGGGGCTCCGGGGTCTCAGTGCGCGGAGCTCGTCCCGTCGGCGCCGGGGCTCCGGGGTCTCAGTGCGCGGAGCTCGTCCCGTCGGCGCCGGGGCTCCGGGGTCTCAGTGCGCGGAGCTCGTCCCGTCGGCGCCGGGGCTCCGGGGTCTCAGTGCGCGGAGCTCGTCCCGTCGGCGCCGGGGCTCCGGGGTCTCAGTGCGCGGAGCTCGTCCCGTCGGCGCCGGGGCTCCGGGGTCTCAGTGCGCGGAGCTCGTCCCGTCGGCGCCGGGGCTCCGGGGTCTCAGTGCGCGGAGCTCGTCCCGTCGGCGCCGGGGCTCCGGGGTCTCAGTGCGCGGAGCTCGTCCCGTCGGCGCCGGGGCTCCGGGGTCTCAGTGCGCGGAGCTCGTCCCGTCGGCGCCGGGGCTCCGGGGTCTCAGTGCGCGGAGCTCGTCCCGTCGGCGCCGGGGCTCCGGGGTCTCAGTGCGCGGAGCTCGTCCTGTCAGGGCTCCGGGGTCTCAGTGCGCGGAGCTCGTCCCGTCGGCTCCGGGGTCTCAGTGCGCGGAGCTCGTCCTGTCAGGGCTCCGGGGTCTCAGTGCGCGGAGCTCGTCCTGTCAGGGCTCCGGGGTCTCAGTGCGCAGAGCTCGTCCCGTCGGCGCCGGGGCTCCGGGGTCTCAGTGCGCGGAGCTCGTCCCGTCGGCGCCGGGGCTCCGGGGTCTCAGTGCGCAGAGCTCGCCCCGTCGGCGCCGGGGCTCTGGGGTCTCAGTGCGCGGAGCTCGTCCCGTCGGCGCCGGGGCTCCGGGGTCTCAGTGCGCGGAGCTCGTCCCGTCGGCGCCGGGGCTCCGGGGTCTCAGTGCGCGGAGCTCGTCCCGTCGGCGCCGGGGCTCCGGGGTCTCAGTGCGCGGAGCTCGTCCCGTCGGCGCCGGGGCTCCGGGGTCTCAGTGCGCGGAGCTCGTCCCGTCGGCGCCGGGGCTCCGGGGTCTCAGTGCGCGGAGCTCGTCCCGTCGGCGCCGGGGCTCCGGGGTCTCAGTGCGCGGAGCTCGCCCCGTCGGCGCCGGGGCTCCGGGGTCTCAGTGCGCGGAGCTTGTCCCGTCGGCGCCGGGGCTCCGGGGTCTCAGTGCGCGGAGCTCGTCCTGTCGGGTCTCCGGGGTCTCAGTGTGCCGAGCAGGGTCTCCAAGAGGATGTGAATGGGGAGCATGGAGGTTGCCTGGTATTTTCTCCCATCCCAGCCACCCAAGAGTTACACTCAGTTCTAGGCCCCCCCGGATCCTGCCCATTTCTTGGCACCTCTGCAGCAGCACAGCCTGGCTTCCTCCCCCACCCTGCAGGTCCTTACCTGGACGGTCTGGCGGTCTGGGATCCCGCTGTACACAGAGATCTGGGGCCCCGGCTGGCGCCCGTTACTGCTGCTGCTGCTGCTGGCAGTGCTGGTGCTGCTGGTGCTGCTGGAGGGAGGCGGGACCTGCAGCTGCTCATTCTCCATGGTAACAGTCCTGGGCACCGATTGGAAGAAGGAAATACCAAGGCCGAGGTGGTGGGAAAGGGGATTCTGGTCAGGTTAGAGCTGGAAGGAGACAAAAGTAGGCAGTCAGGCTTGGGGCATGGAGCAGTCCCAACCCCTCATACCCCAGCTGGGGCACTGACCCTTCTCACTGGCCGACAGCTGATAAGATGCTGCAGCCATGAGGAAGTCTGGGGCCATATTCTCTGCTGCATACAGCGGGGATTCTGTCAGGGAGTCAGGTATGGGCTATCTCTGGATGCAGGTAAGAACAGCCTTGGGGCTGCTCTAAACTGTGCCAGCTGGCTGCAGTCCCCAAGGAACCAGCCTGTTCCAGTCAGTCTCTTTCCCTTGACACGTCCCCAGCCCCATGAGGCACACACAGGGCTGCCGTAAGGAAAGTGCTTGTAGGAGCTGATTCTGCTGGCTCCTTGATGGCTAGGGACCCGAGGATCTCAAAGCACTTTGCAAAGAGGAATGAATCCAGCCTCACCAGCTCTCTGGGCTGAGCTGTGAGGATAATTCGCCCCTTTAAACAGAGGCGGAAACTAAGGCACATCAATTCCAATGCCAGAGGGACCACTGTGATCACCCTCCTGCCCCACAGCAACCCCTAGAGCAGAGCTTTGAGAAAACAGCCAGTCTTTTGTGTTAAAAATAACCAGTGATGGAGAATCCACCACGATCCTTAGTATATTGCTCCAATGGTTAATTACTCTCATTGTTAAAATTGTTAATATGCATCCGAAGAAGTGGGCTGTAGTCCACGAAAGCTTATGCTCTAATAAATTTGTTAGTCTCTAAGGTGCCACAAGTACTCCTGTTCTTATTGTTAAAATGGTACCTTATTTCTATTCTGAATTTGTCCAGCTTCAACTCCCAGCCATTGGGTTGTCTTAGACCTTCCTCTGCTAGATTGAAGAGCCTGTTATTAAGTATGTAGATCCTTACAGACTGTGATCAAGTCACCCCTTAACCTTCCCTTTGTGAAGCTAAATAGATTGAGCTTCTTGAGCCTACCACTATCAGGCGGGTTTTCTAATCCTTCAGTCATTCTTGTGGCTCTTCTCTGAACACCTTCCAATATATCAACATCCTTCCTGAGTTGTGGGCACTAGAACTGGACACAGGATTCCAGCAGTGGTCGCACCAGTGCCAAATAGAGAGATCAAAACAACCTCTCTGCTCCTACTTGAGATTTCCCTGTTTATGCAACCCACGATCACACTGGGAGCTCATGTTCAGCTGATTATCCATCCCACACCAAGCTTTTTCAGAGTCCCTGCTCCCCAGGATAGAGTCCCCCATCCTGTAAGTAGGGCTGACATTCATTGTTCCCAGGTGAATACATTTACATTTAGCCAGATTAAAATGCATGTTGTTTCCTTGCACTCAATGTACCAAGCGATCCAGACTGCTCTGAATCAGTGACCTGGCCTCTTCTTATTTACCACTCACCCAATTTTTGTCATCTTCAAACTTTATCAGTGATGATCGTATCTTTTCTTCTAAGTCATTGATAAAAATGTTAACTAGCGCAGGGCCAAGAACCAATCCCTGAGGGACCCCACTGGAAACACACCCGCTCAATGATGATTCCCAGGTTACAGTTACATTTTGAGACCTATCCGTTTGTAATCCATTTAATGTGTGCCATGTTAATTTTATATCATTCTCGTTTTGTAATCAAAATGTTGTGCAGTACCAAGTCAAACACTTACAGAAATCTATTACTTCTACACTCTGACCTTTATCAGCCAAACTCCTCATCTCATCAAAAAAAGAGATCAAGTTAGTTTGACAGAATCTATTTTCCACAAACCCATGTTAATTTGCATTAATTACTTTAATTCTTTATTAATTGAGTCCTGCATCAGCCACTCCATTAGCCAGTCTGGGATTGATGTCAGGGTGACAATTTCTTGTTCATCCCATTTGCCCTTTTTAAAAGTTGGCACAACATTAGCTTTCTTCCAGTTTCTGAAATTTCCCCAGTGTTCCAAGACTTATTGAAAAGCAACATTAACTGTCCAGCAAGCTCCTCTCCCAGCTCTTTTAAAACTTCTGGATGCAACAATCTGCACCTGCTGATTTAAAAATGTCTAACTTGAGTAGCTTCTATTTAACATCCTCCAGAGATACTAGTGGAACAGAAAGAGTCCTATCATCACCATATGTTGAGACTATGTCATCTGTTTTTCCCCCAAATACAGAACAGAAACATTTATGAAACAATTCTGCCTTTTCTGCATTATTATTGATAACTATACCATTTCCATATAGCAATGGACCAATACCATTGTCAGGATCCTTTTTGTTCCTAATATATTTTAAAAACTCCTTCTTATTGTTCTTAACTCTGCAGGCCTTGTGTCCCTTTGCTTCCCTTACCAATTTTCTACAGTTCCTAACTTCTGATTTATATTCATTACTATCAATTTCCCCTTTATGGCATTTGTTATATTTTTATTTTTTACAGCTGCCTTCACTTCTCCTCTACTCCAGGTTGTTTTTTTAACCAGTATGGCCTTGATTGTGGCTTTTGGGGAATCTTGTAAGGTGTTCTTAAAAGATTCCCAGTTATCATTCACATTTTGCTGATTAAATTCTTAATCTCAGATGGACTGGCTCATAATTGTTTTCAGCTTTGTGAAAGTGGCCTTATTAAGGCACCAAGTATATACAGTAACTCCTCACTTTAAGTTGTCCTGGTTAACGTTGTTTCGTTGTTACGTTGCTGATCAAGTAGGGAACGTGCTCATTTAAAGTTGTGCAACGCTCTACTCTTATGTTGTTTGGCTGCCTGCTTTCTTCACAGCTGGCAGCCTCCCTACGCTCCCCCTCCCCATAGCACCTCCAGCCCGCCAGCAGACCCCGTGGATCAGAGCCTTCCCCCTTTCCCCCCGCCTCCTGCCCACAGCAATCAGCTGGCTTGCCGCGTTTTGGGGGCAGGAGGGAGGGGGGAGGAGTGAGGACTCGGGGCGCAGGCTCCCCCTCCCTCCCCTCCCTTCTAAACGCTGCAAGCCAGCTGATTGCCCCAAGCAGGAGGCGGGGGGGAGGGGGAGCCTGCGCGCCAAGTTCTCACTCCTCCCCCCTCCCTCCTGCCCCCTAAACGCCGCAAGCCAGCTGATTGCCCCAGGTAGGAGGGAGGGGGGAGGAGCGAGGACTCAGCGCACCTCCCCCCTCCCTCCCCTGCCTCCTGCCCGCGGCAATCAGCTAGCTTGCGGTGTTTTGGGGGCAGGAGGGAGGGGGGAAGAACGAGGACTCGGCATGCAGGCTCCCTCTCCCTCCCCTGCCTCCCGAATGCAGCAAGCCAGCTGATTGCCCCAGGTAGGAGGGAGGGGGGAGGAATGAGGACTCCAGGTGCAGACTCCCCCTCCATTCCTTCCTTGCTTCCTGCCCAGGGCAACCAGCTGGCTTGCGGTGTTTAGAAGGGAGGGGAGGGGGGGAGGAGCGAGGATGTAGCGTGGGAAGTAAAGGGGGAGGAGGTGGGGGGGAAGGATGGGGAAGGCTTGGGGGAAGGGGGGGAGTGGGTGGGCTAAGGGTTGAGCCCCCCGCCCCTGGTGCTTGCAGAGTAGGGGAAGCTGGGGCCTGGCAACTCCTGTCCCTGGTGGGAAGACCTCAGACCAGCTGCGACCGCCTACGCCCCAGTCCCTTACGCTGACTCGCATCTTAGAGATGCCTGGACTGGAGAGTCACTTGGTATGAAAATTTGCATTGACACCTTCCCATCTGTGTCTATTTCATGTACACAAGGACAGATAACACGCTGGCCTGTGGGCACCACACAAGCCATGTGCTTAAATGTCCCTGTAATCAGAAAGAATCTGGGCCCACATGATCCCAAGAAGTGGGAACATTGGGGTCCCATGGTCAGGTTGCCAGGTCCAGTCCGTTAACATGTTTAAAGTGTTGCCCCTGACGTGCCCAGAGAGTAGTGAAGGGCAGGGACTGGGCTACTGACTTTTAGGGGGTTGATGCAGAGACTTCAGCCACGGCATCTCCAGCGTTGCCAACCCCAAACATCCCGAAATCAGGAATCAGGCCCTCAAAAATCTGCAGATTGGTTTAACAATCATGAGATTTTTAAAAATAATAGATCTGGGTTCTCTTTGCTTCCTGGTTCTGGAGTCTTGAGGGTTCACATTTTCCAGCTTGTCTCCACAACCGTGAGGTCTAGATCAGGGGCGGGCAAACTTTTTGGCCTGAGGGCCGCATCAGGCTTCAGAAATTGTATGGAGGGCCGGTTAGGGGAGGCTGTGCCTCCCCAAACAGCCAGGTGTGGCCCAGCCCTGCCCCCTATCTGACCCTGCCTGCTTCTCGCCCCCTGACAGCCCCCCCGGGACCCTTGCCCCATCCACACACACCCGCTTCCTGTCCCGACAGCCCCCGGAACCCCTGCCCCTGACTGCCCCCCGCCACTCCATCCAACCCCGCCCCTTCCTGACTGCCCCTCGGGATCTCTGCCCTATCCAACCACCTCTTCTCCCTGACCGCCCCCAGACTCCCCACCTCTAACTGCCCCCCCCCATTCAACCTCTTCGCTTCTCCCTGACCGCCCCTGGAATCCCCACCCCTATTCAACCCCCCTGTTCCCCGCCCTCTGACCGTCCCCACCCCTAGCCACACCCCCAGCCCCTGACCACCCCCCGAACTCCCCTGTCCTCTATCCACCCCCCTCCCCCGCTCCCTGCCCCCTTACCACACTGCCTGGAGCACCGGTGGCTGGCAGCGCAGCTGCACCATGACAGGCAGCTGCGCCACCCGGCTGGAACCAGCTACACTCCACGCAGCACAGAGACCGGGTCAGGCCGGGCTCTGCAGCTGCGCTGCCCCAGGAGCTCACAGTCCCACTGCCCAGAGCATTGCGCCGGCGGCAGAGCGAGCTGAGGCTGCGGGGGGGACACACAGCAGGGGAGGGGCCGGGGGCGAGCCTCCCGGGCCAGGAGCTCAGGGGCTGGGCTGGAGGGTCCCGCGGGCCGGATGTGGCCTGCGGGCTGTAGTTTGCCCTCCTCTGCTCTAGATAGTTACCTTATAACCAGAAGTGAAGCCAGGGGTATCCCCTAATCCCAGGTGCTTGGGCTTCCAGCAAAGCACCAGCTATCATGAGACTCCCAATCCAATCAGGAAGGTTGGCACCGTTGCCTTCCCGTGCCGAGAGATGAATCCAGCTGGAGCCTGTCCCGTAGAGATGAAATGCCTGGCTGCTTTATACCCCTGCAGGATGATACTGGAGAACGGATCAGATTAAAGAAAACTCCAGCTTCCTGGTAAGCAGAGTTAAGTCACTTGCCAGCCCTGCTGCCAAGATAGGGGCTTATGGGCTGAGTTGGGAGAACAAGCTGAGGCAACACACGACCAGCCAGGCCCCCACTCAGGCATGTTTGTCTGAACACAAAGCACAGCCATACGTACGCTCTCCTTTGCTCCCTTTGGATTTCAGTGGGATCTGGCACCTCACTCCCCCTCCCCGAGACTCCTGGGGAATCCCTGTGTCCATCCCCCTGGCGTCTAGCAACATAGGGACATGGCAGTGGAAGGGACGTCCTGAGTCACTGAGTCCAGTCCCCTGCTAGAGCACCAATCAAACCGCATATAATCCCATTCATACATTTCTCAGGCTCCATGTGAAAGCCAGCTAGGTTCTCTGCCCACCCTGCTCCAGAACCTCCCTCCTCTGATCGTTAGAAACCTTCTAATGTCCAGCCTAGATTGATTCCTGGCCAGTTTATCCCCATTTGTTCTTGTGCCAACATTGTTCTTCAGCTTCAATAGCTCTTCACCTCCCTGGTGTTCACCCCCTGCTGTGTTTATAGAGACCAACCAGACCCCACTCAGCTGTGTTCTGGGAGGCTGACCAAGCCCAGTTCTCCAGGCTCCAGACCAGCTGGCAGCTCTTCTCTGCCCTGATCCAGTCTGAATTCATCTTTCTAGAACATGGGTGACCAGAATAGTATCCCAGGTTCCAGTAGGTCTGACCAGTGCCAAACAGAGCGGTAATATAACCTCCTACATCTCCGCCAGAGTTCCTGCTTTACACATCCCAGAGCAGCTCCAGAAAAGAAGAGAAGAGCGAGACTCTCACAGGTGCTTGGACCCATGGCCTGACCTTGTGGCCTCTCTCCTGGCTAGAGTTGCCAACTTTCTACTCGAACAAAACCGAACACCCTTGCCCCGTCCCTGCACTGCCCCTCCTCCGAGGCCCCGCCCCTGCCACACCCCTTCTCCGAGGCGCCGCCCCCCACTCATTCCATCCCCCCTCCCTCTATCTCTCATTCTCCCCCACCTTCACTCACTCACTCATTTTCACCAGGCTGACGGTGTCCAGGGAGCGCGCACCAGCCGGACAAACAGGCGGTGCCCAGGGAGCGGGCGCCAGCTGGGCAGACAGACAGTGCCAAAGGAGCATGCGCCAGCCAGGTAGACAGGCAGGGCCCAGGGATTGTGCACCAGCAGGGCATACAGATGGTGTCCAGGGAGTGGGCGCCAGCTGGGCAGACAGACGGTGCCTGGGAGCGTGCACCAGGCGTGCAGACAGACGGTGCCTGGGAGTGGGCACCAGGCGTGCAGACAGACAGTTCCCAGGGAGAGGGCACCAGTCAGGCAAACAGACAGTGCCCAGGGAGTGGGCACCAGCTGGACAGACAGACAGTGCCCAGGGAGAGGGCACCAGTCAGGCAGACAGACAGTGCCCAGGGAGAGGGCACCAGTCAGGCAGACAGACAGTGCCCAGGGAGTGGGCACCAGCTGGACAGACAGACGGTGCCCAGGGAGTGTGTGCCAGCTGGACAGACAAACGTCCCTCTTAATATCATGAAAATCAGCTCCACTGTGGAGTCCGGAGTGAGCAGCGGGACCCTGCAGTGACTGTGATTCGAGGACTAGGAGCCTCCCCTTGCTGCAATGGGCTAAGGCCATTTACTGCTCCCCCAGACCAGTGTCCCAGGCCGAGTGTCTGTCTGATTTCCCTGGGCTCTGGGATGTGGCGAGCCTGGGACTAAGCAAGTGCCGCTGGCCAGGCACCTCCTTGGCATGTGGGAGTTTTCCCTGCCCTCGTTCATTCAGTTCCCCTCCAGCTGTGAGTAGCTGCCAGGGTCCAGCCCTACACCTTGCCCATTCCTCCCCAGGCTGGGCTATTGACTCTGCTGTGTTGGCGGCAGGCTCAGGCCCAGATCTACAGGTCCTTGTACTTTTCCCAACAACATCTGTTTTCCTTCCCTTGTTCTGTGTCACTTGGCCAGGGAGCAGTGGGGACTCCAGGCCATCCCGGGAAGCAGGGTCGTGACATTTGCTCGCTTGCCTTTTGTCACTGATGTCAGGCAGAAGCCCAGTTCATTGTGCAGCTCTCAGCCTGCAGTGTCTTTGCACTCTAGCCTAACCCAGGCCTTGGCTAGCAGGACTAGTGGTTGGTCCTCTGCCTCCATGCTGCACGGCACAGCAGGGCACGGCCCAAACTGGCCGAGTCCAGGCAAGCTTTGCCCCAAATGGGGCACCTTGGTCTCAAATATTTTGCTGATTTTGAAGAAAACAAAGAGCAGTTTTGCCGCAGGAAATGCATTTGGTGAGAATGGGGCCAGAGCAGCCTGCGGTGCATGGCGGGTGGGGACTGGGCTTCCTGATTCCCCCTTGTTCACCAGCACGGATGGACACATTTCCCACCATGGGGAGTACCAGAGGATGGACATGCTGTGCCAACCTCCCTTCTGGTTCCCCCTGCTCTGTGTGGGAAGTGCGCAGGCCTGGCACAGCATACTTCCCTCCAGCACTGGCACGGCTCTCCTGTGTGTGGGAGGGGGTGAGCCAGATTCTGCCCACTTCCCCCACTTGCACGAGGAGAGGATGGAGCAGCCCTGCGGATGCTGCTCTCCCCCAGGCATCTGGCAGTGAAAGGTCTAACATGATCCGATGGCTGGAAGCTGAAGCTAGACAAATTCAGACCGGAAATAAGGTGTAAATTGTTACCCGTCAGGCAGGGTAAGTAACCACTGGAACAACTGACCAGGGTTGTGGTGGATTCTCCATCACTGGCCATTTTTAACTCCAAACTGACTGGTTTTCTAAAAGCTCTGCTCTAGGGATTATTTGGGGGCAGGTCTCTGGCCTGTGCTAAACAGAGGTCAGACTACAGGATCATAATGCCCTGCAGCTCTTACTCAGGCAAAACTCCCTTGGACTCGGTCAGGGTTTGGCCTGAGAATACACGGCAGCTCCAGCCACCTTCTTTTTCCAGTGGATCCCTTCCCTGACTCGTGAGCCAGATTCCCAGCTGGTGTAAACGGGCAGAGATCCAATAAGGGGCTATTGAAGTCCATGAAGCTGCACAGATTTACGCCAGCTGAGGATCTGGCCTCATAGATCCTCCTGGGGTTGCCTCTTTCTCCGTCTTCATCCTTCCTGCCTCACATCTCTGAGCCGGTCTCTCATGGAGCCTCATTAGCTGCTCCTTTCCCCTTCACTGAAGCAGACACTTTCTCCACTAGGCTACGCAATCCCCAGGGCCCTGCTGAGCCTGGCTGAAACTGAAGCCAGTTTATTTACCCCACAGCCCGGCCCTGGCTCCCTCGAGTCTTTTATGGGCTTGAGCAGACAAATGTTGTTGTGTTTTTATGGGCAATCCTGCTGCGGTGGGTACAGCAGTGGAAATGGCCGTGGAGATGCAGTTTCTGGAAGGAGGGCCTGGGGATAGGGGGTTTTACGGCTCCAGGAACTGCTCTGCTGCTAGCAGACCAAGGCAGGTAGAGACCCATGAGCTCCCCTTTGATATATGGCATGGCTGTAAATCTCTTCCTCCCTTGCAGACCTCGCTCCACGCCATGTACCTTTAAACTGCTCCACTGGGCACCAGAGCATTGTTCCTCTGAGGGCGGCCGGCAGCCTTTGGCCCCATCGGCTCAGCAAAGTGGAGGTCTCCGAATGACTGACAGGAAACTCTCCAGGCCCCACACCTCCACAGCATCCAAATGATGCCCAAGTGAGGGCTGCTCTGGCATCTCACTGGGCACCTGTGGGCCAGGCTGAATTGAACCAAAGGGAGCAGATTGCAGCCACCCTCATTTTCAGACCAGAGTCATGGGCTGCAGAGATCCAAATGCCTCTGGGGCCTTCATGGGCAGATTATGGGTGGGGCATGGGGGGCATTGCCCCCCAATGCAAGCCTCAGACAGGCAGCCTTAGGCTATGTCTACACTGCACAGCTTTTAGGGGCATGGCAGTGTCACTACAGCCGTGCCGCTAAAAGTCGCGCAGTGTAGCCGCTGTTTGTCGACAAAAACTTCCACCCCCAACGAGTGGTATTTGCGTTGTCCTCAGAATTTTGTTTATAACAGAGTGATTAATGGGTGATTAAGATAAGAAAGGGCTGGTAGGAGGTTTCCTAAAGTTAAATGATCTGTTCTAAGCTTGGTGAACTGCAAAAAGTAAGTAGCTTAAATGATAGAAAGTAATTGTAGATTTTTCTACAATTGTTTCAATTGTTGTATTCAAGAGGTGGTAACAAATTACTACTATCTTTCTTTGAGAAGAGAACTGATTTTTTAGACAAAGGAAATGCAGTAAATCTAATCTATCTGGATGTCAGGAAGGCATTTGATACAGTTCCACATGAGAAATTATTAGTTAAACTGAAGAAGATAGGAATTAATAAGAGAACTGAAAGGTGGAAAAGGAACTGGTTAAAGGAGAGACTGCAACAGGTCATACTGAAAGGTGAACTGTCAGGCTGGAGGGAGGTTCCTAGTGGAGTTCCTCAGGGATCAGTCTTGGGACCAATCGGATTTAACATTTTTTATTAATGACCTTGGCACAACAAGTGGGAGTGTGCTAATAAAATTTGCAGATGGCACAAAGCGGGGAGGTATAGCCAATATGGAGGAGGACTGGAATATCATACAAGAAGATCTGGATGACCTTGTAAACTGGAGTAATAGAAATGGGATGGTATTTAATAGTGCGAAGTGCAAGGTCATGCATTTAGGGACTAACAACAAGAATTTTTGCTATGTGCTGGGGACTTATCAGTTGGAAGCAACAGAGGAGGAGAAAGACCTGGGCATATTGGTTGATTACAGGATGACTATGAGCTGTCAATGTGATGTGACCATGAAAAGGCCAACACAGTCCTGGGGTGCATCAGGCAAGGTATTTCCAGTAGAGACAGGGAAGTGTTAGTACTATTATACAAGGCACTGGTGAGACCTCATCTGGAGTATTGTGTGCAATTCTGGTCTCCCATGTTTAAGAAAGATGAATTCAAACTGAACAGGTGCAGAGAAGGGCTACGAGGATGATCTGAGGAATGGAAAACCTACCTTAGGAGAGGAGACTCACAGAGCTTGGCTTGTTTAGCCTAACCAATAGAAGGCTGAGGGGAGATATGATTGCTCTCTATAAATACATCAGAGGGATAAATACCAGGGAGGGAGAGGAGTTATTTAAGGTAAGCACCAAAATGGACCCCAGAACAAATGTATATAAACTGGCCATCAACAAGTTTAGGCTTGAAAATAGGAGAAGGTTTCTAACCATCAGAAGAGTGAAGTTCTGGAGCAGCCTCCCAAGAGGAGTAGTGGGGACAAAAAATCTGACTGGCTTCAAAACTGAGCTTGATAAGTTTATGGAGGAGATGGTATGACAGGACTGCCTACAATGACATGTGGCCCATTGTTGACTGCCTGTAGCATAAATCCCCAATGGCTCGAGATGGGACACTAGATGGGGAGGGCTTTGAGTTATTACAGAGAATTCTTTCTCAGGTATCTTCCTCATGGGTCTTGCCCACTTGCTCAGGGTCTAACTGATCACCATATTTGGGGTCAGGAAGGAATTTTCCCCCAGATAAAGTTGGCAGAGACCCTGGGGTTTTTTTTCGCCTTCCTCTGCAGCATGGGCCATGGGTCATTTGCAGGTTTAAACTAGTGTAAATGGAGAATTCTCTGTAACTTGAAATCTTTAAACCATGATTTGAGGATGTCAGTAACTCAGCCAGAGCTGAGGGATCTATTACAGGAGTGGGTGGGTGAGGTTCTGTGGCCTGCGAGGTGCATGATCAGACTAGATGATCATGATGGTCACTTCTGACTTCAGTAAGCGTATCTGAGTGAGAATATACCTGACCATTTTAAACCTAGCCAGTGTCCCATAAGTGACTTGCCACAAGGTGCCAGAGCATGTTAGCATTAGAGCTGAGTGGGTCTAATATTTAATTTCCTTTCTTGATATAGGAAATAGGTACCGTGCTCCTGTCAGATAATTTCCAAGTTATTATCTACAAAAACACCAGAGTTTTCAGTTCCCTAAGTAGCCCTTGGAATCATGGTTACAGTCCCCCCACAATCTGAAATGGCACCCCTGTGGCAGGCACGGAATTCCCCCCCACCCCACCCCACCCCACCCCATGTGTGGCCTCATTGGCCTGACTGGAGCTGTCCCCCCCCCCCCCAATATAGGAGTCAAACTACACCTCTGGGGACCTTGGGTCTTTCCAGTCTGGGTCTGAATGTTGTAGCTTGAGCCCATGGTGTGTGCAGCCCTTGGAGATGACAGGGCCCAGCACACCATGCTCCAGCCTGATGTAAGCAGAGGCAGAATGAAATAATAACACATAGCACTTGTGTAGGAATGTAAGACATAAGAATGGCCACATTGGATCAGACCAATGGTCCATCTAGCCCAGTGTCCTGTCTTCTGACAGTGGCCAATGCCAGGTGCCCCAGAGGGAATGAACAGAACAGGGCAATTATCGAGTGATCCATCCCCTGTTGTCCAGTACCAGCTTCTGGCAGTCAGAGGTTTAGGAACACCCAGATCATGGGGTTGCATCCCTGACCATCTTGGCTAATGGTCATTGAGGGACCTAACCTCCATGAACTTCTCTCATTCTTTTTTGAACCCACTTATACTTTTGGCCTTCTCCAAATCCCCTGGCAAGGAGTTCCACAGGGTGACCATGCACTGTGTAGAATAATACTTTCTTATATTTGCTTTTAACCTGCTGCCTATTAATTTCATTGGGTGACTGCTGGTTCTTGTGTTATGTGAAGAGGTAAGTAACACTTCCCTATTCATTTTCTCCACTCCAGTCACAATTTTATAGACCTCAATCATATCCCCCTTAGTGGCCTCTTTTATAAACTGAACAGTCCCAGTCTTTTTAATCTCTCCTCATATGGAAGCTGTTCAATACCCTAATAATTTTTGTTGCCCTTCGCTGTACCTTTTCCACTTCTAATATATCCTTTTTGAGATGGGCCATCAGATCTGCAGGCAGTATTCAAGACGTGAGCGTACCATGGATTTATAGACTGACATTATGATATTTTCCATCTTATTATCTATCCCTTAATGGTTCTTAACATTCTGTTGGCTTTTTTGACTGCCGCTGCCCACTGAGCAGAGTTTTCAGAGAACTATCCACAATGACTCCAAGATCTCTTTCTTGAGTGGTAACAGCTAATTTAGACCCCATCATTTTGTACATATACTTGGGATAATTTTTTCTGATGTGCGTCACTTTGCATTTATCAACATTGAATTTCATCTGCCATTTTGTTGCCCAGTCACTCAGTTTTGTGAGATCCTTTTGTAGCTCTTTGAGTCTGCCTGGGAATTAACTATCTTGAGTAGTTTTGTGTCATCTGCAAATTTTGCCACCTCACTGTTTACCCCTTTTTCCAGATCATTTATGAATATGTTGAACAGGACTGGGCCCAGTACAGACCCTGGGGGACACCACTATTTACCTCTCTCCATTCTGAAAACTGACCATTTATACCTACCCTTTGTTTCCTATCTTTTAGCTAGTCACCGATCCTGAGAGGACCTTCCCTCTTATCCCATGACAGAGGAGTGACACGGTGAGCCAGTGCAAGGGAAGACAGGTGTTCTTATGCCCAACCACGTGCTTTAGCTACTGGACCACACAGAGGTCATGTGGGTGAACATTCATAGATTCCAAGACCAGAAGGGACCATTGTGACCTCTGTACAACCCAGGCCAGAGACCTGCCCCACAATAATTCCTAGGGCAGAGTTTTTACAGAAACATCCAGCCTTGATTTAAAAATGGTCAGTGATGGAGAATCCACCATGATCCTTGGCAAATAGTTCCAATGGTTAATTGCTGTCACTGTTAAAAAATGTACGCCTTACTTCCAGTCTGACTTGGTCCAGCTTCAACTTCCAGCCAGTGGATTGTGTTGGAACATGGAGCACTGAGTCCTGAAGTCTCTGCAGGGGGCACCCCAGATACATGGGACCTGCTATAAGCCCTGGAAAGGGAGGGAGAGAATGTTGGAGGCTGAATCTCAGGGAGGACTTCCAGATACATCCAGCAGGATTGCCTCCAAGGGGAGGGCTGGGAGCCCCCCTAATTAGGACATATAAAGCTAGGCTGGAGACAGCCCTGGGATGAGCTAGCCTCGGTGGACGGGGTGGACATGAAGACTTAATGGGCCTTTCTCATCCCAGGGGCCCCCACGGTAAAGGCAGTGGGCTTGGACCCAGGGGCTCTGGGTTCAGATCTGCCATGGAGCTGTGGGCTCTTGGGCAACTCACTTAGCCTTTCTGGGTCTCAATTCCCCAACTGTGCAATAGGGACAATCCTTTCCCACATGTAGGGCGCAGTAAGAATTGACCCCCTGGGGACTGCAAGGTGCTCAGACACCATGGGGACATGGGCTGCAGGAGCAGCTGGAGAGATGCATAAACCTGCTCTTTCCCCTCCTGCCTGTGCACCTCAAATATGCTAGGATATGTGATCTTGGACCCGTACTGACTCCGTACCTGGGTGTCTCCTGACCCCTCAGGAGAAGTGCAAGAGGCCCCCACCTTGCTGCTCTCTTTGCGGGTCTGGCAGACCAGGCAGGGATCTCACACCATGCTCGCTGCTGCAGAATCGCACTGTCTGCACCAGAGCAGGGGCCGAAGTGAATTAACCGACCCAGCAGAGGCCTCCCCACTTGCCCTTTTCCACCTCCCTCTTTGTCCATCTCAACTCAAACACAATCAGTGCCAAATCTGGGCCAATCCTGCAAAGGCTCTGAGGCTGGAGCAACCACGAGAAAAAAATAGTGGGTGCTCAGCACCCACTGGCGGCCCTACCGATCAGCTCCTCCCCTTCCTCCCAGCGTCTTCCACCCGCCACGATCAGCTGTTCCATGGCGTGCAGGAGGCGCTGAGGGGGTGGGGCAGAGCGAGAGCCGGGCGCGCTGGGGCCTTGGGGGAAGGGGAGGAGTGGGGGCGGGGCCTCGGGGAGAAGTGGGGTTCAACACCCCCCTGGAAATGACAAAGTCGGCACTTGTGTCCGTGCGGCTGTTGATCAGCTGTTCCCCTCGTGTGCCTGCCTCTCCTCATTCACTGCTCTCGCACTGGCAAGTTGACAATGGCACCAATGGCTCTGCCCTCCGTGCTAGCACCCAATTTTCATCCGCCAGCCTCACGCTCCTACTTAAAAAGTTTCAGCCATCCAATGATGGAGCAGAAACTATCATGTGACTTGGGCAACCAATCACACACCTAAGACAGTACAGACTGAACAGTGCCATGAGTGCCAGCACCCAGCTACAAATACCCAGGCACTCATAAATATCAAACAGAGGAAGTGACTAAACCCAGCTGAGAGACTTCCAGAGCAATGGTTTGTAGAGCCCTGCAAATCCGCAGACATCCGCGGACCATTTTTGCAGATGGTGGATCGGATGTGACACAACGCGGAGGGCTCTATTCACTGGCGGTGCCTGGCCCGCAGTGTCCAGCTCGGGCAGCCCGGGGGGCGCAGCACACTCAGGGCCGGTGGCAGCAGCCAGTGGCGAGGGCTGGGCAGCAGGTTGGAGTTGGGGCTATCTAGAACCCGCTCGCCGTGCCACTTCCTATCCAGCAGCTCGGGCCCCTTGGGCAGCGCCAGCGTCCCCACCTGGCCCAGCCCGCCAGCTCCTGGGCAGCAGGGCCCACCCCCGGCCACAGGGATTGGGAGCAGGTGGGGCCCCAGCGCCCCACCCCTCTGCCCCGCTGTGATGCAACACGCACTGCCGCTGCCGTGTGCCGTAGCTGGCGAGGCCAGGAGCAGCATGTGATGGGACGCCCCTTCCACCCCACCTGCCTCCCCCGTGCTGCCCCTTCTCCTCAAGACCACGCTCCCGCACTGCCCCTTACCCCCAGTCCCCACCCTCACGCTGCCTTTTCCCTGCAAGACTCCCCCACACCCCACTTAGCCCTTGTGAGAGGGCTTGCTGCTGCGGGTGCAGGTACAGGTAAAAGACAGCTAGCGGATTGCGGGACAGATCAGACGTCGATCCTGGAGGATGCGGATCCATATTTTTGTATCCGTACGGGCTCTAATGGTTTGGCTGCTCTGCTGCTAACTCCAAAGTGGGGTGAATGCGCCGGTACCCCCCTAACCCCCAACCTGCTCCGGTCCCCTCCCAACCCCCAACCTGCTCCGGTCCCCTCCCAGCCCCCAACCTGTGCCGGTCCCCTTCCAGAACCCCAACCTGCTCCTGTCCCCTCCCAGCCCCCAACCTGCTCCGGTCCCCTCCCAGCCCCCAACCTGCGCTGGTCCCCTCCCAGCCCCCAACCTGCGCCGGTCCCCTCCCAGCCCCCAACCTGCTCCGGTCCCCTCCCAGCCCCCAAAATGCCCGCCCCAAAGAAGGGCAGGCACAGCAGGAAGGAGGGTTGATCCACACACCCTGGCAATGGGAGGTGAGCAATAGCCCAAACAATTCACCACGACCAGCACAAGGGTTCTCTCTCCCGAAATCCAAATGGCCTTTGAGTTGAGTGTCATCAGGCCAGACCCCCAGCTGGTGTGAACCAGTTTAATTCCATTGGCTTCACTGGAGCTGTGCTGATTTACACACCCACTGGGGATCTGGCCCATTAATCCAACGGAGCGACACACCCCGCCTGTGACTGGACCGGAACACCCCTCCCCCCAAGGCCCTACAGCGCTAGGGTTACCATTCGTCCGGATTTACCCGGACATGTCCTCCTTTTTGTGCTAAAAATAGCATCCGGGGGGAATTTGTAAAGCACTCACAATGTCCGGGATTTCCCCCTCCCCCGGCAGAGCGAGCAGCTGGGAGGGCTGCAGGAAAGTCCCGGGCTGGACTCCGGAGCAGCTTCCTCCTCCCACCCCCCCCCCCTGCATTCTGAGCCGGCCGGCAGCTCCTCCTCCTGCAGCCCGCTCCGGCAGCCCTGTGCAGGGCCAGGGACCGGGTTTTGTGTTGTGCTGGGGAGCTCAGCCATGTGTCCGGCTGGCACAGAGCCCAACACCCTGTTCTGAGCAGCAGGGTAAGGGGGGGCAGGAGAAGGGACAGGGAGGTTCTGGAGGGGGCAGTCAAGAAACGGGGGGGGCTTTTGGAGGGGAGTGGAGAAAGTTTTGGGCAGTCAGGGTACAGGTAGGGGGTAGGGTCCTGGGGGGCAGTTGGGGGGGGGGTCTTAGGAGGGGGCAGTTAGGGGACAAGGAACAGGGAGTCTTAGGTAGGGGGTGGGGTTCTGGAGGGCAGTTAGGAGCAGGGGTCCCAGGAGGGGGCAGTCAGGGGACAAGGAGCGGAGGGGTGGGGGGCTGGGAGTTCTGGGGGGGAGCTGTCAGGGGGCAGGAGTGGGGAGAGGGATCGGAGCAGTCAGGGGACAGGGAGCAGAGGGGTTTAGATGGGTTGGGAGTTCTGGGGGGGCTGTCAGGGGGCAGGAGTGTGGAGAGGGATCGGAGCAGTCAGGGGACAGGGAGCAGAGGGGTTTAGATGGGTTGGGAGTTCTGGGGGGGGCTGTCAGGGGGTGGGGAGTGGTTGGATGGGGCGTGGGAGTCCCAGGGGTCTGTCTGGGGGTGGGGGTGTGGATAAGGGTTGGGGCAGTCAGGGGACAAGAGGCAAGGAGGCTTAGATAGGGAGTGGAGTCCCGGGGGGCAGTTAGGGGCAGGGGTCCCAGGAGGGGGCAGTCAGGGGACAAGGAACGGGGGGAGGGTTGGGGGTTCTGGGGGGGCGGGAAGTGGGAGGGGCAGGGGCGGGGCTAGGGCGGGGCTCCTCCCGTCCTCTTTTTTGCTTGTTGAAATATGGTAACCCTATACAGCGCGCACAGCCCCGGCATCAGCCCAGGGAACACCCCGCCTGTGACTGGACCGGAACACCCCTCCCCCCAAGGCCCTACAGCGCGCACAGCCCCGGCATCAGCCCAGGGAACACCCCGCCTGTGACTGGACCGGAACACCCCTCCCCCCAAGGCCCTACAGCGCGCACAGCCCCGGCATCAGCCCAGGGAACACCCCGCCTGTGACTGGACCGGAACACCCCTCCCCCCAAGGCCCTACAGCGCGCACAGCCCCGGCATCAGCCCAGGGAACACCCCGCCTGTGACTGGACCGGAACACCCCTCCCCCCAAGGCCCTACAGCGCGCACAGCCCCGGCATCAGCCCAGGGAACACCCCGCCTGTGACTGGACCGGAACACCCCTCCCCCCAAGGCCCTACAGCGCGCACAGCCCCGGCATCAGCCCAGGGAACACCCCGCCTGTGACTGGACCGGAACACCCCTCCCCACAAGGCCCTACAGCGCGCACAGCCCCAGCATCAGCCCAGGGAACACCCCGCCTGTGACTGGACCGGAACACCCCTCCCCCCAAGGCCCTACAGCGCGCACAGCCCCGGCATCAGCCCAGGGAACACCCCGCCTGTGACTGGACCGGAACACCCCTCCCCACAAGGCCCTACAGCGCGCACAGCCCCAGCATCAGCCCAGGGAACACCCCGCCTGTGACTGGACCGGAACACCCCTCCCCCCAAGGCCCTACAGCGCGCACAGCCCCGGCATCAGCCCAGGGAACACCCCGCCTGTGACTGGACCGGAACACCCCTCCCCCCAAGGCCCTACAGCGCGCACAGCCTCGGCATCAGCCCAGGGAACACCCCGCCTGTGACTGGACCGGAACACCCCTCCCCCCAAGGCCCTACAGCGCGCACAGCCCCGGCATCAGCCCAGGGAACACCCTGCCTGTGACTGGATGGGCACACCTCCAAAGGACCTACAGCGCGCACAGCCCCGGCATTCATCCGGGGAGAGAGGCCCCTGCTTACAAGCCCCATTCCCCACTTCATTCCAACACTTCCCCACCCCACAACCTGGGGGCTGAGCCCAGCTCCCACCAGTGGGGGTTTGAGCGAAGGCGGCAGACACTGCCCCACTGGGGAAGAGGAAGAGGAGGACATTTCCTTCCAGGGGTACCCGAAGTATGGCCCCCCAGCACTCTAGCAAGGTGGGAGCAGTTAGATCAGCGGGTGGACGCTGCCCCATAGACAGACTGGGGGCTAGGAAGAGGCCATGTCTGACTGGAGGAGGGTAAAGGAAACTTCTGCTGGAGCCCTCTTGACACATGACCTTTGCTCCCTTCAGAGACACCTTGCCTGGCTCTGTTCAGGGGAGTGGAATTAGTGTAGGGTTACCAGCGCCTGCCAGGGCACACCAGCCCCAGCATTAACCCCTTCCTGGCAGGGAGGGAGGCTGGCTCCTGAGTGTGGATTTCTGTTCCTGCCCCCCACAAAGGTCCCGCAGATCTGCCATGGGAGGTTCATGGGGGGCAGTGGATCATTGTGTACCGTGGATCTGCCTCTCACAAGGGTTCTGCTGGCCCAGCCCGGATGGTGGCTCCATCCCTCTCTTACTGCAGCCCGGCCGAGCTCCCAGCCTGGTGCCAACTGACCACCACCACCCCTCATTGATTGCTGTCCTGTGAAACATCAGTGCTGCGCTGTGAATTCACCAGTGCACAAGGGCAGGGCTCCCTTCACTCCAGGGGCTCTGAGGCTGGGAGCTGGGACAGGGCTCACTGCAGCTGGCACTGCCTGATGGCGGGAAAAGAAACAGTCCCGGGATGGGCCAATCTGGACCCGGCCAGGCAGCAGTGTCTGACACAGGGATCTAGTCTTGGCCTAGTGAGAGACACGTCCTCTCCAGCTCCCCATTGCACAGCCCCACCTGCTCCCCATCACCCAGCCCCCTCTCCTTGCCCCCATTTACCTGTTGTGCCCATGGCTGACCTGGCAGTCCCCTGGGAAGGTGCTGGTGTGTTCGCGAGTGTCTCTAATGCAATAACAAGCCTAACGTCCATTGGAAAACCAATGCCTCTCACCGTCTCCATGTGTTCCCATCCCATTGCATGGCCTGCTCTCCCCAGTGCCCCTTCCCACCCTTTCCAGGTGAGGAGCTGGGCAGGTAAATACTCACTCCCTGAGAGTGTCCCTGCAGCCAGCAACATTGGAGCAAGAACCACAAGCAAATGGGCATGGGTGCGTGTGTGGTTTGTGCGTGCTGATACGTGAGCATGTGTGTTTGTGCGGGTGTGTCTGTGTGGTTTGTGTTTGGGGTATTTGCGTGCATGTGTGTGTGTGTGAGTGTGTGTGCACATGTTGTTTTGGGGGGTGAGTGCAGCTGTGTGTGTGTGTGGTTTGTGTTTGGGGTGAGTATTTGCGTGCATGTGTGTGTGTGTGTGTGTGTTTGTGAGTGTGTGGGCATGCGTTGTGTTTGGGGATGAGCGTGCTGTGCAGTTTGTATGGGTTTGTCTTGCCACAGGGCTCTAGTCTCACAGGGCAGCTCCAAGATTCCCTGGGTCCCAGTTCAGTGTCAGAGCCAGGCCGGTTCTCCAGACTTTCTCCAGGTTCTGAGAGGCTCATCTCTATTCAAAGGATGTGCACAACACATCCACACACAGACAAATATACAGAAACACACTTGCTCAAATCCCCCCCACTCCCCCCTGGGGCCGGCTTTAGGACCTGTGGGGCCCAATTCCAATACCCGGCGGCGGTCCAGGTCTTCAGCAGCACGGGGTCCGCTCCACGTCTTCCGTGGCACTGAAGGACCCCCCGCCGCCAAAATGCTGCCAAGGATCCTGGAGCGGACCCCCTGCCGCCGCCGAAATGCCGCCGAGGATCCCGGAGTGGACCCCCCCCCGCACCGCCGAAATGCCGCCAGAGCGGACCGCCGCCGGGTGAGCCTAAGGCCCGGGGCCCTCTTACCCGCGGGGCCTGATTCCAGGGAATCTGGGGAATCGGCCTAGAGCCAGCCCTGTCCCCCCCTCGTCCTTTCACAAGTGGGCACCTCTCAGGGCCACAGGTGCTGGAACGAGGGATGTTGTGGGGGCTGACACACACCCTGGCTTTAAGTGGTTTCCATCATATCCAGGGTTTACAGTTTGGTTGAATGACTCTCAGCACCCCCACTACACACACTGTTCCAGCGTCCCTGCTCAGACCTGTTCTAACCCTGTGTTTGGCTGCCCACCTCGATCCTTGGGGGTGCAAGCAGCTGGCGTACATGCCATGCAGTGATGTGGGTGCCCCAGTGTGGATCCAGGAGCCGCACTATGGCCCCCACGTGTGAAAACCAGGCCTGTCTAGTAGCTGCCTCGAAGTGTGCCTTTCCCCATAGTCGTGGGTGACAGGGACAAGCTCTCTGCCCCCTCCTCCCAGAATCCACGCAATTGTTGCAAGCCCTCCCCCCGCCACCTTCTAACATCCCAGCCCCCTTCTCCCCACATCATTGCACAACTTCCCAGGCCTGGTTCCCCCACAGTCCCCTCCCTTCGGTCTGTCCTTCCCACGGTCCCCTGGCTCCAGCTCTGCTTCGAGACCCTAGGACATCTCCCTGAGCACCGTGCAAACCGCGAGGGACGACACTCACCGGAGCCCTGATCCCTGCCGCCAGCACCCACCCGGCTCCGTCTCTCCCCATCTCCGACCCTTCTCCTCACACCTCCCCAGCCGCGGCCCGGCTCCTCCCCCGAACAAGGGGCACAGGCCTGCTGCCTTCCTTACACAAACACACTTCAAAGGCAGCCGGGGTCTGGGTCCCGTTTCCTGGTGGGGATGGGGCAGGGGGAGGGGGGCCTGGCCGGCTGGGGGACCTGGCCAGGAAACACGCCCGCCGGGATGGGGCGAGCAGCAATAACATTTGCATTTCTTACTGCCCGGGAATGTCAGAACAAGAGGCTTCGGGTTGGACGGGCAGCACCTGGCGAGCAGCCCTGGATAAAAGGCTCCCGCCCTGGAAGGACCCCCCCCATCCCTCCTTCATGCCAGGGGCTAGGGCATCTGTTCTCATTTTATTTAATCACAGCCAAGAGTGGCTAAGTGCTGGCTGTGATCTCCCAGACCAGCTTTCTCTGGGGCAACCGGGCCTAGGTGCCGCACCCTGCCTGGAACACAGGTCCCACCCATGGCCTGGGCAAAACAGAGCAGGTTTGGTTGGTGTTCCAGAACCAGCTCTCCAGACTGACTGCAATGGCAGCTCCTGTGTTCCTCCGGTCTGATTTCCATGTCACCAACGCATCACCCGGGGGACGAGAGAGAACCAGGGCTGGAATACTGGGCATTGCAGGTCAGGAGTGGGGGCACAGGCAGAATGGCAGGGAAAGCCCAGAGCTGAGATAGCAGGAGGCTGTAGGTCCGGACTGAGAGGTATTGGCAGCGCTATGTGGGGAGCCCAGCACTGGGATGGGGGGCTGCAAGCTGGGATTGAGGGACACTGGCAGAGATGTGTGTGGGGAGCCTGGGGCTGGGATAGGAGGGAGCTGCAGGCCAGGACTGAGAGGTATTGCAAAGCTGTGTGTGGGGAGCCCAGCACTGGGAGTCAGGATTGAGGGGCGCTGGCAGAACTGGGGTGTGAGGGGGAGGGTCTGGGCTGGACTAGCAGAGTGGAGGCCGTGCAATGGGAGTGAGGAGCAGCGGCAGAGCTGTGTGTGGAGAACCTCGGACAGGAGTAGCAGGGGGGTCTCAGCTCAGGCATCTGCAGAGTTTGAGGTGGAGGAGCTTGCCCAACTCCTGATCCCATCATTCTCTGCTCTAGACAAAGGCTCCTGTTCCTCCCTTTCCTGGGAACCCTACAATTTCCCGAAATTCCCCCACAGACCAAACCCTCCCCGGGTGCAGTCTCCTTGCTCTCGTGGGAGCAGAGGGAGCCCTACTGGTAATTCCATTCCTTAGATCAGACACTAATGCCTTGTAGAGAGAGAGGACAGGGCAATCTGGGTGAGCTGGAATGGGTGGCTGGGCAGGGCAGAGAGGGACTCTCTCCAGAGTGCCTGAGGAAGGGAAGGCTCAGGAACATCACCGGAGACGAAAAGCAGAGACTCCCTTTTCCAACAGACTTTCTCAGCTCCATGGGGGGTGGAGAGACTGGAGCATATTCTCAGAGCTCCGTCTGAGGGGTTTCTCGTGCCCCCATTGCTGTCCGGGGGCCGGGCAGAGTGCGAAACCAGCTGTCAGCCCTTCCCCATGCAACAGATACATTACCAGGGCCGGCTTTAGCAAGTGCGGGGCCCAATTCGTACTCACCCGGCGGCGCTCCAGGTCTTCGGCAGCACTTCAGCAGCGGGTCCTTCACTCGCTGCGGGTCTTCGGCGGCATTTCGGCGGCGGGTCCTTGAGTGCCGCCGAAGGCCTGGGGCGCCGCAGGGTGAGTAAAAATTAAAAAGGCGTCTGTGCGGGGCCCGATTCGGGGGAATCGGTCTAAAGCCGGCCCTGACCATTACCCCAGGTGGGTCTCTGCCCCCTCGACTGGTCACACCACGCACTAGTTCGTCAGTGCAATACTGTACCTACCCTAGCAGCATGAGACCCTGTAGCTCCAGCAGCAGTAGCAAAGACAGTACTTTTAGATCCAGAGCTCCCAGGTTCGATCCTGCAGACAGCCCAGCAGGGAGCTGTTCATACCCCACTCTACGCTCTCAGAGGCAGATCCTGCAAGGTGCTGAAAGCCCTGAACTTCAATGGAAGCAGAGAGTGCTCAGCACCTCTTACCAGGGACCTGGGTCCCAGTTACAGCTGGTGTTGGCAAGTGCCACGTGGATTATCACACACTGTCAATGGAATATTAGTAACGATGGGAATCACCTTAACAACCCACTTCCTGCCTTTCTGATGCTTGGTTTGTTTTTAGTAGCCATGCAGTAATTATGGAGATTGCATGAAGATTATATCAATTAATTCAGCAACCTGAGCCCTCAATTAATTTCATTTTTGGCATGCAAACTATTCGCAAAGACACTGGCTAATTAACCCTGACAAGCCCCCTACACAGTGGATGAGAGAGAGAAACCAACACAGAGCCATCAAGTGACTGGCCTGAGGCCACACAGAGCCAGGGGCAGAGCTGGGGTTAGAAATCAGGCTCAACGCACCAGCCCCCACTACCCTGCGAAGAAGGGCCAGTGGCACCCACTTGAGTTGCCACCCCTCGAGGTGGGGGCCATGCCGGGGCGGAGTCAGTCAGATCAACCCTGGCCCTAAATGCTCAAGGAAGTGGATGAGGCCACTGACTGCAGCCTCAGGGAGTTGGGCAGGCAGGGAGGGCACAGGAGGGATCTGTGCGGAGCCCCCCACCCAAATCTTGGTCCAGAACCAAGACCGGAGCCGACCGGACTCTGAGGAGCAAGACAATGTGGACAGCTTTCAAAAGAGCCCTGCCCAGAGCGTCAGTTACTGCGCCGCTGGCTGCCTGGAAACGGTTAGTGACAGACGGCGCCTGGCTAATGGCTCACCAAGTCAGGGAAGGAGCAGAGAGAGGGGCAAGAGCAGTGTGTGGTGGTGAAGTGTAATAAGCTGCCTGAGGGGAAAGGCACTGCCAGCCCCTTCCCCAGCACACACAGAGCAGAGAGACACACGTGCTCGGATCAGAGAAACACACAGGCACACACAAGGTGACAGACAGAAACATACACCCCCTTGGGAACTCAGACACATGGATCAGAGACACACACTCACATGGCGATACAAACATACAAACACACGCAGTGACGTGTACACAGACACACACACGTGGTAATATGAACTCACATGCACACACAGACACACATGCACATGGAGAAACTGTGGCAGACTCTTCCCAAATATAGCATCTCTCCCCATTAACTGGCGCTGGGGAAGCCCACGGCGCCCAGCACCCCAAGCCCCGAGAGCAGTGACCGTAGCCGGGGCTGGGGAGAGACCACGACAGAGACTCTCTGCTCAGAGCCCCAACCATGAGGGAGCCCAAGGAGAGAGGTTCCGCCTCAGATCATCACGAGTCAGAGACGTCTCATCAGCCAATGCTGGGAAAAGCTCTGCCTGGCCGGGAGGAGAGAGATGGCGTGTGCTGCAGTTCTGTTGTGTGACGAATGCCGAGGGTTGAACTTTGCTTTCATTCTGATATGGAACAAACTGAGACCTTACAAATTTTGTTGCAAAAATCCCAAACCTCAAGAGGGATTCCCCAGAACAGCCAAGTGGGGAGGGTACTTGGCTAGGATGCGTGGGTTCAGAGCAGGGCCTTGACACAGGTCCCCCACAGACCAGGCAAATGGCCCAGAATCAGCCACTTGGGCCTGTGCTTTGACCAGAAAATCCATCCTGGCCCTCAGGCACCTTCCCGTTGAAGATTTTGTCAAAACTGCTCCATTTTCGCAGAACATTTCGGTTCCAGGGAAATAGCCTTTTGTAATAGAAAAATAATTGGTCACATTTTTGTCACCCAGCTCTAGTAGAGACCCCTGACCCGGGATCAGTGCTCAATCCAGCAGCCTGAGCGCCTCTGGAACACACCTCTTTTCTCACACTTTAACACTGGCCTATGTGATTGTGCCAATAACGTCACATTGAACTGAAGTGAGAAGCAGGCCCCTCCACACACGGAGCCGTGACTGTGCACCTGGGAGACAGGAAGACAGACACACACACACGGAGCCATGCCCTGCACCTGTGAGACAGACAGACAGACACGGGGTCCTGCCCTGCACCTGGGAGACTGACAGACAGAGCCACCTACACACACACACTCACACAGGCAATCACCAATGACGGGCAACACCCCCATGCTCAAAGCAGCAGAGAACCATACAGCCATATCCTGCCCCAACTGCACATGGATAGACACCGACACTCGCCCCACAGGTCTTACACGCACATTCACACTCAGACCCGGCTCCTGTCACATGCCCAGGTGCTAGGCAACATGCACACATGCTCCCCATACACGCCTTTCCCACCAGGCAGGCCAGTACCTGCTGAAGAAGCACCGACCTTGCAGGACTCCTGGTTGATGGAGTGCCGCAGACACACTCACTTCCTGCAGGAAAACGGATCCTAATGGCCTCCCTAGTGCCAGTCGCTGGCCCTGCACCAAGTGATATCTGTTGGGCACACCCAGCCCTGCTGGTTTGTGGGGCAGAAGGGCTGGGGTGCGTGGGAGCCATGCACTGATGGACGCTTTGTCCCATCTGTCCCAGTGTGTTCTGGAGGTGACAGAGAAAAACATGGGCTCCAGCCATCCCCACAAAGTTGGGGCAGGGCCATGAGTCTAGGAGGCTGGTACATTTTGGATGCATGGTTTAACGGCGGTTTGGTTGTTCATAGCCAGGCAGCCCAGGGACTCCACAGAGCTGATCAGCTCCCAGGGGAGCAGGATCTGGGGCCTCACTGACCTTAACAAGCTCCCTACAGTTTTCTGCTGCTGGAAGCAAAGCAGCTTCTTGCTGAGTCACTGAAAATGTTGGCTTTCTAGTGCTTGGAAATTAAGACCCACATTTCCAAAAGCAGCCCCTGGGTCTCAGTCCTGTGGCTTTTGTGACTCTGATCCTGGGGTCAGGGGGTTGGCTCAGACCCTGGCACAAGTTAGACTAGCCACATGGCTGCTCTAACTTGTGCTGGCTACAAATTAACACTCCATCCATGCCCCTCCCACAGCCCTGCCCTAGACACGCCCTCCAATGCAGGCTGTAAAGGGAGGTGTGAACGTGGGATCTGCACTGCCAGGACTGTCCCAAGCTGGCCAGGTGAGCCAGCTCTAAGGCCCCTTGGTGCAGGGAGGGCCATGACAAGGGGCTGCAGTGGGTGCCAGGATCTGGTGCCTAAATGTAGATAAACTTTTGCTACCCAGGTTTGAAAATGTTGGTATAAACCAGAAGCACTGGATCACTTCAATAGCTCAGTTACAAACCGCTTTACTTCTCTCAGTGGAGAGCTTTAAGGTCCCTAGTCGATTCAGAGGCCTGAGGAACGGTTATGCTCCCCGTGCATGGAATAGGCAGCCTGACAGCGCCCACAATTCAGCCCTCCCTGCGTCCATTTTATACGCTTACACTTTTAAGCACTGCCGCACCAACCCGGCTGACATATAAATCTGTCACCGACAGCTCTGTTGACACTGATCCACCCTGAACGCGAGCAGGGTTAACAGCTCATTGTGCTTTCACTCTATGCATCCAAAGAAGTGAGGTTTTTACTCACGAAAGCTTATGCCCAAATAAATCTGTTAGTCTTTAAGGTGCCACCAGACTCTTTGTTGTTTTTGCAGCTCATTGAGTTACACTTGGGTCAGATCCTCAGCTGGGGTAAATCATCTTAGCGGTGTTGAAGTCAATGGCATGACACTGATTTATACCAGGAGGGGTTCTGGCCCATTGTACTCAGCTGTATCCCGTGCCTGAGTGATTCTAAGCAGGTGGGACTGGGGCGGGTGGGAGGGTGGAAATTGTTCTAATGCCTGGAAATGTTTTACTCTTCTTTTCAACATTTTGGAAAGGGTCCTGAATGACAGCTCATCAGTTCTCAGCTACATATTGGAGAGCTGGAAACTCTACTGAAAAGCCCTTCTGCCCCAAATTGATCACAAAAAAATGTGCACCAATAGCTCATACCCATTGACAATTAAGGGGGGTTGTCAAAAGACAACTGATATGGACCACCTGTCCATTAACTTGGAGTCACAACTGTGCATCCATAGTACACATGCACACACACACGTATCCATTCTCCAAATGAAGGCCATAGCGGCGGCTCTCTGCGAAGTGAACATGCGTCGCTCACTTTGCTTCGAGAAATGAAATGCTGCAAATGACGCCATCTCCCATGCCGTGGAGGGACATTTCTGTATTTGTCAGTAACTGCCCTCACCCAGAGGTCTGCGGGAGCGCCCCTGTTCTGGCCAGCGCCCCATCATCCATCCTGGAAGGCCCTAGAGCAGTGGTTCCCAAACTTTAACAGCCTGCGAACCCCTTTCACTAAATTATGAAATCTCGTGAACCCCCTCCTAAAAATGAATATTTCCAGGGATTTAAGTTTAAATTTCCTCAGCGTGATGGGTTTCAGAGTAACAGCCGTGTTAGTCTGTATCCGCAAAAAGAAGAACAGGAGTACTTGTGGCACCTTAGAGACTAACAAATTTATTAGCGCATAAGCTTTCGTGGACTACAGCCCACTGATATGCATCCGAAGAAGTGGGCTGTAGTCCACGAAAGCTTATGCGCTAATAAATTTGTTAGTCTCTAAGGTGCCACAAGTACTCCTGTTCTTCTTCTCTCAGCGTGATGGATGCCCAACTGCCCGCCCTGCTTTTCCTGGGGCTCGGGCTGAGGTTTGGGTTACCGGCTCCCCAGCTTATGGGGGCAGGGCTCGGGCTGCCAGACCCAACTGCCCGGCCCTGCTCTCCCTGGGGCTCGGGGTGTCTGCCCTGCAACCGGGTCCCATCTGCTGTCTCCAGTGTCCGGGGTCCTCTGTCCGCCATTAGTGAAATTTTTCTGGTGAACCCCCTCTAACATTCTGCGAACCCCCAGGGGTTCGCGAACTCCAGTTTGGGAACCACTACCCTAGAGAGACTTTGACATTCCAGCCAGGAACAAACAAGAAAATCCCACATGGCTGGAGACACAGGGGATATAGTCAATATGGATCAGTGCCCTTTGACCTTATGACCACTCTGGTGAGGCAACATGCATCCCCTTTGCATTGGTGTAACCCAGGGGTTCTCAAACTGGGGGTCGGGTCCCCTCAGGGGGTCGTGAGTTTATTACATGGGGGGTCGCGAGCAGTCAGCCTCCACCCCAAACCTCACTTTGCCTCCAGCATTTATAATGGTGTTAAATATATTAAAAAGTGTTTTTAATTTATAAGGGGGGCCGCCCCCAGAGGCTTGCTATGTGAAAGGGGTCACCAGTACAAAAGTTTGAGAACTACTGGTGTAAACAACAACACAAGGTGCAGGGCAGTTGGGAGACAGGCCCTCAGGGGCCCATTTCCCAATGGCCCCAGGTTGGTGCAAGGGGGTCTGCCATGCTGAAAGGTATTCGTGGCTGCCATCGTGGATCCAAAGCCAATCACAGACCTCGTTAGAGGCCATGTGTGCCAAGCACTCTCTTCCAGGCTCCATGGAAACAGCAATCGGGCCTCTTCATGAGCAAAGCCAGTTGCAGAGAACGAAGGCTCCTGCCCAAGGCCCAGGCTGCACGGCTGGTCGGAGCTGAGCTATGGGCTGGCTGCACAGGCAGGGGCTGTGGTCCAGTTGCAGGCCATGAGTGTTGGAGGCAGGAAGCCAGCAGAAGCAGTTGTGAGAGGGACCCTGAAAGGAAGCTGAGACAGGGCTTCTTGGGCACACAACTGGCTGGAGCGGCAGGCTCAGGGATTTCTGAGCATGGAAACTGCTGATGTTTGTTCCTCCTGTGTTCATGGAAACAGGGCTTTGTACAGCCTTGGTAAATAAACCAGATTACAACAAAAAATTCAAAGGTGACTTGTAGCATCAATTTCTCCTCCCTCTCAACAAAAACAATCAGGCTAGGACTAGAATTTGGGCTAAGGGCTTGGGCCAAAGGGGGAAAACAGGGTCACAGAGCAGGCATACGGCTCCCCCCTGGGAATTTCCCCAGTGCAGGGAGCTCCTAAATGTAGGGCAGAGCCAGCTCTGCCAACAGCAGCCATAGGTGCAGGGGGGTTGCTGGGACAGGGTGGGGGAGCAAGCCAGGGACAGGAGATTAGTGTGGCAGTGGTTGAGTGGACCTTCTGTGCCCATGCACAGCTTCACAGGAGCCACAGAGGCAGGGATGCAATTTAAGGCAGCTCTTGGGGCTCCCCCAGCCTGTATCAGAGATGCACTAGCCCTGACACCCCTGAATAGGGCAGACACATGCTGCTGCCCCATGTTCCAGTGCTGGCACGTGAACGAGTCTGCCACTGAGATTTTGAGCCCCAAGAGATCAAGGAACCAAAACAATGTGGGAAAGTGAACCAGAGAGCTCTGAGGATGGCAAGACAGGTGGGCAGTTCACACCATTCTCCAGCACCAGGGAATAGATTAATTTTTTGATATTAACGACCGTCAGTTCCATTTACTTCACGTTTTGGGGCTTGAGGTGTTCCAGCCAGGCTCTACCCCGTGCAGATGTAAATGGACAGCTAAGAGATGATGGGCCGGTAGGTTTGCACTCAGGAAGATGTAGTGCAGTGCCTGGGTAGTCAAGGAGCAACAACACTCATTGCTTGGCCCTGTCAGTGGCTTTCTCTGTGCAGCCAGCAACAGTGCCGTGGCAAAGGGTTCGGAAACCACCAGTCAGGCACCCACAGAACTGAGAGACTGGCCCAAAAACTCAGCCACTCAGGTTCTTCTGCCTTTGACACTTTCAGGGTTGTGTTTTCCAGCTTGCAGTAGAAGCCAGGGCCCTTCAAAGGTGGGGAAGTCCCTAATTCCTATTGAATTCAGGGGCAGCGAGGACCCTTAATACCTCTGAGGCTCTAAGCCAGGGGTAGGCAACCTATGGCACACGTGCCGAAGGCGGCACGCGAGCTGGTTTTCAGTGGCACTCACACTGCCCGGGTCCTGGCCACCGGTCCGGGGGGCTCTGCATTTTAATTTAATTTTAAATGAAGCTTCTTAAACATTTTAAAAACCTTATTTACTTTACATACAACAATAGTTTAGTTATATATTATAGACTTATAGAAAGAGACCTTCTAAAAACATTAAAATGTATCACTGGCACGCAAAACCTTAAATCAGAGTGAATAAATGAAGACTCGGCACACCGCTTCTGAAAGGTTGCCGACCCCTGCTGTAGGCCTAGGTGCTCTGAAAATCTCACCCGGTGCCTGTCTGTAGACACCTGAACACCTGTCCCAGTGGGTTTACAAATGGACCAGGCCAGACAGATGCTCTCCCACTGCACAGCTGAGGTCCAGAGAGACGCTGTGACTTGGCAAAGGTCACAGGGAGCCCCTGGCAGAGTCAGGAAGTGAACCTCACCCTCAAGGGTCTGTAACCACCAGACTAGCCTCCTCGTTAGCACAGCTGCCCTTCGCAACAAAAGATTAACTAGGCTAAAGAAGCTGCCCGGTCCTCTCTGCATCCTTGGCTCCTAGGCCCTGCCCAGCAGCGGGAGTGGGGTGGGCGGGCCCAGTTGCAGCTCTTGGCAGCTGTGGCTAACCAGCCCTTTGGACCCTGCTTTCTGTCCCCCCATGCCGGCAGTCACAGTTTATCCCTAGTCAACTGAAGGCCCCCCTCAGATAGGCTAATTCATTCCCCATTCAAATTAAGTGAACAGCTTTTAAATTTAAACAGAATTAAAAAGCCAACTGGAACCTTAATGGGAACATTAGATTAGCTGAGCCGGGAGCGGAGTGGGGAGGAAAGTCAGTTGGAGTTATTGCTGAGTGATTTCCAAAGAGGCCCATGTGGAATAGAGCCAGAGCGGAGTGGCTGACCCCAGGAGGGGTAATCAATCTGACAGGCTATGCACGCTATGCAAAAAGCAATTACTGCGCCCATCTCCGCCATGGGCACAGCTGAGCAGCTACCCGAGCCACTGATTACGGCAAATTATTGCACCCACTGATGGCCATGACAGCTTCTGGGAAGCTGGGGCTCAAATTCTGGTGAAGGGCAGCTTGAAAAGGCTCGGAGAGCTTGGGGGCCCAAACCAGGGATGGGAGTGTAGTGTGCTCCCTAGAAGAGGGGCGAGCCTTCTGGGAAGCCAGCCTAAAAAAGGCCTGATGGATGGAAGATATTTGTACAGTGCGTGGAAAATGTCTAGTACTATTAAAGTGCTAAATGGTCTGGTCATCAATGATCTATATTACAAACATGCACAAATCCCAGATACGCGCTCCTGTGACACAATACAGAAGGCAAAGCTGTTAATACTCCACTGCCCAAGTACCCTCTACAGGAAAGCCACTGGAGGACTCAGTTTTCCACCCAGCTGCTGCACCGTTCTAGATAGTCAGGGTTTATTTACGAGCCAGAGTCAAATGGAAATATTACCACCCACAGATCAGCCCTGCCCCCGGCCAACATGCCATTATTCCTCGCTCCCCTTTATCTGCTCCCCCGTCTGCAGCGCATGCCCCTATCTCCGGGCGCATGGCCTCGCACACAGTGCAAACGCCACCTCAAATGCCGCTTCAAATGTCAAACTTGCCTTTGAAGATCCATGCTCCAGCTTCATCTCTGCAGCACAGGGCTTGGCTGCTGGAGACTCAAACCACCAGGGTTCGTCTTCCGCTGAGGAAACAAGCCTGGGAGCGAGACAGCGTGTCCTGCTGGAGGATGCAGTTGGGTGCCAACGGAGTCCACACGCACCACACCATCCCATTGATCTCTCTTTGTTCCACTCCCTCCCCCCAGCCTGTCTCTGCACAGCCCTGCAATTGCACACACACTCCGAAGGTGGGGGGGGAACAGCCTAATTTCCTGATGATTATGACGTTACCTAGCAACAACCAATCAGGGGCTGTGCTTTTCGCCAGCAGTATTTCATGCAAATAGTTTGGAGAAATTGCAGGGTCGTCCAGGCTGCTTAGCCTCCTCTCAGGGGACACATTAGATGCTCAGATAAGCCC
The DNA here is from genome assembly GCF_027887155.1 of Malaclemys terrapin pileata. Lineage (NCBI taxonomy): Eukaryota > Metazoa > Chordata > Testudines > Emydidae > Malaclemys > Malaclemys terrapin. Next base: position 2,465,118 of record NC_071523.1, read on the forward strand.
TGGCAGGCACATGGAGCCCCGGGGCCCATGTCTCCCAGAACAGCCTGTGCCCCCACACAAAGGCTTCCTGGCTGGGCCTGGCACAAGCCTGACCTGCATCACAGTACTGAGGCTGCAGAAGACCCCTTACATCACCCAGCCCTTTCCCCAGGACCAGTGCCCACCATGCCGCCTCAAGCATGCCCAAGCTAGCCACCCACGCAGGGGAATTCACTGCTCAAGGCTTCCTGGTGCTGCCACAGGCCCTCAACTGTCTGCGTGAGCAGGTCACACAGACGCCATCTCAGCAGAGCCCCACTCGCCTCACCCCTCTCACAGCCTGAGCCCCGCTCGGCCCTCACCGACCTGAGCACCACTCAGCCCTCACCGGCCTGGGCCCCGTTCGCCCCTCACCAACCTGAGCCCCCATTGCCCCTCACCGGCCTGGGCCCTATTCGCCCCTCATCGGCCTGGGCCCCGTTCGCCCCTCACCCACCTGGGCCCTATTCGCCCCTCACCAACCTGAGCCCCGCTCAGCCCTCACCGACCTGAGCACCCATTGCCCCTCACCGGCCTGGGCCCTATTCGCCCCTCACCGGCCTGAGCCCCGTTCGCCCCTCACCGACCTGAGCCCCCGTTGCCCCTCACCAGCCTGAGCCCCGATTGCCCCTCACCGACCTGAGCCCCGCTCGCACCTCACCAACCTGAGCCCCCATTGCCCCTCACCGGCCTGAGCCCCGCTCGCAACTCACCAACCTGAGCCCCCATTGCCCCTCACCGGCCTGAGCCCCGCTCGCACCTCACCAACCTGAGCCCCCATTGCCCCTCACCGGTCTGGGCCCCGTTCGCCCCTCACCAGCCTGAGCTCCGTTCGCCCCTCACCGGCCTGAGCCCCGCTCGCACCTCACCAATCTGAGCCCCCATTGCCCCTCACCGGCCTGGGGCCTATTCGCCCCTCACCAGCCTGAGCCCCATTCGCCCCTCACCGGCCTGGGCCCCATTCGCCCCTCACCGACCTGAGCCCCATTCGCCCCTCAGCGACCTGGGCCCTATTCGCCCCTCACCGACCTGAGCCCCATTCGCCCCTCACCAGCCTGAGCCCCCATTTGCCCCTCACCGGCCTGAGCCCCATTCGCCCCTCACTGGCCTGGGCCCCATTCGCCCCTCACCGACCTGAGCCCCATTCACCCCTCACCGACCTGGGCCCCATTCGCCCCTCACCGACCTGAGCCCCATTCGCCCCTCACTGACCTGAGCCCCATTCGCCCCTCACCGACCTGAGCCCCATTCGCCTCTCACTGGCCTGGGCCCCATTTGCCCCTCACCAGCCTGGGCCCCATTCGCCCCTCAGCGACCTGAGCACCGATTGCCCCTCACCGGCCTGAGCCCCATTCGCCCCTCACCAGCCTGAGCCCCCATTCGCCCCTCACCGGCCTGAGCCCCATTCGCCCCTCACTGGCCTGGGCCCTATTCGCCCCTCACCGACCTGAGCCCCCATTCGCCCCTCACCGGCCTGGGCCCCGATTGCCCCTCACCAGCCTGGGCCCCATTCGCCCCTCACTGACCTGAGCCCCATTCTCCCCTCACCGGCCTGGGCCCCATTCGCCCCTCACCGACCTGAGCCCCATTCGCCCCTCACCGGCCTGAGCCCCCATTGCCCCTCACCGGCCTGGGCCCTATTCGCCCCTCACCAACCTGGGCCCTATTCTCCCCTCACCAGCCTGGGCCCCATTCGCCCCTCACTGACCTGAGCCCCATTCACCCCTCACCGACCTGAGCCCCATTCGCCCCTCACCGACCTGGGCCCCATTCGCCCCTCACCGACCTGAGCCCCATTCGCCCCTCACCGGTCTGGGCCCCGTTCGCCCCTCACCAGCCTGAGCTCCGTTCGCCCCTCACCGGCCTGAGCCCCGCTCGCACCTCACCAATCTGAGCCCCCATTGCCCCTCACCGGCCTGGGCCCTATTCGCCCCTCACCAGCCTGAGCCCCATTCGCCCCTCACCGGCCTGGGCCCCATTCGCCCCTCACCGGCCTGGGCCCTATTCGCCCCTCACCGGCCTGAGCCCCGTTCGCCCCTCACCGACCTGAGCCCCCGTTGCCCCTCACCAGCCTGAGCCCCGATTGCCCCTCACCGACCTGAGCCCCGCTCGCACCTCACCAACCTGAGCCCCCATTGCCCCTCACCGGCCTGAGCCCCGCTCGCAACTCACCAACCTGAGCCCCCATTGCCCCTCACCGGCCTGAGCCCCGCTCGCACCTCACCAACCTGAGCCCCCATTGCCCCTCACCGGTCTGGGCCCCGTTCGCCCCTCACCAGCCTGAGCTCCGTTCGCCCCTCACCGGCCTGAGCCCCGCTCGCACCTCACCAATCTGAGCCCCCATTGCCCCTCACCGGCCTGGGCCCTATTCGCCCCTCACCAGCCTGAGCCCCATTCGCCCCTCACCGGCCTGGGCCCCATTCGCCCCTCACCGACCTGAGCCCCATTCGCCCCTCAGCGACCTGGGCCCTATTCGCCCCTCACCGACCTGAGCCCCATTCGCCCCTCACCAGCCTGAGCCCCCATTTGCCCCTCACCGGCCTGAGCCCCATTCGCCCCTCACTGGCCTGGGCCCCATTCGCCCCTCACCGACCTGAGCCCCATTCACCCCTCACTGACCTGAGCCCCATTCGCCCCTCACCGACCTGAGCCCCATTCGCCTCTCACTGGCCTGGGCCCCATTTGCCCCTCACCGGCCTGGGCCCCATTCGCCCCTCAGCGACCTGAGCACCGATTGCCCCTCACCGGCCTGAGCCCCATTCGCCCCTCACCAGCCTGAGCCCCCATTCGCCCCTCACCGGCCTGAGCCCCATTCGCCCCTCACTGGCCTGGGCCCTATTCGCCCCTCACCGACCTGAGCCCCCATTCGCCCCTCACCGACCTGAGCCCCATTCGCCCCTCACCGGCCTGGGCCCTGATTGCCCCTCACCAGCCTGGGCCCCATTCGCCCCTCACTGACCTGAGCCCCATTCTCCCCTCACCGGCCTGGGCCCCATTCGCCCCTCGCCGACCTGAGCCCCATTCGCCCCTCACCGGCCTGAGCCCCCATTGCCCCTCACCGGCCTGGGCCCTATTCGCCCCTCACCAACCTGGGCCCTATTCTCCCCTCACCAGCCTGGGCCCCATTCGCCCCTCACTGACCTGAGCCCCATTCGCCCCTCACCGACCTGAGCCCCATTCGCCCCTCACCGACCTGGGCCCCATTCGCCCCTCACCGACCTGAGCCCCATTCGCCCCTCACTGGCCTGGGCCCCATTCGCCCCTCACTGACTTGAGCCCCATTCGCCCCTCACCGACCTGAGCCCCATTCGCCTCTCACCGGCCTGGGCCCCATTTGCCCCTCATCAGCCTGGGCCCCATTCGCCCCTCAGCGACCTGAGCACCGATTGCCCCTCACTGGCCTGGGCCCCATTCGCCCCTCACCGACCTGAGCCCCCATTGCCCCTCACCGGCCTGGGCCCCATTCGCCCCTCACCAACCTGGGCCCCATTCGCCCCTCAGCGACCTGAGCACCGATTGCCCCTCACTGGCCTGGGCCCCATTCGCCCCTCACCAACCTGAGCCCCCATTGCCCCTCACCGACCTGAGCCCCATTCGCCCCTCACCGGCCTGGGCCCCGCTCGCCCCTCACCATCCTGAGCCCCGCTCACCCCCCTCACCGGAAACCAAGGGCCGGATTCTGCCCTCAGCACCTTCAGCGTCTGAGGCACAACGTAGCCTGCTCTAGGTTTACACGGTGATCCTCTATGTGGGGTCATACTTGCTCTAGAGATTGCGCCTGTGTTTTGCCCTCTCTACAGGGCCAGTGTCCCCATCTGCTCAGACTGCTTGGCATGACGACAATAACGCACCGTGCAAATCACTGTCTGCACATAATGCCTTCAGCACCACAACACCTCTTCCCCTGGGAGCTGGGTCAGGATCCGTATCCCAACTTTACAGGTGGGGAACTGAGGCCCAGAGAGGTTTGGCGACTTCCCAAGAAGCCCGGGATCAAACTGGGATTGAATCCCGCATTCCCTACTCCAAGCCCTGTGCTTTAATCTCAGGATCATTGCTCACTAGACGATACTTTGACAGTGTAATACAGTGGCCCCGTCAGCCCTAGACTCCTCGAGCAATGCCCACTAGACACGGCATACAGGGCACACATCCCATCCAGAGCCAGTAAGAAAAGGCTGCCCTCAGGGCTGCGAGAGCAATGGAGCTGAGTGTTCCTGGAGGGGTTATGGGGGGCCAGGCTGGAGGAGAGAAGGAAGGAACACAACTGAAATATGAACCCAGTCCCATCTCCCCAGCATCTCCATCTATTCTGCATAATTGCTTCATTTCCACGGCCAGCGCGGCTGTGAATGAATTTCATTACCCAGCGTCTGCAATCCCATATTGATCACCAGGCTCCATCGATTCCTATCTCACTAATTAGCATATAAATTAGCCATTTGGGGAAGGCATTAGGAACAATTGAATTTTCTTTTTAATCTGATTTCAGGAGGGTAAATGAGAATGGATGTGTCCTGGCAGCCCCAGCCGCTGGGCTCGCCCCATGGAGCTGCAGAGCTCAGGGATGGTCCAGGTCCCACTGTTTGCCATGGGGCTAGTGCTCTTATTGGTTGCACCCACACTTGGCTCAGGCGCCTGCAAAGATCCAGCGCAGCGTGAGCATGCTCAGAAGTTTGGCACAGAGACTAGCACAGCCATTCCCCGACAGAGGTAACACCACACCACTAGGTGGGGCAGCCGCCGCAGGGATCGAACCTGTCATCTCCGGATCTTAAACCCAGAACCTCTTCTGCCTTGAGCTAAAAAACCCAGCTCTGTCAGCTGAGGCTCAACAACCTCGCGCTGTGGCTCCGCCACCACTAGAGGGGGACAGCGCGCCACATGGAGTGGGTGGGGGATTACCTGCCTATATTGCACCATCTCACTTGCATTGGTGTTGGCAGCTATCTACAGGGCTCATTCCTTCTCTGCAGCCCCCCTCCACAGCCCGGCTGCTCTCTGCAGCTCTGCCAAAGAGACAGCCTCAAGCAGTGCTGTCCCTGAGATGCCAAGGCTCTGCAGAGCTGGGGGATCAGAGAGGGGACAGTTTGCCTCAGCCCCGCACAGGGACCCAGCCAAGAATAACTGGGCATAGGGGGTGGGAGGGTCAGTTACACTGGCCGCTGTCCTTCATTTCTGCAGTGCTCAGAATGTCCTTGGATTTTCAGACAAGAGTTTTCCCCCAGAATTATAAACAAAACCCCCAAAACCCAAACTACCAGCTGGTAAGAAAACAGATGGGGGAGGGGAGGAGTCCATGAAAATGTCACCTACATTTCTCTCTGCCTTTATGTTATTTGTTTGCAGGAGCGTCTGTCAAAAGCTGGAAAACCCTTGTCAACATTTCAAATTTGGATTGAACAAACGAGGGAAAAGTGTTCATAAAATCCCTCCCCTGGCCATTGCCCAACCAGCTCTAGCTGCCAATAAACTCCTTTCTGCAGATCAGTTAATGCACGCCGACCGGAGCCCTGTGCCGGTTTGCTGGGGAGGCCCGGCTGCACTTTTTCAGTGTTTCACTACCAGAATGGGAGTCTCCTTCTGCTCAGGAAGGAGGCAGATGCTGCAGGAGCCAGGATCCCCTTGGTCCTCCACCCCCACCCCTCACTCAGCTGCTCTTATGGGATCTCTCATCCGTCCAGAAGCAGGACATTCCTAGAAGTCCAAAAAGTCAGTAGGGTGAGATCTCTTGCCCAAGCCTGCAGATTTGAGCAGTGTGGAGGGGCTGCGCTCAAACTTTAGCCATCCACACCCCTCACCAGCATACTATCACGAGTTAGACCTAGTGAGCAGCTGATTTGCATCCCAGGCCCCTCTTGTTGAGCCAATAGTATTATATTCATGGCACACAGAGACGCTAGATACAAACAGAACACATCCTTGCTGGAAGGTTGCAAGGTACCACAACTTTATTTCTTAAAATCCAGAACCTGAACACACAAGAACCTAAACCAGAGAGAGACAAAGCAGGCTGCTCCCTCAGGTGGTGAGGCACAACTTACCCCACTTGCTCAACTCTGGCTCTTTGCAGACTGACTGCTGAAAATCCCAGATTGCATGCTTCCTTGCACAGCACCTAAGCCTGCAAGCAGGACCAGGAAACCCCTCAAAACTTAAAGTGATAGCTTGTAATTGTAACCCAGTTTTCAATACACCACAGACAGCTTTGCAGGTGTCTTTTCTATGGGTGCAACATAGGCCATTGAGACATCTAAGTACCTGGTTGCACACACAAACTCAGTCAAGTTGCCTGCATCTCTGTAGCCTCTGCAGGTCTCATGTACTTTACCCTGACAACTGCCCTAGGAGGTAGGCAAGGGATCGTCCCTATTTTACAGACAGGGACCAAAGGCTCAGGGGAGATGAAGTGACTCACCCTAGGAGTCTGTGGTGGAGCTAGTAATTGAACCCAAGGCCGCGTCCAGCCCCATCTCCACTAGACCATTCCCCAACCCTGCAGGCACACCCACAGGAGTGGTCTCGCTGACCTCGGTCTGAATGTTGGCAGAACAGGGGCCCCAAACATGGCCCTATCCTGAATTGCCTCCACACCAAGGGAAGGCGCCTTTCCAAAATCTGGCCCTAATGTAACCAGGAATTGCCATCACAGGCGGCAGAGTGCTGGGCATGTGTGGACAAAGCATGGGCATAACCAAACCAAGCCCACTGAGGAAACAGCCTCCCACTGCCAGCCCTCGCAGCTTCCCCTAGGGAGGGTCACGGGTATTTAGGCATCTCTTTCCCCTTGATTCCAATAGAAGGTAGGAGGCAAAATGCCTCTGAGGATCCGAATCTGCCCTCCTGAAGTCTCATTTGAAATGACCCAAGCAACGGGGCTCTCACCTCTCCCCCAGGGAGACGGTTCCCAGCCTAACGCGGCTCACTGCCTGGAAAGCCATCCTCAGGTTCAGCCTAGCTGCTGCTTCGCTCTGTTTCTCCCATCGCTCTTTCTATAGGTGCCGACTCCATGGGTGCTCCAGCTCAGCACCCACCAGCCACATCTGTTGGGTGGCACCACCAAGCAGCTGTTTGGAGGCTCAGGGAGAGGCTGGGGTGAGGGTGGAGAGCAGCGAGCAGTGGGCGGGGGCCTTGAGAGGGGGTGGGGCGGGGGCAGGGCCTTGGGCAGAGTGGGGTGGAGCACCCCTGGGAAGAAGTAAAACTCAGCGCCTATGGCTCCTTCTGCCACGCTCCCTCTCCCTCGTGGGTGTCTGCGCCCTGCTGCAGTACGCAGGGTCAGGCTGATCACAGGCGGGTTGGGCAGCTCTGTCCAGGGGAGCTGGCCATTCTGCAGCACTCCCGAGCTGGCCACCAGCTAGGATCTCCTTGCTCTGCAGCAGTGAAAGGCATGGGAGGGGAGGGGGATGACAAACGCGTTTCCCACTTCTCTCCCAGGCCAGTGATGTGGCAGGGAGCCCCTGGCCAGTGGATTCCCGGCCTGCGTAGGGTTACCATTCGTCCGGATTTACCCGGACATGTCCTCCTTTTTGTGCTAAAAATAGCGTCCGGGGGGAATTTGTAAAGCACTCACAATGTCCGGGATTTCCCCCCTCCCCCGGAGCGGCTGGGAGGGCTGCAGGAAAGTCCCAGGCTGGACTCCGGAGCAGCTGGAGAGGAGCTCCGCCCTGCATTCTGAGCAAGTGTCTCAGCACAAAGTGCAGCCCTCCCCTTTTGCAACTGGGAGCGGTTACTGCCATGCAGCGTAGCAAAACGGGAGCGAGAGCACTTTGTGCTGATACAAGGGCAGCTCTCCCCTGCAACCCGGTCCGGGCCAGGGACCGGGTTTTGTTGTGCAGGGCCAGGGACCGGGTTTTGTTGTGCTGGGGAGCTTAGCCACGTGTCCGGCTCGCACAGAGCCCAACACCCTGTTCTGAGCAGCAGGGTAAGGGGGGCAGGAGAAGGGGCAGGGAGGTTCTGGAGGGGGCAGTCAAGAAACGGGGGGGGGCTTTTTGGGGGGAGTGGAGAAAGTTTTGGGCAGTCAGGGTACAGGTAGGGGGTAGGGTCCTGGTGGGCAGTTGGGGGGGGGGTCTTAGGAGGGGGCAGTTAGGGGACAAGGAACAGGGAGTCTTAGGTAGGGGGTGGGGTTCTGGAGGGAAGTTAGGAGCAGGGGTCCCAGGAGGGGGCAGTCAGGGGACAAGGAGCGGGGGTGTAGGGGGCTGGGAGTTCTGGGGGGGAGCTGTCAGGGGGCAAGAGTGGGGAGAGGGATCGGAGCAGTCAGGGGACAGGGAGCAGAGGGGTTTAGATGGGTTGGGAGTTCTGGGGGGGGCTGTCAGGGGGCAGGAGTGCGGAGAGGGATCGGAGCAGTCAGGGGACAGGGAGCAGAGGGGTTTAGATGGGTTGGGAGTTCTGGGGGGGAGCTGTCAGGGGGCAGGAGTGGGGAGAGGGATCGGAGCAGTCGGGACAGGGAGCAGAGGGGTTTAGATGGGTTGGGAGTTCTGGGGGGGGCTCTCAGGGGGTGGGGAGTGGTTGGATGGGGCGTGGGAGTCCCAGGGGTCTGTCTGGGGGTGGGGGTGTGGATAAAGGTTGGGGCAGTCATGGGACAAGAGGCAGGGAGGCTTAGATAGTCCTGGGGGGCAGTTAGGGGCAGGGGTCCCAGGAGGGGGTAGTCAGGGGACAAGGAACGGGGGGAGGGTTGGGAGGAGGGGCAGGGGCGGGGCTAGGGCGGGGCTTCTCCCGTCCTCTTTTTTGCTCGCTGAAATATGGTAACCCTAGGCCTGCGCTAAGCCAGGATGTTCAGGCACAGCTCAGCTTGCTCCTCCCTGGACAGTGGAGAGTTACGCCCTTTGGTTGTGGGCTGTTAAATAGTCCTTCTGAGGCCTGGCCACCGGGGAGAGGGGTTACTGGGTCTGCTGCCGCCCAAGCCAGGGAGCATTCAGCTGGGGCAGCGCTTGCTGCGAGCTCTGCAGGTCCCCGGGACGGCAGGACGCTGTCATGTTTGTAGCGGAGCCTCGGTGCTGCGGGGCCGGTAGGGCGAGGGAGCGCCGGCCGGGGGCTGTTCCCCATGGGTGTGGAGGCTGTGACTGGGACACCAATGGCTCCTCTGCCTGCCGGAGCTCAGAGCTTCAGGTGGAGCTGTGCTCATCCCACTCGCGTCTTGGCGCTCCGTGACCTTGGCAGGTGCCTCTTTTCAGGGCACTTTATCCACTGCCAGGCGAGCGCTCTTCTGGACGAGAGGAAGGAGTGGGATCCGAGGGAGGAAATGGTGCCATTTAATGGCCACTTAATCAAGCTATGTGGCCCTCAATCCAGCCTGCAGAGGAACTCCCCCTTTCAGGCCCGACAGGGCTGCTCTGTGCAGGCGTCACTCTCTAGGGCCGTCAGTTGTGCCCTGGGCTTGGAGAAGTTCTGGGTCCTGTGGCCCTGCCCTCATCTGGGGGGCAGACCGCCCCCAGTTCAGGCAAGTGGAGTAAAATGTAAACAGGCGGAGCCGTCTCTGCAGCACTCCTGGGCAGGGAAGATGGCCCCTGACAGCAAGTCGAGGAAGAGCCTATTGTCAACTGCACTGGTGTGTGGGTCGCCCGCCAGGCCCGGCCCCGGCCCTGGTGCCAGTTCACAGCCAGGAGCCAGAGCATGGGTTGCTCGTGGGTCTGAGAATGAATGGAAATCCCGGAGATGCTGCTGCCCTGGAGGGAACGGGAAAAGAACCAAACGCCTTTCACCTTAGGGTCATGCTATGGCCAGGAACCAGACCTGGTGCAACCCTCCCCTGACCCCATGCTCCCACGGGAGCCTAGAGCCAGCCATCACCGCCCCAGCATGGGCAGGGCCAGCCAGGGCCGGCTCCAACTATTTTGCTGCCCCCAAGCGGCGAAGGAAGAAAAAAAAAGCTGCCGCCGTCATGCCGCCACCGGAGGAGCAGCTGCCGGCGTGCCGCCGCCGAGGGAATCGCAGAAGGAGCTGCCGCCGTCATGCCACCAAAAGCCACTGCAGTGCCGCCCCTAAGACCGCCCGAGAAGCTGCCCTTTCCTGTTTGCCGCCCCAGGCACACGCTTGCCAGGCTGGTGCCTGGAGCCGGCCCTGGGGCCAGCTCAGGAGGCAGTGGAGGGTGGCTGGCTGGGAAATAGACTGACAGCCCTGCATGGGAACTGAAAGCTGCGGAGAGCAGGGCGTATCCCCGTCTTTGGTGCAGGTATCTCCAGGGGTGGGTCCCACCCCAGAGTGGAGTCTGGCCCACTGAGAACCGGGGGGATGTTGCATCCTCCCAGCACAGGGGCTCTGTGTGCTGACTCAGTAACTAAAGTTGTGCTCACTATTTGTCCTATCTCTGTCCTATCTGAGCAGGTCACTGGACTTATCTTGACAACCCGCCAGGCTGCTGGCGTAGGACTGGGCTATCACCCTTAGTGGGCAGAGAGGAACAGGTCCAGGGAGGCTGAGTGATTTGCCCACAGTCACACAGGGAGTCTCTGCCAGAGCAGGGACTTGAACCCAGGCTCTTAAGTCCCAGGCTAGGGCCCTATCCCCCAGCAAGTCTTCCTCGCAAAGGCCTGAGGCTGCTGCTTGGTTCCCAGGCTGTGTGGGGTGGGGGGCACAGGGCTGGTAGGAGTGTTACCGACCAGCTGGGAGGAGCTGGGGGCCCACCGTGCGGGTGAGGGTTATTAGCTCTGTCTGGTCATGAGTCCTGGTGGTGTCCTGGTGCAAAGGCCGGGTCAAGGGCTGTGGAGAGGGACTCAGTGAAAGGGCCCCATGACTCCAGCGCCGAGCATGCTGCAAGCACTATGAGACAGCCCCGCTACTGCAGCGGCACGGCCTGTCCCCAGATGATCAGCTCCTCTGCAGCACGGTGGCGCTGCGGGGGCTCTGGGGAGCTCAACCCCACCAGGGTGAAGTGGCCCCAAGCGGGTGGATTTCACCTAGTCTCGTGCATCCAGGACGCCTGCTGTTCATTCACACTCTGTCTCTTAGCCGGTGTCCAGGAGGATTCCCCGTCCATTAATCTCCACCAGCGAGGGGCAAGATGCAAACTGTCTCCCAGAAGCAGCTAATTGGAGGGGGAGGCCGGGAAGGGGAGGCATCTGATTCACTAAGTGCTGCTGAACTCACTGCTTGGGAAAGCAAGGGCCATTAATAAAAGCCCAGGCAGGATTCAGGCTGCAGCAGGGAAGTTGTCGGGAAGCCGCTTTTTAATATTGCAGGAGACTGATGGCCCAGGCAGGAGCTAACGACCTGGACACACTGAACAGCTCCACAGCAGGGAGGAATCACACGCACAAGCAGCTCTGAGTTAGATTTATCAGGACACAAGTGAAACTGAGTATGGCTGGGTCATGTAAACAGATGAGCACGTCAAATGCCATCCCAGCCCTGGGGCCCTCCACCCACCTCCGATGCCGTTCAATCTCGACCCACAGCCCCACAGCCGTCCCAGCCCTGGGCTCCCCACACACACATCACTCTGCCAATGCCCCTCAATCTCGACCCACAGCCCCCCAGCTGTCTCAGCCCTGGGCTCCCCCAGGCACGTGCCCACATCTCTGCTGCTGCCCTTCAATCCTGACCTGCATCCACCCTGTGGGTCCAGCTCTGGCCTCCCCACACATAAATAACTTTACTGGTGCCTGCCCCTAAGCCCCGACCTACAGCCCCCTTGCTCTTCCAGTGCTGGGTCATCCCCCCTCCACAGCACCAGGGATCCCCCTCAACCCCGACCCACAGCCCCCTGCTATTCCAGCCCTGAGCTCCCCCGCCCCTGTCAAGACAGTTCAGGTGCTGACCCCAGCTAACCCGGCCCAAGTCTCACTTAAGCAGACACTGCTAACCGAGTCGTGGTGCTTTTATACTAGTATCACTATCCTTCCCTAGCCTCGTCGATTGGAGGATCTCAAAGCACATTACAGCCTTAGAATCCCCCCGGGAGGAAGGTAAATACAATAGATCCTCAAAGATCTGAACATCAGAGTGATGGACTGACCGGTCAGCCGGACACCATGTGAAACCGGAAGTAAGCAATCAGGCAGCAGTGGAGACAAAAAAAGAAAAAGAAGCAAATACAGTCCTGTACGGTGCTTGTATGGAATCTGAAAGGTAGGCACATCTGGGCTGCCTGGCCCCACCTCCATGCCAGCCACTTGGAGTGAAGATGCTGGGGCTGCCAGCCCAAGGCAGCCGGCCGAGCAGGAGCAGCGCTGGGGTCTGTGCTGCTTTCACCCCCTCTCCTCCCCGCACTGGGAGGCGAGGCACTGTTTTCACCCCCTCCCCTGGCTGGGGGGGGACAAGCTTGCTCTGCCGACCCAGGGAAAGAAGCTGCGGGGCACTGAGGAGGGAGTCCAGCTGCTGGAACCTGGCTTGGAGTGTCAGCGGCCAGAACTGGAGCCTGAACGGCACTTGGGTCACAGTTACAAACATGTCAGAGCTACAGACAACCTCCCTTCCCGAGGCGTCTGTAACTCAGAGGTTCTACTCTATTGTCATCCCCATTTCCCAGGCAGGGAAACCGAGGCCTGGATCAAGGAAGTGACTTGTGCAAGGTCACACAGAGCGCCAGCGGCGGAGCTGGAAATAAAGCCAGTTACATGCTTTAACCACAAAACTACCCTGCCTCCTCCATATGCTGGATTAGACCCCACATGTCCTGAGGCAAACGGCAACCTCCCCCCCTTTGCCACACAGTGCCCTTGCGGAAGAGGGTCATGCAGGGCAGGTTATCCTACAATGCTGTCACCCCCCATGCGATGGCTCCTGAGACACACAGGGTTTGTCTCCACTGCAGTTGGACACCGGCAGCTGGCTAATCCGCCACTCAGCCTGCTATGCAGTCACTCGCCGTGTAGACAAGCCTTAAGGCTCCGCTGAGGCTGCTAGTGTAGAAGTCCCGAGGACGCCAAGATTGGATCTGGCTGCCTGCTCTCCAGGGGCACGAGGGTAGTTCAGTCTCCGTGGCCTCTTTGTTCCTTGGCCTCTCTGCTCAGGGGGCAGATCAGGACCAGCTGCGATGGTGGGTTTTGTGACCTGGACATTTGTCCACCAGTCACTGGCCTGAAACCCACCAACCTGATCCACACAGGCCACCACACAGCTGTCCAGATCTCTGGTGCTCACTGCAGAGCCGGCTGACAGCTGAACAGCTGACTCGGAGGTTAGAATCCAGCGACCAGCTGGATCATGGAAACGACTGTCGGACTGGCTCTAAGGGCGTCTGACTGCAGCAAGGTTCGGCCTGCTGCTGAACCTGGAAAGAGACAGCTCGGAGACTCCTCAAGCAAGAACGTAGGCCGCCAACTGGCCATGAATTCCCTCTGCAGGCTGGTGTGCCTGGCTGAGCCGCCCCCACCCCGGAGTAAGCCTGATCTCAGCATTATTATTCCCAGCTGCTGCCTGGGGTGTTTAACAACGGCTAAACCAGGGCAATTTACTGCATTTCCTTGATCCCGGCTGGCTGGGGATTTTATTACCCGGATCCAGCAGGAGATAAATCCGCCTAATGGAGCATCGCTTGCTCTTCCCTTCCTCACGCTGTGGCAGGGCGAGCTCCATTAGTGAAGGGCAGGGGAGTCCCCGCCCCAAACCTGCCACCCTCGGGTGGGTACACCTCAGCCAGCGTCAGCCACATGCCCTGCAGCCTGGGCAGCTGTGCCCGGCGGTGTCAGGTCCATGACTGGCATGAGAACACCGGCTGTCGTGAGACCCCAGCCACCCACTTCGGGGCAATGCTTGTGCTTCACCCATTGCTGCGCTGCCTCCCCATCCCCTTTGCACAGCTCCATCCCTGCCAACATCTCACCCCCAGGTGCCCACCCTGCAGGTTCTTGGCTCAGCCCGTGGTGCTGGGAATCCCTCCCCAGCTCCCCCAGGGCCCCAGCACAGGCTGTTTCCTTCCCTGACCTCCCATTGGGCGACACAGCACAGCCCCGCCCCCAACACAAACTGAGGTTCCCTCCCTGAGCTCCCATTGGGTGATGAACCGTGGCCTTGACCCCTCCCCCCCAAGATGAGGCTGTGAATCCATTGAAGCCCATAGACCCTCAGCTCCTCAGCTGGGGACAGCATCTTCATTCTCACTACAGCGCCCCATGACCTCATCCCCGGGTATACCAGGCTTCCAGCGCCAGCAGCATGAGGCCCTACCCCTGAGCTGGAGGAATAACGCCCCCAAGCTGCATGTAGTGTGCTGTAATCCCCAATGCAGCCACCAGAGGGGGACACAACCACATCCGCAGCCAGCAGCTATGGTGCTGTTCACACAGGTCTGGCAATAGCGGGCATGGCGACTCGTGAGTGGGTTGAGGAATTGTCCCAGCGGCTCTGGAAGGAGGCTCTCGGAGATACATTGCTCCTCTGGGTGGATATAGGGAAGCCAAGAGATAACAGCTGACTGCACTGGGACAGTGTCAGCTCTATGGGCAGACAGTGGATGCTTCATGGTCTTTGCTGCTCCCTTCCCTACGGTATTAAATGGGTGAGATGTCTACGCACCCCCTCACGCTGCCTTTGGTAAGGGCATCCTAGGTAGCTCTGCCTGTTTATCAGCTTGTAGGGTTCTGCTGTGAGTCCCCCTTCTTTGGGGTGCAGGCAGATAATGTCTCCACTCGACCAGACAGCTATCCCCCCTGCTTGGGGAGCTCTAGGAGTCCTGCCATGTGGAGAGACATTCCCCATGTTCACCCAGTGGCTGACAATGCACCGTGAACACACACAGAAGGGGAGGCTGCACTGTTTACATGGATCAGATGCCAACAGCTGGGATCAGGGACACTGAGAAAGATTTGTGGGTCATGGTGGATAATCAGCTGACCATGAGCTCCCAGTGTGACGGTGTGGCCAAGAGCTAATCCCATCGTCAGATGCATAAACAGGGGAATCTCAAGTAAAAGCAGAGAGGTTATTGTACCACCCAGGTGCGACCGCTGCTGGAATCCTGTGTCCAGGATGATCACAATTGAAAAGGGTGTTGATAAGCTGGAAAGGAGTCCAGGAGAGCTGGCTGTATTTTAAAGAAGCCTTTTTGATGGCGCAGGAACAAACCATCCTGATGTGCAGAAAGAATAGTAAATATGGCAGGCGACCAGCTTGGCTTAACAGAGCAATCTTCAGTGAGCTTAAACACAAAAAGGAAGCTTACAAGAAGTGGAAACTTGGACAGATAACTAGGGAGGAGTATAAGACTACTGCTCGAGCATGCAGGTGTGTAATCAGGAAGGCCAAAGCACAATTGGAGTGGCAGCTAGCCAGGGATGTGAAGGGTAACAAGAAGGCTTTCTACAGGTATGTATGGAGCAGGTCCTCAAGGAATTCATTCTGAAGCACTCGGAGGAGAGGAAGGTGATCAGGAACAGTCAACATGGATTCACCAAGGGCAAGTCATGCCTGACCAACCTGATTGCCTTCTATGATGCGATAACTGGCTCTGTGGATATGGGGAAAGCGGTGGATGTGAAATATCTTGACTTTAGCAAAGCTTTTGATACGGTCTCCCACAGTATTCTTGCCAGCAAGTTAAAGAAGTATGGGCTGGATGAATGGACTATAAGGTAGATAGAAAGCTGGCTAGATCATCGGGCTCAACGGGTAGTGATCTATGGCTCCATGTCTAGTTGGCAGCCGGTATCAAGTGGAGTGCCCCAAGGGTCGTTCCTGGGACCAGTTTTGTTCAACATCTTTATTAATGATCTGGATGATGGGATGGATTGCACCCTCAGCAAGTTCATGGATGACACTAAACTGGGGGGAGAGGTAGATATGCTGGAGGGTAGGGATAGGGTCCAGAGTGACCTAGATAAATTGGAGGATTGGGCCAAAAGAAAACTGATGAGTTTCAACAAGAACAAGTGCAGAGTCCTGCACTTAGGAAGGAAGAATCCCAGGCACCGTTACAGGCTGGGGACTGACTGGCTAAGCAGCTGTTCAGCAGAAAAAGACCTGGGGTTACAGTGGACGAGAAGCTGGATATAAGTCAGCAGTGTGCCCTTGTTGCCAAGAAGGTCAATGGCATATTGGGATGTATTAGTAGAAGCATTGCCAGCAGATCAAGGGAAGTGATTATTTCCCTCTATTCGGCACTGGTGAGGCCACACCTGGAGTATTGCGTACAGTTTTGGGCCCCCTCACTACAGAAGGGATGTGGACAAATTAGAGAGAGTCCAGCGGAGGGCAACAAAAATGATTAGAGGGCTGGGGCACATGACTTACGAGGAGAGGCTGAGGGAACTGGGGTTATTTAGTCTGCAGAAGAGAAGAGTGAGGGGGGATTTGATAGCAGCCTTCAACGACCTGGAGGGGGGTCTCAGAGAGGATGGAGCTCAGCTGTTCTCAGTGGTGGCAGATGACAGAAAAAGAAGCAATGGTCTCAAGTTGCAGTGGGAAGGTCTAAGTTGGATATTAGGAAAAACTTTTTCACTAGGAGGGTGGTGAAGCACTGGAATGGGTTCCCTAGGGAGGTGGTGGCTGGCTGGGATGATTTAGTTGGTGTTGGTCCTGCTTTGAGCAGGGGATTGGACTAGATGACCTCCTGAGGTCTCTTCCAACTCTAATCTTCTATGATTCTATGAAAGGGGTTTGGAGAAGAGCCACAAGAAAGGTTAAAGGATTAGAAAACCTGCCTGATAGTGATAGACTCAAAGAGCTCAGTCTATTTAGCTTAACAAAGAGAAGGTTAAGGGGTGACTTGATTATGGTCTATAAGTACCTACCAAGGGAACAAATATTTAATAACGGGCTTTTGGATCCAGCAGAAAGCAGGATAACCCAACCCAAGGGCTGGAAGCGGAGGCTGGACAAAGTCAGATTGGAAAGAAGGTGTAAATTGTTAACAGGGAGGGGAATTAACCATTGGAACAATGACCAGGGTCATGGTGGGTTCGCCATCACTGGCAACGGTTAACTCAAGATTGGGCATTTCTCTCAAAACTCTTCTCCAGGGATCACTGTGGGCAGCTACCCAGGAGTCAGGCTACAGGATCACATGGTGCCTGCTGGCCCTGGAATCTAGGACAGGTCAAAGGGGATGCACTGCAGCTCCTCTGGGAGGTGCCCAGAACACATGGCGACGGTGCTGTGGCCAGCAGAGAGTCTGGGCGTGTGCTGCCGGACACCGAAAGCAAAGCTGCAGCAGCTTGACCCCGTGTTCCCTAGGGGTGTAAGTGACGGGGGGGAGCCCCGTGTGTAAGTGCCACAGCCCTCTGCCCCTCTCCCCAGGATGGAGCAGCAGCAGCCCTGTGAAATCAGTGATCTGTGCTGAGAATTGTCTCTCGGGGGAAGGGGGAAGCAGCTGGCCCAGTCACACAACCAGCTGGGGTGGAGCAGAGCAGAGCAGGGGTCCCGTATTCCTTGTTAAATCCGTCACCCCCCTGTGGCGAGCATAGCAGAATCACTCGCTGTCCATATTCATCATCTAGAAGGATCCATTGGCAATGCCCGTGCTAGATTCACCACTGCACGTCAACACGATTGAATTCTAGCTGCCGGCTGCCCTCGAGGGGCACAGGGTAATATTATGGGATTGCGTTTAGCTGGCTGCCCTTGCTTAGGGTGACACTTTGGTTCCATTTATATGGAGGCTGGGGGATGGATTGCCAGGTTGTGAATCAATCCAGGGCCTCTGATGAGATCGTAAACTAGCGAGAGGCTCTGTAATTACACTATCACCCATGGGACGGATTTACAGCCCCAGCAACTGTGTCATGTGCAGGGAAGGACCATTGCTCTGGCACGGGGATGGGAAACAGCCCTCAGCAATGCCAGAAAGCAGCCAGCCAGCACAGAGCCCCGGGACACGGGACTGGTGAGATCTGGGAGTCAAGGCTATTTCTGGGATTTATTTCCTGGCCTCTTGGGGCCAAGCTGCCTCATCCCGGCCTCTGGCCAGCACAGCGTGTGCGTATCCCCCTCGCTGGACGTTAGTGGCCTGATTTGCTCAAGCGAGGGCTTTTGTGAGCAGCTCAGCTTGGGGCTGGCAGAGTCTGACCCCAGGACCTCCAGTGCTCAGGGCATGCCTTAGGGCGTGAGCTAAAGCCCCACCGCGGGAAGCAGTAGCAGAGGCATCAGTCTTTGCTGGCCTGTTTCCCAAAGGTGCTGAGCACTTGTAACTCCCCTCGACTCCCAGGGGCTTAAGATCGAGCAGATGTGGAGTAGCAACCAGCCAAACAGAGGTCTGTGAAGCACTCTGAGATGGAGGGTGTGGCAGGATTGCTGACATCGAGTGTGGGGCTTTCTGGGAATAACCCAGCCACTCCCTCTCCCCCAAAATTCACCCGAAAGCCACTGCAACACCCCATTGCCAACTCCACCTTCCTGGGCTCCGAATCCAGCTCACTGCTGTTTTGTCCCTGACTCAGTGAATTCTTTCTCAGGTCTGAGTGTCTGTGCACGCCCTAACGCTGGGATGGGCCCACTGCAGTGCACTAGCGTTTCAGCGGGAGGAGCCACTCACGCCCTGGCACTCATGGCTGGGCTAACCAGTGCTCACACTGGAGTCCCAGTGCACACGCCAGGGGAACAGAGCAGCTCCCAGCTCAGCAGACGGCACAGTTATCCAGACACAGGCAAGGGCTCCGCTCAGCTCCATGACGTCTGGCTCAGAATCCCACCCTGCTGCCCCCTCCCCCGGATTACACCACTTTCATGTCTTCTCCCAACCTGCTGGAGCAGCCAAAGCAGGGCTGCTGTAATCCGAGTGCTCTCAACCCCCAGTGCCTTGCCTTTCCTCTGGGGTGACTTTCTCTCAAAGGGGAGGAAAAGGGGGTTGGGTCTTTGTTTGCTCTTTTATGATGGGTGACAAAGGCTTGAAGGTTTTATTTTCCTTTCAGCTTGTTTCCCCCCATTAGAAACCAAGTATTCTGCCCCGGCAGACTCTACAGACAGCTGGGGAACCGATGACATAATGGGAGGCTGAGAGCTGCAGTGACTGAGAAGAGGCATTTCAGTCGGACTTTTTAACCCTGGGATTTTGTTCTTTGCGTTAGTGCTTATTTAACTCCAGTGCCTAAGGGACACTTGGGAGAAAGGGCACCTGGGCTAAAGATACAGGCTGGGATTTTCCAAAGCCTCCAAAGAGATGTGGATGTTCATTTCCCATTCATTGAGTGTCCAAATCCCTTAGGCGGCTGTGACCAATCCCATCTCAACACCCCGCCCCTTCAGTATGGGAGTGAGTGCTCGCAACAGACATCTCAGACATACCCAAGGAGTCCGGGGGCACCAGACTCAATACACTGCTATTTTTAAGAAAAGCTCCCAACCTTTCAGCCCTCCCCACCCACCCGGGCAGAGTGAGAGCAGGGTGGGCGGATCACAGTGCCAACACCTGGTTCCCCTCTCACTCCCAGCCCGGCAAGTCAGGAGCATCCATGAATCAGACTGGTGCACAGCTGGTGTGGAGGAGAATTTGGCCCGGAGGCTGTGCTGACACAGTATGAGGCGGGGGGAAGCACACCCAGTGTGTGCATCATGCTGCGTGGGAGGGAAGATTCACCCACGCATGCCCTCTCGTGGCTGGACGTGGCATAGCAGTTCTGCTCTCCCAGGGTCCCCTGCCCACAGTCCTATGGTGGTGCGCCCCTTCCAGCAACTCGGCCCTCCGGCCAGCCCACCTCTCGCTCCCAGCCCTTCCAGGTGCTCCAGTCCCAGGTCCACACAAAGCAAAGCCCAAAGTTCAGTCTCTCCTGCCCCTGTTCCTGGGGGTCACTGAGACCCACAGTCCCGCATTAGGGATCTCAGCTTACTCCACCCTCCAGAAGCTGGATGTGAGTCAACAGTGTGCTCTTGTTGCCAAGAAGGCTAATGGCATTTTGGGCTGTATAAGTAGGGGCACTGCCAGCGGATCAAGGGACGTGATCATTCCCCTCTATTCGATATTGGTGAGGCCTCATCTGGAGTACTGTGTCCAGTTTTGGGCCCCACACTACAAGAAGGATGTGGAAAAATTGGAAAGAGTCCAGCGGAGGACAACAAAAATGACTAGGGGGCTGGAGCACATGACTTATGAGGAGAGGCTGAGGGAACTGGGATTGTTTAGTCTGCAGAAGAGAAGAATGCGGGGGGTGGGGTGTTGATAGCTGCTTTCAGCTACCTGAAAGAGGGTTCCAAAGAGGATGGATCTAGACTGTTCTTAGTGATACCAGATGACAGAACAAGGAGTAATGGTCTCGAGTTGCAGTGGGGGAGGTCTAGGTTGGATATTCGGAAAACCTTTTTCACTAGGAGGGTGGCGAAGCGCTGGAATGGGTTACCTAGGGAGGTGGTGGAATCTCCTTCCTTAGAGGTTTTTAAGGTCAGGCTTGACAAAGCCCTGGCTGCAGGGCCGGCTCCAGGCACCAGCCTGGCAAGCAGGTGCTTGGGGCGGCCGCTCCGGAGAGGGGCGGCAGGTCCAGCTATTCGGCGGCAATTCGGTGGACAGTCCCTCACCCCCACTCGGAGCGAAGGACCTGCCGCTGAATTGCTGCCGCAGATCGTGATTGCAGCTTTTTTTTTTTTTTTGGCTTCTTGGGGTGGCCAAAACCCTGGAGCCGGCCCTGCCTGGCTGGGATGATTTAGTTGGGGATTGGTCCTGCTTTGAGCAGGAGGTTGGACTAGATGACCTCCTGAGGTCCCTTTCAACCCTGATATTCTATGATTCACTCAGCTCCCAGTGTGTGACCAAACCCGCCGTGGGCTTGCCACGGCGAGAACTGCTTGGCTCCCGCCGGCTTGGTCCTTCCTCATGCTCAGCTCCAGATTGAGCCCCTTCTCGGGCCCGCTGCAGGCCAAGTTGCCATCTCCTTGAGCTTCGTACCTAGGGTTTGCCCTGTCCTGGGCAGTCTCCCCTGCCACCCTCAGCTCCCCTGGCTTCCTGTCCCAGCCCCACCCGCCTTCCCAGGGCTTTGGGCTGGGGCCCAGCCTAGTGCCTGCAAAGCTCTTCCTGGCACAGCCTGCCAGGTGTCTCCCTGGAATCTCCCCTCCCCTGCAGCGCCTCTCCGTCCTCCCACAGCTTCAGTCCAGACACCCTTCGGCTTTGCCTCTGCTCAGGAGAGTGCGCCTCGCCCCAGGCTCCACTGGCCCCATGTCCCACACCTTCTCAGGACCCTGTAGTTCTGGCTCCAGGCCTCCTGGGCTGCTCTCAGCTCCCTCCCCCAGTCATTGTCCCCCACTTCCCCTGTGCTCCTGCCTTCTGGGAGGCCCATCTCCCCCCAGCGGGCTTCGATCACCAACTGTCCAGCACCCCTCCAGGTGCCGCCCAGGGGCCTAGCTGGGCTAAGTGCCTGTTAACCCCTGATTAACCAAGGTGGGGCTTATGTCTCCCCTCCCCCATCACCACTGAGAAAACGGGAGAGTGCCAGGTACAAGGCAGGCTGATGTCATCCACAGCTCTGCTGATGAACTCAGCTCTGACCCACAGCCCCCTGCTACTCCCACCCTGGGGCTCCCCCCACAGCTCAGCCGGTGCCCCTCAGTCCTGGCCCACAGCCCCCTGCTACTCCCACCCTGCGGTCCCCTCTCCCCAGCTCTGCCACTGTCCCTCAATCCTGGCCCACAGCCCTCTGCTACCCCCGCCCTGGGGTCCCCTCTCCCCAGCTCTGCCACTGTCCCTCAGTCCTGGCCCACAGCCCTCTGCTACCCCCACCCTGGGGTCCCCTCTCCCCAGCTCTGCCAGTGCCCCTCAGTCCGACATGCAATCCCCCCAGTGCAGTGCTGGGTCTCCCCTGAGCACAGATCTTATCGGCTGTTCACAGAGGCTACACTGGGCCCATAGGTCCCTGTGGGTGTGTAATAAGACCTGCAGCAGGTCTCTGTGGAGCAGGATGGCCCTGACCAGGGAGGCCGTTCCAGAGCCAAAGCTGCATTGGTGGTATAGTGGTGGGGGAGGGATAGCTCAGTGGTTTGAGCATTGGCCTGCTAAACCCAGGGTTGTGAGTTCAATCCTTGAGGGGGCCACTTGGGAATCTGGGGCAAAATCAGTACTTGGTCCTGCTAGTGAAGGCAGGGGGCTGGACTCGATGACCTTTCAAGGTCCCTTCCAGTTCTAGGAGATGGGATATCTCCTGCTGGGCCCCTTTTCTCAGCTGCAGCAAACCAACCCCGTGGATCTGAGCACCCCTGAGCATAGTGGCTTAGTCACATCTCCCCCCTCTCCCCCCGGGCTGTGTGTGGTCAGACAGCGGCTCCCCCTGTCCTGGCTGCAGATCCCATTGGGGGAGGCCTGGGAGCCCCCGGATTACACTGCTACAGCCACTGTGTGCACAGGCAGACGTGGGGAGCAAGTGACTGGGTCAATCTCCCCCTGCCCCAAGAGGGGCAGCAGCCAGCGGTGAGGGCAGTGCTGGGGGACAGGACTTGTGAGCCCTGGTTGTTCAGGGGCTGAGAGAAGGTTGAGGTTGGTTTGTGTGTCGCTCACTCCCAGCCCTAGAGAGCTACACACCTGATCTGGGCCGGCACGCCCTCCACGCGAATGTGTGTCTCACGGGGATCAGGCCGGGTGGGGCTCAGCACGGGGCCCAGGAACCCGCAGAAAGCCGTCACGCTCTGGGATCACCTGGGAAGCAGAGAGAGCACCCAGGCACATCTGCCGGACGTGTCCCCGTGTTAGGACCACTTCCCACACCCCCAGATGGAAGTGCTTTGCTGCGATGAACCACCCCCCGCCCCAGAACCAGCCATTCCCCGTTTGTCCCTTCAGATCTCGGTGTAGCACTCCAGGACCTTCGCCCTCCGAGTCCCACTCCCACTTGCTCAGCATGGACATTTCCATTGCTTTCTCTTTTTGGGGCCTGCCCTCACCAGGTGCTGGCTGTCCCTGGCAGCGTGGCCTAGTGGGCAGGACACAGGACGCCGACTGGGGGGACCTGGGCTGCCGATGCCCTCCAAGGTGAGGGGTGTAAGGCATCTTTGAACTGCCCCTGTGTCCTCCCAGTCCTGGGCTGTGCTAGGGGCTGGCCGAGCTGCCGGTGTCACCCAGACAGCCCTGGGGCCTGTCAAAGTTACAGCAGCTGCCCTGGGGCTGCCAGTGGGCTCCTGGGCGTTCCCACAGTGCTGTGTGCCATGGCCCCATCTCTGGGGCATCCCTCCTGCCCCAGTCCCACCCCACAGGCCCTCCGCCACAGCCTGGGATGGGCCACAGGGGGCAGCCTGACAGCTGTGTGCCACAGGTCCTGCACTGGAAGAGCCCTCCCCAGCCAGACCCGGCTGTAACGGCCCCTTTGCCTTGCTCCGGCCCGCTGGCATAGCACGCAGGGACCAAAGCAAGGCTAAAGATCTTCCCTCTGGCTCTAGTCCTGTCTCCGCCACCGGCTCCCTGGTGACCATGGGCCAGGCCTGCTCCTCTCTGCCTGTTTCCCCCACCGCTGGTCTGGCTGATCTATTGGGGGGTAGGGATCTTTGGCACAGGAACCGTCTCTCGCTAGGGGCGTGGGTGGCACCCAGCTCAGTGGGGCCCCGATCTCAGCAGGGGTCAGCAGGTGCGTTTGGGATACATAGAATGAGAAGTCAGACCAGTGGCCTGAATCCTCATTTATCCTGCTCCGGCAGGCCAAGGGGAAACTGAGTGGCAGTCACAGAGTCACAAGCACTCCCAGGCCCCTGTCAGCGCCGCACAGAAGGGCTCTAGAGAAGCAAGAATCAGGCCCCCAGGGACTGATTCTCTCCCACCCTCAAACAAGCCCTGAGCATAGTGACCAGGCCCCCCAGGGGGCTGTGGGTGCAATTCCCCTCTCTATCAGGGCAGTAATCCCGGAGTGGACGAGCTGAGACCCGGGCCTGCCTGCATCACTCCGTCGCCGATCCCCGGCACCAATCTGGGGGCACCGGGAGAGCCGAGGGGAACGAGAGCAGGTCCGACTGCGGGGCGGCTGGACAGGCCAGGCCTGGGCCAGCACTAGACAGGCTGTGCCTGAGGAGGGGCTCGGCCAGCGGCGTGCGGGGAGGGGAAAGTAACACACAGGCAGGAATGTCAGCGATTCCTAGGCTCCCTCCCTCCCTCATCTGCCTGAGCTGCTTGCGGCCTACAATGGCTCAGCAGGGACGGGGCAGATTAAGCCTTGGGGAGCCAGTGCTCTGCAAATGGGGGCCTAATAGCAGATTTAAACAGCCAATGTTTCCTCCTGGGTGGGAGGCGGGGGGTCCTGCACAGGCCCCAGGGGACAGTGGGGAGAGGTGGGGAGGGAATCCTGTCCCTGAGCTACAGTCTGATTCACAGAAAATCACCCGACAAGAATAACAGCCGCCCCTGTGATGCTAAGGGCAGCGCGGTGACAGCAACGCTGTCCGACTGGGAACAGGCCCCACTTGGTAACCACAGGGTGGGCAGCAGGCCCGAGGTCACTGCAGGGGGGCTGTAGGGCTAAGAGCAGATACCAGCCCGGTCTAATCCCTCCTCCTCGTGCTAATGAGATCTTGAATTAGGAAAGGGTGGCAATGTGGCCTAGTGATTAGAGCAGGGGACTGCACGTCAGGGTCTATATCTGATACTGCCACTGACTCCCTGTGTGACTCTGGGGCAGTCACTTCCCTCTGCTGCCTCCACCTCTAAAATACCAGTACTGGGAGGATGACCTGCCTCGTGTGTGCTGCGGTGACACATGCAGAGGTCCTGTCACCATGTGATGCCCTCCCTGCCATCAAGATGCCATCCCACCTGCACCAGGACCACCAAAACACACACCTAATTCGGCGCCTGACCTCACCAGGATGGAGACCTGGGGCTGATGGCCCCCATCACTCACCATGGAACAACATGCCCCCTTGGGGGCTGGAACTGCAGTGCCAGGCTGTGATGGAGCAGGGGAGTTACATTGGGGACTGGGGACTGCCCTTGCAGGGAAATACCTGAGCTGTAACCTGAGCCAGGAGGGGGGTTGGAAGAAATGACACCTGCCCGGGAGACTGAACAAAGGAGAGGAGGAGCAGAGGGGAGGGGAGAGAAGGCTGCTGGAGGGTTTTATTTTTAGTTTCCTGTTTAGGGCTGGGTGGTGCAACACAGGGAACCCCAAGCTGGGGTCTAAGCTCCCTGAACCTCCCAGAAGGACTTGATTGAGGGGTCCTGGTTGTACCTACAAGCTCTGCTGTAGACTGCGTTCCTATTGTCCAATAAACCTTCCGTTTTACTGGCTGGCTGAAAGTCACGGTGAATCCCAGGAAGAGTGGTGCGAGGCCCCAACTCTCCCACACTCCGTGACAACTGGTGTCAGAGGTGGGATCTACTGCACCCCGTAGATGGCGCTTCCTGCTGTGAGTGACTGGGGAGCAGTAAAATGAAGGGGGACTGACGGGGACCAAGTGGGCTGAAGAGTCAGAGAGAGATGGTTTCAGGGGGCGATTAACCCCTGGGAGTGTGTGACCAGAGAGAAGGACTTTTTCAGGAACAGGGTCCCCCCGGGAATCACAGCGAGCGGTTCCAGGGGCGGAGGAGTCTGCAGCTCGACCCTGGCAGAGAGGGGGTGACCAGAAGAAGGACTGGCACACTAGGGGTCTCCCTGGCATGGTGAAAAGTGGAGAGCACAGGCCGGTGAGTGGCCTGAGGAGGATGTATGCTAAACGCCTCAAGAGCGACCTGGTGGAGCTGTGCAGGCTGACGGGGCTGCGCATGGGGAGCTCCACCAAAGAACAGCTAATTGCCCAGCTGGAGGAGAAGGATCGCTTGGATGAACTGAGCCCTGTCCCTGAGGGAAGCCGCCTGGCGGATGCAGTGTGGGCCCCGGGGCCTGACATGGCTGGGAGGGGTCAGACTGCTGCCGAGGACATCCTGAGACCCTGCCTACCTATACCTAGGGGAGGGGTTGGGGGAAGCCCAGCAAATACTGAGGGCACCCTGACCCCGGCAGCCAGCAGGGGATCATCCCGGCAGAGCTCCCCGTCCCTGGAACGGATGCGTCTGGAATATTAATGAGAGATGAGACGAGAAGAGCTTGAGTTAAGGAAGCAAGAACTGAAGCAGGAGCGGGAAGAACGGGAAAAGCAGCGGGAAGAGAAGGAGAACCAGCGTCAGCATGAGCTGGAACTGGCCAGGCTGGGGAGCAGTGGGGCCCCGGCTGCAGTGAGCGAGGGGGGACCCAAGACTGCAAAGAGCTTTGATAAGTGCTTCCTGGCCCAGCGTAAGGAGGGGGAGGACAGGGATACCTTCCTGACGGCCTTTGAGAATATCTGCGAGCTGCACCGGGTTGACCCTGCAGAGAGGCTCCAGTTTCTCATTCCCTCACTGGACCCCACAGCCAGGGAGGTGTACAGCCGACTGAAAGTGGCGGAGAGAGGGGACTATGAACTATTCAAAAAGGCCCTGCTCCGCGAGTTTGGGCTGACTCCTGAGATGTACCGGAAAAGGTTCCGGAGTCAGCGTAAAACCCGTGAGGTCACATACCTACAACTGGGCAACCGGGCGCAGGGGTATACCCACAAGTGGACAGCTGGGGCCCAAACTAAAGAAGACCTGCTTGACCTATTCATACTGGAGCATGTGTATGAGCAGTGTCCATCTGACCTGAGGCGATGGTTGATGGACCAAAAGCCAGAGAACCCGCAGCACGCAGGCCAGCTGGCCGACGAGTTTGTGAACAGTCGGGCAGGGGATAACAGGGAGGAGTCCCAAAGGAACAGGCCTGTCACAACGCAGAGAGAGAGTCAACATAGGACCTCCCAGCAGGGAAATACGGAGAACCCCCACCAAAGGGGAACATCCAGCGTCAGGTCCATCCGACCCGTTCGAGGGGACCCACGGGACATGGGCTGCTATCACTGTGGCCAAAGAGGCCACATACGGGCCCAGTGCCTCAGGCTCAGGGACAGACTGAGCAGACCCAACCCACGGAGGGTTGACCGGGTAAAGACCCAGCCAGACGAGGGACAGCGTTCCCAGGCCAGGGGGGCTGTCAGCGTACCACCTGTTAAGGAGGGAGGAGAGCTCCAGGCCAGCTCCTCTGGGGGGCTGGATGTTCCAGACTCAGGATTTTTGGTTTACAGGGTGGGTGCGGGGCTGTCCCCCTGGAGAGAGTGCCTTGTTCCCCTGTAGGTGGATGGGAGGAAGGTCAATGGATACTGGGATACGGGCGCAGAGGTGACACTGGCCCGGCCCGAGGTGGTGGCCCCCAATCGGGTGATGCCCAACACCTACCTGACCCTGACGGGGGTGGGCAGAACCCCATTCAAGGTGTCTGTGGCGAGGGTACACCTGAAGTGGGGGGCCAAGGAGGGCCCCAAGGATGGGGGGATACACCTGTATTTGCCCACTGAGGTGTTGATGGGGGGGGGCCTGGAGGACTGGCCAAGCAACCCCCAGGATACCCTGGTCGTGACCCGTAGTCAGAGCCGGTGAGGGGCACCGTACCCTGACCTTGAGGAAGGTGCCTTGCCCAAGGCACAGGACCCTAACCCAGTGGGAAGGGAGTGCCCAGGGACACAACTCAGAGTGGCCTCGGACCCAGCCAGCGGAAGGGAGCAGGTCCCCATCCCTGTACCAGCCGCTGAGTTCCAGGCTGAGGTACAGAAAGATCCCTCCTTGCGGAAGCTAAGGGACCTGGCTGACCTCAGTGTGGTGCAGACCATGGGGAGAGGTTGCCAGGAGAGATTCCTGTGGGAGAAGGGGTTCCTATACTGAGAATGGGCTCCCCCAGGGGAAGTGGAGTCATGGGGGATCCAGAGGCAGCTGGTGGTACCCCAGAAGTTTTGCCACAAGCTACTGTACCTGGCCCATGACATCCCTCTTGCAGGGCACCAGGGAATCCGGTGCACCAGGCAGAGGCTGCTACAGAACTTTTACTGGCCTGGGGTCTTCAACAGTACTGCCAATCCTGTGACCCCTGCCAGAGGGTGGGGAAGGCCCGGGACAAGGGGAAAGCAGTGTTGAGGCCTTTGGCCATCATAGAGGAGCCTTTCCAGAAGGTGGCTATGGACATAGTGCGACCTCTCAGTAAGACGACCCGGTTGGGGAAGAAATACATTCTGGTGGTGGTAGATTTTGCCACCTGCTTCCCCGAGACAGTGCCCTTATTGTCCATTAAAGCAGACACTGTGGCAGATGCACTGCTGACCATTTTCAGCCGAGTGGGGTTCCCCAAAGAAGTCTTAACAGACCAAGGGTCCAACTTCATGTCGGCCCTACTCCGGTGCTTGTGGGAGAAATGTGGGGTCCGGCACAACTGGGCCTTAGCATATCACCCCCAATCCAATGGGCTGGTGGAGAGGTTCAACGGGACGCTAAAGATGATGCTAAAAACCTTTATGAACCAGCACCCGCAGGTCTGGGACAAGTACTTACCTCACCTGCTGTTTGCGTACAGGGAGGTACCCCAGGAGTCTACCGGGTTTTCGCCTTTCGAACTGTTATACAGAAGGAGGGTAAGGGGGCCCCTAGACCTGATGAGAGATGAATGGGAGGGGAAGGCCACTCCCGAGGGAGAGTCGGTGGTGGAGTATGTCCTGACCTTCTGGGAAAGACTTGCCGAGCTCATGGGCCTGGCCAGGGAGAATCTGGCTAGAGCCCAGAGGAAGCAGAAGGTCTGGTATGACCGCACAGTGCAGGCCCGTGCCTTCGCCACCGGGATCAGGTGATGGTCCTCATCCCCGTGAGGAAAAACAAACTCCAGGCCGCCTGGGAAGGGCCCTTCAAGGTTGTCAAGCAACTAAACGAGGTAAACTATGTGGTGGAGCTGTTGAACCGGGCACACCACCACCGGGTGTACCATGTGAATATGATGAAGCCATATTATGACAGGGGGGATGTGGTGTTGG
Source organism: Malaclemys terrapin pileata (assembly GCF_027887155.1). Lineage (NCBI taxonomy): Eukaryota > Metazoa > Chordata > Testudines > Emydidae > Malaclemys > Malaclemys terrapin. The sequence goes on from NC_071523.1 coordinate 2,493,798, forward strand.
CCGTGTGTGAACATTGGGAGGAGCAGGGAGGTGACCCTTTAGTAGACCTATTCCCTGAGACAAGAGCTGGCTCCCCCCTGGAAGCAATTCCCCTCTCTGATCAGCTGAGCCCGGCCCAGCAAGCTGAGATCGGAGGAGTGCTGCATCTGTACTGACAGCTGTTTTCCAACCAGCCTGGACACACTAATCTGACTGTCCACCGAGTGCAGACAGGATCGCACCTGCCTATAAAATGCTCCCCCTTCCGAGTCACAGGGAAAACTGCTCAGGACCTGGAAAGAGAGGTCGGGGACATGCTGGCTTTGGGGGTGATCCAGCCGTCTTCCAGCCCTTGGGCCTCGCCAGTGGTGCTGGTCCCAGGGCTGTCTCCAGGCACCAGCTTGCCAAGCAGGTGCGTGGGGCGGCCACTCCGGAGAGGGGTGGCAGGTCCAGATATTCGGCGGCAATTCGGCGGACGGTCCCTCACTCCCGCTCGGAGTGAAGGACTTCCCGCCGAATTGCTGCCGCAGATTGCGATTGTGATCACGGCTTTTTTTTTTTTTTTGCGCCGCTTGGGGCAGCAAAAACCCTGGAGCCGGCCCTGGCTGGTCCCCAAAAAGGACGGGTCGATCCGGTTCTGTGTGGACTATCGGAAGCTCAATGCCATCACTGTAGCCAATGCCTACCCCATGCCCAGGCCTGATGAGCTCCTAGACAAGTTGGGAGGTGCCCGGTACCTTATCGCCATGGATTTTACAAAGGGCTGGATGCAGATGCCAGGCTGAAATCGGCCTTTATCACCCCTCTGGGGCTCTATGAGTTCCTGACCCTGCCTTTCGGCCTCAAGGGAGCACCGGCCACCTTCCAGCACCTGGTGGATCAGCTACTGAGTGGGATGAAGAGTTTTGCTGTGGCATATATTGATGACATCTGTGTCTTTAGCCAGGCCTGGGAGGACCATGTGTCCCAGGTTAAACAAGTGCTGGACTGACTCCAGGAGGCTGGGCTGACCATAAAACCTGAGAAGTGCAAGGTGGGGATGGCTGAAGTATCCTACCTAGGTCACCGGGTGGGGAGCGGCTGCCTAAAGCCGGAACCAGCCAACGTGGAGGTGATCAGAGACTTGCCCACTCCCCAAACCAAAAAGCAGGTCCAAGCCTTTATTGGGATGGCGGGGTACTATCGAAGGTTCGTGCCCCACTTTAGCTCCATAGCCGCCCCCATCACTGAGCTGTGCAAGAAGGGGAAGCTGGACAAGGTGGTCTGGACCGAGGAGTACCAGGAGGCTCTCTGGATGTTGAAGGAGGCTCTGGTCAGTGGCCCAGTTCTGGCAAAGCCAGACTTTGAAAAGCCCGTTATGGTGTTCACCAACGCCTCAGACACGGGACTAGGGGCAGTGTTAAAGCAGGAGGATGAAAAGGGGGAGAGACACCTGATCATGTACCTGAGCAAGAAGTTGCTACCCTGAGAGCAGAACTACGCGGCCATCGAGAAGGAATGCCTGGCCATGGTGTGGGCCCTCAAGAAACTAGAGCCATATCTCTTTGGGCGTCACTTCACCGTGCACACCGACCACTCTCCCCTGACCTGGCTGCACCAGATGAAAGGAGCCAACGCCAAGCTCCTGAGGTGGAGCCTGCTCCTGCAGGATTATGACATGGACGTGGTCCATGTGAAGGGAAGTGCCAACCTGATAGTGGACGCGTTGTCCCGGAGAGGAGGCCCTGAACTTCCCCGGGTCACTGGGCAGAGTGACGCCGCTCAGTTCAGTCTCAAAGTGGGGAGAGATGTGATGGAGCAGGGGAATTACATTGGGGATTGGGGACTGCCCTTGCAGGGAGATACCTGAGCTGTAACCTGAGCCAGGAGAGGGGTTGGGAGAAATGATACCTTCTGCCCGGGAGACTGAACAAAGGAGGGGAGGAGCAGAGGGGAGGGGAGAGAAGGCTGCTGGAGGGTTTTATTTTTAGTTTCCTGTTTTGGGCTGGGTCGTGCAACACAGGGAACCCCAAGCTGGGGTCTAAGCTCCCTGAACCTCCCAGGAGGACTTGATTGAGGGGTCCTGGTTGTACCTACAAGTTCTGCTGTAGACTGCGTTCCTATTGTCCAATAAACCTTCTGTTTTACTGGCTGGCTGAGAGTCACAGTGAATCCCAGGAAGAGGGGTGCCGGGCCCTGACTCCCTCACACTCCGTGACACAGGCTGCTGGAGGTGAGTCTAGTGCAGGAGCTGCGGGTGTGAAGCAAACTATGGGAGTGCTGCTAATAACAGAGCATTGACTCCTACAAGAGGCAGCATTGCACGCAGGGTGCATGGATGGGAGAGATAGGGTGGGTGTGCGACACAGACATTATTAAATACACACACGGTGATGGCAAAGATTCCTGGGCACTGTTTGCAAGAGGAGAGATGCCGCCCCAATGCCCTGGCAGAATTCAAACCTGGGTGTGACGTTCTGTACCTCGTGGGAACACTCTACACCCCCAAGTTCATCTTTATAATATGATTGTGTGGAATCCAATGCAAAGTTTGTCATATCGGTGTCTTCAGAAGGCTCATGATGCACTGAGCATTGTTGTTATAGTGATGTTATAAATTGTCATTTCATGTATTTAGTTATGAGGCTGAAAATGTGTCCTCATGGCTTAAAGCAAGCCCAGGCAAAACTCTCCAGGAGCAGAGGGGCGGTTCACACCTCATCAGGGCATGTATGGGACAAACCCAGCCCAGCCTCACAGGAACAAAGGACACTGGCCTAGGCAGCAACAAAGGATCTTTGGATTCTCGAGGGAGTCACCCCCCCCCCCCCACACCTTTCTTTGGTCAGTTTGGGATTGCGATGAGGTAATGCTCACCTGACGCTGAAGGGGAGGAGGGCAAAGCCAAGAGGGAAGAAAGAACATGATAAAAGGGAGAGATGTTTGCTATGCTCTTCCTCTCTCTTCCACCTCCATCTATAGACATCACCACCAAGCGACTGAAGCACTGATCAAAGGGGAGAGCCTGGCTGAAGGGCAACCAGCCAGCCTGTGGTGAGAAGCGTCTAAGTTTGTAAGGGCATTGAAAGCATTAAGATCAGCTTAGAATGTGTTTTGCTTTTATTTCATTTGACCAAATCCAACTTGTTATGCTCTGATTTATAATCACTTAAAATCTGACTTTGTAGTTAATAAATCTGTTTGTTTATTCTACCTGAAGCCGTGCATTTGGTTTGAAGAGTGTCAGAGGCTCCCCTGGGGATAACACGCCTGGTGCATATCAATTTCTTTGTTAAACTGACAAACTCATATAAGCTTGCCGCGTCCAGCGGGTATAACTGGACACTGCAAGACGGAGGTTCCTAGGGCTGTGTCTGGGACCGGAGATATTGGCTAGTGTCATTCAGCTGCACAATCCAAGGAGCAGCTTACATGCCAGAGGCTGTGCGTGACCAGCCCAGGAGTGGGGGTTCTCACAGCAGAGCTGGCTCCCAGAGTCAAGGATTGGGGTGACCTAGCAGATCACCGGTCCGGATAACACCAGGGGAACGTCACACTGGATCATTACAACCCGCTTCTGACCTAACACTCTCCCTGCCATTGGGGTCGAGGTTCTTCCTCGCTTCCTGCCCTGAAGTGCTGTGCAGCATCGCAGTTCCCTAGTCCCCCCAGAGGGGCTGCCTGGCTCTGCTGGCTGATTCCCAGGCTGCACAGAGCTTGGTACAAGCAGCATGGTTCAGAAAGCCCTTAGGCACCCGCCCATCAAATATAAGATCCTCTGCATCCTCCTCAAATGGGGAAGGCAGCGCTGAGCAAACAGCCACATCTGCGACCTGCCTGAGCACCTCTTTGCACCAGGCTGACACCAGCATGGGCAGCGCTGGTGAGATTACACCAAACCCACAGCAGTGTCAGTGAGGGGGCCTAGGCCCAGATCCTAGCTCCCAGCGTAGGTCTCTGCCCACTCCTCGCAGCATGTGCAGTTCATTTGATGGGTCTGCCTAAGGCAGCAGGGCCCAGATCCCCAAAGATATTTAGGCTCCTAACTCCCATTGACGTCAGTGAGAGTTAGGTGCTTAGGTACCTTTGGGGATCTAGGCCCAGGGTAAGAGGAACGGAGGGCAAAATCTAATCAAGCAATTTCCTACCTGTCCTGGCATGGAGACGAGTGACTCTTCCTGTTATGGCTTTGGGAGGGGCTTGCAGAGTGGGCACCACTGGGGAAGCTAGACAGAAGGTGGGGACAGAATGATAAAAGAAAAAGGAAAGACAAGGGCAGGGAGATCAAAGTGTCTGGGGCACGCTAGTCCCCATGAGGAAATCTCTGCTGTGATGTGCCTCTGGTGGTGCTCACATCTAGAAGGGTCAAAGGACGCAGCAGCCCTTGGAACTGTTTTACTGATACACAGCCCAGAATGTGCCGTTCCCAGATTAAGCATATTCATGTGCTCCTGTTCCCGGCACAAACAATGGGACCTGGGGCCTCAGCACACACAGGGTAGGAAGCCCCAGACTGACTGCTCCTGATGCGCGGACACAGCTGTACCCATGGACCCTGGGCCGGTGACAGTTCTGCACCGTTGTGGCTAGTGACGCAAATTGTAGGCTGCTAAGAATTTCGGCCTTGGAGCCACGTACAGTCTCACCCCGCCCCAGAGCAGAGCTCTGTGCAGCTCCCCAAGTTGTCGCTCTCAGTAACAGTAGCAGGTCCAATAAAAGATATGACCTCCTCCACCTTGTCTCACTAATATCCTGGGACCGACACGGCTGCACCACCGCAGACATTCTCCCCGTCAGACACTTAATGGAGGAATAATGAAAAGCCCCGCAGGTGTTAATGTCTCCCAAAGTTGGGGCCTTCCAGTGGAAACACTCAGAGCCCCTTATTTCCAGAAGTGATGGTAGGTGAGGCCAGAGAGCTCAGGAGAGACACCAGAGAGACCAGCACTGCACCCGTGTATCATGGAGAGCACACGTATATACCCCTGAGAGCGCCAAGGGCTGCACCCACACCCTTGGAGAGCAGCATGTGGAACACAGCAGCACACCACAGCCTGGATCTCACCATAGGAGACCCCCACGGGCTTCACTTATAGACCACAAAAAGCCTCGTGGCTTGTGTCTGTGCAGCGACAGCACCACAGACAGTGCTGCAGGCACTAGGGGCTGTATTGATGTCCCATGGACAGTGCCACGGAGAGGGCTGCATTCACAGCGAGGAGTCATGGCCTGACATGTAACTAAGGCCCACGGTGCAGCCTGTATCCATGTACCACGGACAGCACTGCAGGGCACCACTGACCAGACCCGTGTACCATGGACAGCACCCTGGAGACTGCTGCTGGCCAGCCGAGTACCACGGAGAGCCCAGGAGAGGACTTTGGGGTGTCTGGGCACCACGGAGAGCATGGCAGGCTCCCCCAGGCCAGGCCCGGGGGCCACTGGCTGTGCCCTGGGCACTCACTCTCTTTCCATCACACTTTTTCTTTTCCAATAGGCCATGCTCATGAGGGGGAGGGCCAACATGCTAGGAGATGGGGGAGGGGCTGGATTTTGGCAAAGGGGGCGAGGTTCCTGTTTTCCCATTCCCCAACGCGAGTCGGATGGGGTCGTTCCCCCGATGGGTCTGTTTTAGGGTCAGAGGGAGGGCGGAGAGCAATGAATCACGCAGGAGAAGATGGATGGGCTTGTGGTACATGTAGCACAGGGCTTTGGTTTCTTAGCCCCAGCCACACAAAGGAAGAAGCAGGAATTGACTGTATGTATTAGCATCTCCCCGACGTGCCGAGATCTCGCATATATTTGCTTCTCATCAGCGAGAGCAATCCTCCCACTCTCCTCAGACAGGAAGAATGTCCCACTACAAAGCTCCCGTCCCTCAGCACAGGTGGTTCGCGGTGTTCTAAGCAGAGACACAGGCTTCAATTAAGCTCATTTGACTGACTCCAGATCCTGTCCTCTCTGCAGACTCCCTTTGCAATGCCCAGTGTCCTCCTGACGCGGTTCCCAAAGGCTGAGAGCAGACGTCTCAAGCAGGGAGCTGTTCCTCTCGAGCAAGCCAGAGTCTGAGCTCCATGCACTGGGGGATCTGCAGTAACCTCACTGAAGTCGCTGGATGCTCAGCACTGTGGAACATGGGGCCACTTACTTAGGTGCCTGATTAAGGATCCAGGAGCCTGACTTTAGGTCCCTGTTTTTAGAAATCTTGGCTCCAGTGATTTCTTAGCTGCCCTGGGGTACTGCCC